>NC_069113.1:51704385-53069385 GCF_025612915.1 Magallana angulata
AATGAAAAAAATAACTTTTGCAACTAAAATGACAGAAACTTTACAAATGCGATAGGATAGGTAACGATGATAAGCTTATTTAAATATTAAAAGATGATGATACAGTATGCTGTCAAAGGGAGATTACATTTAGAAAGTGAAAGTAGAACTTAAATACATGTGTATGTATGCTGGCAGGAATCCCATGCTGGCATCTTATTATATTGTGCTACTGCTACTACATGTATTATGCTTACCTAAATTGGTCAACATCATAATGATAATCCAATTAAAACACAATAATGAATTCCTTTAGCTGATCTTAACTACCGTAATCCTTTTCTGCATACGGAAAACACAGACATATGTATGGGTGTTGCTAAAACGCGGAACGGAAAACGGAACGGAATGGAAAATATCATCACGTTTATCGCTTAAAAAGGGTATAGACTGGCCAGAAACGATTTACTTTGTATCTTTTATTTATATCTAATGAATGATTATCAACATGTTGCTATCTTATTAATATTCATATGAATTTCTATCAATTATAGCATTGTATTCATTCGGCTTTAGTTGAGTACGAAACGGAAAAATCAAATGTATACGAATTGTGAAACATTAACATGATTAAACGAGCAAATTAGCTATAACTTTTTACTTATTTCTCTTATATGGTATTGCTGGCATATTAGCGTAACGTACGTACGCAGTTAGTGAAAGCGTTTTATGCGTGTTTTGAGTATTTTTATATTACATGTATTTTCAAATATGATGTACATGTATGTACTTACATCAAAATTGAATTTTCGGTGTTCTAGACGATCTTTTATCATACAGACGATACAGTATCATTGAGATGGAAGAAAAAAACTGTAGGACTGACGACATTAAAAAAATTAAAATACAGTAAACATTAAAATACCCGGTAATTTGTGAAACTAGTAATTTGTGAAACTAGTATTTTTAGCAATGCAATTTTGTTTACGTTTGCATTACAAAGCATGCAGTTGTTTATTCCAGCAGCTATATACATATGATCCGAATAGAGAGCTCTAGACGTTGCCTGGTTTGATTTTCCGATTATATATTGGGACTATAGTCTGTCGATCCCAAAATATTCATGCAGCACATTTGGACGATTTATAATGGAAAATGTTGACATCTTTTCTCCATTTGGAAGTCACTCAGAAGACCTTGCACAATTTTTCAACACCATCATCCGGGTCTGTTAAAATGCAAAACCCCGTAGACTTCTTTATTTTTAGCCGTGTATTTATACCAGCTGATAAGCTAGAGAGGACGTTTTAAAGAAAGAATAATGAGAATGTTTAATGCTTCTAAAAGAGAATCGCTTGAACCCTGAGGTATATATAAATATACAGCAAAAAGTGAATCGAGGATATTTTGGGACATAATATAGTGGTCAATGCATGTACTGTTAATTTTGAGGAAATAAATATTCTTGAATAAATAATCTAATATTGCTAATCCTTCAAAAAATAATTAAAAAGGTACATAAAGTATATCGTTTTAGCATACTTAACAAATCTATGAGGTAAATAACATTAGATAAGATTTTCCGTTTTTCTTCCGTTCCGTTTTCCGTTCCGCGTTTTAGCAACACCCATGTATGTATACACGTGAACCCATCTAATCGAAGAGCTGGGTAAAACTAGTACCCGCTAATGAGACATGCAAACCTGTGTTGTGTACGTAACTTCAGACAAAGATCAGTCATTTGTAACATGCATGTATTTTTATGACCTATTCTTCAAATCCACTTGCACTATTTTATTAGGTAAATAACAGCTTTAAGGTGGTGCAGGACACCTGCATATTGTGATGTACATGTATACTTCCTATTGAGATAAACAATAAAGTATGTTGACTATTGATTAAATATTTACCCCCCAAATAATGTTACCTAACATTGAAGCGCAATGGGTTAGAGCGTTTACATGTCTGTAAGAGCATTGGGGTCCAAGGTGTATTTTTGGTAATTTACGAATTTTCATGGGGAGGGGGGGGGGGTCTGGACCCCTCACTCCCACCCCTTCTCTAAATCTGTGCACACGATGATGTTCATGTAGGCACACAGAAGCAAATCTAAAACCGGCAACCGCCACGGGGAGGGGGCATAATTTAATTTTTAATTTTGTTTGTAATAATTATATAGACCATTATACTTCCTATGACATAAAATGTTAAGATTATTGATTAACTGAAAATTCACTGCAAACAGTTCTACCCCAAATTGCACATAAAGTGCTGCTCATGTCACGATGTGTATTATCATATGGGCAGGGATCTCATCCTTCAGTTATGAAAATTATAATTTTTAAATGTACTACCGGAGTTTGCATGTAGCCTTCATTTTTAATTAAACTGGTATAAAACAGTGTTATTTAGGGGCAAACACATGGTGCGGGTATTACTGTCTAATGACAGCATCTAGTTAATGCTGAGGTGGATTGAAAATACACATCCTATAATTACAGTTTTAATCCAATGTTTTCTCAGACGTCCGCATTAATTTGTTCCCGCCCATTTCAAATGTTTTGACTGTAACAGGTAAAATTGACGCAAGTTGTATATTTCCAATCTTGCCAGTTAATGTTTCGCGGTCTTATCATAACCCTCGCCATTCTTAAAAAATAACCCCTCTTAGTAAGTCTGTCGATATATTATCGAGAATGTAGCAAGCACAAATATAGACCCCGTCCAGGTATATGTGGTGTGTACGGTGTGTGACTGTACATATTCTTTATACGAAATTGTTCACATACGTGTTTTATATTCATCAAAATTAAACTTGAATTTTCGATCAAATAAATAGGGACACGAGATTGCTGTTAAATGTGTAATATGCAGGAAAGTTGAATCTTTACACAAGTAATGACGTTAAGTTAGTATTAGCAAGAAAAATTCGTCTTCAGTCTTAAGTTACAAATTTTTAAATAAAAATATGATTCAGACCACTAATTTAGTGTAAAGAATAACCTGTTGCAAAATCCAGGAGTCTCTGCTGTCATATAGTTTCTGTAAGCACTTATTGTTCATAATAATTATACTTTCTCCTCAATGGGGTAAATATTTGTAATACACAATAATAAACAGGAGTCATTAACTATAATGAAAACAATTCTTTATTCTTTTATTACAATCACGTCTAAAACACATGAACCATGAAAGACTCATCTCACATTTTCTGTGAACTATACAGCTTTTTATTCTCCTTTCATCTTTAATTTCTAAAAGAGATAAGATTAGATATTTTTATGTCAAAATGTTTCTCCATCAAAAATATATTTTATGAAATAAATAAAGTTTTCTATCTATTAATTGATAAACTTACATTTCTCATCAGATTTCTTCTTTACTTCTATATAGCCAGTACTAAAATTATAAAGAGAGACATCTTTAATACCGTATTTATTAAAGAAAATCCTTTAAATGGTTCATTAATCATTAATAATTCAACCGGAGTTTGCATGTAGCCTTCATTTTTAATTAAACTGGTATAAAACAGTGTTATTTAGGGGCAAACACATGGTGCGGGTATTACTGTCTAATGACAGCATCTAGTTAATGCTGAGGTGGATTGAAAATACACATCCTATAATTACAGTTTTAATCCAATGTTTTCTCAGACGTCCGCATTAATTTGTTCCCGCCCATTTCAAATGTTTTGACTGTAACAGGTAAAATTGACGCAAGTTGTATATTTCCAATCTTGCCAGTTAATGTTTCGCGGTCTTATCATAACCCTCGCCATTCTTAAAAAATAACCCCTCTTAGTAAGTCTGTCGATATATTATCGAGAATGTAGCAAGCACAAATATAGACCCCGTCCAGGTATATGTGGTGTGTACGGTGTGTGACTGTACATATTCTTTATACGAAATTGTTCACATACGTGTTTTATATTCATCAAAATTAAACTTGAATTTTCGATCAAATAAATAGGGACACGAGATTGCTGTTAAATGTGTAATATGCAGGAAAGTTGAATCTTTACACAAGTAATGACGTTAAGTTAGTATTAGCAAGAAAAATTCGTCTTCAGTCTTAAGTTACAAATTTTTAAATAAAAATATGATTCAGACCACTAATTTAGTGTAAAGAATAACCTGTTGCAAAATCCAGGAGTCTCTGCTGTCATATAGTTTCTGTAAGCACTTATTGTTCATAATAATTATACTTTCTCCTCAATGGGGTAAATATTTGTAATACACAATAATAAACAGGAGTCATTAACTATAATGAAAACAATTCTTTATTCTTTTATTACAATCACGTCTAAAACACATGAACCATGAAAGACTCATCTCACATTTTCTGTGAACTATACAGCTTTTTATTCTCCTTTCATCTTTAATTTCTAAAAGAGATAAGATTAGATATTTTTATGTCAAAATGTTTCTCCATCAAAAATATATTTTATGAAATAAATAAAGTTTTCTATCTATTAATTGATAAACTTACATTTCTCATCAGATTTCTTCTTTACTTCTATATAGCCAGTACTAAAATTATAAAGAGAGACATCTTTAATACCGTATTTATTAAAGAAAATCCTTTAAATGGTTCATTAATCATTAATAATTCAACCGCCAAACAAAATATACTCTCACCTGCCCCTTAAGGACGAAGGACCTAATTCACTATATAGCGCACTTAAAAGAAGTGACTGTTACAAACATTGAATTCTCAATATTATGCCAAAATCACTAACACTCAATGAAAAACGCATATGACGCAATATAAAGCAGTTCTACGTCATCAATTAACACTGTTAAACATATTAATAAACAAAATTTTGACTCGAAAATATCCAATTGACTTACTGTTCTCCCATCTTGTACATCCCATACATACAGACTAAGAATATTCCAAGCTGGGCGGAGGTGTGAAGTAACAGTCCAAACACAACAGGCCAAGAGAACTCTTCCTCATTCAGGTTCTTGGCCCCTTCCCTGTGGAAGGCCTCTTTGTATTCTGCCGCTGTCTCTCTGAATGTGGTCTCTTGCTCGGAGGGAGGTGGGTCCCTCCAGTGTTCTTCCCTGGCCTTCCTCTGGGCTGCCAGCTCCACCATGTACTGTTTGTACCACTGGTTGTACCGGTTCTGTAAATCACTTAGACGCTGTTCCAGTATCTCCTCCTCAGTCATGCCTTTCTTTTTGTCGCGTTTCTGGTTCCAATCCCATCTGTAAAAAATAAAGATCAAAATCTTCTATAACAACAGACACTGTCCACGACAATGACCTTGTAGTTGTAATCCTCAAATTTAAATTGTATAATATAAATGAATCTTACTGTGATGCAAAAATAAACAAAAGTTCCAAGACTATAAAGGATCTATTGCGAATAACAATTGAATTGACCTATAGGGGAGATGGATTTCCTCAAAAAATCACTTTTGAAAAAGTGAAATTTGAATTTGCATTTTGAACCTATCACACAGCTCTTGCAATTTTATTATTAATCTTCAAAGTTGGCTAAAACAGCAATATCTCCCTAAAATGGTATATTTCTGCACGGTTTTTTGCCTAGATATCCTTTAGGACTGGCCTGCCCCTAATAAATCTAAGATATTTAGATAGGTTTTGTTCAAAGGAATAAATTAAGAGAGAATTATCATAGGGGCACCCTGGCTCAGGGGTCAAACTTTGCAAAACAAATTGACCAAAATTTTGGAATCTGAATTCTATCATAGTGGTCTGTATTTACATTTACATTGAAGAGTGTAAGTTCTGGATAGCTCAGTAGGTTAAACCGCTACATGTAGCTATGTAATACATTGTACGTGATATTTTTTAGCCCTGGTTCGATTCCATCTGTGGGCATACTTTTTCCTTTTTAATTAACGGCATTTATAAACACCTTTTCTTTCTTATTTATGCAGAAGAAGATATCGATGGAAAAAGTACATGTATATACTAACTACATGTAAAAGTAATCAACCGGAACTATACCTGTGTAAGCATGCTTTGTTTGAGAACAAGAGTCATTCACTCTGTGTTACTCAAAACAGGTGCCATGTAAAAAAAAATCATGCCGATCAAAAACTGAACATTGTATTTGCTTTGGGTGGGTCATTTAGAGTTTGAAACCCGTTCCCTTGTCATCCCGGCATCAGGTAGGAATGCAGCTGTTAATACAGAAAAGAGTTCAGTTGAATATACTGTGAATAATGATAGTGTCCGAATGCCTTGTAAAAATCATTCTACATCTACAAACACCATTCTTCCTGTTATTTCTGTTGAAAAAACTAAGGTGACAAGCATTATTTGTAGCAAAGAGTCAAATGGTTTGGGACCTTTGAAATTGCGTCAAGCAAGACTTTCGATAGTTGCTAATGTCCCTGAGTGTAAACAAATGCATATAAAGAACATGTATCGTATTATATTTACATTTTGCCAGTGTCTTTGCCTGTGATAACACTACGTAACAATTTTGAACTATAAAACCCATAACTTCATATGACGCCAAATTGAGGCGCCAGCGGGGTTTGCTTATTTATCTTTAAATATTTAATCGTATCATGGCTTAAAATTATATAAATATAGGTAATAAGGAATCATTCTTTAAATATTATGAGGTTATAATTTCGGTTGTGGCGTTATCAAATCTATTATAAAGCCCTTCGGGCTTTATTGGATTTGATTACGCCCTGACCGAGATTATCAAATCATAATATTCAAAGAATGATTCCTTATTCCTTAAATAGAAAATAAACTGAAAATAAAATTTACATCAAGTAAAAAAAGTGACCATAACTCATACTGCTCGGACAACAACTGTGAAACTTTTTTTTCAATCACTATTATGAGAACTAGAATAAGAAGTAGAACCTAAGAGTTTACTGTGTATATGGCCTGGAATCAAGTAGCAGTACCGGTCCTATTGAGCAATTAAATTGTTATTTGCAATAGTTCCTTTATCTGAAAATTTTAAGCTGAAATATATATATATTCACTATACATGCCATGAACAAAACAAAACAATTTAAAACCTTCTCAGTGTCAATTTTAAAGAATGGTTGGTGTAATATAACTTCAAAATAGGGAAAAATGCATTTATCCTCCACATAAGATTCCTCCCACCCTCAAATTCACCTACACACATGCATTTTGTACTTGCATTAGGTCATGGTGACTTAAATCATTCTTTCTTTCCTCCTCTTCAAACATGTCCCGGCGAATACTTCTATCACTTCTACCTCCACGTTTGTGCCGAACTCCCACTGACCCATCATACTCTGCCCGCTTTTTGGGATCACTAAGGAAAGTGTACGCTTCATTTAATCTCACAAAGTTAGTCTGGGCATTTGGGTCACCTTGGTTAGAGTCTGGATGGAGCTGAAATTTACACATAAATATATCTTTTCTATAAGAGATACTAGTACCAAATCAATTTCAGTGTTCAACTGATTAAAAAAAAAACATTCCTATTGATGTAAAACTGAAACGGTACAGATATCTTTTAGAACAGATCTACATTTTTACTATTAAAACAGATTAAAATGTATTAATCCTTTTGAATGCTCTGAAGTATTGCAACATTGCATCATGTTAATTTTTGAAAGAATTGTAATGATATGTATTGTATAAAGTAGTAGCACACACCACATAAAAATGAGAAATTTTGAAAATGGAATTTCCATATCTACCTAATGTTTCCAGAGCTCTCACCTTCTTACACATAGAAATATATGCTTTCTTTATATCTTTCAACGAAGCATCACTATCAACTCCTAAGATGTCATAATGTGATCTTTGGTCACTTGAAAAATTCCTAAAAACAACAATGACATGAGCACTCCCACATTAACTATTTAAAAATAGTAGAGACAAGAGCAGACTTTTAAATATGTCATACCTTTTAATTCTATGTACTGGCTTCTGTTGTTTAACAAATTTAATGCATCTCGAAAAATTTCTTCGGAGAAAGCATTGAACAGAGTAAGAAAGCATGTTTTATCAAAGGTCCTTTTTTTCCCTTTATGAACCAAAGCACTGCATCATTGGGCATCATCAAATATATCTGCACCTTTGGACTGGTAAATGTTTTTAACTACAAAGGAATTTGAAAAGGTCAAAATTATATTGAAGTGAAAAGTTATTGTAAACAGTAACTCAATTACTTTACCAGTACAACTGCATGCAGTCAGTCTGTTTGTTCCAGATCTATGGTACTTATTACTTTGCCAAACTTCCCCAATGGGTATTATGTATTTTTAAGTGGCTAGTGGAGAAGACTGAATTTGTACAAACTGTGAATAAATAAAAATCAAATCTTTTTTTCTTGTGTATACAGATTCTCTTTACAGCGAGTTGACTTTTATTTAGTCTGACTAGTAGGGAGTACTGAAGAGAAATGAGTAGGGTGGTATGTGAACCTTCCAGTTCCAGAGATTTACATTGTCTATATAATTATACAATGGGACGGTTGACCAAATTTTGGAGACGGATTAGCCAGATTATAGGGGACTAATTGACCGGGACGGTTTGATTTTCTGTACGGATTGACTGGATTTCCTCTCCAAGTATCTGACTTTGTGACTTTGAAGAAAGAAGTAAACATACCTTGCATTACAACAGTTCCATATTAAGGACAGTGTTTCGTGTGAAATTAAGAAGTTGATAGCTACGGATAGTTTAATGGTGCACGATCTCCAAATTGTGTAGCTGCCCTTTATCCAGAATACAGTTCAAGACTCAGCGGTCAGACTTACATAATTATTTTTGGATTCACTATTTTGACCAGATGCAGCCAATCGAACACCGAAGTAAAATAATAAACGTAAGCTCAGAACCCTTCAAGGTTTCACCATCTGACTGTGAGCATGATACGAAACTCTCCGTGGGGTGCCAGTTAATCCATTCCCAAATCAAACCGTCACGGTCAATCCGTCCCTTGGTTTTTGGCTTATTCATACCCAAAATTTGGTCAAACCGCCCAACAATTTTGTTCATTATCTGCCCCCAAGTTTGGTCAATCCGTCCCCAAGTTTGGTAAGTCCGTCCCCAAGGTTTTGTATTCATTTTCATTTTATATTTCACATGCATATTTTTTTAGTTTGCATTTATCTAAATCCGCCCTTAAAACCGTTCAGAAATTACTTTGGTTGTGTTCCATAACTAAATTAGAATAATGTGAGATTTACGTAGAATATTTGTTTCTTTTATAACATCAGTGTAGTGTTTTACTCTCTCTGTATTCTAAATTTTGACGAAATACGGATCGTGTTTCATAATCAATGTGTAGTATACCTTGAATAAAGAAGAGAGTATATTTAACTATATTTGTTTATTATTGAATAAAATTCGTCTAAATTTATTAATAGGAAACAGGACAAAATTCAAAATATTCACTAAATACCAATTGCGGTTATAGTTTTCACACACTAATAAAGACTGTGCAGACCGTAGGTGACGCTAATTATTAAAACAACAGGTGGGTATAGATAATTACAAGAGACATATGGTGTCATAAATTTGATAATTATGAAGATGTTTGTCTAGTCAGGGTATTGCAGAGACATATATTAGTATATGACACACAAATACATTAGTATATACGTCTCTGGGTATTGTCATGTTGTAAATTTTGAATTTACTGGGTGGATGTAAATACAAAATCACCAACATGACAATACGAGGCCCTAAGATGATGAGATTTTGAGGCAGGTCTCTGGCAAGCCATACGAGAGACAATACCGGACCTTGAAATCAGTCAATGTGCATTCCACTGGACACAGGCAGTTTGGCGGTAGGCAATAGAAATAGGATTTTCTTCAGCATACCGACATGACGACGGGACTGACGACCCGATTCACATGGTCCTAGGACTACCCTTCCTTCCAGAAATTTACATTGCCTATATAATTATACGATGGGACCCTTCCAGTTCCAGGGATTTAGATTGTCTATATAATTATACAATGGGACGGTTTGACCAAATTTTGGAGACGGATTAGCCAGATTATAGGGGACTAATTGACCGGGACGGTTTGATTTTTTGTACGGATTGACTGGATTTCCTCTCCAAGTATCTGACTTTGTGACTTTGAAGAAAGAAGTAAACATACCTTGCATTACAACAGTTCCATATTAAGGACAGTGTTTCGTGTGAAATTAAGAAGTTGATAGCTACGGATAGTTTAATGGTGCACGATCTCCAAATTGTGTAGCTGCCCTTTATCCAGAATACAGTTCAAGACTCAGCGGTCAGACTTACGTAATTATTTTTGGATTCACTATTTTGACCAGATGCAGCCAATCGAACACTAAAATTAAAATGATCAACGAAGATATAAAATTTCCGGAAGAGTCACGGTACTCGCAAACTCAAAGCAATGGAGAAAGAAAGGGCCTTCATGACAACTTGCGTGCAAAAGAAAAAAGTCCATGATTGATCATTCCTTAATTATAGTAGAGTTTATGAAGGTTAAAACATTCTTATAGATCATCTAGGCACAACTCACCGTTTAAATATGGGAGACGAGTATCATAAAAAGCATCACAATTCTTACAACAGCTCGACGTTATTCATGGTTATTTATGTCTCTGGTTATAGCCATGAATGTTTTATAAACGTACTGATTTAGATGGGGGCACCCATGTCATAAATGTCAAATTTGAAGGAAAAAATTAACTGCATGAGTTCGGATAGACAGCTGATAGAGGGGCATCTTAATTATCTGCTTGGTCCTCTATCACATAATGATAATAAATACTTATATTTACATTTACAAGTATATAAACTTTTGGAAGCATGCATGCAGCTTTACATTATCTAGATACACATCTGCAGATTGGCCGTCGGTTTTAAACTTGTTTGCTGTTTTAAAAACAACAATACAAACAACAACTAATTTCAGATTTGATTTCAGGCACGTAGCTTTGGGGGGGGGGGGGGGGGGGGATGGGGACTGCCCACACTTTTTCTTGCAGCAGCTCATTTTCTTAAATTCAAATATAAAAAATTTAATGATCATGGAGATGCCCCATCCACCACTTTTTTGAAAGTATGTAAAAATCGGAATGAAGTTACGGAAATTAATAGTGAAATTGAAGTTAAAGCTTAAGATAAACTGCGCCACGTACTGATGTACATTAACAGTAATTTATTGAATTTTACTTACTTTTTACAATCAATTTATTAATCTGTTAAAATGGAAATGTAAATAATAATATATAACAATAAAATGCTATTTTGATTATCCATGCGGGTTATGAAGGTAGCGATCATTGCAGAAAAAAATTACAGTGCCCGCTAACGCGGGTTATGTATTTTTTCTGCAATATCGCCACATTTTAATTCATATCCCACATGAATCACCAAAGAATGCATTTTATTGTTTAAATCATGCATTGAGATTATTTTCCACTAATGTGGAAATAAACATGGAGATATTTTGCGATTTTCATGCATTTTAATTATACATTACATACTATATTAGCCCATCCTAGACCTTGATTCCTAGCTTAGCAGTCATGCATTTAAACCAATGAGGTAGGGCTTCATGGAAATCATAATTACGCAGCATTCATTGTTCTCGGGCATTACTGAGAGAAGAGAAGATAATCCAAGATTTGAAATATCTTTACTACAGGGCAAATTTGGTTCCACCATAGAGACTGAACCGTTGACTGTGGAGCCATGAATTTTGACAATTTAGGTGAAGGACATCCATTAACACAATATCCATGACTTTTTTCCTCAGAGAGTCAAATATCTTTGTGACCCAGGTGACAAAAGAAAAATTAAAATCATTAATTAACTATTGATAACAAACTTATTGAATTTCCAAAATATGAGCGTATACCTTGGTATTGATGCACAGTCATGTAGTATGCAAAATACATAATAACTCAGAAAATTATTAAAAAGAAAATAATAATAAAATAATTTATTGAGTATAAAATGCCAACATCAGATCATAAAATGAAGAATAACAGCTTGACATTCTATTGTGTTTATTGAACTAGACCCAGCTGTCTATGATGATAATGTTGGACAGACTGATTCACTGTTGCTAGTATACTACAACCCCTGTACGGTCCAGTACATGTATCTTCTCCTATCACAAGAAATTCCAATAAGAAGTCCTATTTCTGTCACACAAGTCTCCTTGCCTTACACTTGCTGCTTTTCACCCACTGACAACGATCTGTAATGATATGAATATAAAGAGTTACTTGTACATGTATATGAATCCTATCATATCAATTTCATCCCAATTCATTCATTCTTCAATATTCAGTCAGTATATATTTTTTGATACATGTTAATACTGGTAGTGTAACATATGAACATTGTTATACAATTAATTCACAGGGAGTATAAAACCTACTTGGGTAGAATCCAGACAATGGGATCCAATGACATCAAAAGCCACCTCCTTCATGTCCAAGGGAGAAAACTCAATCTCTGAGGATAGCAGTAAAGCAAGAATGCCTTTACGCTCCATTTTCTTTGCCAAAAAATTATCAATTTCTTCTTTTCTTGCCTGAAATGAAAAATGTAATTAAAGAAATTAAAAAACAGTCACTAAACAATACAGGCTAATACTTGTAACTCTGACAGATAACTAGTAATTAACTAGTAATTTAACTATGAAGGGTTTCAAGAAGACTCACCTCTTCAATTTGGACGTTTCCAGCTTTGTATGGCTTGAGGTTCACATCATGTAATAGAGGGTAAATGGATTCTAACACACAATCCTTGAAGAAATTTTTCATAAACTCACTGTCTCTCTGTCAAAAGTAAGTTGAATTATCTCAATAAATGACAAAGATGTTAATACATTATAATGATGACCAGGCACATAAACAATGCATTATTTATCAATAAGGAAATTCTGTGCAATATACCCATTTGTATTGCCTATTAGGATAATTTTAGCAGCTCCCACATCCCCCTAACCTGACACAACAAAATGTATTACCCTGGATAACTGAAATATTAGCCTTTTTTTTTTATAATAATCATAATTAATACTTATGTTCACAGTGAGAATATACACGTGCATTGATCAGAAATCACAGTCATGCATCATTATTTTGTGCATCGTCTTTATCATGATCTTATCTCATATTATATAGAAATTGATTTAAATATGCATTCTTTACACATTTTCTTTTCATCTGAAACATTTCATTATACCAATAATGATAATTATTTAATTAGTTAGACTATAGTGTAAATATTAATTAAGCTATCATATTGAAATATATTCATATATATATATAGATTAAAATAAATAATCAAAATGAAATAAATATAAATGTATCATTCCCGGATTATTTGTGACCCTCAACAATTAACTAAGGATTCCAAGTTTAATATAAACATGTTCATCATGGATAATGAGCCTATATTACAGATATAACAGGGTTGGGGAATCTTATATAGACGAAATAGTGTTAGTTTAAGTTGTTAATATTTTTCTTTAAACATTTGGGTTTCTTTTGAAAGGAAACAGTTAATCCTCTTCTATAGACTCTAGTATGACCTATATTTGGTATAACTTTTTCTTTTTGCAATAGATTGATCCCTTGATATTTGATATTACAGTAAGCAAGAAAATATATTTTAAAACTTTTCCGTAAACATGTATTCCGAGGAATATCAACTTTACATTGTAGGCAATGTAATATCACAAGAATGCACAAGAATACAGAAAAAGTATTTTGTACTAATTTGTACTCAAATAGAGTTTTGATCGGTTGAAAAAAGTTGTGACTATGTTATATATAAAACTGTTATTTTCATGCTTACATATATGTAATATACAATAGATGTGTAAATGATGTGTACAGGAATTGAAAAGGATCAAGTCAGACTCAAGAAATGTTAAGAGCTTGTAAAGTTAAAATCATTTAATTTTATGACATTTTATTTATGACAAGTGCTCAAGCCTTGCAGCATTTCCTGTGACTTGTAGCAATTGGCAGTAATTAATGCTTCAAATTCTAATCTCTGTTATTTTTTTTCTATCTAATGAATTATATGCTGTCTATTAAAAATTGTCACATCCCTCTCTCTCTCTCTCTCTCTCTCTCTCTCTCTCTCTCTCTCTCTCTCTCTCTGAAAAATAAATTATAAGAATTCACAGATAATTTTTTTTTACAGTATTCCACCAAAAAATCCCCTTTACTTTTGAAGCAGTTGCACAAAGAAATGAAGGTGTTAACACACTTTTGAAAGCCTTGCACTTTTCTTTTTCTGTGTGGTGGTAACAAGCTAGTTTTCTTTCTTTTTTTTTTTTTTTTGGAAATAGTTAGTTGTAAGTCAAAACACAACTATATTATGTATTGAAAAATTGATTAGAAAAAATTATGAGTCAAGGTTGAACAAATATAGCAAATGAATATAAACATCAAACAACAGCCTCCAATCAACACAACTTACCAACTGTTGTCATGCAAAGCAAGATACAGAATGAAATGAAGTGAAATTAAATCATTCATAAAACAAATGACATCACTACTTCTAAAAGACAGAACAAAATTAATAGTTACTTTATTACAATGAACTAGAAGTGGTATTTCATACTTGTCAGTGAATAAAAACTGATATACATGCACAGTGTTTGTGTTAATTTCGTTATTAATGTAGAACATTTAAGGGACAATTATTATCTGAATGTAACCATTGTACATCTATATGAATTGATGACTTATAATTGTATATATTCACATAACATTCTTGTAAAGGTTATGGAGAAATGTTGAGTCTATGCAATGCTCATCAATAAACTCCTGCCCACATTGTGCAGGGACACAACAGATATCAATTTCATTCTACAAGGTCAACAAAACAGCTAGCCTATTTGTTGGTTGGGTGTTCAAACCAAAGAGTGGGATAGGGAGATTGATCATAAAAACTGAGGTTCATTGGTGTTCAAAGGTGCTGTCTCTGAATCTGTAGCTGTGGACAAAACCTATCATCCCAATGGTTCTTAGGTGCAAAATGTAATCACATTTATTGAAACATATTACAATATACAATAAAAGACTGTCACAGCTGATGTGTTTATCTAGAAGTTTAACTGTATCCTTGAATATATTCAAACATTACATCTAGAGCATATACTGTATACTGGGTACAGTCATGTAGATATTACAGACTTACTCAGTTGAGCTTTTTAGTTTTTATTTATTCAGATACTAATACTAGTGCCTACTTATCAAAGAATTGGATTAAACACAAAGAACACAAAAAGTTCAAACTGTACATACTAAGCAAGTGGGGAAATATAAAGATACTGTATATCTGAGATTCATGAAGTAAACAGAATGAAACATGTAGAAAACCATCTTAGTAAGCAAATGAAAGTACAGGTAACTGTTTTAGAATTGTACAATTAAAAGACAACAATAAACGGCCATTCAAATCATTGTATTGTGATAAAGGTCAACACTGCATAAAGATGAATTTTAAACTAGAAGTCAATCTAAAAAAAATATTTCAAAGACAAAACATGAACTGTGATATTAGAAATATCAGAACTGACTCTGAGTCATGAGTACAACAGATGACAGTGAGATTTTTTAATAGAAAGAACACCTCTAAGGAAGGTATAGCTAATCCAAATAAACTTGAGAGAAACTGGCAAATAAAGTTAGATTTGCTGCCAGTAATGACCTAGCTGCAATAATGTAGTCCCATCTTTTTTTTTGGAGAGCCTCTCCAGAAAAAGTCAGATGTCAGAAAAAAAATCTATATTTAGCTACATTACTGCAGCTAGGCTACATCAGGGCTACATTACTGCAGCTAGTTATGACCTTGACATAAATGCCTGACAATGGAAGTATATATCTGCAAAGTCTAAAGTGTCTAGAACATAGCATAGCTAAACAACGGGACATGTTTTAAAATATGTCACCAGGATTTAAGATGGAAACGTAACAGAATGCAGGCAGATCATCTAGAGTAAATACATGCATAATATATTTCTTATATCAAATCAATGCTCCAAAACACAATTAGGAATGGATTCTTTTATCTGCATAATGAAATATGATTATCAAGCTATACTCATTCCATAACACAACATCAGAAGTTACAGAGTACTTGCTAGTATGGCTATTTATTTATTACATGTTAAACTGTCATAATCTAGAATGAATAAATATTTCTAAACCTTTTCTATCAACACTATTACTGTGAAATTATCTATGGGTATTAATCAGTTTGATTATTCTATTGACAATATACACGCATACAATCAATCATATTGATGCTTATTTGTGATATTAACACTTACCATTTCCACTCGTTTGACTGTTTTGGACTTTGATACGTAGGTATCCTACAAAACCAATATCAACACTACAAGTTAATTGTTACACATTTATCTTGTAAAGAGTGCTTTAACAAAATTAAAATTACCTCTGCATATATGTTCTGTCATAGGACAATCCAGAGTATGAACATGTACATGTACATGTTATTACAGGACATACATATTACAATATAAATCTTGGCAGATTCATATAGTTAGAGGAATCCAGCAGGGTCCTTATTTTACATGGTACAGTTTACACTATAAATCATGACATATAGTTAGAGGAATCCAGCAGGGTCCTTATTTTACATGGTACAGTTTACACTATAAATCATGACATATAGTTAGAGGAATCCAGCAGGGTCCTTATTTTATGCGGTACATGTACTTGGGTAAGTCTTACCCTAAGAACTTTCATTAGATCATGCTGGTCTGCTGCCTGGGGGAAGCTTGTTAAGACAGGACTGTGCAGTAGTTCTGTAAAAACAACATATATTTGAGGACTACTATTAAAAATTTAATGTAGAAATTACTTATATAATGGAATCCTATAAGGATACCTGCTACATATACAATATATATATATCTATTAACTTATACTGGAAGCTATAATAATGCTATCAATTGTTTAGATGATCTAGAATAACTTAAAAACTCCACATTTCCATATTAAACTTTTCAAGGAGATTCTTGCCCTTTAGAGCCTTCTTTTTTTTATCCTGCCATGTTGATGATGATGGTGACCTTGTAAAATGACCTTTGGTTAAGACAACCCCATCCTACAGAGTGACTTGGGGGGGGGGTTCTACAAGATTATTGTTTTTTAATGATTGTCCGTCAGGGTCAATAAATTGTAGCACAGTCATCAAACAAAAGTTAGTGTAGTAACCTGTTGAATCAATGTCTAGACGATTCCGGAGAAGTTCATCAGCAAGTATCTGCCTGTAGTAGGAGTAATGAATCAGGAACGCAGCATTCCCAATCAAGGCCTCTGGAAGGTTGCTGAAAATTTTAAGAATGACATGTACATTGAATAATCATGTTTATCAAGCATATATCTAAAATTTCAAACATAGGTAATCACAGATTACAAAGCTCACCGAGACGAGACATCACCCTTATGAGACATCACCTTTATGAGACCACCTTTATCATACTATATGAAAATCATACTTTATGATCTTGGATATTCATTGATACTGTTTTGACACAATATCATATATCATCTGTTAAAAAATTGTATGATAATCATATGTTCATGTGTTAATCAATACAATAATATAAAATCAAATATTGCATCCTATCATATTCACAATATATATCATATAATACAATAAAACACCGTAATAAACAATGATGAGATATGATATTGTAACGTATAATATGACATTGTATTGTGTTATACGTTATTGTATTTGATCACATAATACAATATCATAATATATAATACAATATAGTATCATATTACATATAATACAATATAGTATCATATTACAATATCATATTACATATTACATCATATCATTGAAAAATATGATATCATATTGTATAATATAGTATGATATTGTATGATACTGTATCATTTATGATACATAATATGATATTGTATCATATGACACAATATAATTTGATACATTGTATCATATCAAATGATAAAATATTATGTAATAAATTAAAATATTTATAATAAAATATTATATTATACATGTTGTATCATATGGTACAATAATATATATTACAATAACATATAATACAATTTCATGTGATATTGAACATATACTATTTATAAACCGATATCATATTATACAATATCATATGATACGATATTATATAATATTACAAAATAATAAAATACAATTTCATGTGATATAATTCTATATTACAGAAACCAATATCATATAATACAATAACGTATGATACAATATTATAGAATATACAATATTGCATCATAGGATACAATATTATAATTTGCAATATTTTATGTAATAGTATCATGTGATAGAATAAAAAAATAATAATATTATATAATATTATACAATATAGTATCATAATATACAATAATATACATAACAATATCATGATACAATATCATATAATAAAATATCAAAAAAATTTATACAATATCACATTGTATCATAAAACTTTTTATAATATCACATATGATATTATATTGTATCATATTAAACAATATTGTTTCATATCATACAATACTATATTATAGGAATCATGTTATATCATTTATCAACTATCGAGCAGGTTTGAGTGGGGTAGGAGATTTCTATAGCAACTTTGATAATTGAGATCAGGCTCTGCATCTAAAGCAACCTCTGCGTTTCATTTATTATAAAGTTAAATCAACTATGCAAGCTATCATCTATAAAACATGTGACCTGTTCCAAAAAACTAAACCTCATCCAGCATCCGAAACCTATGGCTCAGATTCAGCATTCAAGTCTGTCAGGTGCATCAGTATCTTAAGACACGCATCATCCATGCAAGTTTGGTGAAGTACGGACCAGTAATAACTAAGATATCATCATCAGAGGGCACTAGCAATTAAAACCTTAACCTCCTCCAGCATCCGCAACCTATGGCTCAGATTCAGCATCCATGCCTGTCAGGTGCATCTGTATCATAAGACACACCATCCATTCAAGTTTGGTGAAGTTAGGGCCTGTAATAACTAAGATATATTTTTTAGCATCCTTGATAATGGAGATCAAGCTCTGCATCTGAAGCTACATCTGCAATTCACTCATATTACAGTTTAATCAACTATGCAAGTTTAAAATAGTACTATTATCTATTAAACATGTGACCTGTTCCAAAAAACTTAACCTTATCCAGCATCTGAAACCTATGGCTCAGACTCAGCATTTAAACCTGTCAGGTGCATCAGTATCATAAGATGCACCATCCATTAATATATAGGATGAAGTTAGGACAAGTAATAACTAAGATATAATCATCAGGGCACCTGTTTCAAAAACTTTAACCAGCTCTTAAAACCTTAACCTTCTCCAGCATCCAAAACCTATGGCTCAGATTCAGCATTCAAGCCTGTATGGTGCATCAGTATCATAAGACGCACCATCCACGCAAGTTTGATGAAGTTAGGACCAGGAGTAGCTAAGATATAATCATTAGAGGGCACCTGCTCAAAAAACTTTAACCAGCTCTAAAAACCTTAACTTCCTCAAGCTTTCGAAACCTATAGCTCAGATTCAGCATTCAAGCTTGTCGGATGCATCAGTATCATAAGACGCACCATCCATAAAAGTTTGGAGAAGTACGGACCAGTAGTAACTTGGATATAATCATCAGAGGGCACCTGCTCAAAAAAACTTTAACAAGCTCTAAAAACCTTAACCTCCTCCAGCATCTGAAACCTATAGCTCAGATTCAGTACTCAAGCCTGTCTGATGCATCAGTATCTTAAGAGACACCATCAATGCAAGTTTGGTGAAGTACGGACCAGCAGTAACTTAGATTTTGCTATCAAAGGGCACCTGCAACAAAACTTTAACCTGCTCCAAAAACCTTAACCTCCTCCAGCATCCGAAACCTATAGCTCAGATTCAGCACTCAAGCCTGTCTGGTGCATCAGTATTATAAGACACACCATCCATGCAAGTTTGGTGAAGTACAGACCAGCAGTAACTTAGATATTGCTATCAAAGGGCACCTGCAAAAAAACTTTGACCTGCTCTAAAAACCTTAACCTCCCCAAGCATCTGAAACCTATAGCTCAGATTCAGTACTCAAGCCTGTCTGGTGCATCAGTATCTTAAGACACACCATCAATGCAAGTTTGGTGAAGTACGGACCAGCAGTAACTTAGATTTTGCTATCAAAGGGCACCTGCAACAAAACTTTAACCTGCTCCAAAAACCTTAACCTCCTCCAGCATCCGAAACCTATAGCTCAGATTCAGCACTCAAGCCTGTCTGGTGCCTCATTATCATAAGACACACCATCCATGCAAGTTTGGTGAAGTACAGACCAGCAGTAACTTAGATATTGCTATCAAAGGGCACCTGCAACAAAAACTTTGACCTGCTCTAAAAACCTTAACCTCCTCCAGCATCTGAAACCTATAGCTCAGATTCAGTACTCAAGCCTGTCTGGTGCATCAGTATCTTAAGACACATCAACAATGCAAGTTTGGTGAAGTACGGACCAGAGGTAACTTAGATATTGCTATCAAAGGGCACCTGCAACAAAAACTTTAACCTGCTCCAAAAACCTTAACCTTATCCAGCATCCGAAACCTATAGCTCAGATTCAGCACTCAAGCCTGTCTGGTGCCTCATTATCATAAGACACACCATCCATGCAAGTTTGGTGAAGTACAGACCAGCAGTAACTTAGATATTGCTATCAAAGGGCACCTGCAACAAAAACTTTAACCTGGTCCAACAACCTTAACCTCCTCCAGCATCTGAAATTTAGGACTGAGATTCAGCATCCAAGTCTTTCAAGTCCATAAGTAGGTCCAGATGCATGATCCATGCAAGTTTGCTGAAGATATGACAAGTAATAGCTTAGATACAGGACCTGCAACAAAAACTTTAACCAGGTCCGGACGCCGATGCCGACACCGACGCCGACGCCGGGGGTATAGCATATGCTCCCCTTGACTTCGTCTCGGTGAGCTAAAAATCCCTTTAGTAGATTACGCTTGATCCTTTAAGTTCAATTGCAAACACCCAAAGACTATTCTCAAAGATTAACGGTACATGTGTAGGCAATTTAACTGCCTTAATATTATTGATTTACTATTAGCAAATAAATATTAAGACATTTCTAAGTTTTTTCACATGACAGTTTCTCTTATTCAATATTATAATGGTGGTCTGACAAACTTCTGTAAATGATGAAGGACTTACTCCATGTATGATTTCTGTTCTGCTTTTGGCATCATGACCTTGACATTTAGACGTGGTTGCTTGTTCCCGGACAGCATTGCCATGAAGGAGCTGCTTGTTGCTGAAAAACCAATGATAAGTAGTCAGTATAACGGAAGAAACCAATGATAAGTAGTCCTTATAACAGAAGAAACCAATGATAAGTAGTCCTTATAACAGAAGAAACCAATGATAAGTAGTCCTTATAACAGAAGAAACCAATGATAAGTAGTCCTTATAACAGTAGGAACCAATGATAGGTAGTCAGTATAACAGAAGAAACCAACGATAAGTAGTCAGTATAACAGAAGAAACCAATGATAGGTAGTCAGTATAACAGAAGAAACCAACGATAAGTAGTCAGTATAACAGAAGAAACCAATGATAGGTAGTCAGTATAACAGAAGAAACCAATGATAGGTAGTCAGTATAACAGAAGAAACCAATGATAGGTAGTCAGTATAACAGAAGAAACCAATGATAAGTAGTCAGTATAACAGTCAGTAAACCAATGATACAGTACCGATCAGACCCAACCTAACACCAGAGTAAACCCCAACTAAACCCGGGGTTTACTTTTTGGGTTTACTTTAGGTTTACTTTTTGAAAATTTGGGTCCACTCGGGGTTTACTTTGGGTTTATTTGGATATTGCTTTTGAGGTCAACAGTACTCACTGAAGTGTGAAGCAGTCCCATCTTTTATCTTACCATTCTACTGCCTGTAATTTCTGCCCCTTGTATATTCCGAATACACAGTTAGCGTCCGTTTTAAGGGGTATACTTCTAACTGGGTTTACTCTCTGTGTCCAATCTGGGTTTACTTTGGGTCCACTCTAGTAAACCCGAAGTAAACCCAGAAAGTATACCCAGGGTTTAGTTGAGGTTTACTATAGCACTGAATCATGATTTTTTGAAGTATACACTCTCATAACTGCAGCGGTGTATGCATACAAATTGAGTAACGCGCGTTAGCGCGTTATGAAAATTTGTATGCACACACCGCTGCAGTTATGAGAGTGTATACTTAATAAAATCATGATTTAATGCTTATATTTACATTTTTTAACTTCTTGCCTTGTCTGCAAATGTGATTCATACCTTAAAATTCCTATCTTATCCTAAGGGTAAGTTAATATTAATGGAAGAGCCACAAGCGTGAACTTTGATTTTCGCTTGTGACGTTGCAGTTTACAGCATTCAACGTTTGTGACGTCATAATAAAACTCGTCATTTTAACCTTTGACTACTTGTTGCATTTAGAGGCATTTGAAGATCACAGAATTAAATGGAAAAACACAGTAGAATGTAAATATTTTCTGTTAGGTTGGTTCTGATTGGTACTGTAAGTAGTCAGTATAACAGAGGAAACCAATGATAAGTAGTCCCCATGTTAACACCAAACATGATAGATAAACTAAATTAACCATGACTCTCTTTCAAATCATGCTTATACTTTGCAATACGAGTTCTGACAACTACTTTTAGACTCCTGAAAGTACAAGCGTACTCACTTCTTCTGCTGATGCTAGGGTCCACTTCTACTCCTTTCTCATAAGGAGTCCCTCCATTAACATAGAGGTCAAATGACCTGGAAATAAACATGACTGTCAACTCTCTTAAAGAGCATGTCCAAGAAATGCTGAATCATGTCTGCATAATATTATCATTAACGGGGCATGGTCACGATTTTGGTCAATAATTAAGGTCTTCCGTTTCCAACGGAAGACCTTATTGTTTTTCTTCGGTTTTTTTTTCTCATTCTTCTCCTTTTTTTTTCTTACCGATTTTGTGTCAGCGATTACTCGGAAACTCTTTGATCGATTTTGATAAAATTTTCAGATCGTATTGATATTAATTAAAACTTGATCGGAAATTTTTTTGGTTGATGACGTCATTTCCGTTTTTGAAATATCGACGTTTTCTTGATTTTCAGAGGGACGGCTTGTCCAAACGAGTTATGAAAAACTATAAAAGATATTTAGCTCAAATTTTCAGGAATGATAGACAAAAGATTGTAGATATGTAATAAGGCATTAATCACTTTCAGGCACAAAAGGCGCTAAAGCTCGGTTGGGCTCGAAAAATGAGATTAAAAAAGTGTTGTGATTTTGCCTGGTTTTCTTAGATTATCTTTTTTCTCACAAATATTTTGTTAAGACATGTAGAAGAAAAAAAAATTATATTTACAAGATCTTTTGTTTGACATCTAGAAAAAGGGGCTGGCCCCTCAAATTAAGGGCCTAGAACCCTTCAAAGTTTTCACTTTATAACTCAAAATTGGTTAAGATTTCACTATGGCTGTCGCTGCAAAAGTTGTTCATTATGATCTTATTAATGTCGTAACAATAATATTTTGTTTGGGTATTGCGTAATATGAGTGTAAAAAGCCAGACTTGTTACCATGTATTTGTGTTTTATTTGGCAAGTAAACGGGGTATTTGTGCGTATAACTGACATAAAGGATACCAGTTTATATACGGAAAGTGTTTAAACATTTTAGTTATTTTCTAGTGAAACACATTATGGATGAAAGAACTGTTTCTGTGCAATTCATTTGAGTTGCATTTAAAATCTAGCTGTATTCCGAGCTGTGTAGGTGAACAGTTACGTATCCACCCTTGTCCGCAGCCGAGGAAGTAGGTCACGACTGGACTAGCGAGCGGGTCTGCCGTTATCAAATACACAAGATTTGCGTCTTGCTGTAATGCACACATGGATTTTTATATGTAGCTGCAAACACAAAACTTCCGATTTTAGTGATTTTAATAGTAAATAAAAAAAAGATTATACCTTTACCTACTACCATAGACAGTGTACTAGCTTGCGTTCGGAAAGTGTTGAAACAATTTAATTCTTTTCAGGGGAAACACATTATGGGTAAAAGAATTACTTCTATGCAATGTATTTGAGTCGCATTTAAATACTAGCTAGCTGTTTTCCGAGCTTCATGTATGTAAACAATTATACGTATCCGATCCTTGCCCGCGGCCGAGGAAATGGGTCGCGGCTGGACTAGCGAGCGGTCTACCGTTATCCAATACACAAGATATGCGCCTTGCTGTAATACACACACGGGTTTTTTTATTTTGCTGCAAACACAAAGAATTCAGATTTAAACGATATTAAAGAGTAAATGGAAAAAGATTATACAATTACCTACGAAGTATTGCTTTTTTGCTCTCGTAATAAAAAAAAAAAAAATAGATTGTATGACTGTCATTGAAAAAGGGGCGTTCTTTGTGATCTTGTCTATGTCATGAAATAGTTTTATTGTTGGAAAATAAAATTTAGTTATCAAACTGCAAACATTTCAAACCCACCACGTTGAGTGTACATTTTCATCACACGGGCCAAGGAGAAGCCGCGCTAGTGGACAGCCGATTCGCTGTAGGACACATTCTTCTCGTGTTTATACGTTATCACACATTTCAATGCTCTTTGATTCGTTGTTATTTTCATTTCCAATGATATCGGTTAACGATGCATCAAACCATTGATTTAAATCATAGTTCGTAAAATAAAGGAAAAACCTGCCATCAATTAATATAATACGTTTTACAGTCGTACGATTTGAAATGTAAATGAATTCACCTGTTTCTATTTGTGACATTTTGCTGCTGAGAATTAAATGCATTTAAATTTACCAATTTCAACAAAATATTGGCGATATTCACATAAGTATCTGTAATCTATGATAATGTGATTCTTCATTTGTCTAACAAAGTATTAGAATTTTTTATGAGTTGAGAGAGAGAGAGAGAGAGAGAGAGAGAGAGAGAGAGAGAGAGAGAGAGAGAGAGAGAGAGAGAGAGAGAGAGAGAGTTAAGAAGGATGTAGTAAGTAAAAGTTGAAATATACTTAAAAAGCGTTCGAGATAAGGCAGCTTAAGAAGTACAATGCTACATGCTTGCGGTAGGTGCGGGCACGATAAAACTAACCATTTTTAAAGAAGTTGAAAAATTATTTACATTAAGGCCGTAAAATAATAAGGGTCACAATATTGGTATAATAACCTCTTCTCAATGGTGGTCAGATTCATTAAAAAGCATACTCATTGCTGATTTTATTAATTTATTATTAATCAAATTTTATTTTTATTTTTGATTCTGAAAGAATATGTGAGTTATAAAAAGTTTATGTACATGTGCATTCATTGTAAATATTTTGATTGTATTCGGACAGTTAAAAATCGAGTAGTGAACACATGGTTAAAAATACTAGTTAGTAGATTAATTTTCTAATACAAATCGAATTGGCTTTAAAATTTGCATATTCAAGCACACTTAAATAGTTAATACATAAATTATATATATATATTAATAAAAAACGTCTGTATGCTGTATTATGTATTTGCTGTCTGATTAGGACTATTTTTCCCAAAAAAGAAGCGCTCGGCAATTGCGTAATTTTTTAAACGTTCTGTAAAGTACAACACCTGATTGGAGTACATGCTTATATATGTTTTTTTTTTTAAAAAATGTTATCGTTTAACTAAGCGAAATTGTAGATGTCATGGAGTCAATAGGCAAATCAAATTCGCCAATCAGGCAATAGCAGTTATCTAATGTCTATGATTGATAATTTTACACGGTAAATAATACATGTAAATATGAATTTTAAAGCACTCCCTGCTCCCCTGTTAAAAGCTCCCGTTACTTGCATTCTTTTATTTACGATTTTTGTGCACACAGTTATTCGGAAATGGCTCAAATTTTGTTACACGGGCCCGATAAAATGATGAAAGGATGACCCCTAAAATTTCTTTCCCAAATATTTCAAGAACGGTCTTAAATTTCAAACACTGGTTGAATAACATATAACTTATATTGTACAAATTTATGTGCATGAATGACAATGTTCCTGTAACTTAACAAAAAATGACACTTTTTGAAATCTATAAGTTTCTGAATTCATCATTAAAATTAATAATGTTAGACGGCCCATGCAGCAAGTTTTTCTAGTCGAGTCTTTCGTTCAACAGCGAAACGATTGTGAACATTTCAGCGGGGTTTACAACAAGACGGTGAAACGACCACGAATTTTTACAGGTTTGGCTAAAAAGAGTTTAAAAGAGATGGATACAAAACACAGGTGCGATTATATCTTGTAGGAGATAAAAAATGATTAATCTATGTTTGCCAAAAATACAATTTTTTATCATAAGAATACTTTAACATTTATATCCGCCGAATATTTCCATTTCCCTTTATTGTTTGGTGCCTGATTTGAAATAACGTTTCGAGGTATAAAATGTTGAGAAATTTCTTTAAGCTGCATGTTCCGATTTGTCGGCCATTTCAGTATCAAATAATTTTCCTTGCAAACCAAATGAATGATCTTACAAAGTTATAGATGTATTTACACGGAATTGCTCTCCCTTCAACGTTAGGAATATTCAAAGTAAATAAAAATAAATTTTGGGCATACAAAAAACCCCTCAAAATACATCATTGGAATGTTTAAAAAAGGAAACCGTTGGGTTTCATCATTCGAATGATTGGGTTTATTCATCCTGCATGTTTTGCAATGATTATAAACAACGTAAACATAAAACCTATTAATGAACAAATGTACACTGCTTTATTTTTGTTTAATTAGTCATGCTGTATATCTCATATGTTATAATAGATTATATAAAAAAGACAGATGTCAAAGTCGTAATACAATCATACTAGCTTCGACGTAAGGGGCCAGTTTAAACACGAGGCGAAAAAACGCAAAACCCTTTTATGTCGATTATTTTGTGGATATACACCAAAAATTGTCTAATCCGGCGGAGGGTGGTTCTGAAAAAAAATGGCTGGATTAGGCAACATCCGATTTAGAGGACATTGTTTCAAATTAATTTTAGTATTTAATGCAGTAGGTCCTGATCGTGTATTCTTGTAAAATTTTCAATTGTTCTGAAATATATTAGATTTCATCGATCTTATCTATACGGTACCAATTTTCATTTTAAATTATTTTTTGAAACAATAAATCCATAACGGAATACATACGATGGAAATACTTTTTGAATCAAATCATCGTTATTGATAATTTTTCAAACATCCGATCTACCTGTAAAGTGCATGCTTAACCGTAAATTGTTAAACAAAACATTAACAAGTCAACAGGTGACTGAAACACCTGATGGCGAGAACTGTTATGATACAGGGAAACAAAGGATGAATATTAATATAATGAGAATTTTATTTAAAAAAAATTAGCATTTTGACAGATCTAGAATAATATGCAACTCTGTACGTGTAGCCATACAACGGGGATAACAAACAATATCGGCAGTCTTACTCTCACAGTATCCTGAATCACGGCCTGAAAAAATGGGGTGAACTATAATCTAATTATCTAATTTTTGCAATTCATAACAAGACTTTACGGTATTAACTGAAATGAGTTGCTAGTTTGGATCTATATTTACAGTTATTTAAATCAATCAATCAAACGACAGTAAAATTGGTCGATAATTGAGCATTTAAAATATCTCGCAGAAGGCCGACCGATCGATTAGTAGACGGACGACGGGAGATAACTCTCACTAATTATAAGCAGTAAGTTTTTTCATTTCGCCGGTTTACAGAATAGACAGGATCCTGATTGCACAATTTTTTTAAAACAAAAATGATGGGAAAATGTCAAGGGGCTGAATAATGTCGCCGGATTGGGCAGCATGCCGTAATACACAACATCCGGATTCAACGAGTTTCAACATGTACATAATTTTTTTCATTTAAATATGGCTTAATTGACCGGGAAAACTACTGCAACGTTTATTATTGCACACATACTTAGCATAACCATCGTTTAAAAGCATACAATTATTTTATTGAAAATTGGACCAAGCAGCTTTTACATTAAGATTTACATGTGTAAGACACTTTATTTGTCATGTGCATGATCATGTGCATTAATTATGTTCAATACCCGCTTATTCTCCAAAATGATCTACAATTCCATTCACAACTATGGTCATTCAAAATCACATGAATTAATTAAAATTTTAAATTTTGTGTCGATCTCAACTGTTATGTATCCAAGAAATCTATTGATTTTATCATGTGTTACGTAATTAGGTATTAACGTTTTTTAAGGGGTCAAACTTCATTCAGAAATTACTATTTTTCCTTCGTAAACATTCACAGGATCAAAAACAGATTTCCTACGGAGATTTATAATTGGGAATGTTTACATCTTTTCTCAATTCGGAAGTCTCACGGAATATCTAGTTAAGGTCTTCCGTTTCCAACGGAAGACCTTATTGTTTTTGTACGATTTCTTTTTCCCTATTATTATTAAGGTCTTCCGTTTCCAACGGAAGACCTTATTGTTTTCGTTCGGTTTCTTTTTCCCTATTATTATTAAGGTCTTCCGTTTTCCAACGGAAGACCTTATTGTTTTCGTTCGGTTTCTTTTTCCCTATTATTATTATTTTTTTTTTCTTACAAAATTTGTGCAGGCGATTTCTCGGAAATGGCTGAACCGATTTTCGTAAAACTTTCAGATCTAATAGATATTAGTCCGAACTTCATATACATTTTTTTTTATTTTGATGACGTCATTTCCGTTCTTGAGAAAATGACGTTAAAGCGATTTTCAGAGGGTCGGCTTGTCCAGGGATCTCCTCCTAAACGGTAAAAGATATTGAATTCAAACTTTCAGGGATTGTAGACAAGAGATTGTAGATGTGCAATTTGGCATTTATATTTGTCATGCTCAAAAGGCGTTAAAGCTCGCCTGGTCCCAAAAATTTAGACCAAAAAAAACGTCGTAATTTTTCATGGTTTTCTTAGTTTATCTCTTTTCTGAAAAATATTTTGTTAACACATGTAATGTAAAAAAAGTTTATATTTACAAGACCTTTCATTTGATATCAAGAAAAAGGGGCTGGCCCCTAATATTAGGGGACTAAAGGGCTCTAAAGTCTTTCATCTGGAGCTCTTTACTGAGGGGTATTTTGTGAACAGTTATAGAAGCAAATATGTTTATTTTACAGTTATGTATCCAAGCAATGTAATGATGTTATCATGTGTTACGTAATTAGGGGTTTTTAGGGGCCAAAGTCCAGAATTTTGATCACATATATCTCAGAAAGGAAAAATATTTTAAAATGCAGTAAAGAAGAAAAGATGCTCAGAATGATGTACTAAATAATATGCAATTTTCAAAATTTCGTTAAACGGCCCCTATAAGGAGTTAAGGGATCGGCCCCTAAAATGTTCTTTCCCATATATTTCAAGAACGGTAACGAATTTCTAAACAGTTGTTGAACAAAATGTGTTGAGATTTAAATGACCTTTTATTTGATATCAAGAAAAAGGGGCTGGCCCCTAAAATTAGAGGACCAAAGGGCTCTAAAGTCTTTTATTTGTAGCCCTTTACTGAGGGATATTTTGTGAACGGTTATAGAAGCAAATATGATTATCTCACAGTTATGCATCCAAGCAATGTAATGATTTTATCATGTGTTACGTAATTAGGGGTTTTAGGGGCCAAGAGTCCAGAATTTTGATCACATATATCTCAGAAAGGAAAAATATTTTGAAATGCAGTATAGAAGAAAAGATGCTCAAAATGATGTATTAAATCATATGCAATTTTCAAAATTTCGTTAAACGGCCCCTATAAGGAGTTAAGGGATCAGCCCCTTAAACGTTCTTTCCCATATCTCTCAAAAACGGTAACGAATTTCTAAACAGTTGTTGAACAAAATGTGTTGAGATTTAAATGACCTTTTATTTGATATAAAAAAGGGGGCTGGTCCTTAGAATTAGGGAACTAAAGGGCTCTAAAATTTTTCAACTGTAGCTCTTTACTGAGGGATATTTAATGAAAGGCTATAGAAGCAAATATGTTTATCTTACAGTTCTGTATCCAAGTACTGTAATGATTTATTCATGTGTTATGGAATAAGGATTTTTTAGGGGTGATGAGTCCATAAACTATGACAAGCTATATCTCAAAAAGGAAAATATTTTGAAATGCAAGGTAGAAGAAAAGATGCTCAAAATGATGTAATTTACAAAATGCAACCTTCAAAATTTGGTTCAGCGGCTCCAATAAGGAGGTAAGGGACTGGCCCCTAAAATTTTTTTTTCTCAGATATCTCAAGAACGGTAACGAATTTCTAAACACTTTTTGAACAAAGCTCTTATCCCTGAAACAAAATAGTATCTGGCCCTTAGAATGTAGACCCCGTTTTTCTATTCTATATCATGTTTAGCTGTTAAATAGCAAAATCAAGATCGAACATGTATCTCAAATTCTAAAATCAGACGGAAGACCTCCTCGTTGCTCGCAACGAGATCGTGTCTAGTTATTTTTCTGATTTTAATATTTACAATGTTTCATTAAGGCATTTTTAAAAGGCAACCGAAATTTGAGTGTCATTTGTTGAGCTTTAAGCGAGTTACAGAGCTTGAAATTCTTTGTTTTGTAAACAAAGCATTTGTTTACATTTTGAAAGATGAAGTGAAAATTCAAAGTTTAGACATAAAATGAATCGGTTAATTGTTGGGAACTGTTTAACTGTGCTTAAAATGAATAAAAAGATAGAAAAATAAGCTGGAAAAAGTTTTTTTTACTGTATATTGAACCTATGTAAACAAAAACAGGGCACGAGCCTTGTTTACATGACAAAGAATAGTGAGCCCTATATCTTGCTTATAACTCTATGGATGACTCTCAAATTTTATTTGATCATTAGAAATGCAATTCTAAACCATTGTAAATAATAAAATCAGAAAAATAGAATTTGACCAAAATTGTGACCATGCCCCTTTAATAAGCTATCTTTAGATCATCTTGCATAAAATTTCAGTTACATTGAAAATTGATCAGATTGAAATTACAGGTACTCTGTAGAAAATCCCTATTTTGATTCCTCCACAAAACCACATATCTACTAGTATATAAATACCTGTTTGCTACCACTCCACCATTTTCTTCCACTAGAGGTAGATGTACCCAGCCACAACTAAATTCTCCATACTGATTTGTTTTCTATGAAAGATTGGAATTTACAGAAATAGTCACCTTCTATATCATGATAATGGTACCACTAGATAAAAATGGAACGATATAAAATATACAGAAAAAAGAGGTGGAGGGAGGGAGGTTAAATTAGTGTTAATAAATATAAAAAAAAAATTATTCACATTATTTCAACAGTTGGCCGACACATATTATTCATAAATATCTGCTTTTCAAGTATTTTTGCACATACTGAAGATGAAAGCAGCATGAGTTATCAGTCAAAAGATGGAGAAATTAAAGGAATAGAGAGTCAGAGCATGGTTAAATATTTCTGTGTTGCATAAGTGGTGTGAGTTTAGTTAAGATGAATACAATGTGATGTTCTTTCACCTCCACTGGTTTTATAAATGTTGAATCACTAATCCCATCTTTAGCATAGTAACATTCACATAAGCCATTAAGTAATTGAATTCTTTAATCTTTTTATCTTTTATTAAAGAAATATGTATACAGGAGAAAATAAGATTAACTTCAGTGTATATGTTGTATATTTTGCTGTAAGTGGGAAGTGTTTAGGCATAAATCGATGGTTAGTTTTTTCATCAGTAAAAATTCATTCACACAATAAAACTCTCTCTCTCTCTCTCTCTCTCTCTCTCAGACAAGCAGAGCTAGCACAGATACACACATTGAACAGAGGATCTACTTCCTGCTACAGCAAGAAGTTTTCCTCTAGTTTATCAGTTGCTCTTTGTGCATCAGGATTTGGTCTTAGGAAAACCAATATAATCAAGTGAAATGTGAAAGGTTACAGAACGACGCCAAGGCCACAACTACTCACAGGATTCCCTTTCTCTTTATGATCGGGCTGTCATGCCATAGATAAAAGATGATTTACTTAAGACAAACCAAAGATTGCAGGATAACAAAAAGAAGCCTGCCTTTTTATAGTACATGTACATGAATAAAACAAGCATCAATTTACTAAACCAGTGTTAAATAATGAGAAAATCCTAACATATCAAATATTCATATATCTAAACAAAATGATAAAGAACTATTCAAATACTTACAACTTTGCAATATGATGCACACAATTCAAAAAGAATTCCTGAAAAATTAAATCTCAAATTTAATTACTGTTTTTCTCCTTTAAACATATTTAATATTAACAATTTGAAACATCAACATACACATAAATATACAGTAAAACTCGTTTAGAACGAACACGGTTAAAGCGAAAATTCGCTTTAACTGTGTTCGTTCTAAACGAATTTTCGGATATAGCGAACTTTTTTGGAATCCCCGGTAAAAATCTTAGCAAATCTTTGCAAATTTTTACGGCTATAATGAATTCGGATATAACGAATTTATGGATATAGCTAACTGATTTTGAGTCCCGTAGAGATGAAACATAACGAAACATAAAACCTTTACAACGTATTTTTTTACAGTTTAAAAAAGTTTTTACTACCAATTAATAAAATAGTTTGAATGAATTTATTTTCATATAATTTTTTCAATTCACAATCCCATTATTAAAGGTATCAAAGTAATGACTTTTTATTTTTACCCTCAATTAGCGAAATTTATAGTCTGATGAAAGAAAACATGCGTATAGTGAATTCGCTATAGATATTATTACCAATTTGTTATATGGATATAACGAATTATGGATATAACGAAGTAATTCCATTGGACCCTAGGACTTTGCTATAATGAGTTTTACTGTATTTCTCAGATAATCAATTGATTATATGTTTTAAAGAATTAAGCACCCTCACCTATCGTAGAACTGCTAGTGTTATTGGATCTGATGAAAACCTCTCCATGTAAGTATGGGTCCATCATATCATTGATCTATTAACAAACGTTTATAAAAAATCACACAACAGCCAAGATCATACAAATGGATTACTCACTGATAAATGTGCTGGCCCAGCTGTCACTAAAAATTTTACATCATTTAACTCAGTCCTCAACTCAAATTGTTGTAAGAAAAGTGTATAAATTTTAGGTTAAAACTCAGACTTGAGGCTGAGTGTTGACTTGAGGAAAGTTGGTGACAACTGGGCTTGATATAATTAATATAAATAAAAACTGTATCATGTTTATTTAAGTTTATTCACAATTCATGAAAAAGGATTATTTCCCCTTTAATTAAGGTCTTCCGTTTCCAACGGAAGACCTTATTGTTATTGCTTTGTTTCTTTTTCCCTTTTATTTTTTTTTTTTTTTCTTACGCTTTTTTGTACAAGCGATTTTTTAAAAACGACTTGACCGATTTTCGTGAAAATTTCAGATCTTGTAGATATTGATAAAAACCTTATATATAATTTTTTATTTTGATGACGTCATTTCCGTTCGGGAAATATTGACGTTTTAGTGATTTTTAGAGGGTCATTTTGTCCTGCTATCTCCTCCTAAACGAAAAAAGATATTGAATTTAAATTTTCAGGGATTGTAGACAAAAGATTGTAGATGTGTTTAAAGGCATTTGTGGTTGTCTGGCTTCAAAGGCGTCCAAGCTCGCCTGGACCCGAAAATCGAGTTTAAAAAAACGACGTAATTTTTAATGGTTTTCGTTCTTTATCTCCTTTCCTGAAAATATTTTACCATAACATATAGAGCAAATAAAATTTATATTTACAGGATCTTCCGTTTGATAACAAGAAAAAGGGGCTGGTCCCTTAAATAAGGGGCCAAAAGGGCTCTAAAGTCTTTCTCCCATAGCACTTTACAGAGAAATATTTTGTAATATGTTTAAGAAGCAAAAATGTTCATCTTTTACTAATAAAACTATACATTATAAATTTTTTATTATGCGTTACGTAATTAGGGGTTTTAAGGGGCCAAAAATCCAAAACTTCGATCGAATATATCTCAAAAAGGACAAATATTTTGAAAAGCAATATAGAATAAAAGATGCTTAGAATGATGTTTTAAACAATATTCAATCATAAAATTTTCGGTATCTGGCCCCAATAAGGAGATTAGGGGTCGGCCCCTAAAATGTCCTTTCCCAGATAGCTCTTAAACTGCAAAGAATTTCTAAACACTTGTTGAACAAAATATGTTTAATATCAAAAGAACTTTCGTATGATGCCAAGAAAAAGGGGCTGGCCCTTCAATTTAGGGGCCAAAAGGGCTCTAAAGTCTTTCTTCTATAGCACTTTACTGAGAAATGTTTTGTAATATGTTTAAGAAGCAAAAATGTTCATCTTTCACTAATAAAACTATACATTATAAAATTTTAATTATGCGTTATGTAATAAGGGGTTTTAAGGGGCCAAAAGTCCAAAATTTCAATCGAATATATCTCAAAAAGGACAAATATTTTAAAAAGCAATATAGAATAAAAGATGCTTAGAATGATGTTTTAAACAATATTCAACCATAAAAGTTTCGTTATCTGGCCCCAATAAGGAGATTAGGGGCCGGCCCCTAAAACGTCATATCCCAGATAGCTCATAAACGGCAATGAATTTCTAAACACTTGTTGTACAAAATATGTTTAATATCAAAAGAACTTTCGTATGGTGCCAAGAAAAAGGGGCTGGCCCTTCAATTTAGGGGCCAAAAGGGCTATAAAGTCTGTCTTCCATAGCACTTTACTGAGAAATATTTTGTCATATGTTTAAGAAGCAAAAATGTTCATCTTTTACTAATTAAACTATACATTATAAATTTTTTATTATGCGTTACGTAATTAGGGGTTTTAAGGGGCCAAAAGTCCAAAACTTCATTAGAATATATCTCAAAAAGGACAAATATTTTGAAAAGCAATATAGAATAAAAGATGCTTAGAATGATGTTTTAAATAATATTCAATCATAAAATTTTCGTTATCTGGCCCCAATAAGGAGATTAGGGGTCGGCCCCTAAAACGTCATATCCCAGATAGCTCAAAAACGGCAAAGAATTTCTAAACACTTGTTGAACAAAATATGTTTAATATCAAAAGAACTTTCGTATGGTGCCAAGAAAAAGGGGCTGGCCCTTCAATTTAGGGACCAAAAGGGCTCTAAAGTCTTTCTTCCATAGCACTTTACTGAAAAATGTTTTGTTATATGTTTAGGAAGCAAAAATGTTCATCTCACATTTATTTAACAACATATTATAATTATCTTATCATGTGTTCCGTATTAAGGGGTTTTAATGGGTTTTAAGGGGCCAGAAGTACCAAACTTTGATAACATACCTCAAGCAGAACAAATATTTTAAAAAACATTATTTGAAAATCAATATAGAATAAAATGCTGAGAATGATGTTCCTAATAAAATTCAACCATCAATTTTTTTTTGTTGCCCCAATAAGGAGATAAAGGGTCAAATATCAAAGTCAAGGTCATATAACCTTCAAAAAATCGCACGGAAGACCTCCTTGTTGCTCGCAACGAGATCGTGTCTAGTTATTATTATTATTATTTTTTTCCCCTTTTTCTCTCGTGAATTTCTCAGAGATGTCTTGATGGATTTTTATAAAATTTTCAGGAATGACAGAAAATAAAAAGATCTAGAGGATTTTAATTAAAAATGTTCTAAATTCACTTCCGGTCGTCCGTTTCCTGTCCCGCGACAAAAAGCTTGTCACCTCGAGATCTAAGAAACGGTAAAGACTTAAACATTCAAACTTTGTGGGATGATAGACCTATAGCTGTAGATGTGTTTAAACACTTTTGTTTTGTTCGTCATAACTTCCGGTCGTCACCGGAAGCACTTAAAAAATATATTTTTTTACGAATCAATTTTTTTGTCAATAGAATAAATATATAAGAATAAATCTATTCATAGGAAATCTCTGCGATGTAATATCAACACAAAATTTCTACTTCCGGTGAGATATCTCAATTATCTCAGGTAGCTTTTTTAAAACACATTTTGTACCCGCGATATCTCAGAAACTATAAGCGATCAAGACACGAAACTTTTATAGATGATAGACATTTGATTGAAGATGTGTTTAACCGGTTTCATTTTGTCTTCCGTCACTTCCGGTCCATACCGGAAGAGTTAAAAAAAAAGAGCTGTCTATCAGTTTAACTGTTTTCCTTTGATATATTTTAGTTAGATAAATGAAAAATAATGTACAAAAGGCAAGTATACAAGAAATATTGAATACAATTTACATTGAACACTTCCGTTTGCCCGTTTCCTGTCCAGAGACCAAAAACCTGATTTCGACGAGATCTCAAAAACAGTAACGACTTGAACAACCAAACTTTGTGGGATGATAGACCTATGTATGTACATGTGTTAACACTATTTTGTTTTATCCGGCGTAACTTCCGGTCGTCACAGGAAGTACACCCAATTTTGATATTTTTATCATTCACAATAATTTTCGTATCCATTTTTTATTTATGTGAGAGAAGCAATGTCTTACAGTTAAATTGATACTTCTATATCAAAACGGAAGACCTTTTTGTTGCTTTTGCAACAAGAGTCTAGTTATAAGCTATTTTTATAACACAAGGGTTGATGAATCTGTGTGATTCTTACTTTTGAAGAGAAGGACCAAGCTTTCTGTTCCTTGTCGACTGAGGTCACCTTGACCGTGTGGATGTTACTCAGCACCTGTATCAGCAATCAAAGTAATGGTCACTGTTAACATCTCTGTGTCTATTGTGCTTAATCCATTCATTTATTCACAACAGTTAATTTAAAAGCATGCATGTACACAAACACCCATACTTTCTTAACATATAGAAATAAAAATTCCCTATTCATTATCTAATATTTTTTATTAATTGAAGTACATGAACATACTGCTGGTATAATCATGTATTCCAATAATTATGATTTTAAAAATTTCATCGCATCCATGTACATGTATTTGATGTGTACTTACATTCTGTCCATCAAACAGACACATTCTAATATGGCGACCAACAATGTCAATTCCTGAAAATATAAAGATCATTAAAAATATTTTTAAGTCAAAAATACTGGCAATCATTGAAAATTAGGATTAATTTACATATCAACATGAAATATATGTACATGAATCATAAAAATCATTCAGAGAGTAGCATTCCTTTATCTAGAGGGATAATGAACTTGCTTTTGTCTTCAGGCTAGTAAAACATTAATTTATAAGATTTTTCTTTTATGCCTCATCTGAAGGTATACATTGTACATATATGATGATTTAAATTTTGATATTTTTCAAAAAATATTTCTATCACTCTGAATTGAGTGATTTTTTTTAGATCCCTTTTGAAACTTTCATCAACAATGAAATGTACTACAGCAAATGTACAGTCATGCATGACCAACCTTTTCCTGGCAATGGGATTTGCTTACACCCCTGGATCTGGATGATTCTATCTATCTTGGTGGGGATCGGTCTCAACTACAAATCAAAATCAAAGCACCAACAGTACTGAATGCTATCTTGAATACTGCATCATTCTGTAACTAGCATAAGTTAACAAAATACTATTTTCATGCCAGTAAATTTTTTACACGCTGTATGATCCTAATGCTGCATTTTCTTGCCAATATGATTTACTAAGAATAGGAAAGTAATAGTGAAGGAGTCCTCAAGGTTTTCAATCTTTTAAACTAATGTTCATGCATGCTTTTGTTATACTTTTTAATTGAGTTAACAAGTCTTAGCACAAAACAGCAGAATCATGTTCCATTTTATCGGTTGATATTTATGGGTGTATTTTCTATTTTTCAAAGGAGATTCCTTTATTAATGTCTTCTTACCTTGTTTTCTTTTGGAATATAAAACAGGTCCCGATAGGAAAGGTTGGAATCACTTAATTTTGGTGCAAGGTAGCTGGTCATTGTGTAAGTTTCATCTACAATATCCAAGGTTCTCAATTTATTGTGACTTTTTAACCATCAGTTGCTTTCTTAGAAGTTTTAAACCAGCTAAAAAACATTCTTTTTCACCATGAATGTTTGCAATAATATTGATGATTAATTCACTGACACTGACCTTTGAAGAACATTGGGCCGAGTGTTGAAGGTCTGAACCCTGAAGGAACAGCGCCTAGAGCATGCAGTACATCTGTCACACTGGTCTGCAAAGAAATTATAATCGAATGCATTTACTGGCTACAAATAATTGATTGGCTATAACATTGACCCAGGAATATGGGTCCAGCTGGAGTAGGTACATACAGTGTTTGTTGTGCTATCCACATTGGTAAGTATTGATAAATGTTTATGATTTTGCTAGAGTACATTTTAAAAAAAAGAGCATTAATTAAGTTAAATATGCCAGCAAAATATGAAAAAAACATGTCAAAAAAAGTTAATTTCTTTGATACATTATGTATGGATTTTTATTCATAACTGAGCCTAACCTTTCACTGTCAGGTACAGGTATTGGTGGACAGGTCTTTAAGATATATTAAAAAGCAGGCATTAAACAAATTTAAAAGAGAATAAATAATTCCAGTAAAATGTGAATTAGTATAAAGAAAAGGAAAAACAAACAGGGGACTGTTTAAACATTTTATACAAAGCATAGGTCTTACAAAATTAAACAACTTATCAACAGATATGGGGAGGATTGCAAAACAATGTGCGATTTTGGGAGGGGGAGTCATCCTTTCACTGAGTCAGCTAGAACATAGAATTCAAAATGAGGCACATAGAAAATATAACAAAGAAAATTCCCCTCTCCACATCTTATGTCAGTAGTAGCAGTGTGGTAAAATGTTAGAGACACTTACCTGTCTTTTCGCCTATAGAAATGGTCAAAAGGACAACACAGATCTTTTTTAGTATTTAGAAATATCATGTTATTCTCCAACCTACCAGTACATATATATACTAAAACTTAACAGAAATTTGGGCTAAACATGCAACTAATGTTTCATAACACTAACAATATGATTAAAGCCAAACAAAAGCATGACCAACTTAAATTTCCCATAGTCTTAACAATTTTTTTATCATAAAATATTCTAAGGGATTTTTTTTTTTTGCATCAGTTTTTGAAATAAACTTCAATGTAAAATCAAATCAGAACTGTGCTCCCATTCATCAAGTTTTGAGACAGATTAAAAAGCCATGCACTAGGCAGAATATTTAAAAACACCTTAATTGCTCATATCGAGTTCAAAAAGCAATGATTTAATCAATATGGAGCAAGACAGAATGAAACTTGGCTCTGATATACAAATATAATTCAGCTATCAATCAATACAGATATACAGATAAATATATATATACAGTAAAACTTGGTTATAGCAAAGTCCTTCGGACCAGTGAATTTACTTCACTATATCTCTACCGTTAACTGCTATAACGATATAATGAATTTGTAATAATTATTACAGTGAAATCGCTATACATTCAAATGTTTTCTATCATATGACTATCATTTGAACTTATTGCAGCATAAAATTAAGTAAATTCTTTGGAAACCTTAAATAATTGGATGTTAAATTGAAGGATTTATGCAAAAATAAACTCATTCAAAAAATTGTTGGTAAAGCTTATTTTTTAAAACTATAAAACACATCATTGTAAAAGAAGAAAATTTCCCTATTTTTTATCTGTACAGGACTCAAAATCAATTCCCTATATCTGTAAATTCATTCATTATAACCATATAGGTTTGCAAGAATTTCTTAAGAATTTCGCCAGGGACTTCACAAAATTTTGCTATATCTGAGAATTTGCTACATCTGAGATTGTAGTTAATGAGTTTTACTGCATACAGATATATACTTTTTTAAAAATAAATCTCTCTATTCACATTTTGCTATGTAATAGTTGACCAGCAACATCAAATATCACTCTGTAAATTATAAATGTACATGTTAATGTGAATTTTTCATATCATGAATGAAACATGAATGAAGGGCTTCTATTCTAGGATAAAACAAAGCATACTTCTGGAATGGTGGATGTGTGTGTGCCTTAGGACATGAACAGTTACTTGTATTACTTACTAACTCATGGTCTCTCTAAGCACATAACATTTCATTTTAAATAATATCACAATGCTATGACCAAACAAACAATAGTACAATAATTATTCTACATTCTTATTACCATGCCTATTATAAAGCTGTTTGATTTTGTTTTAAATTTATAAATATTTTGAAGACTATAAATAAATCTGATGCAACAAGACTTACCTCCCCTAGAGCTTTCTTGATGCTTCCCCATCCTTTTCTAGGACTGAACAATTAAAAGAAAACAGTCAATAATCATAGGAAAAGTGCATTTCTAAGTTGAACTTCATAGATGAAGAATGAAATTCAATGTGTAAGTATATAATCATTGCTGTAGTAAACCCAATCAACTGACTCTGTGATAAACTCCCCAATGTTGGTCATGAAAACTGGCCAAGATTATCAGTGCTATATGAGGATTTGTTTTAAGTTTGCTGGCCAACGACCACATCAAATGTATGTAAGTTATAATACCATTTAATTTTTATGAATTGCAAGTTTTTGAATAGTTTGAAGGGATATATATATTTCAGGACACATTTGAAAGCAAAATAGATACATTTTTTTTGAAAACTTGTCAGGTGAGAGGCACCCAGGCAATTCATTAAATTGTGCCAACACAAATTCTCATGATTTCCAGACATGAAAGGAGATGCTTAATAGAATTGACTGCTTCAGCTATTCTATCTGTATATGGTCAAGATCGCAAAAAGCATGAGCCCTGTTGGCCTTATAATAATACCTGGTCTTCGTTTTTGTGTCTTCATCCTCAACTTCATCTTCATCTTTTTCCTCATCCTCCTCCTCTTCTTCTTCTTCTTTAATGATACATATAAAAAGAATAGAGCTAGGTTATAAACCTCACATCATTCTTAAATAAGCATGATCATGTATAATTTGAGGCAATTTGTTTCAAGTAAGTTAACAGATAAAAAATGAACATGTATGTATTATGATCATATTCATACAGTAGTTAAATGTAAGAAAATCTTTGAAGACTTATGACATGATTTATTAAGAGTAACATCTCCATTCATTGATTTAAACAATCAATTGTAAATGACCGGTATCATAATACCTTCTATCATTCTATCATGCCATATATTATAGACTTACCATCATCTTGCTGGACATGTTTGTATTTGTTGTGCATCTACAAAATGTTAGTTAAAATGTTGTTACAAATAACACAGGTGGTTTTGAAGGTTTAAGAGAGAGAGAGAGAGAGAGAGAGAGAGAGAGAGAGAGAGAGAGAGATTTTGTTTATAAACACCTTTAGAAATGTTTTTGGGACAGTTCCTCTTTTCCCATCTGCATTTTCAGCCTCCCACCAACCATCCTCCCTGCAAACATTTTTCTTTTTTAAATTGATTTAAAAATAATCATAAAGACATAGTTTACATTTAAAGTATGGAAATAATTAGATCAGCCAACAATCCTAAAGACATAATGTCTATTACCAAATTTTCTTTTCAAACATTTGAGAGGTAAGAACTTGAAGTTGTACCTTGTATTAATGATGGTTAATATTTCTCCTTGTTTAAATGACAAATCCCCTTCCTCCCTCCCTTCATAGTCATAGAGTCCTTCAAACTGGAGGCCCTGTTATAAAAAAATATGTTTCAAGTAAAATGCTACCTTTCTCCCTAAGGAAATCTGCAACCTTTAGCAACTATAGAATTGAACATTGGATACTAACCTCAATGGTAGTTGGATCCATGTCTGTATCTCCCTCTTCTTTCTTTGTGGTTTCTCCCTCCTCATCATCTTCATCCTCTTCCTCCTCATCATCATCTTCTTCCTCCTCATCTTCTTCTTCCTCCTCTTCATCATCTTCCTCCTCTTCCTCTGTTTTTGCTGCTGATTTTGTTTTAGGTTTACTAAAAAATAATTTCCATTAAAGAAAAACTGTGACCATAGTAGGGATACATGTACAATATACTTGATGGAGCTTTATCTTTAAAACTTAGAAGCAAAGGTAATCATATGGAACACCCACCTCTCTGTCTTCATGGTGTCCTCTTCTTCTTCTTCCTCCTCCTCCTCTTCTTCCTCCTCCTCCTCCTCTTCTTCATCCTCATCTTTCTTTCCTTCTTTCTTTTTCTCCACTTTAGCTTTCTCTTCTTTCTTCTCTTTCGTATCTGTTTTTTAATGCAAGAAAAAAAATACTTCTTTTAAACTGGTGTGTAACTTTTTAAGTTACATGTACCTGTAACAAGTGAAATATGCTGAGTAACTATGCAATAAATGCTTTGATGATGTCCTATGCAAATTTCTCCAAAAATTCATTTTCCTTTTACATTCTTGATTGATATAACTTACATTAAACTTGACAAAATATTTTTTTTCAATATATTTAATATAATATATATATTCATTTTAATATATATTTATATTCAGTGTAAATTTCCCCATATGTTTACATCGGAAATCTGTGATATTCATTTTTCTATATTTACATCTATTTCCTATAGAACAATAGAAACAGCCAGACTGAAATCTACACGCCCTATTTATCGATTGGTCGAAATCTACAGCAGCTGAAACTGACAGGACTGAAATCAACACACCCTATTTATCAATTGGTTGAAACCTACAGCGACCTAAGAAAAATAGCCTACTGCACAAAATAATCATGATGATGTCAGACTCAAAGTCTCACAGGAGACAATTTGGCTGTTTCTTTTAGCTAAGTTAAAACATACTGATGTACATTAACAGTAATTTATTGGATTTTACTTACTACTGTCTATAATTAATTCATCAATTAATTAAAAGAAAGACGTGAATATAAACAATAAAATGCTATCTTTAATGATTCATGTGGGTTATGAAGGTAGCGATCATTGCAGAAAAATTTACATAACCCGCTAACGCGCTTTATGTATTTTTTCACCTGCAATGTCGCCACCTTAATATCCCGCATGAATCTCCAAAGAAAGCATTTTATTGTTTAAATAACACACCAAACCTGACCATAGCGTATGAGCAAAAGTAAACGTCATAATGTGTTTTAAATAGATTTATTATTGTAAGACCACATGAAACCTTCAAACTTACATAATCAATTTGATATGTACTTATGAAAAATAATCGTTTAAACATATATATTTCTTAATCAATAATAAAAAAAGATTTTCCTCAAAAAAAATTTTTGGCACAATATTTTTAGCTGCAGAAGTGACTCAGAGGTAAAAAAACAAATGAATATGGCTGTTCCATCTTTTAAACATATTCCTGACTAACAGCGTATATACAAGTAATGGCTTTAAAGTGATGATACACAAATAATCTACAAATGAACAACAATATGAACATAAATAAATGCACTGAATGCTTATTTTTGGATATTGACGGTCCTATAACACACCAGGCCATGTAGATAATTTTTCATATTGCGCAAACACACAATATTTAATTTGTCTGCAAGGCCTGTTATAGGACCGACAATATCCAAAAAAAAAAAGCATTCAATGCTTAATACATTCTGCATAAAATTTATTTTATGAAAATAAATAATATCCTATTTAATTTCTTTTATGTAATGAAACTGTGAAATTCTCTCTGGTGTACATGACAAATCACTGTAGATTTTGCTCTACCAAAAGCTAGCAGGTACATTTTTTAATCCTAAATAACACATGAAAATGTAAAGCAATGATACAATTGTTTCAATGGTTCACCCTCTTTAATGCAAAATTACTTACATGTATTTCCATTTGTTATAGCTGGTACTAAATGTAGATATACCTCTGCATAAATCTATGACAGACCTTTGATCTCCCTGTATTAAGATATTCATAAGCCATTAAAGGGGTTTAAGTATACCTTGTTTTTCACTTTCTTCTTCCTCTTCCTCCTCCTCTTCTTCTTCTTCTTCACCTTCTTCCTCCTCCTCTTCTTCTTCTTCTTCCTCCCCACTTTCCTCTTCTTCTTCATCGCCTTTTAACTCCCTGCATTAGGAAACATGATAGTCAATTGTAGGAATTCAAACCATAATGATATTGAATTGCATTAAGGCACAAAAGCTCACAAAACATACTTAAGGTATTCTTCCCCTTTTTCATCAGGTAGAAGTTTCTTCATCTGTGTGTCCAGCTGTGTCTGTAGAGAGAGTTCACAACCTGTCAGATTTCACTCACAAAAAAGACTCTCTAGACTCTAAATGAACAGTGGGTGGGGGTACACTTACCTGCCACTTCTCTAGTCTTGTAATCTCAGCCTTCTTCTTGTTTTCAAAACCTTTTACTTTAGCGGGTTCATTTTCCTGTCAGATGATTAAAACAATACGCAGATATGAATAACCACTCTACATGTATGATTCATTTTTATCATTCCAGATTGTTATACATCAATCTTAATTATCAAATTATATGTATTTGCTTTATTTTCATCGGTCATGGAAAATTTCTTTACGATAATTAATACATGTACATAATTATGTAATGATAACTGAATTTGTGACAAGTAAAATATTTAAAAAAATGTAGACAAGATTTATTACAACAGACTATCATGGATAGAGTTCATGTAATTTACTGTTGATAAAACTAAATATGTCAAAGAAATCAATTGCTTTAATATTTACCTGCAACTGACTAACTTACAAATCAATTCTGGAAAAACTTTTGTATATCACATAAGAATTCAAATGCATGTTTATCTTCTGATAGATTTGCATGGGGGTATACAATTTAACAGTCATTCATCGTAAATTATTCATAACCTCATGACCCAAATTTCAAGTTATAGGATTGATACAAGATTAGATCTCAGTATCTGACAAACTTATGAAGAAAGTTTTACCTCGTCTAATTCATTAGCTGCTTCCAGGTACTCCTCTACTTTCTGTTTCATTTCATAACACCTGCATTGAGAGAAATGGAATTAACTAACATGTTATAAGACAAAAAAATAATTACCCATAACCTCTAAAATAAAATTAATAGAAAGTTTTATTTCTCTTTACATTGCTGTAATACACAGCTAGAGGTGGGCAAAGCCCACCTCACAAAGCGCGGATTAATGGTAACACACATATATATATAATAAGAAAATCAGTAAAAAGTGAGAGTTAAATCAGGGGTACTAATGGCTTAATTATTTTCTTCCAGCCCTGGGCGTGCCATATTCGCCATCAAAGATCTAATTGTACAAAGATACAATAGGGAATTTTTGGTCATAAATTGGGAATATATAAGGAAATTCTCAAATCAGGCCCCAAAAAACACTGGTATGTCTTATCAAATTAACAGATGGAAAAATTTAAAAAAGAAACCAAGGAACTGATCTTTTTGTAACTAGCTGAATAAAGTATTCAATTTTTTTCAATTAAATTGATAAACAATGAAAGTAGAAATAAAAAATTTTTGGAGTCACGTAACTCTCTTTGGCTATTTCCGAAGACAAAACTTATACGTTTTACGTATGAAACATGACATCACAATGTACACTGAGCATGCATCAAATAAATTGTTGAACAAAAATCAAAGTGCACTGTGTTAAATCTACGCTCCATCAATCGGCCACACCATTTACATATTACCGGTAATATTTAAGAATCATTTTTATCATGTAACAAGTTTGTCCTGTCATACACATCATAAGATTAACATAACATTGACAACAGAATATAAACATGTTCAACAATATCACTCCAATTACATAAACTTTAAACACATACTGCATGTGAATATTCATATTAAGTGTGTATTAACAGTTTTATTGATCCTATTATATTCAAACATTCATCAGTATTGGCCTCACCCTTTAAACTGTTCTTTAAGTTTTTCTTCATTATTCTTTAATTTAGAATTCCCCAATAACTTTGTGCTCTCCTTTATCTGCTTTTCAATCTGCAAAAAGAAAATATAAATCAACAAATAAGTAGCTGTTGGCATATACTATGGGTATAGCAGAACAAACATGCAAATATGTTTGTCAAATGTTGATACAAAGATAAAAGTTACATATATTTCTTAGATTTTTATCATAAGATTATTTCTTTCATATTTGATATTGTTAAATTAAACATGATAAATTATTATCAGATGAGGGAAAGCAATCAAGTAAGTGGCATGGTCTTTGCTATTCATTTTCATACTTATTTCTCCATCTAAGAATCAATGCTTGGATTTTAAATTTGTACCTGACAAGTTTAAACATGCATTGTGTGCTTCACAAATGTTGTCAAATCAATGTGACAGAACTTAACACAATATTCAAAATAATAATTTTAAATATGCAGTGACCATGATCTGTGTCAATATGGTGTCAAGTTGAAACAATTAGTAACTATAGATAATAAATTTCAAGGTACATGTATTGGAGCATAAAACGCGTGTACACAGTTCATCACAACAAACATTCTACAGACAATCCTTTAAAATAAACATACCAATTTCTTTTGACCATCAACTTCTTTTTGGTGTTTTGCCAGTGGTCCAAGTTCTTTCCCCATTTTAGAATGTTGTTTTTACACTTATTTCATATTCATCAAATTCAGATTTTGTGTTTCGCTGCCATTTGTAAACAATGCAAATGTAAAATCTAAAAACGAAAAAAAACAGAAAAATCGGGAATGCGATTTCGTTTTCTGTTTCTTCGGAATCTGTGCAAGTTTGATGTAATTGTTTTTATCACTCAATATTATTGCTTTCTATACAATCTTTATTTTAAATAAAAATTAAAGTAATTTAATTTAATTTTTTTTTCGGAAACCAACGGACTATATAACTCACTATTTAGACAATTTGTTTTGCTTCCGGTTTGATTTCATAACATTTTTTGACATCAAGAAGTCACGTTTGAAGAATATTTCAGTCTTTGTGCCGGATTGTATTTTTTGTAAGTGCATTTAAATAATTTACGTTTCTGCAAAACCAGCTTTTGAAATTGGTACATTGTACGTTGAAGGAAAAGATTAAACGCAAATATACTTTTAATCTACTGAAAAATAGAAAGAAGGAAAGCATAATTGGAAACCTCAATTTTATTTAGTGAGACGAGAGAAATTTATTAAAGTGAACGTGCAAAAACTATCAAAAAGGTTGGTTTTAATTCAATTGTTTACATGTTTTTTTGAAGAAGTGCACACATTGTTTTATAATTATCTTAATCACCCTTGAATGGATCCAATTAATGGATCTGATTAGATAGAATGTTCTATCGTTAAAATAACATATGTCCTACAGACCCGGTTTAAAGATAGAATTCGTCCCATATACTCGCTTCGTAGCAAATAAAAAAATTATATCGCTTTATCTGGCCTAAATTTTCATATGATTGGTCTCAAATACCTATAATGTTGCTCTTTTATAATCCCATATTACCACATTAACTGTTTTTGAACGAAATTACTGCCACTTTTAACATCACGTTTGAAAATTCGCTGTTTATGGTCGCCATGTTAATGATAAAATCCGAGACATTTCGAGTGCGATTTCCGACAAAATGGCAGGCAAATTCAAACGTGTATTTTAACAAAATGCCTTGGTACGACTCATTAAATGGATATTTTGTGGATTAAACCAAATATGCATGTTCATAAAGGTTTGTAATGTATAAAAATGTGTTTTTGCCCATGCAGATTATTTTTAACAGACTTAAAATCTACGCGAAGCTGATCCGCATTGTGGCTGCTACATTGCAAGTATACATGTATGGGACGAATTCTTACTGTGACCTGAGCGTAGCCTGGTCACAGTAAGATTATTCTTTCTAGGATCCAATATACATGATATTAGAAGGAATAATCTTACTGTGACCAGGCTACGCCCAGGTTACAGTAAGAATTTGTCCCATATACTTGCAATGTAGCAGCCGCAAAGCAGATCTGCTTCGCATCGATTTTAAGTCTGTTAAAAATAATCTGCAGGTGAAGAACACATTTTTAAATATTACAAACCTATTTGAACATGCATAAGTAGTTCAATCTTCAAAATATTCCATTTTATGGTTCATACCAAGGCATTTTGTTAATAATTATACACGTTTGAATTTGCCTACCATTTTGTCGGATATCACACTCGGAATGTCTCGGATTTAACATTAACATGGCGCATTGGCGACCATAAACATCGAATTTTTAAATGTGATGTTAAAAGTGGCAGTGATTTTGTGCAAAAGCAGTGATTTTGGTAAAATAAGATTATAAAAGAGCAACATTGGAGGTATTTGAGACTAATCATGTGAAAATTTGGGCGAGATACAGCTTGTTATATTTTTTTATTCGCTACGAAGCGAGTATATGGGATGAATTCTATCTTTAAACTGGGTCCCTAGGACATCTGTCATTTTAATGATAGAACATTATATCTAACATGATATATGAAAGTCTGCTACTTCATTCATATAACCTTGCCCTAGTCACTGTAGATCATAGCAAGATTAATAACAATGGGCATCATCTTTCAAATTCTAAAATGCCCTAACTTTTTTGTTTAGTTCTACTATTTGCGATCTCTTTTTTATTACTTTAAATTGTGTTACAAAAATCTTTAATATTGCAATTATAGTGACTACAATCATGTGACCATTGAGGATACTGTGCAGATAGTCTCAGAAAATGGCTTCTTATTCACTACTTCGTTCTTTCAACCAACTTGGATGGAAATGCAGGATGGCACCAAACATATACAGTACCTCAAAAAGGTCGGTAAACCTTTCGAATTCAAAGCTTGCAATATAGGATTTGCATTCATTTGGTAATTTTTCAATATTTTATAATCCTTTGCTTTTCCAGATATTTGTCAAGCAACAGAACACACTATGAAATTTTAGAAGTCAGTAAGGATGCAACAGATGAAGAAATAAAAGCAGCTTACAAAAGACTGTCAAAAAAGGTAACAATTGATACTGTAATCACTGAATAAACTGGAACTATAGCAATGCACACTGTTACCTAAATGTGATAGTCCAATGGTTTTGTTTTTCAAGTTTACAGATTTTTATTCCATGTATTGGTGTCCTACTTAAAGCTTTTGCTATTAATCTTTTGAGACATATGTATTATATTACAGCTGATATGTATGCCATTTAACATACATTGTACAAATATGCTTATTCTTAATTTTTTGTTTGGAAAACAGAATAAATTATTATTTGGGCTACTGGGATTCATTTTCATTAATGATTGCAAAGTGACAAAGTATATGAACATATTCAATATATATTTGTTCAGTTATTAACTTTTGGATTTTTTTCACCAACTTGAAATTAATTGATTTGTACAATTAATCAGAATTATTTCCCTTGAATTAAGTTTTTTCTAAAAGTGATCGTACAGTAGATTATAGTTTACTAGGATGAAATGTAGGTCATATTGTAAAGTGTTCTTCTCATGTAAACCAAGATTTAAAAAAATGTTTGTTGCTAGAAGAGATGCTGACTCACTTAATGATATTCATCTCAAGCCATTCAATAATGATACAGAACACTAGACTTTTACCCGTGTGTGCACGGGTTGACATTGCATGTGATATCGGGCATTTACAAAATATATACATCGAAACACCGTATATTGTTGCCATTTGCATAACGAAACTTCAAGCCTACAATAATGCTATTAATTTCACTTCACTCTGTTGAGTTGGAATAATCTAACTGTGTCATGGGAAATTCCTTCATCACAGTCAAAATGCCTCCATCGTCGGAACCCACGGGTTTTCTATCCGTTACACTGCAGTGTAACGGATAGAAAATCCGTGGGTTCCGACGATGAAATGCCTCCCATATACCCATATTATGTAGCAGAAAATTGCTGAATCGCTCCAAAATGATTTTGGAGAAAATTAAGTTGCATTGAATATAACAGTCAAATTGTTCACAAAAACCATTTTGAAGCTGTAAATACATTTCCTCGAAAAGTTTAAATCTAAAATTGCAGAATCCAACATATTTCAACAACGTTTTTTACACATCTTGTTAACATTCAAAACTCTGGGGATTTTTTCTAGTAAATGCACTGTCTTAAAGTTATCTCCCGTATTTTCTTTGATGAACATAAAACAATTTCCAATGAAAATTAACACACATTTGTTTTATCGTTTCCAAGTTTATCCATGCTAATATGATATTGTGGAAACATAAAATAAAGAGCCTCTAGTGATTTAGCGTGAATGTAATGCGCATGCGCAAGATTGTAAAATCAAAAAAAAATTCAGATGATTTCCGTAATTTTTCGAGGAATTTTCGTTGATTATTAATTAAGGAAGCCTGATTGAGAAAAAATAAAAACAAATTGGTAATCTTCAAGTACCAATGATATTTAAAATATATAAAACAAAAGACAGCACTCTTCCAATTTATCAGTATTAAAGCTAAAAAATTCGAGTCTATTATTTTAATATAGTAGTATAGATACAGAACATGCTTGTATGAATACTTTTATTTTTATTCCATCTAAGTACAGGTGCAATGTATATTAATCTTTATAAGAACTGTTCATCAATGTTTAAGAACATATAATATCATTAAATATCTTCATCAGATCTCATAGGAGAATTTTCAAGGCAGTCTAGATCAAATAGTTTATCATATCAGCTTTTGTTGAAGTACTTTATTTGAACATGCATACAATTTGACTCATGTCAGACATTCTTATTATGCTATTGCATAGAAGTATCGAAAACCGGGGAGCAGATGGAAGTTCAAATTTTGTTAAGGATGTTCTACATATTGCATTTGTTGTCAGTTTGAACAATTTCCTTACCTCTCGTCTCTAAAATGATGCCAAATAATACTGACTGTAAATGATTTTTTTCTTTTTAGTATCATCCAGACACATCAACAGAAAATGATACCCATGACAAGTTTATAGAAGTAAATCAGGCTTTTCAAACACTCAGTAAACCAATAAGCAGAAGAGATTATGACTTAAAGCTGAAATATGGAACACAGCAATTTGAGTATAAAACACAAGAGGAGGTCAAGGAGAGACAACCTTCATGGAGAGAAAAACCTTACTGGTGTGTAATGAACACATTCTCGATTGCAATTGTTAAGCTGGTTTATTATATAACATAGTTCCTGTTCCTACATGAGTTAATATATCATTACTTCATGCAACTAGCATGGTACAAATCATTTTTCTGAATGATTATTCTGAATGATGTGGTAAAACTCTTCTTTTTTTTTAAATTCAGTTCCCCTTATATATGTGTTATTCTGGATGAATATTTCATCATTGAAAGGTTAATCATAAATATATTTAAGGAGGCTAGATAGTCATCAAATTGCCCATAAGTTCTATAATAATATTTTTGGTCATAAACTATTTGTTATACCTCAAGCATGAAGTTAAGAGGGCTGCGTGTATTATGTTTTTGACCCACCTGTCAGTCCTGGGGTTTTTTTTAAAGTACAACCCCTCTTTTAAACAGGTTTACCAAATTTTGTGAAATTATGTAGGTATTTAAGTCATAATGTGTAGATGTGCATACTACCATTCAGCAATGTATTGATGTGTATATTTAATACCAGGTAACTCTGATTCAATTATTTTTGGGGGCATTTGAGCTCTTTTGAACTTAGAATTTTGGTGGTATATATTTAGATATAGTAATGAACAGTTTGTAAGGCTTAAACAACAACTCCACTTTTAAACTGCTTCACCAAATTTCGTAAAACTGTGTAGGTATTAAGGACATAATGTGTAGATGTGCATATAACCAGGAAATTCCAATTCCATTATTCTGAGAACTCAGCATTTTTATACCCCCCGCAAACGAAGTTTGGGGGGGTATATAGGAATCACCTTTTCTGTCCGTCCATCTGTCCGTCTGTCTGTTCAATTCGTGTCCGGTCCATATCTTTCTTATGGAGAAACATTGGAAGTTCTTACTTCACACAAAGATTGCTTATGACCTAAAGGTGTGTCATGACCTTGACCCAAGGTCATTTGGGCAAGGTCAAGGTCACTGGCAGAAAAAGTGCAAAATTCTTGTCCGGTCCATATCTTTTTAATGGAGAAACATTGGAAGTTCTTACTTCACACAAAGATTCCTTATGACCTAAGGGTGTGTCATGACCTTGACCTAAGGTCATTTAGGCAAGGTCAAGGTCACTGGCTGAAAAAGTGCAAAATTCGTGTCCAGTCCATATCTTTTTAATGGAAAAACATTGGAAGTTCTTACTTCACACAAAGATTCCTTATGACCTAAGAGTGTGTCATGACCTTGACCAAGGTCATTTGGGCAAGGTCAAGGTCACTGGCAGAAAAAGTGCAAAATTCTTGTCTGGTCCATATCTTTCTTATTGAGAAACCTTGGAAGTTCTTAATTTACATCAAGATTGCTTTAAACCTCATTGTTTAAAAAAATCGGGCTCAGTATACCAATAATCCAAAATGTTTGTATATTAAATGGCTGCTTGACATGTGGAATTTTGTTTGATTCGAGTCATGTTTGTTAACATAATTTAGGATGCAAATGTCCTCGTGCATTAACAGATAACTTGAACTAAAATGGAATTTAAAGAATAGAAATTACTTTGTGTACTCATATTAGCATTAACAGTTTCAAAAAATAGAGCAGTTGTTATTTATAATAAAAGGACGGTGAAATAGATTCATCCAATATTTTCTATAATAGAAAAAATGCCAGTTATGATTTTTTTTTAGCGGGGGGTATCAATTGTGAGCTTGCTCACAGTACCTCTAGTTTAATTTAGAATTTTTTTGTTGTTAAAGACTTAAAGCAATATGAGTTGTTTTCACATCTATTTTAGAACTTTATTTTGCTGCAAAAACTTGCTAGTATGCTAAGTCTGTATGTAACTTAAACTTTTATGATAAATAAGATTTGAAAAAATCATGAATTTTTGTCAGAAGAAAGACTTCTCTTCTAAGGAATATATAGCAGTTCAATTTTTGTACAGGACGACAATAATTCAATTTTGCTTCAATTAAGGCTTCTTAACGGCTTTTCCCACAAAAATAAGGCTTACAGAAATTAAAAACCATGATATGTTTGTAAGTTTAGTAGAAAATAACATTTTAGTAAAAAAAAAAAATTCAGCATGAAAATTGTAGCTCATATTGCTGTAAGTACAGATTTCCACACTTGCTGGGAGTTTTGATGATTGTTAGGAGTTATGACTATTTTAAAATCAACTTAGTTATTTATGTATTTAATACATATCTCGCCATTCATATATGTGTAAGAGTAATGAGGGAGTGTGGGGTATGTGAGCTTGCTCATTTTTCCTCGCATTTTGTATGGAATAATAAACGACTGACTTTACGGGATACTTAAATAACATCTGTTTGTTTTCACATCTATTTTAGGGAAAGAACGAAGGAGGAGGATAAAGAATTTCGGGAGTGGTATTATAAGGAGTTTGGTATGGGGAGTCCCCACTCTCCTAATGTACCTGACCCCTTCTGGTTCCTGACCGGTAAACAGGCTATCCTATTGGCTGTAACGCTTGGCTTCTGTTTACAGTATGCAAGATGGAGGTAAGTCAGAAACTGGAATTACCCTCCAAATTAAAATGATTCCAATTTAACTTGCAAGTAACTTCATCATACAGTGGTTAATGTGTTGCAGGTGGTTAAAAACTCGGACAGACTTGATAGATTCTCAACACAGTAATAGAATGCAAAAAATGGAAAAGGAAAATCAAGACCAATTGGAATGGTAAATTTTGATTAACAAATTACAGTGATAAATGTGAAAACAAAATTATGAGTGAGAGTGGTGTTGGGAGTGTGTCCTTTATTGGAAGTATTAAAGTGAACCAGTCAGTCTATTTGGTGATGAGAGTTAAGATTATCACTTGTAAATTGGACAGTGTTTCTACTGTAAATACTTTTGTTATATCATTTCTTCCTGATGAAATCATTTCTATTCAGTATAAAATCAACATCCTGTATTACAATGTAGATTGCAGGAAGTGTATGAACTTAATAGCTAGTAATGTTTTGTTTTTCTCCTAAGTTTTGAGTGGGAGGAATATAAAGGCCAGTAAGTACATGCATGAATGTACTTTTTTGGTGGTAAAAGGAATATTTTGAAACCACAGAGAAAAATCAGCAACAAATGATTTATATAAGAGACCCACCTACTCCAATGATATTTAGGAACTTGACTTGTTATGTAGTCTCTATGTCTCCACTGCGAGAACCTTCTCATCGCTTTGATAGGGCCCAACAAATGTCCCTTTCAAATTTTTATTGTTTGTTGTTTTTTTTTTTAACAAACAAGGTCATTTATTTATGTTGAAAGTGTTTAACAGGCATATTTATTAACTTTTGTTTCCAATTTTCATCATCCAAGATATTTTTAAGCTCCGGTTGAATTAATTTTAATTACTTTACCCTCTCTTTTAAGCAGTTTTTCTGATATTATTCCTAATTAATTTGGTAGCTATTTTAATATTTCATATATGCAAATGTTAATCAACATTTCTTATACAAGTACTGACCGTACAGTTTTTCTGTTCGTTGAGCAGTTCAAGCCTGAACAGATCAGGACATGCGTAAAAATTTTTAACCAGAAAATTCTCACTAAATGAACTGAAAATAAACACCCTATCCCCATTTGCTGATAATTAATTAGGGTCCTTTTATGCATAAAAATGCAATCATCAATTCAAATTACCTGGTAAATCATAAATATGAACATAAACTTTACATATTCTGATTTAATGTCACCAGTGCTACGGATTAGATTCGATCCTTGGGATTTTTATAAGTTAATTTTGACATGAGGATAGTCCATAAATACTCTAACATGATGATTATTGTTTTTTGACAGAAGACATTTTAGTAAAACACTGGTGTCTGTCCACCAATCAAAAGGTGGTTCAACTGACACGTTTCAATTAAACTGGTTCACCAAGGCCACAGGTAGATGTAATCAATCATTTTGAAATTTTAGAGCCATTGGCAGACCCGTAGCTAGCTTGTCACTTAGACCTGTAAATTTAGAGGCATGAGGACATATAATGAGCTGTAAACAAGTTGGAGTGACATTTTTTATAACCTCACTTACAGATTCAATATTTTTTTCAGTCCCGAATTAGTGCTAAGTGTAATGTATTTGTTCCTTGGGGTTGAAATTTCCTCATTCTTCTAAGTCATGACTTTTATTCTGGTTTCATGAGAACTTGATGATTTAGAGTTTTGTTTGGCCCTCAGAAGGACAGTTAATTTAAAGACATAGTGAACATTTAAAATGGTTGGTTAGAGGATATGCAAACTCTGATTTGCTGATGCATCCTAGTAGTAAACAGTATAGATATCAACTCAGAAGTCACATATTATTTTATTTTTATATACCAAACTGGAATATATACACATGTACGGTACTTCAGCAAGTAGAATGGTTGATTTCGGTCATTGTCATATACATATAATATACTTTTCCCCCAATTAGTCAAATTAACATAGGAATTTATGATTGATTAGATTCCCTGTAATTTTTTTCTGTGTATTTAAAAGAAATGTAAATTCATTAATAATGCATTGCAAAAAATGTTATTTTCCTGTTGCAAAACTGTGTTTTCTGAAAACTATTATGCATTGCAAATATAAAAACGAACTACTTAATGTTTTGTATAATTATAAACTAAACCTCTAAATTTATTTATGTTACATAATGTCCAAATTAAAATAACTGTCCTGTTGGGTGAGTTTCCAATTATTAGAAACAGGTCTATATTCTAATGATATTTCAACTCTGTGACCTCCAATACAACTCTGTGATTCATACTCATGAAGGTCACGACATAAGATTCCATGCCAAACTCTAGCAAAAAAGGTCAATCTTTAGTGGGTGTTTCTGTTAGATAACAACACATGTAGTACAGAATGTGTAAATTACACCACAGAAATCAAAAGGTATAACTATCAAAGACCTTATTGTGCATTTTTCACTTAATTTACTTGTGTACATACATTGAATACTAAATTGAAAAGGGATATAATATTGTTTGGTTCTATAAAACAAAAGCATTTACCCGGTATGTGCATGTTCAGACACACTGTCCGTGATTTTGTAGAAAGTGCTTTTAATTAACGTATGTGACTTACAAAAGATGGACAGGTTCAGAGTCTTTTTCACCCTGTTTTCGTAGTTATCTACAGTTATTTAACATTTTACAGCATAGAGTATTTGGATATTCTTACCAAATTTTGCTATATCAACAAATGTCATTTTGAAAAATTTGAAATGTGACAGATTTTGCTATTAACAGGGGAATTCTATTTCTGTTCTTAAAAAAAAATGAAGCAGCCTTTTGAACAAAAAAAAAATAAAAACTGAGACAGGATTTTATAAAACCTGTATTTCAAAAAAATAATTATTGAGTAAACTAATCTATTTCAACTCAGCTATTCTATATTTATAAATGTATACTAATATTATCTAAGTTATTAGTTTTTACTGATACATTCATTAATCAACATTTGGCATTAAAAGAACAGTACAATTATTTCCATGTTGTGGGTGTTCATTTTTGGTATTCCCATTTAGTGTTGAACTGTGACCTACTGTTGAACTTCAATATTTCGAACACTGATGGATATCTCAAACACTGATGGATATCTCGAACACTGATCAATATCTCGAACATTGATCAATATCTCAAATACAATGAATGTGTTGAAGCAATTTAAATAAGTCCCAGCCACTTACTAGTATTTTTAAAGTATTTTACCCTCGATATCTTGAGTACTCGGATATCTCGAAGTTTTTAAACAGTCCCATCTAGTTGGAGACAGCAAAGTTTGACTGTACTATTAATAGTCTCTCACTCAGGACTGGTAGTTATTTTTGTGTTGAAATTGATTATCATACCTTGGTCATGTTTTGCAATTTAAGCCATAATGACAGTACATGGGGGTTTTTTTACAGTGTAATCATCAAATTTAAAAGAAGCATTTTTAATTTCTTTTATAGGATGCAGAGAGAAAAAGAAAATTTTGCCAACATGGTAGATAAAGAACTTGAAAAGAATAATGAAACAAACCTACAAACTTTACTTCACAAAAAAGAAAGTGTGTCAGTTCTCAATAGAAATGAAGGGGTAGCCATTCCAAATGTGACACCAGCCTAGCGATCAGGGATAAATTTATCTTAGGGATGTTCTTTGTTATAAAGGAATACTAGACAATCCAATGATATTATTTTAACATTATAGTGTGCTCAGTTGAAATGTCGAGAATGAGAGCCAGTTGATTTTTTAATTAAAATGAATTTTTATTTTTGTGTTGACTTTTGATTATTTTTCATTGGATTATTTATCATGCTGGTTGTGTTTGCATTTTAAGCTCTTTATTTCTTAAATTCAATACATTATCATAATTAATCAGAAAATAATGATGAGTGGATGAAGGAATCAAACTTCCCAAACTATTTTGATATTTAAATGTTATTTTATTATTCTTCAACGAGGTTGGATAACTCTTTATTTTGGGAAATGTTAGTGAACATCAGAGTGTTAGGTTTTGTGCAGGTTCAACCCTTCAGTTATATTGCACAATTTTAAAACAATGCTTTATTTTCCCATTTTTTTCCCCATTTTTATTCGGCCGTTAGATCTTTTTTTTTTTTAATTTGACCCTTTGTTGTATAAAAATAGAATCAAAATAGATACTACGCTATCCAGAAGTTTTACAGTTGTATCATTAAGGTTGTTTGGGTCACCTCCTTATTTTTGCGTACATGTACTTCCTATCGAAACAAACAATAAAATTAATTAAGTATGATTTCATATCCTTTTTCTTTTCCAAAACAACAAATCTCTAAGTCACGAATTTGAATCGCGCTTGGGATTTTACATGTATCATTTTTACCTTTCCCAAAAAAATTTAAAACATACTTTTTGGTCAAATATTCTAAAATTTGAAAACTCTAACACGGTGGGAGTATTTATTTATATATGTACTTTTATCCTCAGTGATGTCGTCAGGTGTCCACTACCAGCCTAATATTCGCATTATGCACTTGTAGCTATTAGAAATTCTTTGAATCAAGGATACGTTGATACTTGATGTGTTTTATTTTACTCGTAATAAAAAATATGTTTCCATTTAATTAAATATATTTATAAACGTGTATTATTAGATAGGAGTTAATTTTTTTTATTACGAGAAAACTATATTATGCCCGGTCCCTGTGGGTTGTGCAATGTTACTTTATTGCAAAGTTCCAAAATCTCAAAATTTTAAAAGAAAAATAAAACAGTTGCAGCGAAGACTAATTGACTTAATTAAAAATGTGAAATCGTCGCTTGAGAACCATAATGTTCTATGTGCGATTTTTGAAAAAAAAAATGAGTTCTATACATCACTGTTATCCTTACAATTAGCCCCCCGACTTTAAATAAAAAATAGAAAACTAAGCTATATAACCTAACTGCATACCATTCTCCAGTTATGAAAATATATTGGTTTCTTAAAAATAAAAGTATTATTTATTAATTAGTCACTTTTTATTTTCATATAATATGGTGTATCTCCAAATGTATTTTTTATTTTGATATAATACATAAAACCAATTTGTGCTATTTCCAAATACAATATAACTATCAATAGATATGCAAAAAGGTTATGTAACAGTGTTCTATCTCCAAATGAACAACGTCGAATTTGATATTTTTGGAACCCTAACAGCCAACTACAGTGTCTATTTTAACAGAAATAACTCCCACAAATATAAATGTTAAAGGTTTAATTCAATTGGACATATGCATTAAAAGATATAGGGTCTCAAACTTTGAGTTCAATTTTCTCAAAATCAACTTTTTGGTGATAGAACAATATGGTTCTCATGCGACGAAATGTTGACCATCTTTTCTTTCTTAATCAACTTGTTGTGACCGAATTAAAAGTGATACAATAAGTACAATTAAACTTTCCCTCAACGAGTGCTTTAATTTATCAAAAAATGTAAACATAGTTTGGAATGATAGTACTATTAATGACATAATTAATCATTATTACGAGAATTTTTTAACGATGTTTGTTGAATAAATAATAGAAAAGTGCAAACCCAAAACTTAAATATTTAAAGAATGTTTTTTACATCAAGGATAATAAACTGCGGACATGTAATGAATTGTTAAAATTCATCATTTGCGGTACATATTAATGTGCCTTAAAATGCACATTGGCGCCATGACAGAGTTATACATGCATGGCATCTCTCTGGTGGTAGAGACTTCCGGAATGGAATAGTTGCATCACGTGACGTTATGTAATTGTTCTTTTAAAAAATTATAATTTATTTTAATTTTGATATACAGTGACCTCGTAAACTTCAATACAACACGAATATGACTACCAGGTGTAAAGTTCGACTTTCTGTCTTTGCAATGAGTATATTGATAATGCACAGAAGCAAAGGTGATTTAGTGGTGCCCAAAACAGCTCTGCAATGCGTTAGGAAAAACTGCAACGCCGTCGAACTAACGTAACTCTATGTCGATATTGCACAATAACGCGCATGCACCCCCAAATTTAAAGATTTTAAATTTTTTTTTTTTAAATTTTTTTTTTTTGCTTAAACACATGAAAAAACAAACCCAGTGCAGATGGGTATATATAGTCAGACTATGATTTTGTATTTGAAATGAGTGATTACAGCATCATTGAAGGATTAAAAATTGATCAATGATTTCAATGTCACTAAACATTTTGTGGGCAATTAATATCCTATGGAATCCATTAGCTTGTAGGCATACAATAAATAAATGTCAATGTCAAGGGAAACGGTGCAAATTATTGAATTGTAGTTGTTTAACAGTTGGCACAACTTAATAATGATGATGTATAGACACCGATACTTTTTATAATCCTTTAATCGATAAACTTTATTCTAATGACGATTAGTCTATCCAAGGAACAAGATTGATTTTGACAATCCGGGAAAATAATTGGTCTGTTAAAGTAAAACGTCCAGCTAAGATAGAACCAACTTTGGCCACCTTCAAAGCAATGGCCGCTGTACATTGCTCCCTCTCTCGAACTGGCACGCACATGGATTACATCACTTCCGTGTGTGGGAACATGTCAATAGTATTTCTGCATCATGAATTATAACTAAGATAAGTCACGGAGAAACCTTCAGTTTTCTTGACAAAAAATCATTCTTTGTCAAAAAGTTGACACTTTTATAATTTTCAATAATACTTGTCAATATTGATTGCAATATATATATGTTCAAAAATGCATTAACATACTAATACTAGTATTACTAAGTAAACAACAGCTGAAAAATTGTATCTTTTCTAACGATATTCAGCATTTTGCGTCATTTTATAGCGGTAATTACACGTATCTAAATGCTAGTTCTTCCTTGTATTATTTATTTACATGTATTAATTTATATTTTATTTCCCTTACGATGTTAACTTATGTGATATATCCCTTTCTTTTATCATTATCCAAGTTAATCATAATTTAGCTGAAAATCAAAAGCTACAGCAGCATTCCCAGCCAACATTTTACAATAAAATATAGGGTTTTTATAATGCTTTTCAGTATAGACGTCATGTTGAAAATAGCTTGTAATGCGGGCAATCTTACATGGCGTGGTTTTCGTAGTAATTCACACATAACTTAGCATACAGTTGCTCTCATTAACATGATTTACAACTCTTTACTGATGAACTCTCGGAGATGAATGAATGCGTTGCTACTTATTTTTATTCCCGTGCTTTTTTATATATCCTACATACTTGAGGTTTTGGGGAAAATAACTGAAAATAACTAGCCATGTGTATGCAAAACATGTCATGAGTTACGCCTGCCCAATTTATTAAGGAAATGAATGAAAAGTGGTTTTAAGGTGTAGATGGCTCCAAGGAGATGAAAAGAAAATTGCAATTTTATAATGGAATTTGTGGAAATAAGACAATAAAACCACAACACCTTACCTTGAATCGTACATTTTAAACCAAAAACACATAGCTTTATTGTATATTTTACACCAAATATCAATCTGAGATTTTTAAAGAACACTCAATTTGGAAGATTCTACAGACCTTTCGATCTTATAAAATAATATTTATGTAGAAAAATATGATCACGTGATTTACATAAAATAACAATAGACACTTTTCAGTCAATGTATTTATTAAATTAGTTAAGTATATTTTGATAAAAACATGAAACATTGTTTGAACGACTCAATAACATAAAAGAGACAAGCCTGTACAAATGTGTGCATCATTAACAAGATATATCATTAAATACATGAATATAAATAACAGAACAGAAAAACGACCCAGAGTCGTCCTGAAGCTATGGCCTCAGAACGGCCTATTTCTCTGCATCGCGTCGTACAATAAAACACAAAACATACATAAACTTACATATGTTACATAATTGTCAATTAGATGATGCATGGGGTTCTTGTGGTTTGAATAATAAATATTCAAGTGAACAAGCAAAAAAGCAAACGACCGTACCAGTCATTCACAATGTAAAGTTTAAAATCTGACAGCCAAGAATTCGTCCATAATATGTAGTTCTTGATATCGTATCAGTTTCGTTACATGGACATACATGTACAATGTAGTTTTTTTTACTCATGATTTTATTCCCTTGAAAGTTTTGCTATTAATTTTGCATCACAGATACGACAAGTATTGACAATTTCTTCAATAGCGACACAATATCCTCCGTCGAATTCGCATCAAGAATCTTTAGAACTCATATTCCTTAAAATGAATGCTGCACTTTACACGAAATAAAAATGAGTAGAACACACGATGAAAATGATCAACAAATTAGACATTGATTGGAGTTGATATTTCACTAACTAATACTTGTTCCTGGGACTATGAAGACATAGCTGCAAACGTCATCGGCTTCCTTAGCAACGTTGCAGGTTGTCACAATTACGTTGGCTTTCTGAGATCACGTGATTTATTTAAAGACGTCAGTCCGCGGTTAGGAATACGCCGGCCGAACTGAAGCGACCATAATTCCACTGAAGTCACGGGGCGTCACTGAAGAACATCGCCATATACTGACCCTGTCTCGATTTGGGCGACATTTCTATCCTAACTCGGCTTTAAGTATTCTCTTAGAGGATTTTTACCTTTTCGTGGTGGACTCTCTGAAACAATTAAGCCATAGTCTGCAAAAACATACGAAAGAATTTATAGCTTGAAAAACTAACGTTTGATGATTTTAATGTATTATATTTACAATGTATATTCATAATTTTTTTCATGCATAAAAGTAACGAATTCATAGGTATCTTACATGCTACTACTTTCTTTGATCCATGATAAAAACGAGTTTAAGAGATACTGGCATGGTATTGGTGAATATTTTATTAACTATATTAGTTGGTGAAAACAAAAACACATGCTAAAAATAAAATAAAGAGTGTTAGAGTAAATTCGTGAATTACCACTTAATTTTGTGCAACTCAACCATTCGTCTAACGATATTTTCTTGTTGGTGTTTTCGTCACAATATCGGAGGAAAGTCCGGCTGCACTTTCTAGTGTTTTTCTGCTTAGGAATAAGTTTACGAAATTGTTTCACTTCCCTCCTGTCTAAATTCTAAACAGAAAAAGTTATTATATGTCAATATCACATAAGTGCTACACAATTTCTTCATTATCTTGACTGCATAATTTACAGTGTTGAGAAAAATCTAATTAACAATAATATATATAATACAATACACAGGCTTTTATCACGTGACTAACCAAGTGAGGACTTTAACACTGCTTGATATTTTTTTCAATCAAAATAAAGATTTGTCTCAGATTTATTTCCTATGAAATATACAAGAAAAAGAACACGGTTTTGACATAAGTTTGTTTATTAAAATTATAACGTATGTACGATATTTTCTTCGGTCAAACCTACCATGTTCTTGTTTTTATCAAGATTGGTGAATTTCCATCTTGCCGCATTTTCGTAGGCATTCTCTTTGTCGTTTGTGTTTTTTTGACTAAAACGATAAGAACATTGAAAATGGAGAACGTGTCAACCTAATCACTACAATTACCAGAAGCTTTACCTAGACTTTATTAAAATGACCAAACTGATAGTCATATACAAAGAGAAAAGTGTTTCCTTTAACAGAAGTTAACAATGTTGAAAGTTAACAACATTTAAAGTTGAGTTGAATGAGTATCCGATACAAAATTTGAAGGGCGAATTTGTGTAAGAAAGCTATATGTTGTTACTGCACATGTTGCATACAGAAGAAAATTTTCAGCTGCATCCACGGTCGGTTAATGGGGGTATGGGATTGAAGGTGAAATGGGGTCAATGTGATGTACACCTGATAAGGAGGGGGGGGGCATACTTCAGACCTATCGAATGAACACACAAATGATGTCAGTGAGGGAAGATTGACAGCCCTTTAGGTCTGCGGGTTCACCCGGGATCAATACCGACAGTATTAGGTCAGCTCCTAATGAATCCTTAAATCAAACAGAGACTTAGTTCGCCTTCATTTCGTTAATTTATTTTGACAGTCTCTGTGTGCCGTAATGAACATGTCGACGTAAACTGCGATCTGCCCCTAGTGATTCTGGCTTAAGCAGACGATACCCGGCCTTTCATTACTGCACACGTGGAGTTTATGAGCAACACACCTGGGCAACATATACTTACTACACCTGTGGGCTATTAAGACTTTATTGATAATTCAAAGGCAGGTGAAACAATTAAACAAACATTGTGAAATCTAATGCTACTATTCGAATACAGAATAAGAGTATTGTATGCAAGCTTGAATTTATACCGAGACATAAAAGAAAATATAAAAATAAGAATCTTATTTATGTTCTTGAGGGTCTTAATTACAAGGCAATATGTGTAAAAATGAGCATGAATTATCTCCGTTTTTGTATGATACGGTAAAATATTGGGTACATGTTTCGATAATACGAACACGTTAACATTGAAAATGATTTACGATTGAGCCGCACTGTCGACAGGGACTTTATAGATGTGTGTAGGATTTAATATCATCATAAATATGGATATCAGATCTTACCTAGCCATGGAATCGTTCTGCATTTCTGACACAAACATATTCAACAAACTGGTTAAGAATCTGGCTTTCTTGATAAATGGACAACCTTGAAAAATTAATTCACGTATAAATAACAATTATGTAGTTCTTGTTTTCTTTTCTTTGCATTTACAAATATGACTACTTAAAATGCAAAGTTTATGACAATGGAAGGGTATTTTGAACAAAAAACATTGGAATTTATTGGTTTCTCCCTGGGGATATGTACATATGTGTCAGAATAATTCCAGCGTCAATTTCTTACCAGGCATTGCACGCTCCGCGGTGATATTGCAGTTTGGAGGCCCCTTGCTGGCTAAGATGGCCTTTATCCCTTTGAGTGGCGTGCCCGTCTCTTGGTCGGCACACCAACAGTACTTGTGGCATTGTACAATATTGAATTTGCCATCAGGAGTACACTGCGGTATATATATACCGCCGTTTGGATCCACTGATTGCTGACTGAGGGAGGATGCTTGCTCTTCCAAACAACTCTTTCTAATGACTATAAATTATATATTTTACTTAATATACATCGTAATTAATAAAAGCTTTCATATATGAAAAGTGATAGATGACAAAAAGCAAAGCAAATTTTTTTTTTATTTCTTTTGGAGATTGAAGCATGTGACATCATTCCTTCGCCTTGACCGGAAGCCGTTGCGATAAGCCTACATGTGTGGAATAGATCACATGACAGTGCATGGTTGAGAGACTATCACCAGCGGGTGTCAAAGCAGTGAGGGCATCACGTAAACCTTATTGCTTAAACATTTTTGCATCACCATTGCACTGACTGCAGATATTCTTGACGAATTAAATTTCGAAGATTGGTAAAATTTTATAAAAAATTGCTGGAGACTCATTCTCACTTAAACTTTACAGAACGGAAGTGAAAACTTTGTTAGTAAAACGAAGCAAATAATTATCCCTATAAATGAGTGGTAGATCTACGATTCAGCAGGCGCTGAGAGGAACTAAGAGTTGATTAAATCAAAGAACCAGAAAAGAGATACACACGTGATGAGGTCAAAATCAAAAGATTTTAGGGAAAATATCTATCGTGTCAATAGAAAATGGACAAAAGTTTTTTGTGTTCAATGCTTATATCTCTTTTTTCTGCCTCTCTTGACATTTATCTCTACAATGGACTGAAGTAGGCGACTATCTACCTTCCGTGTCTGGTCTCGAGTCAGCAATGTTGGGGTGTTGCGGACTGAGGCCAGGCCGGGAAATCCCCTGGCCCCCAATGATGGCCTTCTGGACTTTAGGAGAGGAGTCTGTGTTTGGTAAAGAAATCAACAGATTTATTCAGACGGACTGAAATCGTGTCAACGAATAAAAATCTTAACAAGCCATGTTCATGTTCTTTTGTCTCAATAGATTTTCAGAACTAATAGTATGCTTATGTAGAGCTTGTTTTGCAAAACATGTGTGCCTTCGATGCGTGGCTAATGCTCTGGCTAATGACACCTAATTTTTTACGAATTAAAATCGATATTTAGTAGACTTGCTTGTACAAATGAATTTCGCCATTTTATGAAAAACTGTTAAATTGCCTCTTTAACTCACTTTTATGCAAATTAAAATAAAACTTCACAGGCCTTTGGCCATAACAACGTGCAAAACTGATTTTACGTAAGATGTTGTCGACAAAGGAAAAATGTAACTTAAAGTTTAGTATATATGATGCAATATCGAAATACGGTTTGAAGAATATAATTACTAATGTGCATTAGAAAATGTCGTTCTGACCTGAGGTAACATACTAGTAATTAATGTACAGTTGGTCATGGCATTAGTTATTTTTTTAAAACTTGCTTCCTTTTGGCTTTTTGTTTTGAAGTTTTTGGTATAGATGTAAAACATTAAGTAAACATGTTATAACGTGGGTAAAGTGCATTGTACATGGTCAGGAAATATTTTGCACAAAAGATCTTTTAGATTACCAACACACGTATATTACGTTAAACTATAGTCTAGCGATCTTTATATTCGTTGACAATATGAATAGACAAAGAGAAAGGGTATTTCAGATAGATAAAGTTTATATATACATGTAAATATTTATGTTGAATGCTATTATAATAGACAATTGATAGGATTGCGATACTTGGCAAGTTGCTAAAGAAAGATATAAAAGTATTGAAAACCTCTAATTTAAAGCAGAGAGAGAGAGAGAGAGAGAGAGAGAGAGAGAGAGAGAGAGAGAGAGATTTACAAATTAACATTAACTCAATTTCTTTCAAGTTTTAGAAGAAATAAAACAAGTTTCAAAACAGAAGTACAAACTGGATATATAGAACAGATCATGCCAAGTGATAGGTATGATGTCATGCAATCCCAAGCATGCATAAATGCAAAACACGCAGTTATATATTATACATTAAAGAATTCGAATGTGCCGGGTTTTACTATACATAAATATAGAATACTATTACATGTATAGAGTATTACCAAACAGTATAGATATTATAGAGATATAGCAATTATATGTTTGATATATATACTAGTTAATGAAACAACTGAAAGAAATCAATATACCATCCTGATCGTCGTTGTCTGTTTTCTTCTCATTTGGGTCTGTCGTCAAGGAGTAAAAAATTCGACGGGAAACTACATGAAACGGGGTAAACCCAATTGTTCTTTTTGTTACTAATTGTATTGCACATTGCCCAATACTGAAATATTGTTAGTAAAGATAGTCTCAGAAAGAAAGACATCGTCGCAAGCGTTCGCCAGTCCCTCATACCCATAAAGACCGTGTGTCAACTCATTATATTTTTTTTGTTCTCATGAATAATTCATTTTCTACTCTGATTGGCTCCTTTACACTTTCGTAAAATAATTGTTAACAATCACGACAATCTTTAAGCAAGTATCTGTAAACTATAGCATGTTTTCAATATTCAAATACAGCGTATATGCTCTTTTGAATGTAAGACAGTAATTTGACAAATTCAATGGGAGATGTGAAAACTTGTTTCCGATCGTATCGGTCTTCAAGGAAAATAAGTTTAAAACAGGCATGTTTCATAATTTTCGTTTTTATACTTCCAAAAACAAAAGAGTTTTGTTTTCTCGTTGGTAGATCGGCATAATAATTGTTCTTGAGAACTAGAAGAAGCAATGAGTTGTCGCAAGGTAATTAAGTAGGACTTGACGAAGGTTTCCAACAATTAAGGAAAAAAAGATGCGAGTTTGATTTGAACTGTTCCCAAATGCACATTTCACCACCATATTTGCTAATTATGTTGGCTCTTTGAAACATTCTCCTATTTATTACAGTACTCGACAGAAAATATAAAGAACAAATTTTATTAAAGCAAACCAAACTCGACCTTAGACAACAATAGTGTAGCGTTTGGCAAGGGATAAATGAAAATCAATTTTTACAAAGGAAAAAAAGCAAAATGGGTTAGAGGTTAGACCAGCAATTGAGCACGTTTCGTCTAAAATCGTCCGTCCGTAAAATAGTAGACCAGAGGTACTGCCTTTCGTATCGACAAACCTTATTACGAATATATAAAGACCAGATTTTTAAAGCAAGACAAGAGAGAAACAGAGATGTTTACTGTTGACTTTGCAGTAAAAGTATGTCCAATTTTAAACAAAGTCCACTGAGAAGTTTATGCTGTCTAGCAATATAACTTAACCGCAGAAATCGTTGACCGGACAAACTGCAATCTTCAACAGCAAACACATATTGTAAGAAATTAGGACGTTTAGAAAGAGAAGCGGGCATGAAAAAGTGTTTCAGAGGAAAACTGTTTAAACTTTCTGATTAAACTTTTTGCTGGATTTTTTTGTGTGTGTGTTTACCAATGCAAGTTTTCTCGGGCTGATTTCTTTTGACTTTGAAAAATACTTTTTTCACGCCAGCTTCCCTCCCTTGCTCTCATTGCGGTATGACGTGCGGTAAGCAGATTGTAGCGCTGTCAAGATGTCAACGTAATATTGATACCAGGTCAGCAACATAACAGTTAAACCAACTATAGCTACTTCTAAACTCAACTGGAATTAATTGTAGACTCTATGGAAAACGAGCATGCCATAAAATCATAATCAAAATGCATTCTAAACAACAAACATGCTTTGAATTTGGGTATCATATCCAAAGACATTCCCTGAGAAACACTATTTTACAATAATAAATAATCACAACATCTAAACTTACTCTTTCGAGATGGGGCAATGATAACGGGTGGTTCTGTGTAAACCCCTATTCAATAAAAACTCGGGATGTAATTCTGTCGTTTCATGACTTTTACTACATGTAGTTTATATAGGTCATGTTAGTAAGCGATGGTGTTAATGACGTCATAACCGGAAGGAGGCATTTCTTGTTTTATTATCTGTTGGACAATCTCAATAAACTTGTCCCAACAGCTAACAAACTCAAGAAAAAGAAATACATATGCATGCAATAAAAACAATCGTAAACATGAAAAATAAAATACATTACAATGCATCATATATTATTATCATGGAATTCAATTATTCATTATCATGATATTATTTCATTATTCAAGTATCAATAAAATATACTCTTATAAATACATCTGTCCGTCTAAAATTGAAGATATATATAAAAAGACAATTACGTAAAGACTTCCAAAAATATTTTTCTCTAACTCTGTGATTCATATCATTTTTTTTCAATAATGATGGTACTTGAATGAGTAAATTTTAGTGAGGGAAAAATTATCAAATAAAGGCTTTTTAAATTTGAAATCTGTATTTCATTATAAGAATAAACACAGTAAAACAAATCATAATTATTTGTTTAAAATTAATATCCGTATTTCATTTTTAAGTGAATGAAGGGTGGGGAGTTTTGTTGGTGTTTTTAAAGTTCTGTGTTTGCTTTGGTATTTATTTATTTTGGAAATATTTTGTACACTTACACTAATCAGAATATAACGGAATGACGGACAAATCATTTATTCAATAGAATAAAATAAAAAAGAAAATGAGGATCAACACTTACTACTGTTGGCGTTGGTGTTGAGACAGAAGGTCCATTCCTTCCGCTGAATCATTCGATCTCTGTCAGAGTCACAATACTCCAAAAACCTGCGCGCGCATGCTTTGGGTTGTATCAACTTCCGCACCATGCGTTTAATAGTCCGTGTTTCTCTACGCTTTAAAATATCGTCTTTGTTCGAATCAAGTTGATTAAACTTCCACTCAATCACTTTCTGTGCAAGTGTTTTGTCTTTGTCAGCTAAAATCAAAAGAGAATGAATACTTTATCTTAAAAATAATGTTTAAATGACATTGAGAAGCTTTGCAAACAATAACAATTTTTCAAATAAGCCATTCTTCCCCCATTTAAAATACTGAGTGAATAAGAAAGACACTCTTGGTTATGAAAGAAAATTTGAAAATCGAAACAAATTATTTTGAATATTTTTTTTTTTAGAAAATAACTTTTTGGGAATATCAATTAATTTCCAGGATTATTTTTTTTTTACATTCTGCATTTGACTGAAATCCATTTGACCAATCTACTAGAGGTATTTGCGTATTGAGTGTGAGTTATATGTTTCATTTGAATAAACAACACGCAAGTGCAAAAATAAATAATACAAAATACAAAATGTCATACTACAATTTTATCTAAAAGAAAAATAACAAACTAATGAATTGTTTAACCTATGTCTTATAACACAATGTAAAATAGTTATCCTTATTGTGACTACAATGTGTATTGTTTCTATTCATTCAAAAGCAGGAATGGAGCCTCTTGAACTCACATGAAAGAGCAACAGGATCGACCACTGCCCTCTTGTATTCATCTGTAAAAACCTGCACTATGTTCTGGTTAAACTTCTGCTTGTCTGCCGTTTTGCAACCTGCGTGGTATAAATGAAAGAAAATACAAACCTCCATACATTGGCTGATATGAATAGAAATACTTTCTCTAAATATATCCGAGGAATGAACAAAAAACACACCTAAATATATATAATTAAACTAATAAGAGTCATGTTGTTAAGGTCAATTGGGGGCCAGGGAATTTAAATTAAATGATTGCCAAATATTCCCATCTCGTTCATTCATAAAGTAAACGAAGAGAGCCAATTTGCGTGGAAGAAAACCTGATTTAGTTTCCAATTGATGCTGTTTAAATGCCCTGCGAGGGAGTTCACTAATATACAACAAATCTATTAGCGGGGATGTTTTGTAATTAGACAGGAATTTAAAGTGTGTAAAAATTACAACTAACATCTTATTGTGTGGTTTTAACAAAAGACTTACAATAACTGAAATGAACCATGTGGCTTTTTTTTAACAAGAGTTACAGAGAAAACTTAACAAATACACTGCAATATTGTTTTCTTTAGTACATATCTTTATAAGAATTAAAGAATATAAAATAATATACAAATACAACATACTTTTTTTTACATACCCAGTATATTATTGGTCATCGAATATATTTATATTTTTGGAGTACATTCACGGTAAATAATAAATGTTACATTATCATATAATCAATGCCCTATTCTTTATTAATACAAGCGAGGCATAGCGTTACACCTTGTTAGCATTCCGGGTATACTTACTTTTCCTTCGTTTTTTCTTTTTAGATTTAGATTTAGATTTGCCCCGGTCACGTCTGGGCTGCCTACGTTTCTTAGATCCTGTGAAAATGAGGGCGAAAGTTTCAACACACACACAAAAAAAAAAAAAAACTCACAAAAAGACAAACTGGCTGTTAAGTGCAAAGTACGGAGAGGAATAATTTTACTTGCGCAAGATTTTTTTTTTCAAAAAAAAAAGGAATGTCAATTAAAGTCTTCAAGAAAAGAAATTAATTTTTGTCATATTAGTACTTAAATAAGTATTGAATATATATAAACATGTATGTTGCTCGTTGATACACATTCGGTTAAGTCTTTGTTTACCGTTATCAAGTTTTTATAAATACTAGTACATCCTCTTTTAATTGTTCTTCTAAATGGCTTGAACATAAAACGAAGGGAAAAATCAAAGCAAAACGTTAGGTGATTAACTCTGCATATTTTGCGGTCTATATATTCGTAAACATATGTATACATACATTTAAATGTTCATGCAAATTGACACCTTGGCCATGCTGTTAGCATCTATAATTACGTTATTTTCTCTGGATTTTTTTTTGTTGAAACATTCTAAAAATAAGTGTAATTCATACGATTTGATTTATAACATGGATGTGCACAACAATCACCAAACATATGTATACAAAGTTGTTTAGTCAACAAAGCTGTGTTGTCAAAGACAACAATGCCACAAGGTCCACAGGAAGAAGCGCATGGCACAGGAACCGGAAATTGGCAATTAATACCTCTACAGGCCGGGTCTCTCCCGTGCACGGGTGTCCCCTCGATTGGTTTTCCGTCGGGGGTCACACACCAACAAAAACCACTTGTAACATGGCATTGTCTCTCCGTGTACGTACCATCTTGCTTGCACTCCGGTATGTACACCCCAAAAGTAGGTCGCCGGGCGATTTCTAGAGCCTCGTTCCTCTCTCGTACACAGTCGCTATTAGAACTGTCAGCTTCTGAGGCTGAAAATTGAAAGGATATCAATTTTGATTCATTTCCATATTCAAACATGGTGTCTTTGAGATGTGATATAAACTTAGATTTGTATACTTTGTCATCGTCCTTTACCAGTGACTAATGTCTAATCTAAAGTTAAAATTATTATATGACAAATAAGTTATGTAAATCTATTAACTTTAAAATTGAAATTAAGTAAAGGGCATCATTTTAAATGACTATAGTTACATTTTCCAGTGTCATTGCCTGTGATAACACTACGTATCGATTTTGTACTATAAAACCCAAAACTACAAATTGGGGCGCCAGTGGGGTTTGCTTATTCATATTTAAATAGTTAATCGTACAATGGCTTAAAATTATATAAACATAAGTAATAAGGAATCATTCTTTGAATATTATGAGATGATAATTCCGGTCGGGGCGTGATCAAATCTATCATAAAGCCCTTCGGGCTTTATTGGATTTGATCACGCCCCGACCGAAATTATCACCTCATAATACTCAAAGAATGATTCCTTATTCCTTATGTATAATTATTTGCAGTCTCGGAATCTAGGCTTCCAGGAAAATACTATCTATATTATTTTGGTACACTGTCGAGAGCATGGATGTGGAATTCTGCTGGTCAAAGTGACGATTCTTACAGGATCTGCTGTATATGCAGCGACACGAAAATCCAATGTCAGGGACCAGAAAACTGATTGTGTAGTTTTGTGAATAAAAGTCACAGTGCAAAGCAAATAGTATACTACATGATGGTATTTACAAAGGGTTTAAAAACACTTCATTGCTTAAGTTTTGAAAATCTACTGGACTGCTTCAGAATTGAGAAAAAATAAAGGTGTTTAGGATAAGAAACATAGTACACATAGAGCAATATAAAAGCAAACTTCTGAACCCCCCTTGTTGTTTGGTGAAAACCCAAGTCCGCGGTATGTTTCTCTGACACATGACAATTTAAAACATATCATTTTTTGTCAGTCTTTAATATCAACATGCAATAAGCATACAGGTATGATAATGTAACAATTAAAATATAAACCACAAATAACTATATTAATTATCTAAAATTAATTTATGCGCACTTTAAATTTCTTATCTGATAATAAATAAACTAATTCTAATTCACCTTTTCAGAATGTATCAAAAAATTTCCTTTTTTTCAAAGACATAAAGCAAGCAATATGGTATTAAATAAACAATTGTATTGCCAGAGCCATGGGAGAAATCGAAAAAATGAAAAGTATTGAGATACACTACCGGTCTTTCGAGAACGTTTGGAAGCTTGGATCACAGAAAGCCCGTTGAGAAGGACACACAGAGTAAAAATAAGCTTCAGTAGTCCCACGTAATACATAGTATCAATTCACATAGCAAAGCACAACAAAGTTTCTCAAGATGCAGCGGAGAAAACTAAGTTCCCATTTCAGGAGCACATCAGGAGAAAAAACCAATCCCCAAACAGTATTACTGTCCGACCGCAAAGTCTATACCACACAATGAGAGAAACTCTCCACGTGATAAACTTTTATTCTACATCTTCAAAACAAAAAAATGTATTCACACATTTCATGAATAAATGACATATTCAGAAGTTCGGGGCTGTCCAATAATAGGCTTCGTTTATTGAACGCCTGGGAAGGCAAATCCAGACCTACTAAACACCTCTGACAGGTTCACTCGAAATTCCGCCTCTTTTTTTCTTGAAATCTTTGACATGCTTTGCATAATTTTTCCACATTTTGACATGCCAAATTGAAAGCAAGCTTAATTTATAGAATAATGCTTGCCGATAAAATTGCGTTCCCTTAATCAGCGAGATGTTTGTTAGTTTAAAATAACAAATATTTCAACAACAAAATTTCAAGAACCAATAATATAACACTCGGTTTCGTTGTGGAAAACCCTACATATTCATAGAATAATTTGCTTTAATATTAAATTATTTTTGTCCTGTTTTGGGTCGACCAGCTCTCGTGTATACACTGTGTGCACTTGTTATATAAATAACTCGAAATCCTTCATTAACTTCTTGTTTGTGCCAAGGAGTGCGAGCGACTCGTTTGCAATAGTTTGTATAATATTCCTATTAATTTTGACAACAAAGTAAAAATCAATCTCATAAATTCATTAATATTATATATTATATTCCCAACACATATTATTCATTCAAAAAAGACCTAAGTGTTAATCTCGTTAACATTTTTAATTAAGATACGTAATGCGGGACCTAACAAAAGTATTAAAGTCTTCAAACAAATCCGAGCTTTTCTGTGGATTTATTATGACACAACCTACCCGGGGTATACTTATGATGGAGTAAGATTGGTTTCACCAAGTCTCTCCATGTCAGCGATTCAATATACTTGTTTTCTTCCTCTCCACTGAATGACACTTCTGAAGTGGCCAGGTGCGTTCTCTGTAGCCTGCTTATCGCCTGTTACATACCACCCTCTAACCTCAAGTACCCGGATAAAAAGATAATATTTAGAAGGGCCAAAAGTAGTATTTGCACAAGTGCTTTGACAAGTGAAGTTGTGGTCAATTGCAATATTGACTCTCACTCGCTGTATTATAAATCTTAATTTTCGTTTTACAAATGCATTCTCATCTAGTGAGAAAAAACACGACGGATTAATTTTCTGTGATGTATTTTTGAATGCACCCTAGTGTATTGGCGCGCACACCTGGGGAGTAGGTGGTTCTCAAGCGTAAACAGTGACCAGCTGTCCACCTGTGTCAATATGTTCTAAACCCTGAAATAGAACTATTGAATAACGTACAGACGGTGCACGGGAGCATTCTCAATATCTTCAAGATTTACGTCTTTCTGAAGCAATATTGGCATCATGTATAGAAATATTTTCCTCTTAAAATCCCAGTTCAATACCCTAAAATCTCGCATCTTACGTTACAAGGTAAAACAAAGTGAAATAATGAAGGAAAATTAGCAATAAATTCCCAAGATATTGAAAAGGGAAGACAGCAATGTTGAGGTGTTGTATAGGCTCTATATCGGGCTGAGAGTTACGCATTAACCCTAACTACCGGCTACCGCGTACAAAGTATCAGACAATTATCTCTGCGCGTTGAGACATACCTTGCATAACCTGGGTTCCAATTATATATTTCCATCTACTCAACATTAAAGTGAACGATGACATTTCAGATTTTCAAAATACGGTCAGAGAGTGTCAGATCTCTTCCAAAGAAACCGTGACGCAAGGCGCTGGTGTATGAAACGCGTACACATCGCATCCTGGCAGATGTTATACAAAGGAGTATGTCAAAATTTACATCAAATAAATATGCTTGTAACGGAATAGTTACTAGTAAAAAGAATTAAATGAGCAAGCTCGTTTCTGATATTCATGGTTAAAACTTTCCGGGTTAAAGATATTTATTTTGTAAAGAGAGCAAGCTGCTTTTGAATAACAATAACATCGTATATACTCAAATAATATAGAAGTGCAAATAAGCTCGTCCCAAAGCTTTCTGTCTCCATGTTTTCTTCTAACTGTACTTTACAATAACACAAATGACAATTTTCAGAGTACAATCTGTCAAAGGGAACTTCAAACTCGGGGAATAAAAGTGTAAGACTTTGCTTAAGTTTTAAGTATGGTAATTGTAATTTTTATCTTTTTCGTTTTTCTATATTTATTAAGCATAATAATTACATGATTATTCTTTTAAAAAAATTAAAAAGACAAAAGATTAATCACTATAATCATCTTTTGCTGCATTGAACTAATGTATAATATTTTTTGACATGCAACACGAAGAGGTTAACAATTTTAGGTCAATTTTTATGCAATGCCGACAGGGAAGGATTATTAATACGAAAACCGCACTGGTTGTATACCAAAGAACGAATTCATCATTGCATCAAAAGTTGTACTTCTAAGAAGACAAGATTTGTTTGCAGCAGACTCCCTGTCATATTAACATGTCAAAGATCGACGACTTCGTGACAGAAAACAAGATAATTGTAAAAGACTTGTTGACTTCCACTGGAAGCTAGTACTGACTCTCTGGGTCCCACAGAATCCAAGACCAAGCCCGGGGCCCAAGTCTCCAGCCCAGACAGACGCAATCCGAACGATGTCAGTGGCAAAATGCAAGGTTATTCTCGATAGGGGTAAATTTACGAAGGGGCTTATCATAAATGCTTAGATTATTTCTATGATTTTAGAATTTTTACTCGATCGATAACAATGATGATGGATGTGACAAAAAGCCCTGAGATTTCAATGAAGAGTGCACGTCTTTCACTCGATTATCAATCTTGTTATCGGCCTAGGCTTTTGTGCATTGTCAATCTTTTTTATGCTATATTGTAAAATACCTGTCCATAAAATTCTTTTGATAAAAGTTCATATACTGTTTTTGTTCCATTGCTTAAAGGTTGAATACACTTATATGGGTTTGCATACTTAAGTTTTGCAGCGAAACCTTACTTAGAATATGCAATGTTAAAAACATCTTCTCAACTTATTTTTATTTTGATCAAAGATGAAAGAGGATATGGAATGCTAGGAGAAAGAAATGCCTTTGAACAAAAAGGAAAAGAAGATGAGACGCTGCAGCGTAGTATTGGAAAATACTTGTACTGGAGGTCGCAGAAAGTATTCCCAGGAACCACAACACAACAACTGCCGGGTCGTGATCAGCTCAGGGCTGTATTGATGTGTCACCCTGTCGTGCTCTTTGTCAGCAGAAAGCAATATCTTACACGACAGAAGCCGTCTTTGTGGACGGGTCCGGGCTTCCCCACAGCTGGGACGAGAGGCACAGGTGACTAAAGAGGCGAGGGGCCAGATGTTTCGGCACCTGTGTCTGTAGGTAGCCTACTACAGGTATTGTACAGGTATATACGTTATACTTGTCAAATCGGTGAACAAGGATTTAACTCGTCTATCGACACAACCTGCATAGAAACTTGTCTGAGAGGCTGCTCATCGAAGATTTTTATTTGTTAACACAAGAAAACTTTGTATCCACCAAATAAAATAAATATATTTGTACGGAAAATATATGTGAAAATTTGACCGATCAGCTCCAAAATTAATTGTTAAAAACTTTTTTTTAGATATTCGTTTAATTTTTGATCTTCAAAGTATTAATAGTGCATTTAAGTGAAGAAACTTTAAGAAAGAATTGCTTTAAAAAATGACAGTGGGCATTTGAACTTAATTTTACAACACTTAAACTATTATCGAATTTGTTTGGTGTATTTTTTAACTGGTATGCCAGCAATTCATCTTAGACAGGATCTTTGAAACTAAGTTGTTTACATCGTTTATAACAATAAACCTCGGCATCCATTTTCATTACAGCTATATAGATAGACAGATCACTACACGCTCACAGTTTTCAGATTTCTTAAATTTTACAAAATCGTAGTTCGGTATCTGGGTTGACGGATCGACCGACACCGCCGTATTTCTAACAATGTAGGGATCTTGTAGCCCCCCCCCCCCCTTTTTAGGATATTTTTGACGGAAACTTGACGGGAGTCACGCTATAGAAGCTGTAAAGGCGGTGTATTGAATACCCGTGAAAACATTACCCCAATACTGTCAAGTATTAAATTCGTGTTGAATGTTTCCTTAAGTTTTTTCTAACACGCCACAGTTCTTAATTGATCAAGTGTTATGAAATGTATATTATTTTTTTAGGCTTGTTAATAAGAAACAACAAAAAATCCTCAAATATGATGTGATCCTAGAAAAACGTAAAGAAAGACAAGCCAGGGTAAGTTTATAAGCATTCCATATACACAGTAGTTACATTTTCGTCCCAACAATATAGAGAATCAATATTTAAGTACCCTCTATATCTAAAGTAAAATACGATTTAAATTTCCATTGCAATTAGCTAGTTAATTAAACAACAAAATATACTCAAGCAAATAAAATGTTGGGTAATAAAGATAAAGAAAATAATGAAATTGATTTTTAAAGAAATATTCAAATAAAACAAAGACCAAACACTCAGAGTTATTAGACTGAACATAGAATGAAATATTTCTCATTTCTAATAATTTTCCATTTTCATTGAACCACGGGGTTGTGGGAGGAAGCTCTAATACTTTGATACCGAAAATAATCTCGGTTAGGTTTAATCAATGAGTTACTTGAACCAAGCACACTTTTCAATTTTTGACTTGTTACAGGGAATGTCCTACATACTGAGCCAGATAAAGGTAGCTGATGACGTGAACAGGTGATTGTTTTGTTTTACACTGGATTTGCCAGCTGGGATCCCACCCTGTACCTGGGTTGTAATTGTCAGTCTAGGATTATCTGTTCTTGATTAATATCTCGTATGGATGATAGCTGGTATTTGATGGTGAAAAGTATGTGACAATATTTCTAAACATTGGGATTTAGTTAGAATGCTAATAAGGCAAACATATCGGTATTTCGATGCTTCATTCCAAAGAAGAATTTCTGGGGTCTGATAGGTTAAAGGAATCTTTCATCTCGCTCACAAAAGCTTTGGATCTTGCCCCTCAAAGGATCTCATTAATTATTCTTTGAAGAGAGAATATTTCACAACTCAGTTGTTCTAAAAACAGTTTTGATAACAGTCAGATAATAATAATCACTGCACTAGTTTATTTTGCAGACTACTTTACAGATTTATATTCACTAAAACTTTAAAGCAAAAATCACTATTTGGTGCGCATAAAAAATAAGCACTTTTATTGCAAACTTGATTATTACAGTGCGATGCTTACTCACGTGAACACGGTCCTTTCCGTTTGACCTTGACCTTTTTCTTGTCACACCTTTTGGCACGCTTGAGTTCACACCTGTTTTTGTACGTCACGCCGTCTGACCCGCACACCGGCCGGTTCTTCTTCCGGGAACAGTCGATTTTACAGTTAGAGTTACTTAAAGCCCGGAACAAATTCTGAAGTGCAAATCAAAAGATAAAAACGAATTGTAGATTAATTGTAAAGCATTGATACATGTATAATTGTAATTGAGAGGAGTTTTTACGATTTATTGTATTGAAATAAACAACCAGTTTTACTAATTTAAAAATTATCAATACGTTCTCAAGATACCAATACATGTATTTCATGTTGAAAATTTCACGGGCTGTTGTATATATTATATCATATTGTTAATTAATCATTTACACCCCATCAAATCAAAATGTATAGTTTGATATTATAAATAAAATGACTGTTAGGACTGAAGTAAAACTATCAGATGCATTGTACAAAGGATTGGAATCTTTTAAATTTTAATAATACACTATATACTATTGTCATGGATTAAACTTTTATCTTAAGAGATTATGAGAATTGAAAACGATGACTTGCAGGTCAGGCCCTGTGCGTTCTATTTCATAAATATGTTTGATCTCCTATTTCATACAACATTAAAAATGAATACATTAACACCCATTCTGTAAGTTCATGAAGTAGCGACTTTCAGGAATTTCCTCTGATTCGCTGGATTACGGCGGGATTTCTACCGCATCAAATAAACAAGAGCTCTTCACTCCTTATTCTGTTTGGATTAACAATTATTTATGTCTGTAAAATATAAGACCAGGTAGTTTCTCGAGGCCCTTCCACAGATGTCAACACCTGCACAAGACTTAAAACCCACTTAAAGCGACAGTTCGTAATCGCCGAGCCAGGCTCAATACCACATTGTCTCGGCACGATCGGCCGGCTCGGCGAGCTCCCTCATACTCCCGCGGGAACTACGCAACGCACCTGGCCAATTCCTTAATCCGAAGTCGCTTACTTCTCTCACGATTGACAGTTAAAACAACACAAACGATCAAATTTTGCCTGCATCGGGCATTTCTTGCCAATATATTACCACACGTCTTAGTGTGTATACTTTCTAAGCTTCGGATGACTCTTTTGTAAAAATCGAAGAGATCTATTTTAATAATATAACTTTCGCATAAATTGCAATTTTATTATGTCGTAAATTTTGGGGCTTTCTGAATCTCTTTAGCAACAAAACATGACATTCCAAACTTTTGGCAAGGGAACTCAAAGAGCAAATCCCAGGGATTATGTGAAGAGATAAATAAAATACGTTGTGAGTACATCAAAAGAGAGATACATTCTCGTTACAAGGCAGGAACAGCATCTTGTCAGATGACAGGCAACGGGAATTCGCGCGAGATAACTCTAGAATCATCCAGTCAATGCCAGGGAGCTGGACTTCCTCCAACCCGGAGCGAATCGGTCCTATTCATTTGTTTCATAGTTATGTAGATTTTACATATTCCAAGATATACGGTCAAAGACATAGAAACTTGACGTGAAAATGTTCATTTATTGTCTTTTAATACTGCCATACTACATAATACAAATGATCAAACTTTTTTATCGGTCGAATTACAACAAAATAATGATGAGTTAAGTATATCCAACTTTTTTTTTTATTTGGAAGTTTTGGAAATTAAATATGAGTAATTTCCAGCTTATTACTGGCCATCCCAACAACTGATTAGAAAACATCCCACAAGTTTTACAGTCTCGATCAACATGTTACTCAGACCCAGTAGGGGCGGGAACGTTCAGATGCCGAGTCATTTCTACCACTTGGCTCGTGCAAGGTCTTAACACTTCTGATTTTGCAATCGTTAAATGAAGTCATCACGATATGAAACTTTTAGAATTAATGTTAACAACTTGTTGAGGGTTAAATTTTGAATCCCAATTCTCAAAGACAATTTAAGAATATCCGGTTCATGCAGTGTACATGAAATTGGCAAATCTAACTAATTACTGCGCATGCAAGATTTTCTGACTTCTCGTAAAACACCTACAAGTTTGGACGATATCAAAAGTAGATTACATTTAGCGAGGGAGGGGCCAATACTAAGCGTACAAGAAGTCCTTCGTGTCAGTTTACTCGGTGACATTTATATATATATATATATATATCTGTTTTTCCTAAGACACAGCAAATTGCCCATTCAAAAGAGCACCGATGCGGAACGAGTGAATTAAGATTGGGAGTACTAGTAAGACGAATGCCAGCTATGTACCGCGTATAACTCTGGGCTCTCACCCACTCCACTCGCGATTCAAGTCTGAAATTAATGCACTTTAATGCAATGGTAAGGTCAATAACTTTGTAGGAAGAACAATTGTGTTTAATTGGAGAAATATAAACAGGCACTTAGCGCGCCTTCTTCTTTTTCTTCTGTTGAATCAAACTTCAAGTAGTCTATCAAGAAATAAATACTAGAATATAAATACTGGCAACCGTTGGGGGATCTGCTGTAAACATTATGTGGGGATTTCTATGGTTATTGTTTCCAAAGTCTCGGGTGTTAACAGACGTACCAGCTAACACTCTCCTTGTAAGTGAGGTAGATAATGTATACACCTGCATGGCAGCCAAACTATGTCACTTTACATCCGCGGATGGCATTTCACCCTAACTACATAGCTCTTCAAAATGTAAGAGCTGGTGGCGTTCAAATTACGTAACGGTCTGTCCTACCCACACATCGACTGGTATTTCTTGCTGTCGTGTTGTCACTGAATCACGAGGCTTTAATTAAAACAATCATCTTAGGCCAGGTCTCTCGGAAGTCTCGGCATGCGACATTATGGTGCACACTCATTGTTAGAACATTTGTGGCACTTCGGGTGTCATCTGATAACATCCTCTCTCGTTTAATGAGATGATAGGACAAGATTAATCTTGATGAGTTGACCATAGGTAATTTATCAATAATTTTGTTATCATCAAAAGAAATACAATTAATATAGAAGGAAACGCAATACGAAAGATCCAAGGTGTTTTAAGTATCAAAGCAATTCGAACACGGTCACTTAATACATTTCGCTCTTCTATGAATAAAAATGTCGATGATTTCAAAATTAAGAGAATCTTATTAACTCTTGGTATGGTATCTGCATATGCGGACATGATAAAAATAAAACCTTGAGAAAACCAAGACGGAAGGAATGCCAGCCTAAATTAATGGCCCCTGAAGATGCATTTTTTGAATACTTTTGCATTTAAATATGTTATTATGACAATTGTTAAATAAATTGTACATCATTCTGGACACGGTATTTTGCATAACTGAAGATCTGATTTCGCTGCAGCTCTCAAGCTCTGTAGAGTCACCAAGTTTTCTCCCAATTTGCATTTTAAATCACCGTTTTATTATGACCTTCTGTGTAGGTTGTATCATCTCCAGTCAATGGGATGCGAAAATAATTTGCATTTATATGAATGACCATATTTATCTGCATTTGTCAGTTATTTCTCCATAAACCGAATCAAAACTTAAATAAGAACCCTATTAGATGGATGATCTTGATTTGTAAAAGGTGTTAAGCTTTTCAGGATATGTCACTAGTAATGGGTGGAGTGAAACAAGATCTCGAGTTACTGTTACAGATGATGTAATCTTATTGTGTTCAAAAGACACGGCACAGTTCCTTGGTGAAAGTAATAGGAAATTCAAGAAAAAAAAGGTGATTCGGTTCGAAATGATATAAGAAATTAGAATATTGTGAAGTGTATAGCAGTATCAAAAGGGATTGTAATCCAGGGGAAACGGCGAGCTTCGGCACACTCAGCAAAATTCATTAAAAAAATGGACTACGGACGATTAACGAGATATAAAATTAAGCTGTTCCTCTATTAGCTCGGTGTTTTAGTGATCTTTTATTACTTTTGTAGAGCGGGTTAATAGATGAACATTATTTGCAAATTTTAGGCAACGTTCAAATTGTGCGGTTTAATGTCTTGAAAGACAAAATTTCTCCAGCATTTTATTGCTTCAAATGGTCAGATAAAAACGATTGTTTCTTGCTGGTATTGAAATTATGGCCAACAATTAATATTCAAACTATCTTAATGGTGATTGTTATAATGTTCGAAACATATGATTGATCAAGAGATATATTTTGAAGGGAAAGACATCGTGATAGCATCAAATATTCACAGAATTTTTCCAAAAGAACTTTTGCTACATTATTAATTAAAAAAAAACCCAAAGATTTAACAAGGATTCATTATAAAGATGATGAGGGATAAAATCTCGCTAGATTAAAGAAATCTAAATCTCTGTTCAGCATGCTGTGTAAAGGATCGCCCAGATGACTAACGTTTAATACGCCGGGAGTTACAGCTGTTTATCTTCCGAAAAATCAGACACCCCGACCGTCATAAAGCGGAGAACACACCCCCGAATGTACCTGTCAAGAATCAGTGACATCAACACAATCAGGTAAAAACTTACAGGTATGTGATAGAGAGAGAATGTGAAATCTTTAAAGAGCCCTTACAGAAAGGAAGATGAACATGGGGAGAGGTTTATCTTGTCTGTCGTATAATGGAACACCAAATCTTGAAGAATTTCAATAATCTAGAAAGAAGTAATAAAATGACGATAAAAGCAGGCTAATTTGTTTCAAATTCAGCAAGGGGTTCATCTACAGATTGGTTGCACAGGTATGCCCTTGCAGACCACTCGGAACAGTTTTGACGAGAATATAATCCTTAATCCCAGTAAACAGCTTTTCTATCACAAATCACAGTATGTTGGCGGAAACAATGGCCCTAATAAATGGCCCGAACAAATTCTGACGCTCTCCTTCTCTCCAAATCTCACCAGCTTACACCTTTTATTAAAACAGTATTAGGTAAACTTCTCTAAAATTGTTGTCCTGTACTTTGCAGTGTGATTTAAATGTAATACGTGCAAGAAGAGACGGAATGGGCCTCGAGTTCCTTGTCTGGCTCGGTACAGACTTGGGGGGAGAGGGAGAGACCGAGAGAGTGGTACGTGTCGGAGGAAATATGACAAATCATGATAATGAACTCCCTGCGGCTATTACTAATAGAAAACAGATTGATATTATCATTCATATCCAACATGAATGAATGATAATTAAAAAAATATATCTCAAAAAATCAAAATAAATTGATGGAGAGTCGAATGCGTCGCAGTCTGTGTTAAAAAACGCCATAAAAAGTAAGCAAGTCCATTTATGTATTTAATTTTGAGACGGTGCATCGGCTAGAACATGGTGATGTATGCACAATCACGGTGTAAAGATATATACCACGTAAGATCTATGGAGAACAGCAGACGAATATTTCATTTTGCACATGATAAAGCACCAAACGCTTTTGTTTAATTGAAAGAACATTTTCTTTTGATATTTCAACCAGATGTTTTCTTGAGACAAACTTTTACATTTAACATTATATTTAAATGTAATGATTGGTATCACATTGTAAAAAAGTGAGACGATTTGATTTTTTTTTTGTCAATGGCAATAATTTAAACACCATTTTCGATTCAAAATCAATACGCGATTATTTTCCCGATAATGGTCGGTTTGTAGAATATTCGACAGCAATAAGTTTTAGTTTCTGAAACTGTACCCCAATAGTAACACCCGGGCTAATAATGACATGAAAGCTGATACACAGTGACAGGACGAATCACGACATCCAACCTGTCAAAGAAGATATTTACTTCGGCATCGGTTTTATTTTCCGATCAAAAGAAATTACAATTTACGGCAACAAAGCATGGCGAATTGTCCTTTTTTCGGTAGTCGTAAACAGCCCACCTGGCCAAAGCTGTCATCATCTGTGCCTGTATTGTATTCCCAAATAATGGGGGGAACAGGTTTATTCTTCTTGGTTTATACAATCTCCCCCCGTCACACAGTTTGACAGCGTCTCAGTAAACTTGTAAGTCCTGAATGCCAGTAATTAATTAACAAAAGCCATCTAATGAGAAAAGATCAGGGAAAATATGCGCTTGATGTTAGATATTAAGAGATAAAAAAGTCGAGCTCTTGCGTGCGATACTTGTGCCTTTTATCCACAATTGATGATTTTTATTTTAATTAGCCAACATAAAAGTCGATTTTTTTCTTTTGCCGCTCGCACATACAAGATTTCTCATAAACCTCTGGCCTTCTCTTTTTTATGCTGGCGAAAACTGAGCAGCATTACGACGCGGGGGTTCCCTCAACCCAAAAGACCATATCAACTTTACATTTCGTTTACATATGTTTATTTATTTTTATAGAGGCTCATATGATCGCAGATTGAACCCCGAGATTAGTAGCTTTAGGAAAGATGCGAGCAATTGAAAGCGATCCACCAGCTTTAAGGTCGAATGCCACTTTAAGTGTAACGTTTTTCTATTATCTACAAAAAATATAATTGAAATCCCTTCCAAGCTCCGCAAAAATACACGACAATTCTATTCTAAGGTATTTGTTTAATTCTGAAAATTTGCGTATTTGTTGAAGCTATCCTTGGTTTCCTGATGAGAGGAAATTATGAGGTAATTAAGAATGAGAGGGTTAATTAGCGCACGCTAACTAGGAGCTCTTACCTTTCCCTGGGCCTGGATGTCAGAGCGAGTCAGCGAGGGGTTCCCTCCTTTGGAGATCACAGTCAGAAACACAACTAAACAGGTTATAATCCACACAAATTTGTACATTCTTGAAGGAGTATACACGAATACATAAAGAAAAAACCGAATCACTAAGGGTCAGTACAATATACGGAGGCTGAGGGTCCGTCCATCATCTTGTTTTCTTCTTTCTCAGATCCTCGGAGAAATGGTCTTAATCCAAACTAGATTCTCATGCCACGAAATTCTCCTTCCACACTCCTTACATTTTTTTACTATGTACACAGCTTATTTGTTACCACACTTAATGCAAGTCCGAGCGCACCTGTGTGTTTTATTTAAATAAAAATAAAAAAGCGATATGTCATGAATGATCAAACATCCCGAATCATCATCCGAACAGTTCCATGTGTGTACTTTCTCAAAGTATTTAAATAGCCAAGACAGGTCACGTGACGAAAAGTATCCCGATATCAAATCGCGAATATCAACAATGAAAATTATTTTTTTAGTGACGATATCCGTTTGGTTTGTATATCTTTTACTTACATGTTATTGTTAAAGTTAACTGTATCATTTAGCAGTATGACTAGGGAGCAGCCCGATTACTCTATAACTGCCTACCGCCGATCTTCGTTAAACCCCTTAACTCTCGCTGAAATTTTAATCCCCGCCGAATCTTGATTTAATCGTGATAATTAATTCGTTAAAATCATTGAAGATATATATTTAAACCCGCTGTTTTCTTACACCCTAAAAACAATGGTGGACAGAGCGCGTCTGAGAATTTCGGGTTCTCGTCTCTACAGAGGAAAAGACCGTATTTTAAACATATTTAATACGGAATGATTTGAGGCATGCTATAAACCGACAGGCGAGATTCCGTGGTAGATAAGACGAATCGTATCTCGACATTCATTTGATAATGGCTTTGACACACGTAACGTACATCAAAACGAATTGTAATAGTCAAGGTGTAATCAAGGGAGCTCTTCTGGTAATTCACCAATAATGTTTCATCTTATGCCTCTGTTTCATCGAATTAAGCAGCCGGCCACTTGTCAATCACAATTTTTTGCCGTTAATATACACTCCATGCACTGTTGAGTCTTCTGTCGAAATTAAAACAGAATTTACATATCACGAAAAAAAAACTTCAGCCGGTTAAAACTTGAAAAATGTGTTCCCCGCTTTCTATGTCAAATGTCCTTGATTAAAAACAGTTCTTTGAGTGGAAAAGACGAGAGCTGAGAACAGTGCTTCAATCGGCTTACAATCCAAATATGACAAATGACAAACGCTGCTTTGGACAGATTAAGATGCAGTGGCCGTAGCCACAAAAACATGTCTCAAAAACGGCCTGACGTCTCAGAAAGGAGACCTTACTGTGTATAACTAGCTAGAATCTCCCCAGATAGATTCCTCTGCTAATTAACTTGTTACTGAAATAAAACCTGTCTCCGATTGTCACTTGTCATGTTGTTACAGTGTACGGTTAAACTCGGGATTTATTCTCTAAATTACGTTTATAGTCTCTTTATTTATCTCTTCCTATAAAACAACATTTCACCACATGATGAATAATGATCCAACATGAAATGATGAATGTCATGTCTTAAGAAAATTTCATTCAGCAAAGATACTCCAAATGCATATGAAAATTACGTAAGAAAATAACTCCTCGATCAAACCTTACTGAAGATATGCGGAACCTGCCCAAGTCTCGTTATAAATTAAATTTCTAAAGTAAACGACTTCTTAAAAAAATGTGCTTAGCTCCAATTTGGCGGGGGCATATGTCATAGATAGATGCATGGAAAGAAACCAAGCACAGTCTACTGTCTCAATTCTTTGATCTGGATCCCTTTAACGCTTTGAGTTAGGGAAGAATCTTCGATTTATAAATCTGTAGGAATTTAGCTGGAATTTGGCTGCACTGTATTCAGTTAACGATGTCCGTTTCATTGCAATGTTCGATAACCGAAAAAATAATAACCCATACAGGAAAAGAATTATAAAGTGAAGGAAAAAAGTCATAAATGAGTTTAGACTGGTTTTTTCATATCGCGTTTGTTGTCTTTGTTTTGAATTATCCTTTTCTCTATATGTTATGACCAACTATTATCTAAATATTTCATTTATATCATTTGATAAGGAATTCGGATACCTACACAAATATTTACTGTTTTATGAAATGAGAAGAAGAAGTGGTTCAAATGTAAACATGTTAGATATACATGTATGTACGGTACATTTTAATGTCTGAAATGGAAAAAAGATATTCATTTTTCATTGAAAATGACATGACAGGTAAAACATTTTCTATTGTATGTCCCTAGACACCTCATTTGACAAAACTTTAGTTAGATAGCGTCATTAAAGAATGCATATCGCAAATTCGAAAAATCTGAATTGACTTCCATTTGCTAGGCCCAGGAACACACGACATATCGTAGATTGTCCAGATGTTAACTAATCGCTCCGCTTCCATCAGAACCACCTGTTTTCCACAGTCCAAAGAGATAAACTATTTAGAACAATGACTTAATGCTGATTTCAGTTATCGCCAATATTACACATTACGTTTTGTATTTGGATCTATTTACTGATACTAGTATATGCAAACATCCATGTACTCTCTAAGACGAGTCTGGCAGTTTTGTTTTAAACACTCAAGTCATTTGGTATGATGAACTTGTGCGATGTGTTATTTAAAAATATGCCATGGCTGCACTGCATATCTTAATCACGTTTATCAAAGTTATTTATAACACGTAACACGACAGCTTGTACCCTTTAACAATAGTTAAAACTACTTGGCAGTATTTCATTACCGTGTTTTCCTTTTCACTTCAATATCTAAAAGTGTGCGATTAGTTAATAATAATAATTGATAATCTAATTAACCATATTCAGATTCCTGCCACTCAAATTAAAGGACAGGTGGGGTGTTCCACGAAGCGCTGGGTTACGTTACCACATTAACATAGACATCAGAGGGACCACCTAATGATGAACAATTCGTTTCAATTTTAAACAATCTTGAAATGTTTAATTTTGAAAACAAACATATTCATCAGGTTTGGTGATTAATTTCGTGTCCCCCGTTTTATTTGCAATTCACTTCAAAGACAGTTTTATGCTCGTGAATGACGAAAAACGTCGGAGTGGACACGTTCAATAAATTAAATGATTCAGAGGGATGTTTTAAGATGGTTGTAGAGCACTGACAATTAATCGCCTGGGTGATTCCAAATTAATGACAGTCAAAGAAAGAAACCGGGGAAGATCTGACAAAATACCACGATATCACTCTGTGAGCTTTTTGTTTTTGGTTTGCAGGTGATGTCATAGAACCAGCCTATTGTACATAAAAAACTCTGACTTACCAAGAGGTTCTTGTAGAGATATACTGTGAGATTATTTTACTGAGTATAATAATTAATAAATCATCCGTTTGTGATGCGCTATACATTTGGCAAAATGTAAAAGGTGTATATAACATTTTTTTGTGCGGTCGCAATCGCTCGCGCTAAACAAGAATCAATCTGCATGACGTTAGGTGTCAGTAAATCTTCATACATTTTATTGTTATTTGTGAAGCAAACTTGTCTCGATTTCTGTTCTTGATAGAAAATGGAATAATAAGGAATAAATCTAATAGCTGCAGAATTTATACACATTTAAACTAAGTTGGAATAGTTTATGGATTTTCAAAACCGTTCCACAATTTATAAATATAAAGTGTAAACTGCCCAACCTAGTTCATATGGATAAAAATTCTGTAGCTATTGATCATGAATTTATTCTTACAATTTTTGCAAAGAAAGAAATTCAATTTATTTATTCAGAAACGTGAACAGAACATTTATACATCAATCGTTGAATTTTTTTTTGGTAAAAGTAGGTTTATTTTCGCTTTTAATTAACAATGACAAAGAACTATATATAATATGAGATGAATTTTGCCCCCATAATTCGCCATTTTTAAAGTGTTTCGGGAATATTAAAATGTTATGTTATTTTTTAGAGGAGTTGATGTAAAATATATTTTTCACCTATTTATTTGATTTATTTGCACTCACTTGCAGTATGTGACGTCAGAAGTGACGCTATTTCTATAATTAAATCAAAATCACTCAAAAATTGACATCTTTCTTACCTTTAAACGAATGGGAAATATAGAGCGCATGCTTGAACAAGGAAATTTTTTTTGTCAGTTATTAGTCTTGGCTAGTTACATGTCTGATTAAAATATGTTGTTTGTTCAAGCGTGCGCTCTATGTTTTTTGAAAGAAAAACTGCTTGAAAACAAGCTGTTTTATGCTAAAAATGCAAAAATGGCGGGAAAAGACTGTCTTCATGATACCATATTTCTAAATTGTGGGCACTTGAATCAAAATGAACATAATGTATAAACATCACATATATATATGTACAAAGAAAACAAAGATTTACAGTAAAATGATGATGTTCATTTTAGGGGGCCATTTTAGACCCTTATCATATATAGTCCTTTATTCCGGTAAATAACAATTCTGGTATTTTACCAAAACATTAATTAAGTAATAATATATATTATTATACTTTCATGTTAGATACTGAAATATGAATGACTTGGACGCAGTTAATTATCCGTTTTATTACCCTCAGCGTTAGCAACACACTTGGCAACGGGTAATATAACGAATAAATATTGTTACATTCGCGAAAAGTATGCGCGCACGGTTCGCTGTAGAATTCAAGTCATTCAGTTAAGATTTCTCTTAAATTAAGACAATCAGCATAACGAAATAAATAGTGCCTGTTTGGGAGAGTAACAGTTGAAAATGACACCCCCTCGCGTCGGTTGACAATGGTTTTCTCGGGATGTCAATTTTCAACTGTTACCCTCCTAAACAGGCACTATTTATATAATACTATGATTGAAACCTAAGTACATAATTGGTGAAGGACAACTTTTGTTCTGCCATATTATGTAGAACCAATTCCATTGAAACAAAGACTGAAAGAGAATATAAACATACATGTATTGAAATCATTGCTCGGCAGAATGTAAAACATATAGTCTGTCGCATGTTTTTTTTTTGGTGTTCTTTTTAGGGGTCGGGGTGTTATTTTTATATTTTTGCACGATAACAATTTATAACATGATGGTGCAGGGTTGCTTTATTGTAAAATATGTGCTTACATCCACCCAGTAAATTGAAATTTCACAATATGACAGTGATCTGGAGAATGGTTTCCATAAAATAATCATATTTCCCACGGACGATACTAGAGATTTTTATTTTTGTAATGATTCTTTACACCACTTTCTACATCGTGCAATAAACTTAAACTATCCTACCACATTTTTCTTCTTCCTATAGGAAACGCTGCGTATTATACGTACCAGATTAATGAACAAAATTCGTGAAATTGTCGATCAAAGCAGGATCGTATATTTGGTCGATTACGCAAAAAGAGTAAAACGCGATATTATTTTTATTTATTTTGTAACTTATTACTTACATGTATTTATCAAAACTCGATCTCTATTTTGCAAATGATTCAAATCCTCTTTTGCGAACAGATGGTGTGGACAACCAGGAAAAGAAGGGAAAACGACGGGTCAGATGGCCCACTTCTCCGATTCTGTAAACAAGCTTACCAATTTCCGTTTCCCAAAATAACACCTAAAACACGATGCAAACATGGCTGGCTTCAATTCTCGTTTGTGTGGCTGACCATTCGTGCGGAATACGGAAAGATTTCCTTATTGATGTTGATTGAATCAATCCTTTAAGCCTCGATTATGAACTTTTAGCAAGAAACCCCATAAAAACCCCACAAAATGTGCTGCGACTAACGCTAAGAGCCACGCGGATGACGATACTACCATGCCCCCTACAACTCACTGTCTGTCTGGAACTTTACTTTCAATGTGTTGTTTTGATTTTATCTTCATATAATCTGATAATGATTCGATGTCTTACCGGTATTTATTTTAACCAATAGATATACACATGCATGTATATCAAAGTGAGAGAAACACAAAACTCATAAATAAAACCCCGAAAAATAACAAAAATAACACAATCTTCTGCATTCGGGTCTTATATATAAGAAATGAAGTCATCGAGGATGTTTTCTGTAAACCATGATGAAAAGGACAAAAAGTACAAATTCTGCCTTACAGAGAAAAAAGTAGCGTGTGTTCCCAAACCAACTTTGTGAGAAATTTTTCATTGTTTCTTAATTTTCTACTTAATGTATTCTAACTGTATGATTAAACAATTCTATTAACTTGTTTGCATGTAAAACGCTTCCAAGAAACATGATGATAGTTTCTACATATTTAGAAGCTTTCCAAGGTTATCAAAACGATGTATAGAAAACTAGGTTTGTAAATCATAGTTTATTATGGGTTTAAAACTATTCAAAATATTTCCGGATCCGTAAGACAAATGATATGGCTATAAGTACATTCTTAGAACAGAAAAAGGATATAGATGTCATATTTTTGATAAGGCAATTTTTCGCTTTTATATCAAAATTCTTAATGATGAATTAATAATTACTCTTTGTTGTGGGTCCACCAAAGAATTTGCTGTCTTTATTACTATTTACATTCGTAATTTTTCCAAGAATTTTGATTATTTCAAGTAATAATCTATTTGAACATGACACAATAGGTGTTCGTACAATGAAAAAAAAATATCAGGAAAAGTGAGACAAGGTTGCAAGTTTCATATTTAATCATGCAGATTTTAAAAGTAAAATGTATCTAAACAGCTTTCTATCAGGAGTTCAGCAAAATCACCGCCTTCACCGACCTTCACCTTCCGCAATTTTGCTTAAAAAAATTATTGAAAAATGAAGTTATAGATTACATTAACGTTTAATTGCAACACAAAATATCCAAAAGTACTTGATAGTAATTTTGATGAATCTAAGAAGATGAATAATGATAAGCGTTTTGCAGTCTTTTAAATTTTGTCTTTACAAATATATGGAGTGTAAAGATCCCCGTTTCCCCTTTCCGCACCCATTCTATTCGAATTGAAAAAACAAGATGTTGATCAGTATGATCAAGTTTTGTAATATGTCTGCCGAAGAACTTGACGAGAAACAGAAGTACCAGGCACCCCTTTTGATTTATTGTGAGGCCTGTACCTTTTCATCATTTGTCACGAATTCCGAATGGATTCATTAATTAGCAGCATGTCTGCGCGCATGTTCTCCGTGCATGCAAAACGTCATAGCTGGCGGGGTCGAGGGTTTAACGAGCCGTTCTGGTGGCGTGATGTCATCAAGAACACTACACGGAGGGTTGCAGTGAGAGAGATGATGTGTGGTAAAATATGGCTAACATCAATCATCATTTAATACTGAAAAATCTGCGACAGAAAATGATGTACGAAGGAGAACAAAATATGTCTGTTTTCTTCTGCTGAATAAAAAATATATAAATACAAAAGTATAATAAAGACTAACATAAAACATAGGTATATATTTAAGAAATGTATTGTTATTTTTTTTTTAATTAATATGTTTTACGGTGCGACCGTTGGGGCGAGCACAGCATGTGATCAAACAATGAATTATAATAAATCAATAAAATAAAATTAACAACGTGAAATTTGAATGCCAAAAAATAAAACATACCTATTTTTCAGTAAATTTTCATCATTCATAGTTTATAAGATTTGTTATAATTTATTTATTTATATGTAGAACAATAGTTTAATCTCAGATACAATGTTGTAAATAATAAAGATTTAAATATATAAATATTAATTGCACTGCATCTCCTCTTTTAAAGTGATTGTGATTATGATCATTGATTGATTTCCCCCTTTTTTTTTTGCAGTAGACATTTTTTCTTAAACTTACATATAAAACTTGACTCATCATAGAGCTCCCCCCATGCTAAATTTTTTTTTCATTTTTGCCAATTTATACATAGAAAATCGACTTACCATGGATTTGCCCCTCCACTTAAAAAAAAAATAATTAATGTTTAATTTTATTTTTAATTTACGCTTAAAAATATTTGCTTATCATGTTAAAAGAACATGGTGTTGTACCCCCCCCCCCCCCCCCCCCCCCATGTAATAAATGGAAGTGAAAATAAAGAAACCATTGAACTGCTAAAGAGCTGAAGGATTAGAATTTTCATGATTTATTTTTCTTTTTGCTTGCAAAGATTTTTTGGATGAGGCTGCCATCTACCCACCCACCCCCTTTAAAAAAAGGCGCTGCTACGTATAACGTTACGTTTCAGGAAATTACCGTAATTATAGTGAATAAAATATTTGTGAGCATTCATCCAAATTAGTGCAATTTACAACTGTTTCCTGTATCTGAAGAAATGTCCTTATTCGTCAGCTGTTCTTTATCTTAGCCTTTGCAAGATTTTAAGAGGATTTTGGTCATTTCAGCAGATTTATAATAACTTCAATTAGAGTAATTTCCCCTTATCAGTGCTTATTGTGACGTCAAAGCTGACGTTGGTTAAGTGTCGTCTTACTCTTTAAAACTCCCCTGAGAAATAAAAGTATGCGAAGTATACTGTTTTATTTACTTAAAAAGCATGATGTTTTTAAAATTACACATCTTATAAGCTTTCCAAAGGTTTTACTTTGATTCTCGGGAGAACGCGATGTTGGAACGTGAGGTTGGAAACCATTGGTACTATGAATTGTGGGTCAAAATTTACTGACTCCGAAAAAATATATCGGATCAATGTGTAAACGTTTGTGACGTCACACGATTATTTTTGATTGAAATTGTACTGAGGTGAACTTTAGAGGTAACATTGACTGTATGTCGCTTACATCGTTATTGTTTTTACTGTCTAAATTTGTCTTGATGATTCTCGTGAGAGTGTGAAGTGATAAAAATTGCCATGATTACAGGGAACTACTGGGACGATTAAAACGATGCATTACTGGTCCGATTTACTGACGCCAAAAAAATCCGTTGAATGAATGTGCAACTAGTCCGAATTTTCTATTCACACACGCCTTGCCGGTAGAGCTCGCTTCGCGCCGGCGCTGCGCGCCGGCGAGCTGCGCTCGCTATGATACTTCCAAAAAAAAAACGGGGGAAAGAAAAACATCACACGCACTGCTTTTTGCCAACTTGAGTTGTTGCAGATCTAGGCGACCATGGAGACAAAAGATACATGTATGACCATGTGGCGGTGTTTGTCTCGGAATGTACCGTGATTTGGGGTGAAATTGTCACCTAACACACAAGAACGTTCTGAATTGCTAAGCTCTAATTGATATCCATATACTATTTTTCATGGTTGAACTGCTTTAAGTGCATCATATATAGGAATATGACATGCATTTTAAGGCCACTCGTCTGAAAAAATATAGGTTATGAAGTTGCGTCTTTGAAAACTAGATACGAGCGACCTGAACCAAGCACAATATATCGAGTGGGGGTGCCTTTTTTCTGGAAGCAAAAATTGTATATAGATTTAAGGGAAAAATAACGGAATGATTCTTACTAGCCACTCCCGAATTAGATTCTTAAAGATTTGCGAAGTGTTGTTTTGCAAATGAAGCTTTTTCTTTGATATGAGTCTGCTCCCCTCTCCCCGCCATCCAATTAAAAAAAATATGATGTAATGTGCCTGTGTACTGGGTAACCAACTGTTTTTCGTGATGTGGGCATACATTGACAAAAACGCTTTCAGAGTTGTAAATTATAACTTCGTTGAGAGTTGATTTGAAAACTAATTCTCCCTGTGCTATTGATATATGCTAGTTGTTACTGATTCAAATGATAAATGTCTATATTGATCTACGTATATACATGTATAACGTTAGCCTTGACTGACCTTGTAATTACTCACATGAGTATTCTTCTGGAAAGCAAACTGGCATCACGATGCTGTTGCATCGAACACAAAGGGTATGATTGCATGTTTTGTTTTTAATAAGTTTCAAATGTTGACGTTCCTTTGGGTAGGGATTTTGTTCAGAAAAATGGAGATTATCAATGTAATAATTTCCGAAGTAATGTAATAATTTCAATAGTTAATAGTTCAGATATTATCCTACATGCAGTAAAAAAATGTGCACAAGTTAAACGTTACCTTTTTAAAACATATAATTACAGAATTAAAGCTATAGCCCGGTATAATGCTCTCATCTAAACAAATCTCTTAAAATGTAACGCTACTAAAATTATTATGAAATGATTAATGGCAGAACTAAGAAATGGCGCTAGTGCGACCAGTTCACAAATTATTATTTATTACGCACAAAAAATGTACACTTATGGGGCCTTGGTCTTTAAAATATTATCTGGTACCTAAAGCATAAAAGGTTCTTGTTTTTAGGGTTCTATCAACACTTAAAAAACATTAACATTAACATTATTCTTGGCACTTGGCAAATTGATTGGAATAAAGTCAGAAAAAGGAGAGACAACTCTAATTAAAAAAAAAATTTATGCTAGAATTAAGTTAATGAAACTTGTTTTGACAATTTTCAACCACTTTTGCTATGAATCTAACGGTCAGATATTTAACTTCAAGACAGTTTTCCTATAGGAATATGATATATCCGGTAAGACATTTAGAACTTGCTGAGGGAAGGTATATTAAAGAAGTTTTCTCTAGGGCCTTTTATTAAAATTTTGAAGTCTTGGGGGAAGTTAAATAGCGAAATTCAATTCCTGTATTTCAAAAACATTTAAACCATTTTAACAAGAGCTTGGACTTTGGGACATTTGTGTCAAACAGAATGTGACGTAGGCACGTATATTTCATTGCTAGCCACTCAGCCGTGGCTCTTTGAAATCAACAAGATTTGTCTGGCTTTTGAGCTACTGAAAGTCCAAGGTCTTATTAAAATGGTTCTAGTTGAAAATTCTATAGTATATTCATAATTGCTAGCCTTTCAGCCATGGCTCTTTGAAATCAACAAGGTTTGTCTGGTTTTTGAGCTAAGACTGCCCAATTGGTGCATATTTCGCTTGAAACTGCGTCATTTTAAACTTGTTTTGACGCAAGAAAAAGATAGCTAGGTCCTATACTGAAAGTCCACGGTCTTGTTAAGATGTAGTAGAAAATTCGTAAAAGATATTCTATAGACCGGACGGATATTTAGAAAAGAAGATAAATAAGGAAGCTATTTAAAAAAAAAATTAAGGTCTTGAGTTAGAAAAGAATATTATTGTAATCGATTATTTAGCAAGTTGATTGCACACTACTAAGTGACCCAAGTGAACGGCAAAAGTGCAACAAAAATGACGACAGTAGACCACACATAATTACAACTGAATGTGGGTAAGCATATATATATATAGTTTACAGAATGGCGAAAATGAAACTCATGCACCATCGTCAGATTATTGTATATGTAGTACTAATTTGTGGCTATGTTAGAAATATGCGGTGGAAATGAAAAAAAAAAAATCTGGAGAATCCGGGTATCGATCCCGGTACCTCTCACATGCTAAGCGAGCGCTCTACCACTTGAGCTAATTCCCCGATGATAAGCTGAGATTTAAAATTATTTATAAAAACAATTATTGTTGATTTCCATTGTATATAATGGGGGCATTTCTTTTTATCTACTCCCTTATTATTGGATAAATGTTTCAAGTTGTATAATGTAGTTTACGGAAACATTTTATAATTTTTATGAGAAGGAAAGATTTTATGTATAACGTTAGCATTCGGATCACGCTCGTTTCCGTGTAAATACGATTAGTTACATCCGGTTTTGAAATGTAAACACAAAGTCACATGACTTGTGGCTATTAATAGCATGGCGACGTGAACATTATATAAATCATAAGACTGGGATGTATTGTGGGTTATCGAAACATGTGATTGTGCATATCAGATTACATTCAGTTTCAACCACGGCTGTTTGTGCTCGGTATGTGATCTGTCCTCCGATTGTCTATTGTTCTGATTACTGTACCGCGAAACATGGACATCAAGATAGCTATACTTGTGGTTTTATGTCTTCATTGCACAGGTACTTTGATTTTTGTTATAATACTTTATTCATTTCAAAGTCGTTTTTTACTTACATCCCGAATCTTGCTATGACTCTGAAACTTTTGACAGTCTTGTCTACCTAGCCAGGTGTTACATGTACGTAGGCCTACCATACATATAAAAATGTATTTATACTTATGAAACTTATGTTGTATTGCTGCATAACCATGATAACATGTTAACGATTTTTAAAATGGAATATTGATATTTGATATCAGGGGTTTTCCTTCTGTTTTTAAACTGGGTCCAGGGTCCGTGGTATTGGGAAAATTGACGCGTAAACTGTTCAATTTTGGAAAATTACAAAATGACTAACCTATGGCAAAATTTATACTTTATTAATTCTCCCCCAGAAAAATTAGTTTAGAAGACTTTAATTTTTTTTATGACGCCACAATGATAAATATATTCAATTTTTTTTTATTTAATTTCTAAAATAAGTGTTACTAAAATAAAATTGAAGCAAACACACACTTACATTCAAAGATTAAAAGAAAATACTTTTTTAGCTCACCTGAGCCAAAGGCTCAAGTGAGCTTTTCTGATCACAATTTGTCCGTTGTCTGTCGTTGTCGTTGTCGTAGTCGTAGTCGTTGTCGTTGTCGTTAACTTTTCACATTTTCATCTTCTTCTCAAGAACCACTGGGCAGATTTCAACCAAATTTGGCACAAAGTACCACTAGGTGAAGGGGATTCAAGTTTGTTCAAATGAAGGGCCACGCCCTCTTTAAAGGGGAGGTAATTGAGAATTATTGAAAATTTGTTGGTATTTTACAAAAAACTTCTTCTCAAAAACTATTTGGCCTGAAAAGCTAAAACTTGTGTGGAGGCATCCTCAGGTAGTGTAGATTCAAGTTTGTTCAAATCATGGTCCCTGGGGGAAGGGTGGGGCCACAATTGGGGGATGAATTTTTACATTAGAATATATAGAGAAAATCTTTAAAAATCTTCTTCTCAAAAACTATTGGGCCAGGAAAGCTCAAATTAAAATGGAAGCATCCCCAGGTAGTGTAGATTCAAGTTTGTTCAAATCATGGTCCCCGGGGGTAGGGTGGGGCCACAATAGGGGGATGAATTTTTACATAGGAATATATAGAGAAAATATTTAAAAATCTTCGTCTCAAAAACTATTAGGCCGGGAAAGCTCAAATTTGAGTGGAAGCATCCTCAGATAGTGTAGATTCAAGTTCGTTAAAATTATGGTCCCCGGGGGTAGGGTGGGGCCACAATAGGGGGATGAATTTTTACATAGGAATATATAGAGAAAATCTTAAAAAATCTTCTTCTTAAAAACAATTAGGCCAGAAAAGATCAAATTAAAATGGAAGCATCCTCAGGTAGTGTAGATTCAAGTTTGTTCAAATCATAGTCCCTGGGGGTAGGGCGGGGCCACAATGGGGGATCAATTTTTACATAGGAATATATATTAAAAATCTCCTTATCAAAAACTATTAGGCCAGAAAGCTCAAATTTGAATTGAAGCATCCTCAGGTAGTGTAGATTCAAGTTTGTTCAAATCATGATCCCTGGGGGTAGGGTGGGGCCACAATTGGGGGATCAAGTTTTACATAGGAATATATAGAGAAAATCTTTTAAAATCTTCTTTTTAAAGACCATTTAGCCAGAAAAGCTTTAACTTGTGTAGAGGCATCCTCGGGTAGTGTAAATTCAAAATCACAGTCCCTAGTGGAAGGGCGGGGCCGTGATGGCGGTTTGAATTTTTACATATATAGAAAAAATCTTTAAAAATATTCTGGAAAAGTTTTTCGGTCCAGAACTCAGTACTTAGTGTGAAAGCACAGGTTATGCAGATATAAGTTTGATGAAACCATGATACCCTAGAGAAAAGTGGGGCAACAAAATGGGGGGGGGGTATATAGGAAAAGAGAAAAATCATCTTACAGGTACAACAACAAAAAGGGCTTGGTATTTACCAAAAGAAAGAGGTGGATAAAAATTGGCAGATTTTCAATTTTTTTTTTACCAAGATCTACTGTACTTAGTTGTCAAGATATTTTGATACTGTAATGCTAATTTGATCAGAATTAAGGCAATTGTTGCTCAGGTGAGCGATGTGGCCCCTGGGCCTCTTGTTTCTCCAAATTTCTAAAAGTTTTCCCCATTTGTAAAAGTTAATTTAATTCATACATTTTTTACCTTTTATAGATGAAATGTTTCTTAATTGTGTAAGCCAATTGATAAACATGCTATAAAATAATTCATTGCAATATGGCTATGATATTTGAATTTGGGGGTATTAGTCCTACCCTTTGACCCAATTACAACCATTATACAGAGAAACTGTTTAATTTTGTAAATAACTGCAGATTTACGATTTTATGATAGTTTCACCATTTAATTGGCACAATTATTAACTAATTTTAAATTTCCAATTTTAAAAATCATCACTATAAAAGCAATGAACATCGGTTAAAATCAATGCACTGTATGAGGAAATTCTGGCGAAGTTACGGAAAGGGGATATGTAATGAAGTCGCCCTATTTGGTCCATTATTAATGCTTAGTAATAAACAAAAATTTAAGAAAAAAGTTGTTGAAGTTGCATTTTTAATACCAGAATAACATGTTCTGGTATGTTAAATTATTGACACTTGATTGGGAAAAATGGATCTGGATTTGGGAAACTATGGGTAATTTTTGGAATGGGAAAGGGTCCGGTAAACGGACCGAAAACTAGGCAACGAAAACCCCTGGATATTTATTATACTAATCAACCTAAACTTTTATGATTTTTTTTTTATCTGCTACCCACGTTCGATATAATTTTGTGTTTGACCTGTTCTATTGTTTTTAAATCTGGCCGTTACATATCAAACCTGGAAACTACGGTTAAAGAAAATTGTGTGTTAGGTACAATAGACCAGAACCGGAATCATTCAAAATGAGTCTGAATCTAGATCTGAAGAGTAGCTAGGGACATATGTACAAGAAGCAAAGGGTCCAAGTAATATAGTCTTATAAATTTTGAGCGGACGAGTTTGTTTATGATTTGAAATTGCTTCCATCACTGAGTTGACGTCAGACTAAAAATAAATAGTGGTACATAAATTCATAGATTAGAATTTCAGACTACTGTATTTACAAAGTCCGACCCGGCTCCGATTTCACAAAAAAAACTTAAGTCAAATCTCAGACTTAAGTCTGAGTTTTTTCTCAAATATTTGAGTTTTTTCTCAAATTTGAGAAATCTCAAATATCTGCGTTTCACAAAAAAATCTTAGTCATGTTTTTTACTCAATTTGAGAAAAAACTTAAGTTACCTCCATAGTAGACTTAAGTCAAATCTCAAATATGAATATGTCATTATCATCATCAATACAGTATTATATTGTCTGTAATGTTCATTTCTTAGATCTATTCCACTCAATAATCAGCGAATATGCAATGTTTCATGCAGGTTTGATGAATATTTTTTTCATTAAAAAATTTTAATTTTGGCGGAGTTATCTCCCTTGACAAAAATGTAAACAAAGGGACCTATTCATTTGTTTGTGTAAAGTGGAATAACTGTGCAGTGATTCTACTTTCTAATGATTTTAAGGTAACTAAAATGTATTTAATGTGGTCTTTTGTTTGTTATATAATATATAAGATTATGTAGATATGTCATCTATACTTAGCATAACAAAGTGTACATTTCATGACTTATGAACATTTTATGACTCTTGTTAATTTAATCCGATTTTCCTCTGTTGAAAACATAAGCAGACGATTGTTTTTAATGAGAATAACTTAAAAAACAAGAACAGTTATAAGGGGCCACTTGTGACAATGACAATTCTTGACTCAGCTAAGTAAAAAATTTGACTCAGCTGAGAATTGACTAAGTTTGTTTTGTGAAACGCAATTTGAGAAAAATCTCAGCTGAGTAAATTCTCGGGATTTGAGATTAAACTTAGGTAAAAACTTAAGTTTGTTTTGTGAAATCGGAGCCCGAATTGTGCCCATCCTATATTGTTTTAACTGTTATGGAAAGATACATGTGCGTGTACATGTATGACAGAAGATGTAACCAATCTTCTGCAGTCACTGGTTTTTAGAACACACATTTTAAAACTTCAGCCACTTTTTACGAGAATGTCAATACCCGTACTTTTGGTCAGTAATTACACGTACATGTAGAGAGAGGAAAACAAGCAAAAGTTAGGTAGTCAAATATTGTCTATAGGCACTTACATTGCCTTATGCTCTTTTTTAGCGGTAAAAGCAGTTTCGCTTCTTCCTTCAACAATTATTATTTGCATTTTTAATCAAAGATTAAGTGAGAAAACAAATACATATATACATTTGTTATCTCTATGAATACATGAATCATTATTTGGCAGGCTGTAACACAAATAAAAATACTTTAAATGCCATTAGCTGTACAAGCTGTCATGTTGTACATTTTGAATTTACTGGGTGATTAATTACAAAAATGTACAACATTACAACTTGTAAATTTACACCATGACAAAGCAATGACAACCATTTTCCTCCAAAAATTTCCAATATACATACTATTGTGGAATTAAAACATTTAGCTATGGCATGACACCTGACGTTACTCTTAATGAAAAAAAAGGTCCTTGTAATATATTAATAACGTTATTATTATACCACAAGGATTTTTTTCTTAAAGAGAAAACTTTAAAACTTCAGGTGATTATTACTTTACACGGAAATATTTTTCTTCATAAGAGAAAACTTTAAAATGTCAAGTTATTATTAAAGGACTTGGAATTTTCTATTTAAGTGAAAACGTTAAAAAGTCAGGTGATTATTAAAGTACAAGGAAACTTTTTTTTTTAGAGAAAAAAAATTAAAACATCAGGTGACTGTGCTACATGTGACATAACTACGTAACAAAACTAATAGGGAATTCGCATACAGAAAACTTTTTTCAACAAAATTTAATTCATTTTTAAATTATTAGATATAAAAGGTAACAGTGTTGTCATGAGAAATATGTAAGCCATTGAAGTTTTTAATTCATTTTTGAAGCTAATACTCTTTATTTTTTTAAACTCTTTTATTAGGATATATACGACCTTACCTACCTCCGTACTTATATGTTCGGTAAATCTGCGGTTTCCTATAACTGTTGGTACATGTGAAATAATTAGAAATAATGTTATTCACATATGCTATGGAATTAAGTTTGTATTCAGTATACAATTGAATTCATTCGCCAAAACTAATTAGATAAGGTAGATCTTTTGCAATAAGATAAACTGATGCTTAATGTGACGATCTATTAGTGATACGCCAACAATCCAATACTCGTATTTAATTATTTTTTATTGTAAAATGATCATACTAATACTATTAAAAAAATCCAAACATTTCTTATATCTACTTATATTTACATTTTCCAGTGTCTTTGTCTATGATACCACAACAAATCAATTTTGTAACGTATATAGTTCAATAGAGTCTATCAATGACGCGAAGTCAATGATATAATATTTAATTGAACAATAGCTGTAATAGGAAATAATTTTTCGGACTTTGTTGGATTTTATAACGCACCGACCGTATTTAATCACCTCTTAATATTCAAAGAATGATCCCTTATTCCTTAAAAAGCATTTGAACCACCACCAAACACACACACACACACACACACACACACACACATTAAAATAACTTATACATGATCAAAGGTGGCAAATAAAGGTTCTATGGTGCTCTGCAATGCACATCTATGTTGTAATGATTTCTAGTATAGGACACACTTGTAATATAAACATTGAACAAAGTCTTTTGGCTGCAGTCAGGTCCAAGTACAAAATTTCATCAATTAGGAATCCATGTACGATATTCCCGATCAATAAAAAAAATGTTACAAAAGACGTTATTATATTTTTTAGCTTTAAAACTAAAAAAACGATACAACTTCGACTTCATAAAATTTTTATTATAACGGTATCAAGTTTATGTTGCTTTCTAATCCTTACTGTAATTTGACTCACTTTTTTACTATCATTTACATGATTGTTTAGTTATCAGTTGACCCCTCGTTTTAAGTGCAAGGCCAAATCACGGATCATCGCCCCACAGACAGATAATCTCAGGCCTTGGACCGACCTCTGTCTCCCTATAGTTCATTTTCAGTTTATATATCAGCACTTCCTGTTAGTACAATATCATAATCAATGGATATATTTGACCCCGTTATAACTGATATGAACTTACTGTCCTTCAGTGGCTGATTACAAAAGATACCGGGACTTCATACTAAGTCAGGCCAACAATGTAACACTCAACAGACTGTTTGCTGAACACGCCCAGAAATACCGAACCTCAGCCAATCAGGTACCACATTACATCAACGCGGGAATAATTTGAATATTACTTTAGAAATGTTTATCGATGACGGTATCTGTAATTTTTCTTTTAAAAATAGGTCAATTTCATTTATTTTAGGTACCCAACTTTCCTTGCTCTACGTACTCCTTAAAACGAGGAGCGGTAACAGGTAATTATACATTTATGAATCACAATTCATATACTATATTATCATTTACCAGTACATATACATGTACCTTTATGAGGATCATTTGCCGTTATAAACACTGCATGGATGGTTGATTGAAATTCTGAACTTTGTTGAAACTATTATTCAAAAACTTTTGAAATTTTTCAGTTCATAATTTGGCCCCTGAAGACATCAGCGTGGTGGCTGGCGTTGGCGATTCTATTACGGTGTGTACAGAATACCGCATCACCAAAGCTCTTCATGCATCTTCGTTTGATACATTTTATATATTTTGATATGTATCATATAAAGTGAGAAATGAATTGATCTTGACTTGACCTTACCTGACCCTGACTTGTCCTTGACCTGACCTTGACGGGTATGTTACGAGTGTCTTGTTGATGGTATTTGATTGGTTTCAGGCTGGCACGGGGATACAGGCGAAGACCATCATCGGCCTCCTCACGGAGTACCGCGGACTCTCTTGGAGGTAAGCTCACCAGTGACCCAGGCCCCAGGGGTAAGATGGAAAATAAATGGCTAATTTTATATCATAGTCCTTCTTCAACAACTTCAAAATTTTACCAAAAGTGAGCTAGATCATCAAACCTTTTTGTCACTGCGCGGAGCCAGATGTCTTCAAGTTGGCTATTGCAAAAAGATGTTGTTAGTCGACACACCCGAATTTTGATATAAAGTTCAGCATGTACAATTCGTATTGTAATATTACTGATCTCTTAATTCTAACTTTAATTATTTTCTAATTCAGTTGAACTATGCTTAGAAATTTGAAATATTTGACATAATATTTTTGCCCAGTACATGTGTATGCCAAATATATGTACCTGCTATTGTAAAATTTTTTATAAATATTGTTTAAACTAAATTCTTGTAGCATCGGCGGGGACGAAAATGTAGAGGATTACGTCACACTGGCCAGTAAGTTGCGATTCATACAAAAACTTTGCATGCTTCCGCCAATCTTTGTTTTATCTACTGGTTACAACGTACATTGTCTGTCTTGCAGATATCATTAAGAAGTACAACCCTGACGTGAAGGGCTTCTCCCTGGGAAAGGGCGACGTAAACAGTGACAATGCCCACCTGAACGTCGCAAACCCAGGGGACCAGGCCAGGTCAGCGGGGGGTTATTTGTCATGAACTGTTTATTGTTACCAGGCAATATGAGCTGCAATATTTATGTCGGAAATATTCATGTCGGAAATTCTAATCACAGACCATTTAATACAACTGAATTGTCGTAAACTGTTTATGCATTAGTAATATTTAGTTACATCGTTGTAGGGACATGCCCGCTCAAGCCAATTTGCTGGTGGAACGAATGAAAACTGAACCTGGGGTAGATTTTGAAAATGACTGGAAGCTCATCACTCTTTTCATTGGCGGAAATGACCTTTGTGACTACTGTGACGACAAGGTCAGAGGGCATTAAAGTTAAGCCTTGAAATTTTCTTGATGTTCTTAAACATTTATATTAAACTCAGATTTGACTTGTTTAGGAAACCTTTAGTACAGCTAACTTTATCGCATACGTGACGGAGGCTTTGGACATACTTCACAAGAACATTCCCAGAGCTTTTGTCAACGTGGTGGAGACGCTTAATATTGCAGACATCAGTGTTTTAAACGAGGGCCTCATCTGCGATACAATTCACTTGTAAGAAAACATTAAATTATTGCATTTTCTATTACGTGTTGATTAATTATCAGACAATAGATTTTGCAGAGCTTTTCTTTGTTGTAGTTTTCTTTGTCGTTGTGGAACTTTTCCCTCGGAGACAGAGAGAGAGGAAATGCGGGCTGCCGTAAGGTCGTATCAGCAAGGTGTTCGTGATCTCGTCAGCTCGGGTAGGTACGACACAAGAGATGATTTTACGGTCGTTGCTCAACCTTTCTTCGAGGATACAGAAATTCCTAGAATGGTAAGCAATGTTTATTTTGTAACAAAAAAGTTATTTTATTGGAGCAAATGTTTTATAATAAAGTAAAAGGTTGATACATGTATATTGGTACAAAAGGCAAAATCAAACCCATGAAAATGGTATTTTATTTTCAAGGTTCCAGATGCTTTGGAAGCTATTGGGGTTTTTATGATAAAGGTAACAATAAATTGATAAAATTTAAAAAATGCATCTTTTAAGGCCGACACCAGTGAAGCAGATCTGAGTTATTTCGCCCCGGATTGTTTCCATTTGAGTGAGAAAGGCCACAAGGCGGCCGCAGAAGCTTTATGGAACAACATGGTAATCATACGAGATACTGATTGTGAACTCATGTGGTTATGAGGACAAATTACAAAGTTGAACTGACCATGAAGTGCGTTTGTATTTCAGGTTGAGCCAGTGGGACAGAAGCGGCTAAAGTGGACGCCCGAGGAGCCCGTGGAATGCCCCTCCCAGGTCAGTCGATAATCTTATAAGCAACACACCATTCTGATGAAAAATTATCATAATACGGTGTTTTTTTTAAACATTTTTGTAAGACAACTAAAGACATTCCACTTATACAATATATTGTGTATGCTAGTATCCATGATTTAGGAACTATTATTACAGTGTTGTTCCTTTTATATAGGATCATCCTTATTTCTACACCAGCAAGAACAGCGGGGATTCGTCAAAACGTTCCAAGTCAGGGTTTGGTTCTTCGGCTTCCGACAGCACAGAGTCCGGGAATACCGACACTTCCTCTTCACAAACAACCGGTCTCGTTATAGGGGCGTGTGTAGCTGTGGTGGGCATAGTCTGTGCCGCCATCTTTGTTGTCAGGAGGAAAAACAAAAACAGGGGTCAGCCTCTACTACAAAAAAATGACCATGTCACTTATACTAACCTTTAACCCAACAATGAGATTTGGTGATTCCGAAGGTGCTTCATATCGGCTACCAATGATATTATAACATATCTTTTTAACTTTTGTTTTTTATTTACTCTACTCTGTCAACTTTAATTGTCTTTGATTTGTTAGATATATTATAAGCATATCTGTGATATCTCCGATTCCTGATGGCGCATGATTTTTGTGCCAGTTTTAAATACAAAACTATTTTGCCTTAATATTACAGCACCGAACCTGCAGTTGTAAATATCGATCCACATTCCACCTACAAATGTTTTCAATCTGAACTAAGTTTTATTACACACATTATAGTCTATAATTTCAGATCAAGAAATATTGATTTGACTACAACCTAGCTACACTTTAATCTGTTAATGGTTTTGTTTTCAACTGACTATTTTAATATTGACGAGAAGTATCAGTGCCTCAGCATTATATACAGTATGTACATGTATATTATTGTTAAACATTGTATCGGAAATATTGTTTGCATATGTACATACAACATGTAGATTACATTGATCCAGGAACGTATACACTAATACTAGTATATACGTCCCTGATTGATCCTATCATCAATCGATTGTTACATAACTTTAATTATACCCGATATTTATTTATACACGTTAATCAGGGATGCGCATGTTTCAATAGTTTATCATTTTGTATTGATATGTTGTATATGTTGATTTGATTTCTTTTATAACTTATGATTATATAATAAAACTTTTTCTGACTGATTTTATTTTTTATACGTGTTGCCAATGAGTGGAGTTTGTTTACCGCCCCCATCCATTCTGGTATGGGACACCTCCAATGTGATGTTCTTCTGGTCGAAATAACAATAAAATCAAGAATAATTATTAACTTTTTCTTTCCCGAAGTTGCTACCTAACAGCGTAGCGCAATATATTAGAGCGTCAACTACGAATATGTAAGTTATGAGTTCGAATCCTGTTGGGGGCTTTTATAAGTTTTACGTTTCCAAAACATTTAAAAACATATTTTATGGTCAAATATTGTAAAATTTGAAAATTTCAAATCCGTAAAAGTATTTCGATTTTGATGTTCTTTTATCCATGCACACTAATATCGACTGCATGTGTTCCTTACCTCCTTAATTATCAGGAAGTACTGCATACTGTAGAGTCCATATTGAATTTAGAGGACCATGTTGAAAGACAAAAACGGGGTATCTTACTATTAATAGTACAGCCACTGTTCATGTTTAATATGTTTAATATCTATGGCATATCTAGCCTTTATTTAAAAAATACATTTAGATTTAAATTCTCGATATTGGGTGTAAAAAAAACCAGGTAAACAATCACCGAAAAAACAATATGCTCAGTTTTGTGTGTGTGTGTATATATATATATGTAGATAAAAATTAAATAAGAAAACACGAAAAACGTTCAATATAGCTTAAGCGCTTAAGCTATATTGAACGTTTTTCGTGTTTTCTTATTCATGACCACTGTGGATTTTATTGTGTTTCAATATATATATGTGGATTTTATTGTGTTTTATATATATATATATATATATATATATATATATATATATATATATATATATATATATATATATATATATATTACTGCATTATCTTAGGGAATGCACAGCCATTTATCATGAACTATATTAATTCATGAAGACATTTATATTCAGAACATAATTTACGGTTGGTGCGTCTTTCATTTAAAAAAAAAGATTTTCCGTGAACTGCTGCATCGTTAGTTTTAATCAAGTGTACATTTTTCATGATTTTTTTTCGTAATGGCCATATACTTTTTAAAAAGTTATCTATGATTTAGCAGCAAAAATGCATTGCTCTTAGAATTTCTTTTATTGCTCGGGTTCGGCTGTTTTTCTTTTTAAAATCGGGAGTGGTGTTAATAAAATTCATATCCGGTTTGAGAAAATGGTGAGTTGCAAATTTGATTTCTTTTATTCGTTAAATTACTGATTAATTTGAAAGAAATGTAAACAATTCATAGATATTCCCTGAGAGGTCAATAAACGATAATTAATCATACAGTCAAATAAGCTTAGAATGTTGTTCTAACTGTTCATCTAGTGGAAGGAAGGGGGGGGGGGTTCGAAAGTCTGACAATGTTGAACATTTGATTTAAAAGGGCTTTAAAAGACGCTTATATTAATGTCGCTAGCATTTATTTATTTTACATATTCAGACTGAAATTAAGAAGAGTAATAATGGCTTTTTTTCTATATCAATAAACGGTAACTCGTCTCCCATGTTGTTATTCAAGTCAGAAGGAGGAGAAGTCCCATGTATATTCATGTCTATACTGACGACAGACGTGGGTCCAATTCTCACTCAAATGCCATTCCTTGCCAGTGCATTGTTATGTCATTTTATCATTTAACGCAATTACATTCGAAAAATGACATAACAATGCACTGGCAAGAAATGGTACTTGGCGAGAACTGGTTGCACGCCAGTATGGTAGTATGGAACCCCATATTATATTTATTTGCTAAACAGTAGTAATATTTTATTCATTTATGAGGGATAAAGGCAATTTAACCAACCAAATGGACAAGAACTCTTGCATATATACCCTCTATTAAAGAAATTTGGCATTAATTTTTACTTAAAGTCTGACATAGATGCAACCAAAAAATTACTAAAAATCAAAATGTTTTTATTCAATGTGGACTCTTCTTAACCACAATTCAAAGTCATTTTGAAAATACGGGAGAGTGCATTGTGTATTTAATTATTTTCAATATGGATACATGTATAACAAAATTGAAATCAATATTTTAATTTTTAGAGATAAAATATGCTGATTGAGTGATTATTTACAATTTAAGGATGCTTTTGATTTGAACTTCTTTTTTAATAAACCCAAGCGCAAAAGCAAAGGCATGAAATATAGGCACTTGCAATTGGGCAAAAACAAACATTTTAAAATCATTATGGAGAGTAAGTTTCTACTGAATTTTTTACTTGCCTGATCAGAAAAATCACTAGCCCCGGGCATCTGGCAATGGGATTTTCAGCCCCTGAATCTGTAATGAACTGTTATTATTTGGTGGTTACTTCTGGGTGTATTCTACATGTGAATAAATTTTCAGGGAAACCAGCAAGCAGGAGGTGGGGGAGGCGGACAGGGGGAGAAGAAGGATGACAAGGTTTGTAGCCTCACTTCTCAATCAACTCATACTACGTTCTGATACTTCTTATAAGGTATTGTTTTCAAGAGTTATATCTCATTAAATCATTTGATAGGAAAGAAAGAAGAAGTATGAACCCCCAGTTCCAACTAGAGTTGGTAAGAAGAAGAAGAAGATGAAGGGACCAGACACAGCCAGTAAACTACCACAAGGTACAGTATCCCATGTATATGTTGGTCTCAGTATAATCACTTTATCAATTGATCCTATTTGCTTAGCAATTTCATGAAATTTGATAGAAAATGCTTTTATTTATTTTAAACATAATACAATAAATTAGAAGTACAAATATGTAGCCACTCATCCGGAATAATCATGAACTTAATAGTTGTCCTTAAGACATCTCTTACTCTCCACTAATTTATCAACTAAGATACAATCAACAAAGAATACTTATAGATTATTTAAACTTGTTAAAATTGTTTTGATAGTAACACCCCACACACGATGCAGACTCAAACTTCTGAAGTTGGAAAGGATCAAAGATTACTTATTAATGGAAGAAGAATTCATCCGAAATCAGGAGAGACTCAAACCTCAAGAGGAAAAGCATGAGGTATCCCAAAGTTGTTCTGTCTTTATACTCAGTGCTGTATTCTATCATTCTTTTTGTCAATGTTTGCCGCTCAGTTGGTTCAAAATCATGGATTGAAAAGTTGCAGGTACATGTGTATGTATGATCTTTTATCTTGAATTTGTGTTTTCCTGGTATGTATTACATTTGAGGTAACCCTTTTATGATTATTAGGAAGAGAGAACTAAGGTGGATGAATTGAGAGGGTCGCCGATGTCCGTGGGCACTCTGGAGGAAATAATAGATGATAATCACGCTATTGTGTCCACATCTGTCGGCAGTGAACACTATGTGAGCATCCTGTCCTTTGTAGACAAAGACCAGTTGGAACCAGGATGTTCCGTGCTCCTCAATCATAAGGTATGGCCTTACTCTGGCACAAATTTTAAGTTAATTTTAAAAATTATCCAATAGAACAGGAAAAAGCTGTTTACACAGAGGTTTTTTCTTACTTATTTTAAGGTTACAAGGTTGAATTATCAACCATAATTCTTTAAGTTTTCCTGTCAAGTATTACAAAAAAGAAAGACTTTAGGAAAATATAGAAAATAAAAAACTATCACATCAGTATACCTTGTTTTAGATCAGTAAATTTCAGCTTTATTCTCAACAACAACTATAACAACCAAAAGTGAAAAAATATACACCAACAATTTGCAATGACATTTGTTGATATTTGATTTTCTGAATTATGACCATTGATAATAGGTACATGCGGTGGTGGGAGTTTTGGGAGATGACACAGATCCTATGGTAACTGTGATGAAGCTAGAGAAGGCTCCTCAGGAAACGTATGCAGACATTGGAGGACTCGATCAGCAGATTCAGGAAATCAAGGTAATGCCCATCATCATTGCATGTATACGTGTGATAGCCTGATACATGTATGTACCAAAACATGAAAACAGTATTGAATCTACGTTTTGATTTAATGGAATGTGAAACTTCATTTTCTGTAGGAATCAGTGGAACTTCCTCTCACACATCCTGAGTATTATGAGGAAATGGGAATCAAACCTCCCAAAGGTGTCATTTTATATGGGCCCCCCGGAACAGGTAACTAGAATCATAACCAGATACTGCATTGGCTTTACTTGTACTATTTGAATGACAGAAAGAAAGTTATGAAAAATTAATTTCTACACAATGAAGACCCTTTCAATTAACCCTATTAATGCTTTATACAGGTAAAACCCTTTTGGCCAAGGCTGTAGCCAATCAGACATCAGCCACATTTTTACGTGTAGTGGGATCAGAACTCATTCAGAAGTATCTGGTAAGTTTTAAACAGTTATCCCTCTTTTGTTGATTTGTTTATAAATAAAAGGAGAAAATGATTGTTACATGGTTTGCAGGTTTTATTAAATTATTTCTGATTGTAGGGTGATGGCCCTAAGCTTGTTCGAGAATTATTCAGAGTTGCAGAAGAACATGCTCCTTCCATTGTCTTTATTGATGAAATAGATGCAGTGGGAACAAAACGGTACATATTGTATTGTTAAATTATTAAGGCAAAGATAAACAAAGCATCCAAAAGTGATTTTTGTTAAATTTACTGTTCTTCCAAGTTTTTATGTAGTAATTTTTATTAACAGGTATGATTCAAATTCTGGAGGTGAGAGGGAGATTCAAAGAACCATGTTGGAACTTTTGAATCAACTAGATGGCTTTGATTCCAGAGGAGATGTAAAGGTTTGTTTTAATAGTGTTACAGATTAATATATAGAAGCAATTGTATCTGAAATATTACATGTACATGTATTTGTTATCATAAAATATAACTTTTGATTTATGAAAAATTGCAGGTGGTTATGGCAACCAACAGAATTGAAACCCTTGACCCTGCTCTGATCCGTCCAGGAAGAATTGATCGGAAGATTGAATTCCCTCTTCCTGATGAGAAGACAAAGAGGAGAATCTTCACCATCCATACAAACCGCATGACATTAGCGGAGGATGTCAATATTGATGACTATGTTATGGCAAAAGATGACCTGTCTGGTGCTGACATCAAGGTATGATAAAGAATTGGAGCTGTAGCATATTCTCTTTTATATAAAATGCTACTAAATTTTCATTACTTTTGTTAAATTCATAAGAGGTTTAATAGAAAGATTTTTGTTTCATTCTTGTAATTTAATCATTCCAGGCCATATGTACAGAGGCAGGACTTCTAGCTCTTAGAGAACGAAGAATGAAAGTGACAAATGAAGATTTTAAATCCGCCAAAGAAAATGTGTTGTACAGAAAGAATGAGGGAACTCCTGAAGGACTCTACTTGTAAAAACTTTCCACATAAATGTTGATTTTCAGATGCTGAACAGAGAATATAGATAACTCTGTACAAGTACCTGTATTGTGTTATTAAAATATATGTCTGATCAACTGTGTTTTGTTATGTTTCTCCATTGTATGCCTGTGGTCTATCAGAAATGTTGGTGTTGTACTAAAAAAATTCCTAGTTACTGTTGGTTTCATTTCACTGAATTTATAGTAAGATACATTTTTTGAGTAAATTTTAGTAGTGAATACTAGGGGATTAATTTTTTTTATGCAAAGAAAACAAAGCTATCCAATTCCCAGCCTAGGTATAAGTTCTTCATACATTATATATATACCGGGTTATTGATTTTGAAAGAAAATTTATGGCATGTACTAGTTGTTCTATTACTATTCAAGTCAAACATTTTCTAATCAGAGTTTAATGTAAAATACATTAAATGATATTTTTTATTATAAACTGAATTCCACTTTTTGAAACGCTTAGGATTGGCCTTGGCGTTGTCAATCTTACACGTACTACTCGGTCAGACATAATTTACCAGTTCTAATTAAGTGTTTTACTGTTACATGTGTTCGCTGAGGCTTTTATAATTTTTATCTCCCCCCCCCCCAAAAAAAAAAAAAAAAAAAAAATTAAAACATTATTTGGTAAAATATTGTGAGATTTGAAAATTCCAAAATATAGAAGTATTTTATTATAATCTACCTTTATCCACATTAATATTGACATTATGCAGGTGTTCCGTACCACTTTAATTATTTATGTGTCACATGCCACTTTAAATGTTTTATGCATCAGATGCAGAATATATATGAATGTATTTGAAAAGTTGAAATGCTTCTACATTTACCTAGAATAACAGTGTTTTATGTATAATTATCGCAATTACGATATACTGCCCAAAAGCATCACTTGGCGTTTAATTCATTCTGTTTGAATATTGAATCTGATGGTGACTTAAAACAGACGCAATTTTTTGAAATTTTAGTTTTTATTGAGAGATAAAACGGCATTGCCTGCAGTGCCTCACACAAAATAAATAGACATAAATTAAGCTCTTTCTACAATAAATAAAACATGTTAAAACGCGTTTCCATGATTATATAAATAAGACATAAGCATACAGTCATAAACTGGAATTCGTACAAGACAATGGGACTGGGAAAAACAATATAAATTTTCAAAGAGAATACTGATGTGGTTACATCTACATTTAAACATCTAATAGTTACTCTTGGTGACAACTGGGTGAACAATAACATCCTTATCGTTGTTGGTGAAACCATCAACCGAATCGAAAATGTGTGCATCGGTGTTACGAAGGTATCCATGGCGACTATAAAAACTGTCGTCGTACCCGATTCTAGATCCGTACACACTAGTTCGTGGCTTCTTGGTTAAGATACCAGACAATCTGGATAATCCAGCTTGAGATTCATCATAGTCGTTACTACTGTCTCCAAAACTTATCTTGAGTTTTCTGGATCCATAACTAGGCCTTCCGTACCTTGAGTTTGAGGAAAAAGGGCTGTAAATTATTTGTCTGCCACCGCGTAGATATTTTGACAGTGTGGGTCTATACGACACTGATGGACGTCTATCATAACGATCTCTTGTGCCATAGTTTGAAGATACAAGAAAAGAAGGCAGATGATGCGGTTGTCGCAAACCATACGTATTAAAGCTACGGAAGTTTGAATGGATCTTTTTACCATAAAATGACCTTCTGTTTGAGTTTTCATACAAGTTGTTCTTCAAAGTCGGTAGTTTCATATTTAGTTTGGACATGCCCCCACTACCGTAAACAGAGCTGGAGGAAGACTTAGATATTTTGGATCCATACTTTGTCTTCCACCAGAGCTTCTTTAAGTGAACGAGTTTCTGAATGAGACTTTTAACTCTTCCAACTTTTCCGTATCCTGATTCAGTGTTGACCCTCTTTCCAGATACATAATCGGTATGTTTCTTACTGTTAGATCCGTCAAAATCGAAAACAAACATGTTGCTGATCATTTCTACGGCCTTTTCTAAATCATTGTCATTACTGATTTCTTTTGTTAGGATATCGTCGTCTACGTTTTTGTTCTTCTCATTTGTTTTTTCATCACAGTTTGGGGTTTTCTTTTGTTCATTGTCCTCTTGATATTCATTTTTATTTTTTTCAATGCTTTCATGATTCTGCTCAGGATTTTCGTTACTTTTTGGATCTTCATAAAAGACTTCATGACTTTGCTTATTTTTGTTTTCTTTTGAGTTTCCATTGTTTGTTTGAATTTTCTCTATAATAAGTTTGTCATGTTCTTCTGATTTATAATCATTTCCGTTTTCACTGCTCTCTATAATTTTCTGTGTAGTTTCCTCTATAGATTCACTTCCATTGCCACTATCATCAGAGTCTACATTTGCACCAAACACAGATTTTTCATAGATTAGTTTACCATAATCATGGCTCTGCTCGTTTTCAGACTTGTCAACATCGCCACTTTCTTGCCCTCTTTCCTCATTTCCTGAGACTTTTTCGACGATGTATTGGAGTTTTGTTTCTTCATTCGTTTCGTCCGACGATGGAGTTGGTTCCTCTGGTATTTCTGCACTATAACTCTCCGTTGTCTCTGTACTACGGGTTTTAGGATTCGCATTATTTGCCTGCTCACTGTCATCGACATTGCCACTTTCTTGCCATCTTTTCTCATTTCCAGACACCTTTTCGATGATGTATTGGAGTTTTGCTTCTTCCTTCTTTTCGTCTGACGACGTAGTTGGTTCCTCTGGTATTTTTGGATTTTCGTTCTTGGCCTGCTCACTGTCATAGGAAATGTTCTCTTCTGTCTCAAATGCTTTTGATTCTTGTCTGGATTCATCGCTGTTTTCCTTATCATCATTGTTTGATGCATATTCGTTCTCATACATTTTCTTGTTGCTTTCTATTTTACCTGTTTGCTCCTTTATATCTTCATTTTCTTCAGACACCTGCGTTTGTTCAGATTCCTCTGATGAGTTTACCTTTGTTGAAGTCATAACTTGTTCCGATTTTGAATTTTTATTCTGTGGCAAATATTCTTTATTAATTGAAATATTTTGTTCGGAAGACTCGTTTTCACTGCTTTTATCGAACAACTCTTCGGATTCCTCTGATGAGTTTACCTTTGTTGAAGTCATAACTTGTTCCGATTCTGAATTTTTATCCTTTGGCAAATAATCTTTATTAATTGGAATATTTTGTTCGGATGACTCGTTTTCACTGCTTTTTGTTTTATCGAACAAATCTTGTTCAGTGCTTAATGATTCGCAATTTTCTTCGCATGAACTAGATTTGTCACCAGGTAAATTGTAATCATCTTCAGTTTCTTTGCTCAATAGATTGTCAGATTTGTCTTTGAGAATGCTATAATCTTCTGAAGAAGAATCAGATGATAGAGCATTTTCTTCTAATGAAATATGGTTTTTGAATTCTGTGCTAAAAGAATCCTTATCGCTCTTGTCTTCCGAAACACTCTTGCTTTTAAGAGCAGTAAGAGAAGAATCGACATCGAAATGCTTAACAATTTGATGAGAAATACTTCCTTCATCCATTGAATCGTCGACCAGTTCCTCTTGTGACATGCCACTTGAATCCATTTCGTTTATTTTGTTGTCTTGATCTAAGTCCACACTATTAGAATCGTGGTTGTTAGTCTCACTAGCGTCTTCCTTGGATTCCACAGACATGCTATTATTATTTGTGAATTCAAAATCACTTTTTTTACTAGATGATTCAGTGTCGAAACTGTCATGTTCTGATGAAGAATAACCTTCGTCTTTGTTATATGGAATGCTTTCAACCGACAGATCTTCGAAATTATCCGTTGACTGACTCTCCGATGATTCCTCTTGTTTATCGTTTGAAGCATCTTCTTCGAATTTGTCATATTTAAACGTTTCAATCGATTCACTTATGTCTTTTTTCAATGCATTGGTCTGTTCTTCAGAGGAACTGCTAGCATCTTTGCTATTTGCAATTCTATTAAATAAACTGTTTGATTCAATTTTATACATTTCCAACGAATCGTCATTTTCACGAGACTGACTATCGGAAATCCTGTTACTTTTATCATTGTTCCCATTTTGTATCTTTTCTCCATTATAGGACTGATGGTGCACATTTGCATTAAATTGTTTGCTGTCTTCTGTCGAATCTGCGGAACCTGAATTCGACGAGTCACTATTCCGGCCACTTTCTTGAAATTGCTGCTTTTCTACAGTATTTGTCGAGCCACTATCCGTTTTATAAGTATCTTTGTGAACATTTGATTTTTCATTCGAATCGCTATCCAACGTCTTTCCGACTCCACTTATAACTGATTCAGTGTTCTCATTGTCAATAGCGATGATATTCTCTTCCTTCAATAAACTGTCGAACAGATTTTCGGTTGATTGGCTACTAGAAACAAATTTATGCTTGTACAAACTGTCACCCTCAATCCCTAATTCCTTTGATCTACTTGCATCTTTTGAAGTATGAACGTCCCTATATGTTGTTGCATCTTTAACTATCTTGTTCAAATTCCAGTCTAGCTCTCCCAATAATTGTTTCATCTCGTACTCGTCGATCTGCATTGATGGTCTGCTCTCATCCGACGAATGGTGTCCATTTCTTTTCTCAACACCAATTAGATTTTCTAATGGAGAAGAATTGTCTTCCTGGGCAGCTGAATAACCTCCTTCCGATTCACTACTAGACACGCTCTCTTTGAACATGTCGTTTTTATCCTGGAGAGGAAACAGAGCGTTTCTGACATGTGATGCACTGTTTGTGATTTCCTTCGGTGTTTTGCTTTCATAGACGATTTCTGACACATGATTGATGCCTTTTTCTTGACTACTGACATCGTTTGATTGACCAAATGCAGAAAGCTTCTCCTCACTGTCATCCTTTGATACACTGTTTCCTATACTAGCGTGTAAAACACTTTTTCCAACATGTACATCTGGAGATCCGGAAGTAGTAAGTTCATTTAGCAAAGATAATTTATGTTGAATATTATGCTTTTTCTGCAGACCAAATTCGTAAGAATCCTCTTTGCTGCCATCTCCACCATCTCTTCCATATTCTTCTTCACTATCAAAACCAAATTTTCTTTCATCGCCAAGAGTGTCTTTTTTATTTATTTCGTATTTTGAATGGGAGAAGAATGGCTTTTCTAGAAGGTTATATAGTGTCGATTCTTCACTTGACCAAGAGTCTTTTGAATCGCTTGCATGTTGTTGAAGTGAATCGTATATGCTTTTGTCGTTAATTATGGTTTTCTCATATTCAGATCTCTTTTTGTTAGCGTCGTAACTAGATAACGGGAAAAGATTTTTCTCAATTTTAGGGGGCAATGTCGCTTCCATTTCTGATGAAAATTGTTTGTTATTTTCATTGTCTTTGACAACTTCTGCTGATTTTGTTTTTCTATTGTGTGACTGATACCTACGTATGACGTTACTTGATGCCATTTCCTCTGAACTTGAACTAGAGTCTGGATCATTATTGACAGTGTTGTACATCTGTGTAGTGACCTTGCTTTCATAATCCTCAACAACATGAAAATGATTATCCCTAGATTTTATTTTGGATTCCTTCAATTCTTGACTACTTGTGTTGTCACTATTGGGGCTATAATTCCCATTTTTGAGAGACTTTGTTTTCTTCTGGACCATCGAGTGGATTTCGCCAGACCCATTGTGTGGTGCATAAGTGATATCATGTTTTAAAGTTGTCACATCTTCAACACTTTCTCCACGGTTATTACCATCTTTGTCCTCGGCTGCTGTTGACAGGTTTTCTGCTGTGGTAAAAGGGTTAGCAGTGAAAGAGGAGTCAGTTGCCCTAATTGTATAATCTTGTGTAGCATCCAACGGAGGCAGGGTTGTTGTAAGATGGAGCTCAACGTCCAAATTTAACTTTTCATTTTCATAGTCGAAGGCATGATCGTCATAGTCGTTAAAAAGGTTGTATATCATTTGCACTGCCTCCTCTACGTTAGTTTTATCTGATGTTAGAAAATTATCTTCATAGTAGTCTTTCACATTACTGGATGGATATGCGTTCATATTTAGGAGGTTTGAAGTCGTGTGATAATTATTATTATCAACAAATTTCTCTTCGCTACTGTTTGATAAATCATTTTCTACAATATGAGCATTCTTTGATTGTGTTGTATGGTCGTTAACGTAGCTGTTAGAAAGTCCAAATAATTCACTGTTTCCTTCTTTGTCCTTAGCATCAGGCTTAGACATTTTATCACCTAAAAAGGTTACAGAGGAAGGCAACTCTGAACTGTAATCCTTTAACGTAACTGGTTGTAGATTAAGTGTCTCTTTAAATGGGTCAACTTCAAGACTTGGACCTTGATATATAGTGAACGGTGTTGTTGGAGGTGACAAAACTGTCGTTCCTGGAAAGAGTTGATCATTAATTCTTTCTTGTTTAAGTGGATAATCTTCCGAATATGGTGAGCGAGACACAAAACTATGTGTTGGAACATGAACTGGATGCGTCGATTGTTCGTGCGCTGGGTTGATTACATTATGAAAAACTGGTGTAACGTATTTGCTATTTGCCTCTTTTGAATCGAAATCAGAATCATAATGCTGGTTATGGTTTGCTGTATGAGTATAATGTCCTTGACTAGCAGACTGAAGGTTTGAATCTACACCAGGAAATACAGTCTTCAAGAGGCCTTTAACATCATTACTCACTTGGTCTTTTATAACTTGTAATTGCAGTTCCGTTTCCTGGTCGAAACTTTCTTGGTTCTTGTCAGATGGCAAAACATTTTCCGTACTTTTGTCCGTGTCCTTCTCTGTGCTTTCCTGGCTCCCTGAGCCATTCTCACTGCTATCGTCAAATTGGCGATGCTGCATGCTGAAAGCCTTTGCTATTCCATTTTGACCACTTTTTTCGTTACCACTAATTCTTACTTTCTTTAAGGCGTCAATAAAAATTGACTGTCTTTTTTCGATGGGCAAACGCTGAAGAAGGTGACCTAGTAAACGTATCTTTACTAGGGTATAGAGGTTCTTTTTGGCAATTTCCCGCGCTGACGAATAGATTGGTTCTTTTTTGTCATTTAGTTCTTGGTTTTCTTCACTATGATTTTTCACAGAATCGTTTATTTCCTTGTTTTGCACAATTTGTGTCACTTGTGATTCAGTCTCTGTTCCATTAGTGACGGTTGAATTTTCTGTTGTTCCATACGGTGTGTTGTTCTCGGTACACACATTACTTATTGTTGTCATGAACACCACTATAACGGTCACTGCCGTCTGAAAAAAAAATTATAATCTTAAAATAAATCTCAAAAAATTATAAACTTGAAAACTTGAAAACTGATTCTGTATTTAGTTATCAATGACAAATATAACCAACAGTTTTACATACCTTCATTTTTTCTTGTGTTAAATAAATATTAAATGTTCATTTATCTTCGTTTTGTTTTAATATGTCTTTTCAAAACTCGATCCCTTTATATATCTTTAATGACAATCAATGAGGCGTGAAATTTTATTAATTAAGATGAGTGAAAATAAACTGAATTTGCATATTATCATCTGACAGAAACAATTGCTGATTGACATCGAAGGTAAATTTGATAGACGGCAAATCGGACAGGTAATTAGATCAGATCGGACGAGGAACCTGGAATTTTCTAAATATCTCCCTGGTCCCGGCTCCATGATCTCAATGTAGCTATTGTGACGTCATCCTTGCGACGACAGAGCCGGTATCCGCGTGTTGACAGATTATCTCTTTGTTCATTTATAAACTGAAATTCTTCAAATGATGACCATTTTTCCATTCAAAATAAAATAACATTTTTCAAAATTGAAACATTTCTGACAATTAATTTTTTAGTAAATAGACATGATTGACTTCTTTATATTCTGGATAAAATAACTAAAGCATGTTTATATAAATAATGGTATCATTTATGTAAACCTAACAAGAATGAAATTAGTGTTGACTTTTTAAAATAAAAAGAAATATACGCTAGTATGTGTGTGACATGACAATATCACAAAGAACTCATAAAATTTTTTAGTGGGTAAAAGCAGTTTTTACTATCAAATTTATTTCGTCACGAATTCATAAATGTTTGAAATGAGTTAAAAATGATTGTTGATTATTATGTATAAAATAAGAAAATTTGTCAAATTCAGTATCATATTGTAAAATTTACATATAAATTCAATATCCTTTTATTCCGTCTTTCCGAAATAAGACAATTTCTTTTCTGGGATTTCTTAAAAAAATTAAACTTTTAAACAGGTTGACAAACACTTTCTGATGTTTATCTACCTATGTACCCATCTGTCTATCTGTATATCTATCTATCTACATGTATCTATTTATGTATCATAATGGAATTAATAATTTGCTTTGGTATAGCTAACAAAATAAATTAATATAGAAATACTGATCCTATATGTTTATTAATCGTTTATTCCAAACCTATGCTTCTTATCCCAATTTCAAACTAAAGAGTCATTCAAATTGTCAATTACATTTAAATAAACAAGTGTTTCTAAGTGATTTTCAAATTCCCCTGTAATGATTATTATCAAAAACACTGAAAATCGATAAAGCCTTTTATTCATTTGTCGTCGTGTTGGTTTTTTTTTTATTTCATAAGATAAAATGTTAACTGAATTAAAATGTTACTTTAACAATAAAGGATTTTTCTCCTTCAATTGAGATCTTGGTTTGTTTAATTGTTGCTTTTATCTATTTCTCATAACTTTGATGCTAAACTCAGTAAAATTAAAAAATCATACATGAGTTCAACTGTTTCATTGAGATTTGCTTTGTTCCAATATAGAAAACAATGTGCATCTCTAATTTATACAAATTTAAAAATTTTCCATTAAAAGATGAAAAATGACATTTTTATTTTTCTGTTGTTTTTCACTAGAACATTACATTTCAGAAAGAAATATTTGTTTTACCTTAATTAAAATATTATGTTGATAAAATGATATCATTATAATTGAGATACCATTAGAAGTTTGTTAATTGTATAAAAAACGAGTTAAATACAGTTGGCTAGAACTATAAAGTCATACCAGTATTCTTCATAAATCTATCTTGCCTGATTTCATTCTATTTTTGATCATCGTCGATATTTTTGGAGTGTGAAATGAAAGAAAAATTGGATTGTATATCAATAAATAGATTGAATTTAATATTCATTTCGGAATACTCTGTACTTTTATAAGTATTTAATAGACACGTGTCAATATCACTGATTCCTCCCACAAATAACCCGCCATTAATTCTTGGAAGCTACGAAACAAGACTTCCGAACAGAGTTAGAAACCACAAATATTGACATAAAAATCTCGTTTAACTTGGTTTGAATTGAGTTATGAATGGAATAATTGTCATAAATAACAATTGGATGAGAATATAGCGTAGAAGGTCAAATGCACTGAAGTGTTTCTGACATTCGGTATGCTTCAAAACACACGGTTTATTTGAACGTATTAATAATAAACTTTGAAGCAGTAGAAATGATAGTTGTGTCTGTCACAAGTTCACCTTTAATTTCCTCTCTTTCTTGCTGTACCATATTTCACGTGTGCATAGGAATGCAATTGATTTGATGATAACTTATAGCTTCCATTCTTTGAATTGACAATTGCCTGAATAGTTTATCATCACTCATTTTTTAAGGTTCCTCCAACAGTATAATCTCTGGTAAATCTTTTCAAGCAATATACATCTTGTGTGAATTTGTTATGAATGATGTTATAAGTAATATTTGGCAAACTAATATATAATTCTAAGTAATATTTGGCAATTATTCAAACTAAAAAAAAATGCTCTATTAGATATGCATCAAACATACAAAATTTTCGTTACAGTGTTAGGTAATTGTATCCTATAATTATATCAGTTAGTTTGTTTTTGCATGTTTTCAATTGTATCTAAACCGCAAACAAATATACTATGTATAATTATAATATAACACCAGTATGTCAAACAAGTAAACTAATTTAATTTGTCATAATTGTTTTTTTTTTTCTAAAATACAATTAATTAAATATAGCATTATATACATGTATATCAAAATTATGAATGTATTCAATTAAATTCAGTTCATTGGCATCACCACGTTGGCATACAGTCAAATAAAATCAAATATGATACATATACTATCATGTTTAGTATCTTTATGGTTGAACACAATTTCTTTAAGAGTGGTGGGTTGTCTCAGCCCTGTTAGGGTACATCGCCCTTCTTTATACAACACCCTCTGTGTACAGGAGATATAGCTACTGGAAAATGTTTAGATGTTGAAGATATTTTGAGGATTGTTTTACGTTTTACTACATACTAAAGTAACATTCAAACTTTAAGAAATGTCTATCCAATTTGTGGACCACCCACTCACCTTAAACAGCCTCATGTTGGAAAGTATTGGGCGATTTGGACGTTCATGTTTTCACATGAAACTTACAGGAAATTTGAAATATTGTTAAAATATAGCTGTAGGTTTGTTCATATGAAATATCCAAAGTTTTTTTCGGGGTAAACGGAAAGAAGAAGAAAACCCCATATCACTATATAATTTAATTCTGGTTGTAACGCACTTTCTGATTGGCTAAAAAATTAGTTTATATCGTATAAAGAATGTTGCCTACGTCATAGTAAGACTAACGTCAAAAACGTATCAATACGCCTGGCGTTACGTTTGAATTTTGTACAAATTTACGTCATTTTAAAGGTCAAATGACCGTTTTTATCTAAAATGAAAAGTAAAAAAATTGAATTATAAGCAATGAATTCAATATTTATTAGTTTTATACGATATAAAATGGTTTGAAACAGTTTACGCTTTTTACGATTTATAAAGCGTAAACTGTCCCAAACCATTTTATATCGTATAAAACAAATGAATATTGAATTCATTCCTTAAATAGAAAGCAAAACTGTCAATAAAAGTTTGACCTACATCTATGTTATGTATGAAAAATTATTAAACATAGAAACCTGAAAAAATCTAATGCGACGTAATGACACCAAATCCATTGTTCAGTGCATTTTGAAGATTTTGAAATCAGGCAAAAAAATTATCGATTTCCTGAAATCACGTCAAACGATCTAACAATGTGTCGACAGCCAGGCTTCAGATTTCCACATGTTTGATTTTTCAGTCAGTTTGACAAACACTGGTAATGATCTAACTGGACATACCATCATTTCATTCAGAACAAGACTTGATACGCGTCAGTACTTGTTAGTGTCCGCTTTCTGTAAATTTTAGGGAGTATCGTGAAACAAAGGCTACATAAAGCAGGGATGATGATACTAATTGTTAATAGTTGAATTTGAATTGATTATATGCGTCAAAATTTGTATGGTTGCAATATTATTTGTCAACGTCATATTTTCGTTTACGTAGAATTTTTTTAAACATAATCAGCGGCACATTTCAACAGTAAACACGTGTTCTTCCATACTGTTTCTCACAATTGTTGATTTGAAAATTCCAATTTAGTCAAAATGCCAAATTTTATTTTACAGAAAAAAACATTTATGGGATACGAAAGCCCATTGAGCTGATTATCATAGGTAAAAAAATTATTTTTTTCGCGAATAAACGCGAAACTTTCGCGATATAACGCGTTTCGAGAATAAACGCGAAACATTTACGAATAAACATCTAACTTTCGCGAATAAACGCGAAACTTTCGCGAATGAACGCGTAACTTTCGCGAATTAACGCGTAACATTTGCGAATAACGCGTTACTTTCGCGAATAAACGCGAAACGTTCGCGAATGAACGCGTAAATTTCCCGAATGAACGCGAAACTTTCCCGAATTAACGCGAAATTTTCGCGAATTAACGCGAAACTTTCGCAAATAACGCAAAACAATTATATAAATATTGTAATTTCATACAAAACTTTTATGAAGAAATACGATTGAAAACAAACACATTCTAAGTTTTATATCATAAAATACTTATTATTCATTATTATTATAATATGCGTATTACGTTGATTTATGAAGACAACATTATCTTTTTTACATATAGATATTAATAAATCTTATAAAACTTTATATGAATTTTTATATGTGTTCCAAGTAGATAATAAGTGTGAGCATCATATTACGTTTTTCATTTGTTCGCCGACCCTGTGTTCGAACAGGCATTCATTGATATCTTATTCTATAAAATTGATATAAATTCAACAGCCAATCTTATTAGTCCCCTACCAGTTTTCACCGGAGGGGACTTTAGCTTTTTTTCAAATGACATATGTGATAAATTTAAAGGAAAATTTTCGTCATCTAGATTTGAACAATAGCTTAAAAATTACAATTCACAATTTGACTTATCTTTCTGCTATTAAACTATACGTTAATTTATTTCGCGGCGATATAACATATATTATAACGTTTTCAACAATGACATCCTTTAAATTCTAAAATAATATTTAATAAAACGTTTAATTTGAATTAAAATTGTTATAATTAAAATATGTTGCTGCCTCATTTTTAATAATACAGCGCCCATTATAATGTAAAAAGCGCGATGCATTATGCTAAGATTTGAAAGATTTCCTACGTTTGAAATTGTATTAATTTGTATAAGGTTAAATCTAATTCATTCACATCTTTATATAATATTTTGTTTCATCTAAATTAATATATTTGTTTTCAGTAATTATTCTTCATAGGGGTTCTTCTATAAAATAACAATATTTATATTTAAGTTTCGCGATTCTTCGCAAAGGTTTCCCGTTTATTCGCGAAAATAACGCGTTATATCGCAAAAGTTTCGCATTTATTCGCGACAGTAACACGTTATATCGCGATAGTTACGCGTTTATTCGCGAAACTAACTCTTTTATTTGCGAAAGTTTCGCGTTTATTCGCGAAAGTTACGCGTTATATCGCGAAAGTTTCGCGTTTATTCACGAAAGTTACGCGTTTATTTGCGAAAAAAAATTTTTTTTAACCTACGAAAATGAGCTCAAAGGGCTTTCGTAATGGGAAGACAATACAGTTTAATTGACAATATTTTCTAGAAATTGGAAAAGGAAAAAAGTTCGCATTGAGTCAATAATGATGATAAAAATTGATTGAAAACGAGATTATCATTAGTTCGTTAGTCACCAAGATTTTATGGTTTAACATTTCGACGAATCCTATCTAAAATTTGGTTATATAAGTTCACTAGAAAATTGTACGGCGTTAGAGGAAATGCGTCACCATAAGTGGTAATGATTGCGGTTTTTATTTTAGAATCATCAAATCATTTGTTGTGGTTTTCATTTTTACTACAATCGGAAGGATTGCGTTGCGCTCTTCATACTTGAACAGACTACTAATGATTGACGAAATGCACTTACTCTTTTATTATAGCGTACAATTTACATATTTGTATTAAAAGCCCCATTCATTCACTTTTTACGACTTGTTTACGAAATTGTCACTTTTTCAAAGTACTATATTCTATAATGAATGGTCTCGATTGTTCAATCGTTTGACCGAATATATATTTTACCTATCTGTACCTGTTCTTCGTTTAATAGAATATTATAGATACTAAAGATTACACGAATCATTAATTTCTCTCTTGTCTTTTTTAGGTGGTAGGAGTATAGAAAAGCGTTGATTTCCTCTTCGTATAGAATAATTTTATACTTTTTTTGGATGAAATTCATATACCAGGAGTCAACGAAAGAGAAAAAAAACATTGCATTTTTGCCATGTTTTCTTGTCATGTAAGTATATCCTTTCAACATTCCTCTACTTATTCTTTATAAACGATCTTCTACAAGAACTACAAAATCAAAAACCCAAATACTGGAATTCACAGCATTAGATCTTCAAATCCAGCACTTGCAGATGATATTTCCTGTATAGCCTTATCACCACGAGGTCTTCAAACCCTTCTCAACACAGCTTACGACTTCTCTATTCGATGGCGATTCAAATTTAACGCAAGCAAATCTAATGTTCTACATTTCTCTCCAACAGGCATCAACAACAATTCTCTTTCCTGGAAACTTGGCCACGACACCATTAAATTTTCAAAATCATATAACCATCTTGGTACTCTTCTAGATGCTAAGCTTGACCCAACAGAAAGAACAGCAAAAGCATGCAGAAAAGGTCAACAAACGTATTTTGCTCTCAAAATAAGTGAACACCTCAATCCCGCAACTCTTTCCAAGCTTTACAAACGGATTGTTCTTCCTAGTGTTCTGTACGGTAGTGAGCTATAGTGTGACCTTAAACAGAAGGACAACCGCGCTTTGGATGTATTTCAGCACTTCATATGTAAACACGCCATGAATCTTCCAAAACATACAAGATCAGATATGTGCGAGTCAATCTTTGGACGTTTACCAATAGCCTCCGAAATTGACAAACGTAAATTACAGTTCTTTGACCGTCTTTGTTTAATGGACACAAAATGCCTCAAGAAAAAGATCTTTCGTCATCGCCTTTTTTCATACCTCGATTCTCCAAACTGCAAACACTACGGCTTTATTCCCGACATAATTCACCTTCTGGATAAATATAATCTGTTGGAACATCTGAACTCGTATCTATAAAATGGATTGTTTCTAAATAAACTTGAATAGAAAAAGATTGTTAACTCAGCTGTGTTTTACCACTTTACACCTTCCAGATCAAACCGCATGCTCCGAGACAACGACTTTACTGAAGTTAGACATATAACTGGGAACAGCAGACCAGACTGGATATGGAAAATTCCTAGCGACGTTCAGGAAGTTACCCTTTGTAAATTTATTGTTAAACTTTGGATTCTCCAAGACCATCCCCCGCACATCTGCAGTTTATGTCAAAAATTGTTCACAATGTTTTTGAACATGTTTCTACTTCTTGTGATGGAACTTATTTATTTAGAGAAGCCTGGTGGCAAACTGTTATAGAAAATTTCGACATTAACTTATCTACTGACCTATGTGGACTTAGTAATAACGACCTCTGTTTGTTTCTGTTTGGCGCAAACTCACTCCCAGGCCTTTCATGTACAGATTTTTATTTATAGTGTGCACCTTCTTATTTTCCGCCTAATTAGGGATGCAGCAGCATGTTATTATAGAATGTCACGTGTAACATCCTGTCCATACACATAAATGTCACAGGATTACAGTGTCATATAAATAATAATATTTCATATTTTGGTATTGCCTTATAGAGTGTGTACACCTGTAAACTTGTTGGTAATTACGTATTATATGTACTGGATCTTTGCACCATAGTAGACGTAAATTATCTCGTTTTCTCTACAATTGTCTATATGTTTGTATTATTGTAAATATGTTATGATTACCTCCTTTGGGAGGAAAGAAAGAAAGAAAAGAAAGAAAGAAAGAAAGAAAGAAAGAAAGAAAGAAAGAAAAAACTATACTTGTTTTATCACATAGACAGACTGTTTTGTTGGTAATTTATATAATCAAACCATAAAATGTTTTATTATGTGTTAATCAGTAATGTCTTATTAATTAACACAGTGTGTATTTTCCCTGTTAAAATTAAACTAGAACGATGGGCTAGATTTTTTTTATTATCGTACATTATGCATATGCAGTATCTAAGACTCGCATGTACGTATGTTATGTGCATTTCTTAGAGACTGGGGTTTTATTTCAGAAAGTCATGACAATTGCTACAAAATCTAAAAAATTGCTGATTTGCTATGAAGATATTCTAAGTTCTATAATTTAGAAAAATCATTCTGCAACATTCTCCAAATGTTACCAGTGTATAAATATTTAAAATCGAATGAATGTAATTCATTTAGCAAAAAAGTATGGAGTTTGTAGAATCTGTTGATCTGTCAATGTTTCTACGTGCAAAAATTAAAACCACGGACATTTTTTAAAACATTACACCAAGTGATCCTTTGGCGATAACGTCAATTATTGAGAAGATAAAATCAAGAATGCTGGTCTGACCTAGCAAAAGTCATAATTATATACATCATCTTTCAAAACTAATACTTGGTGTATTAAACAGAATGATGTTCAAGTGCAGATATACTAAGCCACAAAACATTTGATACCGTTGAATTCTGTTTCGCGATTCCCCAGGCACCCGCGGATTTAATTTGCAATAACCTTAATTTGTTATATCTCTTTAACGAATTCTTAATATCAATTAGTATAACGAATTCGCATTAAACAATTTTTCACCATCACTACTAGGTGTGCTTATTAATGTTTAAAATCAAAACGTCTTTTCAAGAGGTAACTTATTGGAATTTAAAGGATTTATATTGAGACAAATACTGACGAAAAACTAAGTCAATTACATATTTTGTTTGAACTCTTAAGCAATTCGTAATCAAGGATAAAAATACCGCTATGCTTCAAATCGTAAGTTCCCTATATCCGAAAATTTGTTGTACTATGGTTCATTATTACAATAAAAAATTGTTCAAGTTAATGTTTAAAAATTTTCCTAGCTGGACATACACAAATTCGTTATACCAAGGATAAGTGTATTATCGTGTTCATTCTAAATGAATTTACGGTACAAGGTAAAACTCATTTCGGAAGGGGGTGGTTGGATGAAAGCTATTTAGTTTTCTCTTCCATATCGTTCATAAAACTATTTAAAGAAAGAAAAACCATCTTCTAGATTGCTGTAACATGTGTTAAAAGAGAAGACACTAGTATTGATTTTAATGTGCGTAGAACTTTGTGTTAATGCCCAACTAATTTTCATCAATATTCAAGAATACTATCAACTTTGGTTTCCGCCACGTATTATTTCACTGCCCATTGACACGATTGTAGATTATTTGAAATGACATAATATGAATTGTGATGAGATTCCATTTGCCTTTTTGGTCTCCCAATTCAACATGTCTGCAAACAATAGGCTGCTGAATAATGCAGGCGTGTCTACCTTATCGTTTTCCTTAGCAACATGGCTTCCATTGTGTGCATCCTGTTTCGCTAATGTGGAATTAGATACAGCTTCATCCTTTGTGCACCAGGAACTGGACAACTCTACTCTCTGTCTATTTGTGTGTTGTTATCAAAGTGACATGTGTAAATACACAGTTTATACCGATCGAAGCTGCATTGATCTCTGAGTGTATAAAGCAGTAACCCGCTTCTTATAAAAAATATATCTCCGTGTGTTTGCTGCGCCCGACAGATCGTATTAGTTCTGTCTTGCATATAGAAGTCATTTGATGGAGAAAAGCAATGATATAGAGCGGAGTGCCACTGTTGTGTAGGTAGGGGAAGAGAGTCGGCCAAACATCACGGTTAGTGAGTACTCCTTGTGATCCGTGACAGATCGTAGGGCGCTCTGACTTCACCATCCTTCGGGTTTCTAAGTCTAGAGCTGACTGGGATTCTTACCAATTGAGACCTGCGTCTTTCTGAATCAATAACACTTCTACAGAGAGTTGAAAATTGACAGGTATATAATCTTCTAATCAATGTGAAATTCAGGGAAACAACAGCGTCCGTCATTCGAGTGAAGCAGTGGGCATTTCAACATGTTCGATTAGCACTTCAGCTAATTCCCCGACTCTCTTCGCTATTCAATACCTGTCTTGTTTGATCAACATGCACGCTATATACGCTGGGGGGTCAACTCCCACCCCGTCCCCACGGGTCCACCGGAAACAGTTCGGCTATGGACGACCCGTGATGCCCGGATATTCTTTCCCTCACAAACAGGCCTCTCCGGTCCATCATAAAAGTGCTTCAAAAGACTCGAACGATTCTGCTTCGAAGGAAACCAACTTTCGGGACGCTATCCCTGCGATGTGTACGGCTCTGGCCTGTGTGTGCTTTGTCTGTAACATTATTCTTCCAGGACTAGGTAAGAAACGTATATATCATGAAAATATCCTGTCATTTGTAAATAATTTATATTTTGATTATTGCAAAATTTTCTACTGTATCTTTTCAATAATTGATTTGCAAAATAGACTGCAAAGTGAAAATAACTCAACCAATGTCTGCTTATAAGTTCAGCGACGCTTTAAACACATTTTCCTTCAAATATTGAAACCAGAAAATTTATTTCGAATTCATCAATTTTATTTTTATATGTTTATATCTAAACTTGTAACAGGTACTCTATTGTATATTGTACTTTACCCCTAATTAACTTCGTTTTAAAGACAACATCTTAATCATTAAACGTATTTATCCAGACACTGTCTGATAAGATTAAATTGTTTTCCAACAATTATTGACAGTAAAACCATTTTTCTATTCTTATTTCCCCCAAAATAGCGATGGAATAGAGCCTTGATCAGAAAAAAATGCCGTGATAGTGCTTAGTTGACACATTTCTTTATTTATGTCAGACATTTCCGATTAAAATAGATATTTACGATCCGCTCCATTTCCTCTGTTCTTATTTAACAAAATAATTAATGGCGACTGGGAGACAGCTCAAGCATAGGATGGGTGACAAGACTTCCTTTCCCGTAATTGAGTGCTGGAGATGATGGAGAAGAAACCCGTCATCGACCAAGATACTGTGCATTATTTATATAGTGCTGGGGAATTTCTTAAGAATTCCAATGACCCAATATATTAATCTATCACGTAACAACAGGGAGTTTCATAGAAGGAATTGGTCTTTTGAGTGTGGTTGGTTGTATTTTCCCCTTGAGTGGTGACCTATTTTATAAAGGTACTAAGAAATAAACCTTTGTGATAAAAAGAGAATCTTTAGACAGACCATGCTGGATAAATATTGCTGAAAATTAAAAAAAGTTTGCAAGTAATGTCGTCAAACGTTCGATAATTAAGAAGTCGATAAAACAAATACTAATTAGAGGTCGTGCTATAAAGAAAATGTTTTGGGGACCCTGTAAAGTGGGTTGTTCTTTAATTTCTTTCAGGTGTATTTACTTTGCAATTGATACTTCGCAATCAATGGAATCTCTAAATTTAAGTGGTTTATATTTGTGCACGTGCTTTTATAATAAGTGACTTCATAAATCTGCGCGAATAGTCAATATTCTGGAAATGAGTTCAAGATGTGTTTGTAAATATTCCGACTCTCACGTAGATACATGTACATGTATAATGCTTCAACTTGGCATGTTGCTCGTATCTGTTGACACTTCCAGTGCTAAAACTCTGGACGTATTTTGTATCTGTTGAGCAATGTATGTGTTGACCAGTACTAAAACTCTGTATGTGTCGTGTATCTGTTGACCAATGCTAAAACTCGAGATGTTTACCAGTGACAGAACCTTGTCTGGTTCTACCAGTGACAGAACCTTGTCTGGTTTTACCAGTGACAGAACTTGGTTTTACCAGTGACAGAACCTTGCCTGGTTTTACCAGTGACAGAACCTTGTCTGGTTTTGACAAATTTCTCAGAGTTGGTCCTATGGACAGATCTCTCAAACCGATCATACAATGACCACAAATGTGAAGAATAAATTAAAAGGCATTGTCGTTATATTTCACAGTCAATCTGTTCATGTGCTAATCGAATTAGTGTGCATTATCAGCGTTACAGCGTTTGGTGTTGCATAATTAGTTAAAGTTTAGTTAAAGTATAGACCTTATTCAGGAAAGCAATTGACAAAATTTAAGAGAATTCTTTAAAGTTCACGAGCGTGGAGTCAGTACCAGGTCACTGAGTCAGTCAGTATAATTCTACACATGGCCATCACTATGTGTTACATGTTTTTATAGTCACTTGTCTAGAGTTGTTTTTCTTTGGATTCTTGTACTATAAGTCAAGCTACACGGGGTAAAACCATTCAATCACGACAGGGCGGCTAATTATTGGTAGATTATAGAAATGTCCAAATAAGGAATGTTATTTTCTTCTGTATATTCTAGGAGAAAATATCTGAGCAATTGCTCAATCAAACAAAGAATAATAATTGGAGAATTTCCAGTAACTATAGATAATCACTCGACGTATATGAAATTATATTATGTGAAACATCTTGTAAAATCTGGATCGATTTTAGACTGACAGTGGACATCTGTGAATCGACAAACAGCTTAATATGAAGATATTTGACCCAAGACCTAATACCCACATTAATCAAAGTACTGTGTCCCATCAATAGAGACAAAACAGTGTTAATTGAATTTGTCCTCTCTCTCTCTCTCTCTCTCTCTCTCTCTCTCTCTCTCTCTCTCTCTCTCTCTCTCTCTTAACTTGACAGCTGAGACTATAGGCAACATATTGACAGAGGAGACGATATTCGTGACATCTGTTATTGATAACACTTAAACATATAGACCTTTCTCGTAATATATCAAAATTAATGTCGTTTACCTTTTTCCTGGAAAAAATATCTATATGGCCATAAAACTGTTACCCCAGTAACAGTTATATATGCAGAATATACAGCTCACCTCAAAAAACCCTGAATGTGCAATTGAGGGGTTTTGGTTACCGACATTTATTAGGATTCATCTTGACACCACCACTTTTTGCTTACTTCATCTGTTTCAGTCCGTTTATTACATAAATACACAATCTGTTCTTGCTTAAGTTGGGGGTCTTGTGTCAAGAAGTGTCAGATTAGATAAGTTTTGCACTTCTGGTGTAGTTCTATTTGGGGTTCCCTCTGAAGAGTAATTCATAACAGTAATAATTATACGCTATTTTTGTGCCACTTCACTGTATGATTTTTGCACCAAGAATACTTATTCTGTTAACCATGTCTATGCATAAGTTGATTACATTTGTCATTGTAGAAGAAATATCTCTGAAATAACTCTTCCTGTTGTTTTAATTGATTGTTACAGAACAAGACTTATTTTATCTCTAGTCTTGTCATTTAGGTCATTGTATGTAGATCCAACAATGATCAAGATTCTTTACATCTTCCGTTGTATATAATCTTATTATCACTAAGCTTAAGGTTTTTTAGGGCTGGAAATTTCCGTCAGATTCTATGAAACTATGCAGTGGACATGTTACCAATGATATGTATTTTTAAACATATTGAATATGAGTAAATATCCTTGCAATGATATAAATATAACTAAATGTTAGTTTTGCAATGAACCAATAACTTGAACCATTCAAATTTGATTCACATTAACCCTCGTGGAACAGTTCAGTGGAAGTTTAGATCACAGACCCTTGTAATATGTAGTTCCAGCTATAGAAACAAGTTTTGTTTAAAAAAAAAACCTACACATTGTATATATCCTAAAAAAAAAAATACAAAGTCAGAAACACAAAAGTCTGCGTTATAAGTGACCGCTTCGATATTTTCATTTTATTATCTCACCTAAGGAATACTAGTGGTGTGGGCAGCATTAACTCAATGTTCATCTTGATGTAGCACCTGCACTGTCGATCGTATGATTATTTACACTAAATTTACTATGTTTATCCTTTTAATCAACCCTGGTGCTTCTGTAAAACTTAAAAGAAATGAGGGTCGGAAAAGGTCGCAGCCAATACAATAGATATGTACATGTATAAGCATACTGCTGAAAGCCTTTGGTCCACAAGTCTGGTTACAGCGCGGAAACGGGTTTCTTAACCGTAAAAATGCAACATTAGGATGCTTTTAAAAAATTATAAAGCATAGTGGTAGAGAGCAGGTGGTAGACACTCGAAACAGATACTGAAAAGAACATTTCGGCCAGGCATGCAAGTACAAGTACGCATTTAAGGCCAACAATCGAAAAAGATATCTTTTCTTAATATTTTTTTATTTAGTACACGCTACTATATTCTGTCGTGGTTAGTTTTAAGTAAATATCGGTACTGATGATGCTTCAAGAAAACTAGAATATTCGCTAGGGAACAAAAAATGATTTAAAATGATGTTCTGCAAAAGAAACTGCATTTTTCATAATGGAGAAATGCTGTAATCTTTCAGTATGCATATGCAGGCTTGATTCATCTTGGAAATTAACCCAGCCACTGATTTTATTGCACGAGATGTATTGATCACAGTTGACTAATTTGTAATACAGCCCCAAGGACTTGCAGATCAATTATTCTGCAAACGACATTAAATGGTATTTATACAAATGCTCTCCTCCATGTTTGGTATTGTTTGGTTTCCTTGCGAATCTCCCCTTTCTGTATTTATTGAACTTATGAGTGCGATAGAAACATGCAAAAAGGAGTATGTTTGAAAAAGTATTTCCCCAATCAACAAAAAAAGAGCATCGTCGTCCTTATGCGGCTGCTCCGGCCAACAATGATTGGTTAGATTTCCCTGTAGAGTGACGCGGCCATAGTTATAGGAGTCATGTCACACAAACCTCAAGAACAATCTCTGAATAATCAGAGCAAGCGAAGAGCAACAAGGAACAAGACTCACATTACAGAGAATAATATAAAGTCATTATATCTCAATGTGATTAATTTTTGGTATCATACAATATACTAGTACGTGTATAAGGAAGGTGTCCTGTACTTCTCAATTTATTCATGAGAGAGACCAATTAGGGAGTGGCTGTATGGTGATATGGTAATGTTCGGCCACTTAACCAAACAGTAGAGGACTCCATTAAACTGTTATTTTGCATTATTTTACAGCAGCCTCTAACGATATCCGACTTTGGCCTCAGTCTTTTATTCTTTTCTAACGAGGGGAGGTAACGTGTCTAAAAATGGAATCCAGACTGTAATTATTTAAAGATAAACTAACAGCACGCGATGGCAAGTTCATTCATTGATAGTTAATAAAGTTATTATAAAACATAACAGAAATGATTCAATTAATATATTATGAAAATAATTTGTTATGACCTCCCTGTGCAAAGATAATTTCAATACCTGATTTTTCATCAATTAGAGAAAATATTGACATGACTGCAGATAAGCTTAGTGGGCCCAAGTGGGAGAAATGTATTTCCTTTGAAACAACCAAACTATTGACTCAAAATCCATTTTTATAAAACATTTAATTTCAAGTTTTATTTTTTACAAAGTCCACCGTCACAAAAGTATTTACGAATTTATATTTCTTTACATCGTACTCTCCCTTTATGCATTTACTGTGCTGATATAAAGAGAGACCCGTCTAACGAGCAAGCATCATATTTGACTTTAATTCATAATTCTTTGGTGATATGTTCATTTGTGGATTACGGGTACACTTAGACTGGACTACAGGGAATTCATGTTAAGTAAGATCGATCCACTGACGTCGACGTCTTTACAACATTTCTCTTTGCAATGTGTAGTTATTACTGACATCATTAAAATTTTACTTGAGCCATTTGTAGTCAACATGTTTTATTACTAGTACTCTACAATAACATTACAGAAAAACTACATAGTTGTATTTAATGTATTTAATTCAGTTGTGTGGGTGTTTTTGGGAAGGGGGTGGGGTGTTGTTAGGGTTCAAGTTTGAAAATAAATGCTTTTTGTTGTTTTTTGTGCATAGTCTTGCAATTGGTTTCCTTCCTATTTCAATAGAAGTTAAGCTATCAGGAAATCGGAAGAATGTGCCTGCGTTAGTCAACTGCGCATTTGTATGATATGCGAGAGAATTATCTGTATATCAAACACATGTTAAGTAATTATCGGCAAGGTATTTAGTGAATAGAGGTATTTGCTAATTCAGAAAAGATTTTCTTGAGTGTTTGCTTGTTTAGTTTTTTTACACATGGAAATAAGCAGTTTTTCCATAACCTCTTCTATCATAATTGTCAATACACTACTCAAAAAAAAGTGATAGTAATGGGGTTTTTTTTTAAACCAGGCAAGAGAAGTTCAGGATATTTACATGAATATACTGTCTCCTGTTTTATAACAAGTTGAATTAAGATTATATTTACGTGTCTTTGCAATTATCCTAAGACATGTTATTGTCGCAATTCCATAATTCATCTTTCTGTAACAAAGATTGGAATGTATCCAAGTAAGCCAGCTTGGGTGCATTATGTTTTCTGTAAAACAAACCTATCCATGAATGCGAGTGGGTGTCAACACCTCAGAGGCCATCTTGGACCATTCGTGGGGAAGCTAGGTCATTCAAAATCATCGAAATCACATCGAAACTCTCCGACGATTCTCTGCTTAAAGTTAATGACGATCCGATTTCTCAATTTACAATCACTGCTTTAGAACAATTTCCCCTAATCGTTTTAGAAGTTCTGTTTTGATATATTACACAGCGCTAATGGGGCAATAATTTAGGACTCGTAATCTCTAGTTTCCCCATTAATTACCGTTACTGAGGAATTGGCTTGTTGCTGGAACCATTCGATTAATTGTCTTTTAACCAAATACAAGCTTTATTAAAAACATTACACGGGGATATCCACTCACCAGTGGTTCCTGCCGCTTTCTCTCTCTCCCTGTTTAATTATTGAAGAGGGCAGGAGCCCGGTAATAAGCTTAATCAATAAGTATTTTCACAGAAATAAAAACATTTGCAAAGAACGGCTTTCCTCTTGTGATTTATTGCACATTAATCCCGTTTGTTTCGTGACCAGTGTGCATACTATTAGTTTTATACAGAATCCAATATGTCAGCATCATTTATTTGAAGGACATGAAGTTTTTATGTTTTTGTTGATTATCTTAATGATTTCTCCTGCTATATTCGGCTTTGCAGCCTATCATAAGACGTAGAGCACGAAATAAGGGGTAGTTTCTCTCACAAATAGATATTGTTTTCGATTGCTAGGCAGAAATAATTAAATAGGATGACTGTAGAGATGTTTGATAACATTAGTTCTTTTACTGGTTCTTTTGTTTCGACAACAGCAATAACAAAAGTTTTGAATTTACACGAATGTTCAGTTCATCTCTGAGAGAGGCAATGTTCCGCCATTTTAGATTTCACCAGCTAATATCTGAACATTAGCTTTATGATCATAATGGATATATACATTGAAATATCACTGGATTCCTTAAAAGCCAAAGTCATTTGCCTTCCAGTTTCAAATATTAAGAAAAGCTATCCTCCTGTACACTTCTTTCAACAAAGATGTTAAGGAGCAACCTTGGGTACGTGCCGTCTGTATCTAATTCTTTATGGTGAATGACCTTCCATTTCCTTGCACTTTTACTGTAATCAATTACTAACTATGCTTTCAATCAAAGTATTGACAACCAGTCAGCTTTAAAATAAAGGCTTTTTGAAGACTGTAGAAATAAATAAATAATCGTAGCAATCATCGCCATTCCTTAGGCAAACACCAATTTGCTGTCGACTAGGTTCCACCCAATGTGAAATCAAACATATGTTAAGGTACATACAAAGGTGGAGTCCCCAGGGGCAATAGCTAGAAACCTTTCCACGAATCATCTTATCTTATTATGAAATTAAAAGAAATATTTGCTGTATTGTATAAATAAATCAAACCATGCTTCGGGTGAAGAGAGGCCAATTAACATAGCACAGAGGAGCCATTTTCCTGTCGTTCTTGTTCGGGGCTACCGTTTTGATGTACCTGTACTGCCGACCCGTGTAGAATCAATAAGACCGATGCCAGGTCTCTGTCTTTCTGCGAGGCTGATTGAGACGATTTCCCGCGAATGAAAGCATCCACAAACACATGTAAAGCCTCCGATATCATCACAGGTCGAGCACTGGATTGCGTTAATACTTTATGATCGGATCGGGACGCAACAAGAATGTATCGTATGAAAATGCGGGGTATTTTTTTTGGTTTTATCCCAATAAACCTCATTGTAACATTGGCTGAATCCTAAATGAAACTTTCCACACTATTATGTAAAATGTTTATTCTGTATAGCATTCCAATATTTTACCATTCCAACAGTGTAAGGATTTTCTAAGCAGACAGGAGTGCTATCAAAACAATAGATTTCTGGACGATTTCTTCCAGAACTGTGCCCTCTCATACAAATCTACAAAAATATTTACAAATCTGCGCAATGTTTCAAAGAATGGAGAATTCTTGTGTTACTGCTTCATTTCAAACGCACTCGTTCAGTAATACTTAGTTATGTGAGTAAATTCCTTCTAATTCCAATTTATCTACTGTCATCACACCATTACAAACATGGTTCATTCCAAAGAGTTATTTACCCTGCATGACGCCAAATAAGCAGAATGGTTGGTTTTGTGTTGATACATATATCAAATTCTGAATAAATTGTATTTTCATTAATCGGTCTTTTTGTCTCTCCTCTGTTTATTCACAATTACGCGGAGCTCATCATTCATAAATTAAGAAAGTACAGTATATTTAATTATGTAATTTTGCTGCACAGACTCGTATTTTCTACATTTTGTACATTGTACATAAATATACATTAATGTACATGTATATACATCAGTCATCATACGCGAGTTTAGAAAAAATTATTGGGGGGGGGGGGGGGGTCCGAGGGATATTTGAGTTTTCCCGGGGGGGGGGGGGGGGGGGGATCAGAGGCACATTTTCTTAACCCCCTCCCTAGATCCTTGTATGAGTCATGAATAACTTTGTTAACTTCAATTTCGATCCACTAATGTGTGACATTCTTTGATATGTTACAATGGTAAGGAGATACAGATGATATCGTCAAGGAGATCTTTATTTGGTCAATAAATAAAACTAAGCGATCTGTCTGGAAGACTTCAAATGTCTCCACATCGTCTCTGTATTAAGTTTGTCAATAACAAGGACTGAATTGAGCTCTGTAGCTATGCGGTGCAGTAAACACAGATTGTTGTTCAATTAGATTCCGTAATGCAGTTGTCAGCGCAGGCTATCAAAGATTTCTTGTTGTTACAGTGACGTGCATTGTATCAAAATCAGTGCCCGGGTTAAATCCGAGAGAGGTGATTGTTGAAAAGTTTATTTCATCTCTTTGGTTGTAGTTTACAACAGAGAGTATATTACAAACATATACACAATTTACACTTTATGCGTGAGAAGAGGAAAAAAAAAACAATTACAATGGGTCTGTAAAAATATATATAATATGAAATAACAATATACCTTTTTTATGTAGATAAATAGATAGGAATTAATAACTAGGAGGTTTTGCCTTCTCGTTAACAATATATTTTAATACTGATAAATTTTCACAATAACTTGCTTATGCAGAACTCTTACTATTAGTTTTCATGTAAACAAACCAGCAGTACCTCACGTAACTGTGCCCAGAGGCATGTCAAAGGTAAAAGGCAAATTTTTACCATCAATATTGTGGCACATTATATACAAGATATTCGCGTGTTAGGTAAGGAAGGGTGCTGGATTGATGGAAAAGGTTTTGTTCCGTTAGAGAATATTTTTAAAACAGACTTTAACAATATTTTACAAGTGTATTGGATATTTTTTATTATGTCTGTTGGTGTGATTGGGTCTATTTTTTTTAATACACATACATGTATGTATAGTACAATTATGTTTACTGAATGATGCTCCTCGGTTCAATATAAACCTCATCAGCAAGGATATTTAAGAAAATGTCATTCAATACAGCAACGAGTTGAAGGCATGTAAAACTAGGGTAATTTTGAAGCATCTGGAGTTAATTCCTTTGAGTAACAATGTATTGTTTAAGTCTTCCATTCATCCCTAGAAACTCAAGCCAACAGTCGCTGTTTTATAGACATCTGCCACTTGCAATAAGCTAATAAAGCCTGCATAATGTCACTGTCCACAAAAATCATCAATTATCTTAATGTTAGCAAAACTACTATTTTCTCTCTTGAGTATTGGTTCACGAGTTCATGGAATTCATTTTTCTTTCTCTTCTCGCGGTGAAGATATAATTTTCACATCATTACTGACGATAAATTCAGTCATGATAATACATTTACCTATATTGTAGGGTTTTTTTTTCTTTTTCTTCAAAATTGCTCTGTATCACATGTAGTCTTAAGATTGTTTTATTCCTTCAATGTTTTATCAATATACTCTGAACTTTTATAAATACATGTACGTGTCGTCATTAATTCACTGCCATTTTATTCTGAGCCATTATGACGTCATTTCCTCTTAATTCGCTAGGTACCTTCCTGTCTGGAATGAGCGTCCTCTGTGGTTCCAAAGTGAGGCAAAAGGACACCACAAAATCCAAAGTGGTGCTCGTTAACTGTTGGGTGGCCTTTCTGCAGCTTTTCACCACCATATTTCTCTTGTTAGGTTGGATATGGAGCATTGTTTGGGGAACATTGTTCATTTCCTATACAGGTGAAGATTTCTTGAATAATTGATTGATGTATAACTTTCATATGCCATATGTTCCTATAAAACTAAACTAAGATACTAATTTATTCATGGAATAAATGTCCAAAGATACATGTTAGACCTTAAGGAGGCTGGGTGGTCTTCAAACTAACAATCAGATCCGCCTAAGGTTTATAATATCAGATCCGCCTAAGGTTTATAATATAATCAATACAGTCTAAAAATGACCACGACCATCGAGCTCTCTTAACCCAGACGATGCACAGTGAATGCATGTCACAATGTCCATGTCAGTGTCCTAGTCTATCAAGCTATTCGCCCAAACTGTCTTTTCATTTTGTAGATGAGTTCTACAAGATCAAAGAGAAAGGAATAGAAAAGAGTGACCCTGACAATGTACAAGAACAGCACACTAAGCCCCAGACGTCGCCGGTGAAACAGCGCAATAACACACAAACTAACTCTTCTCCCAAACCCTCAACGAACGCGCAAGTGCAGAGGATTCCGGTGCAACAGACGCAACATCAAGTTCCTTCTACGTCATCAACTGACCATTCCATCATCACTTTACAAGAACTTCCAACAATAAACAATGACAATTCAGTGACGCGTTTGGATCAGCCAATAATGAACGCTAGAACTCGCCATCAAAAGATTCTTAGAAGACAAATGTCTGATCACGATTTGTCTCCCTTCAATTTGACGCAAGAGCAGTTAGAGGACATTATAATTCATGCTGCTCCGGTAACTAGGGGCAACAGAATGACCATAGACGAAGCCCGAGAATCTGGCCCGGAAAAGGGATGAAATTCGTTCTGTATATTCTCAGAGTGACGATGGTGCAATATGTGGAATAATGTACTTCGATATATTTTGTTTACTCTATCAAAAATAAATGTTATTATATTACTACATCCGCTTTAATGGAAGTAAGTGGTTATGACAAAAGGCCCATGGGCTACATTGTTCACATTCAGTTTACAAGAGTCATTACATTGCAATAGAAATACGTTTAGTAAAAAGCGATGTTCATGTCTTTCAGCATAAGCAATGGAGAACCTGCTCGAGATATAATCCACTTTTTAGTAAGATGTCCAGGCGAGCTCAAGTACTTAAAAAGTGGAAAGTTTAAAACGGGTGCATTGACTATCATGCTTGCTTACCGGTGCGCCAGATTTAAAATAATAGATGAATAACAAACAAGACTAATTGCAGTTGCTCTGTATCGAGCATTCCAAGCCAAAATACAAGATCCACTTAACGAAATGAACCAAACACCAATGTCGTGCAGTTTTGTCTTTAGATATAGTAATGAGAAATCGAAACAAAAGTTTAGAACGCCTTAAAAAGCCTTAAAAATCTGTTTATATTAGCAATAGAAAAATTAAGAAGTTATCCACACGTGAAAAGCTCAAGCAAGCAAATATGCAAATAAGAATGGAGTCAATAAAACATTACTAAAACATTAGAGAAGAAACAATTTGAGATATCTCTATTTAAAATTTGTTTACTTGCATTAAAACTGCAAGTGATTAATTACTAAAAACGCCATAGCCATAATAACAAAGCCCAACAGATTGCGTGGACCATTAATCTTTATTGACAAAGCCACGGAATATAACCAAGCTGGAAACATTAACTATAAAAGCAAATAAGCTCAGATGACAACAGTATCAGGACGGTATACAAGTACATGTAACAGCTGGCGGTATCTCATAATTATCGTGTCATGTTGCATTGTAGGCTTTCAGCATTGTGAAAGCATTACCTTGTTAACCTGAAACGGCAACCGTTTATTATAACTGTTTGACAATTTTAGCCAATGTGAAAAATGTTCCAGTCGAGAACAAGGTTGATTGCAAACCACTGTAAGACAAATAAGTGAGTACTTGATGTATTTATGTTCTCAAATATAAATACGGTGTCAGGATAGGGACATTGTAAAACGTTATATTGTTTAACAGTCGCGTAACACATTGCGCCGTCGCGCCATCACAACTTTACACAACAAGCAGTCGCGCCATGACGACTAAGCAAAGCATACCATCCCGCTATCACGCAACTCGTTTCCACACCAATCCAAATTCACACACCTCGAAATCCCACTGTCGCGATTTCGATGTTGGCGCAATGGTGTCCTCTGTAACTCTCGCTAAATTGCGATGACCAATAAATGTGTTTGAGCGACGATGCGTTGTGTGAAGCTGTATCAGCGCGTCTACTTGTTGTTTGACAAAACAATGGCAAAGCTGCGTCATTACGATAGCATATAATGCGACTATTGTGCGCAATTGTATAATGTGCCAAGACAATTGTGTTAGCGGGACAGCTGTTGTGTAAGTGTTTTCCCATCACTCAGGAATTTTTTTTTTTTTTAAATGATTTTGTCGAACACAATACGTATTATTTTATAATAAAGCTGTTTGGTTCGTCTCACTTTTTTTTCTTTTGAACCTATATAATAATAATGTCGTACGTTTTTGGTTATCAACAACCATGCCCTTCGATTGCCAAACTTTAAGCAGAGGTAATCAAATGGTACAATTATTGGAACGTGCACAGTCTGTAACTTGTACGATGAAAATCTTATTTTATTTTTTTCACGTTTTCCCAGGTAGCCCCCCCCCCCCTTTTTTTTGCAAAGTTATACCTAACCATTAAAAACATAGCATGATAGAGGGTTCAGCCCCCCCCCCCCCCACTTTTTCTCGCAGGAAAGATTATTGTTCCTAAATTTACCTTGAAAGATTGAAGTTGGATTCAGAAGCAACCTAACCCCCCCCCCCCCCCCCCCCCCCCCACCAATTAGGAATTTCATGATTTTGAGAAGAAAAAAATTGGGTAAGTTTTTTTTCTTTTAGAAGTATAGGTATACTCCCCCCCCCCCTCCCCCACGGATTAGGATTTCCATGATTTTGGAAATTACTTTTTTTTCAATATTTCTGAGGATTATTTTTTTCAAAAACTAATATCCTGTGTGCATACTGTATATATACTTGTAGAAATAAGCTGTATGCATTTTGTGTGCATCATAAATGAAACTATGAATATTAAAAAAGATTGATTATTAAAGGCCTGTGGGTCTATTATTACCAAAAGTTTACAATTTTTTGCCCCTGAAGCTAAGGTACACATAGTCCGAGATCCCTCCGACTCTTAACACCCTCCCCCCCCCCCCCCCTCCAATTTTCAAGATTGAATGTTTTTTTTCAAAAATCAAATAAAAAAGCGGGGTAATAGTCAAAGGAGTCTCAGATTAGGGTTTAGACTTCAAAATGAAGCTTAAAATGTAAACATGATACTCTGACGATTCAATCTAAGGGCTATGGTACTCAGGTGACCGTCAAGGCTTGTGGGCCTCTTGTCGAGGTCTTATAGGCTCTCTGACTTTAGTATATTATTTGAAATATGGAGGGAGAAAACGGCCATAAAATGTCAAATTAAGGTATTTAATAACGAAAAGGTCCAAGGGCATTGATAGTTACTCGAGTTTAAGTATCAATAAAAGGGCAAATCTGAACCAGATTGCATGATAAGTAAAATATACTGAAACAGGAAGATACATAACAAAAAGATAAATCTTCAAGATATTTCCAATGAAAAACAACATTTGGGATTCGTAAGTTGTTAAAGCTTAATGTTGTTTGTGTATGTGGGGGTGTGGAGGGTGCCTAGGGAAGGGTTGTGGAAGATAACAAGATGACGAGCCTCATCCCAGAATATAGCATAACTACTATTACAACCGAATTCTTGTGGATACAGATTCAATGGGGTGGGGAAAATATAATGAGTTTTTACTTATGACCATGAAAGGTTAGTAAATGCTTTATGACCCTTTCTTAGGGTAATATCAAAGGTCATGAATCTTACAAAAACATGTCGATGGAATAAATATATGTAATGGAAGATAACTCTGTCCATTTTTTAAAAATATTTTTGCCAAAAAACGATATGTGTTCCAAAGTCATTTATGCTTTTAAAAAGTAAATGCGTAAATTAAACATTTAAGAGGCAGGTAAAAATTTGAGGTAGTTTATTAATCCAGTTTTGATTCAACTTACTATAAACTATTTTTCTTAAAAATCTTGTAAAAGTATCTAATGTATCAACTTATTTAAAAACAAAAATTCAATAAAACTTTCATTATTTCTTTTCAATCCAATGACTAAAACATTTTCCATGTTTCTTAAAACATTAAAAACTAAACAAAAAATAAGTTTGCCAAATAAAACATCGGAAAACTAATTTATTAAAATAAATAAATTCTACATCAATAACATTACTGTGTTATAGTCTGTCTTTCAACCAATTTTCTAAAAATTCCATTTTGGATTTTCATTAGTTCTTGGTATGGTCCTAGCTCAGCCACAGCCCCCAAATCTAGGACTGCGATCTGATTGGCCGATCTGATGGTTGAGAGACGGTGAGCGATGGTGATGACCGTCCTGTCCACCATAAGTTTCTCCAGCGCGTCCTGCACCAAGAATTCACTCTCAGCATCTAAAGCACTGAAAAATATCACCACAATCAATAGGCTAAGAATCATCATACTTGTTGTTCAGCTTTCATGGAACTCTGAGGCATTAAAAACCCATTATGTACAATATGTAGTTACTATTAAGAATGATTTAATTGAGAGAGATAGTGACCAACCTGGTAGCCTCATCCAATAATAGAATTTTGGGGTCCTGCAAATAGAACATTTATTTCACTATTACTGAATATAAAATACATGTAGCATGAACAGTAATGAGGAAAATTCTTGAGGAAAATTCTTGAACATTTTTATCCTAACCAACTAACCTTAAGAATGGCTCTGGCTATTGCTAACCGCTGTCTCTGTCCACCTGTATATTACAGATATTCATTAGCATATTAACCCATTGTTTTAGTGCGATAGCACAGATTCAAATGAAACACCTACATGTTTATATACAATAAGGACCTAAAAAGGCCTAAACTGAGCATCATATTTTTGAAACAATTTCTTTTTATTAAAATATATTAATATTTTTTCAAAGATTTATCGATCGAAGACTTATACTGACAGCAAAATTAGCTGTGATTTATATTTTTCATTTATAAGAAAAATACACATTTTTGACTGATTTTGATTCAACTGTTAATTCTAACATCAGAAACTGCCAGTGAGTGAAAATGAATAAAATGAATGGATGAAAACTATATATTCTACCAACTTCCTTTAAATAATAAAACAACTTGATTATTAAACCTGAAACATTTTTAAAAACAAAGGAATCACGGGGGCCAAATTTGACTCTTATACACAACCTTCTTGTCAAAATTTTCAATTTTCACACTAAATAGCTTTAAATTAAAAAATCCTATGTGGAACAAGTAGACTATTTAACCATATACCTGAAAGCATAAGCCCCCTCTCTCCAACAATGGTGTCAAAGCCATTAGGGAAGGACTTGATAAAGCTGATGGCGTTGGCTTTCCTGGCTGCACTCTCAATCTCTGCTGGAGTGACAGCATCCATGTCAGGGGCTCCATAAACAATGTTCTCAGCGATGGAGCAGGAGAAGAGAGCTGGCTCCTGGCTCACTGTTCCTATCTGGTTCCTGAGCCAGTGTGGGTCCAGGGTTTTTATGTTATGACCGTCCAAAAACACACCACCTAATAAAATCACAAACCATACATGCTCATTTAAGTTTATCGACAATCATTCAAATTGATGAGTCCAAAAAATTACTGTAAAAGTGGTTATTTACGCGTGGGGGAAATTTACACTAGTTATGCAGTGGGCTTAAAACTACGTAAAATACCATGCGCATATGGTAAACAAGTGGAAAGCTGTCAATGTGACAGCAAACCAGGTTTTTTTTTATATGAACTGTATCGATAATCCATGTCAACCCTGAATTGATAAACACTATCTACTATATCCAGTGAAATGGATTACCCTATATGCAATATTTTGCCAAAACATGACTTAGTTCAAAAGCTGGTATTTTTTCATAAATTATCAGAAATCAAAATCCTAGCAATATGCACACCTCTAATATTTGTACAATTAGTCTGCAAAAGGACAACTTCCTATTATGAAAACAGAAGGAGGAGTTATCCGTACAATAAGGGTACCCTATATGCAATAGTTTGCCAAAAAATGAATAAGTTCAAAAGCTGGTATTTTTTTTCTTAAATTATTAGAAATCAAAATCCTAGCAATATGCACACCTCTGATATATGTACAATTGATCTGTAAAAGAACAACTTCCTATATTGAAAACTGTAGGAGGAGTTATCCGTACAATGAGGGTACCCTTTTACCGCCCACCCGCCATTTTCACCATTTTAATAACCAGATTTTTCTGTTAGAAAACCCAGTTAAAAACTCAACATTTTAGAGTGTTATATCATGCATCTGCATATTCAATACCCACGCGTATTGTTTGAGCATAGAAAACGCGTACCTAACCACCAGCGTAAATAACCACTCTAACAGTAAAGGAAAACTCTTTATGTATCCATTCCCTAAGTTTAGTTTTGAAGCAAAATCAACAAGTTTTAACATTATACACAAAATTTTCAAAACAAAACGTTTTTAGACTGGTAAACAGGAATGAAACAAAACATGAGTTAATCAAAAATAAATTTGGAGCACTTTGCGGAGATCTGGTTAACTATTTAATGTGGCAGGATTGTGGTCACTCACCATTCTGTGGGTCATAGAACCTTAGCAACAGTGACCCAAGAGTGGATTTCCCCGACCCACTACTCCCAACAACAGCTGTAATCTGACCGGGGGGAACTGTCAGACTCAGGTCATTGAAAATTAAAGACTCGGCTCGGGTGGAGTAGCTGAACATGATGTTCTTGAATTCAATACTGCCAGCAGTGTGAGTAGATGGAATTAATCCTCCTGGAACATTCATTAAAAATATATAAATCTTATCACAGAAAATTATTTCATATCAATGGATGTGAGCACATAACTTCTACCAGAACTCAAACTTTAGATAAACAATGACATTCCCATTGCATATCAGAAATGTGAACAAGAAACACTACTACATGAATACACTAAAAATATAATGCACTTCTAAACAATATTGTTCCTCAAAGATTAATTAATGTTAAGTGAAGATTTGATTAAATGATTACTGTTAGCTATCAAATTTAACTTCATGTGAATTCATAAAGTATATCTGTCTGAACTATTTTTGCAACAGACATAAGAGACAACACAAAGCCTACCGGAGATTGGGATCTGTGGGACGCGGTCTGTTAGCTCCCAGATCCTGGTCGAGGCACCAATTCCTTTCATCAACTCACTATAAAATGATGTCATGCCTGTAAAATAAAACATATCACATGTATTAATTAATGCCAGATCAAAAAGAAAATTTTAAGTTTACTTTAATGTAAATAAAATATTCTAGTATATTTATGAATGGTTTTGTCTTATACCAGGGGTAGGCAGTTATGAATATTAAATAATTACTAAATATTCCAAAAACAAAAGTGACTATTACATCAATGTTTTGAATTAAAAGAAATTAATACTGATGATTTACATATTTCTAAACTTTTTTTCTCAAAATATGATATGATTCATGACATCAAAAAATTACTACCCCATCTTTAAAACATTTTATAGTATGCACTCTTTGGCACTAAAGAATGACAACACAGTATTTCATGAATCAGGAATGTTTTTTATATATACCGCTTAGTGAAACTGTGGCATAGGCAGCATACAGCAGAAAGGAGGATAACTCCCCGACAGTGATCATTGAGGATTGCATCATGATTCCTCCACTGTACAGCACCGACAGGATTATCAGGTTACCAGTAAAGCCAGTCTGTCAGGGGAACCAGTCAATAAGATCATTTCACATGAATCAACCAAATAATCATTAAGGGACATTTTTATGTGTATATGTATGTAGGTTTCACATTTAAGGACGAATATAAAATGTGCGGTACAAATATTCAGAAATAGGTCAATACTTTGGATGGTGTGAAAATCTTTTAAATATTCTATACACCTCAAGTCATATATTTTACTAATCATTTAGTGGCATCAAAAAGTAATCATAATTTATAAGTGTGTATGTGTGTGTGTGTATGATTGAATGTCTGTTTTGCATGTCTGTTTCTTTGAAAAAGAAATAAATTTAAAAAAAAAAGTAAAAAAAAAAAAAGTAATCATAAATATGTATAATATAATTTTTATCAAGGACCCATTACATTTAACAACAAATAATGGCCTTGGTTTCAACATGTATTTACAATGACTGTGTAAACAAGAAATGATACTGACTAATCCCCAAAACAATCCTAAAGCAGCTGCCTCTTTCTGCATCAGTTGTAGAACATGCTCTATCTTTGAATTGTAAGCAGCTATTTCCTTGTTCTCTTGGGCAAAAGCTCTCACAGTTCTAATATTACTGATCCTTTCCTCTGCAACCTTAAGGGAAATAAAAAGTTGTTTAATACTAGCAATTTCAAGTCTTGTTTTATATTAATTATTCAATGTTGTTTTGAAATACACACCTGGGTAGCATTAGCCAGAGAATCCTGAACATTTTTGGTGATTTTCTTTTGGTAGGAACCGTAGTACCTCGACATCAGGATGAGAGGAGGGACAACACAGACCACTATACCAGTCAATTTCGGAGAAACATACAGCTGCGGTAATTTAAACAAGGCAGTACTTATCAACTCATATTTTCATATAAAAAAAATTGGATCAAATCAAAAATCAATTTTACGGTATCTTTCAGCTCTTTTGTAACAAACGATCTTGTTTTAAAAAAATTATACATATACATGTGAGTTTTTGACCTAGATGGAAACCAAGATTATTTCTTTTCATCTGTTTACATTATTTATCTTTTATAATCTTATTTCAAAATTCATAAACCTATCTATTAAACATAAGAATTACTCCATCTGTACTTCTGACTTACCATCATTCCCACTCCACCAACTCCCTGAGCCACCGCTCGCAGTCCGTCGGAGACGTTCATAGTAATGGACCGCCCAACCAGAGACGTGTCGGTCGACAGCCGGTTAATTAACTCCCCTGTCTTGTTCTTGTCAAAAAATCCAATCTCTTGTCGAACAATAGACTTGAAAAGCTTCTCTCGAAGATTCTTAACTATTATATTGCCTGTAAAATTGTACATGCAAATTAAAACAATGACTGATCATTCTTGCATTAACTAATGATGATTTTTCTTTCTCATTATGCAATATCAGCTTTGATATAAAGAACAGTAACCAATACAAATTAAGCTACATTTGCCAAAACTTTTATTTATAACATTCACCTGAATTATTCATGATGTATATTCTGCCCATATTAGATGCAGCACCAATCACAAACACACATATGAGGACTTGGCATATATAAGTGAGGGTGGCAGTCATATTCTCACTGTCAGAGTATATAGTGTCTATCACTTTTCCAATACAGAATGGAATGGACATTGAAATACCACTGGATATGAGCAGTAGTCCCACAGCACCTGCACATTCATAATATGTTATCATAGAAAAAATATCTCAATATAAAAATAATGATTGTTTGAATACTTCTCTTTGTAAAGCCTCGGTTAAAAAAATGGTTATCTAAAAGTAAATTTAAAAATTGTGATATGAGAAAACAAACAAGTATTGCATTTAGGACAACTCTTTACAACTATATCTAAATAAACATTTTAATCTCCTGCAAAAAGGTCGGCAACCAGGACATTAAACACTGTTAAAATGTGAGATGGTTTTTAGAACAAAGTTATAAATTTTATAATACAATAGGTATCTCACCAACTAGTTTCCATTTTTCTGACTTTGCTAGCGACAACAGTCTCTTGATTTCTGTAGATGTCGGGGCTTTCTTTTTTGTCGCCAATTGGCTCTTGTCGCCCGCGAGAGAACTAGACTTTCGTCGGAATATAAAGTCCTTGATTTTTGCAAGAACACCTTTTCTAGACGAATTTCCCGCTGATACATGTTTGTATTTGGGAATGCCAAACCCTGACCTTTGAGACTTGCGGTACGTCTTACACAGAGTGTGGTGCAATCGTTTTGAAGTGAAAACGTTTGATTTGGGACCAACATATGGTTTACAAAAGATAGAAAGATTGAATGTTTTTGCATGACAATATGAAGTCCACTTACAGCAAAGCCTGTGTAACATTTTTGATATACGATCCCTATGAAAACGATGTGCAACAGTTCAAAAAAACACTCCCACTGCAGTCCCTATCACAAATGTCATCTTACGAAATCATTTCTAATGGGCGCGGCCATATTGGATTTTAGACAAGTTGTACATGTGTTCGGTTAAACGGGCCAGCCAATAATTGTCGTATTTAAATACAAAATGCGCTATTATTAATAAAACATAATTATAATATTTCAATTAAAATACATAAAATTAACATGCAGTAATAATCACAAAAGGCCCATGTACAAAAATGTTCCCCTGAGGTGTCAAGTACAGAAGCGACTATTTTAATACCAACTTTAAAAGAAATTCCAACTTTAATCTTGGATTTTCCAACTTTGATGTTGGATTTTTTAACTTTAAAGCTGATTTTTCAGGTGGAAATTTCCAGCTTTAATCTTGGAATTTCCAACTTAAATGTTTTCATATAAATATTAAAGTATCAGATATCAAATATTGAAATAATGTTGAATGAAATAAATGTAATAATAGATAGCGTTGATAAAATTTCAAGTTTAAAGTTTGAAATTCCAGGTTGGAAAGGAAAAATTAACTTTAACGGTAAATTCCAACTTTCCAAGATTAAAATTGGAATTTAATACAAGATTAACCCTTTAACCCCCATTGACGCATTTGGACGCACTTTGATAATACATGTATTAAAAGTTTAATTACTCGCTTATTTTATATCGTATGATAAAGAACTAGATATCAAAAGAAAATACAAATCCTCAGGAAAACAGAAGTAATTAAAGAAAAATGATTAATAACTTAAAAAATAAATCATAGTTAAAATTTAAAATCATTTTTAGCTCTTCATTTTGAATGCGCATTGTCGGACAAGGACGGCTTTTACAGCTCGAAAGCACCGACTTAAATAAAAAAAAATCCCCGTAATTATTAAGTAAACAAGTAATACACCACTTTTTATAATATCCTTGATATTTTTTATACACGTTTCATGTGATTTTTTAGAAGAACAAAATTATAAACAGGGTTCAATAGTAAATTACGTTGTTGTACATATATTTTTCAGTTTTCATCCACGCCGTGAAGGCTATTATCGATTGCATTACGTATTTATATTTGTATATAAAACTAAAATGGACCAAGCTAGTAACTGCTTCTTATAATCATATATATTTTGTCAACATTTTATAAAATACGAAGTCTTTTGCCGAGATCACAACAAGCTGAATTTATCTCCCTTTTCCGTTACTACGCTACAATGTAAACATTGAACAAGCGCGGGATTTCTGAGTTTGACATGGAGAACAGTTCATCGGATGACGATAGCGATACCTTGTCTGAGGGTTCAGATCTCCAGCTATTTAGTGAACATGAATTTTCATCGGACACAGACAGTGACGATGATACACAGCAGACAGAGTCATCAATGGAGCCTGACAGCCAACAAACAGAAGCAACTGATGATGACTTCTGGTCTTACGATCTCCACCCAGTGGACATAGCACCATTTACTGAACAAGTAGGCCCAGATCATACTTTACAGCCTGACGATGACTTGTTGAAGTATTTTTATCTTATGATAAACGAAGATTTCTTTGAAACCGCGGCTCAGGAGACGAACAGATATGCAGAACAGGAAATGACTCGCAAAGGTTCCCGCGATTCGATTTGGTACCCCACAACTAGCCCAGAAATGAAAGCTTTCTTTGGACTGAATATCATCATGGGAATAAATCAGTTACCTCGCATCGATATGTACTGGTCGGAAAACCCATTTGTTGGTAAGTAAAATATATGATTTGTATTGCATATAGTGCAAGAAATTCACTAAAGCTAAGCCGCTTGTACGATATAAAATACACACAATTATATTGAAAAAAAATAGAATAACAAAAACCACAAAAACAACCTGCCACACAGAAAGAGTAATTTAAATAATATACCCCCTAAGAATTAATATTTTTGGTTTTCATTCTCCCAGGAAATGAAGGTTTCAAGAAATGCATGACAAGGACAAGGTTTGAAAAATTGCTGCAGTATCTGCACATAAATGACAACCAGGCTCAAGCACCTGCTGGATCACCGAATTATGACAGGTATCATACATGGTTTTGCTTTGGTTTATACAAAACTAATTTCTTTTTATGAGGGAACTTGATATATTTTTGTTTGCTATTATTATTTTTTTGTAAAGATTGTAAAGACGCATTTGTAAAAAAAAAAAATTAGCAAACAGAAAAGCATGTGCTGAAATATTCACATTGAACAAATACTGGAAACAATTTTAATATGATTCATTTCCTTTGGTAATAAAACTTGGTCCCTCATGTGAGTGATTCTAACCGAAACGTGGATTGCACAGGGAGAAAAGTAAAAAAAAAAACCCAGATGAAATGTAAACTGGATCATTTTATCTTCAAGTTGTTTGAAAGTAATATAAATTGTATTTGATTTTGATTTTCATAGCTTACTTCTATTCACATACCATTTTACTTAGAAAATAACATGAACAACCAGATGTAAATGACATGTCCTAAGTCACAATCAGTGGTTCAGTATTAGTAGAGTCTTGGCATGTCAAGTTTTGGATCATGGTTTAGAGTTTTGACTGAAACCGAAATATCAAAACTGGAATACAAAACTACTAACTCAGTGAACAAGTATATTACATGTATACACGGATGCAGAAATTCTGTTTGCCAGGGAAGGGGTGGGTGGGTTCCAAGATCTATTTTAGTTACGGTACTTTACTATGTGAACTATATAACTTTGAATTTTTCAAAGGGGGTGTGGGCTTGCAGTTGAAATCCTCCACCACCCCCCTCCCCAAATACATTTTAGAATACATGTTTTATTACATTTCAGACTTCATAAAATCAGACCACTTATCGACATGACAAGAGGAAATTTCCAGAAGTTTTACAAACCAGGGAAGTGTCAGAGTATAGATGAAGGAATGATAAGGTACAATTATGTCATGGCATTTCATCCTTGCTCTTTTTCAATCCGCTGTCTAAATGCAACTTGTTAGCATTATGCTAGTGAGAGCTGCTTGGGTCCTGGCCTGAGTTGATTTCCAGCCAAGCCATATATTTTCATTATATTTATATGTTCATTCTTCCTTTCCTACTACATTACTTTATCCAGTATGTATAGATTTGCCTATATTATGATTCAATTCTCATATTCTTACAGGTACAAGGGACATCATTATGCACAGCAGTACACGCCAGGAAAACCAATAAAGCGCGGTCTAAAGGTATTTCAATATTTATAACTTTTGTAATCTTCATATCTTTTTTTTCAAAACCTTGGATTCCCTAAGTGATCATTATTTTTTTTAAAAATATTTTAAAAGTTTTATTTAAAAAAAACCCAGAAAGTTTACTGACAATACATACAGTAATGAAACCGAATATCATTATTTTTAAAAAATAATTTTAAGAGTTTTATTTAAAAAAACCAGAGAGTTTACTGACACTTTTAATGTGAAATTGAAAAATATTGAAACGTTAAATTTTATAAATGTTATGACATGGAAACTTTATTTTCATGTAGATATGGATGAGATGTGAACCAAGTGGCTACACCAATGATTACAGAGTGTATCTTGGTAAACATGATTCAATGTGTGGCCCATCACTAGGGGAACGAGTCGTCAAACATTTATGCAAGCCATTGAAGTGGAAAGGTCATCATGTGTTCTTCGATAGGTAAATTAATTATTGTCAGAATGTCTGTCTGTTTATATGCAAGTGAAATGACTTTTTATGAACAAAGGTTATAAGGATTTCAGAGTTTATGCACCATAAATTTGCTGTGACACAGGATTGGTTTTATCAGTTGTGTGTTTTATTTAATTTTTATTTTTGGGGAAGGGGGAGGGGGTAACTTTTTCTAGAGATGCATGAAATGCTGGAATGCTACTTCATTTATTTGCAGTAAATGTGACACATTTATGTTCTTGTCTCATGAAATAGAAAACTTTAGTATACTACTACTAAATCTCTACTAGTATGTCTCTGTTATATTGACAATTATGTAAATCAATGGCAAAAGTTTTGAATTACAATCTTGACCGTGTTCATACTACTCCATTTTTAGTGGATTATTGTTTACATTCTATCCTGTCATAGTTGCTCGAGCCTGAAATGGGAATGGGTAAAATATTGTCTCTGATTATTAAATTAAGCTTGATGTCTCATTTTCAAATGACTGATTTATAAAAGGAACATATAATTATGTCTCTCTTGCATGCTGTCATATTTTTAACAACTTTAAAAAAAATCACAATCAGTGCAACAGTTATATGACTTTCTTGATTTTATTTTATTAACCGTGTTTTCCAACGGGAAAATCCGGTTATTAAAATGGTGAAAATTGCGGGCGGGCGGGCGGGCGGCTGCCAAAAGAATACCCTTATTGTACAGATAACTCCTCCTACAGTTTTCAAGATAGGAAGTTGTTCTTTTGCAGATCAATTGTAAATATATCAGAGGTGTGCATTTTGCTAGGATTTTGATTTCTGATAATTCATGAAAAAAATACCAGCTTTTGAACTTGATCATTTTTTGGCAAAATATTGCATAGGGTACCCTTATTATACGGATAACTCCTCCTACAGTTCTCAAGATAGGAAGTTGTTCTTTTGCAGATCAATTGTACATATATCAGAGGTGTGCATATTGCTAAGATTTTGATTTCTTATAATTTATGAAAAAAATACCAGCTTTTGAATGAGTCTTTTTTTGGCAAAAAATTGCATCTAGGGTATTCCATTTCACTGGATACATGTTGACATGGATTATTGATACAGTTCACATAATTGAAAACCTACTTTGCTGTCACCTTGACAGCTTTTCACTTGTTAAAATTTTGAAATAAAGGTGGCATGGGACACTTCCATGTTGTGACGTATTGTTTATCGAAATAAACAATAAAACTAAGTGTAATTATATATGTAGTTTCTTTCCCAATATTGTCAACTATAATAGCGTAGCGCAGTGAGTTAGAGGGATTGCTACGAATCTGAAAGTCATGAGGTTGAATCCTGCTTGGGATTTTACAATTTTTACCTCAGTCTCAGAATATTTTTAAAAGCTATATTTTGGTTAAATATTGTAAAATTTGAAAAAATTGAACCGGTGAAAGTATTTCAATTATAAGGAATTTATTCCACAATAATATTGAAAGATGCCCCATACCACCTTAAGTTCATTATATTGTTGGTTTTCTTTTCCTTCAGATATTTCACTTCTATTCCTCTTCTCCAAACTCTTGAATCCTACGGTGTATATGGTTGTGGGACTATAATGGCAAACAGGAAAGGGTTTCCCTCACAGCTGAAGAACCCACACCTTCCTGACAGAGGAGATGCTGAACAGATGCAACATAATAACCTTGTTGCCACCGTATGGAATGATGCTAAACCTGTGTGTAGTTTTTATGTGGTAAAATAGATGTTGTATTTGTAAACGTCTAGGTTCCGTGCTTATCTGTTTTACGTGAACAAAAAAAACAACGAATATTTGCGAGAGTAAACATGTTTTCAAATGATTTCAAAAGACAGTTTTATTTAATTTTTCATATAAATTTAATCTCAGGTTCACATTGCATCTACAACATCTGACCCTCTCGGAGATGGCCCAGCTCAAAGAAGAGTTCGGGGTGGTGGTGTTATCATCATTCAGCGCCCGCCTGCAGTTGAGCACTACCAACAACACTACTATGGAGTAGACAGGACACAGCAATACAGATCCAAGTGTCCAGTTGGCCGTCCATCCAAAAAGTTTTGGAAGTATCTGGTCAACTATATTTTTGAAATTTCTCTGATCAACACATTCCTTCTTTGGATTGAAACCCCAGGAACAAGAAAACCAACAAAACATTTCTCTATGGTTGACTGCAACTTGTCTATCGCGGAGAAACTTATTGGTGATTTCTCTAGCAGAAAGCGGGCACCTTCATGTGGAAGGGGAGTTGCAGGTATTAGTGTTGCTCACATCAACCGGCACATCAGCACAAAGTTGACAAGACCGCGAGGAAGATGCAAACAGTGCAAGAAGAATGGCAGAAGAAGTGACACATTTTTTGGTTGTAGCATTTGTAATGTACATCTGTGTAGAGGAGCTTGTTTTCAGGCCTATCACACTTATCATCACTTGCTTATGGAATAGGTGTATATATCATGTAATGTCTGTTTATAATTGCATGTTTTGTTCAAATAATATGCGTCTACTTTATTTGGTGGCTTCAAGCACCTATCTAATCCACTCATATGGTTTGCATTTTTTCAAATGTGTTTTTGTCGTGTACCTGTGTACCATGTATTTTTAAAACCTTCTAAATATGTTATTGAAGAGAAATAAACTATTCATCACTGTGTGTTGGTAACTGTTGCCATGACAACCATTTTAATTTTAATGTATTTAATATTTCTATTGTATACCAAAGCTGAATTCTTTATTCATTGATTTTCTTGAAAAATTGATAAAGCTTTTTGGTTTCTTCCTTTTGAATTTTGTTGTATTCATTATGAAATAATTTCATTGAGATACCTTGAGGTCTTGTTGCTATGGTAACTATTGTTTCTGCATTTTCAAGGATGAATAATTAGAAAAAAAATATATCGTCTGTAACATTATATACCACATTGTAGACGGTTATTGCCTTTTCTGGGTCACTAAAGACACATTTTGAAACTTTATTACAATTGTTTGTTGTTACTTTTATTTTGATCAGAAAATGCCAAATGTTGCGCAAAGCAACATAAAAAAAGTTGTTTCAAATTGTTTTGATTAGAATTCCAGCTGTTTAATAATACTTTACAATGTATTTTTCTGTAGAATATTCTGTATATTACTTAATCATTCAATATGGTATCAAAATATTTCACTATTCTATGAAAAATCTATGAAAAAATATTATTTTATGATTTAAGTCCAAAACGTTGCCATGGCAACCGCATATTTGACTTTTTTAAATCAAATTTAAAATCTGCAAAAAAATGTCTTTCATTCCATATATAGTTATTTAAGTAAAAAAATAACCAGTATTTAGTTAAATTCAATTTGTTATTATATAACTTTATTTTGGTAAATTGTGAAAAGTTCTGGGGGTTAAAGGGTTAAAGTTGGAATTTTGAAGTAAAAACATTTTACAACGTGGCACCAATACGATTTCATCGTTAAAAGAATTCTCTGAAATTCTGACCTCTCGTTAACTCGTGGTTATGATCTGATTACCGTAATATATTGTGATTGTGACCACCCTATAGTATAATAGTTATGTTATACTACTGAAGGGTGAACTATTAATACAACCAAACCTAGGATACGCACTGACATAAATGAGGGTACATTAATGTGTTAAAAATGAACAACTGACTAAATCAAAAAAAAGAAAATAGGTTACTAATCATAAAAATGCATTTCATAAATTTGTTTAAAATATATTTAATCCAAAATGAGCCCCAAGTGTAATCTTAATACGATTCTTGTTTATATATGTTTTACATATCTGTTCCATACAGCAAAACTCGGATATAGCGAAGTCCTAGGAACCGGTGAAAATTCGTTGTATCCGTATAAAGGAATCGCAATGCTACGTATGGCGAATGCGTTATATATGGCATGTTTCAGTTCCTCTACATGACCACCATTTGTGATATGCACACTGCATGAGACATTCATAAATATGAAAATGAAGTAAACGATACTTCATCGGAAAATATCAAATCAAAAATAGTTTCATTTTTGTTTTTCTTGTGATAATTATTTCAACTGGTATTGTTTTTAACCTTTGAATCTATGAATTATTTCGACATTATAAACAATGTAGATTTCGTTATCTTCAACTATACTGGACTCGAATCAATAAGCTCCGGATTTATGATCGATTAAATCACTGTATTCGATCATCAGTACTACTCAACTAATGATTCTGTATTCCTTAAATTCAATGTTATATCCAAGTTTTTTGTAACCTTGTAAACCGTACAATTATGCATGGACTTTTAATTAAAGAAGTTTACCGGAGACGCCATAAAATGCATATATATCCGTTATTCGTTCTATATTCGTGATCGTACTGAACGGATTTTACTTCATGTGTATACTCAAGTTTCGATATATCAAGATCGTATTAAACCGGATTTTATAACACATGTTCACAATGTATTGTATTCTGCGGGAAATATGCAACATTAAACTACGTACGTGATTAAAAAACTATAATAGTCTAAGTTTGTGATTTGCGGCTGTGCGTGTTTGGTTTTGTTTTGTTGTTTTTTTTTTAATTATTAATTAAGTATATTTTAAAATTATTTTGGGTTTCTTTCGTTTGATTTGATTCTACATTTTAGCTGCTATATTGAATTCTCAAGTCTGCAAGAAAAATGGTGTATTGTTGTATTGCGGTTATTCTTTATTTTTCTTTTTGGAGGGGAAGGCGATATAAGTGCACATTTCAGCCATTTTTAGAGATTTCTTTAGCGATCTGTTCGTCAATCGACCACACTGTCGTCGTTGGCACAACAGAGACATGTAAACTTTTTATCATGAAAGAAATTATAGAGATTGTTGACATCCGGTGACAGTGCATATCAAACCACTTACATGTAAAGTCACAAGAAATCCAAATTAAAGAGGTCTTATCCTAAGACTTAAATATTTTGTTCAGAGAAGATGAATACAATTTCCGCCTTCGTTGTTGGTACACTGTAATTAATAGTCTATTGTAAAACTATAGTTTATATAAATGACTATGTCCTACTATAAGTAAGGGTCTGTTGGCTAGTCAGTGCCTCCTTTTCGGGTGCTGTGGCTGCCTCTATCAGCCCGAAGAAAACATGTCGGAAAAACACATAGTTATCGTTGGAGCAGGTTTGGTAAGTATCCTTAAGTATTCTTATGCTGTTTTTTTAGAAGGTTGGGTGGTAAATACATAACATTTGATATACCTTATATTGATAAAATTGGTTTGTTTATCCATAAACTATTACTTCGTAAGGAAATATTCAATGAATTTTAACATCTAAATCTAAATATTTGTTTTACAGCTCTTCTTTTTATGATATTTCTATATAAAGTCTAAAAATCAACCACGGCCTCCAAGCCCCCGTGAAAGTATAAACTATTAAAACTTTCATCCCAGCAAATATATGAACATTTTCTTGGTCTGTTCAAGGTAGGAACTCTGAACGCTATATTGTTGGCAAAACGGAATTTGACCGTGAGTGTGTACGAGAAAAGACGTGGTAAGTTGTTTATATAGTATTGATATTGATATAACAAGGTCATCTTTAATATACAATGGATACTTATTTACCTAATGAAGATTCATTGTACGATAAAGTGTATATAAGTTAATTAACTGTAAGAAAGCAGTGAAAACAATGAAGAAAATAAGTTAAGGAAAATAATCAGAAAATTGAAAACCGCTAGTTCCTTTTCTGTTACCAAAAATCAAAATGCGTATGCTGCATTACTAGTCTATTTTTCAGTAAGAAAATAATGTTGAAATAAAAAAATTTTTCTTCGAAACATGATACTGTAGATAAATGCCAATTTCCCTTTGAGTAAAGTATTTTCGCTATCATTTAATAACAACAGACCTTAGAAGAGAGCCACCCCCGTCAGGACGGCGGACAACCAACCTGGCACTGACCAGTCGGGGGATGGCGGCGCTCAAACAGGTGGGCGTGGCCGAGCAGATCGCCCCCTACCAGGTGGCTATGTTCGCCAGAATGGTACACGAGGTAGACGGGACAATGCATCCGCTCTACTATGGCCGGAAAGAACAGGTTTCCAAGTTTAAATTCACATAGCAATTTTTAATATAAATTTTGATATCAATAACTACATATATGGACTATTACTTTTATCAGATTTAGTCAGATTGTGGGCTAGTTCTCCAAGGTCAGGAGACAGATCTCTCTCTCTCTCTCTCTCTCTCTCTCTCTCTCTCTCCGATTTACTTTCAAAAGCTTGAGTGTAAATACAAGTATTGTTAAATGTTAGTTTTGGGATTAGATAATTATCACGTTTGTCTTCATGGAACTGCAAAGGGCGTAACCATTGTACATTGTAAGTTCTTTACTTTTCAGTGTTATATATTTATCACATTTGCCTTCATGATATAATATTTACATTGTCCAGTGTCTTTGCCTATGATATCACTACGTATCGATTTTGTACTATATAACCCTTAACTTCAAATAATGCCAAATTGAGGCGCCAGCGGGTTTGCTTATTTTTATTTAAATATTTAATCGTACGATAGCTTAAATTATATAAACATAAGTAATAAGGAATCATTCTTTGTGTATCATAAGGTGATAATTTCGGTCGGGGCGTGATCAAATCTATCATAAAGCCCTTATTAGATTTGATCACGCCCCGACCGAAATTATCACCTCATAATACTCAAAGAATGATTCCTTATTCCTTAAATAAATCGCGTAACCATTGTAAGTTCTTCCTTTTTTTCAGTTCATTTTGTCAACACAGAGAAATAAATTGAATGAAATCCTTTTAAATGGTAAGAGCACTATCCAGAATGATTTTAAATGAGTAGATGTATAATCCAATATATTTACATATCTATGGTATGATACCATGATATGGTATTAATATAATACAATATAAAACATCAGCTTTGCACTTTAGTTAAGATGTACAATGACATTTGTTGATTGATGTATTAATTAATGAATTCTTTGTAAATCCAGCCGCAGAAAAGTTTCCAAACCTCACGTGTTTCTTTGAGCACAAACTGACATCATGCAACTTAAAGACGGGACAGTTAGAGTTTTTACAGTATGTCGCAAATTTGATTCTTTATTCCCTCACACTACCCAACTTCTAAGCATATGAAAACTAGAAAATTGCAAATACATCGAAATGATTTTTTTTCAAGTAAGGGTAAAAAGGTGCGCGTTCAGGCGGACGTGGTGTTCGGTAACGACGGAGCTCATTCCACCATACGCCTGGAAATGATGAAATGTTCCCTGATGGACGTCCAGCAGATTTATGTCCCCTACGGTTACATCGAGTTACCCGTGGCCAAGACTAAAAACAACGACGTAGGTTACCATTCAGTTACCGTCGGTTACCTTTTTAGTTTCATTGACATTTCAGCTATGTGGGTCAACCCAGCCATTCACTTACTTTTATAACGGTAATCGTGTAGTATCATAGCCATTTCATCCATTGTTCTGTATGTAACAAGTGGTACACTGTACATCGTTTGTCTTCAGTTTGCAATGGACCCACAACATCTCCATCTGTGGCCCCGTGACGACTTCTTGATGCTCTGTACAGCGAACTGGGATAGAACTTTCAACATAGCCCTCTTCATGAGGTTTGAGACGTTTTCCAGTTTAAAGACGGAAGAAGAGGCGGTAGAGTTTTTTAAGAAACACTTCCCAGACGCTCTGGTGTTAGTTGGAGAGTATGTATATTGTGTTTGTAGCTTCATTGAGATATGTTGAGCAATTTCCAATAAAAAATGTCGCAGATATTACAAGTGTTTATGAATTATTTTGAAGGAAAAACCTTCGGTCTTCTTTTCCCACATGGTATCCTTATCCAATGGTTACAATAAAGGTAATGTTTGATGTATAACCAATGTGAAGTGATTTATTCATAGTTATGTCTTTTCTTAATCAATTCAGTAATTTGGGACTGGGTTTTTTTTTTCAGTGTTCTCCGTACCACATCGAGGGCAAAGCTTTGATAATGGGGGATGCCGCCCATGCCATGCTGCCATTCCTTGCACAGGGCGTCAATTCCGTACGTCATGTTCTTCACTGTATTAATTCAATGTAACCTACTGTATACAGGGTTATTTTCGCCTCGTGTAATTTTTGCCTTCCAACACTTGCAAATAGTTTCACCCAGTCTTGAATTCGCCCAAACACAGTTTTGTTTTTAGATTGATAATATGAGACATTGGAATTCGCCCAGTCTTAAATTCGCCCGCTAACAACGAGGGTGTACGTGGCGAAAATAAAAAGGGGGCGAATTTTTCCTGCTTACAGTTTCTTCAGTAATCTTATCGCAGAATCTGTCATTTACTATATTTGCAGGGATTTGAAGATTGCATGCTTCTGAACAGTCTTCTAGATATACACAAAGACAACTTCGGTAATTATTACTATTTCAATACTTGTGCTTGTACAACTTACACACGAAACCTTAATGTTACGCTGATTTTAATCACATTATCACATGAAATTGTCACGTCAATGCAAATTTCATTTTCATTGTTTTGTTAATCAAAACGAGATATGACATACACTCCTGATTTATATAACACATATTCTTTATTTCTGATCCTTTGAATACAGCGGCTGCTTTCTCGGAGTACTCCAGATGTAGAAAAGCGGACGCCCACGCAGTCTGTGACCTTACCTTGTACAACTTCCTGGAGGTGGGAACACTCCCTTCTGACCAAAAACACTGACCAATTTCCGTCTGTTAAAACAAAGATCGAAATATGTTACTGAAATCTTTCTCAATTCTTTTTAAATCACAAAATAAAAAAAGGAACTCTGTATACCATAAAGTATCAGAATATAGATTTGTCCACGCTTAACACAGATTATTGGTGATGTTATAATATGATGTTTGATTTCCTTTGTTCTCTTTGATTTTGAGGTACTATTTTAACTACTGCAACGGATTTTTGTCTGATTTAGATGAGACAGTTAGTGAACACGAAGACTTTTCGCTTAAAGAAGAAGCTGGACAATATCCTCCACGCCATTCTGCCAAACAACTGGATCCCCCTGTACTCCATGGTAGGAATTTACTCAGTGGTTGCTCAAAATTTACTAAGTTTGATCTGTTTGCACACATTTTTAAAAGGGACAATCAACAATTTAAAATATGCATGTACGTTAATTTTGTATTATCATTTTATCGTCATCAAATGTTGAAAGAAAGCACTCTATTGTACAAAGTTTAGTGTGAACTGATCGTGACAAGGTCGAGTCAAATCAGCCAATACAATGGACGTTTGTTGATCCACAAAGCTTAGTCACCGGTGGCCATTGAACAGGCAATCCTGGAATTTCCATTGCTTCTTCAAGGATGTGTGTTCCTCTGATTAAGCATTTTAATTTATAAAAGACTATATAAAAGAAGTTTTATATATAATTTCCATTTAGATATATTCAACCGCAGTGTAGATGTTCTTATTAATAAAATTCAACGGAGAAAGATTATTTACAAAACTTACAAACCCATGTTGTAGCAAAAGAACAGTTACTGAATATTTTTCTGCAATTAATCAAACGTATACATACATACATGCACAGTTATATATAGATTATATTTACTACTTCACTTTTCTCGGTATTAAAGAAAAATTAAAACCTCTATCTTCGTATATAACAGTCCTCTTGTGATCCGTCATACACATGTCCCCGAAAGATAAACGATAAGTGGGTAGATTCGGAAGAACATAGTACATGTATCTTACGAGGCCATAAGTGAAATTAAACTGTACAGGATACTATTTTTACATGTGTAGATGGCAATAGTTATGACCATAACAAATACCTCGGGAATACGTGTTTCTAGTATATACACATATGATTAATTAATCATTCGTTATCAATAATTAATATTTCTTGATGAATTACAGGTGGCATTTACAGATATAAGGTACCACATATGTAAGCAGAGGAAACAGTATCAAGATCAGGTAACATTCAGTCCCAACCATTATATAAATAGTGCCTGTTTGGGAGGGTAACTGTTGAAAATGAAACACCGAGAAAGCCATTGTCAACCGACGCGAAGCGAAGGTTGACAATGGTTTTCGAGGGGTGCCAATTTCAACAGTTACCCTCCCAAACAGACACTATTTATTTTATTATACTGAAGGTCTTATTTTTAAAGAAAATTTTCCTTCTTTTTTATAAAAAATGAAGTGAATTCTATGGCGAACCGTACGCGCATAATTTACGCGCATGTAACAATATATAACTAGTGCCTGTTTGAGAGGGTAACAGTTGAAATTGACACCCCGAGAAAACTATTGTCAACCGACGCGAAGCAGAGGTTGACAATGTTTTTCGAGGGGTGTCCTCCCAAACAGGCACTATTTATTTTATTATACTGAATGTCTTAATCTTAGAGAAATTTTACTGCTTTTATATAGAAATGACGTGAATTCTACGGCGAACCGTACGCGCATAATTTACGCGCATGTAACAATTCGTTGTGTTACCCGTTGCCAAGTGTGTTGCTTACGTTGAGGGTAATAGAACGAATTATCAACTGCGTCTAAACCAATCAGATTTCAGTGTTTTACATGAAAGTATAATAAAACGAATTGTTAAATGCGCGTAAATGATGCGCGTACGGTTCGCCGTAGAATTCAAGTCATTCCAATAGAAAAGCAGTTAAGTTTTCTTTAAAGTTGACATTATTTAGAAAAATAAAATTAATATTGCCTGTTTGGGAGGATAACAGTTGAAATCGACACCCCTCGAAAACCATTGTCAACCTCCGCTTCGCGTCGGTTGACATTGGTTTTCTCGGGTGTCAATTTCAACTGTTACCCTCCCAAACAGGCACTATTTATATAGTGTTACCCATTGCCAAGTGTGTTGCTAATGCTGAGGGTAATAGAACGTTTTACCAACTGCATCTAAACCAATCAGATTTCAGTATTTAACATGAAAGTATAATAATATCATTTAGGCAGTGATATTCATAAAATCTTTAGTAATTTCGTGGTTTTTAAATAACTGGAAAATGGTTATTTTTGTACCTCTTTTCATTTAATCTAGATCTAGAGTAAAGTTTACAAAAAATATTTAGAAGCTACAGTAATTGTATGGGGAGATTGCCTTTAAAAGTTTTTCGTTGTGTTAAAGTTAACAAATACATAACTTTGATTTTAAACTGTTACAGTGGGTTTTTTTCTTTTGTTGCAGATTTTGAACTGCATCCTGGTGTTAGGAACAGCTCTATTGTTTTTTCTTCTCATCACTACAGTAATATGGGTGTACGTTAGTTGGGACAGACACTGGTAGAGATTGTCCCACTGCGAACTCGCTGTTCATATTTACTCTATTTTGACTTTATATTGTTTTAAATAAAGTTGACGAAGCTTTTTGTTTAATTAGCGAATGACACTTTCAGACTACATGTATACTACATGTATACATTTGTTATCATACAGAGACAGATTGCTTTATTTAAGAACAAATATTCCTGGAATTATTGATTATTGGTTCAATACATAAAAGAGTCATTGGATTAGCTTCTACACCCACACCTGAGAATTTTCATTCAGTTTACTTAATGTCATCACTTGTCATTTTTTCAGTCTTTTTTATATATACATATAGATAGTCAAGTATAATGAAAATACATGTACTGTTATTAATCTTCAGTTCAGAATAAGGCACACATGTACCTTGTTTTTAAAGTCCAGTGGATTCTGATCACAGGGGTTCTATGTGTGTCACATGTCTGTTGAATCATGCACATTGTTGTCTTTGTGGACACTCGTCTAATAAACACTGGCAGCTTCATCGTTGTTCAATTTATTAAATTGCATTTTGGTATTATATTTTACTATTTATTATTATGAACCAGTTTGCACATTGCATACATAGACATCAGACATATGTGGACCTTTGGGAGACATAATATACATATCCATCGTTTTAATTTCAAACTCTTTTAGTCAGTCATACGCATGCAACATCCATCAACCCAATCGTTTTGAAATGAAGGGATACAGTTCCAGACGAATTCAATAGTAAAAATGGAAGAAAAAAATCGTGACCTGACATGCCCTTTAACTAATATTACAAAATATATTAATCATTCGTTATTAATCATCAATTAGGCGATTGCATACATATCATACGTACATGTATACATGTATGGCACGCCATTAGTAAGAGCATAACGTTATTTCTAGCGTGTTTAATTTGTTTCACGATCTCCACTAGCCACGGGTTTCGATCACCTCCGCTCCCTATTAACATATTGGCTACCTAAGGGTTCCGGGTCCCTCCGCTCAAAGTAAACCGAAAACTCTTTGCGGACATATAATAAATAACTTTATACATGTAGTTTTTTATGCATCCGTAAAGTTTTTTCTAATAATTGTAAACTGTAATATACGAATGCAAGTTTTGTCTGTAAATAAACGTTTCAACAACAGATTTCGCTGCTAGAATTTAGATATTTTATCTGTAATAAATAACTTTCTTACTACTTAGGTGTACTATTTGTTTATCACCGTTCCACAAATCTGGAAATATAAAATTAATACATGTTGCCGGTATATTTTTCATATCAACTTAAATATTCCTGAATTATAGATTTCATTTGGTGTGTGTGTGTATATATATATATATATATATATATATATATATATATATATATATATATATATATATATATATATATATATATATATATATACACACACACACACACAGACCCTGAAACGTGCTACTACACCTGTTGCACGGTTCGGTTCGTTACGCTTTCTAAACGGTACGGTTCGTTTTGTTAACGGTACGGTACCACTGTCGTGTATCCGCGCCGGTAGTGACGTGTTTGGATAAAGTGAAAATGGTGGTTCCGTTTGCTTCTTCATAAGTTTTCGTTTTATTTAAGTCTTACATTGTCTACTTTTACATGAAAAAGATCGTCAGATCTATTTAAAAGCGTATAAAATCTTTAAAGTTCTACGAAGTTTATGTTAAGATTATGTAAATATGCAGTTTATGTCCATTAATTGTGAACAACGGAACAGGTTTGGATGACCTTGTTTTTCAAAATAGGAACGGTTTGGATACGTATCTGATACGGTGTGGATGTAATTAATATGTGAGTGTAAACAGTTCGTTTTGTTAAAAAATCAAAAGAGATCAGTCAAATACAGAATTATGTACCAACTTTAAAAAGTTTAATGTCTGTAAAATCATCTAATGATACACATATTTTTTTTTCTCTTTTAAAATTGAAACGATATAATATATAGATACAATGCACAGAACAAACCGTGATAACGTGGATATTTTTAATTATTGGTATCCTGATATGGGTTTCATGAAAATGAAAAAAGAATTCACTTTTGATACAGAGTATTTAAATTACCGAACATCATACTTATCTATTTTTTTAAATTAAAAATTGACACGTTCCCAAACAACTTTTTGGTTTTGCAACAGCAAACTGCGCTTTGGCAAATTTTTAACTATGAAATTTTTATCATTTTACTTTCATGTTAAATACTAACGCGGGTTTTGTACTTTTTCTGCGGTAACGCCACCTTCATTTCCCGCATGAGTCACCAAAACTTCTTGATATACATAGATACTGTCATACATCTTTATCGTTTTGATTTTCTGGTGAGAATCATGATTGAATAAATGTACATATAAAATGGCGATGTTTACTTAGGTCTCGTCATCACTTGAATTTTTTGGACAAACTATATCTAACAAAAGAGTAAATATATGACTTGGCAGACATCTATGGACTTTGTATTATATCACTGGGAGTGAAATAGTTGTAGAACTTTCTTTGTCTAGCGATGTTCAGGCTTGGTATTGGATGTAAACGAGGCTCACTTTCATAATATTATTACCAAGCACGTTCTCCGATCAACTTACTTCACGATTATAAATATCATTTCAGAATAACTAAAAAACACATCATATACATGTAGTCGCTTGCAATAAAAGTAGTAGATAGTTATCTGTTAAGGTGTTAATATGATGTATAACTTTTCAGGTTAAAAGTGAAAAACTTTTTTTTTTAACATTTAATTGTGTTCCTCATGTTTCAACTCATATTTTCCTTATAATTTAAAATTAAAGAAAGAATTCCTTTGAAATGTTAGTTAAAAAAAAATTGATATAACTATATTTACATTTTTCAGTGTTTTTTTTTATGTGATAACACTAAGTATCAATTTGTTCATATTCAGTCCAATAAATTCAAATGACGTTTGCTTATTCAAATTAAATATTTAAAAGTACAATTGCTATGAATTTAATTAATATAAGTAATAAGGAATCATTCTGTCGATATTGTGAGGTGTAATTTCGTTTCGAGCTTTATTGGGTTTGACCACGCCCCGACCAAAATAATCAACTCATGATATTCGATCAAAGAATGATTCCTTATTCGTTAAATAATAAATTTCTGATCAATTATATACTAAATATACCATTTTATCAGAGGAAAAAAAAACATGCTTGCCTAAAGAAATGAACTTAGTAATCCAGTTTTCATTCCCTTTGACCATGTGGAAGTATTTTGGTTTCATCACGTTTATAAAAATGTCGGACAGGAAAGAAAAATACATCGTCTGTATATTAAGTTCTTTTCACCTGACTTTAAATACATCTTTTGCATGCTGTGTAATTGAATGGCCCACTATTTTTTAAAAAGATGTATCTTCGGTTGCACACCGATAAAATGCAAACTGCTCCCTTTATGTCTAAAATATCAAAAATGCTATAACTTTAAATTATTCAAACCGTACCATTTGCACAATTTATATTTTAGCATCCAAACCGGAATAATTTATTTATCCAAACCGTACTACTTCTTTAGCAGGTGCATGAAGTTCTTGCTATTTTTATACATATTAATGTATTAAAAAGACATCGGTTTTATTTTATTTGGTTAATGTAATGTTTTAAATTAATTTTGGCTGCTTCAGATTTTTAGTATGTGTTATATTATCTACGTAATCTAGAAATAGTTCTTGGTTTTAGCGTTAAAATGACACGTTATCGATTGATTTTTCTACAAATAAGTCGTTTTTATTAACGATGAACTAAAATAACGCACACTCTTTTCAACTGCAACACCTTCAGAAAAATATGAACGACTATTACGATATTTTAATTAGTATTTACCTCGTTGTCGATAGAAAAAAGGACACAACACTTATTGTTTTTGCAATGGATACGCCATTTTCACGTTGTCCAAACATGTCACTACCGGCGCGGATACACGACAGTGGGTACGCTTTGTGAATGGAACGGTTCGCTTTTTGCACGGTACGCTTTTCTAAAAATAGCTGCACGCTTTATGAGCGGTTTGCGCGCTTTATTAATGAGGTAGGGGTGGCCTGAACGCTTGATTTTTCTCTATATAATTTCGTTTAGTTTTTACCCGATCTACTTCAGTAAGGTGGTAATTATGACATATGATAATAAATTTTTTGTTTATTTATAAGATATTTTACAAATGTATTTCAATCTATATAACATCAGAACTTCCATCCGTTCCCCTGTTTTTAATACGTTTCGTGAAACGTGTACTCAGTTACAACCGGGAAGCGGGGGTAATTCTTATTTTGATTAGTCTGTTATTATTAGTATTTAATTTTAGATAAATGTAATCATTAAGATAGATTAAAAGAACTGTTTGACTTCAATCCGATATATTTTTGTTAATTCAGCGAGCTGTCGATAATTTTACAAAGCATCTTAAGTTTTTATTTCTATACATGTACTTCAATTGAAGTCATTAAATATTTCTAATCTATTTAAAATTGCTATAAAAAATTGCCCCGACTTTATTCCGATATTTCTTAATTTTCGTTAATCGTTGTCTTGATTCTCGGCTAGTTGTTATTTTTACAAGAATCTTTCTTTTTCCTTATTAATAATTCGTATGATCATTCTTTATTGCGTACTACTGTAGTACTATTGCCGATCAATTCCATTAGTGAATAGACGATGTAAAATAACACGCAGTTAATGATAAGATAAACAATGAATTTCAGATAAGAAAGATAAGAAATCTTGAAATCAACTGTTATATAGTTTTTTGAGTAATGACACGATTTTTATTCATTTAAACATTGATTCTATGATTTTCTGCACTTGTTCGTGTACACAGATCATACCTACATCTAACCCGTCATCGCTTCTCTTATCTGAACTAAGATCGCGTGTATAGTCAAAATATGACTATTAGTTTTTGTTTTTCCGTAAAACTATACATGTACATGTAACATATTTCTTACGATATGTACGCAACTGGATATACACAAGTCAACAGCATTTAATGGCGATATATATCATTCTGTTGAACAAGTGTCCGTATGCATGCGATTTAGCTGACAATTTACAGATGCTGACTAACCTGTTTATATTTTATTTACCTTTTTACACACAGACTTGTAGTAAACAGGTCACGGAAAATACCCGGTAATCAACAAATGAATGTTTAAAGTGATAAATATATTATGAATTTATCTAGTAACAAAAATAATACGACAGCGAGGGAAAAAAAGACTCTGATCGCCTATGATCTCTGAGTTTGTAATAATGAAGTCGGAAGGAAATTATTGTTGTATAATTTCAAATAGGAACGCTTTTTTTAATAGGAATTTAAGAAAACATAAAACAAAAATGGTTGTAATGAGTCACCAAACAGGTGTCCGTTGAAAGCTGTAAATACCGGCATCTCGTGTGCACCTATTTAAGGGTCCAAATATACAGAGTTAGTTGTAGAGTACAATAACTGCCGAAAAACAAAATAAGACAATAACACCTGTTGTGTATAGAACCCAAGATGAAAGACGCTGTTGTTTCTGATCAGCTTCTGTACACATATATCGCACGAGTGCTTTTGTTCATGTGAAATCACGTTGCCATTACCAGCTCTGCGGGAAATAAAGTTGAAAGTTATTTTATGAAATGTGTGTACTTTTTTTCGTTCAATGCTTGCATTTAATTTACTATGATTTTGTACACGTATTTATCTATGATATATCATATGAGAGTGATTTTTTGTTTATTTATTGCTACATAAATAGCTGAAGTACAAATCCCTCTAGTCACCGGTAATATGTGGTTGTCATTTACTACAGCACATCCACATATATTTAAAAACATGATCTGAAATGTTTTCTTTTCTCATTTTTAATTGGTTTAAAGTTTAGCTGTAGATTAATTAACAAATCAAAAGGTCCGCGTAACTTAAGTCGGCATTTTTTTTTATTTGAAAAGGATATAAAATTATATATTATAATATATCAACCCTTGTTTAGCCATAATGTATTTATTTCTAAACATACACTATTTTTTTTAACGTCTCAGGTAACTCTCTCTCTCTCTCTCTCTCTCTCTCTCTCTCTCTCTCTCTAGCTCTCTCTCTCCTGAGAATCACTTGAATTATGTAAGGCCCAGTATGTACCCAATGTTTCAAACATTTCACAAAAATAATCAAAATAGTATAACCACTAATTTTGTGAACATTGATAGTTTACAATGTTTAAGTAATCGGCGATGCAAGTTTTGAGATTATTACGGTCTTAGAAAAGAAATTAAATTAAAATATTTTGTAACTGTTTTAAAAAGAATTACAGTTTTAAATCTGAGTGTGTGTTTTCTAATCCAGTATAAAAAAAAATCTAGCAAAATATTTAACTTAACTGGTCAGCGATAATTTCTGTCCGTATTCATCAAAAAACATTAGGTCAATAAGCCGTATATGGAAGTTGCACGCTTATTGCACGATACGTTACGCTTTTTTGTACGTCTGGAGGCGGGTCTTGCATAATTTATCTTGCACGCTTTTTGCACGGTACTGGCGTGCGACCAGTTCTCGCCGAGTACCATTTCTCGCCAGTACATTGTGATATCATTTTATCAACACATAAAATTATAGACGAAAAATGACGTCACAATGTACTGGCGAGAAATGGTACTCGACGAGAAATGGTCGCACGCCAGTACGGTTCCTTTTGTGAACGGTACGGTTCGATTTGTGAACGTTACGGTTCGCTTTGTGAACGGTACGTTTCGTTTTGTGAACGGTACGGTACGCTTTGTGAACGATACGTTTCGTTTTGTGAACGGTTCGTTTCTTGCACGAAACGGTACGGTTTGTTTTAGAGGTGTATTAGCACGTTTCAGGGTCTGTATATATAGTCAATCTAAATTTCATTTCAATTTTGAAAGAATATTTTTTATTTAAAAAATTAAAACTCTTACTGAATTTTCTGGACATGTTTGATTAGATACTATCATCACGCATTGTCAACAAAAATTTAATACACCAGAGTGACTTTTTTGCAAAAAGTGTTTTTCTTCAATTCCTAAATTAAATACACCATAAAGAAAAAAGAACAAACAATATTTTAATGAGATGATACTTTAGCATATTGTTAGATAAGATAAATATGATAATAGGTGTTTGGTAAAACAGAAAAAAATATATCATTGTAGCTTAAACTTCCCTGTCAGGTTAGTATGTAATTTTTTGATCCGCCACAATAGGTATCTCGATCCCGATCAAAATATACAGAGACAGCCAAGCGTCTGGTTGAACGAGACGAAGATGTTTACAGGCAAAGCAGCACTAATTACAGGAGCAGCCCAGGGGCTTGGGAAATCATTCGCTGCGGTATTATTACAGAAAGGGTGCAAGGTATGTTAACAATTATGTGTGCTCATAGTTAATTTCATATGACAGCAATTTTTAGTATTACTGAAAAAAGAGGTTAAAGTCCACATTCGAATACATGAGATACCTCGGTATTTAGGTCAGGCATAGCTGCAGGTCTGTAGCTCCCGGTCTGGACGACCTGGGAGCTACAGGGCCACCCATTGAAATCAAAGTACTGAAGTACTGAAAGCCGGGCTCTTTTGGTGTGTCTTTATATATATTGTGTAGTAAAGACTGAAAATCTCAATCTCTCTCTCTCTCTCTCATGCTTTTAATGGAGGCAAAGCGTCAAAGAGTGACCAAATTTTGTTAGCGGCTATAAACAAAAATATGCCTGTCTAGAAGAAAAAAATTCAACAGTTCCTGACTTGAATTTTGCAAGAAGCGTTATATATTCAAAGGTTATATATTCAATCCCCAATTCTTCAACGCGCAGCAAAGTAGTTCATGGAAATTCATGCACATAGTATGTGTCCAAAATGCATAGTCTTGTTTTTAAAACACGTTATTGAAAAGAAAACTAAAAAATAGACAATTCTCTCGAAATAAATAAAAAGAAACAAAATAACAACATTTTTGACAAAACGTGGCTCTTTGTGTATAAACTATTTGGTATAGCGAAAGCTTTTACTTTGACGCTGTTTGGTTTTTTGCTTACTTTTGAAGTTGTGCTATTTATAGTAACATTGGCGATTTGCCTGCCTACAGCGAGGACTCTGCTTTCAGCAGAGCCCGGCTAAAAATTGTATATTTATTGCGCAGAAAAATTAAACGTGCGCTAGTTTTGGACTGATTTACCTGATTTATACGCAAATTCTGGGAAAACAATTAGTACCATTAAATTCTTCATGCAATTTGCCGCTTTATTTGCCTCAGACTTTCTCCGAAACACGCTACCGACCAATCGCAACTTCTCGGGCCTTTCCGGCAAGCTCGGAAAAACACCTCGAATGTATTAACATCACCGGATGTTAGAATTTTATACAAAATGGAGTCGCTTCCCGTTAAATTCAGTATCGGATAAACAGGTTTATCCGTTGATGTAAAGAAGAAATCAACACTCCTGTTAGAGTTCGAATTACGGGCTTTTATTATCACCAGTTATATAAATAGATTAATTTGACCCTGTAAAAACAATATAACAAGTATGAATATACGGCTTAAAACACATGAACTTCAAGTAATTACGTATTGATGTACAATCAATATATTGAAGTAATTTAACTTTATAAAGGGAGATAACTCAAATAAGTAAACTACAATTTACATAGTATATCTCCTTTATATCAATTTACATGCATTTGCATTTCAGTTATAAAACCATTGATATAATTATGTCATGCATATAATACATTAATCTGATAGTCTAAGCATATGAACATACACATACCATTCTATGGGAATAGGCCCCATATACAAGTTGAACCAAGTTCAATATGACTCAATGGTTGCAAGGTATATGTGCATTCTGTAATTAGTTATATGTCAAGGGGTAGCTGATATATTTTATATTCTGGGCTACATTTGGGAACAATTAAGAAGAACTCCAAGGCCTTTTGTGGAAACGACGCTTTAGATATTTATTGTCGTATTTGTGAATCAAGTAAATCTTTCCACATGAACATCTAGGTGATCTATAATCATATACAATTATAATATTACTAAAACACTCTCTTTCTCTACATTCACTCATTAAATTTATCTTTAGTTAAATAATATTTAAATTACATATATTTGATTAAAATGACTCACCAAGTATAACAGGAAAATGAACTAATATATAGTCGGGTTGAAAAACTATGAAGTTTAAAATTTCAACCGTCTGTCTTGGATGGCGTCGTGATTCTGAATTCAAGTTCGTGCTCAAAGTTAGATTAAGCAAACGGACATGCGCACTCACTCACTCAAACCCGAAAAACCAGTCTAACACACCCATTCATTCACTGATCCACCCGCCAATCGTAACCACGTGACCTCTCGTACTACTATCATACTATGAATGAATGAAGCGGTGTGAACGTAAACAAATGAACAATGGGAAATGAAAACAACATGAACGCAAATATGATTACTAATTAACTAAAATAATTAATCCTGTGACATATACAACTATTACACTATCATAAAAGTAGTTTTAATTAAAACACATCTAGGGAGACTTCAGTTGTTAGAACTATTTTAACTTTAACTTATTATTCCAAAAGTCTCTCTCTCACTATACATTCAATCAGAGAAAGTGCAAAAGAATTATAAATATGATTAAATACTGATTTGACATTTAGTAGAAATATTATAAATGATATTAATATTAGTAATATTAGATTAACTTACCAAGAAGAGATGTAATTTGTCAAAAACGTCTGTACACCTTTATTACAGTCCGCTCTCTTAAAACTCTTGACAAAGATTAAACTAAAACCCAAAGAACTTTTGGAGGGAAATCGACCAACCAATAGACAAACAAGAAACAAACTAAAACACCAATGAGATTAAAAGACACAACTTAACTTTGACCAAAATAAAATTACTGCCCTAAAGGCAACTCTGGACCTTTCTACAAATTAAGTTGTCATGAATGAATGCACACTATTGTATTTTAAGATCAATAAAATAATTATAGAATCCAATATATATGCATTCAAAAAATCATGAAAATATCAAAATGAAATGATGCATATGCAATATACATGTACTTGTAATTAAATCATAAAATATGAGACTGCTACACAGTGTTGTATGTTGCTTCTGTGTTATATTTTAGGGTATATCATTTACTTTAATGAAGTCTAGCTTACATCTCAACAGATCGTAAAATGGGTTGTATTTATATATCAAGTTTTATAAAAAGGGGGGTTGTCATGAACGCCTAGGTAATACATTCGAGGTGTTTTTCCGAGCTTGCCGGAAAGGCCCGAGAAGTTGCGATTGGCTACCGACCTCGGAAAATCAAGTATGTTGAATTTACATCGAGATCGAGACTCGCCATTTTTACATGTAAACAAAGTGCACCACATGAATTTACAGGACTGTAGCTGCAGGTCTGTAGCTCCCGGTCTGAAAAAATTCGGATGGACGACCTGGGAGCTACAGGGTTACCCACTGAAAAAATTGTATATTTATTGCGCAGAAAAACGTGCGCTAGTTTTGGACTGATTTACCTTATTTATACGCAAATTCTGTGAAAACAATCAGTACCATTAAATTGCATGAAGAATTTAATGGTACTCATTGTTTTCCCAGAAACAATTTTTTTTCAGTGGGTGACCTGTAGCTCCCAGGTCGTCCATCAGGCTAAAAAGAGGGCAGAGGGTTTTGAGATAAAGTTTATCATATGTATCAGTAACTTTTTAAATTGCATTTTAATATAAGCAAAATAATGAACTTTTATTCAGAATAATGCATCAACAAAAACATAATTATGTTCAGATCAAATCATTCAATAATATTTTAGACTGAGAAGAATGTGTGAGCACAGGCATCTTATTAAAAAAAAACACCTTGTACTATGATAATAAAAAAAATCATTTACAATAGTAATATTTTTGTACACAGATTTTTTCCATGAAGAGATAAGTTTAAAGCGTCAGTTGCCTGTCTATGTGAGGTGTAATTTTCATATCAATACTTCAAAACTAAAAAAAGATTTTCCTATGGAAATGCTACTACGGAGGATCAAATTGATCGATATACAAAAATGGTTTGCATTCATGGCTACAAGAATTTTCCAAAGGGTGGGGGTACAAGTTAATCCATACGGATGCAAAAGGCCTAATTTAGGTAACTTAATTTGATAGACCGGATCCCTAAATAGATATCCGCGTGATTGCTGTACGATAAATTCCGAGGTAAAGAGGTTTTTCAACTTTTTGTATATGTCTTTATTGTATAATGTTTAGGTATGTGCTGTCGATATTAATGAAGAAAAGTTACAAAGCACGGTCAAAGAGTTTAACACTGTTTACGGAGAAGGGAGCGTGATCGGGAACAAGTGCGATGTTACTAATGCACGTGAGCTAAAAGGTGCGAGAAGACTGTTGAATTTTTGGTAAAATATATTTTTCGTGATATTTTGACATTTTCCGTTTGTAATTTTAATAAATTTTATTGACTTTTCAGAATCTTTCAAACAAGCCAAGGATACTTTCCGACATATAGACATTGTTGTGAACAATGCAGGTGTCGTAGATGAGCAGAATTGGGAGAAATGCCTCGACATAAATCTGGTAAGTCTGTAGTGTCACCCAGATTTTATATAGTAAGTCTACCAAGTTACGGCAATTCCGACTTGCCGGTACAAAACATGAAAGTCTGCATATTGTATTTTAAACGAATCTCTATTTACCAAAATAAATTACATGTAATTAAGTCTGGGAAACTGTGATCTTGAATCAAAGAATCGAGACACTTCGGTACCAAGTTGTCTATAGGGTTTAATCGTAAGCAAAATTCAAGACATGTAAACCTGTAAGTCTAACAATGTTAATCGTACTGGTTTGTGAGTCTGAATTATGAATGTGTTCTAGTGTAACCTATTACTCAGGCATTATGAATACTTAAATGAATACTTAAAACTTTCATTTTACAGTACTGTTCCTATATCTTGTCCCCTCGTATGATACACATTTTGCAGCCCGATTTTTTGAAAGTGTTTAGGTTGGTAATAACCTTTCAACTTTCTAAGCTTTCAATCAGTACTTTAGTTTCTGCAATTGTATCTTTGTGTCAAGAAATAGCACATCTGACCTGTTACAAAGACTATACAGATGGGAAACGCGTAGTATAGTGACAGGTAAGTCAGGTTACACGCAAACAGTTCGGAGTAACAAAGGTTACACAATCAAAATACGATTGCATTTTCATATTTGCTTGTTTAAAAGTCAGGATTTTTATTCACGATTACCCTCTGTACCTGTCCATCGTACATGAGCTTTTACATTCTTCTCTTTGGTCGTAATAATACCGTGTCTTTTACTACACAGACTGCCGTTATACGCGGGACTCTTCTTGCTCTGGATTACATGAGGAAGGACCGGGGAGGGAATGGCGGGACCATCGTCAACGTGTCCTCGATGGCAGGTAATCACGGGGCCGTCTTACAACACGCAATATACATATGTAGCAAAACCACACCGTGTTTTTATTTATCACGCGTGTATGATATATGTAATCTACCAAAACATAATAAATTTATTGTAATAATTTCAATATGAAATCATTTTCTACAAGCAGAAACAATAATATCTTGTCATGTTTTATCAACATGTAAAATAGCAATACCACCTTATATCTGATCAAATAAAAAAGTGAAATACACGATCAAAGTAGTATAAATCACACTACAGCAATGAGAATGTTAATTTTAATTCACAACTAAGTCATACAATAAAATACTCTGTATAATATTGTTGATGAATTATACACGGGTACTCACTGCGTTCATTATTCTGTACACGGACTGCCTCTCACTGGTAATTGGCACGTGTCCGTTATCTTTCTACCTCGTATTTTTTATACATAAGTTCTCCTGTACCAGGGTATTAAGTTTATGTATACATAAACTATCTTGTACAAGGGTACCAGCTGAGTTTATGTATACACGAGCTGTCTTGTACACATCCTATACAAAGGAACTTATATGGTCTTTCTGGGTGCATGTATATATGTATCCCCGAGTACCCAAACTCCGTCACCATAAGCAGAAAACCTCCTGCGTTTCTCTGCAAATTATCTTTGTAGTTTTTATCATTTGCAATCACTAAATATAATCTGAAATAGTATAATTTATAAAATTATTAACAAAAATATTCTTATTTTTATTCAAATAACCCTCTGAATACGACGTTTATCACACGTGCTTATTATATTTTATGAACCTAACTCCGTCACCCACATGCTCTATGATATGGCAGGGAATGAAGATACATTAACAATTTAGTTAAAACTCCATTTGTATCTAGGTCAAGTTGTAATAAGTAAAAATGGTGCATACAATTTTAATTGTATTTAATTTCATTGAAATGAAATGATCGCCAGAATAAAAAATGGGTCCTTGTAACAACAATCACAACGGCCTTTCAGAATGTATGGATGCCGTTTGATTTATGTCCTTACATATTTCAAATATTTTTTACCATTAATTAATATATTACTTATTATGTTTTTTATTTATTACATTTTTAGAAATGTAGCGTATTCTAAATAGCGATATACCGGATATATCTATACCCTGTATAAGGCAAAAGTATCGGCATGAGCGATTTGACGTTATCATCAAGAGTAGTGCATGAAGGCTATTGCGGACTGAAAAAAATGTATTAATTACCTTAATCAAAAATGTATCACATGTGAAATGTTTCATCTTGACCTCTCTAAAAATGGCTGACCACCGTAAATGATCGAATATGCCCGCATGTCAGAAATATCGATATTTTAGTGCACCCGTGAAAAAGTTTTAGCTGATTTCACACAATTAATGGTGCATAAAATGAACAAGGTTTAATTTTGTGATTTTTTGACACATTCTTAAATTTAACCGTTGCAAATTGTTGACATTTGATTAAAGATTTTTGACATGTAAAAAATGACGTCATAATCGTACTTGATTTCAAACGGCGAGGAGTTTCCCGAAAGTGACGGAGTTAGGGTAGTGACGGAGTTAGGGGGCTATGCGATACATGACTTGTCTTTCGCAAGTGTTGCGTATATAGAGGAACTTAAATTGTATGTAGGCAGGGGATCTCTTGTACACTTTTATCTCCCGTGCGTGCTTGTATACAACAACTGTGTTTTATACAGGTATATACCCCGTGGAGTTTGCACCGGCGTACGCCGCTAGTAAACATGGAGTCATTGGATACACCCGAAGCTGGGCGGTTAGTGACGTCATCAATTTTCTGTTGCATTATATAGGTTTATACAATATAGTCGTATTGTGTATATCAGAGTGTAAAGTTACGCCTTTTTTATACCCCCGATCCGAAGGATAGAGGGGGTATACTTTTTACCCTTGTGTGTCTGTCCGTCTGTTTGTCTGTCCGTCCGTAACAAAAATTTCTGTTGCATTTCTATCAGCAACTACTTATCGTAGATGCTTGAAATTTTAATATTTGTTTAGACATGCCATATCGTAGGATATATTTTTGTACAAATCGGCCGTCAACTTCCTGTTAAATGACGTTTTTGTTTATTTTTAGCCTAGTTTTTTAAACAAATTTTCGTCAAAGATATGTCAGCAACTATAAATTGCAGATGCTTGAAATTTTAACACACTATTTGTTTAGGCATGCCATATCGTGGGATATATTTTTGTACCAATTGGATGCCAATTTCCTGCTAAAAGTCGACTTTGCTTATTTTGCGTATTCACATCAGAACGGGGGTATCACTAGTGAGCATTAGCTCACAGGTATCTTGTTTTTCTTACAATCAGTTTCACCCAGAGGTACAGAGTAATGGAGTTCGCCTCGTCTGCCTATGTCCCGCATACACAGACACCGACATCATCAAATCCCTCCCGAAATCTTCTGTAGACATAGAGTTGTATCAGAAATCTCTGCAGACATTGGGTGTCATGAAGTAAATATATTTACATGTACCTCTTTTATGCATGTAAGACTCCAAACTCCGATGGTTGCGCCGAAGTCCGATATGTTACCGATACGGACGCCAAAGACCAATGGAGGCGGAATAAAAACGTCATAGGTAACGTCGAATCAAAATCAACACGTCTGAAGCGACAGACTGTCCGGACGATCGTCGCTTAAGACAAAGTGGGTAGGGGGGAGGGAGACCAACGACCGTAGTCCGGATCAGTTTTTGTCCGTTTTAAGCGAGGTACAAAAAATCTGAAAATAAGAGGCAGAACATTAGTCATAATTGTAAGGGAAAGTGTTAACATGTACCGTTAGATGAATGCGAAAACGAAAAAATGCATATCGTGTTTAAGAAAAAAACCTGCTGCAATTTTAAAATGTGCCTTCTAAGATACGTGTAGAGAATTTGGGGTAGGGGCTGTTTGATCAAAATAGTTATGACCATAAGCTGAGTTTTTAACTTTCTGTTCTAAATGCAGTTTGATTATTTTATTCAAATATAGTCAATTTATAAATTATTGACGCATACAGACTGACTTAAACATAAACATCATTTATGCTTTTGAGTCTAATTAGAACCATCGTACTTTGGCGTGTCGCACCATCGTACTTTGGCGTGTTCCACCATCGTACTTTGGCGTGTCACACCATCGTACTTTGGCATGTCACACCATCGTACTTTGGCGTTTCCCACCATCATACATGTACTTTGGTGTGTCCTACCATCGTACTTTGGCGTGTCACACCATCGGAGTTTGGCGCAGACCACCGGACTTTGGAGTCTCAACGCATTTTGGATTCCTACATATTAACGAGAGAATTTTTAATTTTTTGTTCATTTTAATAACATTGCTGTTACATTTGCCTCTCAATTTTCTAGGATGGAACGAGTAATGGAGGCCTTTGTCAAGCTTTTAGAAGACACAGACAATATCGGGAGTGTACTTTCTGTAAACAAGTTTGGCATTAAGTACTGGAAAATGCCAGACGCAAAATTGTAGCAATATAGACTGATAAATTTATAAGATTTAATGTGATACTTGTTATTATGTTGCAGAATAGATAATATGATATACTATATATTCAGACGGACCCATTAAAACAACTCCATTACAAATTCACATCATTATAAATTGATTTAATGAAATAACTTATTAATGTTTGCTGCGATCAAAATTCATACAACAGTTTTAAAAAAAATACACAAACTGGAACTGGATAATCGAGAAATTGTCCAGGTTTTTCGTTTTCCTTTATATTATAAAACTGCAATAGGCTTGATGAGGTACAGGATATATATCCCGGTATTGACGTGTGTTGGTATCAACGTCCATACCATGACGAATGCCGCTGTCAAATCATCTCATTCACCGATTTTGTAAAATAAATTTTCATTAATGTTTGTTTAATCGTTGTCTTAAAGGATGACTGCACTTAGCGCCGGGTTTGGGTCCTTTTCGGTCGCTTCTGTTGCGTTTATTTCTTAACCTAATATCACTTTTGTTAATTTTTTTAAAGAGTCTAGTCAATTTCCAACATGAATTAAGATTTTAGACTGTGATATATAAGCTCATTCTATGTTTTTCTCTTTACAACTTTCGAAAAAAAGAGAATTTTCGCTTATCTGCTCTTGATCAAACATACGATTGATATTAATATGCACGAGAGGTGGAGCTTACATCATCAGAATGGTACTAAAATTAAAATAGTACAAGCTTATCTTTTAAAAAGATGGTGAGCTAGCGCTGTAGCAATCATAAAACAGAGGAGCAGATTTCTAAAACATTGGTTTAAATCTCCGAATCGATTAACTTAATTAACAATAGGAAGGCACAGTGGTGTATTGGAATTGTGCTCTCGAGCGCTAGCAACTACGTTAGTCCTTTTCTCTGGAAAACGCATGCTCGACTCCATAGTAGGGGATTTTGGGAATACTGTATTACCACATCGATAAACTGTACCATTTTAATTTCGTTTTATCATCTTCACGTGAAGTTTTGTGTTTTATCGTTAATGTCAAACAGTAACAGTAGCTTCGGTCTTATGCTATGTAGAGGAAGGTGACATTTAAATAAAAAGAATTAAACTGTCTTTGATAACTAATTGCTGTTCTAAAGACGGTAAGCTTTTTTTAAAAAGGTAAACTTGTATTCAACATGCATCCTTGGTTACAACAGTGAAAGCGAAGGTGAGAAGAAGCAGTTTTTTCTCATTTAAATCATGGGCGCATGCTTGTCTATATTAATCTCCCTTTGACATAACTTTGATGGTGCAAATGATGACCCCTGCCTATGAAAACAAATTCGTACTCGGTAACAACATTCTTTTATTTAACGCAATTACGTAAAGTTACAGATTCTATTTTGACCATTTCTGCAATTGAAAGAAAAATTCTTCTTTTAAAAGTTTATTTTCTCGCAAATATCGCATATCCTTAAGTGCAGTCATCCTTTATGTTAAAATTATGTTTTATGTGAATTATTATTTTAAAAATGAGTGATGTATATTTATACTGATTTGATAAAATAAAGAAAATATTACAAAGGTGTTTTGGAGAGTTCTCTGCAAAATATTAGACATTATATGAATTAGAAAGAGTTGCGATTCACAAATTCTGTCTCCAACAGCCAAAAAGCCACCCCTACTAAAATGCAAGTTCACGGCTTGGCCTACCTCCGATTCGGAAACTTCGTACTCGAGACGTTTGTCGCATTCGTTATCAGAATTAACGTCGTCATACAATTTATTTATGCTCAGAAAATTTTTCTCGTCATAGATACTATTGTTTTGAGGGGAATATACATTTTCAAAGTACGTTCCTGATAGATCAGACACACTTTAGGAGGTATTTGCAGTGATACCGCCGTACTGAATTTCCGGATATACCTTGCTCTGGCGGGGTCGTTGTTTGCTTATCAGTTTCCAAAACAATCGAGTGTCGCAGACGGCTGCATTATCTGTGTCGGTATAAGTTTTCTTGATAGACTGCTCCAATGATAGTGACTGGCATTTTAGAAAACGCCTTTTCGCGCGCTTATATAGTTAAAGTACGATGTGTGATGCATCCCGCGGGGTCTCCCTTCCCTTAAACCCCTGTCACACCGGAGCTGCGTCCTCACGGCGATCCCACTGCGTCCTTAAATAATGTAAAACGCCAAGGTAAACGCAGTAGAGTCTCCTACAGCGCCATAAGAACGCAACGGCATCTTCGTCCGTCGCGATGGGATCGCCTTGAACATTGAAGAACGCCATGCGACGGCGCCCACTTTGAACATGCACAAATTACGCGCCGTGGCTCGGCGTTCTGATAAACACGCCGTAGAAGAGTAGTGAGATCGCCGTGACAGCGCTGTAAGATCTCCAACAGCGCCACGAGAGCCCCGTCGGCGCGCTCAAGGAACACAGCTAATCGCAGTGTAGACGCAGTGATAAGTCAATTGCGCTTGCACGGAGACCCCACGGAGTCCTTTGGGATCTCACTGCGTTTCTATCGCGCTCTTACTGCGCATCCACAGCGTTTGAACAAGTTGTTTTCCATTTGGCTGCGTTCACACAGCGACCCCAAAGAGCTGTTGCTGCGTTCATCGCGCTCTCGTAACGTTTCTTCTGCGTTTATACCGCGCTCCCACGGCGTTTCTAGTGTTTTGTCATCAAGACCACGAAAACTCGAAAAATGGCTGTTGTACAATAGCAAGCGATGTACTAATTATTAAACTAGATGTAGATGACTATGTAAAAAGTAGCATTTGCTAATATTCCAAGACCTATCAATGGACGTAAATGCCATTTGGTTCTGATGTTTTCAAATCTTTTCTATGTTTTTTAAAAACTAATAACGGATCTTTTTGTAGACCTGACTACTAAGAGTTTAATCCTTGTCCTTCACAAATTGTTTAGAAGTAACTATGTTTCAATTACAATGTACCTTTTCATAAAATCAAAACAATTTTTTAATACTTTGTTTACTAGTTGTAAATTCTTGTTTGTTTCCCATACAATTGTACGAATTAATATTAACATACCAAGAAGTAAACAACGTCTTGTGCACGTAGTCATCGCGCAGAGCACGCCGTGGACGCGCGGTAAATTCTCCTTGCACGCCATGAGCGCGCGGCGGAGACTCAGCGAGAGCGCAGTTAATCGCCAAGTAGAACTCCGTGGAAACGCAGTTACACGCCGTGGGAGCTCCATAAGAAAGCCTCGGTCGCCGTCAAGACGCCATGACGACTCCACTTGTAAAATTTTCAAATAAAACTGTACACTTTTTCTTAATTTTCCTTGCGATCCTACGGCGATTCCATGAATTTTACAACGCCGTGAACACGCCGTGGTAACGCAGCTTGGTGTGACAGGGCCTTAACCCAGATGCCTCTCATTCTTCGTTCTTGGGCATGAGCTTCTTTGACCTCCCCTGTCCAGAAAGGCTTACCTTGGGGGTTAAATTTAGACCTGGGAACGACAGTATTCGCACTTGCTGTTACACCCCTGCGAATGTTATTGTCATTCAAATTTTATACCACCTGGTTTAATTTGACCCTTTCAGTTTCGGAGTAAAAATCGTACCTCGTGTATAAAGTCTATTTCACAGTATCTAGGTTCTAGTAGTCAAATCTAAAATCTAGAGGTTTATTGATTTTAAACTTTATCTTCATTGATTGGTCAATAAAATGTGTTTTAAAAATAAATGTGACTATACAAAAATTAGTTTTTGTCTGCTGTTGCAACAACTAACATGCTTAAAAAAGATCCCTCCTGAGGATTAATTTTCGATCCGCGCCTGACCTAGTAATAACATCAATAGTGAAACAGACTATACCATTTTATGCAGAATGTTCCTTGAAAATGGCTTGATATACTAAGTTTTAATGCAAAATAGACACCCATTATTTTTTTTAAAACATGGTATTGCACACCACAAGCATCAAACATGGCTATGATTTTATTAAGCAACCCAATGTTTATATTTTCAACCACTCTACACGTGTTTGAACACGAACGATAACTCTGTTCTGAATATTATCGTTTAATATAAATAACTGCTAGATGATAAAATAAGACATACATCTTGAAAGCTTTTCCCGTTTTACCATAAAACAAAGTAGGATATGATATGAAAAACGACCAGTACTTACGTATTTTGAGAATATTATCCGAACACTTATACTTCCGCTCGAAATTTCACAGGAACTGAACAAATATCGGTGAAGTCTCGTGAACTTTAATTCGAGCACCTCTGGATTTATTACTTCCTTAGCAACGATAAAGAAAACATTCCGAACACATTCGCAGGGGTGTGTTATACATTTAACGAATGCCATACAAAATTCCTTAATTTTGGGGTGGGTCTCTGATACATTATTTCCTAATAAATTATCAAACTGGTGAGTGACCTCTCTTTCATAGATTTGCATGGACTCGTTAGATATTTTGTTCCATGCTGGAGTTTTGTTAGTAAATTAAATGAGATGATGTTAATTGCTTTGTATATATTGTAAACAGCCGGATACCTCACCGGATACTTCACCAAATATTCTGTGTATACATAAAGAACTCAACACTTCTATTTTATATGTAAGTACCAACAAAACAAACAAAATGCTTGCTATAAACCTTAAGAATTGTAATAGATAATTTGTTAAAAAATGTAAAAGTAATACTCAGTAAGCCCAGGGACGTATATACGAATATGATCGAAGAGCCAATTACTCAGGATATATTTCTTTGTTTCTAAAACTGAATTTGCTATGTAAATAGACTATATGAGAAGATTAAAAATGTTTATTTTGAGACATGTATCCGATTTAATCTGACAGACGTATTTGTATTGAGCTAGGGTGATATCAGGACTTTTTCATTTTAATAACCTGTATTTCAACAGAAAACAAATACTACCCCTTGATGTAAACATCAATATTTTGTTAATAGATTATCTTTACTAGAGTCTCAGGTTGTGTCATCATTAAATTACATGGCGATAGACAGAACATCGCTGGGCGCTCAGGTACATTCCTGACCCCGGGGCAAGAGTTAATAAACATATAGTAATCGACCAGGAAGTGGGGGAAGATGAAATCAGATATAGAACACCCCTCTCACAATGGTACCACTGATCCAGGAACGATGAGGTATGCGTCAAAAAGACGGATTATTGCTGCAGTTTTGGGCATCACTGTTTTTAAAGTACTTTTACTGTACCTGGCTTTGATGTATGTGGATAATCTAAATCATGGTGACGAGGTTGAGAATTTTCCCTCATCTTCCATCGCGTTCAGTGAATTTAGGAACGAGGAATTAATCATCACAGAGATAAGTTCGGAAGTCTCCTTAGACGATCTGGAGCAAGACCGGAAGTTAGTGACGGACCGAATGATTGAATCCGATAACGAACCCCTAACGAGACGGAACTATACCAGGGAAAAACGGATGTTACGAGAGAGTAAATTGCATTTTTCACCACAGATAATCAGCACATCGAAAATCGAGCGACTTTTACCGAGTGTTGCAAATCCGGTAAATGACAGAATATTTGAACAAATGAATCATGTTCCTCTTCAATACCAAGACAGAAGTAACTTTAAAACGATTTATCTTTTTGGAGGTCAAAGGGGTTGGGGTCATCCTGATGGCCAAACAACGTTTTTATCTGAACAGTGTTTAGTAAATCGATGTCGATTCACGTATGACAAGAAAATGGCCAGCAAAGCTGACGCTGCTGTCTTCGGTAATCCCAATCAAATCCGTGTGCATCCTCCATTACAAAAAACAAACCGCAACCAAATTTGGATTCTTTCCGCCATTGAAGCTCCACCAAATACAGGTCGCCATAGAAACTATCATGGTCTTTTTAACTGGACCATGACTTATCGCACGGATTCCATAATTGTGACCCCATACTTCAAGTACAAAACTTTTACCCAAGTGACGAGTCTACCTCCGAAAAACTTTGCCGAGGGAAGAACCAAGAAAGTGGTGTGGTTTGTCAGCAACTGTAACCGAGTTAACAGCGGACGGATGGCGTACGCCAGGGAGCTTCAACAGTACATCCCAGTAGATGTGTACGGCCGATGTGGGGACCGGAAATGTCCAAAAACAAACCCCAGATGTAAAACAATGGTGAAAACTGACTACAAGTTTTACCTGGCGTTTGAAAATAACAAGTGCAAAAACTACATGACGGAGAAAATCATGACTGCTTATGAGTAAGTTTGTTTTTATGAATGAATCTATACTATAAGAAATTACCTGTAGAAAAAAATTAAGTTCGTCAGAATCATAAAATATAGAACGAGTTATGGAAAAATCGACATCCTGCACTTTGGTTTGAATAAGAATATTTACTAAAGACGATATTATTCAAAGAAAAAGATACAAGTGAGAATAACAAAAATCATATAACGTTGTTCAATGTATACATTCTAGGAACTTCTTCAGTTTCGTTAAGCCTTTCTATATACATTTAATTATATAGATGATTATTGAGGTTTGCAACCCCAACTCAATAGTCACATGTTTCCATTCTGCTCCATGTTTTAATTGTACAAAATGTTGATAATTTTTTTCTTCAAAATTCTCCATTTAAGGAAGATAGATTCTTAACAAGTTTCCCGATGTTATTCATCTGTTACAAATTTTTTAGGCGTAATGTACATATGTACAGATAATGATATATACCTGGAGGATAAATTATGACTAGGATTTCCAGCAATGAAGCTTGAGAAAGCAAATACACGACTAGGTAACATGGGTAATACATCAGTGCTGCTTTTTTATGTCGCAGTTTTGATTTTCTGTTTCATTTATCAGTTTAGATAAATCTTTACACTAAAGACTGATGAAATTCGTAATTTTTGTGCAGTGCAGGAACTACTTGTCGTTATAATGTTTATGTATAAATGTTTGTATATTAACGCGATCTAATTCTTTCAATAAATATAAAATTTTTAAACATTAAGTAGCGACCTTAAATGTTAGAATTGTATCATCTTTAATTGGTCGTATTTGTTGTCGATTTTAGCGTTTATATCTTCAAAGCTGCTTGTTCCGATTTTCTATTTAATTCTGTGAACGGTTTTAAACGATAGCCATGCTAAGTGTGTGCATAATAAAAGACATTACAGTAGTTTTCCCTGTCAATTAAGCCATATTTGAATGAAAAAATTGATGAACAATTTGTTAACAAAACAGACGACATAAAGAGGTACCGCGTTATTTCGCCTCATATTAAAATTCGCCCGCGATGGCGAGACGGCTGTTATTGTATTACGACTTAGACATCGTTATTTATAAAGGTTATAATAATTTGGCAAATCAAATATAGACCTGTGTACATTTTGTTCACCAATAATTCTGACGTTGGTTTTGTTCATAGTCCACGCATAACATGCGGATTGAATAAACCCAATCATTCGTAAGATGAAACCAAACGCTTCCCTTTTCTAAACATTTACATGATGCAGTTTGGTTTGTTTTTTTGTAGCGCCCATAAAGAAATTACGTTATTTTATTGAATATTTCTAACTTTGAAATGAGACCGATTCTGCTGGTGTTAATAAGCGAAAGTCTGTAGCTTTCTAAGATAGTATGGAAAACTATTTGATACCGTTAGAACGAAAAAAATCAGACCATGCAGTTTTAAAGACATGGATATCACCATCTCGATAGTTTGTATACTTCGATCCTCTTGATAGGGCTACCAACACTTACCCTTTATAGGATCATGGGCAATACTAAATTCATATTCATATATTTATTATGTATTAAACTTTTTTTTTCAATCACAGGAATGACGTCATTCCAATTGTACTCGGTGCTGCATCTTGGGAGTACAAGAACGCTCTGCCGTCTCACTCCTACATTGACGTAGATGACTTTGAAACACCCAGAGACCTAGCCCAGTATTTGCAGAAACTTGATGAAAACGATGATTTGTATAACGAGTATTTCCGATGGAAATCCTACGGCGATTTTGTGGCGTCTAAGCCGTGGTGTCGCGTGTGCTCCTTGTTACACGAACCAGCACTTCCGGCCATCTGGTACGACGATGTGGACGCATGGTGGCGCTCCAAGGACACCTGTATAGACCGTAAAACAAAATGGAGTAGTGTTCTCGACAAATGAGGGTTTTACGTGTATTTATTCATCATTCCTTGTGCCAAAACATTTATTTTATTGTTTACTGTAAAAATTTTAATATTATTGCCAAATGCCATTACTGTATTCCCCTTGAGGATTTGATCATTCCATGCAGTAGTTCGGTTTTCTGTCAGCAATGCCGTGAATATTGTAAGTGACGCGTCGTTTTCACTTAGAGAAGGGTGTTTGAAATAAACTGAGTGTCTTTTTTAAGTTAATATGGATTGACTTTTCCCGTCATAGCATATTTGCATCTTAAAGAATTCAACGATATAGGAATATGCATCGAGACGTTTTTAATAGATCATTTATATCTGATACCGTTGTATTTCAGCATGATAGTCCTGTGGTATATTTCTTTATACACGCGAAATTGCGGTGATGGAGAAAATTTCAAATTACGTTGATGTGTATTTTCATTAAAAAAGAAGACATTATCCGTGTTTAGACTTGAATTCAAGTTCAATATCTCAAAGCCGTCACGTTGTTTAGTTCCACAGGATTACTCGAAGGTACATTTACAGGTTTGAGATGCATATTTTGCTTTTAACATATTATAAGTATTGTATAATCTTTAGTATAGTCATTGTATATTTATTTATCAAGAAAAATACATTGAAATAAAATGAAAAAAAAAATGATAAACCAGATTGTTTCAGCAAATTATCGGTAGCTGCCATAATGGAACCCTGGCAAATCATTAAGCTAACTGCGATATTAAGTCTTAATTACACCCCAATGCCTGTAACTGTATATCAAAACATTAAAAAATAACCCAAAAGTACCAAACAATCAGAACCACTCATTTGTATAACAACACAGGTTTTCTTTCCGTGAGCCGGCACCTGGGAGGTACTATCTTAATTTCTTTTAGTACAATCAGAGAACACACAAACACGATTTTAATGTAATCGCTGAGTGATTCAACTTGAGCAATTTTAAATCAAATATTGTGTTGATGTGACTCACTTTGATGATGATCTCGGGAAGAAGTCTACGTTTGAGACAGGCAGTTGCTAGCTATCATTACTGAAATACCGGTGTTGTATAGCAGTTTTTCCCCCATATTAGCTTTTCCCCCCGGAAAACCTACTATATAGTAGCCTTTCCCCCTAGGGGGAAAAGCTACTATATAGTAGCTTTTCCCCCATAGTAGGGTTTCTCCCTCACGTTTTTGGTTCAGATTTTATAAAAAAATATTTATGGAAATCCAGTAAGGATTAAAATCAATGTCTCTACACTCCCAGGTTGCATACATGTATATTTGCATTCATCTGTACAGGTTAAGTTTCGTTTTGATGATTTATTACTTTTAAAGACAATGCTGAAAGTTGAACATGTGTGTAATGGAATTACACATAGAACTTAATTTAGGTAATTTATTGAAAAAAGTTTTACAAGTTATTCACTTATATGCATAATTCTGTGTTCTGAAATTGTATTAAGCGAGAATGTTTTAGGAATTTTTTGATAAATCTATCAGACTGTTTGTTTGTTTGTGAAAATTTCATCCAGGCTAAACCTCTGTTTTAGAGAAATTTGTTTCCAATGTTTCAGAGCCTGATTTTTAAAATCCTATTATAGTAATTATAGTGCATATTCTTTAGGGTCTAATGTCTCATAAACTAGAGATGACCGTATCACCATATTTTTATAGTGGCAGTGGTTTACCACTTGAAGATGACTCTGAAAATTTCAGTCCTCAGGGTAGGGGCCCTTGATGTTTCAGGGCCCGATGTTTAAAACCCCATTATAATGATTGAATAGTGTTCTTTAAGTGGGGACTCGAATCTCAAATTCTAGAGATGACCAATTCACCATATTTTCACAGTGATAGTGGTATACCACTAGTAGATGACACCGAAAAATTTAAGCCCCCATGCAGGGTAGGAGCCTTTCTTGTTTTCGAGCCCGATGTTTGATATCCAATTATAAAGAATATGTATTTTTAGGGCCTTATATCTCAAAAACTATAGATGACCACATGAACATATGTTTACGGTCATTTAAAAGTAAAAACATCATTTAAAAATACACAATCACTCATATATATCTTTATCCAAATGATTGAAAATTATGTTTAATTCTGCTACTTCTTTTTTTTTTTTTAATTTACGGACAAAATTTTTTAAAAGGTATGCGGGTAAAATTCCTTATTCTTCAAAACATTAAGTCAATTCATAAGATGACTAATGATATAATAAATAATTAGATAAATAAATCAATTAACTTTTATTCATAAAAGGAGAAACCGAAAATCAAAAATAAATAACCAACCTAAGCGCATATACGACTTTTTTACTTGTTAGATCATTAGAAAAACAAGCTTATATTTTAAAAAGTCAGCTCATCACAATAAATGTGTTGTTTGTTTATTGGGGTTTTTTTTTGTTTTGTTTTTTTTAATTACCCTTGTTTAATTGTTCGAAAAAATAATATGGTACACAAGTAAATCTTTATTGCAAAAATATGAAACAAATAATATAAAATATTTAGGTAATTGAATCGTATATCTTGATTTATATGGCATCGTTTTCAAAATTGTATATTTATAAATCATGTTGCAAACTTAAAAGTGGAAAAATTGCATCCTGTCTCCCGTTTGATATTTAGAAGAAGAAATATATAATTGTTTTTAAGATCGTCAATTCTAACGGTATTCATTTAAAATTGATAGCCTTTTGGACTAAATAGTGAACAACATAAAGTTAGTTCAGGCTCCATTTCACAATTTCCAAAGTAACCAGCAAAGATACTGACATTGTTCTGGTTGTGAAGACATTTCATTGTTTTTTAAAATGTTTACATCATAATATTTCGCGTTCCGTAGAAATGTGCTTAAAAATATAAACATGGCTAACTTGAAAACGAAATGGTAAACACTAACTTTACACATGCTTTTAATACATAATTAAAACACCCCTTACCCATGATTTTGAACCCCATCAATCAAAGTAATACTAAAACATTTCAGTTTCTCATCATATCATTGCATCCTGTCTCCCGTTTGATATTTAGAAGAAGAAATATATAATTGTTTTTAAGATCGTCAATTCTAAGGGTATTCATTTAAAATTGATAGCCTTTTGGACTAAGGGAGTAATACATTTCCACTTTTTATTTCCTTCCTCTACAAAGTTAAGTCAAGATTGGTCAGTTAGTTCCCTAGGAGAAGCTTATACATTGATGGTAATACATTGGAAAATTAAAGTTCCAAACCGGCGTATTTTCACTCAAATGTGTTCTCGCGTGTTCATAACGTCGAAGTCAAAACTGTAGATAAGCATCGATTAGAAGAAAAAGATTCGAGGTATTCCGAAATCCGTGTAAAAGGCGTTCCAAAAAGGTGTGAGAACAGGTGAAATAAACGACGATGACACATGAATGTTATGAAGGCGCATGCCTTAGTTCATATTTGGGGTTGAAAAACCTTGTATTTTATTCTATGTATTAATAAATGCCATAATTATCCTTTTTTGTGAGAAATTAATATCATATCAATTATTGCAAATTATTGTCACGAATGGTCTGCAATAAACATGGCCGGAAAGTAAAAATGGGGGAAAATCCACTATATAGTAGGTTTTCCGTGGGGGTAATCTGGCTATAAAAAGGGGGAAAGCCCACTATATAGTCAGCTTTCCGTGGGGGAAAACTGCTATATAGCCATTTTTCCGGGGGGAAGAACTGCTATATAGCCATTTTTCCGAGGGGAAAGATGGCTAGGGGGAAAAGGCACTATATAACACCGGTACGGTTGTTTTCGCCCCGTGTTATTTTCGCCTATTTTCATTTGTAAACGGTTTTGCACCGGCTTTAATTTTCACGGACATAGTTGTGTTAAAGGACATTAGAATTTGCTCAGACTTAAATGCGCCTACTGACAACGAGGGCGAAAGGGGCGAAAATAAAATGGGGACGAATATTTTCCTGTATGTCGTGATTAAAGACTCCAATGACGATATCTCAGCTAATATTTCAAAGTAAAATCAAACACTGTCACCAGCATACATTGATTCTTTGCTTGTAACAAGGAATTAGCATTGTAGACAGACCGAGATATGTCAAACGCATATAAAGGAGGAGAGAGCTAGTCTCAATTTGAATGATCAAAGCACAAAAAACTTGTATGACTTTATGAAATGGAGAAGTTTTAATTATCCTATCAAAATTCTACAGACGTTGGTGTCAGCGACAAACTTGAAGGGGACATATTTTAAAACTTTATTTACCAACAGATATACATATTTGGCAAAATTACATTTCTACACGTTTATACAAAAAAAAGAAGAAAACAGGCGATTCACAAACAATTTAGTGCTTTATTTTAAAAGTGGATCTGATATGTTGCAAAACAGTGCTGTTGAAAATCATGAAAATCGGATATGAATTTTATAAATTGTAGTAAAAGTCGTTTAGGCGTAGTTCTTTATTAGCGTTATGACAATTCTTGTTTCTTACATCTCGCTGCTACAAAGAGTGCAACATCCGGAATTGGTCAACCTTGACCGGGCACAACATAGACAATAGTATCCACGCTTCCTTATATTACTGTTGTAATAGTCAGATCTTTTATTAGTGGTAAGAAAATCACCTCCATCATCTTCATATTTACAAATCTCGCAGTATTCTCGTTTGTGCGTGAACAGACACTGAAGACAAGCTGAATTGTAAGGCCTGGCGAGGGGATACCCTGAGGGTTCGTCCAGATAGACGGCACAAGAGACCGGGAGTAAAGCCAACGCAATCAGAAGAATGTAGCTCGCCATCGTCGTCAGATATCTGTGAAGAAGAAGAAGACAAATCTCACATAATTCCATAATTCTGAGTGGTCTGTGTGTTATAATATTGATTGTATAGGTCTATGTTATACCCATAGGAAAATTATTTCAATTTGTCGTACAAAAGTTCAACACCAAATGTACTAGTATACATTAAATTGATAGCATTTTCTGATATACGTAGCTGATGTTTAAGTACGTAAAAAGGAGCACAACAATCTAGATGAGTCTGAAATACTGTTCATTGCGATGTATCCTACGATCTTTGTTTCTACATTGTACGCCGAATTAAAAATCATCGGAGACTACACTAGATAAAATGTACAAATGGTTATTTTGAGATTCAAATAGGTATTTAGTAAAAATAAAATGCAAATGAGGTAACAAAGAGATTATCGATATCCACAGAATTATTACTAAATAAGTATTATTAATAATGTCCCACTTTAACGAACTGTCTCGAGGGTCAGACGACAGAATTCGATTTAACCGCTCCAGGTAGACAAAAGTTCGACAATTAGTGACATTATATCTTAATCGAAATTAATAATTGATGTCAGGCATGTTTAAGTAGAGATAGATAATGAGGCTTTATTGGCATTTCCAAACTCGCCGGTTTTCTAAGTGATGAGACATTTCCATTTCCACGGAACAGAGGCTTCATACCAATTCCATTACAATGGCCGCGGTCAGTCGAGGACGCCAGAAGTAGCACAGTAGTCATTAGTCCAAACCAAAACGCTTCTTGACGATTGTGTTCTCATGTCAGCCCTTGTATTCAAGAGTACTGAATGGCTTCAATATGTGCTAATGTCTAGTTACATGAAAATCATATTATTCATTTCCCCCGCAATTTTACATCTTGGTTGTACAAAACTTATTTCTTGCAAAAATATTAAAACTGCATTTTATTTTTTATTTTTTATTTTTCTGGTAACGTTAATCCCATACTTGTAGTAATAACGGTCTCAGCTGTATAACTATAAAATGTGGATTCTAAAGCTTTGCCCATTGCACGAATTGCTACTTTATACCGCGAATTGGTATATTCAGCGACACCAAAATGCATGTGCATAGCAATAATTTCTAATATTTACATACAGTGTTTATTTCCCCTGATGTTATCATTGGAAGATAATCGTTAAATCATATTTATCGTGCCTCAAAAAAAGAGTTTTCCCGGCAACGTTTCTTGCATGCACAAAATGTTTAGCCGCAAAAGCACAGTGTGTTTTATGACTATTCCACCTATCATTCGATCATATCCATGACAAATATATATAACAGAATGACTTTAATACGACGATAAAAAATGTTTCATTTAAATAAACATCAAAATAAATAAATACGCGCGGTATTTAATTTGTGCGCACGACCTGGTGTGTTATTGGAGCGCCGAAATCCAAAAAATAAGCATTTAAGCATATGCATTTATCTTTATATACATCTTAAAAAAGTAAATACAATAAAAAGTCTTGTCTGTGAACATACATGTGTGGGTTTTTTTTTTTGTTCCATCCAAAGAAAATTAAAGTGCCCTTGACATAAACTGTTACTTTGCTCTTTTTTTGTATGCCATTTATCGTTAAAAGGCTTTAATCACTTTTAGAAAATCAAGCATGCAGGTTGGTCGGTCAAAAAATAATTTAGTATTTAAAGAATGTTTAAATATTTTTCAAAATGTAGCTTAAATTCAACCCAATAGAACACTAAATCTTTTATAATGTGTTTATTCTTTATGAATATTCATTCGCTTTTCAGAATAAATAGTCTTAATACCCAAATGAACTCTTTATGACAATGGAGCTGAATAGTAGATTAACACAGCAATTTCTGCTAACGAATCCCTATACAATGGCCACTTTTCACGACAAAAGTGATAGCGTCAAATACATTGGATTATATTAAGGCAGGGAACCGGAAAAGATTATAGATCGCAGCGAGCACGACTCAGTCAAGAATTCGTTAAATGGTGTGCAATTGCAATCGTGTTCTTTTGAATACTAGTATTAGTAAACGCACGCGATTGATTATGCAATAGTATCAATGCTTTTAAAGAAATACTACATGATGAAAAAAATTGTATTCCGAACAAAAACAAAATGTAAGTAATGTTATAATTTTCAAAAATCTTTAAAGAAAGAGCTTTTTCAAGTAATCATTTATACAATGCTGTTCTTTTAAGGATCTAAAATAATCTTTGCTTATTTATGAGATTAATTTCTACCTAAATATGACTTAACTACTTACCAGACAGCCTCCTTAATTCGAATCCTCTCAATTCCGACGATTCCTTGGTTTTATTGCAATGAAACATAGAGATTTCGTTATATTGTCATCGACCAATCAGAACGCTAGTTATCTTGGTCGGTAGCTGGGGATGATCCTATACTCTGTATCCCCACGGAGCGCGGGCGACCGATAACATAGCTACACTGACGCGAGGGGATAATGAGAAAGGTCACCAGGGACTGCCCCCTCCCGATTCCTGGAGAGATGGACATCAATACAAAAGAAATCAGACACCGGGCAGTGGGACTAAACAGACAGAAGTACTGAATGGTCCATTAACGCCCGATCTCTGAAACACATCATGCAACATTGTAACATGAAGGAGTCTGGAGTTCGACCAAATCAATGCGTTAAAAATATTCATTTTAAAAATTTTCAGAAACGAAATAAACAATCAAATGCCATGTAATATTTAAATTGTATTAAACAGTATTTTTAAGATGTTCGATACCAATTTTGTGAGAACGAAAATCAATAAAAAATAACTTTCTGACAAAATGAAAGAATCCTTAAGTGGTATAAAAAGATCACCGTTTCTATTCTGTAAATGAAAAACAGCGATTTTCCATCAAAATTATCTTGTCACATGCTAGAACAAGCCCGAGAGATCACATGACGACAAATATTTATAATTCGACTTAAGAATACATATCATGAGATTGTGTTTTAAGAAAGTTTGTTGAAGTTTTGTAACGCTGTCAGTCTCGAAAAAGTATTCTTTACCTGCATATTTGTTACTGGTTACAAGTCGTACGTTTTCCATTCATTTTGACTTACAGATTTATACATGTTCATAGATAAAAGAAAAGTACATTTGTTTACTCAACTCGGTCGGTTTCTTTAATTTTTTTTACTTCGATATGTTAACAAAGCAATTCTAATGGTATGGTAAAGAGGGACTTAAATGCATTAAATAATTGATAAAATACATGCTCCGGCATTTTTTAAAATCATATCGGCTGAACGTGTAGTCACTATACATGTAATTATCACAGAAAGTGTGCCTTATTTCGTAGATTGATAAACTGAGTCTCGCTTCACTTTGTAACGTGTAAGACTGTAGGGATTCTAGTATTTACAAAACAATCCTACTGGGACGGACTTAAAAAAAGAACTAGGTACACCCCCAAAAAAGAAAATGTATACGTAACTACATTGTATTATAAAGAAGATGCGGGAACAAGATAGCACAAATGCCCATTTGGTTTAGTCGTAAAATACAATTTCAAATTAAAAATTTTTCCAACTAAATATACTTATAAATGTTATAATACAAGTTTACAAAAGCACAATTCCTAACTGTATTCAGTTTTGAAAATTTTAATGAACGATAAGAAAAAAAGTTCTAAATTTTGGTGGTTTCGAACCCACAGCCTAAAAACCATAACTCTATAATTATACCCAATGTCCGGTGCTCTAACCATTGAGCCATTACAGTAAGAACAATTTTCATTGTTTAATGCTATATCCGACTTCATCCACAAATTTACGGACTTGAATTATTTTTTCTAAAACGTTCAAATGTTGCGATACAAAATGACATTTTTAAAGTATAGTGGGTCATCTCTCCATGTTTTTGTTGATTGAAATCGGTTTGATTTCCTTTAAACCTTATATAGACCATGACAAAAATTTGGAGCTCAGACCCACTCTATAAAACAAAAGGCATTGAAGTTCTAAAAATGACACTATTTGGAGGTTTTGACACGCATACGCCAGTTTAAATCATCATTATTCTAAATATTTAACATATTTAAGGGTTATAAATCGATGTTATGGTAAATATACATTGTTTTTAATAATTTAGAAAGAACTTATGAGATTTGTTGACATTTTAATTTTATAGTATCTTATCTATCCTCGTATGGGCAGTTTACACGCCTTATTCACCCATCTTCTTTATATTATTTAGTTTCGATGGAATTTTAAGCAGAAAGCAAAATCACAATATTAAGCAACGTTTGTAAATAACTCACAATTTTTTTATATTCTGCTTAAACATTTTCATCTTTAGCACTGTTTTTTATTAATATCGATAATAAATTTTACTTAATATGGGTATCATATTAAAGTTTGTAATCAGTTAACATCTTTATGGTTTTCAGTAACATCTTAATGATCAAAATCGCTTTCCTTATTCAACATAATCCATGAAAGAGAGTTCATTTTTACCCTCGGTGAAGGAGAGGAATATATAATGAATTGTCGTACGACTTTCAACTTAAAATCACCGGAAACCAGAAAACGGATGTAGACGTCGATGAAAGTAAGCATGAACCATTAACGTCAGATGAATGGCGGAGAATGGATCGTTATGTGACGTCATATCGACGAGGAAAGCAGAACAAATGCCAAATTAAAAACCGATGCTTTTTTTCGTGTCGAAAGATCCATGCACGCATGCCCATCTGTCCGAAGTAATGAGGTTTGGAAATAAAACCACATTATCTAGTTCTATCCATGGCGACTAGGGACCATTGCTAAATAACATTTTTGCTCTATATGTATAGATTTATAACAGTCAAGACACTAAGTGCACTGAATTACATAATGTCTATAATAGAATGTTTTTAAAATCCTCTGTGACGTATTTGGTCAACAATTATAGTGTTCTCTCAATTTCCGATTCCTCAAAGGACGACTTGGTTGCAGTTGGATCTCTAAGTGGACTTAGGCTAGCGGTTGTTGTTCCTTCTCAAAACGCAACAATGAGGCAGAAATAGACATTCAGCTAGGGTTTGCTGCATTTTTTATTAAGTTACAAGAATATTCTCTTCACATTAATTCTTTTGGTCTTAATCAACCGTTAACGTAAATCACATTTGCTGTATCTTTGGTTTTAACAATAACATGTACAGTAATACGTCGTTCAAAAGGTTGCTCCACAATTGCAAACTTGCTTTGAACAGAACAACAGTTCTACCGAATGAACTCTGTCATGACTGAAATGGATTACTTGATGATAGAAAGGAAAAAATATGTATGATGTAAAATAAAAAAGATCTAACAAATGAAATTAATACAATATTATTATATCATAATATTATTTTATTGATGATAAAAATACGTGTGGTGTCAATTCAAAAAACAAAATTTGAACAAGACATAAAAAAACACTAATTTGTTTTATGATGATTGTCATGATAAAAATGTTTCCTTAGACTGATGATTTATGCTTACTTCTTTGATTCATCACTGATTTGGATACGACCAGATTAATTAGTGAACTTCGTTCCCTGTTAATTTATAGCACTGGCATGGATGGTACAGTCACACATCATGTTGAGGTTATATAATTATGCATCAATTGATTTAGGGGTGGGACTTAATCTAAGTCAGAACTGGGGTACGTAATGCATTTCATGATATTTTGTAAACTAATGCGAAAAATGTTATTAAACAAAATAATCATATGACAAATTACATTCAGAAATGTAAAGTAAAAAAAGATGTATATAAGTTCTGAATATGATAACTAAATACACGTACATGTAAACAAGTTCTCTTTTTTTTTACAACATATATCCTTTTATAAGATCCAGTCTTTATATTACAATGTAATTAGTTTGATATTAATAATCTTGTCGTACATAAATGAGTACAGTTATAAGTAAATATCACAGAATTTATAGGACCCTGCTTTGAAGAGTTTGTCCCTTAGACCACTTCATGGTATTCGCACTCTTCCTCCTCTGTCATTGGTTTGATCTCTGGGACTTTCGGAGCGCCCTGGGGGCCAGCCGCTGGGCGGGCGATTTGCTCTTCTAGTTTCCTGATGAACGAGGACCTTTTCCCTATCCCTTTAAATTGAAATAACATTTATAGGTTGATCTAGCACGGATTTCTGTATACAATATAATATGGTTATTAAACAATATCATGACAATCATATTATTATCTGTAAAAATCGTTAGAATATTTCACCTTTTTTAATTCAATATTGAGAAATCTAGGATGTGCAGAATGAAAAGTTATTGCATGGTAAATGGTTTAAAAAAAAAAAAAAGCAACCCTCCACCAACTAATAGATGTGTATTTAACTGTCAATCTAAAATTTTAAACATAAAAAACACAAAGAACATTTAACACGAGCCGTCTCAGATGGCTAAGCTAACGTGCTTTTAAAATACGGTTATGCCCACCATCAACTTAAACTGATACAAAATATTTTAAAGGTTTTGAAGCTTGATATATCTTCAAGTTTCAACCGACAGGTTGTGCTTAACAAGTATTTTTTTTTTACTATATATATATATATATATATATATATATATATATATATATATATATATATATAGAACAAATATATGACGGGTGCAAATTAATCCTAACTACTAACAAATTGCTCGTAAAGGTCATTTGTCTATAAATATTAGATGCTTGAATAATTTTTGATATTTCTCTTTCAAATTATCTTAAAAGGACAAACAGTTTATAATAAAATACTTTTATTTTGTTGGAAAAAATCGGCCATTCAAAACAAGTGGAAAAGTAATGTTGTTATAACAGACAAAGAAACAAAGAACTTGTTAAGGAGTGCATTTTATTGTGATTTACAAATGTGCAAGCTCTCTACTAGAAAATAATGCACTATTAATTAATACATTTCTACACACTATCAACACTTCTAAGTACCTTTTGGGATATCATCATTGTTTTCGTACTCTATAATTACAACATGTGCAGTTTTAGTTTTTCCATTAACAAGATTATTGGTAACTTGTTAATACACGTATTATAAAAGGATAACTTTTTAGGGTTGTGCAAATACATATAGATAATATAAGAAAGTCAATGCATTTAGAGCACACTTGACCGTTATGAAATGCAAGGAATGTATTATAGCAACAATATTTAACATTTTGACTTCATTTTGTACATGTACTACCTAAACGGCCAGGATTGACAGCTGGTTCACTAAATGAACGATTTGCTGAAAGCAAAAGTTTGAAGAAAAACGGATTAATTAGCTACAAAAAAAATAATGAAGCACAATCTTCTTACCGACAGATATGGCATCATCATACATTTCTTCTTTTTCGTTTGAAGCAGCTGCAATTGTTTCATTTCATTTTTAAAGTATTTTTAGGATGGTGAGGGTATAGCTTAAACACTGTCTCATTAAGTTAAAACAATCGTCAATTTGTCTTTATGTACTACTTAAGCTTGTCTTTGTCATACGGTCAGAAAAATTAGTCAAAGAGAAATAAGATAAGGAAGAAAATAAATCTATTGACAAATTTATGCACGTGACAACAAGGTACAATAAAAGCATACAAGTGGTTTTTTTGGTAAAATAATCAGTTTTAGAAGTGAACTACATACATTAATTATCTTTAATACATATTTGTTGTCACGATATGAAAATTCGTGCATATCAGTTGAAATATCAGTCAAAATTAATATAATTCATAATAAATCAAAAATCTTATTGTACATTATATCAAAATAAGTTATTCAATTATAAATTCAACAATACTCAAATATATCAATCATATCCAATCATATCCAGTATTCAGTATCAACTATACTAACACCTACCCCTGGCTTGTGGTCTCCCCGTGGGTTTCGGTGCTGTAGAGGGCGGAATTTTCTTTTCAAACTTCTTGCGAATGTCCTGAACCGTCTGACTGTCCTCGTACTCTTTTGTTGCTCTACAACAGGTCAGAATTGTCCTTTTAAAATGTATTCGTTTACAGTTTTCCCCAAACATACAACAATGTTTGATCAAAGTAAGTAAAAGAATTGTTTTAAATATCTACTTTATCGTTTAAGAACAAGCATGGACGGTTTGTTTACACAACGATTAATTAAAATCAAAAGATACAAAGATGTAAGCCATAAATACAACATATATTTGACTTTTAATACTAAAGGGTCAACATAATATTTAATAAGAAAAACACAGATTAAGCTAATGATGAATGTTGTATGTTCTAGCATTTAACACATTCCATACTGAGGTCTGAACATTTACAATTGAGACATAAAGCTAAATATGAATTCTGCCCAACACTCACTGTTCCTCCTTGTTTGTGGCTCTCTCCACGTGACGGAGACCCAGCTGTTGAGGTGAAGGTGCGTGATTGGAGGGAGGGGAACTACCAAAGACAGACAGACAGAGGTTTCTAGTGTAACAATATGGACTATAGACGTAGGGGAGTGAAGAAGTGTGAGTGTTAATAAATGTAAATGTTAGGTCAAATACATGTTATACACATTCTTGACGGTATAATCTTCGTCTCAGAATTCTAATTATTTTAGTATTTGCGCAATTATTTGAAAATACAAATGTAATATAGTAATGGTATTGAATATTTTGAAATTGCATTCAAATATATATTGATCTAGAGAAGTCTAGTTTTTTCAGCAAACTATCTTGAAATATAAGATTACTGAACATTTATAAAGTATGGATACATTTCTTCACTTCTTAGAAAGAAGGTATTATGAGCTTTCAGCTGCGATAGTATGAAAAAAAGAGAGCTTAGCAGTACAGGTCACTGCCTAGATTTCAGCTACCTTTTTATTTCTATGCATAATAAAATTGACTGTAAGTAAATTATCTAGAATTTCATTATATTATAAAGATAATAAATTTATTTGATAAAAATAACCAATATGCAAGAATCAAGGGATATAAATGCACAACCTGCTACTGTTATTGTTTACAGTGCATCTATATCTGTTTACACAAGTTAGCAAGTGCAACTGCAGATAACCATGAACGCGTCAGGAAGAAGTAAGCACCATTACCTTGAAGACGTTTTCTGTTTGTCGAGATTTCTCCCAACTGGTTTCAGACCAAGTGCTGTAAGACTGGGAGCACTTGTATCTATGCTGCTTCGTGGTCCAGTGTCTGGTTCTGTGGGTGTGGGAGGAAGTGATGGTAATGACGGTAGTCCACCCCTCGGTTTAGACTTCAGGATGGAGGTGGGTGTTTTCTGGGTGGGGCTGGTGGCACCTGGGTTTGATAGGAGTGGGGGTGGAGGAGGTGCTGCAGGAACGACGGACTTAGGTGGGGGTATGTCTCTGTTTACTGAAACAGTAAGGGACAAGGATATCATTATTATCTACCTTGTCATGAATGCTCTATTTAAATCCTCAAATAAAGACCTACGAGCTGCAAACATAAGTTTTCAAGATAATATATTCATCAAATATTTTGATGAATTTTTATTTTATGTTACATAAGATAAAGAACCTTTGACTGAAAACAAAATGCTTTTATTTTCTTTGTGAGGGGAAGATAATTTCCAGTCCTTGGCTTAGACAAGACTAACCTGGCTGGTTTAAGTCGATGTCCCCTTGTAACTGGTTAGGCATCAAGTGTTTTATATTGGGAACTGACATGGATCTTTTATGTAAAGGCTCTTTTCCTTTCAGATCTTTGATATAAAAATACCATTAAGTAAATAAACTTACTACAGCTGATCATTCTGTAACATGATTAAACAATATAAATGATAAATCGTCATTTGTAACATTGTCAAATCATTGTTATTATATAGAATACAAGTGGTAAGTATGATGTCACGAGGCCAAACCTTTAAAACTGTCCTCATTGTAGTAACCATCAGATCCTGTAACGTGAGGTTCAGGGGGTGGGGGACTTTCGTCTGGAGGAGTTGGGGGTCGAGGTTTCTGGAGGAAGAATTTAGCTGCATTGCTCTCTGTACAGATAGCAGATAGAGTTAAACCTATGTGTTTTCTGAGTTGGACAGAATACTGATTACTACTCGCACATTTCGAGGTCTTACCTGGGGCGTTGTAGTAGACGGATTGTCGGTGGGGTGCCGGGGGGTCAAACTCCGGGGGTGAGGGAGACCCTGTAGAACAATTTCAGTATTCCTTAAAACATTAACACAGTAAAACAGTGCAGTTTTTTTGGAAGATCAAATTTGAATAGATCGAAATTGACGCTTTAGTTAAAACAACAATAAAAAAAAACTGTCCATAGTGACTTATTTCATGAATGAAATAAAAAGGAAATATTATTAATGATATAGAAAGACACAGAATGACAAAAAGTGCTTTATTTCAAGATACACAGGTATATACATCGACAGAGAAGTGATGAGTACCTTCAACCTACCTTAATCATGTTAGAAAAATTAGTAATGACACTATAAAAAGGCATAGCATGAGAAACGATTATTAATATATATAATATATATTTCTGTTACAATTAGCAAACTGTGCTTTGTGAGAACTCTATCATTTTTGTTTGGATAATACTTGATTCAACTTCCTTACAATGAAAATAGTCCGCGTAAATGTGTCATAATTACATACATTAAATGTATGTACATGAGTTCTTATATATAAGGAGAAACATCTTCAGGTGATATATAACTTGACTGAGCAATGGATATATGAAATAGGCACAATTGTAGGCACAATACAGAGCATGCAATGAACTCACGAGGTTTTACAGTGACTGTCGTTTTATTCAATTTATTTACAATCGAACTTCTGGTCGTGCCAAAATGGTGAACATCTGGTAAAAGGAAACCATGACAAAACTTTTTAATTTTAGATAAATGCTGAGAAACAGTTCCAGGGACTATAAAGAATTGCATAAAATTGTCATGCATGTTATAGCCTTTATGTTATAATATTCTTTTGTTTGTCATTTGATTTCATTTTAACTGTATGCTAACATAGTGTTATCAATAAACTGAATTGAAATTGAATTGAATAATTATTCCTTTAAGTTTAATAATATTTATATGATTATCTTTTGTAATAGATTGCAAATATACATATATGATTCAAACTCGTATTTATTAATTCAAGTTTACGGAATGATATGATCATCGAATTCCTATAGATTGTAAATTGAAGAGGAATTATTACAGTCATTCTTGGGATTTTTTCTTTTTCATTTTTAAAAATTACAGATTGTGTTCATTATGGCTTAACAAAATACTCCAGCTTGCAATTGCTAGTTTGAACAAAGATTTAAAACAATTTCTCTGCGTATCAAAATACAAAGAAATTCAAACAGAGATATGCATATTTAAAAAATGCATCCTTCGTCTGTTTATATAAATTAACATAAGAGTTAGGGGCTTTGTAAAAGACAGTGTAGAAATTTAAAAAAAACCCGTAACCCATGAATGTAAAACGTTAACGTTTCTAACGACGGTATCAAAATTTTTTACTACATCCTTTCTAGTATAAGCATGATTTTTGTGCCTTAAAGAGCAATTGGTGTATCGTGTACTTAAGTGAGACTGAAACTACTACTGTTTTTTTTTCTAAAATTGATTTTGGAAAGAAAAATAAGCCAATCTGGTTCATAACAAATTTATATAATGAATTAATCATCAGTTTCGGTGTGATGGGGCCTAACCCATTTAGTTTATTCAAATGTTTATATCACGATTGATTTCATATTCAAACAATAAAAATATTCATACATGTATCGTATATGTATGATATTTATCAGAAGAGAACAAATACGTTCAGTGAATGTTACCTAATGACAAAATTAAAACTAGAAACATGTCTAATGAATTCACGTTTGATTACTTCTTTTTATAAAAAGATTCAGTCCAATTAACAGCTGTGGATATAATTGATTCAATGCCATGATGGCAAAAATAAACACCGTTGTTTAACTCTGACTAACTCACTTCGCCTCTCATATTTGGCCTGCTCTTTTTTCAAAATCCCTGGGTTGAATGTTTTAGAAGGCCGTGGCACCGGTTCTTCATAATCTAATTAGAAAAGATATTAGTTGATTGTGTTAAAAGAAGCCAAGAGAAGTAAATTACATACATGCATATCTAGTAAAAAAGCAACGAATCAAAAACCGATATAGAAGCTTTTAACATTCCTTTAGTAATGCAAATATAAACATTGTAAGAAAAAAAAATGAAAACTGCCTCTTTTCCCCTCATTGGCTTTTTGTTGTTTCTTACCGGGTAACGGTTCTGGTAGTTCTCTGGTTTTGCTAGGAATTTCTGAAAAATGCAATAGACCAAAATACTAACAATGTGCAACAAAAACTTACAACGTGCAACAAAACACTTACAATGTGCAACCTAACACTTACAAGGTGCAACAAAACACTTACAATGTGCAACCTAACACTTACAAGGTGCAACAAAACACTTACAATGAGCAACATAACACTTACAATGTGCAACATAACACTTACAATGTGCAACAAAACACTCGTGTACTGCTGGTACGTACAGCATGGGCGTGCGTGCTCGTTTGTGTGTGTATCTGTTTTAATAGACCTTTAATTTTTGTGCAAAGTATTTAAGAAAAAGTCGCCATAGTAAAGAAGATGAGTGATAATTGTTTAAATAAATGCAAGTAAAGTAAGTAATTCATTTATTATATTAACATGTGTTTCAATTGAGGATATACACATTGAAATATAACATATTATTGTCACGCCCGGCCCATCGGCCCTATATGTCACTGTTTTAAATTTAAATACATACATGTATATAAAATTCATCGTTAAAGTTTAGTTTATATTATCCTAAAAGCTTTAAATATGAATTGAGCACACTGTCAGAGAAAGTTACATATTAGTGTTTTAAATAAATCGTTTTCATTTAAATTTACAGAGCCTTAAGTGGTTTCTAAAAGAGAGTTGCGTAAGTCGTTATATACTGAGTAATGAGCATTTTAAAAAAAGAAGTGTTCTTCAGTTTCAATTTTGTATAAGTCACAGATGATACAGATTCTATCGTCATTTCATTTTCATTTTTTTATTCTCATATTTTATTAACAACATAGAGAAAATACACAATTATACATACAATATTATACAAAAGCAAGAGTGTATACTGTACACATCAACCTGGAGAGTTGACTTTCTAGTTTATAATATTGATAAAACATCAGTTATTAATAACACCTAATTTTTTACATGAAAATAATTCAAAAAATTTGAAAGCATTTGGTCGTCTAAAATACAGAGCTTGTTCTAAATCTAAGAAATGTAGTAATAGTCTTCGTAGAAGCACCAGAGTTTATGTAATATTATTGGTATTCAAACTATAGGTCATTCCTTTACAACGGTAGATGCGTTACAATCACAGACCCATTTGTGTTGAAATTAATCAAAGTTTGCTTAACAACATTGAAAATCCATTTTTTTACATTATGCTTCAACCAGACATAGCTTTAAACCACATTAATGTAATATATTCAACCCATTTGAAATTAATATTGTTGTGATGTGTTACGCTATGTAAGGAAATATACCATATATATGGCAGTATAGATTCTTTAACTTTACCTCGGGATCTTTGATATGAGTGGGTTTTTTCCTTCTAATTGACCTTTTCAAATGTAACTTTGGTGACGTAAATTTCTTCTAAGTCAGTCAGGGTTTCATTAACACTAATTATATCACAATTTGAAAGATTTACTTTTTCTTTTCTAAGTCCTGCGTTTGATTTTGTCCATCCTCAGACGTTTAGATGAGCAATTCGTATCGAAAATTTATCGATAGGTCGGGCTTTATCCTAGAAGTATTCGTCGCGTTCGTGTCTTGTTTCTGTGTGCTCGTTGTTAGCTCGTGTTTGCCGCGATGTTTTTACGATTTGTCTGTTTGATGTTATGCGAAATTGACATCCGTTCGACAACTCGTTTAGCAGGGTTCTGGCATTTAATTCAAGGATTCTATCGGTATGTGATTTACTTCCTCTCAGAAAGACCGATTTGTATTGTTCTGTTTGTCTCAGTTTTCTTTTCTCTATTAATACGAGCTTGTTATCTTCTAGATTCGACATACTGATGTTTACCAGGCCGGGTTTACCTTTTCCTCTAGATTTTAAGCGGGTTGCTGCTACTACATTCACCGACTCATTTATCGAATTAATAAGCTCGCTTGCGATTGCTAGAATATCTTCGCTTGGTTCTTGAATAATGTTTGTAGCGATGATCGTGATTTCCGGGTCATTGACCTAGTGTGTATTGTCGTGTTCGTGAATGAATTCTTGTTGCGTTCGGTCTACGTTCTCAAGCTCATTCAAGGATTTACCATGGAATCGATGGTATGTTTCATTGTATCTGTCTGGGCCTGTTGTTTACCAATTTCCAATTGAAAGCCCGCCTTCATTGTTTGAACTTTTCATCGATACTGGATATTAATTCTTTTCTAATTTTATCTAATTTGCTGTGCAGAGTAGATTTAAGTTTTGTTTGACCTTTTTGAAGACATCAGATAGCCTCTGCAATGATAGTCAATCGATCTAGCATACCTTTTTACCCGTACACCGGTTATCATAAAAAAGATAGAATAATATTTCCAAAGCATCCAACTTTTAATATTCAAAAGGGAATGCTTAAAATACTACTTGCGTAATCAACGTCTGATTCTCTCTCATGTAAACTTAAAAAGTCTTATCTTAAATCTGAAATAAAAAGACAATTAGCAAATCAAATTCCCTTCTCCCCATTGTATTGATAAAACTCATTGTGGTTTACCTCTTTCAATCCGTTTCATGCGGTACGGATTTGAGTCGTCTTCGGACAATCCAAAATCATATAGGTCATTCGTCTTCATTGGAATCGTATTCTCAAAGCCAGCTATGAATCGGAAAGTGTTAATAACATCTGTGAGATTCTTCTGAGGCTCGTGCTGCAAGTAAGAGTGATTTGAAGTTTCAGAAGTACAATTTTTTTTTAAGTTTAGCTGTCGTTGTTGATTTCTATTGATTATGCACGTATAACTAGTTTTTCGTATGGAAACAAAGTTTTCGGATTTTTCGTGCAATGGACTGCGTACTTACGTCATTTTCAACTTTGATTTTGTATCCTCTGTCGACTCTTTCTACCTCAAAATGTTCAATCTTTACTACCCTAAAACAGACATTGCAATTATCAGCAAGCATTTTTTGAGAGATATTTAAGTAACAATTGTGAATGGTGTAATAGTGATACCAACTATTGCTAGTATCATCCTTATGGTTGTACCAAACTTTTGCGACAGTAATAAGTAGTGATAATAGTATTTTTCTTGCATTAGTATTACAAGAATTCGTAATGTTGAAAGATAAGTAGTGTTTGTGTAACAGTTTAGAATAGAGACCTCCAACAAATTAACATGTAGTAAAAGACTTACCCGTCTATTTTGCCAATTTTACTGATGACGTAACTTCCGCTGACTTTTTGGGAAGAGCTTTCCCTCATTAAGGTATTGCCTAAGCTGCCGCTATTTACTAGTATTCTCTCAGCTAAATCCCGACTACAGCTCGAAAAGAACCAACTGCAAGTAAACAAGGCATAACATCTCTCAGAGAAAATATTTGAGTTGCATATGGCAAAACCTTTTATATCCCCGATAATTTTCTAAGGAATTAGGAATCACTCTTGGAGTATTATGAGATAATCAAATACGGTCAGGGGTGATCAAAATCAATAAAGCCTGATGGGTTTTTTAATATATTACGCCCGACTGTATTTGATCACCTCATATTATTCAAAAAATGATTTCTTATTGCTTATAAATATTTAAACACATGTATAATTTTTCAATTATTGTACTAGTAAATATCAAAAAAGTCATTGATGAAATGTAATGGACAAAAATCGGTCCGTAGTGTTATCACAGACAAATAAACTGGAAAATGTAAATGATACAAAATAAAAGAGCAACAATTTACCCTCATAATAATGTCGGGCTGGGGTTGTGTGTAAAGTTTCTACTCTTTAATGAGAGACTTGTGTGTGCCTACATTTAACCTAATTGATAAAAGATCTGCAATTTGACGTTTTAATATATATACATTGCAAATATCTATTATATATAGGAAAACATAGGTCATTAAATAAGCCTTCTGTTGTTTGAGTCAGTGTTTGAATATGTATTAATCACCTTGGTATTTGGTCATCCATTCTTGGATTATTTGTAAACTTATGTCTCTGCAAAAAGATAAAAAGTAATGAGTCTAATACGAAGTGTTTAAATCAATCAATTATATTTTTGTCATTGGACAAAATTGTTCTTAGATCCGCACCATAGTCGGTCCGCCTCCGCCCCCGCTAATCGTGCCTCTGGACCCGGATGAGGAGGAGTTCTGAGTTCCGATTGACCTTGGGTGTTTAATGGTTGCTCCAAGCCCACTGTCCTCAGAGGGGGAGACGGACGCTCTCTTGCTGAGCTCCTGGTGCCTCGACTTCCCACCGATGGACAGCGATCCGCCGCCATGGGTCGATCCCGATGCTTCCTCTAGGAGGAAACTGTTGACAGAGGCTTTGATTTCTTCTATTTGAGTGTCTGTTAAGTCGAGATCATTTGGAACAGTGCCCTTGATTTTATGAAGACAAGTTTTAATAATTAATTGTTTTACAAAGCAGAGCTGCGCTGTAAATCTATTCATCCCTATGGAATGAGTATTAACGCGTAAACTTTAAATAAAACCATTAGTTTAAAACGATATCATTAATTAAGGTATGTTTTCCTGCCATTAATTTAAACCAGAGGGAGATTTATTTTCAATGTTCATTTATGGCCGTAAAAGGTTCAAGTCCCTTTGTGAATTGCAGCCCAGACACAAGGAGAGAACTATCTAGAAATATGGGAATACTCTTGAAACATTGAAATGAAGTTTTACAAAAACATACTGGCACCAATGTAACAAAATCTTTCCGTGTAACCAGCAGACAACGATAAAATCGCCCTAACGGCTTGGTTCGTTATCGTTTAGTTTAAGTGTTTAGTTTAACTGTAGCCCTTTTCACAAAAAATCTTAAGGTTTTGCGTAAGATTTCAACTTAAGAACATCTTACGAGAAATCTTAAGTGCTTTTCACGAACGCATTCGTAACAGGTTTCACTTAAGAATTTACTTACGAGTTATCCTTTCCCTAGCAACGACTTGAATTCACTTAATAATTCTTATAAAACAGGAGAAACAGTTAAATTAACCAACATTCTCATAAAAAAAGATGCAAAACTGAAATGAAATTATATAATTTCAGTTTTGCATCTTTTTTTATGAGAATGTTGGAAAATATGACGTCACAATCACAATGTGTGTTTAGTGTGACGTAGGAAAATCTTACGAGAAAAATTTGCCGTAAAAATTTTCAGAGAATTTATTTCAATATTTGTGTATTATTTTTCAACAATAACTGCTATACAATGCGAAATAACGGTATAATGCGCTATAAAACATTCAATTTAGCTGTTTTTCTTTAATATTTTACGTAATACGATTATTATTTACAGTTTTGAAATACTTACGAGAGGGTATGTGCTATCGTAAAGTTACGACAAATTTTACACGTAAGAATCTCATAAGATGTTTTGTGAAAATGAATAAAAACTTAAGTTTTCACTTACGATAAATATCAATCGTAAGATTTTTTGTGAAAAGGGCTACTGATCTGTTTTATCGCACAACGAGTCAACTCGACATACCTTAGATAAACACAAGATATATCCTCTCCATATTTCTCTTTCCACCTTCTTTTTCGTCTTGAAGTAAATAAAAAAAAAACGTTTATTTAATGTCATAGAATTTTCAAATTTTAAGTAATGTGCTCTATTTCTTTGACTAATTTCGTGTTATATGCTGTATATGTTAATCTAACAAGAAAACTTTTTTCAAAGGATGTTTTTAATGTAGATCTATATCAATGGCAGTGCTCAAATATGGCCTATTCTAATTAAATATAGACAGATTTGTAAGAGCATGAGGACTCTATGAGAACAGCATTGAGATATTTCATCATACTTATATAGGCCATATTGAGATCAACATTGTCATACAAAAGCGTGTTTGGTCTACAAATTAGAACTTTCCGACTTGACAACCATGAAATATGTGACTTAAAATTATTTTCACTTCCTGGTTCTGTGCACAATGAAACCATTTCAATAGAAGTCAGTCAACCACTAACCCTTTATCAATTGTAAATCGAGTCGACCCTTCCTGCATGAACATATTATAATCAAATAAGTAAACGTCTTCAGAGAAAAAAGAAACCAAACCTGTATAATACTTCAAATTTTGACAATAAAGCTGATAAAAATAAATAAACCAAAAGCGTTTGTAAGACATGCCTATGTACAATTAACTCATATTTACCAAATTACTTCTTGTGTTCATAAAGGATACATGTACCAGTAATCATTAAACTTCTTAAGCACTATGATTTTTTCTACTCAAGGTTTAAAGCAATATGAGCTGAAATTTTCTTGCTGAATTATTTTTTACGAAAATGTTATTTTGTACTAAAATGACAAAAAATATCATGGCTTTTTAATTTCTGTTAGCCATATTTTTGTTGAAAAGGCCGGTTAGAAGCCTTAATTTGAGCAAAATTGAATTTTTGTCGTCCTGTACAAAAATAGATCTGCTATATATTTTTTAGAGAAGAAATCTTTCCTCTGACAAAAATTAATGATTTTTTCAAATCGTATTTATCATAAAAGTTAAAGTTACACGTACACTTATCATACTAGCAGGTTTTTGCAGCAAAATAAAATTCTAAAAAAACAGCTCATATTGCTTTCAAATGCAAGAGGAAGTAAGAGAAAACTTTTTAGCAAAATAAGATATAAAGTGCCATATAAGTTTCAAAGATGAAATGTAATTCACAGCACGATGTAAATATACCGTGCACAACTTATAATATTTCAATGGATAAATATTTTTTTTTCTTATGAAAGAGGACAAACAAAGGTTGGGACTGAACATGAAACCAAACTGTGTCTTTGAAATGCTGGTACCTGTATTGTGACCTCAATAAGAACAATTGGTCTCCTTTACCTTATATAGATGGTTCTTATTTTATATAGACATCACGAAGATACTTCATGCAAGCAACTTAAATACACCTCCTCTGTTTCAGCATTCCAAACGTAACATTAAAAAGACAACATCAAATGCATACAATAGCATGTGCCTTCTTACTTTCAATGAAAATAAGACATTGGTTTTATATATACCAGGAAGTTTTTTGAAATACTGGAAATCTCCGCTTTTATTACATTTTGAGGTTTTTAATAATGTTAACCACGCCATTTTTAAATCCATTGTGTTTTGTCATTGAAAACTGAAAGCTTTTACAGACGTCTGCATCGTAAGGACATAGGTGAGAGGTTCTTTAAAGGAAAAGGTGAAATAACAATAAAACTAATTTTATTATGAAATCAAATCAAGCAGAATTTGGCACATCACAACAACATCAAGGGATGTTATGCTTCGATAAAGAACAAAGACGAGAAACACCTATCTATACCTACATGTATATATACATGTATATTTATTCAACCTTGAACTCTTTTATGCCGATGACTAATATATACTTAGTTAAGCTTGAAAATCACAGCTTATCAAATTTCTTTACCTTGAATCTGTTGACTCGCCTGGTTTTGTCCAGACCTTCGGTCATTAGCTCCAGCTTGTAGCCATCTCTCGTGTCGCTGGCTGTACACTCGGTTTTGTTGTCAATGTTCAGACTGCCGACCACCTGTCAGGAAAAAGTTACAACGTCTGAATGTCGTATCATAATAAGGTTTTATTTTGACAACAAAAGATATTGTGTAAACAATTTAAACAAGTGTATTGTTTTTATACTTTCTCCCATCAAATACTTGTATCCAAATTACTCTTCATTTCATTTGTTGTTGCATCGATTCTATTTTAGTTAAAAAAAATCCCTTTTCGAGCTAAAGAATTTGTTTTTCCGGGAAAAAGACCGAAACATAGTAAAGGATAAAACAAAATGAAATTCAGATATAAATAATAAGATATAAGATATAAAAATAAGATATACAATTTTGGTATTTCTGTGGAAGAATTACATGCTTGTCTTTTTATATAACACTTTTTTTTAAAAAAAATCATGTCAATATCATTTTTCTGTTGCTACTGCATGCAAACACTGTAATGTAGAGGACTTGAAAGCAATCGGGCCTTATCAAGAGGTGCCTTGGTGTCAGGTGATAAACCTTTACGTTATATCTGCAAAGATATTGGTTTTTGACCTGCTCTTCCAAAAAGAAGAAAAGGAATAATCTACATCCCCTATCAAAGACGTGGTCGAGATAAAAATAAAGTTGCTTTCAGCGGCGGTACATACCGTGTCGTCATTTCTGTGGTCTCTCTCTTTAAATATGTGAATAGTTCGACCTTTTAAAACACACCAAAGTGTTTGGTAGCCTCGACCCTGTTAAAAACAAAAAAAATAACCCTGAATGATTTCATTTAACTCTGATACTGATAACGTATGAGTGGGGCACGCCTGTACCCTTGGAGGCTTATGAGAATATGTATTTCATCCTTCTTAGCACACTTTTAATTCACTATATGATACATGTATTATAAAACACGATAACAAAGGTTTCTCTACAGACAGTGTAGTAGGTGAACAAATGATGACACATCATTGATTAACGGATCAAGTATTTGAAATTGTGACAATTTAGAATATCAATCTTACGCTGTAATGAATGGCCGGATTATGATGCATCATGATCTGAAGTCGCTCAATTTTCCCTTTACTCTTTATACCTTATTAACTTTTTAAAACCATTTTAACAAGACCTTGGACTTTCAGTAGGACGTAACTATCTGTTTCATGTGTCACAAGAAATTAAAATGACGCTGGTTGCGTATTCTTAGCTCAAAAGCCAGACAAATCTTGTATGGCTGAGTGGCCAGCAATGAAATAGACAGGCCTACGTGATATTGCTGTTTGACACAACTACCCAAAATCCACGCTCTTGTTAAAATGGTTCTAAAACATAGTAGAACTTTCCATTTAATAGAAATTGACTTACAAAATGCATACTGAACAGTTAAAAACCTACAGAAAGCCAAACTCTGCAGCCTATGGAAGGAATTTAATCGACAAAACGCAATTCAAATAACAAACATTTACCTAATATGATCAACATCTTTAAAACAACTTATCTATTAAAAAAAATAAATAAAAGATTCATTTATTTAACAGTCCACAATACACAATGAAATAAATCATTATAAAATCAATAACAAATAGTTTCCATACATGTTTTCAAGACGAAGGTTTTTCTGAAGATTTGAAGATTTCAATGGCTAACATTTGGTTTTGTGTGGTTTCTTTTTTTCCTTTTTTTGGGGGGTGGGGGGGGGGGGGGGTGGGGTGGGGTACAAAACATAAAAATGTTTTAACTTGTAATTTTTTGTAACGATTCCATAAGCTTTTGTTAACATTAAAAACAAATCGAATAATTTAGACTAATCTTGTTAAATTGCAATTGTTTGGAAAGGATAATAAAAACATTGCTTCCAAATTTGAGACACTACTAGAGAATTGTCTGAAAATTTATTTTAAAAAAATGATATTCAAAAGTTTCTAATTTCATGTCACACATTTTTGTTTGAAAAATAACTTTCAGAGTAAAAAGATGATGATCAATATATGTGTACAGGATAATATACAGTGCCCTCTATTTCTTTTTCCGTACAATCAATCCTATCATTGTACGTGTATTTAGTACAGAGAATTAGATAGTTAGACGCAACAAAAATAAAATAAATGGACAAGAGACGATTACCATGGTTTCTTATATCATGAAATCATAAACAAGAGACATAAAATGGCCCCGATAGCCTCTAACCACTTTTTGATAGGCGGCTTGCCTTTCATAGACGATCATATACTAGAGTTCATTTTTAACAACTTATAATGCAACAATGAGGTAGGAAAAACAATTGCCGTGTATGCTTTCTTGTGCCCCAAGGATTCATCAATGGTTATAAAAAGGAAAATGATAATTTGTCGTATCATTGCTTGTGCAGCCTGACTTACTGAACGCATCATAACCTTTTCTGCCGCCCTACTTATTGATACGACGCATATTAAGTCCTGCCGCCCGACTTATTGATACGACGCATATTAAATCCTGCCGCCTGACTTATTGATACGACGCATATATTAAATCCTGCAGCTCGACTTATTCAAACGAAGCATATTAAATCCTGCCGCCCGACTTATTGATACGACGTATATTAAATCCTACCGCCCGACTTATTGAAAGAACGCATTATAACTTGCGTTCCGAATCATTAATACGACGCATCATAACCTTTTTTGTCGCTTGAATTAATAATATAATGCACATTAAAACCTGTCACCCGACTTATCAATACAACGCATCATCAGGCACGTAACATCAGGGCCTGGGCAGCCCCCCCCCCCAATTTTTTCTTGCATTGAACATGTGGAGGGGGGTATTATTAACATTAAAATAGAAGTTTTAGGTACCTGCGACATCGCCCCCCCCCCCCCTCCTTCAGAATGTTGAACAATGGCGAATAGATTGGGATTTTTCGGATTAGTCTGCAACCCCCCTTCCCCCTCCCCAAACACAATTTCAAAAACGATACTACGTGCCTTGTCATACGACTCTTCAACTCTAGTGTACAAAGGGATGCATGGTAAAGACAACACACTTTCTCTCAATAAAATCAAAGTCGAGGAATAAAAATATAACACTACTTTTACTAAACTGCTTTAAAATTTCGCCCCATGTAATTTAATAATAGCTATGCAAACAGCTGACGGATCGAGCAGATTTCATTACAATACACAAAAAGAAAAAGGAAGTCCTGGCAGCTTTCCAGAAAAGATTCATTCTTCTGGAATTGGAAAACCATATCTACATGAATCTATTCAACTTAATTTAATCTTCTTACCACAATTATCTAAGAAATTCTAGACTGTCTTTGGTATTTTCATACAATGAACGCATTAAAGTCAATAACGCTGTGTATTCTATTTCTTACATACACGAATACACAGAAAATGTACCGTACTTTTTTCTTTAAACATTGCCGTCATTAAACTGATCTGAAAAAAGAAATTATATCTCAAAGCTTCTTTTATCGCAAAGTTGAAATCAAAATTAATACTTGCAGATCTATGCAAAATGGCTTGAATGTTAACCTTATATTTTTTTTGATATTTCAACAAAAATTACATAAATGTAAATACAATCTAATTAAAACGCTAAATAAGAGATCTTGTACACATCGCGGTTTTTTTTAGATTGATGCAATGTATATACGACATGTAAATATACTCTGATAGTTGTTTTTTTTAATGTCACAAACTGTGTTTTTCAATTCGTGTTTTTATCAAAACTCAGTACATGTATTTGGAATCTAATAATATCGATACGCTCATAACTGTGTAAGAAAGCTATTGTGAGCAATTTATACATGTACATGTAGATATATCTATAGCCACACTACACTTAATATATAAGTGGGGTGAAGGGCAAGGAATTGCGTGACTATTTTACAACATAACGACACACTTAAAATGGAGGCATAAAAAAGAGGACTGCAACTTTTATGACGGCAAATCTGTACCCTGACTTTATTACAAACCCCATATCGGCCCAGTTGTCCATATTTTCCTCTTATCGCAATCAATAAAAAGAGGGATTCTTTTTTTTTTTTAAACACAAAGCTTTGTTATCTTTTCTGATGATTGATTTTGACGTAAGAATGGATTCGATACCGATTAAAAAAAAGGTTCTTGGCAGCCAATCAAAGCTCACACATACCCTGGCACATTACTTCTTCCTGGTCTGAATGGAAATTCCATGTTCTGTGTACATACATTGTATACCTATTTATTGATTTTTGAATATTTATTTCACCAAAAATTTCTTTTAATATATACTTTATTTTCTTTGTACCATTATTTAAGTCATTATATATTTTTGGCCAGTTTAATACACTTCTTATTCGGTGAATTCTGTAATAACGTTGCCTAATTAGACTGTAAGTAGCTATATGTTATATAGGTGATTTTATAAACTCGTAGGTCGTAGAGGGAAAAAGTTGCATAACTTTGGATATTGAACCTTTTGCATGAATAAGACATATTACATGTTTGAAAGTTAAAAAAAAAATACTGCAAACATATAATAACTTAAATATGGAGATTAAGCGTTAAGATTACGAATTATCGACATTCGTCTTCAGATTTCTCTCTTTTTTTCTCTCTCTCTCACACACACTCATACACACATTTACGTAACACTGACTTGATCATTAATATATAAAATCTAATCCCCAGACAAAAATATTCAACACAACAACTGAGCAGTCGATGTCTATCTAGTGAAGTGGACGGGATCAAGCGGTCGGGGTATTTAATTCTGGTCGGATAAACACGGAGATTATGTAGGAGCGGGCCAGCGAGTGAAGTCCATTATACCCAACAAAAGATTGACCCATTCAGGATTAGGACATACGAAGCTTGTGAACGAATTTCCCCCACTTTTCTCGATCTGGTGAGAAAAGAACCCGCCCTAGTAGTGAAGTACGGAGACAGGCGAAAATTGAGCGTGTGTCTGTCCCACCTATCAATTAGAAATCAGGTGTAGCAACCCGCCTGCACCGGGTCAACATTCGGGGCGTATATAGGGTTTTCTTTTATTCATTTTGCTACACTACATATGACATGTTCTCAAATATGATCTACGGCTATCAAATATATATTTCTTTTTTAAATTAAAAAAGGGAATGTCCTCTTCCTTTAAAAGGGTAAAAATTAATTTTCAATATTTTACAAAGATGGGGCATTAAGGACACAGGAGCATGTCACGTAGTCGGAATACTAAATTTATTTATCATCTTCACATGAAATTATAACAACTATGCGTAAAATACATGGTCGCGCAGATTTATAATCCTTTGAATTATTTGAACACATAATAATGTACATCTACGAGTCATTGCACTTCAACAATCAAGGAAAAAAAATCCTCATTAGCATACAGGTCACGCATAAAGTAATAATGTGTATACAACAATTTACATACATTTTACGTACCAGATTGAACAAAGTGTTAAAAAGGGTTGACAAGCGCATGTTTTTAGATAACATGTGTTGAGTTAAATTTATATAAGTTCTTTACATTGGTTGTGTGCTATACAGCTCATAAGATAATTAAACCTGCACTGTGTACATATCTGTGTCATAAAATCTGTTATCTTTTAACAATCACTTTCTATCTCTCGTGGGGTCAGATTCCGAATATTCAAATCCAGCTAAGAAAAATTGTACAAAATAAAAATAAAATAAATACCTGTTTTCCCTTATGTTCTAGCGATCCCTCAAAGAATCGCCAGCCCGCAGTCTCCGTGGACATTTTTCTTCCAGTGATCTACATCAGATTTAATCAAAATCCAAAACTTCAGTTAATATCTAAAAAGAAGTCCGTCACCTGTGCGAATGTTTACAAAGTGTCCCAGTAAAACCCCCTGCTGGTTTAAATTTAGAAACAGGAAGTTTAACCACTGCGATACACACATACAGGTATTCTGTTTATTGTGGGCTTATATTTGACAGCTTCTGGCTATTTTGAAGTCCATCATTAATATATTATCATTTTGACTTATTTGGAAAACAGGCTAAATAAAAAAATTATTCATCGGTCGCTTTTTTTTTTCTAAATTTATGAACCCAAATCATGATTATGTGAACAGGACAACAGACATGTAGGTTCTGTATCTCTTCTCAATTAAACCATTAAACTTTTCAAAACAACTACAGTCAAACTTCGTTATCTCCCACTAGATGGGACTGTTTAAAAACGTCGAGATATTCGAGTATTCGAGATATTGACGGTAAAATACTTTAAAATAAGTGGTTGGGACTTACTAATCACTTTGACATATCCATTTTATTCGAGATATCAGTGTAACATCGTTTAATAAAAGCTTCCTTAACATAAACCTTCAATTTACTGTGAATACTTTTATCTTAAAAAGCTTATAATAAAACTTTATTATTATAATTCTATTTTCTTCTGTACTGTAAAATGTATCTTTAAAATCTTTAAAACTCCCACCAGAAGTCACTTATAAATACATGTATGTAACTTTTTTTTTTAAAAAGGTCAGAAAGGACTGTACATGTACGTTTGCTTTTTTAAACCTAAATGAAATCCGATGCACCCAAATGATACCCCAATAATTAATTTCTCGACGCCTATGAATATTAAAGTAGTCCGAGTATCGCACTACGTCATAATACGGATTTTACAATATTGGTTCGACTTTACAAAGCGTTTTTGATACCCGGTATTGATTTTGCTCTACATCGCTGTTGTAAACAATGGCAATTATAAGCAATTAGAACGGCAATATATGTATTCTATGAGAAATAGAAATGATTAATGTTGAGAAACTCGATTCTGTTAAAGTAAAATGAAAAACGAAGTTTCTGATTAACCAGGATCTCAGGTTTGCTTATATCTTCTTTGTTTTGATCCCCCTCCCCCGAATTTTTCTTTTTCTTTTACTAAAACCAGTTTAAATTTAGAGACAGAAGCTATTTCGAATTCAATTAATCGTCAATTAATTAATGTTTAAATGATATCTAACATTGTTGACAGATTTAGGCAGAAAACTGTAGCATAATGTGATTTTTACGGATTTTTTCGTCAGGGTCTACTTTGTTTAGAGCTTATAGCGTGAAAAGTAATCCGTCAACATATAATTTATTTTACCAAATCTTTTTTCTAAGATGTCAATCTTTAGAATAAACACCATGAATTTAAGTTTGAGTCCATAAAATAGTTAAAAAAAACTTACCAAACGCGTACTAGCATTGCATTTTTGTATTCTATTTTGATACATCAGGTCCATAAAGCGTACTTACTTACAAAAATTTACGCAAAATTATTGATGAGATATGGCTAAAATAAACTAAAAATAAAAAATTATACTCTATTTTGTATGTTCAGTTCTAATTTTCCCAAAATTGGTAATTATTTTTAGGAAAAACGGACGTCTGGCAAAATTCATAATTGTCAATAATTTTCGCAAGGGGGTGCACCCGTTTGAGAGGTGATAACAAACAAACTAGCATGTAAACATACATATTTTCTTTTGTATATGTATTGCTAGAATGTATATTTATCATTTAAAGCTAAGCTTTTAATGATTGAGCCCATTTAGTGCCGAGTATAGGACTACCTTAAAGTCTTTAAACTCAAGAATCATTCTTGTTAACGGTTTTTGGGAGTTGATTTTAAATCAACTCTCCTATGCAGTTACGCAGGCAAACCGAAAGTGAAACAGTGTTTGGACCTAAGCACAAACTAACACCGCTGATAACATTTTGTCCTTGAAAATAATCGATAAATTCGATGTAATGTATTCTAAAACATTGTTTTTCAAGGACACTTATTTATAGATGCCTTGTAAATAGTCAAATTTTAAATGGTACGAACAATTTAGATATTTTTTGTAGTTGTACACTGTATGTATTCCTACGCCAGAGTTCAACATATCCGTAAATCTCCGACAAGCAGAGAGTCTCTCTTGCCTATCGTAGATTAACGGAGACAGACGAGACTAATGTTCAATATCAGCTACCTTTTCATATATTTTTATGATACAAGTCTTTAAAACGATGCCAAAGGGGGGTACAAATATATGTACATGTAAATACACTAAAAGTTCAAAATGGTTCATATCAGATTATTCTTGGCAGAAAAACGGGTTTCTTATACTCTCTTTCTCTCTCTCTCTCTCGCGGCTTGCATTGGCAGTGGTTCCACAGGACATTTTTTCTACATATTGCAGTAAAACAGTCACAAGGTTAGCGGCGAGCTTAACAAAACCTGTATGGCATGCTCTTATAGGCACGGGGTGGGGAGAGTGCGTTGAGGCTAGTCCAAGGCAAACCTCTGATGGGACACACGGAGCAAAGCCCACGAGAAATCGTAGATTGTGAGGATATTATTTATAACGGTGACAAGAAGAAATTTTTAATTTCATTCCGTGTACAAAAGATGACGTAAATGGGTCTCGCAAGTGATATTCAATTGATTTTTTCAAAGGTGGCTATTTCACAGACCATGAAACCAAATATTTAATTTTACCTCATGCAGTGTACATGTATATGCATATTTTACATGAACAATGTCAGGTGTTATTAAAGGTATGATATAAAAGGATATTTAAATCCTTTTTATCTACAATGCAAGACCTGTTCCCACGTTGAAAATACTCCATGAACATATATTTACACTTTCCAGTATCTTTGTCTGTAATAACACCACGAATCAATTTTGTAATATATAGTCCAATACATTTGGACAACAATTGCTGTTATAATAATTAATCATACAATTACTGAAAATTATATAAATATAAGTAATAAGGAATCATCTTTAAATATCATGAGCTGATCAAAAAGGTTCGGGTGTGATTAAATCTACAGGGCTTTATTGGATTTGATAACCCCTGACCGTATTTGATCACCGACTAACACTCAAAGAACAATTCCTTATTCCTGAATTAAACACTGATTTGTCAATTAATCACACCATAACAAAACCAGTATATAATAATTTATTGTACATAAAATTTGTGTTTTTATAGAACAAAGTAAGCCACTGCCTGTCAATGACCAGTGGAATGTATGTAGTATGGTCACCAATCAGTATCAAACAGAGAGGCACTCTGTCAGTCCAGTGTGGTCTTATTGCACATAGCAGTCCATCTATCTCATCTAACAGTTACCAGCCTGTACTGCACAAACTTCCTATTCATGTAATCTCAGTTGCAACATCAAGCATTTCAAATATAATAGAAGTTAAATAGTCCGGTATCCACTAAATCTAAGCAATGGCCTTGGCTTCCGGTAAGAACGCCTCCCAACACTTCATTATCTGAAAAACAAGACATATCAGTCAGTTGTTATATATTTACATGTTATTTTGAATCTTTAGAATCTGTTTGGGTTCAATTTATTTGGATTTCGTGGGCACCACTCACCCATGTATTAACATCCCGATGAATGATGAGTCTTTTTTCATTATATTTTTAAGCAAATCCAAGAAAAAACATTACAGGGAAATTGTAAATCATTGACAGTTCACAAAACTTGTTCCCCAATAATTTGAATTATAACACAGTTAACACAGTTATAAAAAATGATCATTTTAATATTATTCTACAATTGCCTTCCTTAACAGATTTAAAATATTATTTGCATCAGAAAAGGACAATGCAAAATGAACTAAATGGTACAGAAGCAATAGCAAGATAAAAAAGCGTACCCTTTTTTGGTTCTCCATTAGCTGCTCCAGATAATTTACAACACTGTCTTTGAAATCTTCCACTCTATATTTATCAAATCTGGCAACCTCCTTCCTGATGGCTTTGGAAATTTTCTCAAAATCGTCCTTCCCTTTTTCCACTTTATTCACCCACTGAACAGAAATTTTACGTTTAAGATAAAAATAAACATGCAAGATATATAGATTTGACTTTCAAAAAAACATACATGAGAGAGATATTAAAGTGCAAATAAATCAATACCTCTGAAATCTCATCTTCAGCTTGAGGAATTTTGTCCATTTTGCGTGCTAGTTCTAGTTTGACTTTATTTTCTCGTTTTTTGGTCAGAGTTGCCTCCGCCTCCTTCCAAGATTTGTAAGATTTCACTCGCTCGTGAAACACTTCCTAAAAGACATCACAATTAAAAGTTTGTTGTGTGTAAATCATTTATCAAAAAATGTTAATCAACGACCAATGAAACAAACAGGGTGCTGGACAGGAAATAGGAAAAAGACCAACCTTTACAGCTCCCAACAGTGCCACGTAGTCTTTGCACAGCTCAGCCATGATGAAGAAGTCGTGATCTGATTGGTCGGCGTGAACGGTCTCTATGCGTTCCTCAGTCTCAGCAAGCTGTGAGAGAGCTCGAGACAGAGCCGTGTGCTCCTCTGCTGTCCCGAGCATGGCAGCACTCTTGGCAAACAAAGCCGTCATACTGCTCAATTCTGGAAGACAATTAGCATTAGAATTTAGAATTATCACATATAAAAAATTCATCACCTTCTCATTAAAAGGGCTGGATGGCTGTGGCCATTTTTTAACTGTTTTTGTCTTCTTCAAAAGCAGACCTTTGTATAGATATAAATGTAAAGAAAAATATTTACAATTTTCAGCTTAACTATTAGAACTTTTTCTTTACTAGATAATAGTTACGGATTGAAAAGTCATATTTATAATTTTAATACAGACCTGAAGGGTTTGTTAACTATCTAGCCTTCTTAAATTTCTAGAAAACTCCTTTGCAAACAACAATATCAAAAAAAGAATGGGCGAATCACCTCTCCTGTGCTGGGTTAGGGTCTCCATGCTGGTGTGGAGCCGCCTCAGGTGGGTCTCCAGGCTCTCCACCTGGTTCTGTTTCTCTTCAAACCACTGAAACAAAGCACAGCAAAAGTGTAATACCTTATCAACAACACATTCATTAACAAAACAGGATACACAACATGTATATCAAGTGGCAGAAGAATTTACTTATAAAAAACATTTGTAGAGCAATAAAAATATGTCAGATAATTATCATTATATGTTTATATTTGATACAATTAAACTTCTAAATAGTTCAATTATAAACAAACTGTGCAGCAGCAAAAAACACAGCGGGTGAGAAAAATAAGAGAATGAATGATTATGAGAAAGGAAATGGGTTTTCTTTAACAAAATACAATGAAGCATGGATTTACAACATCGTTATAACAGATACCCCATTAGGACTAAATGACTGAATTCATACACAAAAAAGATGATTAATCACACATAAACAAAATACACTGTACAAGACAAAATATTGCCAGGTGCCTGTAGCTTTCAGGTAAGCAGATATTCTACAAACACTAGTTACTCCCTTATAAAACCAAGGGGGTATCAACAGTACATGCACCAGCCTGGCCATTACCTCATACTCCCACTGATTTTGATTTCCGGGAAGTATTGAACAGAAATAAAGCATCAGCTATGCAAAATGTCACCAGTTTTAAAACCAGGCATTTATTTAAAAAACATATAAATAAAGTTTGAATGAATCATAATTTGAAACACTATATAATTACAATGCATTTCAAAGTAAACAAGTGGAATTTGGATATTCAAAGGAGAGTTTACTCATGATTTTAACATCAATGAAGATAACTACAGTCGGACTAAAGCAATACAAAAATGTTTCAAATTCATGTATTTCATTGATAATCTTGCACTGTAAGACCCTTTAGCATGTTTAGAGATGATTTAGTGGTTCAGTGCTAGTAGGAGGCCACAAAAAGAAAATTTACATGAAGATATGATGTAAAATGGTGAGACAGAAACAAGAGGCAATCCCGTGATTGGTCAATAACTGCCTACCTCATCAGATTCATCCATTCTGAAGGCTATTTTTTCTACGGCATCACCCATTTTGTGGAAGAGTCTTAGCACTCCTGCTCCACTCAGGGCTGATGTATTTGTTGCTTTAGGAAGGTCTCCATCTCTCTCCAAGAATTCTCGGAAATCGGGATCAATCTGCAAGACTGGGTGAGTGGCTGTTCTGTTTAGGTACCTGTTGTGAAAAACATTCATTGATTATTGTTACAGTCCTCACTTAACAAAATGTAAAAGTATTTCACTAATATGAAAAATTCTGTCACTCCAGGTTCATTTTAACATTACAATGTGTACAAGAGTTTCAGTTCAAAGGGTAAAAGAATAAAATCTTTGCAATCTGACCTCTCTAATGCTGCTCTTCTTCGTTGTATGAAATCAGCTGCATTAGATTCTTCTTTTGACATTTTCACTTTTGTCATACCTAACAAATATGGAATGTTTGTATGGTGTATAACATCTCTCCAAATAAATCCCACAACTCCGACTTATTTTGTATACAGTGTAGCACACATTGATTGGTAGAATCTCTCTTGATATAATACGTATCATCACACCTGTTTATAACCTTACCTAAGACACTTTTCTCTGGAGCAGGGGGGACAATGATTCCTGTTTTGATGTGCTTCTCATGGAGTTTACTGTAGAGGCCCAAGAAATCACTGAATCGCCTGGTCACACACAACTCAGCTCGGCGAAATGCAGGGATGGTTGTCTATACAATGTATAAAATATGGTACATTGAACCTATATACAGTAAAACACGGTTATGGTGAACACACTTATAATGAATTGACCCTTACAGCAAAGTGATTTTCATTCCCCGTGACTTTATTACATGTTTTAAACTTTTTACGAATTACGCTTATATCAAAGTAAAATTGCCTGTCCCTGGGACTTCGCAATAAGCGTGTTTTACTGTATGTAAACCTGGCTTCAGTAGTCCTATCACTTCAACATTAGTTTACATTTCATGCAACCCATATTTTCAAACAATGTAAACAAAATTAACAATTATGAATCATTCATTAGGATGCTTCGTCAATCCAGATAAAATGTTTGGCAATAAAAGTTTAATGAGAGATAAACAATGCTCAGTTGTATTTAGTTTCCAGTTACATGCTGATGCAATTAACAAATGCTCTTCTGTAACAACTAGATCTCCAACAACATCTTATCTGAGTTTTATGTCACTGTGTCACATTTAAATCAAAACCATTTTAACAAGAGCTTGGACTTTGGGTACCGGTAGTTGTGTCAAACAGCAATGTGACGTAGGTATGTATATTTCATTGCTAGCCTCTCAGCCATGACTCTTTGAAATCAACAAGAATTGTCTGGCTTCTGAGCTAAGACTACACAATATGTACATAATTCACTTGAAACTGCATCATTTTTAACCTGTTTTGACACAAGAAATAGATAGCTATGCCCTACTGAAAGTTCAAGGTCTTGTTAAAATGGTTCTATTGTAAAGTATAACTACCCACCTTTGTTATGACTTTGTACACCATGTAGGCCCCCATTCCATCGCCCACCTTGTGAGGCTCTGCCACTTTGATGGATATAGTGTACTCGTTCTCTGGTTCAGGAGGCTAGAAAATCAAGTCAAGTCTTGTTAAATATTGATCATTACCAATAGGAAAAGAAAGGAAATCCTTTACAGCATGTTTATATACCTGTGTTTCTATATAAAAAAAAACCCATGAGAAATTGATATCACTGCTTGACAAATTCTTCTATAAGGTAGTTGGTGTACGACTTTGCTTTAAGGATGATGAGATGTTAATCCCTTTCCATTTCAACTGGTACTTACATCAGTACTTTTTCTGCTGGTCACTTTTGGTTCCACTGCGGTTGAGCTTTGAGTGACTGGTAATTTGGGTGTCTCCTCCTTGACGGGAGGGGTAATGACAGGCTCTGGAGCCATCACAGGCTTAGAGTCCTCAAATATATCATTCTTGTCTTCCCTCTCTTCCTTTGGGGGTTCCTCATCTGATTCTAACGCAACATCTTCTCCTTCATCATCTGTAGGAAAATGGATATAAAAAAATATTAATTTTAAGGAAATCAGACAAATAAACAATAGTATAAATAAAATTAGAAATCTGTGAGCCAATGCTCACTAGTGATACCCATGCTCTGATGTGAATATGCAAAATAAGCAAAGTTGATAAGTTAAAGATCAAGTTTTAATGAGTTTTTGATAATTAAAAAGACATTATTAGTGATTATTAAATCAATCTTTAAAGAACACTATAAATGATTAGGGTCTAACATGACAACCTGAAACTTATCAAAGTTTATGTTACTATTTAAATAGGTATACCTTGTCCAGATATATAGTATTACATGAAAAGTTTATGTTTATCAGTCTATAATTATAAATTGGGTCAAACTACCCACTTTCTAGATATACATGTACCATATTAAGGCATTCATATTTTAGAGCATTTTTTCCTCATGAAATACTATATGCATGCTCATGAGGATTTATTCATACAAGAGTAGTTTAATACTGAAGCAACTTTCAAATGAGACAAATGAACAAAATATACATGTACCTCCAAATAAATCAACGTCTGGTTTTATTGGCACTTTTTGAGGTTCTGATTCTGGCGTGCTTTCATTTTCTTGGCTCTGCAAGAGATTATGACATATATCCTTTAGAATTGTCTTACTCAATAAATTTACATAATTTTGCGATGAAAACTTTTAAAATCTAATTTGTCTATAATAAATCATGAATGAAAATACAGTAAAACTCGTTTAGTATGAACACTGATATTGCAAATTTACAGATATAGCGAAGTCATCTTGGATCCCCAGCTATGTAAATTTAATGAATTTCTTATACGGTTATAACGAATTACGGATATAATGAAGTAATTTCTTAGGTCCCAGTGACTTCATTATAACCGAGTTTTGCTGTACATGTATATGTAAAAACATAGATTGCTTAGCAATTTTGATTCCAAAAAAATGTATGTCCCATTAGGATCAGGTGATAACTAATGATAGACATCGATCAAAAATTTCCATTTGGTTTTTTCTCTTGATGAAAGGAAAATATTTCAAATGAATTGATATTATGGTCATATATATGCCCCTAATTTTAACTAATTTTTAAACATTATCGCATAAAAATCAATTTTTCATATTAAATCTTTATACAGAGGATGCTATCTATCACTTTAATCTTGATATTAGTCATCATTGTACATTTATTAGCTGTTTATCTATGATGTCACCTAAATGAGCTAATTCTCACAATTTTGCACACATTTATCGTTTTTTCTTTCTTTATATTTTGCAATTGGAAGAGCACAAGTCTGCTCAAATACAATTTTTACATATGTTTTTGTTCATAAATTATGTACACATCATACTAAAAAACTGTACTTTACGCAAGCAAGCGCTCAATGTTTCCCAGTTGAAAACACCCATATTCTGCTCCAAAACATTAATTTATCAAAATAAGAAAATCTTCATCATGTCATTTCTACATTGAGATGCCACCATTGGAATAACACTCATTTTCAATATGATTTTAAGTATCTTTCACTTAATTTTTAAAGCTCTTTGTAAAACTTTAATTTTGGGGACGAGAAATGCATAATACTGCATATAGTCCATTATATCATTGTTCAGATAAAAATACATCTATTTACATACAACTTGTACATTAAGGAAACTGTTTGTTCTATTTATCGCTCTCATAAATATTGTAATGATTTGCCTATAGTATTTCAATATTACTTTGTATTTAATACTGTAAAAATTTCAAAATAGGTATTTAATTTCAGTTTCATTTTACTTGTACTTTGAGGTTGGAATTTTACAAAGTTTGCTCATATTATTTCATCTATTACTCAGAGACTTTTGAATGAGTGTTTTAAACAATGGTCACAGTGGCCTGCTATCACGTCAAAATTTTAATTGGTTTTAATCTATCATCACAATTTTGTAGACAATCCATTTTTTGTTTACACTAAATATACAATGTTAACACAGGAGTTGGCGATTTTATCAATTTGTTGTAAATAAATGAGAAACAGGCAAAAATCCTACCAGTGAGCTTCGTGAGCGTAGCGAGCGAAGCGACAGGATGGTACGAAAATCTGGAAAACTCGTACCATCCTGTCGCTTCGCTCGCTACGCTCACGAAGCTCACTGGTAGGATTTTTGCCTGTTTCTCATTTATTTTCCAGAAATTGATAAAATCGCCGACTCCTGTGATGTTAATGACTAAGGAGGGCGGGTGTTCACAAGTGACATCTGGTAACCTCTCCGTTTAATCATTCGACAAATATAATACTGAAAGTTTACTCAATTAAATCACTTCAGCACATGTAAGTAAAATTATTTCGAGCGAAACAACAAATAAAAGGTTCAAAGGAGGATCTTTGATTTGCTTAAAATCAAGTGACCAGATTAGAACAAACCGGCAAAATGTCGTCCGTCTTACACAGCCATCTGGAGTTTGTAGCCCGTCAAACTAACCCAAATCGAAGCTTTCCGAGAATGCATTCTCTAAACATACCTCACTAGCTTCTGCAAACAAGTCGTCTTCATCTTTTTGGTTTTCGTCTTCGCCAAATGGGGGTGGTTCTCTTTCATCGGCCATTTTAACTATCACGTGACATTAGAGCACGAGACAACTCGCTCTTCGACGTTTCGGTTTATGAACTATGCGACATCGAATGCTGGAGAAAACGTACCCAGGAGAAAACGTACCCAATTTACAAGTTTCCAAGAGAAAACGTACCCTATAAAAATAATGAATAATGGTTTTCATAGATATTCTTAAATGAAACAAAATAAAATATACAATGAACATTTGTATCATTTGTTGTTGTTGTTTTTAAATGCATAGTCACGTACTTAAATTATTAAGACAATAATGTTGTAACATACACGAACATGGCCTGAGCAGTTTGATTAGTCGACAATTAATACACCATAAACGAAACCGTTAAATAATAAGTTTTTATTGCAATCTCATTTGGAGAACCAGGGACGTATATACTAACGGGATTAGCAACAACCGCAAGTCTCGCGATTTCTCGCACCAACCTATTCATACGAAATTTAAATCTCGCGAGATGTAAAATGGCCGATTCAGCGATGTAAACAAAAGATGTCAAAACTTTGACTCGCCGGTTTCTGCAAGTAAGTTTAATATTTTTATATTTTTGAAAGTCGGATAAATACTTAAACAGATTAAATATCAATTTTTAATGTTTATATGTCTTACGAACGATTCAAAATGATAATTATTTTAATGACCAAATCATTCATTGTAGGATAATTTTAAGTTTTAATTATGTTTTAAAAGGACATAGATAATAAACATTATCTCGATTTTATAAACTACTGGTGTTTGTTGTTACAATGTAGTTAGGCACCTGGTACTGTACGCCGTTTTTACACATTTCTATTGTTTTGATAACACTTAATGATGCGCCCATGAAGATGTGAGGGTACTGGGGTATATAATGATGGTGTACTGGGGTATAATGGGACGTCCCTAATTGAAAAATAGGAGGGGGGGGGGGGGGTAATTGAAAGTAACGGGAGATCCCATTAAAAATACAGTATTATACACCATTTTACAATCATCATTCCACCTGCCAACCTGTGTTAAATATTGATAAGTGCAATGTCTAAGGAAGATTTCTTGTGTTGGGACAATGACATTGATTTCGATGAACTTTTAGGGGAGTATACAGACCATGAAGAGATGACCAGCCACCAAAAGAAGAACACAGTTACCAGTGCCCTGACTGTAAGAAGATCTTGAAATCCATATCTGGTTTTCGGGGACACATGACCAGGCAGCACAAGAAAAGCAAAACATCAAAACCATGCAAATTCAGCATTCAATGGCATATATATGAATATTAAAGTCTGAAAAAAAAGTTGTTTTTTTTTTACTTTTTAAAACTTGGACGACTACAAATTTTGACTTGAGTTAAAGACTGGTCAATGATTCTTGGGCCATACAGTTGCTGCTGATTTCTTGATTTAATAATCTATCAAAATTATCTCATCTAAAAACCTCCTTTTTGAATGAAAAGAGAAAAATAAATGCACACATTTATTCAACAAAGAAACAAGTCGGGTTCCAAATGAAAAAGTGATTTTCTTGAAGTTTGATTGGGGGGGTTTCACTTTCCTCTGCAGATACAGTCAAACTTTCAGACACAAGAAAATCAGCAGTCACATTCTCAACAGGCACAGTTTCAGTTGACAAAATAATGTCAGTGGTGATCTGTCCTGTAGAACAACAGTGGTCCATGGTCTGGGATGAATAGTCTTGGTCCGGAGGTTGGGCTGATAGTGCACTATAATCATGGTCTGAGGGTTGGGCTGCTTGAGATAAATAGTCATGGTCCACATGAGGTTCTGCTGTAGTACTCTCAGAGAATATGGAGTCGCAATTATCGGACACGCTTTGACTTCGATGTCTCTTGGAATGGTACTTTTTCCTTTGACCAATGGAACCACTTCTACGTTTGAGACGAGGCATTTCTCTGCAATAAATAATATCCATATTAAAAATTTGAAAAACAAATTTTCATCAAACACATAAATGTGCATCTTTACTTTTTTTTTAATACATCTTAAATTGCATGCATTATATCCTTCAGATAAAATAACAAACATGTCGACATAATATTGTCCGTTATTTTTTAAAACAAACATCATTTAAGGCATAAACAGCCACCACAGATACAATTTAAAAATATATTCAAGCATTGTAAATCAAATTTATATTCAATGGTGTAAATCATTTTGCAGAAAAGTTTGATTCACATTCGACAACATATGTGCAAGTTTTGGTTATGAAAAAAAAATTCTACAATAATTTTCTGTATTATATATAAATCTTGCCCTTTTCATAACTTTGATCTATCATTTAATACAAAAAGTACCAGTTTTAATTCATTAATTTACGAGAATTTTGAAAAATAAATACCATATGTTTTCTTCATTAAAATAAAATATTCCTGTATTTTGAAGTACAATAAAAAAATTCTACAATAATCATCCATATGATATATGAAACTTGCCCTTTTCATAACTTAGATCTATCATTTAATACAAAAAGTACCAGTTTTAATTCATTAATTTACGAGAATTTTGAAAAATAAATACCATATGTTTTCTTCATTAAAATAAAATATTCCTGTATTTTGAAGTACAATAAAAAAATTCTACAATAATCATCCATATGATATATGAAACTTGCCCTTTTCATAACTTAGATCTATCATTTAATACCAAAAATACCGGTTTTGATTCAATAATTTAAGAGAATTTTGAAAAATAAAAATGCCATATTCTCTTTAAAAGATACGATTTTGTCTCAACAAGTAGTCGGTGGACATTGTGTGAATTAAGCTAAATCAGTTTTATGAATTGGTCAATTTATATTAATGGCTATGAAAAGGATTATATGCTTCATTAGTTTGTACAAATATAACCCGTAGGACGCCCCAATCTCCAGCTGTGTTGTGTAAACATTACCACGCGTCATTACGCTTGGGCAATCAATCGTGACTGATAACAAATTCCTATCAAAACACTAGTCTACAGGCCTCATAAAATTTGATAGATGCAAGCGTATTATAACTTACCATGTCGCTAATAACTTCTCGGTCTTCAATACCATCAATTAACGGCTTTATTTGCTGAAAATATCAGTCAGATTCACACTCTCGATTTAAATTCAAAATGGCGCCGATTAAAATGGAAAAGTCTCGTAACATCTCGTGAGGTGCGAGACTTCGCCCAGAATCCTATAGAAAAGCATACAGTTGCCAATCCCGTTAGTATATACGTCCCTGGGAGAACTAAATAATGAGTATGTCAAGAATTCGATATCGCGTTATTTTTGACATTTTTTTTTGAAATTTATCTATAGAACAAAGTTGCTTAATAAAACCAAGTCTACTGAAGTCTTTTAAATATTTGTTTGATTCATATATATATATATGGAAACTACTACGAAATGTAACTTTGATGTCAATTTGCTTCCGGCGCCAATGACATGTATAATGTGTGGAGAGTGAATATTTCTACCTCCTGCGCGGGGAGGCAATACATAATATTACATAATAATAAATTAACTGCTCCGGTATTTAATTGATTATCACTATAATTAAAATCAGGGGATCTCGCATCGAGGGAACTCAAATTGGTAAGGCTACCGATAAATGGATAATTAGAAGAAGTAGACTGATAACACTTTATGACAGGTAATTATTTCGTACTAAAATAAAAATAAAAATTATAAAGATATTACTCATAAAATAAATATATTTCTATCCATCTATGCATTGAAATATGCGGCATAAAAGTAGCATTTGAAAATTATTTAATATGTCCAACCCCTTTAAAATTATAAAGTATTAAATTCATATATCTATAAAACTCTTACATTTCTGTATATTTATTATGAAAATAGTATTTAAAAGTATTTGAAAAAACTATTAAGTAGTATAATTATGATTTTCATAGGGTACGTTTTCTCCAGGAGAAAACGTACCCTAGAGATTGGGTACGTTTTCTCCTGGGTACGTTTTCTCTTGGGTACGTTTTCTCCTGATACCACGACATCTACCCCCCCCCCCCCCCCCAACAATGTTTATACAAAATATCTTGGTCAAACTTATCAAACATTCGTATACAACAAAGCACAACAATGACTACTTCCCTGTTTAAAAATTTGCGTGATGTTTAATGAGATATGACTGAATAAAATTAAATTTACAGATGAACAGTATTTGTATTTTCATGTATTACATTAAAAATTGTTCCTATCTGTAACAGTTTCATAACCAAAACCTGATAATAGACTGAAATAAAAATCTTAACATATTCCAAAACTTTTCATTGCATTTCAATGATTACTTGGTTCACATTGATGATTTGCCATGTAACTGCTGGTCACTTTTAGGAAAAATGGATAATTATAAAGTCTGGCAAAGATTTGGTTGCGATACTATTCCAAACTATTTCAATTTGCTCTAAATACAGTTACCACATTATTGTGAAAGTGTATATAAGTATGGTCTTTTATATTAATACATGTATATCTTTTAAATCTATCTTCAGTCTTTGCAATTTATCAGTTTATATACATAGCATTTGAAGTTTAATTTAAGGCAAGGTCTGTTAAACAAATGAGAGGGGAAAGTGTTAACTACAATAATACTAAATGAATCCTGTAAGTAAACACACCAAAAAACATTGCTGAAAAAGGTGGTATGAGACACTTCCATGTTGCAACGTATTGTTTATCAAAATAAACAAAACGAAGTGCAATTATTTAAGTAGTTTCTTTTCCAATATCGTCACCTTTCAGCATAGAGCAGTGGATTAAAGGGTTTACTACGAATCTGTAAGTCATGAGTTCGAATCCCGCTGGAGTCTTTACAATTTTTACCTCTCCAAATATATTTTTAAAAGCAAATTTTTGGTTAAATAATAATTTAAATATTGTAAAATTTGAAAATTCTAAACCAGTGAAAGTATTTCAAGTAGAATGTACTTTAATCCACGTCAATATCAAAGATCACATAAAAAAAAAAAGATACAGATATAACATAACTCTTGTTTTATTTCTTGATCTTTAAACAAAACTATAACAATATTGGACTGAGGTGATCATATCTAAAAAAGAAAAAATACATGTATCTATTTACATTATATATAAATACATGGTACACTTTGTTGAAAGTTTACCTGAAAATAGGCTTAAGCTTTCAATCCAAAAAAACATTTATAAACTTTGTTAACCACACTGCCCCGCGTATTTTGATAATGCAAAACTTTAAAATACATCATTTATGTTTTAAAAAAAAAAGAAGGACAAAGTGTTTTATTAAATTAAAAATTTTCTTACCAAGCCAAAATTATAACGATAATTTACATGAAAAAGGTAAACCGCTAAGCACAATAGAGCAATCCTACATTGGCTAAAAAGCATCTGTTTCTATTTTTCTTATAAAATCTTAATGAATTCTGAACAACTAGCATATAGAAGAAACTATCGATTTAAAGGGACCATTGTTTGTGGAACTATCATACTATAGTGCATGAAGAAAATGAAAAACAAAGCACAAACAATCTCACTCACTATGTCTCTCTCACTCTTTCCCCCTCTCTCTCTCTCAAGATATATTTGACTTACAATATACTATGTATTTAAACATTTATGTTCTGTCAACAAATGAACGTCTGAATGTAACAATGGAAATGTTTTAACACAAGTCTAATTTCATGTAAGAAAACAAACATTCCTGAAGATTTTAAAAGTCATTGATGTCTGATATACACATCAAATTCAATGTTGATGTAGTGCACAAATATTCACCACTTAAATTTCACATCACACTGATCACAGACAAAATGAAAAAGTTCAATTGAGACAAAATGATAATTGTCTAAAATATTCCATTCATATTCTTGTTTTGTTGTTTTTTACCAAATACGTTGAAAGTTTTGCAATATGGACAAAAAATGCCACCGTTTTTCAATGATGAATAATCTTCCATGTGATAATTACATGACAAGTATAATTTGACTATAGATGGTAGGTGAGAAGCACTATTTAAATTATACAAAAATATCCATTTAATTCTTCTTCATGAATGCTCTGCCAGCTTGCTCTGTTGAAGGGAAGGTTTCCTAATTGTGGCTATGGCCTCTGGGGTGGGGATGGCATCTCCTGGGGGCTCCTGAAGGATCATGTTTTCCTGCGCTGCAGGTGGTAACTTTGATCCTCTCATTTTTGCCCTTGTCATATTGTACTCTCCAGAATCAAAGTACTTGTTCTGAAATAACAATGTATTAAGATTCAATGCATATTGAATTTCAGATTTTACAATTACCTGTGCATATTTTATATACAAGTTTATTAATGCAGCCAAGAAAGAGATCATCAGAAGTGCATTTACCTATATTACTGGTGAATACCTTGAAATCAGCTTACAGATCGATTATAGAGGGCCCTTCATTAGTTTCATTGATACATAGGTAAACAAGTGAAAAGCTGTCAATGTGACAGCAAACCGGGTTTTCTTTTATGTGAACTTTATCCATAATCCATGTCAACCCATATCCAGTGAAAAGGTGTACCCCAATATGCAATATTTTGCCAAAAAGTGACTAAGTTCAAAAGCTGGTATTTTTTTCATAAATTATCAGAAATCAAAATCCTAGCAATATGCACACCTCTGATATACCCTATGTACAATTGATCTGCAAAAGAAGAACTTCCTATCTTGAAATCTGTAGGAGGAGTTATACATACAATGAGGGTACCCTATATGCAATATTTTGCCAAAAGTTACTAAGTTCAAAAGCTAGTATTTTTTTCATAAATTATCGGAAATCAAAATCCTAGCAATATGCACACCTCTGATATATGTACAATTGATTTGCAAAACAATAATTTCCTATCTTGAAAACTGTAGGAGGAGTTATCCATACAATGAGGGTACCCTATATGCAATATTTTGCCAAAAAATGACTAAGTTCAAAAGCTGGTATTTTTTTCATAAATTATCAGAAATCAAAATCCTAGCAATATGCACACCTCTGATATATGTACAATTGATCTGCAAAACAACAGCTTCCTATCTTGAAAACTGTAGGAGGAGTTATCCGTACAATGAGGGTACCCTTTTGGCAGCCGCCCGCCCGCCCACCATTTTCACCATTTTAATAACCGAATTTTTCCTTCGGAAAACCCAGTTAAAAAAAATATGATTAAGTTGGAAGATCTGAACAGAATTTGGGATATTGTTAATGTTTAACCTGTCATAAAACATGGGTGGATGCCGGATGGGTCTGTTTTGAAAGTGGGAGTGTTATTATAATCTAGGAGGAACTGTTCAAATTGATCAAAATAAACTGAGTGAGTAAATGAAGGAGATCTGATTGAGTATTCCATTTATTTTAGACAATTTATGAAAAAAAATTGGGGGTTGATGGGGGGGGGGGGGGGTCCTACAGTGTATATCTATTATAAAGAATCATAACAGTTGGTAATATTTAATTTATTGAATCTATATATTCATTGAAACCCCATCCTAACACCGAAACTCCTGACCCAGGGTCATGAAATTCACAATTTTGATCACTGTTGAAAGAGGCACTCTCGCTCATTATACCCATCTACATGTACTTACCAGTACAATTATATAGCCAGCGAGTACATAGAAAGATTTCCAGTTTTACCAAAAATATGAGATTTTGTTGGTCAGCTACATCCCTATTGTAATGAAATATTTTAAGAACACTGTCTTTTAAACTCTTCAGTGAAAGAAAATGTTCTAAACTTGTTTGAGCAAAGAATCTAATTGACCTGTACCTTTTGAAGACGCTTTGATAGAAGTGCAGAACCACCAACACCAGCCTTCATGTTGGGGTATTTTTTCTTTAACTTTTCCTCTTCTTGTTTCATTTTCTCCTAAAAAGAAAATTCCATATAGCAATTAAATTTTCTGATTCTAATCATTGTAGCAAAGATATAATGATGATAGATTTGGCTGGTGCATTGGAAGGTCATGCAGACTGGCGAATATAGGGCACTTGTGATGCTGTATTTTTTTGTCTAATGGCATCATAGCTTACCCAAATGACAGTAGGAAAGACGTATACAATAAATAATGGAAAATAGTGCACTATTTTGACATATTCTGGTAGAATATTTTCCTTCATCAAAATTTACTGTCGAAAGCTTACTAGATATAAAAAAATTTAAATATTTCTACATAAATGGCCTTATGTAATACTGCAGAAGTTCCAAAATGTTTAAATAATGGGAAGAATATTTTCCTTTTTTTTAAAAGGTTTTTTGACAGTATAACAGATTTGATAGCCAGCTCTACATAGCTCAGTTAGAAGAGCACCTATAAACTAGAGATAATGATTCAGGGGATTTGGGTTCCAATGCCTGTCTGGTCCTTCATTTTTCCCTCACATTCCGCTACATTGGTGCTGGCGCCGAGACCAACCTCTGGATTTGACAGATTAACCTCCTATCGGAGGATAGAAAGAATAATCTTACCGTGACCAAGCTGCGCTCAGGTCACGTAAAAATTGTGTCTATTTTAAGTCTGTTAAAAATAATCTGTAGTGGAAAAACACATTTTTATGTATAACAAACCTTTTTGAACATGCATATGCAGATAAGTCCATAAAATATCCATTTAATGGGTGGTAACAACTAACAAAGCAATTTGTTAATATATATGTTTGAATTTGCCTGCCATTTTGTTGGAAAACGCACTCGGAAAGTCTCGGATTTTATCATTAACATGGCGATCGCTTACAGCGAAATTTCAAACGTGATGTTAAAAGTGGCAATGATTTTGTTGCAAAAACAGATAATGTGGTAAAATGGGATTATAATAAAACATCATAGGTATTTGAGACCCATCATATAAAAATTTTGGCAATATACAACATGACATTTTTTTTTTCATTTGCTAGGAAGCAAGCATAGGGGGCAAATTCTATCGTTAAACCGGGTCCGTAGGACATCTGTCAATTTAACGATAGAACATTCTATATAATCTGAGGATGAAGCCTGGAATTCGTCTTTTAGAGCGAATATCATTTTAAGTGGGAGGGGGTGAATGTAACAGACTGATTCCCTTGCCAATGCCATACAGCTTATTTGGTAGAACACCTGACTAGATATTCAGGGGACCCGGGTTCGAATCCCTGTCCATCATTTCATCATTTCTCCCATCTCATTACACGTTTACATGAAACCAATATTCATTACTTTGAGCAATGTGCAAAATAGATAGGGGAAAATGAATAATGACATTTTTAACATCAAAATTGTATATACAAAGGGTAGTTATAATGGGATTAAAAGTAAACAGTGACAAACAAAATGACCGATAAATGAACGTGACAGACATGAACAGAAACGCGTGTCGATGGATCATATGAGATACTAACAGCGGTGGACAAATCAGGGGTTGCTGGTTTAACGAATACATCGTCTCCTGTTGGCTTATTGGTGCTTTCATCAGGTGAACTCATTATTTGAGTGTTTTCTGCGCCTAAATAATCAAAATATGGCGAAGAACAATTAAGTATTCTAATGTCCAATGAAATCTATTGGTACAAATGACACGCAAAGTTAACTCGTACATTGATGCATGAATCAACTAATCAACCAACATTTACATAATTACGATAATTTCAATATCATTGATAAAACAGAACATTTTTTATTTAATTTACATGTATTTAAAAAATTTAAGGAGTTTTTTGAACGTGTTGAAAGATAGAAATGAAAATTGACGAGAAAAAGGTTACTTTAAAAATAAATAACTATATACTTTAAAAAAATTAATTCGATCATAAGAATTCTTCAAATCAAAGATTGGAATGAAAAGAAATGACATCACAATGTATAGGTTAATTCAATGATTAAATATGTTTTTTAACTAAAATGGTATAACGCCCCTCATAATTGTCGGGTTCAGCATACGCAAATTTACCCATAATTCCTTGAAGCCATGGCTGACGAAGAAAGTCCCAGAATAACAGTAACAGTAAAAACGCCGAAAGAGAAGCATGATGTCGAAATTAATCAAGCTGCCGGCGTACGAGAAGTAAGAATAGGCTGTTGATGATGTTTAACTAAATCTAAAAGTGAATCTCATCAACATGTTTGGATATATTGAAATATTGACCACCTTCCCTGATAAACCGTCATGTGCAATGATACAGCAATATGACGTGTACTTAATTTACTATTTTCAAAGAATTGCCTGAGTAAAATGATATCGTCTTTAAGTAGTCATACATGATTATTTACTATAGTTATTGATACAAAATGCCAGTAACATTGTAACTTAAATAAAAGTTAAGAAATCAGTTGTATCATTTCATGGTAATTCCATTGTAGAGCACTGGATGTTGATACCAGCAATAGTTCAAACACCTTTATGAAATGAAATATTTTTAAAATGTAATAATATTTTTTACGATGTTACTGGAGGGCATATCCAATAAGGTAATCACTTTCACTCTCAGATTCAATAAAAACATGTAGGAATGAGATATGGAATACAGGGCACTCTTCTTCTTATTTGAAAAATAATCAAACTTAGAGGGCGAATCCCTTTTCAGGCCTTTTAGAGGCAAGGTCTCCCTATGGACAATACACGTATATTCCAAAACTATAGAAATTTAACTCTATACCTATGAACTTGAAATTTTTTTCGAAGAATAACTCCACACACAGTAACATCAGTGCTATCCTTGAATTTGAATTTGCACTAACGTCATGTTTAGTGACATTTGTTCATAATGTTTAATGAGCAATTAAAACACCTATATACACCCCATGATTATAAGATTAATGAAACATTATTCTTCTACAAATGGTCATTTTTATCTACCTAATTTCAAAATTAATGTGGAAAATAGTTTGAATTTTTGCCTCTTTGATAGAAATTGTCAATCGATGTCTACCTCTATTAATGCTACCATGACATCATAATGTCGTCTGAGTGTGCAGCATTTAGTGTTATGAAATTGATAGGCAGATCCAACTTCAATTTTTCAATTTATTATATGCAATTTGACAGCAATAACATGGTCACATCGTTACGTAAAACATTATGTCATTTAAGAGTTTGCTAACTCGCATATCATATCAAGAACAAAATCTGATCGTGAGTACTGCTGACAGTAGCACATATGCACACAATGTTCTTTGGATCTCATAAAATTTATGACAAGTTTGGTTTTTAAGATGCTTATTTATGTATCTGTGAAGAACTTTTATTAATTTATTGCTATGAGTTACTGTCTTCATGATACATAGTTGATCAAATTTTTAACATTGCCTGTCTAAAACATCAGGTAGTGATCATGGTTCTAATATTGAAAATTTTTATAAATTAACGATGGGTGAATCTTACAAACTTTATATGGAATGTGAAACAGTGATGACAGTGTTAGGCAGAATTTGGAATGTAAATGCTTTGTGCTGGGCATTCATTTTTTTCCAAACCAGTTTTAGTTAAATACATTATACAATCATGTAATATCTGTACAGTAATTTTTGTCATGATAAAAAATCATTACAATCATACAGATTTGTTATTAGTCCCCTACCAGTTTCACCGGAGGGGACTATAGCTTTCCTCTGCGTCCGTCAGTCCATCCGTCCGTCTGTCCGTCCGTTAGTCCGTCTGTCTGTCCCACTTCAGTTTTCCACACTTTTTTTCTTTATGCATTTGAGGAATAATATGAAACTTGCTGAACAGCTTCAAAATGTCAAACTACAGATCAAGTTTACACTTTTGTAGCGTCTGATTGACATATTTTCGAGAAAATAAATTTTTTATATTCCAATTTTTTAATGTTCGGGTTCGTTATCGGGTTCGGTGTGTACCTGAATAAACGAGGTCAGTATGTAGTCAGTAATAATATCGTGCGTTACTTGTACCATTCCTTTTCTTGTACCATTCCTTTTATCATTTCTAACAAACAAATAAATTCTATAAAATAGTGTCAAGCATTGTGTTGTAAATTTAATCGGCAGGGTTTTTTTGTAGTATTATTACAATCGGGTTCGTTGTCGGGTTGGGCTGTTTAACTGTTTCGTTTGATTCGGGACACAGACCGCAATTATTTTTCTCTCTTATTCCTTTATACAAAAATAAATCATATAAAAAATTCCACCGGCTCAAATGAGTTCAAATACAGCATACCTATAGAATGACACTAGTCCAACAACATATCCAAACTACAGGAAAATCAATCGAGAGGGAACTGAGCTATGGCCCCTAAAATAACCCCTACCATGAAAAATTCACTTTCACTTTGGAATTTGTGTAAACATTGGCCTCTTTACACCCTTTCTATTGCGCCTGTAAAGATAATTTTTCTAAATTTTTTCCTGCCTGTATTTTATTTCAAACCTTCTTCTTTCCATCCATGCCATAAAAGGAACCAAATTCGACCATTTGGTACCCCTAGGAATTTTTGAAATAATACATACATTTTTAGAATGGAACTACTTGCGTGGTCAATGAGCACGGGGTAAAAATAGTGGTATGTGACCTATTCGGGGTACAGAAGACGGTAAGAAATGATATTGTGCATAACAGTGCATTGTTTCCACAAATTTTTACCAGCGAATACAGAATAGACTTGGCGAAATTACAGGAGATGAAATAAAGATTATTATTTTACCAATTTCCTATTTAATTTCTATATCAACTATACTGGCGTGCGACCAGTTCTCGCCGAGTACCATTTCTCGCCAGTACATTGTGACGTCATTTTTCGTATATTATTTTATGTGTTAATAAAATGACGTCACAATGTACTGGCGAGAAATGGTACTCGGCGAGAACTGGTCGCACGCCAGTATAGTTTTAATTTCCTCTATTCTTTTATCTCTGATTAAAGCATGACATCTCCTTTACAATAGCTCTGAAATAGTTGTGTGCTTGGAACCTTTCATAGAATAATACAAACCAATAGGGGACGTGTATTGCTTATGCAATACTCTCAGAATGCTTGTTCATTTTTACTTTTAATGTCTTTATCAAAATTATTTACTGCAAATATAAGGTGATAAGAAAAAGATCTAGGTGAATCACTATTATATTAATTATGTTCAAGCTTACTGTATATTCACACAGTCATGTACAATATTTCACCATTCTGAATTCATTTTTATAAACTTAAGATTTTTAAATCGGCTACTTTTTAGATTTGCCCACTTGAGGATGAAAGGAATGAAACTGAAATGAGCCTATATGTAAACTAATAGTGTTATTACATTGCAGTTTAAGGAAGAAGTGGGCAAGAAGTTTTCAGCACCTATTGAGCAGCTGTGTTTAATATTTGCTGGAAAAATTCTAAAGGATGGAGATACACTGGCCCAGCATGGAATAAAAGATGGACTTACAGTTCATCTAGTGATTAAATCATCCAACAGGGTAAATATCGTCACAAAAAGAAAAACTAAGTTGAATATTTAGAATTTACTATTGAGGTTGCATAGCAATGCATCTAGGGATGAAAGCTATCTTCATGTAAGAATTATTAGATGATGGGTACATCAGTTTGTATACATGTAATTATATAGTTAAAATTAGCATGTTTCTTTTCAGTCGCAAGAACAGGCTGCTCAGAGATCCACAACACCCTCCAGCGCACCCACTACAGGGGTAAGATTGATCAGAGATAGGGCACTGATTACTACAAAAATCATTATGTTAAAATAAAATGTTTCATAATATGACACATTTATATTTATGTAATGTACATGTACTTACAGTCAACCACTGGCGGGGGTGCGGGCACTGAGACCCCCAACCTCTCCCAGACTCCTTTTGGACTGGGAGGTTTAGGGGGACTGGCAGGATTAGGAAATCTAGGAATGGGATCACACAATTTTATGGAGATGCAACAAAACATGCAGAGAGAGGTCAGTTATTTAAGAACATATCAGTGGTGATACATTGAATGGATTACATACTCTTCATGATGAATCACAATTTTAAAATTTTCTGTAACTGTAACCAGTGTGTATTTACCTTCTAGATGATGGCCAATCCAGATCTAATGCGACAGATGATGGAGAATCCGTTTGTACAACAGCTGATGTCTAATCCCGATGTAATGAGACAGATGATCACCAGCAACCCACAAATGAGAGAGCTTATGGAGGTAATCAGATCACAATTTTGTGCAACTGTGACCAGAACGAGTAAAGTGGAGTTTTTTCTGTTAAAATGTTAAAATGCTCTGATATTTCAATGTCTTGTCCAGATGCTTGAAGTCTAAAAATATGACATGAATTTTGAAACATTGCTTTGATGTTATACATGTGTATTAGTTTGAATATGGCCATGTTGCATATCTGGTACTTAGTGACTGTGTAAGTACATGTATCTAACAGATCAAATCCTATTACAGACATGTACATACATGTACATACATGTACCATGAAATGAAGAAAAATATCTATATTTTTATAGCTTCTGTTAGAAAATGTAATTGTTAAAGTCTTTTTATTCCTTTTTATATTAGTTTTTTTCATACCAACATGTATGGAGATTTTGAAATGAAGGGCATTTTGAAACTGCTCTGGCATTCCTGTTTTCTATATATTTTTTTAAATTCCATTGAATACACAATGCAGGTTACTGGTGTTGATTTGATCATTAAAACTTTTTTTTCAGAGAAACCCAGAAATTTCCCACATGTTGAACAACCCTGAATTAATGAGACAGGTAATAAAAATAGACAATCTCTGTGATAATGATATGACATTTCTTTGCCCCTTTGAAACTTGAAGCTTTCACAAATTTAATATGTTAATTTAGACCATGGAGTTAGCCAGGAATCCCGCCATGCTCCAAGAGTTAATGAGGTCTCAGGATCGTGCCATGAGTAACTTGGAGGTACATCTTTCTCTCTCTCTCTCTCTCTCTCTCTCTCTCTCTCTCTCTCTCTCTCTCTCCTGTGAAAACACAAATCAAAACACAAATTGATATACTTTGCAATGGTTAATACAAGAACATTGATTGATGTTTAAAATTATTTGTGTAGAGCATACCAGGAGGATTTAATGCTCTACAGAGGATGTACCGCGATGTACAAGAACCAATGATGGATGCTGCTTTTGGGAATCAAAATCCATTCGCCTCACTTGTCGGTCAAAGTAAGTAGTGCAGGTATCTAGAATTACAATGCAAAAACATTAAAATTAGTTCATAAACCAAAAATAATCAATAATCAGTACATGTATAGGTAAAGATTTAGAAACTTACCTAGTACCTTTATTTAACATGATTAATATGAATGCAAATAACTCTTTTTCAGACAACTCTGGTGCCCCCAATGCTCTGCAGGGAACAGAAAATAATCAGCCCCTCCCGAATCCCTGGGCCCCAGCCTCCACACAGAGTAGTTCCTCCCCCTCCTCCCCCTCCCCCGCCACCACCACGAGTTCTACAGCACCCACGTCAGCGGCCTCAATGCAGGGTAATCAAATTCCCTCCTTAGTTTGTCAGACTCAGAATGTACAATATATTGTAAAAATTCGTACTAAAATGTGATGTGAGCTATGTTTTATGCTTACTGATGTCATACTGTACATGTTGTATATGTACGAATTGCAGACGTTTAGGCCCCAACATGTTTAGGCCCCAAGACGGTTAGGCCCCAGGTAAGATGTTTAGGCCCCAAGATGTTTAGGCCCCAAGATGTTTAGGCACCTGTTGTTTATAATAATACATGTAACTGATAGTTGAAAGAACATGGCTTTTAAGCACTTTTGAGCCAATAAATGCAATTTACTTTTATTTGTAGTAAACTAACAACGTAACCATGCACAAGAGTTATATGCGATTGAAGGGAATATCATTGGATATTTTAATTGAGACTTTCGTAGAATAAGACTTTAATCATAAAATATTTATTAGATTTAATTTTTTCGACTTATTATTATTTTTGGGGGAAAAAATTAAAATATACAAAAGCAATTCAATTATAATTGACAGTTTTAGACTTGTGCTGAATGTGTAAAATTTTATGTCTAAATTCTGGTAAAGCTTTGGCAAGCTCAGTATTAAGTATAATCAATCAGTGAAAAAAGAAAAGTTTGTGGTAAACTTTTGGCAAATTTTGAGGTGTTATAATTTAAATCATATCTAAATAATTGACAATTTGTTAACCCCCTCTAGTCTCCTTAAATCAAAATGTTTATTAATGTTAGAATAAATAAAATTTTTTTTTATTGTATTTCTTATGCATTAATTGTTTTCAATTAAGTAGGTGGTTTAATTGATGCATGTTTGCATTCTGATCAGAGAAGATTTTACTCGAATTACGGGTATTTCGAGCTGGAATGCTGCTTGTTATGATTAATGCAGAAATCAAATATGATACCTAGCAGTATTGCCAGAATAGTATTATGTATAGATTAATTAGTTCATGATTTAAATGATCAAATACATGTAGATGTTACCAGAAAATTATTTATGGCAGTATGATACTGAGTATAGCCAGAATATTACCAGAAGTTGTTGCAGCTAGTGGCAATATTCTAGGTGCATGTTAATATAATTTTTTACAGAAATAACTCTAATTGTATTGCCAGAATGTTGCCAGAAGTTATTGCCACTAGCGGCAACACTCCAGCAGTATTGCTACAATGTTACCAGAAGTTGTTGCAGCTAGCGGCAACATTTCACTAGTCTCAAAATCTGGTTTCTGGTAACAAAAATGTGTTGCTGCAATATTGCCGCATTGTTGCAGCAATAATTTTACTTTGGTAAGGGCCGTCTCTTCATGGTTTACTTCCAAAGTGAGGTGTGAAACCCTCATTGTATTACTAGAGGATCTCTTCATTATCATCTCCTAATTAGCACCTATCTAGAGAGGGAGCAGGATACCGTGGGGGTGTTGTTTTAACAATTTAATTCATGTCATACACTAAGTAAATGAAAGTCTTTACTGTTTCTTTGATCTGCAGTTAGAAAATTAAATATAGAAAATAATATGATGTGACAAAATAATATGATATTTAAAAAATAACAAATTATGCATAAGATGCAGATTATACTTCCTTATAATTTTAAAAGTAAATGAAGATTTAAATAATAAAATGTAAATTATAATTAACTTACACAAATGTATGCTGGTGCCTAAACCATTATTCATTTAAAAAATAAAATGAAAATTATTATTAACTTAGAAAAATGTAGGCTGGTGCCTAAACATCTTGGGGCCTAAACATGTTGGGGCCTAAGCGTCTTATCAATGAAGGGCCTAAACATCTTGGGGCCTAAAAGTCTTGCTACCGTATATGTACATATACATATGTACATATATGTTTTATGCTTGTGGGATATTAGTTATCCAGCAAACCTTAACCGACTCATATCAATGTTCGTAAAAAATTTTGATACCTATCCATGGTCAAACTTTGGCGATTTTCAAACACTCATTTTGAGTAATGATTATTTTACTTCATGAAGGTACATGAGGGGTTTTCCAAACAGTACAGTAAATAATTTATGGTAGCAAACGTTCGGTAGATAAGAAGAATAAATTTTTGTTTGCAATTTTCGCATACATATACATCCTTGATATACAGTGCATCATAATATTGTGTTGTAGACATGTTTGGTAGTCGAGGGATGCAGAGTTTGATGCAGCAGATGACACAGAACCCACAGCTGATGGAGAATATGTTACAGGCACCCTACATGCAGTCAATGCTCCAGTCAATGTCAGCAAACCCAGAGATGGCAAACCAGGTACAAACCGTACAATACTGTAATTACAACCTATTGCTTCTTGTAGAAATAAAAATCAGATTTCTAGCTCTCAAGGTAAAATAAATAACAGATCAAATACGGAAACTCCGCTCTTCAGGGTTGGTAATGTAAGCCCAAAATTGTGTACATCCCTCCAGTGTTTCAACGTTGATCACACTCTCCATCTGTAGTTACATGTATGTATAATCAGAAACTTGATGGTATCATGTTGGTTTTCAGATAATTGGGTCAAATCCAATGTTTGCTGGTAACCCTCAACTTCAACAACAGGTGATGCAACAGCTCCCCACTATGATGCAACAGGTATGAAAAATAACAAAGCTTCATGTATATAGCACCGGGAATTAATTAAAATTTTAGAGTAAAGAAATCATAAATGGTATGGAATTTGTGTATGACTGTGTCTTATACATGTACATTGTAAAATGTTAGTCATATCGTCGTTTGAACCTTGACACATTTTACATTTTTACATATTCTGACATTTAAATAAGCAGCCTTGGTTAAGGTGTAGCTACACTGGCTAACTATTATATGTACCTGTATTTGAACAGCTGCAGAATCCAGAGATGCAGGCTTTACTGTCCAACCCCCAGGCATTAAATGCTGTGATGCAGATACAGCAGGGACTGAGCACCCTCCAAAGTACTGCGCCCTCACTTTTTCCAGGGTTAGTTCTGGAACTAGACATTTGGTGACTGTCACACCACAAAATGATGGGTGAAAATAAAATAAAACCATGCATACTGTATAATTTTTAAATACGAATACTGGTGTAGTGGTAAATTTACAGAGATTTAAAAAGTTTTGATTATAATGTTTAAAAATCTCCCCATTATGCAATGTATGTAGAGTGAACCCTGGGTCCTTGCCTATTGGTGGATCGACTCCCACAACAAACACAGTGGCCACAACAACAGCAGCATCAGCCTCCACGGACACCACGAGCTCCTCCACCAATTCTACCACCACCACCACAACAGCCACAACATCCTCCACAGGTGGTACAACTACCACACCCTCTACAGCGGCACCTGGCACGCAACAGAATCCTGAACAACTCTCCAACCTCATGGCACACATGATGCAGTTAATGGCGGGTGGTAACCAGGTGAGAAAAGCACAGTAAAAACTTTTGATATAATTGTCGTAGCCAAGTGTAAAGTTACATTACCCAAAATGAGGCAAATCTAAAACTTTTAAAATTTGTGTTTCTCAATTTTTGTGATAAAATATAAACAGTACACAGTAGCCAACACATTTTCTGCATATTTAGTTTTTTTTATATGAAAATGACTGCAAAGATTCATAAAATAACTGGTTGCAAAAATCATGATATACATTGTAAGGTAACATACATGTACACTTACTGTACTTTAAACATCTTATTTCTAAAGAGGTACTAAGTAACTTATAAAAAACCAGTGCATCCATCTGCATCATAATGTGATTTTTTTTTTTTTATCATTAGAATCAGCCCCCTGAGCAGAGGTATGCAGCTCAGCTGGATCAGCTAGCCACAATGGGATTTGTTGACAGAGAGGCCAACATTAGAGGTAGGTTCTGCTGACTTTACTTCACAGATGAACTATTATGTAAATCGGCTTATGTATACAATTTTTTCCTTCCCAGTCAAGCCCCCCCCCCAAAAAAAAATCTGCTCTCCCTTATCAAGTAGAGTTCTTTAAAAAAAAAGAAAGAAAAATATTGATTGTATATTTAATGTTTGAATTTCTTTTCACAGCTCTTCAGGCTACACTGGGAGATGTAAATGCTGCAATAGACAGACTGCTACAACAGCGATGACATAGTTGTGATGAACTGTAACTTGGATAACATCATAAAATAAGAACTGAAGCATCCCCGGGAACTGGTTTACATTAAAAATGAGCTTTTACCTCCTTATGAAATCATCTCTATTAACTCGTATTACTTTTTCTTCCTTCATTATAAATCATTGCTCTCCTAGTGATGCACTTCTACATTGAACTGTGCTATGTTTGCAATGGCCGATATTTTCTGACAGGGCATGATTTGCTCCGTGTGGTGAAACAATGGCTTGATTTTGTGTTTAGTCAGATTTTTTCTATGCGCAGTTCTGATATTCCAGAATGTCAAATAATATTTACCAGTTTATGTGTTTTGTATCATTTGCGGCATTGTAGGAAACCCACTGTATTGCATACCTTTGCTAACCATGGGCAAGCTTCCTGAAATTTCTGGGTTACATAAATATCGATCTTTTCAATCCAGGAATGAGAATGAAATGTAAAAACAAGGAACACCCGCTAAGGATGTGTTGCACATATTAACACCTCTGAGTAAGATTTACAAAAGTGTGAAGGATCTAATCAAGTAGGGCATAAATACATATATTTCATGTGACCAAGAAAATTTCAGAGAGAGTATGCTTAAACACAGTGGGTTTCTAATGATTCTTTTCAGGATTGGATGACAAATTGATGTTTAATTACATATTACATGAATTGTCAAGAAGTCAGAAACTCGACAGTTCCCTTGTTTCATTATTCATGGTGAAATATACATGCCTATCAGTTGATAAAGTTTATTTGTCGGGGACGACTAAAATGATTCATTTTACCATCTTCCACCTGAACTCAAAGAAGATGTTGATATCAATTTAAATTTTACTGATTTTAGTCTTATAATAGATTTAAATGAATCCTAATAACAAGTATATTTAAAGCAAATTAAATGTTGTGTTTCTAAAAAAAAAACTTTTCTTTTTCTTAGCCAATTTTATTTATATTTGAGTTACTGAAAGGATGGAAAATTACTTAATAATAATAATACCTGTCTAATCAAATTGTAATATAGATTTTTCTTGCCTTTGACTGCTTTTGTATATCAGATTTTAAAAAAGCTAATGAGATGTTATTTTGACAGGATTTCAAATATTAATGAATTTTGTGAATCTTAAATATTCATACTGAATGCAAGATATATATAAGATACAGTATATGTATATACTGTAATGTATATTTTGCTGGTCCATTTATTTTTATCCGAGCGTCATTAAGAAGTATAAATTTTGAACAGCTGGTTGACATGTCAGTTCATTACAAATACATGTAAAAACCCATGTGTTGATGTAAAATGCATGTTAATACTGGGCCTTGTTATTTAAAAGAATGATTTATTTGCTGTTGTACAGTGTATGAATAAAACGCATAGATGTATCCCAAATTGTTGATGTTATTGATATTCTGTACAATTACCGGTACATGAGTAGCCTATTGATGAGGTCAGTACATGTGCATGGTTCTATAGACCTGGCCCTGGGGCCATAAAACTTAAACGAGCTTACTTTTGATCTAAGTTTCGCTTTTACAAAAGGAACATATAGTGGAAAAGTGAGACTGAGATCAAAAGTGAACTTGTCTAAGTTTTATGGCCCTGGGGCCTGATGAGAGTACAGTAAAACCTGATTATAGCGAACACGCTTTATATAATGAATTGACGCTTACAGCAAAGTGCTTTCCATTCCCCATGACCTAATAACAAACTTGACGGGTATAACAAATTACGCTTATAACGAAGCAAAATCGCCTTTCCCTTGGCACTTTGTTTTAAGCGTGTTTTACTGTTTATCAACATGGTTTTATAGACCTGATGAGAGTATATCGACATAGGAGGAACTCCGAGGTTGATATACACTTATCAGGTCTATAAAACCATGTAATGGCCAATGTCAGAGAGCTATAATTGTTTCATTATAATAAATCTAATACTCTTCAGTATAACTGTTAAATATTTGATTCATAATGTATTGGCATTGATTCGCTACGACGTCATAGATTTGCGAATGCTAATGCCTGTATCTAGTCATGAAATTGTAGTTCTTGAGTAGAAGATTTTTAAACATTTTCCCTATATCTCTTAGGGCCCCAGTCTTGGTCTGGGGGTTATGGTTTTTACAATTTATAATCTCCACTTTATATGCAAGCTTTTGTGTAAATATTGTCATTTCTCGTGCAGTGGTTCTTCAGAACTATTTTCACAATTTCGTGTTTATCTCCCATTTTAAAAGGGTTTCCTCTTTTATTTCATGATAAACAGTCCACTTTCCATTAGGGCGCTTTGTACCAATTTAGTTAGGTTTGGCCCAATGGTTTTAGAGAAGAAATCAAAAATGTGAAACGTTTACAGAAAAGACACTAGTCAGATGGATGGACAACAGGTGATCAGAAAATCTCACTTGAACCTTTGGTTCAGATGAACTTACAATGAAAACTTTTAGTTTTTGGAGGTTTGAAATTCAAGATAAGATATGTTATGCTATTAAATTGTCTATTAGCACCTGTTGGCATTCACCTGAAGCAGGGACGTATATACTAAGGTGTCATAACAGTATTTCACTGAAGGTTCACGTCAAAACATGGCTGAGCCAAAATAATTCCCGAATTTTCCTTTGAATTCGGGGCGGTTCCGCTCGAGACAGGAGCTGATTTTTTGTATGAGATGAAAAACAATGTGTAAGAGGTCTAACTATCCCAGTTTTGTAATAATGCGAGGTCATTTGAATTTTTGATGCGCGTTGTTTCTGGAGGGGGGTGAAAAGTCCCGGGCTTGATTTTCAAGCACATGTGTAACTTCGATGTAAACAAAGTCGCACGCCTTGCTGGATGCACGTGTGTATTTTGCTAGAAACTTGTAAATGAAGCGTTGTTTAAAAAGATGTCAAGAGGATTTTTTCCAGAAGTTCGTTTTGAATTTTTAATCTGTATGTAAAGTTGTGCAATTTTGGTAAGAATATATAGTAGAATTTAATACTGTAGTGCAACCTGCTGCAGGAAAACGGGTTTGCTATGTTAAAAGTTGTTTTACCTGTGTTTTAGGTGTTAAATCAGTGTGTTTAGACGAAAAATGACAAACAATGGGGTTTTGTAGCCAGCAGCACGCTTATTTTGCTTTTAATGATGCATACAAAATTAGCCCAGATTTCCTCTGAAATGTTCTACTGCCTCAAAACAATGAGCCATTTATAGTAGATCGGACCGTCTAAACTGTCCGGAAATTTTTTAGCAGATCAAATACGATGTAGTATTCATCGTCGTAAACAACAAAATATTCTACGGGGTGTGAATATCAAATAAAATCGGTTGTTTAGGCCCTTGTGTTACAGTAAGAAATGCTCAATTTATGTCCAAAATTGAGAAATATTGATACGAAAGCGGAAAACAGCTGAGATGTATCACTCATGTTAGTTAGATTAGAACAATACCATGCTATTTTGGACAAAGGTTCTCACCATTTTCATAAATTGTATGAAATAATGACGTTTTCTCTACCCCACCCCCCAGAGGCAGGGTCATTGAATTTTTGGCCGACATAATTTCTGGGGTCCACATGATATTAATTAATTTGCGTCATTTTATACATTTTCATACATCACTTGTCAATTTAAAACCAAAAAATCACTGAATATCAAAACACCGTGTAAATGCATACAGTATAACTTTGATCATATTTTCATAAATCAGTGGCCACCGTGTACACCGTGGTGTTTAAAAATCGCTCATAACTTTCTGAAATGAGTAGATATCTTCATATTTTTTTTTTAGTCACACAACACAATGAGTATTAATCAATTTATTAATGTTGATTTTGCGATAACAAAAAATGAGTTATATTGCAGGAAAACGGGTTTGCTATGTTAAAAGTTGTTTTACCTGTGTTTTAGGTGTTAAATCAGTGTGTTTAGACGAAAAATGACAAACAATGGGGTTTTGTAGCCAGCAGCACGCTTATTTTGCTTTTAATGATGCATACAAAATTAGCCCAGATTTCCTCTGAAATGTTCTACTGCCTCAAAACAATGAGCCATTTATAGTAGATCGGACCGTCTAAACTGTCCGGAAATTTTTTAGCAGATCAAATACGATGTAGTATTCATCGTCGTAAACAACAAAATATTCTACGGGGTGTGAATATCAAATAAAATCGGTTGTTTAGGCCCTTGTGTTACAGTAAGAAATGCTCAATTTATGTCCAAAATTGAGAAATATTGATACGAAAGCGGAAAACAGCTGAGATGTATCACTCATGTTAGTTAGATTAGAACAATACCATGCTATTTTGGACAAAGGTTCTCACCATTTTCATAAATTGTATGAAATAATGACGTTTTCTCTACCCCACCCCCCAGAGGCAGGGTCATTGAATTTTTGGCCGACATAATTTCTGGGGTCCACATGATATTAATTAATTTGCGTCATTTTATACATTTTCATACATCACTTGTCAATTTAAAACCAAAAAATCACTGAATATCAAAACACCGTGTAAATGCATACAGTATAACTTTGATCATATTTTCATAAATCAGTGGCCACCGTGTACACCGTGGTGTTTAAAAATCGCTCATAACTTTCTGAAATGAGTAGATATCTTCATATTTTTTTTTTAGTCACACAACACAATGAGTATTAATCAATTTATTAATGTTGATTTTGCGATATCAAAAAATGAGTTATATTGCAGGTGTCATAACAGTATTTCACTGAAGGTTCACGTCAAAACATGGCTGAGCCAAAATAATTCCCGAATTTTCCTTTGAATTCGGGGCGGTTCCGCTCGAGACAGGAGCTGATTTTTTGTATGAGATGAAAAACAATGTGTAAGAGGTCTAACTATCCCAGTTTTGTAATAATGCGAGGTCATTTGAATTTTTGATGCGCGTTGTTTCTGGAGGGGGGTGAAAAGTCCCGGGCTTGATTTTCAAGCACATGTGTAACTTCGATGTAAACAAAGTCGCACGCCTTGCTGGATGCACGTGTGTATTTTGCTAGAAACTTGTAAATGAAGCGTTGTTTAAAAAGATGTCAAGAGGATTTTTTCCAGAAGTTCGTTTTGAATTTTTAATCTGTATGTAAAGTTGTGCAATTTTGGTAAGAATATATAGTAGAATTTAATACTGTAGTGCAACCTGCTGCAGGAAAACGGGTTTGCTATGTTAAAAGTTGTTTTACCTGTGTTTTAGGTGTTAAATCAGTGTGTTTAGACGAAAAATGACAAACAATGGGGTTTTGTAGCCAGCAGCACGCTTATTTTGCTTTTAATGATGCATACAAAATTAGCCCAGATTTCCTCTGAAATGTTCTACTGCCTCAAAACAATGAGCCATTTATAGTAGATCGGACCGTCTAAACTGTCCGGAAATTTTTTAGCAGATCAAATACGATGTAGTATTCATCGTCGTAAACAACAAAATATTCTACGGGGTGTGAATATCAAATAAAATCGGTTGTTTAGGCCCTTGTGTTACAGTAAGAAATGCTCAATTTATGTCCAAAATTGAGAAATATTGATACGAAAGCGGAAAACAGCTGAGATGTATCACTCATGTTAGTTAGATTAGAACAATACCATGCTATTTTGGACAAAGGTTCTCACCATTTTCATAAATTGTATGAAATAATGACGTTTTCTCTACCCCACCCCCCAGAGGCAGGGTCATTGAATTTTTGGCCGACATAATTTCTGGGGTCCACATGATATTAATTAATTTGCGTCATTTTATACATTTTCATACATCACTTGTCAATTTAAAACCAAAAAATCACTGAATATCAAAACACCGTGTAAATGCATACAGTATAACTTTGATCATATTTTCATAAATCAGTGGCCACCGTGTACACCGTGGTGTTTAAAAATCGCTCATAACTTTCTGAAATGAGTAGATATCTTCATATTTTTTTTTTAGTCACACAACACAATGAGTATTAATCAATTTATTAATGTTGATTTTGCGATAACAAAAAATGAGTTATATTGCAGGAAAACGGGTTTGCTATGTTAAAAGTTGTTTTACCTGTGTTTTAGGTGTTAAATCAGTGTGTTTAGACGAAAAATGACAAACAATGGGGTTTTGTAGCCAGCAGCACGCTTATTTTGCTTTTAATGATGCATACAAAATTAGCCCAGATTTCCTCTGAAATGTTCTACTGCCTCAAAACAATGAGCCATTTATAGTAGATCGGACCGTCTAAACTGTCCGGAAATTTTTTAGCAGATCAAATACGATGTAGTATTCATCGTCGTAAACAACAAAATATTCTACGGGGTGTGAATATCAAATAAAATCGGTTGTTTAGGCCCTTGTGTTACAGTAAGAAATGCTCAATTTATGTCCAAAATTGAGAAATATTGATACGAAAGCGGAAAACAGCTGAGATGTATCACTCATGTTAGTTAGATTAGAACAATACCATGCTATTTTGGACAAAGGTTCTCACCATTTTCATAAATTGTATGAAATAATGACGTTTTCTCTACCCCACCCCCCAGAGGCAGGGTCATTGAATTTTTGGCCGACATAATTTCTGGGGTCCACATGATATTAATTAATTTGCGTCATTTTATACATTTTCATACATCACTTGTCAATTTAAAACCAAAAAATCACTGAATATCAAAACACCGTGTAAATGCATACAGTATAACTTTGATCATATTTTCATAAATCAGTGGCCACCGTGTACACCGTGGTGTTTAAAAATCGCTCATAACTTTCTGAAATGAGTAGATATCTTCATATTTTTTTTTTAGTCACACAACACAATGAGTATTAATCAATTTATTAATGTTGATTTTGCGATAACAAAAAATGAGTTATATTGCAGGAAAACGGGTTTGCTATGTTAAAAGTTGTTTTACCTGTGTTTTAGGTGTTAAATCAGTGTGTTTAGACGAAAAATGACAAACAATGGGGTTTTGTAGCCAGCAGCACGCTTATTTTGCTTTTAATGATGCATACAAAATTAGCCCAGATTTCCTCTGAAATGTTCTACTGCCTCAAAACAATGAGCCATTTATAGTAGATCGGACCGTCTAAACTGTCCGGAAATTTTTTAGCAGATCAAATACGATGTAGTATTCATCGTCGTAAACAACAAAATATTCTACGGGGTGTGAATATCAAATAAAATCGGTTGTTTAGGCCCTTGTGTTACAGTAAGAAATGCTCAATTTATGTCCAAAATTGAGAAATATTGATACGAAAGCGGAAAACAGCTGAGATGTATCACTCATGTTAGTTAGATTAGAACAATACCATGCTATTTTGGACAAAGGTTCTCACCATTTTCATAAATTGTATGAAATAATGACGTTTTCTCTACCCCACCCCCCAGAGGCAGGGTCATTGAATTTTTGGCCGACATAATTTCTGGGGTCCACATGATATTAATTAATTTGCGTCATTTTATACATTTTCATACATCACTTGTCAATTTAAAACCAAAAAATCACTGAATATCAAAACACCGTGTAAATGCATACAGTATAACTTTGATCATATTTTCATAAATCAGTGGCCACCGTGTACACCGTGGTGTTTAAAAATCGCTCATAACTTTCTGAAATGAGTAGATATCTTCATATTTTTTTTTTAGTCACACAACACAATGAGTATTAATCAATTTATTAATGTTGATTTTGCGATATCAAAAAATGAGTTATATTGCAGGTGTCATAACAGTATTTCACTGAAGGTTCACGTCAAAACATGGCTGAGCCAAAATAATTCCCGAATTTTCCTTTGAATTCGGGGCGGTTCCGCTCGAGACAGGAGCTGATTTTTTGTATGAGATGAAAAACAATGTGTAAGAGGTCTAACTATCCCAGTTTTGTAATAATGCGAGGTCATTTGAATTTTTGATGCGCGTTGTTTCTGGAGGGGGGTGAAAAGTCCCGGGCTTGATTTTCAAGCACATGTGTAACTTCGATGTAAACAAAGTCGCACGCCTTGCTGGATGCACGTGTGTATTTTGCTAGAAACTTGTAAATGAAGCGTTGTTTAAAAAGATGTCAAGAGGATTTTTTCCAGAAGTTCGTTTTGAATTTTTAATCTGTATGTAAAGTTGTGCAATTTTGGTAAGAATATATAGTAGAATTTAATACTGTAGTGCAACCTGCTGCAGGAAAACGGGTTTGCTATGTTAAAAGTTGTTTTACCTGTGTTTTAGGTGTTAAATCAGTGTGTTTAGACGAAAAATGACAAACAATGGGGTTTTGTAGCCAGCAGCACGCTTATTTTGCTTTTAATGATGCATACAAAATTAGCCCAGATTTCCTCTGAAATGTTCTACTGCCTCAAAACAATGAGCCATTTATAGTAGATCGGACCGTCTAAACTGTCCGGAAATTTTTTAGCAGATCAAATACGATGTAGTATTCATCGTCGTAAACAACAAAATATTCTACGGGGTGTGAATATCAAATAAAATCGGTTGTTTAGGCCCTTGTGTTACAGTAAGAAATGCTCAATTTATGTCCAAAATTGAGAAATATTGATACGAAAGCGGAAAACAGCTGAGATGTATCACTCATGTTAGTTAGATTAGAACAATACCATGCTATTTTGGACAAAGGTTCTCACCATTTTCATAAATTGTATGAAATAATGACGTTTTCTCTACCCCACCCCCCAGAGGCAGGGTCATTGAATTTTTGGCCGACATAATTTCTGGGGTCCACATGATATTAATTAATTTGCGTCATTTTATACATTTTCATACATCACTTGTCAATTTAAAACCAAAAAATCACTGAATATCAAAACACCGTGTAAATGCATACAGTATAACTTTGATCATATTTTCATAAATCAGTGGCCACCGTGTACACCGTGGTGTTTAAAAATCGCTCATAACTTTCTGAAATGAGTAGATATCTTCATATTTTTTTTTTAGTCACACAACACAATGAGTATTAATCAATTTATTAATGTTGATTTTGCGATAACAAAAAATGAGTTATATTGCAGGAAAACGGGTTTGCTATGTTAAAAGTTGTTTTACCTGTGTTTTAGGTGTTAAATCAGTGTGTTTAGACGAAAAATGACAAACAATGGGGTTTTGTAGCCAGCAGCACGCTTATTTTGCTTTTAATGATGCATACAAAATTAGCCCAGATTTCCTCTGAAATGTTCTACTGCCTCAAAACAATGAGCCATTTATAGTAGATCGGACCGTCTAAACTGTCCGGAAATTTTTTAGCAGATCAAATACGATGTAGTATTCATCGTCGTAAACAACAAAATATTCTACGGGGTGTGAATATCAAATAAAATCGGTTGTTTAGGCCCTTGTGTTACAGTAAGAAATGCTCAATTTATGTCCAAAATTGAGAAATATTGATACGAAAGCGGAAAACAGCTGAGATGTATCACTCATGTTAGTTAGATTAGAACAATACCATGCTATTTTGGACAAAGGTTCTCACCATTTTCATAAATTGTATGAAATAATGACGTTTTCTCTACCCCACCCCCCAGAGGCAGGGTCATTGAATTTTTGGCCGACATAATTTCTGGGGTCCACATGATATTAATTAATTTGCGTCATTTTATACATTTTCATACATCACTTGTCAATTTAAAACCAAAAAATCACTGAATATCAAAACACCGTGTAAATGCATACAGTATAACTTTGATCATATTTTCATAAATCAGTGGCCACCGTGTACACCGTGGTGTTTAAAAATCGCTCATAACTTTCTGAAATGAGTAGATATCTTCATATTTTTTTTTTAGTCACACAACACAATGAGTATTAATCAATTTATTAATGTTGATTTTGCGATATCAAAAAATGAGTTATATTGCAGGTGTCATAACAGTATTTCACTGAAGGTTCACGTCAAAACATGGCTGAGCCAAAATAATTCCCGAATTTTCCTTTGAATTCGGGGCGGTTCCGCTCGAGACAGGAGCTGATTTTTTGTATGAGATGAAAAACAATGTGTAAGAGGTCTAACTATCCCAGTTTTGTAATAATGCGAGGTCATTTGAATTTTTGATGCGCGTTGTTTCTGGAGGGGGGTGAAAAGTCCCGGGCTTGATTTTCAAGCACATGTGTAACTTCGATGTAAACAAAGTCGCACGCCTTGCTGGATGCACGTGTGTATTTTGCTAGAAACTTGTAAATGAAGCGTTGTTTAAAAAGATGTCAAGAGGATTTTTTCCAGAAGTTCGTTTTGAATTTTTAATCTGTATGTAAAGTTGTGCAATTTTGGTAAGAATATATAGTAGAATTTAATACTGTAGTGCAACCTGCTGCAGGAAAACGGGTTTGCTATGTTAAAAGTTGTTTTACCTGTGTTTTAGGTGTTAAATCAGTGTGTTTAGACGAAAAATGACAAACAATGGGGTTTTGTAGCCAGCAGCACGCTTATTTTGCTTTTAATGATGCATACAAAATTAGCCCAGATTTCCTCTGAAATGTTCTACTGCCTCAAAACAATGAGCCATTTATAGTAGATCGGACCGTCTAAACTGTCCGGAAATTTTTTAGCAGATCAAATACGATGTAGTATTCATCGTCGTAAACAACAAAATATTCTACGGGGTGTGAATATCAAATAAAATCGGTTGTTTAGGCCCTTGTGTTACAGTAAGAAATGCTCAATTTATGTCCAAAATTGAGAAATATTGATACGAAAGCGGAAAACAGCTGAGATGTATCACTCATGTTAGTTAGATTAGAACAATACCATGCTATTTTGGACAAAGGTTCTCACCATTTTCATAAATTGTATGAAATAATGACGTTTTCTCTACCCCACCCCCCAGAGGCAGGGTCATTGAATTTTTGGCCGACATAATTTCTGGGGTCCACATGATATTAATTAATTTGCGTCATTTTATACATTTTCATACATCACTTGTCAATTTAAAACCAAAAAATCACTGAATATCAAAACACCGTGTAAATGCATACAGTATAACTTTGATCATATTTTCATAAATCAGTGGCCACCGTGTACACCGTGGTGTTTAAAAATCGCTCATAACTTTCTGAAATGAGTAGATATCTTCATATTTTTTTTTTAGTCACACAACACAATGAGTATTAATCAATTTATTAATGTTGATTTTGCGATATCAAAAAATGAGTTATATTGCAGGTGTCATAACAGTATTTCACTGAAGGTTCACGTCAAAACATGGCTGAGCCAAAATAATTCCCGAATTTTCCTTTGAATTCGGGGCGGTTCCGCTCGAGACAGGAGCTGATTTTTTGTATGAGATGAAAAACAATGTGTAAGAGGTCTAACTATCCCAGTTTTGTAATAATGCGAGGTCATTTGAATTTTTGATGCGCGTTGTTTCTGGAGGGGGGTGAAAAGTCCCGGGCTTGATTTTCAAGCACATGTGTAACTTCGATGTAAACAAAGTCGCACGCCTTGCTGGATGCACGTGTGTATTTTGCTAGAAACTTGTAAATGAAGCGTTGTTTAAAAAGATGTCAAGAGGATTTTTTCCAGAAGTTCGTTTTGAATTTTTAATCTGTATGTAAAGTTGTGCAATTTTGGTAAGAATATATAGTAGAATTTAATACTGTAGTGCAACCTGCTGCAGGAAAACGGGTTTGCTATGTTAAAAGTTGTTTTACCTGTGTTTTAGGTGTTAAATCAGTGTGTTTAGACGAAAAATGACAAACAATGGGGTTTTGTAGCCAGCAGCACGCTTATTTTGCTTTTAATGATGCATACAAAATTAGCCCAGATTTCCTCTGAAATGTTCTACTGCCTCAAAACAATGAGCCATTTATAGTAGATCGGACCGTCTAAACTGTCCGGAAATTTTTTAGCAGATCAAATACGATGTAGTATTCATCGTCGTAAACAACAAAATATTCTACGGGGTGTGAATATCAAATAAAATCGGTTGTTTAGGCCCTTGTGTTACAGTAAGAAATGCTCAATTTATGTCCAAAATTGAGAAATATTGATACGAAAGCGGAAAACAGCTGAGATGTATCACTCATGTTAGTTAGATTAGAACAATACCATGCTATTTTGGACAAAGGTTCTCACCATTTTCATAAATTGTATGAAATAATGACGTTTTCTCTACCCCACCCCCCAGAGGCAGGGTCATTGAATTTTTGGCCGACATAATTTCTGGGGTCCACATGATATTAATTAATTTGCGTCATTTTATACATTTTCATACATCACTTGTCAATTTAAAACCAAAAAATCACTGAATATCAAAACACCGTGTAAATGCATACAGTATAACTTTGATCATATTTTCATAAATCAGTGGCCACCGTGTACACCGTGGTGTTTAAAAATCGCTCATAACTTTCTGAAATGAGTAGATATCTTCATATTTTTTTTTTAGTCACACAACACAATGAGTATTAATCAATTTATTAATGTTGATTTTGCGATATCAAAAAATGAGTTATATTGCAGGTGTCATAACAGTATTTCACTGAAGGTTCACGTCAAAACATGGCTGAGCCAAAATAATTCCCGAATTTTCCTTTGAATTCGGGGCGGTTCCGCTCGAGACAGGAGCTGATTTTTTGTATGAGATGAAAAACAATGTGTAAGAGGTCTAACTATCCCAGTTTTGTAATAATGCGAGGTCATTTGAATTTTTGATGCGCGTTGTTTCTGGAGGGGGGTGAAAAGTCCCGGGCTTGATTTTCAAGCACATGTGTAACTTCGATGTAAACAAAGTCGCACGCCTTGCTGGATGCACGTGTGTATTTTGCTAGAAACTTGTAAATGAAGCGTTGTTTAAAAAGATGTCAAGAGGATTTTTTCCAGAAGTTCGTTTTGAATTTTTAATCTGTATGTAAAGTTGTGCAATTTTGGTAAGAATATATAGTAGAATTTAATACTGTAGTGCAACCTGCTGCAGGAAAACGGGTTTGCTATGTTAAAAGTTGTTTTACCTGTGTTTTAGGTGTTAAATCAGTGTGTTTAGACGAAAAATGACAAACAATGGGGTTTTGTAGCCAGCAGCACGCTTATTTTGCTTTTAATGATGCATACAAAATTAGCCCAGATTTCCTCTGAAATGTTCTACTGCCTCAAAACAATGAGCCATTTATAGTAGATCGGACCGTCTAAACTGTCCGGAAATTTTTTAGCAGATCAAATACGATGTAGTATTCATCGTCGTAAACAACAAAATATTCTACGGGGTGTGAATATCAAATAAAATCGGTTGTTTAGGCCCTTGTGTTACAGTAAGAAATGCTCAATTTATGTCCAAAATTGAGAAATATTGATACGAAAGCGGAAAACAGCTGAGATGTATCACTCATGTTAGTTAGATTAGAACAATACCATGCTATTTTGGACAAAGGTTCTCACCATTTTCATAAATTGTATGAAATAATGACGTTTTCTCTACCCCACCCCCCAGAGGCAGGGTCATTGAATTTTTGGCCGACATAATTTCTGGGGTCCACATGATATTAATTAATTTGCGTCATTTTATACATTTTCATACATCACTTGTCAATTTAAAACCAAAAAATCACTGAATATCAAAACACCGTGTAAATGCATACAGTATAACTTTGATCATATTTTCATAAATCAGTGGCCACCGTGTACACCGTGGTGTTTAAAAATCGCTCATAACTTTCTGAAATGAGTAGATATCTTCATATTTTTTTTTTAGTCACACAACACAATGAGTATTAATCAATTTATTAATGTTGATTTTGCGATAACAAAAAATGAGTTATATTGCAGGAAAACGGGTTTGCTATGTTAAAAGTTGTTTTACCTGTGTTTTAGGTGTTAAATCAGTGTGTTTAGACGAAAAATGACAAACAATGGGGTTTTGTAGCCAGCAGCACGCTTATTTTGCTTTTAATGATGCATACAAAATTAGCCCAGATTTCCTCTGAAATGTTCTACTGCCTCAAAACAATGAGCCATTTATAGTAGATCGGACCGTCTAAACTGTCCGGAAATTTTTTAGCAGATCAAATACGATGTAGTATTCATCGTCGTAAACAACAAAATATTCTACGGGGTGTGAATATCAAATAAAATCGGTTGTTTAGGCCCTTGTGTTACAGTAAGAAATGCTCAATTTATGTCCAAAATTGAGAAATATTGATACGAAAGCGGAAAACAGCTGAGATGTATCACTCATGTTAGTTAGATTAGAACAATACCATGCTATTTTGGACAAAGGTTCTCACCATTTTCATAAATTGTATGAAATAATGACGTTTTCTCTACCCCACCCCCCAGAGGCAGGGTCATTGAATTTTTGGCCGACATAATTTCTGGGGTCCACATGATATTAATTAATTTGCGTCATTTTATACATTTTCATACATCACTTGTCAATTTAAAACCAAAAAATCACTGAATATCAAAACACCGTGTAAATGCATACAGTATAACTTTGATCATATTTTCATAAATCAGTGGCCACCGTGTACACCGTGGTGTTTAAAAATCGCTCATAACTTTCTGAAATGAGTAGATATCTTCATATTTTTTTTTTAGTCACACAACACAATGAGTATTAATCAATTTATTAATGTTGATTTTGCGATATCAAAAAATGAGTTATATTGCAGGTGTCATAACAGTATTTCACTGAAGGTTCACGTCAAAACATGGCTGAGCCAAAATAATTCCCGAATTTTCCTTTGAATTCGGGGCGGTTCCGCTCGAGACAGGAGCTGATTTTTTGTATGAGATGAAAAACAATGTGTAAGAGGTCTAACTATCCCAGTTTTGTAATAATGCGAGGTCATTTGAATTTTTGATGCGCGTTGTTTCTGGAGGGGGGTGAAAAGTCCCGGGCTTGATTTTCAAGCACATGTGTAACTTCGATGTAAACAAAGTCGCACGCCTTGCTGGATGCACGTGTGTATTTTGCTAGAAACTTGTAAATGAAGCGTTGTTTAAAAAGATGTCAAGAGGATTTTTTCCAGAAGTTCGTTTTGAATTTTTAATCTGTATGTAAAGTTGTGCAATTTTGGTAAGAATATATAGTAGAATTTAATACTGTAGTGCAACCTAACGGGATTAGCAACAACCGCAAGTCTCGCGATTTCTCGCACCAACCTATTCATACGAAATTTAAATCTCGCGAGATGTAAAATGGCCGATTCAGCGATGTAAACAAAAGATGTCAAAACTTTGACTCGCCGGTTTCTGCAAGTAAGTTTAATATTTTTATATTTTTGAAAGTCGGATAAATACTTAAACAGATTAAATATCAATTTTTAATGTTTATATGTCTTACGAACGATTCAAAATGATAATTATTTTAATGACCAAATCATTCATTGTAGGATAATTTTAAGTTTTAATTATGTTTTAAAAGGACATAGATAATAAACATTATCTCGATTTTATAAACTACTGGTGTTTGTTGTTACAATGTAGTTAGGCACCTGGTACTGTACGCCGTTTTTACACATTTCTATTGTTTTGATAACACTTAATGATGCGCCCATGAAGATGTGAGGGTACTGGGGTATATAATGATGGTGTACTGGGGTATAATGGGACGTCCCTAATTGAAAAATAGGAGGGGGGGGGGGGGGGTAATTGAAAGTAACGGGAGATCCCATTAAAAATACAGTATTATACACCATTTTACAATCATCATTCCACCTGCCAACCTGTGTTAAATATTGATAAGTGCAATGTCTAAGGAAGATTTCTTGTGTTGGGACAATGACATTGATTTCGATGAACTTTTAGGGGAGTATACAGACCATGAAGAGATGACCAGCCACCAAAAGAAGAACACAGTTACCAGTGCCCTGACTGTAAGAAGATCTTGAAATCCATATCTGGTTTTCGGGGACACATGACCAGGCAGCACAAGAAAAGCAAAACATCAAAACCATGCAAATTCAGCATTCAATGGCATATATATGAATATTAAAGTCTGAAAAAAAAGTTGTTTTTTTTTTACTTTTTAAAACTTGGACGACTACAAATTTTGACTTGAGTTAAAGACTGGTCAATGATTCTTGGGCCATACAGTTGCTGCTGATTTCTTGATTTAATAATCTATCAAAATTATCTCATCTAAAAACCTCCTTTTTGAATGAAAAGAGAAAAATAAATGCACACATTTATTCAACAAAGAAACAAGTCGGGTTCCAAATGAAAAAGTGATTTTCTTGAAGTTTGATTGGGGGGGTTTCACTTTCCTCTGCAGATACAGTCAAACTTTCAGACACAAGAAAATCAGCAGTCACATTCTCAACAGGCACAGTTTCAGTTGACAAAATAATGTCAGTGGTGATCTGTCCTGTAGAACAACAGTGGTCCATGGTCTGGGATGAATAGTCTTGGTCCGGAGGTTGGGCTGATAGTGCACTATAATCATGGTCTGAGGGTTGGGCTGCTTGAGATAAATAGTCATGGTCCACATGAGGTTCTGCTGTAGTACTCTCAGAGAATATGGAGTCGCAATTATCGGACACGCTTTGACTTCGATGTCTCTTGGAATGGTACTTTTTCCTTTGACCAATGGAACCACTTCTACGTTTGAGACGAGGCATTTCTCTGCAATAAATAATATCCATATTAAAAATTTGAAAAACAAATTTTCATCAAACACATAAATGTGCATCTTTACTTTTTTTTTAATACATCTTAAATTGCATGCATTATATCCTTCAGATAAAATAACAAACATGTCGACATAATATTGTCCGTTATTTTTTAAAACAAACATCATTTAAGGCATAAACAGCCACCACAGATACAATTTAAAAATATATTCAAGCATTGTAAATCAAATTTATATTCAATGGTGTAAATCATTTTGCAGAAAAGTTTGATTCACATTCGACAACATATGTGCAAGTTTTGGTTATGAAAAAAAAATTCTACAATAATTTTCTGTATTATATATAAATCTTGCCCTTTTCATAACTTTGATCTATCATTTAATACAAAAAGTACCAGTTTTAATTCATTAATTTACGAGAATTTTGAAAAATAAATACCATATGTTTTCTTCATTAAAATAAAATATTCCTGTATTTTGAAGTACAATAAAAAAATTCTACAATAATCATCCATATGATATATGAAACTTGCCCTTTTCATAACTTAGATCTATCATTTAATACAAAAAGTACCAGTTTTAATTCATTAATTTACGAGAATTTTGAAAAATAAATACCATATGTTTTCTTCATTAAAATAAAATATTCCTGTATTTTGAAGTACAATAAAAAAATTCTACAATAATCATCCATATGATATATGAAACTTGCCCTTTTCATAACTTAGATCTATCATTTAATACCAAAAATACCGGTTTTGATTCAATAATTTAAGAGAATTTTGAAAAATAAAAATGCCATATTCTCTTTAAAAGATACGATTTTGTCTCAACAAGTAGTCGGTGGACATTGTGTGAATTAAGCTAAATCAGTTTTATGAATTGGTCAATTTATATTAATGGCTATGAAAAGGATTATATGCTTCATTAGTTTGTACAAATATAACCCGTAGGACGCCCCAATCTCCAGCTGTGTTGTGTAAACATTACCACGCGTCATTACGCTTGGGCAATCAATCGTGACTGATAACAAATTCCTATCAAAACACTAGTCTACAGGCCTCATAAAATTTGATAGATGCAAGCGTATTATAACTTACCATGTCGCTAATAACTTCTCGGTCTTCAATACCATCAATTAACGGCTTTATTTGCTGAAAATATCAGTCAGATTCACACTCTCGATTTAAATTCAAAATGGCGCCGATTAAAATGGAAAAGTCTCGTAACATCTCGTGAGGTGCGAGACTTCGCCCAGAATCCTATAGAAAAGCATACAGTTGCCAATCCCGTTAGTATATACGTCCCTGCCTGAAGCTAGAGATTTCCATAACACAAAAGAAAGATCAAATTGCAGTAGGGTATTCATCCTGAATCTGAGGAAATTAAAAAAGATTTTGTTTATGGTCAGTTTGTGTGCACCCAAACAAGGTTTATGTTAAAAATTATTGATTTTAGTCTTGCAACAGATTTAAATAAACCTATCATGTTGTTTCTCTTTAATTTTTTATCCGAGTGTCCTTTAGCAGTGTACTTTTATATCCGAGTGTCCTTTAGCAGTAAACTTTTTTAAAAGCTGGGCTCTGTGTATTTTTGGGGAAGCTAAATATTTGTATTGACCTCAAAAATAGCAATAATTGTATGATATTGTAACAGCTATAAATTACATGACTGTTTTTTGCCCCTATAAAACTACATGATCTAGGAAAATGTTTTTTCTTAAAACTGAAAGGAATCTTAAAACACCAAATAAAACGATAAATAATAATTTTATTACATATGCATAAAATGTCATTAACACCATAACATGGTAGTATGAGTAACAAAATAATTCATCATTTAACTGATGAAAATATCTTTCTGAAACAGAAGTCACCTGACCCTAGCATTGGCAGCATAAATCTATCACTCAAGCACATACACAAACAGGCACACACACAAAGCCTTCTCATTACGACAATTAAACAATTGGGGACTCTGCGAGATCAACAATATTTAACTAAGGGTAGAAATAATTTCAGTTTACAGTCTCTTTCAACCTTTAAATGATATAAAATGTGATTGTTATCTAAGGGGACATTCAATCTACATGTATCAGTAAAACTACCCAACAAGGTAAATTATATTCTAATCAAATAAATAAATTGCTGATTCCTGGATTGTGGTTACTGTTCTATCTCCAGAGACCAGCGTAATTTCCCCACAATCCTGCGGGTAGGGGACCTCCTGCTGCAAACAAACGAGTCCCCGTACTGTCGTAACGATGGGTATAAATAGCACTGGGGTAATCTGACTCCCAGAAAAAGTCCCTGTATGTCTCATCATGTCGCTGAAAGAAAGAGAACAAGCATAAACTGATTGTTGATAACTTGTACATATATAAATTTATCTTCCTCTTACACAAGAAGGGTTTTAATTCATACAATACTGCCATCCCCATTGGGATCAGTATTTTCTTTGCAACAAAGAATGCAAACTGAAAGCAACAAAGTGGACATTTCTTACCAGCCAACCGCTTCCTACGTTGAGGGAACATGCATGACCACATTCACTCTCTAGGTAGCGCCCTGCCCTGATGTCGAAGAACAGAATCACCCCCACACCTGTCCCTATGGTCAGAATGTCATCAGTGAAGGTCAGAGACCTCACACCTGTAAATGAAACAGACAACAATTACCTACTGGTACATGTATATACATGTATGAAGTAAATGTACATTGCACTTGTTTTTATGGCTTACACTCTCTGCTAAGACAAGGAATATTTGAATTTGAATTTGTACTAAAATTAAAATGGCACTTAATCTTCGATATCAAAAACACATTGAAATGCAGTGTGAAGTTTCAATGTTAATTTCCATGTTCATAGATGTATAGGTATCAATTAATATACATAATCATTACACCATAATGCTTATTACACATGTATATATAAATATGTACATTAAAATCCTTGCAAACCACAAGACAAGACAGTGACAAACGGCCTCCAGCAAATCATTACATTTGGCTACCAAAAACAGTATACATGTGTGTATGGCAGGCTAATACTGTACATGTAAATCAAACAATGTTTGATGCTTGGTATATTCTTGTACACAATTATTACTTTAATATCAGCAAATAAGATAGAATATTTTTATTCAAACACTCTAATGTTGTATGTACATTACAAATTTGTACCATATATGTATTGATCTAACTTGTTGAATTTTTCATTGTTTTCATCATAGTACAGTCCAGTTCAATATTTGCATGTAGGTAGCCCAATGGAATAGAATGACAGAAATAGGAGAGTGGTTCAAGCACTTACCACTGCCTCTGTGCTTAGATACTATTGATGTTTGTGTGTTTGGGCAGCGAGGATCGAGTAGATCTATATGGGACTGTGACCCCACAGCATAACTGCAGTACCTCTTAGACACTGTCATACAAACATTCTCACGTGAGTGAATAAGACCTCGATGACTTCTCTGTTAAAAAACAGAAAAATGAATCATTAATGTTTCTATTGTATGCAATAATCAATAGCTGAACCAACAAAATATTTTCATAGTTTTAAAACTTTGTACTTACAGCATTAAATGTTTCAACATCCCACAAATGAAAGTAAGCGTTTAATGACAAAACAGCAAGCTCCTATAAAAGAAAAATCATAGAAGTCTTTACATTGAGATGAAGTAATGAGATGAAGTCTTTACACTGAGATGAAGTCTTTACATTGAGATGAAGTCTTTACAATGAGATGAAGGCTTTACAATGAGATGAAGTCTTTACATTGAGATGAAGTATTAAAATTGTCGATTGAGATGAAGTGTTTACAATGAGATGAAGTCTTTACATTGAGATGAAGTCTTTACAATGAGATGAAGTCTTTACATTGAGATGAAGTCTTTACATTGAGATACATTCTCATTAAAATCACACAACATATACAGTAAAACTCACTGGACCCAGATTTAAGGAAATTTGGCTATAAGGAATATTAAGATATATTCCCCTTGCCCTATCTTTACACTTTCTTACATGTACATGTATATAGATATCAATTCCCCTCCCTAGCACTTCCTAAAAAGCAATTTCAACCTCTGTTTCTATATATAAATTCCCCTCCCTAACACTTCCTGATAAGCAATTTCAACCTCTGCCACTATATATACATTCCCCTCCCCTGCACTTCCTTATAAGTAAGCTCTCCTGTAACATCCATGAATCATAGAGCCTTACCTTTCTGTCATCGTTATAGGCCAAGGCTCTGACTTTCTGAGCCTTCTCACAGAACCTGGACACAACAGGGGTGGTGATGGCATAGTCTGGCACTGGGATCCCAGTGCTGCTGGATGGAAGGGTGGAAATCTCTGCGGGGTCACTCTCTGCCATCTCCACCCTCCACAACGCCAGCTTGCTGTCCCTGGACCCTGTTGGCAATTAAGTTAGACAATTAACTACGTGGAGAAAACAGTGTACACAAGAGAAGGAGGTTAAGGGATTTTACATTTCTAACAAGCAAATGAAATTAGAATACTTATAAAATTACAAACACCCTCATGTCAGCAATTGAAAATATTCTGTATCCATACCACAAAATGTTAATAAGATGAAACAACATAGTTTACTTCCTATAAATGAAATGTTGGTACAGTATTAATGAGCCAACATATATTTTTTTTTATAAAGGTCTGTATGATTTCCTAATTCATTTTAAGGAAATATTTGATGCTAAAGATACTTTAGACATTTCACTTTGTAACCAAAGATCGCTATTTTTCATCTAAAATTGCACGGTTTTTTTCATTGTGAAAAATTGCAGGCCTGTCAACCTGGATTTTCCCACTCAGCTACAGTTCTACAGCTACACATAAACATGTAGGTAACCTTTTTAAGTAGACTGTTACATACCTGTGACTAAGTATTCGTCATCTATCCAAGTGATGTCAAATATCCAATCATTGTGACCATTCTAATAAAACAAAAAGTTTACACATGTTCTCATTAAATGACTACAAGATACCAATGGGCCACATCAATGTGTGACACCTGAGCAACAAGGTCTAAGTTCGACCATATATTATCCTTTTATCTTTATTTTTATCTAATGCAAAAACACATCTTGTTGCATCTCATGCAAAAAATAACATTATCTCTACAAAAGTGCAAAATAAATAGACATCATCAGTAAATTATTTGCATTTGTGACATGTACGTTGCCTTTGAGATTCATCACTAACCTCCCCCACCATGGCAGGGTCAAAGGTTGGCAGCTGGTACACAGCCAGGTCATTGGTGTTCTCTGCCCCTGTAGCAAACAGGGTCTGGGAGGGGTTTAAGGCAATACTGTGAATCCCACAGGGGCATTCTGCAGGAATACTGTTTTTACTGCTCTTTAGAGAAGGTATGTGAAACTGTTTTCCTGTCTTAGTGTCCAGGACAATCAGCTGAAATTGAGTAGGAAATTAAATGGAATTAGGACAAATCTTTTATCAACAAAACAAGTTTCTTCACACAATTCACATATCATTCATCATACCTTGTTACATTTAGTTCCCATGGCAACCTGTCTATCATCCAGCCAGTGAGATGAGAAGATTTTATTTATCTTCCCCAATTCAAATTCTTTTTCAGCCAGTAGGGGTGGTATGTGCTTTGAAACATATGGGGACAGCAATTTTTCTTGGTTAACATTAAGCTGCTTTCCACCATACTGTCGATTTTGTATGTGACGAAACACATCTAGGTAACCATAATCTTGGTTATTCAAATCTCGACTCCGTGATTCTCTTCTTGATGCACTGCAGGGAGATCTAAAAGTGCAGTTTATAGGTTTACCTACAATGAAAAAGAAGAATTTAGAATGCCTCAAGTGCTTTTTGTTTAGTCCAAAATAACATGTCTGATACAATCCTCACCAAAGCTAATATTAAATAAAAATTTAATAGAATACATCAAATAAATATTTAATTATTAAAATTAGAAATAAGTCTGTGTTGCGCAATTAAAAAGATAAAGACTGAATGTCAAAATATTTGAAATGGATACATACTGACAATCAAGAAAAGGAAATAGTAGTAATCACAATAATGTGACTAGATAAGATAGTCACTGCTATTCTACATGTGTAGTGAGATAATAAAAGTAAATCACTCTATCTTTTTGTAATGTGATCATTTAACTTTTTCTTGTATGTGTTGTAAAGGTACATAAATTTTTGCTCACGTCACAAAATGACCCGCATCAAAGCCAAATCAATCTGTGAGACCTTACCCAGTACTCAATTTAATTAATTTGGCAATGTGAAAGGACTATGTGCGGTATGGTCAAATATCTGCCCCCGATTTCAACCAATTTTTAAATAGTATCGTATAAAAATAAAATCTTCACAAATTATTGTATAGAGGATGCCTATAACTATAATCATGATTTTAGTCATCATTGCTCTTTCGCTGTGTATCTATGACGTCACCTAAATGGCCCAATTCCCGCAAATTTGCAAACAAATGAAAATATTCTCATTTTTGCTCTATATTCTGCATTCGGAAGTATAGAGCGCAGGTCTGCTCAAGTGCGATTTTAACATATGTTTTTCTTCAGATAGTTATACACATTATACTAAAATATGGTACTTGAGCAAGCCTGCGCTCGATGTTTCCCTGTCGAAAAACCATCGGAAAACACCCATATTTTGCTACAAAACATCAATTTATCAAAATAATGCAATATTCATGACGTCATTTCTACATTATGACGTCACAGTGGTGATAACCTTTTACACCTTTATTTCCAATATGATTTTAACTTTCTTTCACCTCATTTTAAAGCTCTTTCTAAAACTTTGATTTTGGGGGGCAAAAATTGCATAAAACCGCACTTAGTCCTTTGATAAGAAATCATCTAATTAGCACTAAGTCACATACAATTAAAGTTATCTAAAATAGCATTAATTGGGTAGCTAATGAATTCATTCTTATCTTACATCTCTGGCTTTATAATGATATATACATAGTAAACACCAACCAAGATAGTTTTGGTTCAGAAGATATCTCATAACAGGGTACCAAGATGTAATGTGATACACTTACATAATTTGATAAATCAAAGTTTTTTTTTAAGAATTTGCATACTGATTCTTCTTTGTAGTAAATTGTACATATCTAGTCAGACCCCAACAACAACAAAATTTTCAAATCACTCAATTCAGTCCTCAATTCAAATTCTTTAAATAAAAGTGCATATATTTGGGGTAAAAACTCAGGCTTGAGGCTGAGTATTGATTTGAAGAAAGTTGGTGATGGCAAACTGGGCTATCTGTCGCTGGCATTTGAACCGGTCTGTCACATATCTCCCCATAAATGATCTTCACTCTTGAAGATCAACCCCAGGCTCTTTCCCTCTGCAGGAGTTAATCTGTAAGTTCCAGGGGTTGGCATGAAACCAAATGTGATGGGATGTGGGAGAAATAATGACAAACCAACTGGGATTTGAACCCAGGCCCCCTGAATCTCAATTCAGGTATTCTACAAACTGCTATCTGGTGCTGGAATTTGAACCAGTTTGACCGTCTCAATATTACATCCCAAACGGGCTATCATAACTACCTCTTAAACACAGAAAATATAAGGTTGTGGACAAATATACCTTAAACAAGATATTATAGCTTAATTAAGCTATTTTATAATTTCAAATAGTGAAGTATTCACACTAAGATTTAAAAAAAAAAATGCTGACTGCTGTTTGGTCATATGCATACTTTAATTTGCAAAAGAAATGCACATTTAGTCAACATATATCACCCATAACGAATTTATATTATAAAGTTAAATTGGATAAAAGTCTACATTTTACAAGAAAGAAGAAAAAAATTAAGTTAAATTAATGGGAAAAAAAATGCCTTTAAGTCCCAAAAATTGAAACCTGGATCACGACGTAGCAGTGCGAGAATATAAATCGCTGAATTATGAAGCAGAACTATCTTAAAGAACAATGTATCAATATAATTTAACATATATATGATCTTACTATTCATATTTAGAACTCGTTAGTTCTTGCTTTGTCAAGTACATGGAGTATTCTCGATCTGGAAAAAAAAATAAACATCAGCCGTTGGATTTGCTAGTCAAAATATTTGGGCGTAGGTTTCGTATCTAAAACAGGCTTCGTCGTATTTTTCAAAATAAATCACATAACGTTTTTTTTTTAATTTTGACTAAATTGAGAATATTTCACACATACTCAGAAAATATAAAGAATAAGATTTTAGTGTTTATTGAAGATACGAAACTATTGATATAATGTAGGACATTGTTTCGACCTGCGATGTTTCGGCCCGATAGATGTTTTGACCTGCACAGTTCCGACCCGAAATAATTGGCATTTGCAATATTATAGACTCGTTAAAATAGTTTTGTTGTTGATAATAATAATAATTGTATGAGACTTGATATAGAGTACACCATATGGTATTAACATGATTATAAATTAACTGAACATATACATAGTACATAATAATTAAAGCATTTATTAGCCCAAGTTCTCTAGAGTTCTCTGTTTAGTAGGACCGTGATTTAAGTTGTATATCATTCAGCATGTGAAATATTGGTCTTTGTAGTAATGGGTCCTTTAAAGCATTTAAACATGTGGACATGGTAACGATTTTGGTCAATTCCATTTTATATTTTTATCGTTTACAATTGCTTTAGAAATGCATTTCTAACCATCAACCAAATTTTGAGCATCAGTCTTACAGTTGAGTTATAAACATGCTACACAAATCTTTCAGTTGTCACGTAAACAAGGCTCGTGCCCTGTTTTTGTTCACTTAGGTTCAATATACCGGTGAAAGTTTTTTCAGTTTTGAAAGCTGGTTTCTCTCACTTCATATTCGTCTTGAGCATTAATAAATAGTTTTTATAGTCTGTCCCAAGATATTTATGCTGCACATTTGGACAATTTTTAACAAAACTACACATACATGTGAAAGAAGTGCAATTGAATTCGATGAAAGGGAAAATTTCCAAGATAACTTCATTCACACATTAATTTATCATTTTTCCCTCGTAAATATCACAGGAACGAAAACAGATTTCCTACAGAGATTCATAATGACATCTAATTTCTCCATTCGGAAGTCACTCGGAATACCTCGCACAATTTCTCAACTTTTCATTCGGGCTTACTTATGGCTGATGCAATGCAAAATCCCCGTAGACTTTCTATTTTTAGCCGTGTATTGAAACCTGCCAAGCTAGAGGGGGCGTTTCAAAAGGGAAATCTTGGGATTTTTTCATACTATTGAATGAACATTGTCTGAATCAAGAGGTATTTATAAATATGGAATACTTTAAGAAAATATGCGGGAAAAATATCTTGGGACAGACTAGTGTTTATCACATTCATTTTAGGTCGAAAACTGTGAGCTCTATACGTATCTTGTTTATAACACGTACGATGACTGACACTCAACTTTTTGTTGACTATTAGAAATGCCTTACCGAAGAATTGTAGACATTAAAAGCGGGAAAAAATTATTATTCACCAAAATCGTGACCATGCTCCTTACAACTTTTATTCATATTCTTGTTTGCTTTACACTCATGACAGTGTTTGAAAGTCATAGATGAAAAAGAAATGGCTATATATAAGTTTTGGAATTTCCAGGCGTAAACCTATGTTTCGCATCCTATTCCTTTATAGTACTGTCACATTTTAAATTTAATGAAAAACTCAATTTCCAACATGACATTTTCTTTCTCTGATTCTCATTCTTTGTTTATTGAAAACATTTATTTCAAATCCCTCAAGGACCCGGGACAAAGCTTAAGAGTATAGGTGTTGTATGCTTTGCCCAAGATTAGTGCCATTCCTTCCATCAAAGAGTCACTGGCGTGAGAGTGTTATAATTCCGTAATTGTGTGAATTGAATGTTTGAGTGAAAGATGCGCGTTGTGTGAAAGAGTGAGTTCGAGTTCCGCCGTGGAGATTCCCGGACGTGATTTAGATGAACTGAACTTTCCGTCATCAAAGAAATATCTCAGTCTTTTAACTCTGGACAGTTCCGAGTAGTAACAAAACTATTGTGTATAGTACGAGTGCATATTGCGAGAAAGCGAGGATATGTCCATTACTTCTGTTCCTAATTAAGCCTGTAAGAAATACAGCACTTCAACTATATCTTTGTGTTCCTTTTAAAATTAATTACGCTTAAGTCAGATTGTGACAGTACGCCTCCATTCCCTTCTACATTTTAGGCGGAACATTTCGTACAGGCATGATCTTCAATTTGATCAACTATACAATTTTTACATATTCTTTTTGTTCTATGTATGTTAATTATTATATCTGCCCACTAAGAACTATGAGAAGTATGGGTGATGAAATACGCAGTCTACAAATTGGTTTCTGTACTCAAGATTTAATAAAAATAAATATACTCTTCCAGAAAATGTTTTTCTAAAATAAATAAGTAGCAAGTTTGCCATCTTTAAGTGTTTCAGTCATTTGAGTACTACCAATCCATGAATTTATATTAATATGAGATTGTTTTAAAGAAGTAACAAAGTCCTTAGAATATGTTATAAGCTTTTAAATATCAAGAATGTTTAGCTATTAACTTTATATGCATGTACATGTACCATTATAACATTATGTAACCCATATCATAAACACCCTATTAACATTGAAAATATTTCGAAAACTGTCCATGCACTAACTATACAAGATTACTGACAAAACACTTGCCAAAAAACTATTATCTTATAATATTTTTGGCAAAATGTACATCCGATTATTTCAGATATGTACAGTCATATCAAATAAAAAATTGTAAATAATAATATATAAAACTTCTATGTTTTTCTATTCTAGATCTGAGAACGGAATAAGACAAGGCGAAAGTATGTCAGCATTCTTATTCTCCTTAAATTGTACCTTAATGATTTGCTTAATTTTTTAATTGCATCTGATTGTCAGGGTTTACCAACTGTTTCGAACATGATTGAAATCAAGTTGATTTTTTTTTTCAAATTGTTTGCTATTTATCTGCAGAATACACTGCACGGTTAGCAGAAAGTATTGCAAAGACAAATTGTTTTCATACCTACTATAGAAAATGGCAAAACCGGCCTGCAGGAAAATCGCCAGAACCTCTGTATCACCACAGTATAAATTACAGCGACTGAACCGTTTATCTTTATCTGACTTCTCCGTTTTCGTACTACCGGAAAATCGCCAGAACCTCTGTATCACCACATGTAAATTACAGCGACTGGACCGTTTATCTTTATCTGACTTCTCCGTTTTCGTACTATCTTTGGCAAAACATAATCATCGTCAATTTGAAAATTACCCAGAAATTGTTATCAAATCAGTTTGTGTATATTCATCTGCAAACTTACATGTACCTCAAATATCCGAGATTTCAACGAATATAAAGTTTGCTTATTGTGTCAAAGACTTTTTGCTTTTGTATTTGCTCATTATCTCATAATATTTGTGGCAAAATGTAGATCCGATTTTTTTTTATGTACGGTAATATCACATCAAGAATTGTAAATAATTCTATTTTTTTTTCAATTCTGAAAGAGGAGTAAGACAAGGCGAAAGTATGTTAGCTCTCTTATTCTCCTTAAATTGTACCTTAATGGTTTGCTTAATTTTTTAATCGCATCTAATTGTCAGGGTTTACCAACTGTTTTGAACATGTCTGAATATTTGTTTCATATTGTTTGCTATTTAAAGTGCAGAAGACACTGCACTGTTAGCAGAATCTCCTAAAGAATTGCAAAGACAGTATGATTGTTTTCATACGTATTGTAGAAAATGGCAAAACTGGCTTGAAGAAAATCGCCAGAACCTCTGTATCATCACATCATGAATAACAGCGCCAGGACCGTTTATCTTACGACCCTGACTTCTCTTTTTTTCGTACCATCTTCGGCAATACAAAACCATCGTCAATTTGGAAATAACCCAGAAATTTTGATGAAATCAATATGTATAAATTCATCTGCAGACTTAACTGAAACATCCGAAAATTCAACGAAAACCAAGTTTGCTAATTGTGCCAAAGACTCTTTGCTAATGTATTTGCTAATACATCTTGTGTTTGCCTGGCGACGGCTAGCATACGATATCTATGGTGGAACGAGATTGTAAATCTCTTCGACATTTGTTTGTCAGTAGAATAATACGCTCTTACCGACGACGACCTGTTCTTAATTTTTCTCGGTCAACAAACACTCACCCAACTTTGTCTCTCCGAAAATGTCGCCTTTCCTATGCTCAACTTCAGACTAGTCAACAATACAACAGAGCGGCATTTCTTATTTATAAATATAAAGCATTTTGACTGTTAAATAACAATTTGTATTTTTAAATTTAATATTTATTTATTTATTCATTTTTTTGTTTCCTTCATCACATCCTTTTATGTACACATCTACCTGTATCCTCTTCATTGTTAACATTGACTTGTATATTGTGCCATTTCTGTGAACTTTTGACCATTATATTACTTCATGATCCTCTTACGAGGGATACAAAGAGCAAATGAATGAAAGCGATGTTAATTAGAAAGTACTGGTGTTGAGATCAAAATAAATAAATGTCGTAGGACAAATGTCGTAGGACAAAAAAAGGACCCGGAGATAAACGACGCGTCGTCTAAAATTTTAATTGAAATGCTGTGGTTAGACAAGGGGAAAACCATTCTCACTTTTATTTACGCTATATTAATGACCTCGCCATAGAAACGAATTTAACAGAAAAAGTACTCATAGTTTAGATATAAAGTTTATATAAGATAGTAATAATAAACTTTGGCCTTTGAATGAAGCTGTTTCATTTTTTAAGTAGATGTATGGTGGTATAGATGATACGTAATGTACGTGTATCACTTCTTTTGAAAACCCAGGGTATTTACATAGAGAATAATACATACCCTTTTCCATATCACAGCCAGTATCAGCCCGAGACTCCAATATCAGCCCGAGGGCCGAAGGCCCAAGGGATGATATTGGTTGAGGGCTGATACAGACTGTGATATGGAAAAAGGGTATCTTTTATTATATTTATTACATACTTAGTAATAAATCTAAAAAAATACATCAACTTGAATTGATTTTAAGTATTACTAGTATTTGAAAGTAGTCTGTACAAATATTAAATAAAAATATGAGATCTTATTGTTTTAACAAACATGTAGCTACAGAACCGGATCCGGAATTTCCTCACTTTTTAAAATTAACTTCTCTAAAACATTTACCAACATTTTAAGTTTTCAACAGCACTTAAAAATGTCGACTGCATTCCATTACATGTATTTTTCTTTACCTATTGTCAGAAATATGTGCTTACTTACTCTGAATAGTACACATTCTTTTACTAATTAAATAACCTTTTCTTTGAACACTTGTGAAAAGAAATTAATGTCACCTCATATTCTTCTATTACAGTGACTTTATACTGCGTCTTAGGCAGTGTTCTTTTTATTTAAGGTCAGACGACACGTTCCTCGAGAATCTTTTTTGTATCTCCTCGTAATAAAGAGTTCCAATAAAAAATCTTAATTTTATAATTACTTAAAAAATGATCAAAATTTACTTGGATTTGGTTATATGTCTAGATGGTCGAGTGGTTAGAACCCTGGCCGCTCACTGTCAGAAGCGTATAGTCGTGAGTTCAAAACCCCGCCCCGGCGGAGATATAGTTATAATAAAGTGAATTTTGCTGTGCTGTAGATGAATTTATTTTTATATCAGCAATTCAAGTGTATTTTCAAGAAGATTATATAGGAAATTGCATACTCTAGTATTTTTCAGAAATGCCAGGTAAGGTACCCTAATTTTTTGCAAGAAAGCTTGTCAAAGTAGTAGTAAACCATTAACAAATTCCTGGAAAAAGTTATCTAAAATTGAGGAACGTGTCGTCGAACCTTAATCAAATGTTTAAGAATTGTCTTAATGGTGATCTGGCAAGAAGTAAACAGAAATTTATAACTTATATTCATCGTCTCCTGTCCTATTTCAGTTTCAACACATTACGTCATATTACAAAGTTTAAAATATCCGAAAATCGGTGAAAATGGTGGAATTAATCCAACGATTTCCAATGAAAAACAACTCAAAGAAAAAGAATAGACCACTGAACTACACCATCAAAACCAGAACAACGACAGCTTAGAAAAACAAACCTATCTACAACAAGTGCATGACACTGAACAATCTTGAGGCACTACACTGCAATCAGACCAACCTCATCCTGTTACATCACAACAACTTTCAATGACCAACAGATCCGAAACTGAGGAATACAATTTCACAACACCAAAGTAAAAAAGGATCTTTCTCCAAAATTCACCAAACCTTGGGATGGAACACTTTATGTAAGCAGCCAAGGACTAAACCACACATATAAAATCACTGCTCTAACAACAAGGCCATTCGATCATTTATCCATGCAAACAGACTCAAACCATACACTAATCCTGCTCATCGCAAACACCTAGACCCCCACAAGCTACAGAACCTATAGATGACTCACATAAGCCTGGAACTGAAGATACTGACCACACAAATCAACCAAACGACCCAATCAGACTCAATGATGCTATACCACCTCCAAATACTTTGGTTAATCAACCTTAAACACCCATCACCCAGTATCCAAATGGTACACCCGATCAAATTCCTTCTGACGTTCTACCAGAAGACGATGCACATTTAATTAATCTACAACCATATGCTCTTTCTCCTACCACACAAAGGAGACGGTATAAAAAATCCAAATCCACATCCCCCTGATGACAATGCTTCATCTGATGCCCTTTTTGGATATATGGAAAAACTTGTCAAGTACAAATACATACGAGGTAAAAATCACTTCCTAGTAAAATGGATGGGATGCCCTGATAATACCTGGGAACCCGAAAATCTCAACACGGCTCTTGTGCAAAAGTATCACATTGACAGGACATAAACAGGACGCAAAAAGAAACGCAAGCAATGCACCTGCTTTAACTAGTTCGCATTGTTTAGTTCTACCCTTTCACCCTAGCCACTGTACTATCTCTTTGACTAACATTACTCTTATGCTTGTGTAAGATTATATGTTAAAAATTGAACTTTTCATTTTTGTGTTATTTTTTTCCAGAAATTGGACAATATTTGAAACAGTTAACTTAGTGCTTCTCAGTTCTGATCAAACTGATATTGACATTCAATCTTACTACAATGCACAATCCTCTTATACCCTTTTCTCTCCTCTCTTAGGTGAAAGCGGAACGAAACACCTACTTTTTCTAGCTGTTCTCTTGTGTCTCAGTGTCCCTGGTTTGACCACAAACCCTGAAACCACCACCCAGCGAATCAACCATGGTACCATGTATGACAAATCATCCAACATTTTCTTGGGTCTGTTTTCTTGAATGTTTTCTCTTCTTAGTGGTTTGCCTGTGTAGTAGTATGATTCCGGTGACAAGTATGACGTAACATTTGACCTGTGTTTTATGCATTTGTTATTTAAATATTGTCATAAAAATAATTAATCTTAAGTTTTGGTACCCTTAGCCGTCGGGAGTCATTTTAGTTTAAAATAGTTTGTAACGACAGGCAGTGATCTTCCTGTAGTTCTTCTTTATTTTCCCCACACATGCCTTGGTTGTTTACGTTGCGGCAATTTCTTTCTTGGAATTACCCATAGTTCCATATTCTTTTTTTTTTTATAACGAAGTACCTTTTGGCGGATAGATTTTAAAATTCACTTGTTTATATCGATTATAAAATACTTGTAAGTTATTATTTTTGTGTTTAATATTTAACCTTAAATTGTTTTACTTATTTACTGTACTGCAATATTTTCACGTCAATTCATACGAGACCGAGATTCTTTACGGGATGGGGATTAACTATGATTAGATAATTTTTTTAACGGGATGAGACTAACGTATCTTATTGGTTAAAATTTATTGTCTGCTTTTGGCACTCTATAAATACCCGGACACTGAGAAACGGGTGCTCTCTCCTTTTCGTTGTGTGCTAAGGAAGCACACGAAGATTTTGCAGCAAATTTTAAGGTGTGTACTGTTTTAGTATCAAAGTGACTGATGTACATTTATAGTAATAGAGTTTAATTAATTATTATTACTAGTTGTAGTGCTAGTTTAATTCATATTTAATAGTTCGGCACTAGTTATTTCGATTTATAGAGAGTTAGGGAATATGTTCGCTGTATACTAGTAGCTGTAACTAGTAGCGGACATATTTATTCGATATTATTATTTTATCGAGAGTCTAAGTTTTATTTTAGTCAAGGGATTTTACGTATAGGATATATATATACTGGATATAAGTACCAGTTAATTTTGTGTCGGTAATTGTACCGATTTTGCTATCGTCCCAAGGGTTGAAACTTGTCTGATTTTCTTTTTGAACGGCGATGTAATTTGTGTCATATTATTTATGGTTGAATAAATCATGAACTTTACATCGTTTTGTTCTCAACACAAGGCAAGCGTTCCGAGCGTTACAAGCACATCTACTCATCCTTCACAACTCCTTTACCTGATGTCTCTCCTCGTGTCCGAGCCATACACTAGGAAGTAGGCATCTGAACCACACATAGCCACCGTAATGTGGACACAGATGCAGTTCTCCAGTAGACAATTTACCCCCAAATCATTTTGTTCCTCTTATGAATGTATTTACATGCACATCAAATAAAAGTTTTATTGTAATTGAAGAATATGAGGATATATGGTTAAACGAGGGGGTTCTAACATTGCAATTGTCGAGTATTTGGGAGTACTTCCGGGTTTGGGTCTACATGACAATTCCAAACGCAAAAGGGACTACATGCGTACCTGGTCGACTGTTATGCAGAAGGCGTCCAATCTCTTGCAAAAGCACAAGCCACAAGACGTATGTAATAAACAAAGCATGACGAACTGTGTGGATAAATCTACATGCAGTAGGTTTATGACAAAAAGCAAAATGACAAGAAACGAGACAAACGCAATGACTCTGGACAGACAATCCGCAGAAAAAAACCATAGGTGTTCATATTGCTAAAATTGACAAACTATAGTGACCTATGGCAGTTCTATTATTAGGGACCAATGCAAAGCCCCTTGTTTAATTTTAATACTAATGAACAGATTACAGACCTTAAAAATATTTGCTGTTGCTGTAATGGTCAATCCTCTCTAGGTTAAGACAAGACGTTCAACTTGTGCGACATGCATGTAACCGCAACATGCTTCAAACAAAACGGGTTTGTCAGAGATGTTACAGGGGAATCGCCAAACTTCAATGCCCCTCTACGTACATGATAACAGCGATTTTGAAACGTATTCAACCCTTTTTAACCACATGCGTACAAAACTTATGGACACCGACACTACCAACCTTGTCATCGGGTCGGACGAAGAACTAACCCTTGTCAATGCAATTGTAAAAGATTTTAAAGAATCGAACCACATCATTTGTAAACAGCATTTGTATTAAAATACCAAACAAAAATTTGTAGAGGATTGCATTGACAAGGAGTCCAGGCAGACAATCTTAGACATGATTTTCGGTGACGAAGGCCTCGTGACAGCTGACGATTCCATCTGTTTTATAGTCAAGTCAGAGAAGATTGAGACTATGTTGAGGGATTCAACAACATTTTCAAATTACGTTGAAAATAAACTAAAACCAAATCTAACAAATAAAGTAAAAAAACCATTAACTACAGGATTATTTGAAAATATTTGGAAAAATAATAATTTGGAATCCCTAGTAAACCAGGTTTTCAAACGGGCCATTGACTGGAAGTCAAAATCTTTGCTTTACTTGGTTGACATACTGACCCCATTAATTGAGGCTCAGTACAAAGGTATGCGACGCGGGCGCTGGTGCCAACCGGGCAGTTTCGGCTGGCCGAATCTCACCAGCAATTCCAAATGTCAAAAACAGTATGGACATCAATATCTACCGACGAACGGGACCGACATTACAAACGTTTTCGTAGTTTCAGACCTAAAGACTAAAAATGTGACATCAACAAACGGACAAACGACTATTGTCAAGCCACAGTCGTTGTGGAAAAATTTAGATCAAAGAAAGGACTCAGACAATAAAAAAACCATCTTAATTATTTAATGTTTAATAGTAACCTTAAGAAGAAATTGAGTGTCCTTTGTAGCGACACCAAGAAGACATATCATTGAATAAAGCAAAAAAAAAAAAAACAAAACCTAGTGCATTACTGTCATATTGCCTAATGACTGTTCAGTGAACCTTTAGGGGTTAAAATACAGCCAATTCTTGGAGAAATGGTATCGTCGGCCGGGCATTGACATTCTAGTTTAAGACGGTGAACAAAGTTGATTTCTACCATTTTACAATATAAAATATCATTTAATATTTGACATATCATACAAAGATATATCCGATAATTAAAATCATAATATCGTATATCCAAGAGTGCGTTCTTTTTATCAAATACAGTCATTTTATTAATTAAAAAGAAAACAAGCAAGTTATTGATTAAACAAAGGAAATGAGCAAATGGTAAACCTTACATATACGTTGACGACCATAATCACATCTTTGAAAAACCCCGCTGCATTTCTGTAGTCACTGTGTAACTACATGGCATTTAGATTATGATGAAATTATTTCCCTTATCATTTATCATCAACAAAGAACCGTAAACCTTAGGAAAGAACTTCACTTTGGAAAAAAAACACATCGAAATAAAGAACATACTGGAAGTAAATGGAAGAGTTTGCAAATTGAAGATTTCAACAAAGTTGAAAACTTAGTCAACTAGAAATTATTTCCAACTCCACAATCTCCTTCTAGCAATAAGGTTGAAATTTACTTTGAATTCTTTATGTTTTTCAAATTAAAAAGTACCTGTATATGTAAATGCATGTTTATATACAACTTGTCGAAAGGTATACACTGCAAAACATGCAACAATAGAAAATATTGCTTTATATGAGACGTTTGACGATCCTACGGTGTGTAATGATCTGGATTTTGTTTAATAACCTGATGAACAAATAATTTTTATTTTGTATCAACAAATATTTCATGTAAAATTGATTGTATAAGTATGTTTTTATTATGTTAATATACAAGAGGCCCACATGATTTGACGGTCACTTGAGTACCATAGCCCTTAGTTTGACACGTCAGTCTCATGTCAGCATTTTAAGCCTCATATTGAAGTCTAAACACTAATATGCGAATCCTCTGACTGTTGTCCCACTTTTTTGTAATTTGATGTTTGAAAATAGCTCGGAGGGGGGGGGGGATTGCAAGAGTCGTAGAAATCTTGGATTATCTATTCTATAGTTCCAGGGGCCAAAAATTATAAACTTTTGGTAATAAAAACATCTATAACAGTCAATCTCTAATACAATTCACAATTTTATTTATAATGCACAAAAATGCACACATTTTTTTCTACAAGTATACAATGCACAGGGAATTAAAGTAGATTTCCTAATTTAGAACACTTCCAAAAATATTATTAAATAAATTATTATTTAATAAAAATTCAATATTGCCGAATGACATGTTGTTTTTAAGATGAAGTTTAATTGTTACGGATGACAAACAGCAATTACCCTAAGTAAAAAATACATGATCAAACAACGGTCATTTTTATCACCACCAACCCCCTTAACGTCAGGACATTATGAATATAATAACAATGCATGACTTAATCTCCTACGACTGTGAGATAGTTCAGAAAAAAATATTTAATCAAAATATTTTCACTCTAAGGCCATACTGACCCCGCCCTAGGGTCTGAATCCCTGACACAGGGACTATGAATTTCACAATTTAGATAGATAGAAGGCTTGGCGGACATTATAACTATGAAGTTAATTTTTCTCAAATACGAATGTATAAATGAGAGTAGAGAGAAAGATCTTTTTTTACTAAATGGCCATATTGTCCTCGCTTAAGGGCTTGAACACCTATCTCAAGAACCATGGATTTCACAAATTAGGTGGAAAACTTCGTACATCAGAATCATGCATTTAGTTTTTAGCAAATAAGTATTGGAGTAGAGAAACTTTTCAAATATAAAACACATTTATACTGTATGGCCATATAGACCCCGCCATAGAAGCTGACCCCCTATCCCAGGAGTGAACTCCGTGGGCATCATAACCATGCATGAAGTTTTTCACAAACATATATGTGGGGTAAAGAAGATTTCTTATATCTAATATATTTTTACTATATGGCTATAGTGGCCCCCACCCTAAGGCTCGAACTTCTGTCCCAGAGGGCCATAAATTTCACAATTTATATAAAGGGCCTCATGGATATTACAACCATGCATTTAGTTTCTCTCATATATATATGTGGAAGTAGAGAAGAAGTTTCAAAGATTTAATTCATTTTAAGATTATATAGCCATATTGACCCCCTATCAATTGCCTGAACCTCTTATCCTGAGGCTATGAATTTCGGTAGAGGGATTCATGGATATCACATTTCTCCACATGTGTTGGAAGAGAGAAGGATGTTTTTGAAAATTGGGCTTTTTTTTTTTGCATATTTGGCCCCTCCTATGGCGTCCCGGGGTGATAAAGCCATGAATTTCTCATAATTTTTGTTCTTCCTACAATTGAAATGCTTCAATCAAAAATTGTAACAATTGATAACTTTTTCAGAATTAAGAAGTGAACAAGTGCACAAAGCCCTGACATTTTATGTGAGCACAATTATTCGAACGTTCAACAAAACACTTCATCGCATACAAATAACAATGAATTCCAAAATCACACGAGAAAAGCTGTCGGGTTTTCTTTCGTGTAAACAGTATCTATAATCCCTTTATCAACCCCTTAATTCATGAACACTACCTATCCAGAGAAATGGGATAAAAATAAATCATCAGAAATCAAAATCCTAGCACTATGCATATCTCCGATATTTTTCCACTCGATCTGCTGAAGAACAATTCTTTATATTGAAAACTTGTAGGAGTTACTATCCGTATTATAGGGGAACCCTATATGCAATATTTTGCCAGAAAATGACCAATTTCAACAGCTGGTTTTTTTTTTAAATAAATAATCAAAATTCTAGCAATATGCACACCACTGATATATATGTCCAATTGATCTGCTAAAGAACTTACTATCTTAAAAACTGTAGGAGGAGTTATCCGTACAATATGGGTATCCTATATGCAATATTTTGCTAAAAATGACCAAGTTCAGCAGCTGGTATTTTTTTTCATAAATTATCAGAAATCAATCCATAGCAATATGTATGGAACGCCAAATTAACATATATTCAAATATTTGTACCTATCTTCAAATAATTGTACCTATCTTTAATTCAATTGTACCTATCTTCAATTCAATTGTACATATCTTCAATTCAATTGTACCTATCTTCAAATTGAATTAGAGATAGGTACAATTCAATTGTACCTATCTTCAAATTGAATTAGAGATAGGTACAATTCAATTATACCTATCTCTAATTCATTTGAAGATAGGTACAAATGCAATGAATTGAAGATAGGTACAATTGAATTAAAGATAGGTACAATTGAATTGAACCTATCTTCAATTACTAAAATATTGGCAATAATGAATACTCCCTGTATAGTACGTCATTTCCGTTACGTCACAAATATGATTTTGTCAACTTTTCGAAAGATTGAGCCGATAAACAAACAAAAACTCACAATAATTGTTACCGCTTTAATAAATAGAGTGATTATCAACTGAATTATACATTCTTTGATAAAATTATAGAAAAAAATAAAGCCAGTTTTTTTATTTAGGTATATAACGTTAGTCACCCTAACTACGTCACTACCCTAACTCCGTGACTTTTGGGGTATTCGGGTATACGTTTTTGGCTTACTTATTGATATACATGTATATTTTAATAAGTAAATGATGCCTTTTGCAAATATATTGCACACACACACATACACACACACTCTTTTCCCTCCATGTTGAAATGTCTTCAAGGGAGCTTTCATTATTTTCAACAATACACAAAACGAATTGAACCTAGGTATAATTGAATTGTACCTATCTTCAAATCCTTTGTAGATATGTCTGAATTGAACCTATCTTCAAATCAATTGTACCTATCTTTAAAAGAATTTTACCTATCTTCAAAAGAATTAGAGATAGGTATAATTCAATTGAACCTATCTTTAATTGAATTGAAGATAGGTATAATTCATTTGTACCTAGGTATAATTCATTTGTACCTAGGTATAATTCATTTGTACCTAGGTATAATTATTTAGAGATAGGTATAATTATTTACACCTATCTTCAATTCAATTGTACCTATCTTTAATTCAATTGTACATATCTTCAAATGATTTGAAGATAGGTACACTTAATTGAAGATAGGTACAATTATTTGAAGATAGGTACAAATATTTGAATATATGTTAATTTGGCGTTCCATAAATATGTGCTCCTCTGATATGTGTCCAATTGATCTGCTAAAGAACAACGTTAACTTCTCATCTTGAAAACTGTAGAAGTTATCCAAAGTGATACATAGTGGTTCCTTTTGGCCCGCCATTTTCACCATATCAATAACCGGATTTTTCCTTCGGAAAACCCTGTTAAAACTTTTAACGGACAAGGCACGATGGAGTGACTCGGGTGACCTGAAATATGAAGGACTGAGTTTACTAAACATTTACTTCTTTGTAGTTTTTTTTTAATTATTCCTATTACAGTGTACACCAAACTATCAATAAATCCTAAATTCAGTGGCAAACATCATGGGTATCTTGACCGTCGGACTCTACAACAAGTTTCTAACATTTTCATTTTCACCATATCAATAACCGCATTTTTTTTGGGAAAATCCGGTTAAAACTGTCAAGGCACGATGGAGTGACTCGGGTGACCTAAAATATTACGGACTGAGTAAGCATTTACTTCTTTGTAGTTTTTTTTAATAATTCCAATTACAGTGTACATCAAACTATCATTAAATCCTAACTTCAGGGGCGAACATCATGGGACTCTACAACAAGTTTCTAACTAGAAATAAGGCGATACTCAACAAAGGTGACATGTATAACATGGCAAAGTAAGCTCATCACATAGATGGCTTTGTGGAAGATATAATCATCTATCCAGATCTTACATCCGATGCATACTTGTCCTGCAGAAGATGATCGAGACTTTTATGGAACATTTCTAGGGCAATGCCGATTCCCCAGTCGGTGTAGTCTATGACACTACATACAGCCTCTGTGATTTCTACGTTTCGCCATGTACTTCTTAAGAACACTCCTTGAATACCTCTAGATTTCCTTTTTAATGACAAAAAGCTCAAGGAGTCTTCGAGTATTTGTCGGACAGAATTGAAATTCTGAAAGTAAAACGTATACCTATATCAAACTTGTAAAAGAAAAAAAAACCAGTTGAAATATTAGAATTAAGATTACTAATTAAGGTACCTTACCTCTGTCTTCTGCATCTAAAGACAGTTGTCCTGGTAATGATCTTATATAGCAAATTGCAGAGCCAAGTTCACTCTCTTCTGATAGATGAGTAGTATACCCATAACTTAGTATGTATATAGTTTTACAAAAGAGTTCTGGATGACGAACGCATCAACTCTCACATCCATACCGCAATCTGGACAGGACTAACTTTTTCAAGAGGGAGACTTTGGTCTATCTACCTTTATCCGTGGTCTTCCTGGTGTTGTCTAGTCTCTAAAGGATAAGCCGGTCGTTGCTATTCTCTTCCTGATGTCAGTCGTGCTCTCGCCGTCATTTGTGACATTAGCGCCATGTTATATGAAGCTGTCATCTTTTTTTCTGCTTAACTATTTACCTCGTCAGGCTGGCTTCACTATTGCCATTTACCTTCTACACTTCGCATTTCTTGGCATTCAGTCAACACTTCGCATTTTTTGGTATTCAGTTATAACTCCCCTTTTGCATAGTTGTCTTGGAGATTGTTCATTTTTGATGACAGTAGGGTATTGTCGTCCGCAAAGTAAAGGTCTTCAAGCATAGTGACAACGTTTCTTTTCTCTTTTTTGCCTGTCTGTTGCATTACCCAGTCTATGATGAGGAGGAACAAGAAACCTGACATGCAGCAGGCTTGCTTGACTCCGGTCAGGGGCTGTGATCTCGTTGCGTGGACCCTGAGGTCCACGCAGAAAACCGGATGCTATGGGAAAAATTCAGCCTGCGCATGAGCTAGCCTGGTTCCTGTACGTAAGGGTAGCTCAGGGAGCCAGGCTATCTGGTTTATCTGAATCGGGATTCCATGCCATATGCACACATAAGTTCAAAGGCGCTGTAAATGTAAAGTTATCGGTGAATTCAATCTTCATCTTTTATTTAAAGATCAAATGAATTCACCAATCAAGAACCATCTGATTTTGATTTATTGTAACAGTTATTATCCAATTTTTTATGGAATCATGCATCCGTGCTTTTTAGTTCGTTTGCAATTTTCATTCTTTTGGTGTCGACATTTTATTATTTTTATATTAAGCCGAAGCACCGATATACACAAATTGATCTTGAATTTACAAATGGAAATAATTGCACTAATGTACTTTCATTTTCATTTTGGGAATTTATTAAATTTGTAAGTAATTCATTTGTTTTCATGCCATTAACATTCTTCTCTGGCCAAAATTACATAACACTCTGTGATTATTACTATTTGTAAAACATAAATTATTATGCTGCAGCTTGTAAAACATTTATTTTATTGTTTTTGTGACACGATATATCTGATCTTGATGTAAATTCACTTTACATACATTTGATTTGGTTTATGATGTTCTAAATGATATCAATGTATTATACATGTTCGTACAATTCATATTATTGGAAATAGTCATAGTTTCTTTCAGGTACACTGACTTTGTCAAATACCCAACACAACGAATTTTAATGCATTATGTTTTTGACTGGTCCGTCAGTCCTTTTTTTTTGTAAGCACGTCTCTTAAAGCGCTGCAGGGAGTTCCGTAGAACTTTATAGGTATTTAAGTTCAAATTGGCAGATGTGGAAATTTTCAAGAAAATTCCGATTCCATTATTTTTTGGGGATTTTCTGTCCTTTTGAATTTAAAAATTGTCATATATTGCATATAGTAATGAGCAGATTGTAAGCGCAACTCTTAATCCGCTGCATGGAATTTAATAAGACTCTGTAGGCATTTACGACACAATGTAAAAATATGCATTTTACCAGAAAATGTTGAATATATTTTTATATGGGATTTTTTTTGCCCTTTTGAGCTTAAATATTTGACCCTTTATTGAATATAGTAATGAAAAGTTTGTAAGCGCAACTCCTCATTAAACGCTGCATGGAATTTAGGACACAATATACAGATGTGCATATTTCTCGAAAAATTCGATTCCATTATTCATTTGGAATTTTGGCCCTTTTTAACATATGTTTTTGTTGGTAAAGACGAAGGAACAGATGTGCCTATTTCCAGCAAATTTTTTTGCGAGTTATGCCCTTTATCAAATAATTTTGTGAACTTTAAGGGACTTGGACACGGTTTGAGTGTAGTGTATGTAATTAAGATCGGGTTCGGCATTCCGATCAGCTGATCGATCATTCCTCAGTTGTGAACAGAACCTGGAATAGTAAAGACGTCCCCCGGTCGGCTAGGCTATTCAAGACACAACTCAGGTGGGTAGTAACTTTAAGTTACCCCTCACCACTTGTCACGTTTAATACTAACGAATAAATAAATCCAATTACTAACATCACTTCACAACATTGGCGTTGTCGGCAGGATTATTCGATCGGTGAAGTGTAATTTGTGTTTTTGGATTTCGCGCCAAATATTTTTTTCTTTGTGAATTCGTAAGGTGTTATCAATTAAAATATTTGTTTTGATTTATGTCATTTGGGGTTTTCTTTCATTTCGTATCTTTTTCTTACAAATTACATATTTTGTTGTCGGATTTTCTGATAACAAATTTAAAAACAAAATTCACTCGAGATTTTTCTGTCGGATTTTCTGATAGAGAAGTCAACAACACGTCTATTTTTCTGTCTTTATTGATGTTCATTAATCAATTAAGATGGCGAGTAGTTCAAACCCTGTAAACATAAACAATGCCAATTTGGCAGAATTAAAATCAATTCCAAACATTGGAGAGAAAAGGGCTGGGGCTATTGCTAAGTCGAGATATGAGAGGGGCTCTTTGTCATTAGACGACCTAAAAACAATGTCAACAGTTCCAAGCACAATCTGGGATCCCCTTGTGAGTGAGGGTTTGATAGTTTTCAGAGAGAGAGTGAAACAACAAGAAAAAACAAACTTGAATGTTGAAGATCTGTCAAGTCAGGTATCTAAGTTACAAGCAGAAATTCTCAGACAAGCAAAAGACATTGAAAGAAGGGACATTCAAATTGCACAATCTGAAAAAGACATTACTGCTAGACAAAAACAATTAGATTCTTTAGAAAAGACTTTGACATTAGAACATGAAGAACGACTGAATAAACTACAACAAAAATTTCAAACAGAATTAGAAAACACAAAATCTCATTATGAAAAGACAATTAGTAAAACAATGACTGTTAAGGACGATGAACTTGCACTCATGAAGCAAAGACTAGTTGACCAAGACAGTAAGTGGATAAATAAAATGCAACAGTTAGAAAATAAGCTAAAACAACTCGAAGATGAAAAGATCAACAGGGAAGTCGACAAGCTGGCACCACATGGGGTGTATTGGAAATCATCAACAAACCCAACTGAATGTGCAGATACGCTTCAGTCAAAGGGTCCTAGTCCACCAAAGATGTCAACATTTGACGGAAAAAATGACTGGAAACCTTTCTTCACACAGTTCAACCACATTTCATCCCGGTATAAATGGTCCGAAGAACAAAAGCTGGACAAATTGATTGAATGCCTCAGAGACAAAGCTTTGAAATATTTCAGCTCTAGACCAATTTCAGACCAGAAAAGTTTCAAAAAGCTGAGTGCAAAGCTTGATGAACGGTTTGGGAAAAAAGACCTTCCCCACATTATCAGACGGCAACTGCAAGATGTCAAACAAGGTTGTGAAGAGACAGTTGAAGAGTTTGCAGACAAAGTTCTGGAGATGACCACTGATGAATACCCAGACACACCAGATGACTGCCGCCAAACCGTTGCCATAGATGCGTTCTTGAGAGGTTGCTACAACAAACAAGCTGCCCTCATTGCCACGACAAGAACCCACTTACACTAGATATGGCAACACAATACATGAAAACTGCAGTCACAAACCAAAAACTAATACTAGGTGTGAGAAAGTCTGAGACAAGAAGGGTGAAGTTTGAGAGTTCTGAAAGTGAGAGTGAGGATGATGATGAAAACATAAGCAAAGTTAGGGCTGTTTACAATACAAAACAAGCATCAAATCAATTCACAGATCAGACAAGACTCTCCAAATTAGAATCAAGGGTCAAAAGAATTGAAGAAGATAATAGGGAAATGAAAAACAATATTCATGATATTCTTCAAAATCTTAGAACAAACAGGTCTAGATCAAACAGTAGAGAAAATACAAGAATGTTTAGATCTCCTTCTAGCAGTCCTAGAAAACAAGCTTGTTTTAAGTGTGACCGAGAGGGGCACTTTGCGAGAGAATGCCCTATCAGTAAAAATAGTAGTTTACCATTTCAGTCTAAGAATAGGTCCCCGTCACCTCAGACAAATCCTTTAAACCTCAACCGGTTGGAGATGTAGGCCATTCTTCAACCTACTCAGATACATCAGATAGGCCTCCTCCTAAAGTAAAATTTAAAACCATAGAAAAAGAACTTTACAGGAACAAAAACAAATTAAAAACCACTCTCTATGTTCCCTGTACCGTAAACAACAAAACAATCAATGCTGTTATAGATACTGCTGCCCAAGTAACTGTCATGAATTATGAACTTTTTGATAGTTTAAAACCAAAGCACCTACTTCAGAAAGATATCATACTAAAAGGAGCAGGTAAAAATAACATCATTAATGGCAAAATAGCAGAGCAGGTCAAGTTAAGAATAGGGCCTACAGAACAAAGATGGGATGTTGTAGTGGGAGAAATAGCAGATTCTTTATTACTTGGTTTAGATTTTTTGATAGCTCACAATTGCATCATCAATTTGGAAAACTTTACTCTGACATTAGCATTAATTCCTATTACCAAAATCAAAACAGAGGGTTCACAGAATGGTGTTGAGATATATAGAGATTCATTGCAGAAAAGAACTGTTATACCACCACAACCAGTTAAATTTATACCCGTTCAGATTGACAAACTCTTCAAAGATTTGCATTGTGTTGAGACAGACAAAAATATTTCAGATGGGTTATTACCACCAAATTCTGTAATAAGTGCGTGACAAACAAAAATTTCTTTTCGAAACCCTACAGATAGATTCATAACATTAAAAAAGGGTTAAAAGAATAAGAAATGAATAATTATTGATGAGAATGACAAAGTATCAAAGACTAATGAGGGATCTCTAACTGCGGCTTTGGAGTCTGAGGATAAAGTTTCTGATATTATTAACCTTTTCAATGCTAGGGATGATGCGTTGGATATTCTGATGCATCATCAGAGTGCTTGTTCAGACTCTAATTCTGCAGACAGAACAAAGCAAGAAATGACATTTTATTAGAGGGCTTTAAGGAATGTCTAGGAAGATTGTGTTGATTTTATAATTGTGTATAGTGATTTTTAGTTGTAAATGAATGTGTAATATACAACATTTGATTTTTAAGATTTTGGCATTAAGTCGGAAATTCTGATTTGTGCCATACGGTGTGATTTTATTAAAATGGGGAGGAATGTAGTGTATGTAATTAAGATCGGGTTCGGCATTCCGATCAGCTGATCGATCATTCCTCAATTGTGAACAGAACCTGGAATAGTAAAGACGTCCCCCGGTCGGCTAGGCTATTCAAGACACAACTCAGGTGGGTAGTAACTTTAAGTTACCCCTCACCACTTGTCACGTTTAATACTAACGAATAAATAAATCCAATTACTAACATCACTTCACAACATGAGCTCAAAATTAAGTTATATTTTTCCAATTTTAAAGGGTACCTGCAGTCCAGCCGATGTGAAACATATGCAAAAAACCGCATCAAAATCGATGAAAAAATAACGGAGTTACGCCGCTTCAAAGTGGCAATGTTTACCTGCTTTGGGAAATCAAGAGAAAACAGAATCAGGCGATAACGAGGCTTCAGCGGAAGTGACGTCACGAGACCAACAGGAGGGAAATTTCTTTACAAAGCTATATAAATTAAATTCGATTTTTCAGCCAAAACGATTGATTTAGGTCTGATGTTTTGACGTACTTGGTTATTAAAAGTATTGTAGATTTAGTAATTTGTATCCGTTATTATTTTATTACAGTCAGATTTCTTTTTAAAGGATTTTAAAATTTGCTATTATCGTCGCCTTTTTACCGATGAGTACGGTATCTTAAAACGCTTGCATGGGCAGATTTATGTTCATTATTCATTTTTTGATTACATAATATCCTTTCACACACGAGTGATCTGAGACAATGACACAGGTAAATCAACGAAGCCACTGCTCAAGACACATGTGAATCTGGGGTATGTATACACATGGTACACGAGTCTGGTGAACAAAGAAAGGGTTTCACACCTCTAGACTGGTAAATTGATTTGTGTATAATTAGCTACTCAATTGTTAAAAAGTAAAACAGAAAAATAAATAAGACTGTGTAAAATCAAGCATTCGTAAGCAGCTGGTAAGCTAATACATGTGAATAGTCCGTCAATCAGTGATTTAAGAATCGTGCACGAGACTATCAAATAGTAAAACTAATGTTCGAAGTAAATGCTTATCTAATCACTTAAGGATGACGTTTACTCAGAATGAAAAAAAATCCACTGATGATAATGAAAAACCAACTATAATGTGTTATAGACCTTACATGGTAGTGTTATTCTTCACTTTCAAAAAAGTAGGTCAATGACCTACTTTTTGAGTTAATGGCCATTGAATATTTTTTGAAAATAAGAGAAAAATCCTTAAAAATTTTAGACTATAATTGAGATTTTCTTAATTGTGAAAAAAATTCAAATTGCTTAACTCTTTAACAAATAAAATACAGTTTATGAATGGTAGTGACATTAAACAGATACAAAGCAGTAAGTTTTCCTTCACAATTTTTATAGATATTCTAGTCCGAATTTCCTCTATTAGTTTTCAAATTACTATCCATTTTTGATTCAATATTACAAAAAACTGAATGATGATAATGCTAAAACATTATTAGTATTAAACTAAGTATATTGACTTTTCTCTGCTGGCATAAAGTTTATATGAGGTAAATGATCAAAATTTTGAGACATGGTGTCTTTTATCATTTTTAAGCATTTTTCAATATTTTTGTAGTGTGTGCCATGATGATGCGATTATCTAAACGAAAAAGCAAGATAAAACCAACAAAAAATAGGCAAAATTATGTTGAATAACAAATAAAATCTTAACTTTAAATATTATAGTACTGCCAAAAATATTTCAGTGGAAAACAAAATCTGAAAAATTAAGTCCGAATTTCATCTGTTTCGCTAAAAGTCAAACTTTGTCAGAGCTTAATTCCATAATTTAGTAAAAATATCGATTGTTATGTCAATAATAATTCATTTCATAAATACTTTTTGTATTTAAAACAAAATTTACTCATGAAATTGAACTTTTTATCAATCCGGATTTGAGAACTCAAACCCTTAAACAACATCCTTAAACAATGACCAAATTTACAATTCAGCAATTTAAACCTTTTTTTATGTGATCAAGTAATTATTTCGGAAGTAATTACGTTGGTCTTTATAATTTCTTAATAGCTTAAATTGTTCTACTGACAACGAATCATTATGAAATAAACTTGAACATTTTGACAAAGGATGTAAAGAAATGTAAAATGAAATACCATTATCGTATATTTTTTAAAAAGAATACGAGACATACTTAATTATGCAGCCATCTTGGACTTTCGCCTTTATCCGTTTATAATCCCGTGTTTGCATACTATTTTGATTGTTATTGGTCTGATATCAATATTATTGAATAATCGGGCGACATCATTAAGTAATTTTATGCCTTACACGAGGAATAGACCCCGTGTTACCTTTTACGAAGTATGTATTATCAATATTATTAATCAGTTATTAATGTCATGGAAAAAAACACTCAAAAGAATAAGAATATTAACAAAATATGTTTTTTATAACTATAGTGTTTTGATAAAGTGTCATTTTGCTACATATGGTGTGCATTAGCTGCAATAATGTAGCCCTCTCCCGATTTTTTTTTTTTTTTTTTTGGGAGAGGGCTACAACTCCATAGGATCTCCGTAATGGTGCAAGTGCGGGAGTGATTCACTCCCGCAACATTTTTGGTCTTTAAAGGCATTTGTTTATGAAAAATAAAATATTATTATGGATATAATTGACTGTGTATATTTATTTACTAGCCGCAACTCACAATTTAATTGGCTATATCCCACGGAAATACACAATTTTTCTCCAGTCCGATTTCTCGATTCATATCGGGCGCCATCGTTGCTGTATTGAAGCCGAATTTCCGGTTGTCAATTTAAGTGCTTATTTGCATATGCCCATATAAGGTCGTGTTTACATCGCTCTTCTACAATGGAGGAAATATACACGAGGACATTGGCGAAGGTTTTAACGAAGTTTAAGTTCGAAATTAAGTTAAAGGAGGAACAACAGAGTGTTTTATTTAGTATTTTAGAGAAGAAGGATGTCTTTGCATTGCTACCAACTGGCTTTGGCAAGTCGATGACATACATTTTGATGCCATTGCTTGCAGACGAGGTAAGTGTGTGCTCGTTTTGTGCAGCTCGTTTATTTAATTCATTACTTTTATATAGAATCACAAATACGTGAATCGGAATATATACAGGCACGTAGCATCAGGGATGATGCCCCCTTCCTCTACTTTTTCTTTCAAATTTACATACAGATAATTTAATTTGTAATAGAAAAACGCACCCACCCTTAAACAGCTGTTAAAGGATTAAGATTTTCATGACCTCCTTCCCTTTTTTGCCTTTCAAGAATAATTTGATACTATGTGCCTTGTTATATTTAAAGAATAAATAAATGTATTTAGATTTCTTAGATTACAATTTAATAAATAGGTCATTTGTTTTAGTTGAAGGGGGAGCACCAAGCCACACAGCGCTAGTTATTTCACCATTAAGAGCCTTAATGAGAGACCAGGTTGATTTTTTAGAACAGCATGATGTCGGTTCCATTGCTCTTATGGACACCACTCAAGTCAAAGGTGATTTTATATGTATACAACTATATCTATACATAGGAATGGTAAAGTTTGATTTTAATATGGAAATATAAATTATTCTGCATGATCATATAAAATCTAATAGTACTGTTTCCAAATAGTAAGTCCATATATATAGCATAAGATATTAAACTTTTACAGATGTTGCTGACAAGCATTACAGTATGATTTTTGCATCACCAGAAGCAGCTATACACCAAAGATGGCGAAAAGTACTAAGGGATTGGCTGAAACCAAGAGTGTGTGTTCTAGTGTTTGATGAAGCTCACTGTATTTCATCATGGTAATGACACATACACTTAATGTAAAATTTTGGCAACTGGATCTGAAAACATGCAATGTGCATTAGATCTAAAATGATGAATCTGTTGTACATATTATGATTTTAGGGGACTGGACTTTAGACCAGCTTATCGGAAGGTAGCAGGATTACAGAGTGTTATCAATACCTGTACATTGGTACTTACAGCAACAGCAACAAGAAAGATCCAAGAGGATATTTACATGACCCTTGGCTTTGAATCGGACACCACGAAAGTTGTTGCAGTCTTGCCGGATAGGTATGCAGGTTTATTGCCTAATTCCTTTTTTCTCTTTTATTTGACCACAATTGTTATAATAATTCAAAGCTTAAAATTTCTCTTCCTTTACAGGCCAAATATTTTCTTGAACATGAAGAATTCAACAGAAAAATTTGAAGAAGAGTTGGATTGGATGGTAGAACACATAAAGGGAAATCAGAGTCAAAGAAAAATTTTGGTTTATGTCAGATCAATTAACACATGTATAACATCTATTTGTGGTTAATATCATCAATTAAGGACAGATTCTTTGTGCATGGAATGCCATCCCTGGAGAACAGAAGAATAGAAATGTATCATGCGAATACTGATGAAGAGAGCAAAAGCAGAATATTGACTGAATTTTTGAAGCCTTCAGGAAATGTGCAAGTTGTCATTTCTACAGTTGCTTTTGGAATGGGGATTAATATCCCTGATGTTGATATTGTAGTTCACTGGGGGCTGCCCACTTCATGTTTAAGCTACTGGCAAGAAGTTGGACGATGTGCAAGGGACAGCAGAGTTGGACATGCAGTATGTTATGGGTTCAAAAGAAGTGTATCCAAATGTGAGGACGAAATGAAAGACATTATAAAACTCAACTCATGTGTCCGTTTATCAGTACTGAAGAATTTCCATCTGCGTGGAATGAGTACCAGTGATTTTGATACCATGAAGGAGAACATCATTTGCAATGGTGATTGTGAGGAAGTTTGCAATTGCAAGAAATGCAAATGTTGCAGTGTGTGCAGCAACCTTTGCAACTGCCCCCGCCGCTCAAAAGACCACCTGCTATCATTCTTGACTTAATTCTTTGGTTGTACATGATAAAATTTGTGACTGCATGTACCTTACTTTTGTATGACATTAAATGATTGCATTAGATTTCCTCTTTATTTTTAGCATTGTATCTTTGTAACATTATCATTTGTTCTAACTTTAACTGGCTTGGTGGTGCATGTATTACATATTATAAACTTGAACAAGGCTCAATGTGTCCCTTTATTTAATTTGATATACTGTGGAATCATTAAAATTCGGGGGGCCAATTTTCGTGGATTGCTTAAATTTTACAGGTTCATGGGGACGTAATTTCGTGTATTTCTGTATACATGCAATAGGAATATGACTATATAGCTCTAATTTGTTAATTCGTGGGGGATGTTAATTCAAGGATGAGAGGTACCCATGAATTCCACGAAAATTGAGCCACCACGAAATCTAATGATTCCACATTATGTCTGTCTTAATTTGTCACTTAATATTAAAGCAATTGACACATTGGAATAGAGTATTTAATCAGCAGGAAATTACTTGATTCTGAAAGATAGCATACTATTTAAATGTAGGAGGGAATAAAATGCAATTTTAGATGAACAGCTCCACTAATTGCTGACAATAGTTGATGACAAACATGGAAATACTTAGGATGATTGTGCTCGTAGAAATTCAACAAGTCAAATCTCCAATGCATAATGATGCGTTTCCCATCATTTTCCCGCAAGGCATCACGGCGTACTTTCTGGTTCAAACCATGCCACATAACTCTCAAAGCATAACATTTTTTATGGTCTGTCAGGTTGTCAGCAACTGTTGCTCTCTTCTTCTTTCCATGTTGGTAATTCTTGCATTCCAATGAACACCACCAGTTTCCATCAGGCACATCATCTTCTTCAAGACCTAAACAGTCTAAGTGGAACCATCCCCCAAACATGCAGTCCTTGTTTGCACAGTATACCATTCCTGGATCTTGATGGGTTGACCTGCATACACAAATTTCATTTTCTGCTTCCGGGTCATTGATTTGGTCTTGTAGAATGTGTTTTACGTATGGCTGAGTTGACAGAAACACCATATCTACAATTTTTCCTGACACATCATGAAGGAAATGCACTTGTTTGTCTTCAGTATTTGGGAAAGAATTTGGAATATCATTCAAACTCTGCATGTTCAGAACATGCATAGCAGCCAATACAACATATCCATTTGTTGCAAATTCTAAAAACTCTTCATCGTGATTAAACGATTGCTTGACATTGCTTGTCACATTACGATGGTTGAAGTAGTTCTTCAGCTGAAAGAGGGTGCCTATTTCTCTTCCACTGGAACCTTTGTACATCTCATCAAAAATGTCCCAAAAGAATAATGCATCAAATTATTTGGTGATTAAACATAAAGATTTTACTTCTTCAAAAGTAATTATTTAAACTGAACGCATATTTTAAGCATCAAAATTAATGGTCACTTCACAGTAATTAATAGCTGAGACAAATGCTGTTTTTTTATTACCTGTAACAAAAGACATCTCTTATGCCATTCTTGTATGTTCATTTGCAAGCCTTGAAGCTGTTTCCATGCAGTATTCCCGTTTATTCTGGCATTCTGAGCATTGTTACCCCTTTCAACACTTGGGCCATCTGCATGTAAGAGAAGTTTGAAAGGTTGTCCATTTGGCTTCAGTGGAACATATTTGTGATTATCCTCAAGGATGTCTATGGTATCTGAAACTCTGCTTTCATCCTTATCCAGAACACCAATTGGGACCTGCAATTGAATTAATATTGTGAAGTTGCAATTTGTAAAAAGTGTTTACATATGTTTATAAATTAAAAAGTAAAATATAAACTGACCAGTTGTCTTTTTGCTGCAGACACATCTGAGTATCTATGTTGGATGTGCCAGTTAATAGCATTTGCCAAAGGTTTTAAGATGGGAATGTATTCACACAGAATCCTGTGGACAATTGTGGTTAATTCAAACCGAAGATCAACTTCATCCATCTCAGATGGGAGGTAGTTTTCTAAAGGAATGGCCTTTATTCTTTCTGGTAATGGTACGTCATCACTTAGATGAGGAGTTGGTACTCTATCCCGTGTTGCATACCCTTGAACCATATTAAACATTTTATTTTTGGCATCCCTTGTTTGATGTCTGACAGTGGTTCTTTGGTTTACATTATCAAAACATAGGAAAAATCCACACCGACCTGATATTAGAGTGATAGAAATTTTCACCCTCTATTTATTCAGTTTTCACAGATATCAAAATATTCAGAACAATTAGATGTCGCATAAATGTAAAGAAATTTTAATTGCATAATAGTAGGTTAAGTACTGTTGTTACTCATCATGCATTGGTTAAAAACTAGGATTTTTCTCATTCAATCATGAAATTCCAACCTTTTGGCAAAGACCTGTCACTTAAGGACATGCTTTCCTCTGAAGTACTTTTTGTTGAATTTACATCCAAGTCTGAAATAAAAAATGATGCAGGTATACATATGAACCAACATGTACTTCACCAATATTCAAATCTAATTCAATGGATTGTCTTATTCTAAACATAACAATATTAACCTTCATTTGGTTGCTGCATTTATGGCTGAAAATATTCTCTCCTTGCGGGTGGTCTTTGAGGGGATGAAGCTGCTGATGAAGGGAAAGAATCAACAGATAGGGTTGCTTCACTCTCAGCATATGGAATGGTATAAGCACCCGAGACTGAGCTGTCTGATCTAAGTCCAAGCAAATAGTCACAAATTTCAGTTTTCCACTTGAAAACTTCAGTGTCTTAGCTAGATCTGATTCGGTCTAGGTAGCTTCTGGTTCCCTTTATTCCAACGCACAGCCCCAGATGATTTAATCTGTTAAACATCTGAAAAAGCATAAGTAAAAATATGATATAGCTGGTAAAATCAAGAAACAAAACAAATAAAATTATATACAACAGAAAATGCTACCTAAAATGGAGAAATGCTATCCAGGACTTATACACAAATAAATGAAAATGAAACCCCAATTTTGCAAAATAGTGGTTTGAACATGTTGTATATATGATATACAATGTGTATGAACATTAGTTCGGGCAATTTGCAAGGTTTTTACCTTAAATAGTGTTTACATAAAGTAGTTTAAACATTTTGGTAGAAATTTTTCCTAACTCTCGTTGACAGCCAGCAAGCCACATTTGAACAGAATTCAACTCCTGAAAGTAGTTCATAGATTTCGGCTTTCTCTGAAATGCCAGGATTGAAACAAGTGTGCCAATGACAGCTTTTCTGTTGTTAGGGCTCCAATTAGGACACTCGACAGTATCGGACATTGTTCGCTTAGTTCAGTAAACTGCTTCTCCCAGTCGAATTCACCAATTTCTTCCACAGTTTTTCCACCCTTGAATGGTGATGTCTGGTTTCTGCATAAGCAGATCATTTCCATCCGAACTGCACGTTGGGCAAAGGCAATGACAGATTTCTTGAACCCTGTTCTGGCCTTAATGAGCAGTGATAACCCCCTGGTGTACTTTCTCTGTCTAATGCAATTCAGTGCTTTATGGACTTCCCTTTCAGGCATAGATAACTAAAATGTGTAAAGATATTGATTGTATATATCTGGTATAAAATAGATATTTTGCATCCCTGATTAACAAGCCTTAAGTCATTAATATTTTAACACAACATTTTCATTTTGTAACATTAATTTGCATGAATTATTTGGGGGAAAAAAGAGAGAGAAAAAAACAATGATGTATTGCAAAATCTGTATAACATCTGTTTAACTTGTTTATCATAGTTAGATATCATTGAATACTAGTTAGTTTGTAAAATATATATAGCTTAATTATATCTAATAGTCTCTAAAAGAAAATAAGAACCTGTGAATCATTAAAAGATTTTTTTAATTTTTAAAATCAATTTGTAATAAATTTACCTGTTTCCTTTTCTTTGGCAATGCCTGGGAAGTAACCATATCTTGCTCCTATAATTTAATTATGTATGAAATTATCTGTTTAATAAACATGAATAATTTTTTCTGACAAAATGGAAAGTTGAGAAAAAAAATACTTTTCTAGGCGAAGTGACCCTCATCCTCTTAATTTTTCGGGGAGTAGGCACCGGGCTTCTTATTTTCTTAGCTAGGTAAGTAAGCTCTCCGTGTTCCTTGATTCTGACCATAGCCTCCCTCTTTGCTGCGGATGATTTTGCCATTGACACTACTGCCCATGAACATGCTGAGCAGAGAAAACGCTGGCGTTTTTGTTCGGGACTTAAAACGATGTCGAATTCCTTTTCAATCAAATCCTGTAGAGTTTTATTGACCTTATTAATGACGGCAGTTGATTTTAAACTTTTTCTGCCGCCAATAGACTTTCCTTTCTTTGTCGGAAAGGTTTTACCGCAGTTACAGCACTGATAATTACTTGTATCCATCTTTTTAACTCATTTTCTCGCCGTTTTTCAACATTGTTATACCCCCCGCAAACGAAGTTTGGGGGGTATATAGGAATCACCTTGTCCGTCCGTCTGTCTGTTCGATTCGTGTCCGGTCCATATCTTTCTTATGGAGAAACATTAGAAATTCTTACTTCACACAAAGATTGCTTATGACCTAAGGGTGTGTCATGACCTTGAACCAAGGTCATTCGGTCAAGGTCACCAACAGAAAAAGTGCAAAATTCGTGTCCGGTCCATACCTTTTTTATGGAGAAACATTGGAAGTTTTAACTTCACACAACGATTGCTAATGACCTTAGGGTGTGTCATGACCTTGACCCAAGGTCATTTGGACAAGGTCAAGGTCAATGGCAGAAAAAAAAGCAAAATTCTTGTCCGGTCCATATCTTTCTTATGGAGAAACATTGGAAGTTCTCAGTTCACACAAAAATTTCTTATAAGCTAATGGTTTGTCATGACCTTGACCCAAGGTCATTCGGGCAAGGTCAAGGTCACTTGCAGAAAAGTATAAAACTTGTGTCCAGTCCATATCTTTCTAATGGACAAATATTGGAAGTTCTTAATTCACATCTTGAATGCTTATAACCTGAGAGTATGTCATGACCTTGACCAAAGGTCAATTGAGGAAGTTCAAGGTCATTGTTAAAAAAAAATCGGGCTCAGTATATCAATAATTCAAAATGTTTATATTAAGTGGCTGCTTGACATGTGGAATTTTGTTTGATTCGAGTCATGTTTGTTAACATACTTGCATTAACAGTTAACTTGAACTAAAATGGAATTTAAAGACATTAACAGTTTTCAAAATAGAGCAGTTGTTATTTATAGAAAATGGACGATGAAATAGATTCATCCAATATTTTCTATAATAGAAAAAATACATGAGTTATGATTTTTCTTAGTGGGGGGGGGGGGGGGGTATCAATTGTGAGCTTGCTCACAGTACCTCTAGTTTTGGTTCTGTGGTGTGCGCTTCCAAATATAGACAAGCTCCGCCTCTTCCGCCTACGAGATCTCGCGATAACAAGTATGGCGGTCTAGACGAACAGTTTATGTAGTTCTACACGGATTTGTTTTTTCAAAACCACTTTATTAGACGTACCCTTATAAAAAGTTTGTACTCTAAGTAATCTATATAGCATTCGTAACTTTTGTAATAAGATAAATATTGGATTTTCGATATTTATTTTGCACCATTACGGAGATCCTATGGAATTGTAGCCCTCTCCAGTAAACATCAGATATAAAAAATCGGAGAGGGCTACATTATTGCAGCTAGGTGTGCATTTATATGTAAAATGTGTTACACATTTGACTAAATTCACGAAGCAAACATTTTTCCGAATTCGGCATTTTTGTTCGATAAAATACTGGTTTAATCTCAAACAATAGTATATTTAGTCATCCAGGGTTGTTAAAGAAATAAAACAACAGAAAAAAATGTTCATATAGCGATAAACCAATGCAAGAAAACGAACAGTTTTCATATGATATTCCTGTTTCTCATACAGCGGCGTTGACCCCGTGACGTAACAGTTCATCTCGCGCCAAATCGGCTTGATTCAAAACTCGTTCAGGTGTGAAATCGGGTTTTTCCCCAAATATCTCGAAAGCTAATGCGATCGCCGTAAAATTATCAGGATGATGTTTTAACGATCTCCATTATATCAAACAATTAACCGGCACTGCAGGTACCCTTTAATGTTTAGAATGGTTAATATGAGTACTTTTAATGCTGTGTCAAAATCTGAAAGTCAAATATTGAGTTATATGCAAGATACACAGTTTGTAAACAAAAGTCGAGCTTTGTTATGGATTACATATGTGTTTTATTGGTATGAGTCTCAATCAAATGTTGCTTTTTTCTGTTTATCAATTATTTATGAACACATTAAATCAGTTTACCATGTTTGCCACGAGTCATTTGGTCAAAAAAAGGTAATTCAATACTTTACATTATTTTTAAACAAATATAACACTCGAGCGTTGTTTACATAACAATGATTTCTTACATCTGTATCTCTCTTATAACTCGATTTCTAACATTCAAAGTTTGGACAATCATTCAAAATGAGCAAGTAAACCATTTTATAAATAAATAAACAAAAGGAAACTTTTGATCAATTCATGTCCAAGTCCCGTAAATGCATACCTTGGTACTCATGGTGTATCATTGTCAAGTAAGGGGGGGGGGGGGGGGCGGGGGGTATGTGAGCTTGCTTTTTCATTCAATTTCAAATATTGTATAAATTTTTTTGCACTGTAGTTTAGCATAGCATTATATTTAATAATTGATAAAAAATTATCCCATTGAAAAAATTATGCTGTTTTGACGACAAAAGATGAAAATTTCATTGCAACCGAAAAACACGGCGAGGTGTTGAAATAGAGATACGGCGGCCAGTGCCCATCTACGAGCAGTGTTCACCTTTGAGGAAAAGACTACGATCGTCCGCAGCATTTTTTTCCCAGGCTCTTCGACTTTGCTGAGTGTGGACAACTTACATCAGAAGTTGTGCAAGAGGCCATAGAAGGGACAAAAAGCGTCAAACACGAGCCATATCTAAATCTTTCAAGAGTCCATTAAAACCATGAAGGCAAAGACAAAACCAAATGTCCATCAATGTCACTTTATGAATAAATGCACTAAAAGCAAATCAGATAAAGAAGAAAACATACAAGAAAAAAGACAAACATAAACATAAACCGACTCTTATCATTTTTACCCTCGATATCCCGATTAGGTTGCCTTATAGATATGAGCTGTACTATTAATGTCGAAAGTTATATTTAAAAATTGTAATTCACTTCTAAATGACCAATGTTATTGTGACGGAAGCTTTTTGAAAGTCCTGATTGACTGTAGTCCTGCACAAGATTGACTGTCGTCCTGCACAAGAATTGTGGTGCCATATACATAAACTCCTTATCAAAGATGTCTTTATATCAACAATTTTTTTTTTCATCTCAATGTTAGTTATCACAAAGGGTAAAGTTACATGCGTGATTACCGCAATAGCAGTGGTTTTGGCCACCACTGAGTACCCCTGGCAATAACAGTCACGTAAGACCAAAGACCATACACATACCCTTTCAGAAATCTTACAACAAGGACTATGAAATCTATAATTTTATGAAAACCGTTAATCCATGATACTGAAAAGGTGCAAGACTAGCGTATCATTATATTAGTATGCAAAAAACTAATTTCAGTTAATATTAAAGTAATAAGAGCGCATGCTCAAAGTAAATAAATCGAAGCTGAAACATGAATATGTGTGAATAGCATGGGAGAAGTCATTATACCTTGTGTTTAGTTCCAGAAAAGATAAGCTTCGCATATTTTACATAGTCATATTGAGCTAGCAATTGTTGCATGAACATCTTATATCAATTAGATGAATGTGTAATAAAATATTTATATATGAACTGTCATGGAAGAATTTTGAACACAGTGGAAAGGTGTTATTAATCAGCTGTTCTTTCATTTCCAGAAAATGAAATCAGTTGTTTATAATAACCTTTAAGCCTGTACTGTTCTGATTTTCAAAAAATCAAATCAGCTGTTTTCACCTGTTCACACAGTCTTTGTATTGTTTACTTACAAATTGGAAAAAAACAAACAAAAGTTGTGTAAAGCTAAGTATTGGCAGTACAAGTACTATGAACGGGTTCGGATGAAAATGATCAACAATTTAACGGACTGGCAATTAAGCTACATGTATACATTGTATAGGCTTAAATGTAATCAACGCACTCTCTCCTCATATTTTGAACAAAACAACACATTAGGTCGATCAGAAATTCATCAACTGTATAAAATCACAATAAAATATTATTAAGCTATCTGGTACATTACAAATACACTATATATCTATTCTACTACCTGATAAATCATCAAAAGGTCGCCATCATCGGAAATACTAGCTACACGTGTTTACATCGTCTGACGAGCGCTTTTAGGACGCAGATTCACACCCATACGACAGATGCGTTATGGAAATTCTTCGTATATTCTGATTGTTGTAAACTTATAAAAACACACATGAGTGATTCGTAGTTATATTTTTCTCATGAAGTATTAAATCGGTCGTTTTTTGGCATAAACTGCTGTTTTCGGTATATATTCTTTATATGGAAATACAGAGGCGGGGCTTATATTATGACGTCATATCTCATCCCTTCATTAGCATATCAAAATGATGTGTAGCCTTATCTGTCCTGTGAAGTTTGTTATTTGCTTTGAGCCACTGCAGTGCTTGTAATATTCTTTGTGGTCTTACATATTGGAAAGAATAATGTCCCTTATATTCCACTTTCCTCTTTAACTTTAATGGAATAAATCCAGCGTCTGAAGGTGTACGTGGCAAAGTTTGTGCAACTGACTGCACTTCCACAGGAATATTCACTACAGCTCCCTTTATAGCATTTTGCTTGCCCTTGGGCAAAGCGATAAGTTTCATAAATGGGTAAAGTTGTGAGAGTAGCCTTTCCTCCAATGTTGTCAGTCCCTGAAGCTCTTTTGGAATTATTGGAAATTCCAAATTGTTTGCATCCGACTGTGGTGGTAACTTATTGTGTTTTATATAGTGAAAACAAGTTCTACAAAGCCATTTCTTATTTTTAGCACTTCTAGAATTGGAATTACACTGGTTTAATAAGTTTTCACTTGTTCTTTAAAATGTAGCTTTATTGAAAGCTACTTCTGATCTTTTATAGAGCATTCTGCTACAACAGGTACAAATGTATTCTGGATATTGCTGAATATTTTTGCAAACGTTTTTATAGGCCCTTTTCATATCATATTCATCTTTTCTATATTTTCGTTTTGCCTGTGCTTGATTTTTTCTTGCTGTTTCTAAGTCCTTTTCGCTATGGCTTTTTCTGAATTTTTGTTGTTCTTGTATACGTTTTGATTTCGCAGCATCTTGATCATTTTATTTATTTTTTTCTCTGATTTTTTGTGTTTGTTTTCTACGTTTTGATTTCGCAGCCTCTGGATCATTTTCTTTGTTTCTCTCTGATCTTTTGTTGCTCGTGTCTACTTTTTGATTTTGCCGCATCGGAATTATCTTCTTTATGTTTTTCTCTGATCTTTTGTTGTTCAAAAGCACGCTTTCTTAAATTTATGCAAATTTTCTGTACTTTTCCCTTGCATTCCTTTTTTGTTGTGTCCACTTTTGTCTGGTTAAGTCTTTAACATTTTCTAGTTGTTTTTGTTTACAGTTCTTAACTTTTGAAATTTTCTTTTGTATGCAATCGATGGAAGCATTATTTACCATACTTTCTTTGTTTTGAATAGTTTGTTTTTTTCATTTTTCCTTACAGCTTGGTCATGGAAATAATTGTCAATGAAGTTCAAATCACATTCTTTTTGAAGTGGAAATTCATTTATAATAGCGCTTTCCAAACACATTTTCAAATGTTTTCTCATGGAACTTTAAAGATATCTGATTGTACTAAGCGTTATTTTTTTCACAAGACTATAAGCATATGCTACAGCAAATGCACCACAATCTAGAGTTGAGCCTTGTGTTTGAGCCACAACATACTTTATTTGCATGCTACAAATGTTCCCATACATATTAGTTAGATGTTGCTGTAACGCTTGTACTCGACTAGAATTTCTCAGAGAATCATACACAGTAATTGAGATTTTGTTTTTAGTCCCCTACCGGTTTCACCGGAGGGGACTATAGCTTTCCTCTGCGTCCGTCTGTCCGTCCGTCAGTCCGTCTGTCTGTCTTACTTCAGTTTTCCACACTTTTTTTCTTTATGCATTTGAGGAATAATATGAAACTTGCTGAACAGCTTCAAAATGTCGAACTACAGATCAAGTTTACACTTTTGTAGCGTCTGATTGACATATTTTCGAGAAAATTAATTTTTTATATTCCAATTTTTTAATGTTCGGGTTCGTTATCGGGTTCGGTGTGTGACTGAATAAACGAGGTCAGAATGTAGTCAGTAATAATATCGTGCGTTACTTGAACCATTCCTTTTCCTGTACCATTTCTTTTATCATTTCTAACAAACAAATAAATTCTATAAAATAGTGTCAAGCATTGTGTTGTAAATTTAATCGGCAGGGTTTTTTGTATTATTATTACAATCGGGTTCGTTGTCGGGTTGGGCTGTTTAACTGTGCACTGCTTTAACTGTTTGGTTTGATTCGGGGTACAGAAGACGGTAAGAAATGGTATTGTGCATAACAGTGCATTTTTTTCACAAATTTTTACCAGCAAATACAGAATAGACTTGGCGAAATTACAGGAGATGAAATAAAGAGTATTATTTTACCTATTTCATAATTAATTTCTAGTTCAACTATATAGTTTTAATTTCCTCTGTTCTTTTATCTCTGATTAAAGCATGACATCTCGTTTACAATAGCTCTGAAATAGTTGTGTGCTTGGAAGCTTTCATAGAATAATACAAACCGGTAGGGGACGTGTATTGCTTATGCAATACTCTCAGAATGCTTGTTTGCACTGACTACATAATGACCCTGTAGGTATTTGTATTTGTAAAGCATCAGCATCCATTGGTACATGCACGCAGTTGGCAGGTAGTTCCATTTGTGACATTTGTTGTTGGTATAACAGTGAAGGCGGTAAAAGCCCATATATGACTACAAACTGGGCATGAAAAAGTTGTGAGTAGTAATCAAGGACTTGAATCTCAATACATCCTGATGAGATAGCTTCAAGATCCATTCCATGAAAAAGATAGGCGTGTTCATCTCTATTTCTGTTTGACTGAAATAAAGCAAAAGTTATATGAAATCGACATTTTGTCACAAAAATAGTGATTATTTACAACTTAACAATGACTTTTTAATTTGTATAATTTGTCGTAAAGAAATGATCCTGGATGCATTAAATCTATTATAGAGTTTACAACGGACATACTAATGAAACAATTAAATGTTCAATTATGATCATAGTGGGGTTCAGCTTTGCTTCATGAACAAATCTGACCCCTTATAATTCTGTAGTAGGTCAGTTATGAACCTAAAAACAAATGCTATAGAGTTTTTTGAGTACATATGTACATACAAGTTACTTAAAGATATAAGAATGTGCCAATTTGCAGGATTTTTATTGAATATCGGTAACTGATTTATATTTAGTTCAAATTACTTGTCACTTAATATCGCCATAACTAGTCTATGAAATTAAGAATTGACAAACAGACAGAGGGACAGGCAGATTGAGCAAAAAGTATTAAACATTACAATATAAATTAATATTCTCTTTTGGTATCTTATTTATCTAAAATTGGAGATATTAGATATGTACCTGCTCAGGTGCATCCTGTTGGTTTTTTTTAATCATTTTATTTCCTTTTTCTGTGTGGTGCTCTGAGTGGTGCCATGTGAAGATCTGGCTGAGGTGGGAGTATACGGTAAAATTATACTTAGATTATTATGCAACATTGATCATTGCATAGCCTAGTTATGACAAGGACTTGCTAAAAATGCTGCATTAGCTGTGACAATCTGCAGGTTTAATTTAATATAACTTGTCAAGAAAAAAAATTACTTGCAGGTTTTTGTTTTCTCAGTTTATCATACCTCCTTTTCTGATTGTAACTCTTTTTCTTATGGGAGATTATTTCACAAAGTGGGTAGATGCTGTACCAATTCGTAATCAAAAAGCATCAACAGTGGCCCAGAAATTAACTGAAAGGATAATGAATAATCAGTATCTTCGGAGCCCCAATGCAAATACATAGTGACCATTGGAGATCGTTTAAATCTGATATTTTTCGAGAAATGTGTAAAATATTCGGGATCGAGAAAACCCGTACCAACCCATATAGACCCCAATTAGATGGATTAGTCGAACGGGCAAATAGAACAATTGAGACCATGTTAGCATCTTTTGTATCCCAAAAAGATTGGGATGAATATTTACCGTTTCTTATGTAAGCATATAGGTCTGCACAGCATGAAGCGACTTGGGTAAGTCCATGCGAGATGATACTCGGTAGGTATGTTTTACTCCCAGCTGATTTGATATTGGGAAAGGCAGAACCTGAAAATTCATTATATATGTCAGAAAATGCATAAAAGTTGACTCAAACTATAGAACAGATACATAATTTTGCAAGGGGCAAAATAGAAATAGCATCAGCGAAAATGTTAAGGGAGTACAGCTCTAAAATAAATTTCAAAGGTTATACAGAAGGAGATGCAGTTTGGTATTAGGCCCACAATGTTAGTAAATTGGGATCGCGAAAACTGCAATGTCATTGGGTAGGCCCTTGTACAGTTATCAAGAGAATAAATGATGTCATATATAAAATAAAGATGGCAAACGGGAAACCAAAAGTGAGTCACTTTAAGTTGCTGAAGCCTTACAAGGGAATAAAACACGCCCAGTTCATAAATGGAATATATAGATAGTAGACTTAATCAATTTTAGTATACCAGTACTTTTAATATTAACAGTTATTTCCTCACATTACCTTAGGATCACTGTTATTGCGGGACTCAATTTCCCTACATATGTTTTATAGGTCCAGTGTTTTAAGTGCGGACTATGCACCGAGGTGTGGCAGTTGAGATGCGGGAGTTTACACAGCAAATTCTTCAACATCATTCTACATTTTTATAGAGACGGTGTCCGTAATGTAGTATGCCATTTGCCGACCCATCCAACCACCCTCCGTAAGCTTTATTGAAGCCGTCTTTTATGAACTAGATTCGTTTGATCTTCTTTTTGGCAGCAAGATGTGTGTAATGCTGATGGGACACAAAACCTTGATAAGTAACTTCAGTAAGTGAACATTGTAACATTACGTAACTGTCTGGAACTGTGAAGAGTGTATTGAATGTATATTGATTTATAATATATACATTATAATATTTTGTTATGACTCTCATTTCATAGTCGGATACTTTATTACTTATTAGGTTAGTTACAGACTCACTACGGAAATATATTGGGTTGATCAATCTCATAGATGGCGAGACGAAGCCGAGCCTTCTATGAGATTGATCAACCCAATATATTTCCGTAGTGAGTCAGTAACTAACCTAATAAGTGTTTTGTTTTCTCGAGGACTATCAAGCGACATATTTATTCACAAATAGCGATGATCTAAGCAAAGCCATGTATAAGATGCCTAACATCTCGTCCAATTTAACTCGATCATCATTTAAACTCTTCAAAATTTTCAATTTCACCTTTCAAATACTCTTTCAAAATCTTTGCTTCACCCATGTTTACTTACAATGTTTTGTTGCTATTCAATTTTAAATGTTTTCTCCCTTACCTCTGTAGAGATTTGAGCAAATTTCGACGCTGCCATTTTGTTCTGCTCCAGACAAAACAATGTGACGTCAATATTATAAGGGCAACTACTCTAATTTTAAAAAAAACTACTCCAAATACTTTAAGAACTTACGGCATGCAGTTTATGTATAAAATAATATGAAATGTCTAAATGAATAAGCGAAGCGTCGACCAATGACGGCCATATTGCCTAATATTATTTCTCACAGAACAAATATAGAGATATATGAGGCCATCACGTGCTATGTTTTAACCAATGAAAATGTGACATTTCAGTCCAAGGGAAAACAATATTCGATAGTAGGAATGGTATATACATTATGTATTGATTTAAAGATGTATAATAAGCATCATTCTTCATATTTCCACGATTGCCACCTCTAGATGTATGAAAATGTTGTTTGAATTTGTTTTCTATAACTTACCTTGCATAGCTGTTAGTGACAGTCCCATTGTCTTTTAGTCTTTGTACATTCGGGACGAATGTTTTCTTCTGCTATGTTACGAAATCGGGTCGAACGGTTTTATATGTATCACTTTCAGCTCCCATGATGATTCATCAATCGTACGTTGTTATTTATTATCATGCTTGAATGTGTTGTATTCTTTCATCCTCTATCAATTGTTTATATGCATACTTTGTATCTTTTTCAGGATATTGTCATTTGAAAGCATGTTTTAACATTGGGTCCGAATGGCCTCGATCATCCATTGTATGTTTACAATCATTTATCACGTTTTATCATTGAACATACGTATGTCTTCGCTTGCATCATTGTATAGTATAAAAGCTACTTGTACTTATCGTATTTTGTAGATTAGATCCCATATTCTAGTAGAAATAACTGATATTTTATTCTAGAACTATTCAAGATCACCGCATGCACATTCCCATGTCTGTTTATTCCGGAGGTGGCGTAGGGTCGTTTCGGTTAAGCTATTGGCTAATTAAGGTTACCTAGGGGTACGTAAGGGTATATATAACCCCCCCCCCCCTCATCGTCTGATAATTGGTAGACGCATAACAAATAGTCTCCGGGTAACATCTGTCGTTCTTCGTGAAAGCCTATATACCCACTTCAGGGATGGCAGATGTGTCCCAGTCCCGTTGAGTAATTATTGTTACTTAAGATATTACACGGGTACGTTAAGGCAACTCTAAGTTCAATTACCGTCGATAATTTTTGTCCCCCGCCGCAACGCGGAGCGGGGACATAGAAATGCCGGGCGTCCGTCCGTGTGTCCGTTCGTCCGTCACACTTTTTTGTAAGCGCTCTCATGCCTACAAATTTTGACGGATTTTCATTAAATTTATACAAAATGTTTATACCACTATTACCTTGGTCAAGTTCGAAAATCAGCATTGGTTGATTCTTTTTGTTGGAGTTTATTTATTTATACCAAATGTTTATACCACTATATAAGTAACATATAGTAATATTTTTACAACATACGAGCACAATCAGTGATATAACTTGCTCTAGATTTGTACTTCAAACGTAAAACAGATGCGTAATTTAACAGAGATGATTTGATATGCGCTTTAAGATCTTCGTTTTCATCTATTTTTTTCTAATCTACAATACATTTTATACTTATATACTTATATATTCTCAGTGCTATTAAAGATATTACAAAATTTAATGTTGCAGTTTTTCTATTGTTTTCAAAGTAAAAACCTATAATAACATGTTTCCATTTAACATCAAAAGAAAAAAATTCGCTTAATAACCTCCATATCAGCAGCACATTTTTACATTCATAAATCAAATGTTTCCTTGTTTCTTGTTTCCATATTGTTACACATCCTGCACTCTAGTTTCACATCTACCTTCCATTTACATAAATATGCATTATTGCACAGTATATTAATAAGCAGTCGGTAATTGAAGTCAGATAATTGTTTATCTTCAACATCTAAAAATTTACAGACATATATATATATATATTTTCCTAATGCTGAGTATCGTGAATTACAAACTTCTTTGATAGTCTTGTCTGGTAGCAAGGTTTTGTAAACTTCATCTTTATAAAATTTTTGTAAAAAAAAAAAATACGTTTTATTCCATACAAGTTATCATAGCCAGTTTGAAAATAAAAATCTAAACCAATTTTCTTATCCAAAAATTTTGTATTTGCAAAATTATATTTTCTAACTACAGATTTTAACACAGAAATAATAGTCTTATATTCACATTACAAATGAGATTTATCTTTCAAAACATTAGTAATACTTTCTTAAGTTCGAATATTTCCATTATCATCGTTTACAAATAGGATGCCACTTTTAACCAAATTTTCAAAAAATAATACACTTCCTTTGTATCGCATATTACAATTGTTCCATATCGGCTGTCGTAGTATATCGACATTTGACATTACATCCAATCCGGAAATTTTTACATTCATTTAGAGCACAAAGTATTTCTTTAAAAAACAGTGGAAATTTTAGATCATCGACGTTACTCGAAAATTGCAAAACATACATCATATCTATATTATATTTGTTACAAACACCGTTTAGTATATTATATAGAACTCCTTTTGATTTCAATATTCTTGGTAACCAGGCCGCTTTTAAAGCTTTGACTTTACTTTCTACATCAATGATACCCGGGCCACCATTTCTTACATTACCGATAAGAGTATTGCGTTTTATTCTTTCTGATTTATTCCATATGAAATTAAATATGAGACGTTGAATTCCTTCCCTGGGAGGCATAAAATAGACGCTTCGTATATAAGTTTTGATATAGCTAGTGTGTTAATTATGCAAACCTTTCCAAATAATGATAATTTTCTGCGTTTCCATGGTTCAAAAAGTTTGTCCACATCATTATATATTTTCATCCAGTTTTTGTTGTAACATTCCTCTTTGCCATGCCCTATATATATACCAAGACACTTTACAGCATTTTCAGCTACTTTAATTCCATTAATTTCTGTAAATGTGTCATTTAGTCTACCAAGCAATAAAAATTCCGTTTTACCAACATTTATTTTGATCCTGCGTGATCACAGAACTCGTGTACAATTTTCATAGTGTTTATAAAAGAAAAGAATTACCGTCGATATTATGATCAATTTAAAAATTGTTTATTTTTTTAAAAACTGGTGAATATTAAAATCAAGTGAATGTGTTCAACAAGATATTATTTGTATACTTCGGAATCGAGTCGATCTTTGAAACTACCGTGCCATGGAATCACGTGACAGTTAAAATATATCACATTTTTACCTTAACAAAAAATCAAGAAGTGTAATAATTTGATCGGCATTTAATTCATGTTTATAAGTACTACTGCTAGAATCCTATTGTTAATCGCATCATATAGTCATTATTTATCGGAAACCCCCTTAACTTCTAATTCAATTTCATTGAACATACTACGTATTTTTTAATTACAAGAACAAAACACAGGATTCTAGCAGCACTTTTCAAGTATTTGAGTTCATGGGCTTCTGATATTTGCCAAATTCAACTTTCATAATATTCGGGGTAGTGTTACACTTTCGTCTTTTTTAACACACTGGTAATGGAAAGGCCGGTCAAACCATGTAAATATCTATTTGCTTACCTTATAACACTTGCTGATAAAACAAAATAACGTTATCTGATGAAAATAACATCATACTGCTTATTGTGACGTTATATCGATCAGAGAAATTTTTACTCAATTGATCGCTGAGAGTTGCCTTATCATACCCGCGTATATTATAAAGCTGAGATACCCCTGTGGGATACCCAATACCTTATTTGAAGTCCATACGTGAAGTGGGAGGTGCCATTTGGAATTATTATATAATTATAGGAAATGAGAGAGAATATTTGTACGGCTTTAAATAAGTCCAAGTAGCTACTTTAATTATTTGTATAGGTAGGACTTTTATTTATGGGATGTGGGGGAATCTCTTCTCCCAAATCAGGCATTCTTACAAATGTGATGGATCTCCCATGACTTTTTGTCTGAATTTTTCTTGGATTTTATCTAGAATTAGGCCTCCATAGTTCATTCTTTTTATCATTTCTTGCCTGCCTAAACATCCGCTGAAGCATGTCGTCATTCACTCCAGGAGTTAGGTAAATGGATTGTTTATGTTTATGTACTGTGTTTTTACATGGTAGAGATAACTTTTTACTGAAACATAGTTGCTTGTCATTCACTCCAGGAGATTGGTAAATGGAGTTTTTATCTTTATATTATGTTTTTATTCAGGGTAGAATCAACCTTTTACTGACATATAGTTGCTCATAAGAACTTGAACTTCTTGTTCAAAGAAAAACACAAACTCATCATGTCAAAATCTCATTTCCTATTTTCACATTGCTGACACTTGAATTCATCAGTTGGAATTTTATAAGTACAAGTTGTCCTTCGCCAAATTATGGTGCCGCATGTTTAAGATAGTTTACTACATCAGTTGGGGTGGATACTGTTAATGGCTAAATTCACTGGGCAGTTCTGCTTTATCAGAATCCTTGCGTAGAATACTTTTCAGGGATGGCATGTGATGGTTTCCCTTTCAGATTCAATGACAACACTTAAATGCACTGTGGAGAGTATGCAGTACTGTTATGGTGAGCATTTGTTTGTAGAATAATGTTCTCTTTATTTACTTTTGAAGCGAACAGATTTAAGTTAGCAAAAAATGAATTAACTTTTAGGAAATTCATAACAATCTTGTCAAGGTCTTATTTTATTTTATCTCCAACAGATATCTGAAAAGACTTATCCTCATGGATCATACTTCTATCAAAACTTAAATCCATTGCAATTCAGCAAGTTGTCTCTTTCAAAAACAGCTGAGGTTGATGAACTTCATATTAGAAAAAATCGTCTGGAATGTACTTTGAAACGTTCTGAAAGTTTGCAGGGATAAACAACACTAGGGTGGCCAGTCCCTTGCAGTCTTTCTGATCAGTTGCCCTTTTCACGTATTCCATTTTTACCCCTTAAATGTACTTTAAATAAGTCGCCTAGTCATTGTGGCAATATCTTTTTATTGGCCAAAATGTTTGCGAAAATTTCTACGATATCTTCTAATGGTATAAACGAATCTTTGTCTTCAGTGTCGTGTATATGCAACCTGCATGTTAAAATTGAAGGGTTAGAATATATGTTCATAAGGAAAAAGTTTGAAAATAATTGTTCTTATTGTGTCAATTAAAATTGATATAGGTGTAAAAGGAAAAATAAGTGGTATTTATGCATTGTAATTCTGTTCAGCCTTATAATGTCAACAACAAATTAGAAAAGTTAAGTATGATCCATACATGATATGAACTTAAAAGAGAAGAAATCATGTAAGATTTTTCAATTTTTTTTTAAAAATGCCAATCAGCTTAATTAGATTAATAAGATAGTATTAAAGTTAAATTAAAAATGTTTATTGTAGATTTCAAAGAAGTTGTGTAATTTTAAATCACCCAAACAGCAGTCTAGACTTGCATGCATATTTATTTGAATCAAAATAGTTTTGGAATAGGAATGTACGTATATACATTATTTGGGGAGATATAGTTTGTATCATTGACCTCTATGTCTGTTTATGTCGTTATTGAAAGTTCATAATTGTAACAGCCAGCCATAAACCCAAGACAAATTCCCTTCTGGCCTCAGTCTCACTACTCCACTATACATGCTTTTTGTAAAGTTAGACTGAGATCAAAACCAACTTCAACAAAATTTTAAGGCCCCGAAATCAGGACATTAGATAGGATTTAAGTCTCAATTTTCCATTTTAATCACTAAGTATATAGTACGTTTTTGTACGCAATAAATACACATTTTTTTCAATGGATGGCACTGTAGCTCCAAGTACGCCCATCCGACATTTTTCATACCGGGAGCTACAGATCTGCAACTAACATTTGCCCTAAAAATTAACCACATCATAACATGGATCAATCTATGCTACTTGATAATTAGTATACGACTCTTTAAAATGTGCTGTTGGCGAAGAAGTATGCCTTCGCAAGAGGCTTCCATGAAATGTGCTGCTTGCGAACAAGAACGGACCCACATATTTTCTGGGTATGCCTTAGCAAGAGGCTTCCATACATGTGATAAGTTTCTAGCCGCAAAACTTTATAATACCGATAAAAACTGGAATTTTGATAAAAAAAGAAAAAAAGAAAAAGCTTAACCTTCCCCATTTGAACACTGTACAAAAAATGTAACTAAAATCGACAAAATTTCACTTTTATACTGTATGTTTTACTGAACAATAAAACCCATATTTAGTTACATCAGTAATGATTACAAGTTACAGGCAATTTTTGCAGATTTAAGAATGTCATTGAGAAGGTTTCTGTCTCCAGTCGAATGTTTCTTATAATGCTGAAGCATCACTCCGATTCTGCATTCGAGTGGGCGATGGTCAATGCAGCAAATGCAACTTTGCAAAAGTTATGGTACACATCAATCCCATATATATCTTTTTGTTTTGGACACAGCCTTCCAAAATGTTTCCAATGAACTTGTCTTTAGGGACCAAAAAGTAATATGTGGCCCAATCCTCCAAAGCTCTAAGAACTACAGCTGTCCCACATTATTCTTCACCAAGACAATTAATATTAAAGAAAAAAGTTGCATTAAATAACAATGTTTTGACTGGTCATGCTGCTTCTCTGTTGTTAAGGTTCAAAAACTTCATGTGCAATAGAGTGGGATCTTTAAATTGAAACTGCATCAACTTTTCCGCACCACTGCCTCATAAAATATAAGATATTTACAATGTTGTGACTAATAAGATTAAAATGTTTAAGCTGTAGACTAGTAAAACTTCAAAACTGTAGAACTTTTCTATAGTTCTAGGTTCTATTTCATCATCATTTCTTGAGATGTAGTCTCTTGTCTCAAGTCCCACAGCACTCAAATCATTGTCTAGTTAGAACTTTTCATTCTCAAAAGGTACTTGAGTGATGTCTTCTGTGTCTGTTAATGCCTTTGCCTGCACAAAGAACTATATACGATATGAGTCAAATTTGGCCCCCATAATTCGACATTTTTTGAAAGTGTTTCAGGTACAATTGTTTAGTTTTTTTCCGGAAGAGTTTTTATATATTTTTAACCGGGTTTCCCAACGGAAAAGTCCGGTTAATAAAATGGTGAAAATGGCGGGCGGCTGCCAAAAGGGTACCCTCATTGTACGGATAACTCCTCCTACAGTTTTCAAGATAGGAAGTTGTTCTTTTGCAGATTAATTGTACATTTATCAGAGGTGTGCATATTGCTAGGATTTTGATTCTGATAATTTATGAAAAAATACCAGCTTTTGAACTTAGTCATTTATTGGCAAAATATTGCATATAGGATACCCTCATTGTACGGATAACTCCTCCTACAGTTCTCAAGATAGGAAGTTGTTCTTTTGCAGATTATTGTACATATATTAGAGGTGAGCATATTGCTAGGATTTTGATTTATGATTTTTTATGAAAAAAATACCTGCTTTTGAACTTTGTCATTTTTTTGGCAAAATATTGCATATAGGGTACTCCATTTCACTGGATACGGGTTGACATGGATTATGGATACAGTTCACATAAAAGAAAACCCGGTTTGCTGTCACATTGACAGCTTTTCACTTGTTCATTTCTTTATTTGATTTATTTGCACTCACTGGTATATGTCGTCAGAAGAGAAGCTATTTTTAATATTCAATCAAAATTAGTGAATAATTGACATTTGTTAAGTTTTTTTTCGGAAGAGTTTTTATATATTTTCATTTATTTATTTGAATTATTTACACAGATACAGAAAACCACACTTTTTCAGTTGAGAGAATGGACTAAAAGGATCGCTCAAGATTTTCGTATACTATCCTAATTGAAAAAAGACTTACTGGTCCAAATGTGAATGGATCAAAAGATACTTCTTCAGGTGTGAGAACTTTGGAGAGAGAATGGGCTATTAAAAAAAAGAGGGAAGTCAAGATTTACTGAAACTCAAAAATCCTTCATGACCAAGAAAATCAACCAAGGTGAATCAACAGGATTCAAATGTGAACCTGAAGAAGTGGCACGAGAGAAGTGTAAAAAATGAAAATGGTGAACGAATTTTTGTACTACGGAGATTTTCTCGCAGCATCTCAAATTGCAAGTTTTTTAGTAGACTTTTTCGATAATGAAAAGGCAGATTTCTAACACTGACTATGAAGAAAATGACTTAACAGCTGAAGGGTACATGAACAATTTGATTCAGATTTCTGATGTGGCTCTTAAAGCAGTGAACTAAAATACATTTTCTAACTAAAATAAAGATTTTAATATCAAAGTATGTGGAAGGGGAATATAGGAATCACCATGTTTGCTTGTTCATCTGTGTATCTGTCTGTGGACAGCACTTGGATATGTTCAGCGAATCAGCGTTCCTGCTCTTGATAAGTGGTATACAAACCAACCTTGTATGGATGGTTTGTCTGTGGATGGTGTGTTCATTGGATGCTGCACGTGACCTACATTTTATGCTTCAGTGACTTTAGATACCAAATTTACAGAAACATAGTACTCAATTAAGTACAGCTTTTATGTCTGTTCCCACTTTATTACAAGTGGTTTATAAACCAAACTTGCTTGCGTGGTTTGTCTATGACTGCTGTGTAAAATGAATGCGACGGATGCTGCATGTGACCTTCATTTTATGCTTGAGTAACCGATAAAATTCATCATATAGTACTGTTATAGTCAGTGATGTTGCCCCATGGGGGGGGGGGGGTCCTATTAGTACTGCTCTAGGTCTAGTAGGTTGAATAAACATGATAAGGAAAAAAAATCTCATGAAAAAAATTGTTTAAACTTGTGCATAAATGTACATTGAAGAAAATTTATAATTATTTCTAGCAAAATATTTCTGTAAAATATTTGACTGTACACTTCAGAAAACATTTAGTCTCAGAATCAGATATGCTATAGTGGTGCCTAGTTGTGTCGCCTGCATAGCATTGAGACACTTAGGGATCACTTCTTCATCGTCCGTCAGTCTGTCTGTCCATCAGTCTGTCACACTTTGAAATAAGTCATCCGCAGGAGACACACACTCTTGTTTTACGTTCATATCTGTGATACCTTTAGTGAGCATTGATATTTGACCAGTTGATTGATCTTTGATAATAAAACAAGATAAACTTTAATAGAAAGTTGCTTTAAGCTACATTTTCACAAGGGAGCCTTGCTGATGTTTAGGTTTATGTTTATGTGAATAAGTATAAGGTCGTCTTGTGTTTCACCGACACTATTTCTCCTTGTTTTTAGGTTCATAATTTGAATAACAAACATAGTATGGCAATGAAAATTAGCCAGTAGATAGAGCGTTGAAGTCCCTATGGGTTGTTGCGTTATTTTGATATATAATTTCGGCTTTCCTTATATGGGGAAGTTTTCGCATATTTGGCCCTTATTTTGACAATATTGTATGAGACATTGTACAGCAATGATACGTATTATTACTTATAAGATAGTGTAAGTACAACAGGAGTGACAATTAATTAGGGCACCATGACCCACTTGAGAGGCTTTATTTTCCTGGGTATATGTTTCATGTTTTGCTGATCCCAGTCAAGTCGGTTGCTAGGGTAATTTCGTTGCTATGGAGATTTCTTTCCCTATTGTTTTGTAAAAAAAAAAAGTCATACATTTTGTGGAGATTATGGTAAAGTACTATGTTTCTGTAAATTTGGTATCTGTCAAATATCTGTCATAATATATACAAAATATTCCAAAACGTTTCGAAAATCCATTGAAGGTGTTTTGAAAAAAATTCTGAAAAAAAAATTGGGACATCCGACTAACAATTTTTCTTTTATTATTTCACAGTATTGAGATATATCTTTAACTTGATATGACATACATTATCTCAGGTAGTTGCGTTTTAAAGTATTTAACTTTTGGAAAACTTATTTTTCCACAGATATTCCCATCATGAAAACCTTGTCATTTTTCGGTTACCATAGCAACCATATCAAATTTCTAAAAATACGTAATATTTTCTCCGTATACATCTTTCATTTTTTCAGTAACAAATAACAAATTTAGACCTTCCAATCCCCCCGCCGCACTTGAATGTGTCTAAATTTGTATTATTTTACAATGTTTCATTGAAAATTTACTATGCAAATCACATTTACTGCCATGGAAACCAATAGTAATGAATAAACTTGTTTAATTTGTCTAAAATGTGTTTTTTGTTGTTGTTCAAATGTTTTAGGGTTGTTTTTGCCTAATTCGCAATTTTTGACTTTCCATGTAAAGCTCAATAGTAACTGATACAGGCTCTTTAAAAATGTCAAATATTGAAAATTTGAAATGCCTGTTGCTTGCAATAGAGTAATTTTTAACTAAGATGGTAACTTAATTGATCTCGTTGAATTTGTAACATGTAAATCATGAGTTGTACCTTTCATGGTCACTTCATTCTCATTTCTTTCACTTACATGTTTCATTTCCACTATTCCCAGTATCACTCATTTTCTCCACTATCACTCTCTTAACGCTCACTGTCATATATTTCTATCACTATATCATCCGATGTTCGGGCAAATCCAATGAGGATGCAATATGTGTCTATACCATTTTTACCTTTTCTGATTTATAATGAAGCTTCCTGAGTTATGATGAGCAAGAAATTTAAAATATTTTAAAAACTTGCTCGTCTCATGGGTACTTAATACTGAAGAAATTTTGTCCCATGCTTTTATAATGAAAAAAAAATATTCCTGTATGTACCGGTCCCATCGTTGTAATAAATTTTGCCTGGTCTCAAACATTCTAATAAAAAAACAAGAGAAAAGCTGTCAATGTGACAGCAAACCGGGTTTTCTTTTATGTGAACTGTATCCATAATCCATGTCAACACGTATCCAGTGAAATGGAGTACCCTATATGCAACATTTTGAAAAAAAATGACCAAGTTCAAAAGCTAGTATTTTTTTCATAAATTATCAGAAATCAAAATCCTAGCAATATGCACACCTCTGATATATGTACAATTGATCTGCACAAGAACAACTTCCTATCTTGAGAACTGTAGGAGGAATTATCCGTACAATGAGGGTACCCTATATGCAATATTTTGCCAAAAAATGACTAAGTTCAAAACCTGGTATTTTTTTCATAAATTATCAGAAATCAAAATCCTAGCAATATGCATACCTCTGATATACGTACAATTGATCTGCACAAGAACAACTTCCTATCACTGGATGAAAAATGAAGTTTCAGCAAAACTGAAACTATATGGAAACCTTGCTGAAACTTGAAGTTGAAGTTTCATGTATAGTTTCCGCAATGCGGAAACCATTATATCGATTCAGCAAGTATCCGTTAGGTTTCAGTCAGCAAAAACTTTAGTCTAAGATTCCTGATGGTTTCCGCAATGCAGAAACTAAATTTGAATCGTGTGAATAGTTGTGTAAATTATAATGGAAATATCAATCAGTTTCAGAACATTTCCGCTAGGTTTCAGTATGCTGAAACTTTAAGTTAAGATTCCAAATGGTTTCCGCAATGCTGAAACTAAATTTGAATCATGTGAAAAGTTGCGTAAATTATTATGGAAATATCAATCAGTTTCAGAACATTTCCGCTAGGTTTCAGTAGTTAAGATTCCAAATGGTTTACGCATTGCTGAAACTATTACTAAAATTGATTTGAGTTTAATAGTGATATCGTTTATTTTCAACAGGTTTAATTTTAATTCTAGCCTAATGATAATGAATCCGTACATACTAAAATGTATAGTAAGGTTTCAGCGTGACTGAAACTATATGTATACATGTAACTATCTTCAAATGTGGCAAATAAGGCGATTAAGAACCTTACTAAGTAATTAATTGAATTTGAAAAGAAAAACTGATGTCTGATCTTGTTTAATGCATATGATGAAATCATTAATCTTAGGTACTCGGGCACGTGTATACATGTGTAAACATTCTTTGTCCAGGTGACCTCCTCTGTGATATTCCTGTATATTCTGTGTGGATTGCAGGGTTTTTTCTGTCAGGAGTGAACAAAAGACTGTTACATAACATATACACAGTACGAAGCGTGAGTTTATAACTGGAGCCCGGCGGGAATTTTTTTTCAATTTGTGTGTACATGAGTTAGTAAAACTGATAAGTAAATTATAATTATTTAGTAAAATAAATTAATATACCTATTTTGTAAGACTCCTTCTTAAATCATTTAGTTATCATTTGAATGAACCTTGAGGTTCAGTAACTAATTAAGCAAACAAATTAAGGTAAAGTCGTAGTAAATTTTTACAAATCGTACCAAATATTCGTACAACCTGAAGTTTAGAGCTAATTCATTTCTTTTTTAATACCACGCCAACACATGTACACAGTATTTTTTTTTTTAAATTCTACAGTTGATAATAACAAGTAAAACCCATTTGGAGTTTGAGTCTAATATAATAATTGTTTAATTATTTACATGCATTTCAGACTTTACTACATGTATGACTATCATGATTCACTGGCGTCGGAAGCAAATTGAAAGTGGGGGGGGGGGGGGGCTAGACTAATCCTCAGAAATATTGAGGAAAAACCGTAATTCCCAAAATCGTGAAAATCTTAATCGGGGGGGGGGGGGGGGGGTATACCTATACTATATACTTCCGAAAATAAATTTCCATACCCAAATTTTTTCCCCAAAATCATGAAATTCCTAATCCGTGTCGGGGGGGGGGGGGGGGGGGCTAGTATGCCTATTGCTCCAACTTCTCAATCTTTCAAGGTAAATTTAGGAACAATTACATTTCCGGCGAGAAAAAGTGGGGGGGGGGGGGCTATATGCCTACTGGTTAAGTCTAACTTTGCACTAAGCCACCCCCCCCCCTTAGCCCCCCCCCCCCCCCCCGGTTCGACGCCTATGTGATTCGTGCATTTCTATACTTTGTATTTACTTTCTGTACTGTAAACACAGATATTGATACATGTTTATGAAACATGCACATGTTTCTGTTATAAGATATAATAAGCAGTATTTATAATTTTACTGAAGTTATACGTTATATTACAAAATCAGTTTAAAATCCAGCACTAGCCATGTGGTGCACGTGATGTTAATCCCGACGAAGACCAATTGCAATAGGTCACCTGAGTGACTCAGGTGACCTAAAAAAAGTCATACATTTTGTGGAGATTATGGTAAAGTACTATGTTTCTGTAAATTTGGTATCTGTCAAATATCTGTCATAATATATACAAAATATTCCAAAACGTTTCGAAAATCCATTGAAGGTGTTTTGAAAAAAATTCTGAAAAAAAAATTGGGACATCCGACTAACAATTTTTCTTTTATTATTTCACAGTATTGAGATATATCTTTAACTTGATATGACATACATTATCTCAGGTAGTTGCGTTTTAAAGTATTTAACTTTTGGAAAACTTATTTTTCCACAGATATTCCCATCATGAAAACCTTGTCATTTTTCGGTTACCATAGCAACCATATCAAATTTCTAAAAATACGTAATATTTTCTCCGTATACATCTTTCATTTTTTCAGTAACAAATAACAAATTTAGACCTTCCAATCCCCCCGCCGCACTTGAATGTGTCTAAATTTGTATTATTTTACAATGTTTCATTGAAAATTTACTATGCAAATCACATTTACTGCCATGGAAACCAATAGTAATGAATAAACTTGTTTAATTTGTCTAAAATGTGTTTTTTGTTGTTGTTCAAATGTTTTAGGGTTGTTTTTGCCTAATTCGCAATTTTTGACTTTCCATGTAAAGCTCAATAGTAACTGATACAGGCTCTTTAAAAATGTCAAATATTGAAAATTTGAAATGCCTGTTGCTTGCAATAGAGTAATTTTTAACTAAGATGGTAACTTAATTGATCTCGTTGAATTTGTAACATGTAAATCATGAGTTGTACCTTTCATGGTCACTTCATTCTCCTTTCTTTCACTTACATGTTTCATTTCCACTATTCCCAGTATCACTCATTTTCTCCACTATCACTCTCTTAACGCTCACTGTCATATATTTATATAAAAATGACTAAGTTCAAAACCTGGTATTTTTTTCATAAATTATCAGAAATCAAAATCCTAGCAATATGCATACCTCTGATATACGTACAATTGATCTGCACAAGAACAACTTCCTATATATCTTCAAAACTGTAGGAGGAGTTATCCGTACAATGAGGGTACCCTATATGCAATATTTTGCCAAAAAATGACTAAGTTCAAAACCTGGTATTTTTTTTCATAAGTTATCAGAAATCAAAATCCTAGCAATATGCACACCTCTGATATATGTACAGTTGATCTGCAAAAGAACAACTTCCTATCTTGAGAACTGTATGAGGAGTTATCCGTACAATGAGGGTACCCTATATGCAAAATTTTGCCAAAAAATTACTAAGTTCAAAACCTGGTATTTTTTTCATAAATTATCAGAAATCAAAATCCTAGCAATATGCACACCTCTGATATATGTACAATTGATCTGCACAAGAACACCTTCCTATCTTCAAAACTGTAGGAGGAGTTATCCGTACAATGAGGGTAACCTATATGCAATATTTTCCCAAAAAATGACTAAGTTCAAAACCTGGTATTTTTTTCATAAATTATCAGAAATCAAAATCAATATGCATACCTCTGATATATGAACAATTGATCTGCACAAGAACAACTTCCTATCTTCAAAACTGTAGGAGAAGTTATCCGTACAATGAGCGCCCCCTTTATGCAATATTTTCCCAAAAAATGACTAAGTTCAAAACCTGTTTTTTTTTCATAAATTATCAGAAATCAAAATCCTAGCAATATGCACACCTCTGATATATGTACAATTGATCTGCAAAAGAACAACTTCCTATCTTGAGAACTGTAGGAGGAGTTATCCGTACAATGAGGGTACCCTATATGCAAAATTTTGCCAAAAAATGACTAAGTTCAAACCTGGTATTTTTTCGATAAATTATCAGAAATCAAAATCCTTGCAATATGCACACCTCTGATATATGTACAATTGATCTGCAAAAGAACAACTACCTATCTTGAAAACTGTAGGAGAAGTTATCCGTACAATGAGGGTATCCTTTTGGCAGCCGCCCGCCCGCCATTTTCACCATTTTAATAACCGGATTTTTCCGTTGGAAAACCCGGTTAAAAATACATTCTTAAAATGTGATCAAAATATACCAACTTGCTGATATATAATTAACTGCGGATTGTCTCGTGAAAGTATTTTTAAAAGTATAATAATTTTATTATATGATCATTGACGAATTTATAAAGACATATCTCATTGAGTTCTATCAAACAAAGATTTTATTTAAAAACATAGCCATAAAACTGAAACACACTAAATTTCATTGGACGATCTTTTTCCAATGTAAAGATATTCAAATGTTATATTGACCTCTAAGGTCACGTACAGGTGAATATAACGTTCTGTTTTTTCTAGATAGTTGGATATAAGCCAATCAGAGAGCTAGGAATTCATTAATCATATAATAAAATTTTTAATTTCAGGACTTTAAGTATATAGCCAAATACAGAAAAAAATAATTGTGTTGGATTAAAAGACAAATGATGTATAGTTAAACGATTAACATTATATAAATGTTATGTGTACTTATAGACCTATTTGTCTTCCAATGGTGAACAATAAGGAGATGGATCTACTCAAAGAGAGGAGGTTTATAGTTGGAGGGAGATCCATTCAGAGATCTTGTGAAGAGGAGATCATGTGAGCAATGTGATGGCAAGATAGTGGCCTCACGTGTGCAAGAGGGAGAGAACAGTGCAGCAGGAAAAAAAGTTAACCAACAAATGTGTTGCCCGAAATTATCTTTGTAAATACTATCTGATACTGCTTTTATCACAATGTAACAAAATTAGGTCGAGCTAACTGCTGACTTTTTAAACTTTTTTGTGTCCTAGCAGTTTTCACTTAAAACAAAAATTTCGTCCTCTCTCCGTATAAAAGTTCATTTATATTTATTCATATATCTAACACAATATTTACTCATATAATCCACACAGTGCTTGTAAGAGAAGATGGTAGATGGAAGATGCTTAAGCAGAGGTCTCAAGACGTACCAAACAGTCGGTTGCGTAAAAAGAAATGTCCTAAAGAGTACAAGTATATTCTAGGCAAGATTGATTTTGGCTATCCTCTTACATAGTTATATAATTTAGGTTCCATGTTATAATTGTTGTACATTGTACATTATTTTAATTTATCATCTCTTGTTGTACTGTTTTTTTTTTCTATGGTAACTTGATAAAATACTGTAGAAGTATATGTACTTTGGCTTAAAATTACATTGTTTTTCTCAATAAAATGAAATTCGTTGAGATTAAATTTCGGTATATCGTTATCTCAAAAATGTATCAACTCTGTATTTTTAATAATTGGATTAAAAATTAGTCATGGATTGAATTTCGTTTATTAATACTACCAACAAAAATAACGAAATTAAATCCTCAACGAATATTTCTGCTTCGGTAGATAAAAATGCATAAGAAGAATAGTATACCAATATATTCCAGTATTATTGAAGAATACTTATAAGTTCTTTTCTATTGCCATGAAAAGTTATGTTTCATGAGTATTTTGATTTGCATGTTGCAGGTTTGATGATAGCATGCATGAGGGAAACATATGGGAAGCCTTTGTCCAGTTACATGAAAAGTGAGAAGCTGAGTTTGAGGTCTTCTCAGCCTAATTTGTTTAGGATGCAAAATCCAGGATCAAAGTTTCTTTTAGCATGCATTGAAAGCAGGAAAAAACAGGTAAATAAGCATCATTTTGGGATATACTTATAGAAATGAGTTTATAAATGTGAGTCGTTATGAAGTATCAAAAGCTAATTGCAATTCAAACTTAGACAAGATAATTATCTTAAATAATTATGTTAAAATATATACTTTATATACAATCTTTTTCATTATAATATCATGAAACTAGAGCAGAGCTCGTGGCAAAGCCCCGAGTAGGTCTTCCGTTGTTGCTGCGAGTTGAAAATATATGTTACGATTATAATGACTATACTTTCAGTTCTGCTTTTGTTATAAAAATGTGTTGTAATTGAAAGTCTGTATGACAAAATTTACAGACCCTAAAACGTACTACTACACCAAAAAAGCGTGCGGCCAACGTGCGAGAAACGTTTCGTGTAAACCTTTTAGAGTTTCATGTAAACCGTTTAGCGTTTCGGGCAAAGCGTGTAAATCGTTTCGAGCAAAGCGTGCGAGAACCGTTTGAAACGTTCATCAGATTTCATTCGGAACTCTCTGACAAGTTAATTGTTTCAAAATGGCGCGCGTGTTTTACATTACTTTAACAAAATTGAACGAATTTTTAACAAACAAAAGAAAGGTATATGTATTAAAAGACGACTAGTTTTAACTTGCACGATCATGTTTTGATAAGCTTAAGCATGTATTTTTATTATCTATTTACATCGATAACTCTTACTGAGACCATTCGGCTGTGTACAAGCAGCACACATAACCTCGGACATCGGGCGAGACCTGCACCTGGCTGAACCTGTCAATCAAACTCTGTGTATTTGTTTTCATTGGATGGTCAGGCGTCTCTCTTTTGTCAAAAGCCAATGGAAAATTAATGAATTCAAGGTAATCGGAATCAGAATTTGATAAAGCACACAATTTAAATGATAGAAAATTTATTAATTATTTGAACAAAATTAAATGTAAACATTGAAAGGAAATAAAAAAATTAATTATTATGGGAATCTATACGCATGGTACTCAATTAAAATAGATTATATTATGATTTTATTATTTTATGTAGTAAAATCACCCTTCCAACTGTTACTCAAATACATAACAATTGATGACCTGGGGCTATAAATGTTCTAAGCTGTGTGCGCTGAAGCGGCACAAGATTCTCGATCGCATGCGGCAATTGAATTAACACAGACTGGCCGAATAAACAAAGGGGTGGGAAAGTGAAACAAAATGTTACACATAAGAAGAAACCACCAAAAATGTTTTTCGACAGATCTTGATATCTTTTCTCCAATTAAAAAAAAATCCAGCGCGAGCACCTGTCAGCGGGGCGGGAGGAGTGGGGGGGGGGGGGGGGCAGCAATGAGTTCGCTTCCACAATGAAACTACAGAAGTGATTAATATGTGACCGATAGAATCTAATCTAAAGTTGTTTAAACTCATGTGAATATTTTCTAAAATAATCATCGAATGCCTCAATTCAGGGCATTCCTTTATCGTGCTAGCACCTACCGCAAACATGTAACATGGAACTTTGATTATAATTTGATTTGATTTTTAAACTACCTTGTACGCTATCGTATAAATCAATGCTTCATCAACTGTAAAAGTAAAATAACTTTATCTTAAACCAATATAATAGTTGAAAACATAATAAAATAAAGTTGTGTCCGTGCAAAATATGAAACATAAACGCGTCATAAGGTACATGTAGAAGAACACGAACCGACCGCGGATCACTTAACCACTCGCGCCGGATCTCCTCAGCCATGTGCGAGGGATGATCATTATTTAAAGGTTTAATATTTGAGGGGGGTGGGGTGGGGGTGTTGATTTAAAACATTAATTGTACAGTTTTTAAAGTAGTTTACATAAACCAACCAACCATTAGTTTATGTCTAACGATTTTTCCGATATGGAGTAATATCGTTCATTAATATTCATTTACACTCAAATATTAAATTAAATATATACAAGTAGGACAAACCTTTATAACATAAAACTAAAACAGTTCTTGTATATACGGCTATATTAACTCAAACACGTTCATATGCATGCAAGTGTAAGTCGCGGTGGGCGAATCTTGTGTATTAAATAACCGCTTACCGCTAGGTAATGCAGCCGTGGCTGATCTCCTCGGCCGTGGGCGAAGGATAGATTACGTAAAGGTACAACGCACAGAAACGCACAGCTCAGAACCAAGGAAGATTTGAAAAGTTTGCAGTATAATGACCTTACTCTATCAAATAGAAGTTCTTTATTTTAAACTAAAAACCCACAATTGATCTATGTCTATTATTGCTTTAGAGAATGACATTGCTTTTATTAATTAAATGAACTACATGTATTTCTTACTTGACATCCAATCGTTTAATCCACAAAAGATTTTGTGTAATCAAAACTAAAACAATTCTTGAGTTCGCGGCTAAATAAATTCATATATGAGAGACGCAACTCTCGTGTATTAGATAACCACTGACCGCTAGGTAGTCCAGCCGCGACCACGGTGGACTTTCTCGGCCGCGGGCGAGGGAGAGCTTACGTAATGGTACACACACAGCTCTGATTCAAGGTAGATTTTGAATGCATGATGTTTATATTAAAAAGGTAATGCATATATTTTTTCATTCCATATTTTGTGTTTTACTAGAAAAGAAAAAGAATGTTTTGTTTTCCAATTCCCGTTTTTAAGGATTGTGCACTATAAGAACTTAACAACGACTTAAACTCCTAAAAAAAAGCATGTATTCTAAAAAAAAAAATTCTTATGAATTAATGCCTCCTGTATAAACCAGCATACTTTCTGCGGTAACTTCATGCCAGTTGTACGCACAAAGTCTTTCGTTAACTTGTCAAATAAAAACAGGTACATGCTAACATGTAAAGCTTTTTACACTCATACTACACAAACCACTTACAAAATAACATTGAAACGACCTTCATGAGATCCCAACAAACAACTTTTCCAGCGACAGCCATATCAAAATCCTAACCGTTTTTGAGTTATTAAGCAAAATGTTTTAGGGGCCATTGGCCCTTAATTTAAGAAGCCAGCCCCTTTTTATTGGTGTCAAATGAAAGCCCTTGTTATTTTGCACAACTTTTATTCTACATGTCTTTACAAAATTTTTTTCGTTCAAAAGATATAAAGGAAAACATGTCTAAATTTTTGCACTTTTTTGAATCCTGTTTTTTGACCCCCTACCTTTTCCTAAATAAAAAACGCAATCTAAAACATAAACAGATGTGCACAACTACAATGTCTCTGTTATTCAAATTCGTTGGATTCCCATTCCCTGCTATCATAGTCTCGGAGCCTTTGTCTGGAAACAAAAGGCCCTAAAAAAATTTAAAAGGGGAATAACTCTTTAACGGAAAGGGAATTCTACATTTTATGAATTGCTTAAGATAGTGTTTTGTAAAGTACATTAGCCCTGAAAATTTGAGCAAAAACCGTTTAGAAATGAGCAAGATATGAAGCCTCAAAGTTCGCGTCTAGGAAACAAAAAAAAAAAGAAAAATAAGAACTAGAGCAGAGCTCGTGGCAAAGCCACGAGTAGGTCTTCCGTTGTTGCTGCGAGTTGAAAATATATGTGATATGGTGTCAAACGATCATAATTACTAAACTTTTAGTTCTGCTTTTGTTATAAAAACGTGTTGTGATTGAAAGCCTGCATATAAAACGTGTTTTGAAAAAGAAAATAAGAAAATGTTTTAGGGAAACTATTTGTCGCACACAGTTTATGTAATCGTAACAAACATTATTTAAAAAATGAGATATTTAATGGCGAGTTAAATTTTCAGAGGGTAGCAAGCATTGTAATAAACAGTATGTACTCATGTGTCATGTCAGGAATTGTGGGTTTTTTTTTAAAACCGAACCCGTTTACAAAACACGTAACCTTTTCTCTAAGATAACTTCTTTATTTAAATATTTGTAAATTTTTGAAGACATAGTGCAATTTAGAATTGTTGCGTGCTGACAAATTTTACAGACCCTGAAACGTACTACTACAACAACAAAAAGCGTGCGACTTACGTGCGAAAAACGTTTTGTATTAGGCCTAACCGTTTAGCGTTTCGTGTGAATCGTGAAGCGTTTCGTGTAAACCGTTTAGCATTTCGGACAAAGCGTGCAGAATTTCGGACAATGCGTTTAAATCGTTTCGAGCAAAGCGTGCGAGAACCATGTGAAACATTATCAGATTTCATTCGGAACTCTCTGACAATTTGTTTCAAAATGGAGCCCGTGTTTTACATTACATGTACTTTAAACTGTTTGTGATTGGCAAAACTCTCTTGTAGGTATTTTCATGAAAAAAAAAATCTAGAAGAAATGATATACTTATCTTTTAACAAAATTGAATTTATTTTTAACAAACAAAAGAAAGGTATATGTATTAAAAGACGACTAGTTACAGAGTACATGTATATATAACGTTTTTATACGATGTTTCAGTACTGGTACAGTTTTACCGGTAACGAATATTTGCCAGTATCGAATAATTTTTAGAAAAATTATTGGTGGAAGACAAAGTTGACGGTTTAAAAAAATTCTAGCTAGGTGATTATAACACAGAAATAAATATTATAGCAGTGTGTGAAGTTGTTTGCCATTTGCGCGATTATTTACCGAATTGTTTACAACTTAAAAATGTGCCCCAGATATGAGCTGCAGGATGTTCAAAGCAGAAAAAACGAAAGTGTGAAAACAATTAAGCCTAGCTATGAAAATAAGTTTGTTATTGATCCCTATTTAGTGAATAATTAGTAAATATAATTCATTTAAAAAGATAATACATCATATCAAATAATAATGGAGCTTTGAATGAAATTACGTCTTCAAATAGAACCACGTGTAGTTTTCCTAGTTACGGTTCATTGCGACAGAAGTATTATTTGGCTGCAAAAATTGATAGATATACGAGAAAAACAAAGGAAAATGGCAGCTACTTATCATCAATTACTATTATAAAGTGTTTTTATATGAAAATTCAATATTATAAAGTGACGGAAATGAAAACTGTTCAAGTCCAGTTTCAATTTGACCGGAAAACGGTATGATAAAAATAACGATCATATAATTTGTTTAAATGACATATTCCCACAATCGTTTTTCCTTGTTCATTTATAAGTATGTACCTCTAGTATATTTTTGAAATTAATTCGCCTCAAAATATTCGGTCAGAAGTGATAAAGGGCGCTTAATTCGATACTGGGTAACGAATTCGAAACTAGGAAACTGGAGGGGGTGTTGAAATTACTGTCTCCGTAATTCATCCTTTATATTTTCGGAAGTTTGATACAGTTTAGAAGGACAAAGAAACGCGATTTAAACAAAAAATAAAAACATTTGGAATTTTGATAATAATAATTGCATGCACGAGAAACCGCATACTGATTCGTTACCGGTAAAATGACTGTACAATATTAAAATTCGCTATACATAAAACATATTAAATACAGTTAGCAAAACATGATTTCTGTTGGAACAAGCCTTAATCAACTTTAACTTACACGAGCATGTTTTGGTAAGCATGTATCTTTTTTAATTTATTTACATCGATAACTCTTATTGAGACCACTTGCGGCACACATAACCTCGGACATCGGGTGAGACCTGCACCTGGCTGAACCTGTCAATCAAACTCTGTGTATTTGTTTTCATTGGATGGTCAAGCGTCTCTTTTTTTGTCAATAGCCAATGGAAAAATTAATGACTTCAAGGTAATTGGAATCAGTATCTGATGAAGCACACAATTTAAATGATAGAAAATTTATTAATTATTTGAACAAAATCAAATGTAAACATAGAAAGAAAACATACTGATCATTTCTATGAATTGCGGGAAGTAAGTTTTTTGGAATCCCGATTATAGATATTTTTACAAGTAATTATTTTAATTACTTAAACCACTGTTAACGGAAAACAAGACGTAATTAACGCACATGGATTTGCCTACAATGTACACAGTCATGCAATTAATTATTAAGGGAATCTTTACGAATGGAACTTAATTCAAATAGATCATGATAATCTATATACACTGTACGCCGTTATACATGTAAGGAGCGCCGGTAATATATACGAAGATTGAGTCAAAAATTTAAATCATTTTTATTTCTTGTTCTTTTCAATACAATGTTAAATTACTTTGAAAAAAATCCGAAATAGTAAATAACTTTCTTTTTTGTTTAATCAGTTGAATTTTTTTTTGAGGTACATGGATATGTACAGAACATATTTATTTACGCGAATGATACGACATAGGAAAAAAATTATCGGATGTTTGTATAACATTGTTTTCTAACGAATGTGACTAATTTAGTTTTAAATATTTTTCAACATTATCAATGTAAAAAATATTAGATTTATTTCCTGTTTGTATTTTTACATCGTATTCTCTGAAACCAATAAAAATACTAATGTTAGAAGAAAAATCAAATCCCGCCGAATACTGAAAAACTGATTTCAGTTTGTAATCATACGGATTTTTATTTTTGGAATTGACTATTGAGTTACGGTAACATTTTTTTCTGGATGATTTTTTTATTCATATTTTATGTAGTAAAAGCACCATTCCAACTGTTACTCAATTACATAACAATTGATGACCCGGGGCTATATATGTTCTGAGCTGTGTGCGCTGAAGCGACACAAGATTCTCGGTCGCACGTGGCGATTGAATTAACACAGACTGACCGAATAAACAAACGGTTGGGAAAGTGAAACAAAATGTTACACATAAGAAGAAGCCACCAAAAATGATTTTCGACAGATCTTGATATCGTTTCGCTCAAAAAAAAAAAAATACAGCGCGAGCTCCTGTCAGCGGGGCGGGAGGAGAGGGGCGGGGGGGGGGGGTCCCGGGCAGCAATGAGTTCGCTTCCATAATGAAACGAACATGTAGAAAAACTACAGAAGTGATTAATATGTGACCGACAGAATCTAATCTAAAGTTGTTTAAAACTCCTGTGAATATTCTTTTAAATAATCATCGAATGCCTCAACTCAGGACATTCTTTTATCGTGCTAGCACCTACCGCAAACATGTAACATGGAACTTTGATTATAATTTGATTTGATTTTTAAACTACCTTGTACGCTATCGTATACACCAATGCTTAATCAACTGTACAAGTAAAATAAATTTATCTTTTCATCTTAAACCAAAATAATAGTTGAAAACATAATGAAATATAGTTGTGTCCGTGCAAAATGCCAAAATATGAAACATGAACGCGTGATAAGGTACAAGATCACGAACCAACCGCGGATCACTTGTCCAATCGTGCCGGATCTCCTCAGCCATGGGCGGTGGATGATCATCATTTAAATGTTTAATATTTAGGGGGGGGGGTGTTGATTTGAAACATTATTTGTACAGTTTATAAAATATTTTATATAAACAAACCAACCATTAATTTATGTCTGACGATGTTTCCGATTTGGAGTAATATCGTTCATTAATATTCATTTACACTCAAATTTAATTAAATAAATACAAAATGGACAAACTTTTATAACATAAAATTAAAACAGTTCTTGTATTTACGACTATATTAACTCAAACACGTTCATATGCATGGAAGTGTGCGTCTCGGTGTGCGAATCTTGTGTATAAATAACCGCTATGTAGTGCAGCCGTGGCTGAGATCCTCGGCCGTGGGCGAACGATAGATTACGTAAAGGTACAACGCACAGACCCACACAGCTCAGAACCCAGTAAGCCTTGAAAATTGCAGTGTGATGACCTTACTCTATCATATAGAAGTTATTTATTTTAAACTTAAAACCCACAATTTATCTATATCTATTATTGCTTTAGATTGAGAATGACATTGCTTTTATTATTTAACTGAACGATTTCTTAATTGACACTCAATCGTTTAATCCATAAAAAACATGTGTAATCAAAACGAAAACAATTCTTGGGTTTGCGGATAAATAAACTCATATATGAGAGACGCAACTCTCGTGTATCAGATAACCCCTGACCGCTAGGTAGTCCAGCCGCGACCATGGTGACCGATTTTCTCGGCCGCGGGCGAGGGAGAGCTTACGTAATGGTACACACCAGCTCTGATTCAAGGTAGATTTTAAATGTATGGAGTTAATAACTAAAATGTAATGCATAGATTTTTTTTAATTCCATATTTTGTGGTTAACTAGAAAAGAAAAACAATGATTTGTTTTCCAAATCCCGTTTTTAAGGGTTGAGCATTATAAGAACTTAACAACAATGACTTAAACTCCTAAAAAAAAAGCATGTATATTCTATAAAAAAAATTCTTATGAATTAATGCCGTTTGTATAATCCAGTATACTTTCTGCGGTGACTTTATGCCAGTTGTACGCGCAAAGACTTTCGTTAACTTGTCAAATGAAAACAGGTACATGTTAACATGTAAAGCTTTTTACACTCATACTACACAAATCACATACAAAATAACATTGTAACGACCTTTATGAGATCCCAACAAACAACTTTTCCAGCGACAGCCATATCAAAATCCTAACCGTTTTTGAGTTATTAAGCAAAATTTTTAAGGGGCCATTGGCCCTTAATTTAAGGGGCCAGCCCTTTCTTATTGGTGTCAAATGAAAGCCCTCTATATTTTGCACAACTTTTATTCTACATGTCTTAACAAAATATTTTTCGTTTAAAAGATATAAAGGAAAATATGTCTAAATTTTCGCACTTTTTTGAATCCTGTTTTTTGACCCCCTACCTTTTCCTAAATAAAAAACGTAATCTAAAAACAAAAACAGATGTGCACAACTACAATGTCTCTGTTATTCAAATTCGTTGGATTCCCATTCCCTGCTATCATAGTCTCGGAGCCTTTGTCTGGAAACAAAAGGCCCTAAAAATTTTTAAAAGGGGAATAACTCTTTAACGGAAAGGGAATTCTAAATTTTATGAATTGCTAAAGATAGTGTTTTGTAAAGTACATTTGCCCTGAAAATTTGAGCAAAAACCGTTCAGAAATAAGCAAGATATGAAGCCTCAAAGTTCGCGTCTAGGAAGAAAAAAAAAAAAAAGAAAAATAATCTTTCCCGCACAATAATAGAAAGGTCTTCCGTTGGAAACGGAAGACCTTAATTAATTGGAGTTTGAATGTGCCGAATGATACCCAGTGTTTTTGCTCATTAGGCTCTGGGAACCTCTGACACACTGTATGACATACACATGCTGGTGCAGGAATGCGTCTTCCTGCATCAAGACGTCCATGTTGCCACAAAATTACATTTCCGTATACTTGATTTCTGAACGTGGACATATAAAAACTAGGGCCCTGGTTAGTTCTGTAAATCCAATTCAACATGTTTGCAACCTCCAGCACATCATGCCTCAAGCACAAATTGCAACATTCAGGCTTTGAGGTAATGCATGGAGAGTGCCTGAAACAGATGTTCGTGCAAAGGTCATCAAAAATATGACAAACTCCACATGTTTGAATTGGAACTACCAGAAACCTGTCAAGTAGCATGTTGCTGTCTCATCACAAACCGTTGCTTATATTCTGGACCAGCTGCAATGGACGCCTTCAGGACAGCTCTCATTTAATCCTGAGACATGTTGTCAACTGCAGCCTAAAATTATAATACATCATTGTTATTAAAAAAAAAACTAGACTTTGACCCGTGCGAACACATGACATTGCATATGATATCGGACATTTAGGAAACGGATACATTTACACACCGTATTGTTGACATTTATATAACCAAACGTTAAGCCTACAATAATGCTATTAATTTCACTACACTCTGCTTAGTTAGAATAATCTGTGTCTCGAGAAAGGCCTTCACCACAGTTAAAATGCCTCCCATATACCCATAATGTTGCAAAAAAATGTTGCAGAATCGCTCCGAAACGATTTTGGAGAAAATTAATGCAGCTGCATTGAAAATAACAATTATTCATAACAAACCATTTTGAAGCTGTAAATACCTCTCATCTAAAAATTTAATTCATATAAATGAAGAACTCAGCACTTTTTCACCGACGTTTTTACGGTTTTACTCGCTTCGAATTTACACACCGTGTTGATATTCGGAACTCTTGGAATTTTTCATATTAAATGCACAGAGTTAAAGTTATCTCCCGTATTTCCTTTGATGAACAGAATATATGACAAATTTTCATTGAAAATTTACACGTATTTGTAATATCGCTTCTGAGTTTATCCATGCAAATGTGATATTGTGGAAACATAAACTAAAGGACCTTCCGTGATTTAGCGTGAATGTAATGCGAATTTTCGTTGATTATTAATTAGCGAAGCTTGATTAAGAAAAAATAATAACAAATTGGTAATCTTCAAGTACCAATGATGTTTAAAAAATATAAACCAAAAGACAGCTATTCCGATTTCTCGGTATTAAAGCCTAAAAATTCGAGTAAATTATTTTAATATAGTAATGGAGAAATGCAAGTTTCTATGTATAAAATTTTTATGCCAGTACCTCGAAACATATTTGAATAATTACCATTAGATTAATGCATTCCAACTCAGTTGATACATTTTCAGGTTTAGCGTGAGTTTCCATGGTTTCATTTACACTGGGCTGATGATCAACTCTTACATTCCTTGCACTCCTCTCTGCGTATAATTTAATACTAACCTAGTGGTTCAAGAAGAAAAAGAAGTTAGAGAACACCTGTTATTATAAACAGCGGGTTTTTTTTTGGATACAGGTACATTTACAAGTACATGTATAATACTTACTGTAGCATTTGTCTTGTATTGACAAAGAGGGTTCTTGCAGTTGTTACAGCCTCTTTTTCGCAGACACAACTTTTACATTTGTCTCTATTATCACAGGGGCGACATCTCTACAAAGTTTAAAAAATATTGAATAATATAGAATGCAATCAAAGCGCTTGTCTTTTCAAGCACTTTGTTAACATGACCATTGTAGTTGAATGGAAGTCGTGTTTATGTGTCGGTTATCTTGCATTGCTAATGTGCTTATATTTTTATTGCATTTATGGATGGCATGTTGCAACTGATACCATGTTTTACCTGTAATCTTTCTTCACTATTTGCAAAATGTTACGCGAGTTCTCGATAATGCAGCGTTATCAAGAATTTTATTTACAACGGCAAAGCGTGGTAAGCATCTACTCGGATGAAACTCAAGCTTCGAAATGCGTTGAACTGTTAAGTAACAAAATGCTTATATAGGGGTTCTGGAATTAAAGGCGAACTGGAAAGAAATATGGCGGACAATGCTTATTTACAAACGGTTTTTAGCTTTAAGAACTTGGGATGTCTTTGCAACATGGACAACACCTGCCATGTATCTAGGGAAATACATGTACGGGGGTTGTCCAAAAAGTTCGTGGATAATCGCGTTTTAGTCATTTTAAATGGATTTATATATACATATTGTATATCTAAATCTTTGTCATAAAATTTCAAATCAAACTAAAGTGGTTTAAAATGTTTTACATAGAAAAAAACTAAAATTTTTATGTATCAAAGCGTAAAAATTGTCCAAACTTTGTAATTGAGTTTTTAGTTATGAATGGTTATAGTTTTTATAAAACATTTCAAAATGTCATATTCTTCCATTGTGATGTAGTCTGTATGGTGTACATCATTTACATACGTAATTTGAAACTATTTTCAAACTAGCAAAGGACTTTTAAAAGATGTTACGGCAAGAACAACATGTCTTTAAAAACGCCTGAAAAAGCACCGTCAACTTACCTCACGGAATAGCGCGCCATTATAAAGTTCTGTCGACTGAGGCAAATTACCGATAAGAACAAAATAAACGGTGGAGGAAACAGGAAAAACATCAAAATAGTTCGAGGTTACTTTTCCAAAAGTGACACAGGCGATGATTTAATGAGTATGCCATTGTACCCTCTGATCAAACGGTGAATGTGGCATATTAATCTCAAGTAAACCCAGGACTACGACGTTATAGAAACGTCGTTATAACTAAACGTCAGACTGGGCCGTGCGGCCTGTGTAGACAATGAATGTATAATGATAATTTCAATACAAAAACGTACATTACGCTTATTTTAATGCATATAAATCATTATACACTATATTAAGATATTATAATACTTTCCTGATAATGGCGTCGTTATTTTGAATAAAATTACATGTGTCCACGAACTTTTGGACAACCCTCGTACATGTTAACTGAAAAGTATAAATCAAACTCTGCTTAGCATTATCGGTAATGAAAAAAAAATAAAAACAATATCGGGTTAGACTTCTTTATAAAGATAAGTTTGAAAATTGTGCATATATTAATTTAAACACATAATAACAACACTTAGATGAGGATTTCATTTGCACCGGTCCATCTTCAACCAGTCCCCCGCGCTCTCTCATTGACAGTAAAAAGATGAGACTGTGCGTATGGCATTCTCCAGATCGGACATGAACTGGTACTCAAAGTTCAGATATTCTAATCTCTCTGATAACTTTACATGTTGGTAGAATATCACCTGATACGTCCAGTGGATAAGAACCCTTTGGGAGAGTGTAAGTATTAAGTGGAAGGTACCAGTGTCAGGGCCCTACATTCACCTTAACGACTTCATATTCTGCTCCTGGGATTTATCCATACTGTATTGGAGGGTACATTATGCTATTTCCTCCGCCCATCTCACAAATCATCAACTCTTATCTGATTTTATCAAACAACTTGTAACAACAGTAGCTGATACCTCATCTCTGTCTTTCATCCCCTCTTTCCACTTTACGCGGTGGTTGGGAATTGTCAAAGAGCACAAGGACCACACGGCGGGTGCGGCCGGTCAGCAGAGGATGCTCACTCCTCTTAGCCACCTGATCCTACATGTACCTCTATCTATTTGGAGGTCCGTGTTGCTCTGCTTTGAATTTGTATTTCGTTTTATGGATTTTTCAGATGGTTCACGGTTTGTAATTGTCATTTTTTTATCCAACAGGATTAGAAGATGTTTGAATTTGAGATTCACAATCCTGCACTGGACACATGAATTTACGCGAGTATTCATATGCATGTTTCCTCTGTCATTCATATTCTATGCTGTGGTACCTGCAAAGGTCTTCCTTGGTGATGGTTTCCCTGATCAGTCCGATTCTGATCTTGCAAACATCATATATCTAAAGTAGGTGGTAACAGTCAGAGGTGACTTTGATTAGGATAAAGATTCCAAAAATGAAGCTCAAAATGCCTGAATGCGGTGAAGCATGAATAGTGATCTCCGCCTTATATAGAGGATATGTAGCGATGAGCAGAACAATAGAAATCGACAACTTATATGGCGGTAGTCGGAGATAAAAGGGAAATAATGCGTATTTATGAATTCATGTCAGCTTTAATGTCTTGAATGGTAAACCTGCAATTGGAAATTCCATTTGCTTGGCTATATTTTTGAATGCTATTACATTGTCAATTATTAACAAAGCTCGAGCCTTGTTATTGTTTATATTATGTAGTGGATAACTTAAAATAAATGTGTATCACATTACATGTTCGTATTTCCTTGTATTAATCAAATTGTCAAATTTTATAGAACCCAATTTACAAGAACACAATAGAACTTTCATTCACCTAGCTAACATAGATGCATTGCATTAATGATAAAGTAATTTATCATCTACTCAATTTATTAATCATTAGGAAGATAAAGATGATATTAGTGGCCTGAAAATATGGTTAGTTCATAATGAAACGACATAAGATAACACGTGGTCATTGCCTCCTTTTTTCCAAAACCTTAAATCCGACTTATTACGATGTAAAATGGAATAATCAGTTTACCGTCACGGCAATATAAGTAGTTGGTACTGTTGACCGTGTTTTGTTTGACTCTATTATATAGTGTATAAGATAATAAAATAATCTATTGATGACACGACACGGTTAGTAATATTTTCCAAATGGATATAGACCTCTTCAAAGTAAAAGGATCTTTTAAAGCAAAACATGAAAGCTTGCTCGACTTTGAGTTCATTTTACAATACATGATTTTTAATTTTCAAACGCCACGTATATATTGTTTTTTTTTACTTTTTTAAAGATACATTAATTTACTTTAATGCGAAGTTGTCTCTCGTTTTTCGTAAACTTTTTAACATTTTCAACTTTCCCCAAAACTATAAAGTCTATTCATAAGTTCTGTATGTACTATCATTTGAATGGAAACTGTAACTTGATGAAAATTCATGACCCATCATCCTCAAAAAAATCGGGCTCTGATAAATAGGGACTTATGGATATGAAATCTTCATAAACAGTACATGTATAAAGACAAAAGGATTGTGAGAGTTTTTTGAAAAGTTTCTTGTTGAGCTAAAAATCGATACTATGTAAAACATAAAAAATGTAACAGGGGAAAAACACAGCAAGACAAAGGAAATGGGGCTTAAGAGAAATTATGTTCTAGTATTTAATGGACATATAAATGAATATAAATATTTTAATCGGCTTGATCTTTGTCAAAAAACTGGGATTAAAAGTAGACCAAACATTTTGATCATTGGCACTCTTTTGTTGACATTTTAAACAAAGAACTATATATGATAAGAGTTAAATTTGGCCCCCAGAATTCGCCATTTTTTAAGTGTTTTGGGTACAATAAAATGTTAACTAATTTTTTAGAAGAGTTGATATAAAATATATTTTTCATCTATTTATTTGATTTATTTGCACTCATTGGCAGTATATGACGTCAGAAGTGACGCCATTTCTATAATTCAATCAAAATCAGCCAAAAATTGACATTTTTCTTATCTATTTACGAATGGGAAATATAGAGCGCATGCTTGAACAAGGAAAATTTTTCTGTCACTTATTAGTCTTGGCTAGATACATCTCTGATTGAAATATTTTATTTGTTCAAGAATGCGCTCTATGTTTTCGGAAGGAAAAACTGCTTGAAAACAAGCTGTTTTACGCTAAAAATGCAAAAATGGCGGGAAAAGGTTGTCTTTACAATGTCATATTTCTAAATTGTGGGCACTTGAACCAAAATGAATACTATGTAAACACATCACATATATATTTGTACTAAGAAAACAAAGAATGATAGTAAAATGATGATGTTTATTTTAGGGGGCCATTTTAGGCCCTTATCATATATAGTCCTTTCCAAAATAAGACGAACTATTAAAATATAGAACTCGGAGAGATTTTTCATTTGAAATGTACTTCTACATGCATTAGGTGGAACATGTGCGCAAGTGCTAAGACGAAATAGATCTGCTGTGACATTGACCTGGAACCGTATTCAATGTTAGGACACTCCTTTTTACGTGTACACTCAATACCAGTATATGGGGCTAGGCATGGGCCAGCTATGTCAAAAGGTATATAATTTTTTTACATTCACATTTGGGTTTGGCATTGACACATGCGTTTATTTCTACTGTATTGGATGACCTATAGACTTGGTTGAAAGACACTGAACATCGAGTACTCTTTCGATGTTACTCCAGATTGGGTGCAGGGTATAAAAAAGATTTTGTAATTGTAACACCTAGTGTTATACAACTTTATGGGCTATTATGCTTTTAAAAAAAATTAATTGGTATTTTGCATCAAAATTAAATGCACTTATGGACAAAAGAGAATTGTACAGAGTTCATAAGATGTATGAAAGGACTATATATGATAAGGGCCTAAAATGCCCCCCCCCCCCCCCTAAAATGAACATCATCATTTTACTATCATTCTTTGTATGTGATGTGTTTACATAATATTCATTTTGGTTCAAGTGCCCACAATTTAGAAATATGACATTGTAAAGACAACCTTTTCCCGCCATTTTTGCATTTTTAGCGTAAAACAGCTTGTTTTCAAGCAGTTTTTCCTTCCGAAAACATAGAGCGCATTCTTGAACAAAATATTTTAATCAGAGATGTATCTAGCCAAGACTGATAAGTGACAAAAAATTTTTCCTTGTTCAAGCATGCGCTCTATATTTCCCATTCGTAAATAGATAAGAAAAATGTCAATTTTTGGCTGATTTTGATTGAATTATAGAAATGGCGTCACTTCTGACGTCATATACTGCCAGTGAGTGCAAATAAATCAAATTAATAGATGAAAAATATATTTTATATCAAGTCCTCTAAAAAATTAGTTAACATTTTATTGTACCCGAAACACTTAAAAAATGGCGAATTATGGGGGTCAAATTGAACTCTTATCATATATAGTTCTTTGGCTCGAAATCAAGTTTTATTTACAATTCATTTACTATAAAATGGGTGATTATAATATAAAAATACTTAAAATTCATCTTAAAAGAACATTAATGCTAAGGTGATATAAATACAGCAAAAGGAAACAAAACAGACGACCCTTTTCTGCCAAATTAGACTGCACCTACTCAAATTTTGAACTAATGAGATTCGAGGTAGTTGTTAGACCATAATTACAGTACCGATCAGACCCAATGTAATGAAAACTCAAACTAAACCCTGGGTTTACACCGGGTTAACTAGAATGGACCAAGAGGAAAACCAGAGTGGGCACAGAGAGTAAACCCCGATCAGTAGTATATCCCTTAGAGCAGATGCTATCGTATATTTGGAATAAAAAAGGGGCAGGAATTACAGGCAGTGGGGTGATAAGATAAACGACTAGTCTGTTTCACACTTCAGTGCGTACAATTGACCCCAAAAGCATTCCCGAACAAACCCAAAATAAACCCCGAGTGGACCCGAATGTTCAAAAAGCAGGCCCTGAGTAAACCCCAACTAAACTCTTAAGTAAACTAGAGCTTAGTTGGGGTTTACTCTGGTGTTAGTTAGGGTCTGATCGGTGTTGTATTTAGTAATTTAGACACGAGGTTACAATACAAGATCGCCCCGCCCTCTCTCTCCACACACACTCGCACATTTAAACAAATCTAAAAAGAAAGATTTCTGTAACAAACAAGAGATTTTTGTGAAACACTTATGCTCCCCTCCATTGGAAACATCTGTGAAGAAAATGAGCGGTAACTGCAAATAATCGGAATTTTTCTAAGTCCAGGGCGCATAAATGTCATAAATTGCTCGATCAAAAGAACCAGACCTTAATATGATTACGATAAATCTGTATAATTATCAAACTTCATTTTAGTAAGTGCAACCTGTGCAAAGAAAATGAACAGAAACAACTGCAGATAGTTGGAATTCTCTAAGACCAAGAGGCATTACTCTTTCGAAAATAGTACGTACGATCGTACCCAAAATCGAACTTAACGTATATATGATAATAAATCTGTATATTACATTTCATTTCAATATGTGAAACCTATGCGAAGATAATGAACGGAAACTACAACTAATTTGAATTTTCCTACGTCCACTGGGCAAACCTCTGTCGAAAATGGCGCAATCGTACCCACAATAGAACTTGGTCTAAATATTATTATGATAAATCTGTATATCAAATTTGCAACCTCTGCGGAGTAAATGAACAAAAACAACGGCAGATAATATTGGAATTATTCTAAGACCATAAGGCATTACTCTTTTGAAAATAGCACGATTGTACCTATAATCGAACTTGACCTAGATATGATGATATATCTGTAAACTAAATTTTATTTCAATGTGTGCAACCTCTGCAAAGATAATAAAGGAAACAGGAACTAATTATATTTTTTCCAAGGGGTATACCTCTGTCGAAAATGTTTCAATCTTACCAATAATCAAACTTGACCTAGATACTATTATGACAAAGCTGAATACCAATTTTCATGTCAATACGTGCAAGAAAATGAACGGAAACTGTTGGTGGACCATTATATTATATGCACTTAAAAATTACACATGGATATTTTATAAATATAAGAGCTTTTGGAACTGTAAATTAAAATTAGCCATACTTATAAAATCAACATTAAAATGTTAAGCGGTAACCGTAAACTTGCAAAATTTTCCCATAATTTTCTTGATGTAGAATAAGTCAAATTAAAAACTCCTTTTTGCATAAAAATTCAATTTGTTTGCCTATCGGAATTAAAAATAGCTATATTTCCTAGAGCTCAACGAATACCATATTTTCTTTTGGAGTAAAAACAGTATGGTTCGGTGTAAGTGGTCCATATTGATTACTGACCATTCGAATGCAAAATTATGGTCAGTGTCCTCAGAGAATGTACCAAGCAATAAGACGTTATGATCTGATTATTATGCTAGTAATAGATAAATTACATAACGCCCAATGTGTCCGAAATTATAATATTAATGGACTAATATAATTTATTAGATATATATGGACATTTTTCCTGCAAGAAGTTTTGCTTATATATTTGCAATATTAGACATCGTTGAGATTCCGATCAACTTAAAGGGCCCCTCTCATTATAAATAATAGACATTAGGATTAATTGTTTTGAGAAGATTTTGCTTGGACTATCTCTCATAACTATGGCTTAGAAATTTTCCAGTGGGCATAGAACGTCAATTCAAGCTCATTATTCCCCTCTTGCCGTCCATTTTTTTTTGTTTAACTTAGAGACGTGGCTGAAGGTCACTGCCCTTTCCCCAAAAGCTACGGTTATGTAAAGAATGAACAAGATAGGGCTAAGGAAAGAGTATTAAAACAAATAACAATTTCTGCGTGGTCTTTATGGCCTTAACCATAAATTTAGAAAAACTTCACTCAAGGTCACGACAATTCTTTCAACAAATGCACTCTTGGGTGAGGTATAAACTAGACTGGACAATGGGAGAGAATAAATGATCTGGACACGGATTTTTCTCACCATTCCGCTTTGACGTTCCTTTACCTAGAGAAAGAATGAGATAAATTGGGCCAAAGGAGAAAAGATATAAATGCAGAGTGGGACCAAGACAAATGTTCTTTAAGATATCCAAACATAAACATGTCTAAGTTATATCTGTACATGCACACATTTCGTCTTTACAAATACGAACTGTAAATGACATAGTTTTGACAAACTACTTCGAGATAGGCGACGTGGAAGAGTCGAAATAAAAACATGAATTTTTTGGACGAATAAGCTACTAGTATTTTTTCTTTTACGTACTTTGTATATGTTAGGATAAATAAGTTATTTGATCGGCCGAGTGAGACATTAAAAATAATTTTTTGGTGGAGTTACATGCTACTGGATGTAAACAGTATAACCTACAGAGGGTTGCAAAGTTTAAAGGATATACCTGAATAGGCACTAATAAATAATTAAACCAAGCTTCCGGGTCTCAAAATCGTCGTTAGAGGCATCCGTTGCCTCCTACTGTTATTACGTCGCACATGCGCATACATAACATAAACTTAAGTAGATCGGGCAGAGACAATATATTCATATATAGAAACCACGCATACATCTGGTATTTCGATTTTTTCTTGCATTTATGTGGTATACTGTTTTTGATAAAATGCCCGGGTCTACAATATGGATTTCTGTGGGAACTGCACACGGATTCGGTGTGACGTCAAAATGACATCGAACCGTTTCTGAGCAAGATAAATTGGTACTGGTGCATGCCAATAAAAGTTTATTTCTTAACTGAGTGTAGTTTCTTTACTTTTACCTTTTTTCTTTCCAAAATAACGTTGTTTTTTTTTTAAATAGAAGAGTGATCGAACACGAGACGACTAAATATGTAACTTTAAACATTTATTTGAGGAAAATAAAACAATTCAGCTGTATATTTGCATGTATATTCTACTTAAAAAAACGTCAGTTGTTACCTACCAACAAATCTATATATGATAATCGAGAGTGATGACTTTAATTTGTCCATCGTCAACTTCCCCTACTAATGTAGCCATGTACTATCATCACCTGCTTATGGGGTTTATGTCTATCAGCTATTTATTTTGCAAAGGCATGCTGCACATACGAACAATTTCTTAAAGGAGGCAAGCTACTTACAAACAAGTTGTTGGAACAAGAATATCAAGAACCTCGATTAAAATCAATTTTTAGCAAGTTCTATGGTCGATACAATGACCTTTTCATCAAGCACAATGTTTCATGCTGACATACGTCTTTTATTAAATTGTTAGACATTTTTAGCTCACCTCAGCTGAAAGCTCAAGTGAGCTATTCTGATCACATTTTGTCTGTCGTCCGTCTGTCCGTCCGTCTGTCCGTAAACTTTTCACATTTTCAACTTTTTCTCAAGAACTACAAGGCCAATTTCAACCAAACTTGGCACAAATCATTCTTAGGCAAAAGGGATTCAAAGTTGTGAAAATTAAGGGCCACACCCGTTTTCAAGGGGAGATAATTAGAAATTAATGAAAAATTTGGAGAAATTTTCAAAAATCTTCTCCTCAAGAACCAGAAAGCCAGGAAAGCTGAAACTTGTGTGGAAGCATCCTCAGGTAGTGTAGATTCAAAGTTGTGAAATTCATGACCCCCGGGGTAGGGTGGGGCCACAATGGGGGGTCGAAGTTTTACATAGGAATATATAGAGTAAATCTTTAAAAATCTTCTTCTCAGAAACTAAACAGCCAGGAAAGCTGAAACTGGTGTGAAAGCATCCTCAGATAGTGTAGATTCAAAGTTGTGAAATTCATGACCCCCGGGGTAAGGTGGGGCCACAATGGGGGGGTCGAAGTTTTACATAGGAATATATAGAGTAAATCTTTAAAAATCTTCTTCTCAGAAACTAAACAGCCAGGAAAGCTGAAACTTGTGTGGAAGCATCCTCAGGTAGTGTAGATTCAAAGTTGTGAAATTCATGACCCCCGGGGTAGGGTGGGGCCACAATTGGGGGTCGAAGTTTTACATAGGAATATATAGAGTAAATCTTTAAAAATCTTCTGCTCAGAAACTAAACAGCCAGATAAGCTGAAACTTGTGTGGAAGCATCCTCAGATAGTATAAATTCAAAGTTGTGGAATTCATGACCCCCAGGTGTAAGGTGGGGCCACAATGGGGGGTCGAAAGTTTACATAGGAATATATAGAGTAAATCTTTAAAAATCTTCTTCTCAGAAACTAATCAGCCAGGAAAGCTGAAACTTGTGTGGAAGCATCCTCAGGTAGTGTAGATTTAAAGTTGTGAAATTCATGACCCCCAGGTGTAAGGTGGGGCCACAATGGGGGGGGGTCGAAGTTTTACATAGGAATATATAGAGTAAATCTTTAAAAATCTTCTTCTTAGAAACTAAACAGCCAGGAAAGCTGAAACTTGTGTGGAAGCATCCTCAGGTAGTGTAGATTCAAAGTTGTGAAATTCATGACCCCCGGGGTAGGGTGGGGCCACAATGGGGGGTCGAAGTTTTACATAGGAATATTTAGAGTAATCTTTAAAAATCTTTTTCTCAGAAACTAATCAGCCAGGAAAGCTGAAACTTGTGTGGAAGTATCCTCAGGTAGTGTAGATTCAAAGTTGTGAAAATCATGATCCCTGGGGGTAGGGTGAGGCCACATGGGGGGGGGGGGAGTGTTAAAGTTTTACATAGGAATATATAAAGTAAATCTTTAAAAATCTTCTTCTCAGAAATTAATCAGCAAGATGATTCTTTATAATTGTTAAAACCATGGCTCCAGGACAAATCATCGGCCTCACAAGAAGGTTCAGAGTTTGATGTAGCTAAATATCCCATATATAAACAATTGTAAAGGATCTTTTTGAGAACTGCAATACTCAACATATGATATGACTATAAAATTGAAGCAGGCAGCTATTTTTTCATTGGAATCTTTTTGTATTACTGTATTGAGTTATTGCCCTTGATTTATTGATTCTTGATTATTTTAATTAATGCATCCACTGTTAATCAATTATTGTGATGATTATTTTTATACAATAATAAATATTCAATGTATATAAGTTGTTCTGCATAAGAAGTCTTGGGTTAGGCCGGATTAGTTTGTTTATTTTTGATTTCCAATTTTTAGATACTATGAATTATTTTAGGCCGGCACATATATAGGGACAGTGTCTATTGCATTATGATGAGCGTCTGTTTGGGGTTAAACTTGAACAGGTATGGATAAATTGAATGTGTGAACATCCCTGCTCTATTTAATCTACGTGTTTTCTAACCTTCGATACAAAGTGTGCGGTCATTCATGTCGTGTATCGCATTAATACAAGTGTGCAGTCATACCTGCTTGTATTAGTGGTGGTTGCGGCGGAGCACTAATGTATGGTCATCCCTGCTGGTGTTCAGGCCTTTCTAGCGCAAGTGTGCGGCACTCCCTGCTTGCGTTAGGTTGAGCTGTTGGCGCAAGTGTGCGGTCATCCCTGCTAGCGTAAACGTTGGTACCTGTTGAGTTGCGTAGGTGTGCGGTCATCCCTGCCTGCGTAATGTTGAGTCCCTATATATGTGCAGGAGCGGTGATTAAAGTCTGCTCTTGTAAATATTGGCAGCAATCAGGGCTATCCGAGTTCCAAGGGGGAAAAATGGATTTTATTTATACAGGATCTACATGTATTATTGTACATTGTCCAGATTGTTTGTATTATGACTCCATTAAGCTGACTTTATCATACCTATTGTTCCTCAGGTGAGCGATGTGGCCCTTGGGCCTCTTGTTTTTTTTTTTTTACATCTGACTGACTTCTATTTCTTCCGTTTTTCATGATCATGACAATGATAAAAGGTCAAGGTCAAAGCAAACTTCTCAGAAGTCTTTTCATTCATCCGTTTGTCCATTATTTAAGCAGGGCCCTTTGAGATGATCACCATTTGGATGTTGTGTAGTTTGCTCTGCTTTGGAATTGAATTTCGTTATTTGGATTTTTTTAGACGGTTGTCAATTTGTTATTGTCATTTTCATTCCTCAGTTAATAAACATATCACAGGTTTTCTAGAATGAAATACCCCATGTAGAAAATACCAAATTTAAAATAAATTGAATCAAGTATGTAAATATTTATTGGTTAACATTCCCTGAACTCTTTAAAAAAATAATAAATGCAAGGATTGTCCTTACTGCTCATTTCCATTCAATTGAACAATCGATCGTAGCTCTAATAGTTAGGAAAATTAGATATTGTCTACATTAATATTACATATCGTCTTAATGTTTCTAATAAAAAGTTTTACTGAAGATTTTTTAAATTAAATGTTCACTGGTAAGAATAAAATCATTTTGAATAATAATCAATGCATTAAAACCGTAGTAGTATATTGTTAACTAATAAGCTTTAATACGTTAAATACAACGCAATTGCAAACATTTTTATTTATTTATCTTAAACTTAAAGTCCCATCCCCAGGTGGTCACTGATAAACACCAAAAAGATTTCAAAACTGCATTCAAATATCAACAATGTCAAACAATTTAATCACAATTTCTTTGCGTTTGTATGTTTAAAACATGTACATAATTTCAGAGTGATTTATCTACACAATTAAAGGCTAAAATAAAACGAGACCTTTCTATGATGCATGCGTTTTGTATTACGTGGTTTTTTTTTTAATTTTGCTTTTTCTATATTTAAAAACATTGATTATGCGGGTATTATTTGGTTAATGTTATAAGTTTCAACGAAAACTTACTAATATGAAAAATTGTTTAAATCTTTAATGGTTTAACAAATCTGACTAAACAGTTTTAGGATTATACATAAATATAAATAGTGTGAACTTTTACAGCAAAGGACACAAAGATATAAAATAAGTAGATTTCGTTTATATGGTTGTCAGTACTATTGTTGGCAATATCTACGACAGTATAACACAATCTGTAATCTAAAAAAAATATAAGTCGTTAGCATCATTGCGTGGACCCTGAGGTCCACGCAGAAAATATATAAGCGAGGTTAAACCGGATGCAATGGGGAAAATTCAGCCTGCGCATGAGCTAGCTTGGTTCCTGTGCGTAATGGGTAGCTCAGGGAACCAGGCTAGCACACGTTTATCTGAATCGGGATCGGGATGCCGTGCCATATGTGTTAATAATTTTAAAGGCGCTGTAATTGTAATGTTGTCGGTAAACAGTACAGAAACAAAGTATTCCTTGTAAAGAAATGACTGGCATGTGATATGAACTATCAATATTATGAAATAAGTTAATGTTATGCCGAAACTACAACATGCATCAAATAGCATAATTTGCAATGTTTTGTTGGTTTTCCGAAAACACAATCATGTTACTAATTAACTTTACTTTTATAGTAGGCGAGGCTAGAGTACTTCTCGATTAAATTTTTTAAAGCATTTAAGTATGATTGAATAATCATGTCCCTGCATAAAAGTTTCAATCTCAAGAAAAGTACATCAAAATATGAAATTTTTAATTTACACAAAGCTGTCACTGCATAGTTAACAAAGTAGTGCGAATCGTAATGTGTGCGCAAATAGTAGAATTCACCGAATGCATGATACTATACATGCAAACTTCATTCATAGATAGATCATAATTATTTTAGAAGTATGAACCCTTTAAATTCTGAGATAAAAAGTCAGGGCTATACATAAATGTATACGTAATACAACGTACAAATTTAGTGGTTAAAAGCAGAGGGCTATAGTCGGTGGAATCTCTGATAATCTTAAGGCTTTCACGTTTTCGTTGGAAACACCTGCAAATGGTCCACGTATTGTAGTCCTTTTTTAAAGGACAGCAACTTGTTTAATCATAATCTGCTCCAGTATTACAATATGTTAGTTCTATCCTTATTTAGTTGTCAAACACCTATGAGGAAGTATGTCTCGTACAGGTTATAGTTTGCGAAGATGTTCGATAAAAAAAATGTATGCTTTTACTATTCTTAACAACCAATTAAGGCCCCGATTTGAGATCTTCTAAGGCTAATTTGGATTTTGTCAATTATTTTGGAGTCCATCGCACTATAACAGCTGTTCGATCTATGTTCTACCATTGTATTGTTTCCAGATAAAATAGCATATACCACAGAGACACTTTTAATGTGATAAGTAATCCTTTGTACGCACAGAGGGAATGAACCGATTTCCTTTAAATGTTTCTTCGAGAAGAAAATCGATTGGTCTTGATCAAGATGTCATTTCACTCTTGTAAGGATTTCTCAAAGTAATTTGCAAAATTTCATGCTGTTATTTAACTTTGGAATTATTGATTTATCATCTTTTTGTGTCATCTGCTCAAGACATTACATGGTTTCATTTATATAATACAACTATTATTTTCTTTTTATGAATAAGGAAATACATGTGGTTAAAGTGCATGTAGATGTATATGTTAAAAGAACAGTGCAAACGAAAAAAAATACCTTTAGGATTTTTAAGAAACTGATTGTAAATGCTGCTACTTCGAAGTTTGTTAGTTTCCTTCACAATTTACAAAACGTATAACGAGGCTGCTGAACATAACCAAAGGCTGAGTAATTTGTCTACGTCAGGCAGCTATATTATATTACGGGAACAGCAGTCTTATTTAAATATTCAACACGACAACCTCGCAGCGGACCGGTTAAAAGAGAAACAAGGTAGCAAGTTTCTAATCAATTTCACCGCCAGCTTATGTTTATAAAGGGGCACGGACGAGGCAATCTCCATTCCACGCTTCTGGCGTTTGTTAAAGCACCCCCAGACTTGTGTCCGTGAATTCCTGAGGAAAGGCTGTGGTTACCCAGCTAGCGACCATCACCTATACAATGCTGATCGAAGCAAACCAAAGAACCGATATTGTCTGCGATTGATCCAAGTCTTCAAAAGGTTGCTACGGAGATTTCATGACGGAAGTTTAAGATTTTGTCGCTCCTTGAAGGTAAAGTGTTATTTGATTGGTATAGGAATTTAAAACCGGGATGTGCTGTTTTTAAAATAATCTGTTTTCAAAATACCAAAATAGGAATGTATTAGAGACGCCAAACAAAAAGAAAAATTTTAACAGAAAAACGACGTAAAACAAAATGATTAACGTAAGATATAATATACCTGTGCCCCAAAAAAAATCGAAATTGGAAATGTGCATTTAATGAAAATTTAAAATGTATACGTAGTCTGTATATATATATATATATATATTTATACTTGTTTAAAAGATAAAATGTGCATTGGTGTTTCTTTTGCCGTTTTTCAGAATATCAGCACGGTAACTAAAATTTCAGATTATGATGTTATTCATTAAAACCGTCCTTATGCTGGCAATATAACCAATGGCAAAAAATAAAATTCATTTAAGGAAATTTATGCTTCTGTTATTACCTCTAAATTTTCCCCAAGTTTAGATCAACAGCAATATTTCATTTCGAGTTTAATAAAAATTTATATGCGATATGTGTCTTGTGGCTAATGTATATGAATCTTGCCTCTGCTTTATCAATCTGTAATGAATTCTCTCTTTGGGATTGAATTGTCATTGCTATAAAAACAAGATTAACTCGAGTAGCATAAATTCCCGATAGCAGTACGAAAAGAAGCTTCTCTAGGGACGACTGAGCTAGGAAAAAATGAATGCAGAATTGTTTCAGCAAAACTCTACACATATTGTTTCAAACTTTGATCGTCACATAACTACGCAAAGCTGGGGTTGTTGAGTTCTTCGCGACATTTGGAGACATGTGTTGGTAGAAATAAAAATAGTTGAATATCGAAAAAGTTAAAACTCTTATTAGTCCGATACCGGTTTTCACCGGAGGAGACTATAGCTTTCCTCTGCGTCCGTCTGTCCGTCCGTCGGTCTGCCTTCAGTTTTCCACACTTTTTTTCTTTATGCGTTTGAGGAATAATATGAAATTTGCTGAACAGCTTCAAAATGTCAAACTAAGTTTACACTTTTGTAGCGTCTGGTTGACATATTTTCGAGAAAATTAATTTTTTATATTCCATTTTTTTTTAATGTTCGGACTCGTTATCGGGTTCGGTGTGTATTGAATAAACAAGGAAAATATGTAGTCAGTAATAATATCGTGCATTACTTGTATCATTCCTTTAATTGTTTCTAACTAACAAATAAGTTCTGTAAAATAGTGTCAAGCATTGTGTTGTAAATTTAAAAGACAGGGGTTTTTTTTGTATTATTACAATCGGGTTCGTTATGGGGTGGGTCTGTTGATTCGAGGTACAAAAGACGGTAAGAAATGATATTCTGCATAACAGTGCATTGTTTTCACAAATTTCTACAAACCGGTAGGGGACGTGTATTGCTTATGCAATACTCTCAGAATACTTGTTGTTTGTAATAAACAAATAAGTTCTGTTAAATAGTGTCAAGCATTGTGTTGTAAATATTCTGCATAACAGTGCATTGTTTTCACAAATTTCTACAAACCGGTAGGGGACGTGTATTGCTTATGCAATACTCTCAGAATACTTGTTGTTTATAATAAACAAATAAGTTCTGTTAAATAGTGTCAAGCATTGTGTTGTAAATATTCTGCATAACAGTGCATTGTTTTCACAAATTTCTACAAACCGGTAGGGGACCAGGGGCGGATACAGAATTTGGTAGTTAGGGGGGGGGGCGTGGATAAAATTATTGAGGCAGGGGGTTTGGGGGCCGCCTGAGGCCCCCTGTGGGTCCAGGGCAAAGCCCTGGTGGGGGCCCAGGGGGTGAAGCCCCCGGAAGCTCCTGGGTTTTCGTGTATTTTGAAGGTAAAACCAGGCTCAAAATAGTGGTATTTTTTCAGTTATGTACAGCTGTACACTTTACACAAAAGTATATAACAATTTGACACATATTGTTACTTATACCTAATACATGTATTGGATTAAAAACAAAATATTTTAGGCATTTATGAACTCCCAAAATTAACCAGGTTATCAAAGTTACAACATTCTAATGACGTTACGGTATCAGACCCCCTATTAGCTGTTAGAAATATCTGATGCATCAAATCTTCAATATTCTTATATTAAAATAGTCTATTTACCTAGAAAAAAATTCAAAAAATATACAGTTATTCGGAAATTTCTGATTGCATCCATATATGGAAATGACAGTGCAGTCTACACTTGAAACAAAACTGGTGGGATGATTTCCAGTCGATTCTTGGTCGAAGCCCCAAGTTCAGGGCCCTGGGGAATTTGATGCAGCCACCATAATAAAATGACCAACACTGCTTGTTTTAAACACAGTTTAATTGGTTTGTTAACAGAACCTGTCAACATGCATTAGGATTAGATGTTTATAGAGCAGCAGAATTACAGTCAGCATAGCACAGAGGTGTAATATTGAGTCAGGCATAATTATAAATAAAGTGAAACACGAAATGCTAACTTTTCTATGTAAAATTTATCAAATCATCTACAGTCATGCATACTTTGAAAATTTTAGGGGGGGCGTACGTGCGCCCTCCACGCCCCCCCCCCCCTTAAATCCGCCAGTGGGGACGTGTATTGTTTATGCAATACTCTCAGAATGCTTGTTTTATTGGTTATATCAACCAAATTACTGCACAGTAAATGTCGCGCGGTGCTTCATTGAGGGCAATAAATAAAACATACTTGTTTACAAAATTTTCTTTGAAAAAAAAATACTAACTTTAATAACATGGTTGAAAAACAAGTTCAGTTTGAAAAACAAACGCATCCCAATTATTATTGTAAAGGAACAAATGTTATTCGTTGATAAATGCCTTTCAATTTAAGTCATTTCGATCGCAAAGTGCTAGTCAATCCACGAGCCACCGTAAAAGCTACCTTGACCGGCGTAATTAGCTGGAAAATCGCCCAAATCATAATTATCAATCAGATTCACTCGTCCTTGATCTATCGGTTCTTTGACTTCGCATTTTTAAACAAAGTGAGTCGAGTTCTGGAACACATTTTCTAATTAGACAACACCTTCTTAAATCTGAAACACTATTGTTTATTTTGATTTACTAGTATGGTATTCCGCTACTAAATAAATCGGGTAGTAATGGTGAATCTTTTTAACGACCTCTTCTTGCTGGTAATGATCAAGTAAAGACCCCTGTTTTGATGAAGATAGTTGTACATACTAGTCATCCACTTGGAGAGGAGAAACTGCGCAAACTATCCGCGGTTAATACCAGTATAGAATATAACATAAAAGTGTTTTATCCTTTTAGCAACCATAGATTAAAAGAGGTTTTTTCCCAAGAAGTTTCCAGGACAAAAGAAATTACGACAGGTCCACGAAAGTAGAGACTGTATTATTAAACAAACATTAATCTTTGATCTAGCGCCAGCAAATCAAAACCCGGATCAAGTTACAATCAAACCGAGAGAGAAGATTACACATCAATCAAAGATGATAAAATGTATTTTTGTGGGCTGTGTATGTGGCGCCAAATATTATAGAATGTAGAGTCTTTAATAATTGCGAATTGTGTTTAGTGTAGGTAGTTTAATCGTTCTTAGTGTAAACTTTTCACTGACTTGTTTTCGTTTTCTTTTATTTAGAGTAAGAGGGATTATTCATATAATCAGATGGAGGGAAGCATGCAAAAAACAGACATGTTCCTTGGAAACATGTCATCCTTGAGCCAACCCAATTCAAGCTTTGCTGCAGCAAATGGAAGTTTCGAGGAGGACAAAATGAAGCCTCCAGAATATGTCAGGATCATTAATGGGTTTGTGATTCCTGTTTTAGCTGTTGTGATCCTGATCACCAATGCTGTTGTAATCGCCGTCTTCAAGCGTCAGAAGACGTACGGAGCAAGCCAGGCGGGGCTGGTGGGAGTCGCTGTATCGGACACACTGACCATGCTATTTCCAGCACCATTTTACTTTGTTGAATATTGTCTGCAATACCAAATCCCATGTGAATTCGTTTCATTGAAGAATTGGATTTCTCTGTTTTTGCCGACAATTACACATACTGCATCAATATGGTTGACGCTCTTGCTGGCAATACAAAGATACATGTACGTATGTCATCCATTTACCGCGAGGAAAATATGCACACTTCGAAACACCACCGTATTGATTATTTTAACATATATCCTTGCAATTCTTATGCACCTGAGCCGATTTATTGTGTCGAAAATAGTTTATATATCTGAAACAAACTGTGTCTATTGGTTTAGTGAGTACATTGATGTCAACGCCTACCTGATTTCGTATTTGTTCATTCGCATCATTCTCATCCAATTTGTGCCTTGCATTTCACTTATCGTTTTAAATGCAAAAATGATTTGTGGCTTGAGGAACATCACTAACAAGAAGATTGAAATGAATTGTAATTCAGAAAACAGCAGCAGTGCTGTTAAAGAAAACATGCGCGTGACCATTATGATTGTATGCATGGCAGCCATAACTCTCTTAGTTGAACTTCCGGTTGGGATCATTCAGTGCCTCTATGTAGACATTTATCTTTCTGGCGCTACGTTTGACCAATACAATTTGCAGATTTCTGAGAGAATCGTCAACCTTCTTATAATCTTATCATACCCAGTTAACTTCCTATTGTTCTGCAGCATGAGTTCTGAGTTTAAACAAACTTTAAAACACATGTGTTGCTTTAGTCCAATGAAGAAACAAAAAACCCCAAATACCTACGTAACCCGGGCAGACGCTGACCAGAACAACGGAAATGTGTGCGAGAAACAAGGCCTCCTTAAAGTGTCAACGAATTTGTAACAGCTATAATAAAGAAATATGGTATCATCAAGTTTCTTTTGATATGCTACAAACCTCAAAAAATAAATCTTGTTCAAAGTACAAAATTTCAATTATGCTGTTCATGTGGGTAATTATAAAAAGTAGTGTTGATACAATAAGATTTAAATCATATTTGCTATAACAAAACAAATATATAACCAACCTTATATGCAATGGCCAAGAAAAACAGTAGACGATACTGTAGAAATAGTACAAGCTATTCTTTCAGGAAATAAAAAGAGGCCCAAACTTCCTCGAAGAATGTCGACCATGCGTCTAGTTGACTTCGACAAAATGTTCAACTAATAGACCATGTTGTAAGTACACCACTGTTAAAAATATCAAATAGATTAGAATGGTAAAGTTTAAAAAAGTAAAGAAATGTAGAATTATAATAGAAGACGATATTTCCTGACTCTAACAGAATAAGATTACATCAATTTTATAAATCAGCTAGTTGAAAAACTTAAAAGATTATATCAAAAGAGGAGAATTGATTTCTTTAAAGAGTTATACATAGTGATTACAGTCCAGAAGAACTAAAATTATAATCGTAATTTTTCCTCAAATGTTTTTTTTTTAGGTCAAATCAAGAAAAATATTCCAATAAAATGCATTTAACTTTTTGGGTAGTCTAGTGTTTAACCGATTGATTTATACACAACTAGTATATTTTCAATATTTGTATGTTTTGTGTATGTCATTGTGTATAGCAATTAGCGCCTCGACGGACCCTGGTCACACCCATTTTGTTTAGGCCCCGCCTACTTTTCCAGTAACCGTACAAGCATGATATGGGTCATTCACTCATATTAGTCAAGAACAAGTGAAAAGCTGTCAATGTGACAGCAAACCGGGTTTTCTTTTATATGAACTGTATCCATAATCCATGTCAACCCGTATCCAGTGAAATGGAGTACCCTATATGCAACATTTTGCTAAAAAGTGACTAAGTTCAAAAGCCAGTATTTTTTTCATAAATAATCAGAAATCAAAATCCTAGCAATATGCACACCTCTGATATATGTACAATTAATCTGCAAAAGAACAACTACCTATCTTGAAAACTGTAGGAGGAGTTATCCGTACAATGAGGGTACCCTATATGTAATATTTTGCCAAAAAATGACTAAGTTCAAAAGCTAGTATTTTTTCGATAAATTATCAGAAATCAAAATCCTAGCAATATGCACACCTCTAATATAAGTACAACTGATCTGCAAAAAAATAACTTCCTATCTTGAGAACTGTATGATGAGTTATCAGTAAAATGAGGGTATCCTATATGCAATATTTTGCCAAAAAATGACTAAGTTCAAAAGCTGGTATTTTTTCGATAAATTATCAGAAATCAAAATCCTAGCAATATGCACACCTCTGATATATGTACAATTGATCTGCAAAAGAACAACTACCTATCTTGAAAACTGTAGGAGGAGTTTTCCGTACAATGAGGGTACCCTTTTGGAAGCCGCCCGCCTGCCCGCCATTTTAATAACCGGATTTTTCCGTTGGAAAACCCGGTTAAAAATCCATATACTTAATTTATGCTTTAAAATCTGATCTTTTTTTCTATGTCTTAATTCAGAGCTCCTTGTCTAAACCAAGACAATATAACATTAAAATGGCCATTAACATCTTTTTAAAAAATATGGCATGAGCCTTGTTTACAAAAATTGTGAGCTCTCTGTAACATTTCTTAAATGTATTTCGCTCGACATACAACTCGACAAATGATTTTCAAATATAATTGAGAATTAGATATACCCTAGAAAAGAATTGTAACCATTTGACATTGACATGAAAAATTCCAGCTCAAATCGTGACCACGCCCCTAGGATTTGGCAAAAATTGGATTGAATACTGCAACATCGACTAATGCGCGTGTTTTGCGTCTAATGTACGTTTTTGAAACCAACAAGAAAAAGGTATAGCGATAATTGACTTGAGGTTTACTTGACAAACGAAAATTGTTTTGATGGATCCATATAGAATTTTTTGAAATATGATTTCACAAAACCAGTTTCCAAATACTTTTTATGAATACAAAAAATTCATAAAAAGTATTTGGAAACCAATATCGGTGTCATTAATAGTATAGTATTTTTTTTTTAAAATGATTCTTTATCGATCCATCAAATAATGCTATGGTATGTTGAGCCCCCTTAAATATTATCAAACCTTCAAAGACGTAAGGAATGCATGGTGGATGTTTCACTTTCAGTCATCGTTCCATTTTCTGCAATGTTCATCATTGGCTCTATTGTAACAAGATTACCGATATTATTTACTTTCTAAATCCTCTATATAATCAACCCATATGTGACTTTTTATATCAAAAGTATCTTTCGCACTATTGATATCAATTTACCACACAGGAAATTAAATCGGCATTAAGACAACATACAGGCACAAGACAATAAATATGCGATTGGGAACTGGACTGGTGAATAGATTTGGTCTTACTTTCTTTCGTCCCGTATGAAACAATTATTCTAGTGCGTCATGTTCGTATATATCGCTCCTATTTGAGTTTTAATCAGTTACAAGCAATTTCTACCATAATAAAGGATGTTCCGACAACTGAAAAACCTTGTTATGTTTTTTCTTTAATCTTTGGAACACCTTTTTACAAATTAACCGTACGTTAAAAGGGTAATAAATTTCGACAATTAACCGAACCCGAATCTTCATTGTATACGGATATATAGAGGCAGCATATCAGTTTATACTGTATGATAAATGACTTGGATATAGATAGATTAAAGGTGTACGAATACAGACTCTGTGTTTGATGCTAACATACTGATTACGACTTCCTATTTCGAAAATGGAGAACATTAATAATTCTCAATACAAGGTAGATGTGTTGCCTTTGAAGAGATTGATCTCCGTTCAATTAGATGAATCCGGTTTACATGTATATAGTAAAAACTGGCTGTAAAAGTAAACCTATCTCTCCTCAAAAAATATATTTGCAGTTCTTTTTTCTGCTGCGTCGTTCCAGCAGAACTTGATACCATTGTTGTACCGGTAATACCTTTATATCGTTTTTGAATATTAAGTAATCAGTAACGATGGAGTATTTGACCGCCTTTGCCCTCACCGTATGCAACAAGGGTCCTTTCATCTATGTGACCGCTACTTAACTTAATATGCTGATCAAGTAAGTAGGTAAATAAATTTAATGTGCGGTCCTATCCCAATGTATAATGCAAAATGCTGGCTCTGTACAAATCTCCAGTATTGGTATCTTTGCAACAAACAGTTTGTAAATACGACTGCAATAAAGATTTGATTTTTTGCAGAGCACTTTATTCATGATGACAGAAAACAACTTGTAACGAACCAGTGACATGGAACTGTAACAATACCGAAGTTACTTGATCTTGTGAAAGTTTGTGACGAACCGTAATGCACGATCTCCATCGGTGTCCTGCGGGAAAGATTCAGTATATAGCATTTCACTATCTGTTTTATGATTGTTACGGTCCGTGAAAAAATATGTTAAAAGGCTTCTTGTATTCAGTTTTCTGTGGAGTTTGTTTTGAACTTCCTTGTAAAATGTGGACTTGTTTTGGTAATTTTGAGAAATGAAATATGCGAAAACACTTCTGCTTTCTCCCTAGGAAACAAGGCGTAATACAACGCAAATATACAATGAAAATACAAGGAGAACGGTTTTTTATGCAGCTGAGACTCTTAAGTTTATGACTGATTTATTATCGATTTATCGAGAAGAAACTTAAAAGAGCATGAAGAAACAGCATTAGCTATCCTCTGCAATCGATGGTATCTCTTAAATGTGTTGTGGTATTAATGATTGCAATTATCCAACGAGTCCCTCTGAACGTATGGAAACATGTCCTTAACTAGATCGTTAAGTACCTGCATGCGTATTATAGATGTATGTAAAATGATAGAATATAATTGAAACGACCAACCTACTCGGAATTTACTTTATCCTGAATAAATCAAGAATAAAAAAGATACATAAATTCAAATGAGGATTTTTTTCTTAAGAGAAGTAATAAAATCATAATCATCACTTTTTATAAACCGTCTTTTGTAACATGATGTATTTTGCTATAATTGTTATTAAAGGTACTCCGAAATTTCGTGATATAAAACATTTTCCTTAATAACAATCATGTGTTCCAGGGATTCGCATTGCTACATTCATGCCAGACATCACATCGTGTTGTTTACTTACTCTTAGATCAAACGATATGTGTTGTTGTGTTGTCAATTTCACTTTCTCTTCTATCCTGTTTCGTGGTTAAGTTTTAATCAATCATGTCTTTCTGACAGCGCCATTTTGCACAAATGACATCCGCAAAGAACACTTTTGGTGATACTACAATCTTACGGATTCAGTGTGCTGATAAAACAGAAGTATGTTGGCTTTTGATTTGTTTCTATGACAGGTTATCCATCATCTAAGCAGCACAGTAGGCGATACCAGATTGCATTCCTTAGTGCCAAGAAAGAAATACAAATAATGCAAAGAAATAAACCCTTAATTTTGCTCTACTCGACAAACTTGTATTTGAAATGTATTAGTACGTAACATGTTTTTTCAGAATTGCTTTTGTTTTTAAACAATTTGTTTTTTGAAACACTTTAGATTGGACTCTTGTTTTTGAACAGATTATTTTTTTTCAGATATCCAGGTCCATGTCGGAAATGTCTTTGAAGAGCAAATTATTTAAAATCATTTCAATTTGAGAAATTTTAATATCTTTTTAAACATCCTTCATTACAACAAAAAATGTTCTTTGTTGTAATTAAAAAGTATGAAGTATATTGAGCAAATGTAACATCTAGTATACTTTAAACATTTATAATTTGACCAATACTAAAAAATATATTTAGCAGAGAAACTGCATGTCTTAAGGTATCTCAGTTCTAACGTTTTGATTCCATTGCACTCATGATCATTATATCTAAAATGAATACGATTTTATTTATTATATCATCAAAACACAACATATTTTACATACAATTTTAATGAATAAATAAAGAAATATTGAATACTAATGTATATATAAGGATTGTGTTTTATCAGAACATCAAATATTACTGGCCGTCTGAAAGAAAAAAAATTGGAGAAAAACATTCCAATAATGTTATTAAAGATGGTACAATTCGAGATGGCGGAGATAAAATTACTCTTCTTTACAAAGAAATCTACTCACCAGCCAGATCTGATTTAGAGTATAGCTGCATGGTATATAGATCAGCAAGCACTTCTTAAATCAAGACCTCCGCTTGTCCCGGGGGTGATTTTCTAGAGTTTCTCATAGACAGTTTAAATGTCTAAGCAAACGAAGCATCTCCTGGCAATTGAATATCTAAGGCCACTTTACAATATATGTAATCAAAGGCATTTTCTTGTAACCCTATTTAGACAATTTTTCATTTCATAACATGACGATTTATATAATATAAAATAAATAAACGACTCTTTTATTTAAGAAATTAAAAAAATAAATCGATGTTTCGCATTCGTTTCAGTAGTCGCATTAAGTCTCCTCAAAATAGTGGCCATGCACAGTATTCAGACGCGACCGAATGCGATCCATGTCATTGCAATGCAACGCACCAACATTAGTACTCGTGAACGTCATACAACTTTGTATATACTCGACTTGGTACACGATTTTCAAATTAAAGGTCTTAAGATGAATCGCAGCTGTCTATGTGTGTGTTTTGCAACCATAAGACTGTTGTTCAACGTGTCTCGTGTAAGCTTGCAACTTTACACGATCTATCAGCTTCAATTTACAATACTTTACCATTGTATAGTTACCCTGTATAAACATCTCCCGGACCACAATTGGCAATAAATGCTGCTGCACCAATACCTCCTCTCCGTCTGGCGGGTTTCTTTATACCCCTTATACATGTATATATTTTCATTTATACCGGTATATTTACCCTTTCTGACTTGCACGAACATTTGTACCATGGATCGCAGGAGCACCGAACGTCAAATCTTACCGGCAAACGTTCAATTGTCCATTCACTTGATCACTCACGCGATCCTAGCGCTTTATCTTACAATACTCGCTTTCATTGTACAACAATTGCATATGGACGCAAGATATATCGCATAATTAATGCGTTTAGATCGCACAGCGGTCGCTTAAGATTGCGTAAAGTTCGTACGAATACTTTTTCATATGCGATTACTTCGGCAACAGTTTACGATCCATATCTAAATGTTTTGGTCGTATGAATATTTAGTCGCTTCTGCTCGTGTGCCAATTGTGAAAGGGTTTTTAAACACATAGGACGACACGTTATCAGGAGAGAACCCCTTGTATTAAAAACAAATTTTAAACGTAAAAAGGCACTCTATTTTACTACAATCAAGATTTTAACAAATTGTGCGAAAGTTGAGATATTAATTTTATTCATAATACAATGAACGAACTCTTCCCTTGCCTTGTGTGTAATTGTTACTTTTTTTCCACAGCTGATGTTGATAAAAGCAAAACAACTTTACTTCCAATCTGTTATGTTAAAACTGTCAATATTTTATCACAATAACTTGCTTGCATTCGTTATACAATAAAAACATTAATTGCTAGCGCTCTCGAGCGCTAGCAACTACATTAGTCCTTTTCAATGGAATGCGCATGCTCGACTCCATAGTAGGGGATTCTGGGAATACTGTACTACTGTAGATAAACTGTACCATTTCACTGCACGAAAAGTCGCGTTTAATATAATTTTATAGATTCGTTTACCAAATTATATTTCTTGTTTTTAATATAATTTGTGTATAACGTTATATTATATGCAAAATATAATGTCATTTACTTGATTGGATTTTATAATAAAGTATAATTAGATTTAATGCGATATACAACAAGAATAATGTAGTTTAATAGAAAAAATTATACGTTTCGTTTAAGAAAATTGACATTCATACGTAAATACATTTATACATAAAGTTTATTAATGTTTCTGGTATTCAGGAAATATATATGATAATTAATTTGTCATTAATATGTTATTTTATACAAAATAAAATGTTGTTTACGTACTCATTATTGCAAATACACAAAATCGTCTATATGTATCAAAGTATCTGATATTATGTTCTGATTTAATCATGGGAGGGGTTCGAGACGGTAAACACAAAACATCCTAATGATTATTTTTTCAGACACATATAAGTAGATTAGATACAATATACAAAAAAAGAATAATAAAGTTTAATAGAAAAAATATATAGGCTAACTATGATAATTTAATTAATTTAGTTTGATCTTTATATGTAAATTTGCTTATACTTGAAGTTTAACTAAGTTTGATTTGCATTAAATATACGTGATAATTAATGTGCCATTAATACATCTTTCATTTAGAATAAAACATTGTTTATACACTAATACAAACAGACAAAATATTATAAAGCATCCAATATTATTATATGCTGCAGCTCTGAACTTACATGTATACGAGGAAGGGGTTTGGGACGAAAAAAAACCCCACTAAATTAATCACTTCAAAGAAAGATTTGTAGTAAAAAAATAAACAACTCACAAAGCAAGTAAAAAAGATTCAGGATGAGAGAGAGAGAGAGAGAGAGAGAGAGAGAGAGAGAGAGAGAGAGAGAGAGAGAGAGTTTGTTTGTTTAACCTCTACGCGCATGCGAATCAAATTAAGCCAATCAAAAATCGAGGGAATTCTGAACCCGCCAAGCTGCGTTTGAGATAACATGTCGGATTCGAGAGAAGTAGCGAAGTAGATCTATCAGAATTTAGTGCTCTTGGACTGATGAATCATCAGATTCGTACATCGACGAAATCTTTAGGAATACATCCATTGTCAAGTGCCGAAAGGGAAGAAAAAGTCACCACCATGTCAAGCAGGTAGAGCGCTCGTGAGAAACAAGATGGCGAAACAGTCCCACAACGGCACACATGGTCAGTCCTTTGCCTCAACTTCTGTTCTTACATGTAGCAGCACCTTGGAGAAAGGTTCGCCGGCCAGTAGTACCAGTTGTTTAATAGGTATGGTGGTGATTACGGTATCGATAAACAAGCGTCCCATTAACACATGCTCTTGTAATTTTATAGTTACTTCCCCTTGTGAACATGATTATTTCCCTTGTAAGAATTACAGTCAACTCGTAACCAAACTGATTTGTAATCAAATAGTCGGATAGTCCGAGTGAAAAATAACTTAAAATAACATGATTATGCCCACAGTCATAACTTTTTAATATTGATATTCATTTAAATAAATATTGTCGGGTATGTCATATTATCAAATTACCATATATTATCTACCGGTATAAGTATTTGTACTCACAGATGCTTGGGGACGGGACCCCAACCCCCATATTCACCCCCCCCCCCCCCCCACACAATCACAAGTTATTTTTTTACCATTTGACACCTTATGAAATTAAAGAGACCATCATTTCCAGCCGGTCAGTACTTTTTCAGTTATGAGCCCGTCCTATGATATCGCGGTAGTTATATTATTTTGTCAAAAAATCTATCGATACGAAAATATTTCCAGAAACTAATGTTTTGTGAGTATATACCTCAGTAATGTTTAACGTGTCTGTTTACAATGTCTAAAAATATTCCGACGTCAAATGTCAATTTCAGCGCGTGCTACTATAAGTAAACAGAAATACCGCGATACCATAGAACCAGCGATATGATAGAAACAAGTATAAATAATTTAAGGATTTCCTAGCGAGGTGTCAAATTTTACAATATGGTGTCTGCTGACATTGCAAAGTCTTTGCTTTTTATACCAGGGGTATATATTTTATTTCTACATAGCTTTTGCGTTAATTGCGTTTTTTAAATGTAGCATAAATCAACATATGTAGTTAAAAATAAATGATAAAAAAAACTCGAGAATGGAGAGGGGGGGGGAGCAATGATTAAACACACAAGTTTCAAATTTAATCAATGTTGATTATAATTTGTCCCAAGTTATTGCTTCCATCACTTTTTGATGATTTTTTATAAAAATACACCTACACTCAAATAGAAGTACAGTTGAAATCGATGAAATGGAAAATATATCCAAGATATCTCCATTCATTTTTCACTCATAAAAGTTCACAGGAAGGTAAATAAATTTCTTACGGAAATTTATAATAGGAAATGTCTACATCTTTTCACCATCTGGAAATCACTTGGAATATATACCTTGCACAATTTTTCAATGTTATCCAGGCTATTTCATGGCTGGTGCAATGAAAAATCCCCATAGACTATTTTGAGTTGTATATTGAGATCTGAAGGGGCAAAAGCCAAAGGGGTGTTTCAAAACAGATAATCTGAAGATATTTCATATCTATTTTGAGGATGAACATAATTTGAGCACATAGGTATTTATGATTATCAGAATATCAAGAAAAAGCGAAAGAAGAAAAAACTCGGGACAGAGTGTAGCTATTAACCAAGAATTGCTACCCATTATAGTCACAATCTGTGACCTATTGATTAAGAGTCGGCTTGGGTATACGAGTCGGTTTGGGTACGACTTGACTTGATTCCCCTTTGAGGACTAGAATAACTCTTCAATGCCTGTATTTTGATTTATTTTCACTATTTTGATGAATAGGACCAGCATCGTGGCCTCTTTTCAAGTTGAGAAAGATTGAGTTTCAGCAGGAAAAAATCTTGGAGGGGCAGAAGGAAATCATCGCTAAATACTCTCTGAAAGTAATCCATCGCAAAAGAAAGGAAATAAGAAAGTTAAAATATGTGTTCCCAGCGAAGTACATGTAAGTATATTTGATGTCAATAAAATATTGGTCTGATTTGCTATCTTTAACATATAACCGCAAAAAAATATAGGGATGGGACAATACACCAGTGCATCACAGTATATACTTTGACGGTATTTGGATTGATACATTTACCATTAATACAGCGATACCGTAACGAACTTTTTTTTTTATTTTCCAAAAATATCCGAGCTTCATATATCAGCTATTTTAAGTCCGTGCGCCTAATATGAAAGTACAAAAATGGCAGAAAACCTCGTAAAGTTGTCAAATCGAAGCTAAATCTGGAGTGTGGAAAACTTTCGGATTACTTGTTTATGAAAAGTAGTGAATACAAAACGAAAGTAATTTGTAAATTGTTCAACGTTCATTTTAAATATAATGAAATCACTTTGGACATGTGGTAATACATAGACAGATTCAATTAATTTTAAGCCCTTATTCATGTTTTCATTAAGTTGCAATGTATCGTGATATGTATCATATCGCATCTCATGTATCGTGATTTGTACCAAATCTGCTAAGTAAAGTATCGTCCCAGCCCTGAAAAAATTCATGACTGAATTGAAGCTGCAGATTTTTTTTTCAATGACTAATCTATTGTAGCTTTTTGTTGAAATGTTTTTTGAATTAGGTTTTGCTGGAATCTTGTTTGGGGGGGGGGGGGGCTAAGAACTAGTGGATTGTGTGGTATATTCTCTGACAAAAAACAGGAATTAAAACAGTAGGCTTCATCTGAACACAACATTTTACAAAGCTTTGGCCTTTGGCTAAAATAAATAAAAGAATTGGGTGATAAAGCCTTTCATTTTTGTTGTACACCTGATTTCCACACCTAAAACTCATGATGTTCTGTATACCTTACTGATTTTTTTTTTTGCATGTTTGAATGTAATATTGCTGAGACATAACATACATATATTTGATAAGCATAAATGTTGTGACTGGCTTGTATATTAATATATATTCAATCATTTGTACACATCTAAAATTTTTGTTAATTGTATTATACAGGCTTATACTGTAATGTACATGTGGAGCGTATTGAGAGGAGTTATCTCAATATCAGCAACTATATAATTGTATGGCCTTGGTATGATATTTTGTAAATGCATACTTTCAGATTGCTGTGCATGATGGATACTCCCATGGAATTACCCTAGGATTGTAGTGAAAAATGAAATCTGATGATGGAAACCAAATATTGAAGTAAAACTTTTTAAAGAATTAATAACTTAGACCACACCAATAAAAAATTTTGTTTGCAGGGTTCGACACTAACCTTAGTCCGTTAGTCACAGACTAATAGATTTTCATACGGATGAATAAAATTTCTGTCTAGTCTGTCCGGTCAAACTAATAAAAAGTTTTGCTTAAAAAATGTGTAAATTAACAATGTGTGATTGTCGACATTTTAATGGAAAACCCGGACTGTATTTTTATTATCTAGCATATGATACATTGCAGTGATTATAGAGTTACCGAGCGAAAACAAAAGAGGTATTGCAGGATATTATGGGTGACTTGATTATTTCTTTGCCGTAAGGGGATGTCCGAGAAAATTAATAGGTTACAAGCGCACGTGTTCACAACAACAGCTTCGAAAGGGACGCTTATGTGTTTTAAAAAAATAAAGGTGAAACGAATCTCCTGCGAGTTGTTTAATTTAAATGAATTGTTTTACGTTAAATAATTTGTGATAAATTGCTTATTATTTTAAACAGATTTTTAAAGAACTTAGACAATGAAAAGAACAAGGTAGCTCATAGCCTGGATCTAATTTGCATAGATCTATTTATAACATCTGTAATGGCGGCATACACCTAGTACACAGAGATAGTGAATACGCAGCTCATTGCTATGTACTGCATAGCACAATACAACTAAACATGTGCAACACCTGTAAGAAAAACATTATAGTGTATATTATGCACCCCTTTCTTACAAATGCTATTTAAAAACTCCATACTATATATAAGGCAAATACGGTAATGCTTTTTTTTTTATTTCTGATTGGCACATAAAATTGCCTGCGGACTAGTTAAAATGAACAGGCACTAGTCCGGCTGGACTAATGCATAAAACGGATAGTGTCGAACCCTGTGTTTGTCAGATCCCGCACTTTTGTATTTAAATAAAACTTTAGAAATAATATTATAATTTTTGTTGCAATGTTATATTTTAGATGCAATAAACAGATATTTCCTGTCTATGCAAGATAAAGGAAGGAGAGAGTCGATTCTTTCAAGAAAGGAATGGATCTGTATCAAAGGAAACAAGGGTATGCCCAATTATATGCACTGCATGTTTTGAGAGTCTAGACCATACATATGTTCAAATGTCCCCGTTTACAACTGCCAAAATCATGAACTTGTATTGAAGTTCTAATTTATGCTGTATTATATACAGTGACTGTTCCATGATTTAACTTACCTTTTGATATTAATAAGGAGTTTTGATGTATAAATCGCATTTGCAGATAAGGCAAGAATTAACAGAAATGTAAATACTTGTTATTATGCCCCCTTCAGACAAGGGAGGGAATACTACATTGCTGTTGTTGATCGGCCGGTCCACCAACAATTTCCTTTAACGCAGAGGTTGCTCCTATTGATATGAAATTTGACACACAGATTCATCATAATAATATTTTGGTCAAGTTTGATTTAGAGTCTAATTGAGCAATTTTTGACTTGGATATGGGAAAATCCCAATTATTTGCTTTTTCGTTCATTTCTTTGTATAGGTCTCCAAGGAAGAAGGGGACAATTGTGTTTCACAAATATCTCTTGTTTTTTGAAATATAAAGTCTCATAACTGCAATGGTGTGTGCAGACAAATTTTCATGATGCACAAACGCCTGTTACTCCTCTTTCAATAAACAATGATTTAATGCTTAAATAAATTGTCTGAGGAGTTTAAAAGAAAAGCCTGAACATTTTACAATGTTGGCTTTTTAAAGACAATATGTGTGTATAAACGTGTATTTATGTGTGTATATATGTTGTAGAAAGTGGAAGTTATACTATAGACAGGCTGTCAGGCTGTATTTAAACAAAAGACCTCCTGGGATGAGGAGAAAAAGAAACAAGTAGAACCTGTATTTCTTGTCGAGTACTTGATGATGTCATCAGAATATGAAAATGATTGGGAAGATGACACAATATATGAAATCACATCTCTAAAGTGGTGCTCTGACGAATGTTTAATTGGACACCAAAAGTTCTGCTCTGAAATCCAAATGTTCAAAAAGGCAAAGTATAAGACGTATAAGGACCAACAAAGAATCATCTAGAGACAAACCAGAAAATATATCAAATGAACAGAAATGGGCCATTTGAGATTTTTAAAAGAGTTGCTACTGTCATGTATAATTAGCTCACCTGAGCTGAAAGTTATTATATGGTTTTACTGATATGCAAGCATTTTGACATATACATTGTTGATTGTATAAAATTGTTAACTCCGTCCCATGGGCAATTTTTGTTTCTCGCAAGAGGTTCATATTTTGATGTAGGTTTATTATCCATGTATAAAGAGTTGTTTAACACTTCTTGAGAACTGCAAAGCTCAATATGTGATATGACTGTAAAATCATTGCAAAAAAGCTTGATGTATTGTTGTAGTATGATGAACCTAAAAATATGCTGGGTATTTTTTTAAATACAGGATCTGATATTACTTGTTCAACTCATACTGTTATATAAAAGAATATTCATTGTGTATTTTTTTATTGTTGAATTTTTTTTATGCTGATCAATTACAGATTAAATTTGGCCATTATGATTTTCAATTTTTGTCATATTGGCATGTAACCAAGTCATACTTTTTTTTATCTCAATTTATTTACAAATATGTTTAAGTTTATTTCCAGTAATTAGTGCATACATCTTTATAGCATAATAGAACTGAAGACAATAGGAAGTTATTTATTTTTAAAGGGAGCTCTGTTGGCAGTTAGTTGCAGATCTTGATACCCAAGTAAGAGAAAGGTGGCGTCTCTGACCGATCCTTTTGCTCTTGCTTGTGGGCGAGTGAGGCTTCCCTGTCAAAGGCTTGTATAAGTTTAAAATCGTAGATCAAATTATAAACTAATCACATATATGAGTGATATAAAGTGGTTATTTTAATGAATATTTTATCATAATTTGTTTCTTTTGTTCTAAGTAAAGAGTTAGAGACTAGATTTTTGATAATTTATTGAGTAAAGAGTAGTTTTTATGGACATCTAGGCAGTTATACCGGACTTTTTGTATGTATATCTTTCAGAGCTTGTTCCTGAAACTTGGGCGTAGACTAGAAAATTTACGGAAAAAATACAATTTTTATCTCAAGTTATTTTAATCTACATATTTATACAAGTTTCACTTATATAATTAATTAGCTTAATTAGCTCTATAGTGAACAAAATTTGTTGTTAAAAATATACAGGAGACAATGCAAGAGTGTTTTGAAAGGGCTTTGCTGGCAGTAAGTTGCAGATCTTGATACCCAAGTAAGAGAAAGGTGGTGTCTCTGACTGATCCTTTTGCTCTTGCTTGTGGGCGAGTGAGGCTTCCCTGTCAGTTTCTTACAGATGCAAGAAATAAACAAGACTTGATAAGACATTTCTGAGTAAAATATTGGGGAAACTGTTTTCTTTTTATGATAAGTAAGATTGAGTTGAATATTTATAGTGTCATAACTATATTTTACATTCTGTACATGCATATGCCAGGTCTTATTTCAGACCTTAATAGGATAGACTAGAAGAATTTTTATTGCAGGTGAATTTTAAGCAGGAGACAATGAACAAGTATTTTGAAAGGGCTTTGCTGGCAGTAAGTAGCAGATCTTGATACCCAAGTAAGAGAAAGGTGGTGTCTCTGACCGATCCTTTTGCTCTTGCTTGTGGGCGAGTGAGGCTTCCCTGTCAGTTTCTTACAGATGCAAGAAATAAACAAGACTTGATAAGACATTTCTGAGTAAAATATTGGGGAAACTGTTTTCTTTTTATGATAAGTAAGATTGAGTTGAATTTTTATAGTGTCAAAACTTTTTTAAATTTTGTACATGCATATGCTTGATCTTATTCCAGACCTTATTAGGATAGACTAGAAGTATTTTATTGAATTTCCATGATTTAAATTTACCATTTCGCCAAATTTTGATAATCAAATACGGTATTGTTTGCATTGGAAGTTTGTGTAAATTAAAATTACTTTATATATGTTCCAAAATGTTAACTGAATAGTCTGGTCATTAGAATATGTATTTTTCTTTTCTGTATAATAAATTTTCAATATTATAATGTAAAACCTAAGGATTTTTTTTTAAATCACATGAAGTGTTTAAAATTAGATATTAGAGATGCACATTTACATCCTATTATTGAACAATTTGTTCATTCAATTTAGTATAATTTGGTATTTGTATGCATCATATATATAAATATATAGGGGTTTTCAACGCTATTCATATAATATGATTGTTAATACATATCTTCTCTGAAGTGGTTTTCATGGAAACTCTTATCTATTTGCAGTTATGAACTATAGAGTATGTATGTAGTATGTATGTTTCTATGAAAACATGCTATTTTCAAAATACATGTACTAGGAAAGAGAATTTGTGTGTTAATAAAGTAAATAAGCAAAAAAAAAAAATGATTACTTCAGTATTGTCAACTTTTCTTTATCCACATGCATTATATAGAAAAACTGACTTTGTCTTGTAATTTATGTTGTATATGAAAATACGCAAGTTAAAATAGAATTTATTTGCAGACCATGCAGCAATTTTTATGGCTCTGTTTCAGTTGTGTTTTTATTTCCTACTAGTCCATATAGATTCCATTATTTCCATTTAATGTGTATTAGCCTGCATTTGCTTAAGTCAAATGTGCATTTCACAATTCCAAATTTGGACATTTTACCTAAGTATTTTTTAAGAACTATATCAGAAATTGTAATGGCATCCATTCCATATGTATCTGATCATGACGTATATATTGTAATTTTCTAAATTGTGACTTTTATGCTTAAAACTTTGAAATGTTTTGCTCTGTAAGAATACATGTATTTTTTTTTTTTACATCTTTGAGACTTTAACATGCAATAAAATCGAATCTTAAGTGGACTTGTGTGTGATTTTAATTTTCAAAAATGATAGCAAAAACAATTAAAAAAAAACAACTTGATGTTTGAAGTTATATAAAGATGTATGCGGTGGTATAATTATTTAATTAAACGAAAATAATAATGACTTAAAATATATACAATTCCAGTTTATATTGGCAGGTTTAATCAAAATATTATCGTCGCATAAACAAGAGGTATAATGTAAGTCGATAAAAGCGTTTATTTGAATGTTTTAGGAAGTTTAAGATATCCGTATATAATTTAATTTTTGACAGTTTTATAATGTAAAATGTAAATTAAACGAGAACAAATAATGAATTAAAATTCAACATTAAATTTTATTAACCAAACAAATTTAATATATCCATTAAACTTAATTTTTTTAGCATCTTTAATGAAAATTATACGTTTTATATACAAGAGGTATAATGTTAGTTTACGGAACACTTAAATCTGTACGTATGAGTAAGTTTACAATTTTTCCGACATTATTAAATTTGTTCTTTTACGGAATCCAGTAAACTCATATTAAATGCTAATTATTTTTAAACGTTTTCGGGCACACAATATGTAATACTACATACTTAAATTTTAAATAATCGTAACGTTTAAATTGCATTTAAGGTGAAATTAAACGCGACTTTTCGTGCAGTGTTTGAATTTCGTTTTATCATCTTCACGTGAAGTTTTGTGTTTTATCGTTAATGTCAAAAAGTAACAGTAGCTTCCGTCTTATATAATGAAAAGTTATTTTCAATATTATAATAAATAACATGTAGCTAGCTTTATCTTAAATTCCTTCAAGCTCGGAAAACAACTTCGGATATGTTTTCCGAGCCTGTCGGAAAGGCCCGAGAAGATACGATTGCTACAGTACCGATGGTTTCTGAAAAATTTCACCTCGAAATTGAAATTACAGTAGATACTAAATGATTAGGGCACAGCCAATGAGCTATGCCATTGCCGATGTGAAGCCCACTCTAGATTCACAGTTTTAGATTGAGACCCCACTCCAGCACAATTCCAGTACACCACTGTGCCTTCCTATTGTTAATTAATCGATTCAGAAATTTAAACCAATGTTCTAGAAATCTGCTTCTGTGATTTATGATTGCTACAGCGCTAGCTCACCAATCTTTTTAAAAGATAAGCTTGTACAATAATAAAGGTAAGAAACAGTTGATAGTCTGGTTTTCAAGATACTTACATTTTGAACTCCTGGGGACACCACTGCAAATGGAGCTAGAACACACTTTATATCGATCGAGAAAAAAATCAAAAATCAAATGATTACATATGGGCACCGGATAACAAGAAGTTCATTCTTAAAAAAAGGAAGATATCGATGCAACAGACAATTTAGGAGCAATGTTGGTATAGTATTAATTAGATGTCATATAGAAATTGGATCATCTCGTTTCTGACAAGATTTTATTAGTTCCAACCATTTGGCCACATATGTTTGGTCTGGAATAAGAAAACAAGTCATCTTAGAACTTTTATGAAGCTTAACAAAGGAAACCGATTAGATTTTCATTACCCTACACAGACAGGAGTGGTACTCATCAAACACGCAGTGTGAAATTATTTATACGTACACGTACTATTATCCAATACTAATTCATTCCTTTCATGCTACTAATAATTTCGGGCAAAGTACCTTTATAGTGCTCAATTAATTTTATAAGCAATTTGCACCATACGGTATATTCTTTATCAGAGGCATCTCAGGTGTTTAACAATGCAAAAAAAATTGCGTTGTTTATCTAAATATTTTTACGCAGTTTTTATTGTTTTATCTGTCTTCTGGGGTTTACTGTTCATTGTATTCAATCAACCTTAAAAGCTCGAGAACTAAGCTTTCCATTAATCCGAGGATTGCAACATCTGGCTATTTAGATAAAATGACTGTACGAGAAGTATGTGAGAGCCGCTGACGGTAGATTCGCTTTCCGTTGAGTACACATTGATTTGTGCGATAGATATGGCGCTGCACATTCTATGAGCTGGGTAATGGCATAAAACCAATTTGATGTCGTATGCCTGGAAGTTCAAAGGGCCACTGTTCCGTATTTTGTTATATAGAAAGATATGAAAGAGGTCGTTTTCAATCACTCTTTCCAATCTTGTCTTCAGCGTCAATTGATTAGAGGGTATTCGGATAAAAAAGAGAAACGCCAGATACAATGAAGTTTAGTGTCACGTGGAAATTTTGTGTCCAACAGCTTCGTTCCTGCAAATTAAAGCAAATTTAATATGATTTGAACTTAGGAAAAGACGTGAAAAGGCCATCTTCGACTTCTCATTTTTGGTTATATACTACATTTTCTTCGGTCATTACTGTCACATTTTCTAACCTCGGGGTTGATTTTAAGCATGTAGAGATGATTATTTTGAAGTTGTTTTATGATGACCATAAAAAATGGCTTAACGAACAATCGTTTCTTTATTCTGGTTTGATAAACTCAATCAATTATTACTTATCATCTCTTTTTAGCTATATGCAAAATATCCTAATACCAAAACGGGCCATTATTACAATATGTGTCTCATATTTTCTTTTCCCCCTTATTTAATTAAGTTTAATATTTTCTTTTTTCCCTCAGTTTTAACATTTACATTATTTTATCATCAGAACTGCTAACGTAGAATGCTAGTTTTGTGCTCTTTTTTGCTGAAACCGAACAAAAGCTCTTCAAGCCATTAATAAAATTTCACGTTGGTCTATGCTACAGTGTATTCTTGACAAGTATTCCTTTTAAGGGAATGATCGGCATGAAATATCATTGGTCAACTCTGTTTTTATAATATACGCAACATACAGTAAACTATATATAGCACCGTTTTATTGAGTTCCGAAATGGCAAGGCGTGATTCTTTGCTTTTAGTAGGCGAATTATACTTCCGACTAATATTCTTACGCATATGTGAAAAAAGTGATTTGAATCATTATGTATGTAACTCTATAAATGTTTTATTTTCAGGGTAAACGGATAAGATTATCGTTTTAGTAATCTACGTCAAATTAAAGATTTAAATAAGGATAGTAAATAAAATATTGCAAGGCGAAATGCGTGCGCAAATAGTTAAATTTGCGGGATGCCTCATATGGACACAACTGTAATCGGCCGAAGCCGATCACAAAAATCACTATAATATTAATTTGCATGTTTGTAAAAGATTTATTTATATTACTTCTAAGATTGATTTAAATCTAAGGCATGTGTTGTAACGTAATCAGTGTACTGACTTGCAGTTAGGATTTTGTATATATCGGATGCACATAGGCAATATGCACATACATATAATAACGTCCTTGATAACTTGAGAGACTTATTGACCTCTTTATAAGGAGCCAATGTCCGGTGTGAAAACTATTGGACGCAATAGCAAAAGTCTCCAGCGTAAACCGCTATCAAAAGTAATCCAATATCTCGTTAGATATTTCTCACATCAATCGGCTGTTTAATATAAAGAAAACATCACCGTCAGAACCAAAAATAAGAAAGAAAATTCACTATAGTTCCGAAAAAACAAATTAATATTGAAATTACAACGCAAATGACAATTAACGCCGTAAAATGAATTCCCAATTCATAGGATTTTCATGCAATTTATTTCATTACTGCGCTCATATTTAGCCGAAGATTATTTTGGGTTGAAGACCTTTCTTTGTTTCAACATTGATTCTCAAATAAACCAATCCAATAATTAGCAAAAACTTTATGAAGCTAGGAATAGTTCTGGAACAGTTTGAATATCATACGAATACAGTTAGTAAACAAGGCACACAGTGAAGAATACAGTTAGTGGACAAGGCACACAGAGAAGAATACAGTTAATGGACAAGGCACACAGAGAAGAATACAGTTAGTGGACAAGGCACACAGTGAAGAATACAGTTGGTGGACAAGGCACACAGAGAAGAGTACAGTTAGTGGACAAGGCACACAGTGAAGAGTACAGTTAGTGGACAAGGCACACAGAGAAGAGTACAGTTAGTGGACAAGGCACACAGTGAAGAATACAGTTAGTGGACAAGGCACACAGAAAAGAATACAGTTAGTGGACAAGGCACACAGTGAAGAGTACAGTTAGTGGACAAGGCACACAGAGAAGAATACAGTTAGTGGACAAGGCACACAGTGAAGAATACAGTTAGTGGACAAGGCACACAGAGAAGAATACAGTTAGTGGACAAGGCACACAGTGAAGAGTACAGTTAGTGGACAAGGCACACAGAGAAGAATACAGTTAGTGGACAAGGCACACAGTGAAGAATACAGTTAGTGGACATGGCACACAGTGAAGAATACAGTTAGTGGACAAAGCACACAGAAAAGAATACAGTTAGTGGACAGGGCACACAGAGAAGAATACAGTAAGTGGACAAGGCACACAGTGAAGAGTACAGTTAGTGGACAAGGCACACAGTGAAGAATACAGTTAGTGGACAAGGCACACAGAGAAGAATACAGTTAGTGGACAAGGCACAGAGTGAAGAATACAGTTAGTGGACAAGGCACACAGAGAAGAATAAAGTTAGTGGACAAGGCACACAGTGAAGAATACAGTTAGTGGACAAGGCACACAGTGAAGAATACAGTTAGTGGACAAGGCACACAGTGAAGAATACAGTTAGTGGACAAGGCACACAGTGAAGAATACAGTTAGTGGACAAGGCACACCGTGAAGAATACAGTTAGTGGACAAGGCACACAGAGAAGAATACAGTTAGTTGACAAGGCACACAGAGAAGAATACAGTTAGTGGACAAGGCACACAGAGAAGAGTACAGTAAGTGGACAAGACACACAGAGAAGAACACAGTTAGTGGATAAGGCACACATTTAAGAGTACAGTTAGTGGACAAGGCCCACAGTGAAGAACACAGTTAGTGGATAAGGCACACATTTAAGAGTACAGTTAGTGGACAAGGCCCACAGTGAAGAATACAGTTAGTGGACAAGGCACACAGTGAAGAATACAGTTAGTGGACAAGGCAAACAGAGAAGAATACAGTTAGTGGACAAGGCACACAGTGAAAAATACAATTAGAGGACAAGGCACACAGTGAAGAATACAGTTAGTGGACAAAGCACACAGAGAAGAATAGAGTTAGTGGACAAGGCACACAGTGAAGAATACAGTTAGTGGACAAGGCACACAGTGAAGAGTACAGTTAGTGGACAAGGCACACAGTGAAGAATACAGTTAGTGGACAAGGCACACAGAGAAGAGTACAGTTTGTGAACAAGGCACACAGAGAAGAATACAGTTAGTGGACAAGGCACACAGAGAAGAAGACAGTTAGTGGACAAGGCACACAGAGAAGAATACAGTTAGTGGACAAGGCACACAGTGAAGAGTACAGTTAGTGGACAAGGCACACAGTGAAGAATACAGTTAGTGGACAAGGCGCACAGTGAAGAATACATTTAGTAGACAAGGCACACAGTGAAGAATACAGTTAGTGGACAAGGCACATAGTGAAGAATACAGTTAGTGGACAAGGCACACAGTGAAGAATACAGTTAGTGGACAAGGCACACAGTGAAGAGTACAGTTAGTGGACAAGGCACACAGTGAAGAATACAGTTAGTGGACAAGGCACACAGAGAAGAGTACAGTTTGTGAACAAGGCACACAGAGAAGAATACAGTTAGTGGACAAGGCACACAGAGAAGAATACAGTTAGTGGACAAGGCACACAGAGAAGAATACAGTTAGTGGACAAGGCACACAGTGAAGAGTACAGTTAGTGGACAAGGCACACAGTGAAGAATACAGTTAGTGGACAAGGCGCACAGTGAAGAATACATTTAGTAGACAAGGCACACAGTGAAGAATACAGTTAGTGGACAAGGCACATAGTGAAGAATACAGTTAGTGGACAAGGCACACAGAGAAGAATACAGTTAGTTGACAAGGCACACAGAGAAGAATACAGTTAGTGGACAAGGCACACAGAGAAGAGTACAGTACGTGGACAAGACACACAGAGAAGAACACAGTTAGTGGATAAGGCACACATTTAAGAGTACAGTTAGTGGACAAGGCCCACAGTGAAGAACACAGTTAGTGGATAAGGCACACATTTAAGAGTACAGTTAGTGGACAAGGCCCACAGTGAAGAATACAGTTAGTGGACAAGGCACACAGTGAAGAATACAGTTAGTGGACAAGGCACACAGAGAAGAATACAGTTAGTGGACAAGGCACACAGTGAAAAATACAATTAGAGGACAAGGCACACAGTGAAGAATACAGTTAGTGGACAAAGCACACAGAGAAGAATAGAGTTAGTGGACAAGGCACACAGTGAAGAATACAGTTAGTGGACAAGGCACACAGTGAAGAGTACAGTTAGTGGACAAGGCACACAGTGAAGAATACAGTTAGTGGACAAGGCACACAGAGAAGAGTACAGTTTGTGAACAAGGCACACAGAGAAGAATACAGTTAGTGGACAAGGCACACAGAGAAGAATACAGTTAGTGGACAAGGCACACAGAGAAGAATACAGTTAGTGGACAAGGCACACAGTGAAGAGTACAGTTAGTGGACAAGGCACACAGTGAAGAATACAGTTAGTGGACAAGGCACACAGAGAAGAATACAGTTAGAGGACAAGGCACACAGAGAAAACAGTTAGTGGACAAGGCACACAATGAAAAATACAGTTAGTGGACAAGGCACACAGAGAAGAATACAGTTGGTGAAGAAGGCACACAGAGAAGAATACAGTTAGTGGACAAGACACATAGTGAAGAATACAGTCAGTGGACAAGGCACACAGAGAAGAATACAGTTAGTGGACAAGGCACACAGTGAAGAGTACAGTTAGTGGAGAAGGCACACAGTGAAGAGTACAGTTTGTGAACAAGGCACACAGAGAAGAATACAATTAGTGGACAAGGCACACAGTGAAGAATACAGTTAGTGGACAAGGCACACAGAGAAGAATACAGTTAGTGGACAAGGCACACAGTGAAGAGGACAGTTAGTGGACAAGGCACACAGTGAAGAATACAGTTAGTGGACAAGGCACACAGAGAAGAATACAGTTAGAGGACAAGGCACACAGAGAAAACAGTTAGTGGACAAGGCACACAATGAAAAATACAGTTAGTGGACAAGGCACACAGAGAAGAATACAGTTGGTGAAGAAGGCACACAGAGAAGAATACAGTTAGTGGACAAGACACATAGTGAAGAATACAGTCAGTGGACAAGGCACACAGAGAAGAATACAGTTAGTGGACAAGGCACACAGTGAAGAGTACAGTTAGTGGAGAAGGCACACAGTGAAGAATACAGTTAGTGGACAAGGCACACAATGAAGAATACAGTTAGTGGACAAGGCACACAGAGAAGAGTACAGTTTGTGAACAAGGCACACAGAGAAGAATACAGTTAGTGGACAAGGCACACAGAGAAGAATACAGTTAGTGGACAAGGCACACAGAGAAGAATACAGTTAGTGGACAAGGCACACAGTGAAGAATACAGTTAGTGGACAAGGCACACAGTGAAGAGTACAGTTAGTGGACAAGGCACACAGTGAAGAATACAGTTAGTGGACAAGGCACACAGAGAAGAATACAGTTAGTGGACAAGGCACACAGTGAAGAGTACAGTTAGTGGAGAAGGCACACAGTGAAGAATACAGTTAGTGGACAAGGCACACAGAGAAGAAAAAAGTAAGTGGACAAGGCACACAGAGAAGAATACAGTTAGTGGACAAGGCACACAGAGAAGAATACAGTTAGTGGACAAGGCACACAGTGAAGAGGACAGTTAGTGGACAAGGCACACAGTGAAGAATACAGTTAGTGGACAAGGCACACAGAGAAGAATACAGTTAGAGGACAAGGCACACAGAGAAAACAGTTAGTGGACAAGGCACACAATGAAAAATACAGTTAGTGGACAAGGCACACAGAGAAGAATACAGTTGGTGAAGAAGGCACACAGAGAAGAATACAGTTAGTGGACAAGACACATAGTGAAGAATACAGTCAGTGGACAAGGCACACAGAGAAGAATACAGTTAGTGGACAAGGCACACAGTGAAGAGTACAGTTAGTGGAGAAGGCACACAGTGAAGAGTACAGTTTGTGAACAAGGCACACAGAGAAGAATACAATTAGTGGACAAGGCACACAGTGAAGAATACAGTTAGTGGACAAGGCACACAGAGAAGAATACAGTTAGTGGACAAGGCACACAGTGAAGAGTACAGTTAGTGGACAAGGCACACAGTGAAGAATACAGTTAGTGGACAAGGCGCACAGTGAAGAATACATTTAGTAGACAAGGCACACAGTGAAGAATACAGTTAGTGGACAAGGCACATAGTGAATAATACAGTTAGTGGACAAGGCACACAGAGAAGAATAGAGTTAGTGGACAAGGCACACAGTGAAGAATACAGTTAGTGGACAAGGCACACAGTGAAGAGTACAGTTAGTGGACAAGGCACACAGTGAAGAATACAGTTAGTGGACAAGGCACACAGAGAAGAGTACAGTTTGTGAACAAGGCACACAGAGAAGAATACAGTTAGTGGACAAGGCACACAGAGAAGAATACAGTTAGTGGACAAGGCACACAGAGAAGAATACAGTTAGTGGACAAGGCACACAGTGAAGAGTACAGTTAGTGGACAAGGCACACAGTGAAGAATACAGTTAGTGGACAAGGCGCACAGTGAAGAATACATTTAGTAGACAAGGCACACAGTGAAGAATACAGTTAGTGGACAAGGCACATAGTGAAGAATACAGTTAGTGGACAAGGCACACAGTGAAGAATACAGTTAGTGGACAAGGCACACAGAGAAGAATACAGTTAGTGGACAAGGCACACAGTGAAGAATACAGTTAGTGGACAAGGCACACAATGAAGAATACAGTTAGTGGACAAGGCACACAGAGAAGAGTACAGTTTGTGAACAAGGCACACAGAGAAGAATACAGTTAGTGGACAAGGCACACAGAGAAGAATACAGTTAGTGGACAAGGCACACAGAGAAGAATACAGTTAGTGGACAAGGCACACAGTGAAGAATACAGTTAGTGGACAAGGCACACAGTGAAGAGTACAGTTAGTGGACAAGGCACACAGTGAAGAATACAGTTAGTGGACAAGGCACACAGAGAAGAATACAGTTAGTGGACAAGGCACACAGTGAAGAGTACAGTTAGTGGAGAAGGCACACAGTGAAGAATACAGTTAGTGGACAAGGCACACAGAGAAGAAAAAAGTAAGTGGACAAGGCACACAGAGAAGAATACAGTTAGTGGACAAGGCACACAGAGAAGAATACAGTTAGTGGACAAGGCACACAGTGAAGAGGACAGTTAGTGGACAAGGCACACAGTGAAGAATACAGTTAGTGGACAAGGCACACAGAGAAGAATACAGTTAGAGGACAAGGCACACAGAGAAAACAGTTAGTGGACAAGGCACACAATGAAAAATACAGTTAGTGGACAAGGCACACAGAGAAGAATACAGTTGGTGAAGAAGGCACACAGAGAAGAATACAGTTAGTGGACAAGACACATAGTGAAGAATACAGTCAGTGGACAAGGCACACAGAGAAGAATACAGTTAGTGGACAAGGCACACAGTGAAGAGTACAGTTAGTGGAGAAGGCACACAGTGAAGAATACAGTTAGTGGACAAGGCACACAATGAAGAATACTGTTAGTGGACAAGGCACACAGAGAAGAGTACAGTTTGTGAACAAGGCACACAGAGAAGAATACAGTTAGTGGACAAGGCACACAGAGAAGAATACAGTTAGTGGACAAGGCACACAGAGAAGAATACAGTTAGTGGACAAGGCACACAGTGAAGAATACAGTTAGTGGACAAGGCACACAGTGAAGAGTACAGTTAGTGGACAAGGCACACAGTGAAGAATACAGTTAGTGGACAAGGCACACAGAGAAGAATACAGTTAGTGGACAAGGCACACAGTGAAGAGTACAGTTAGTGGAGAAGGCACACAGTGAAGAATACAGTTAGTGGACAAGGCACACAGAGAAGAAAAAAGTAAGTGGACAAGGCACACAGAGAAGAATACAGTTAGTGGACAAGGCACACAGAGAAGAATACAGTTAGTGGACAAGGCACACAGTGAAGAGGACAGTTAGTGGACAAGGCACACAGTGAAGAATACAGTTAGTGGACAAGGCACACAGAGAAGAATACAGTTAGAGGACAAGGCACACAGAGAAAACAGTTAGTGGACAAGGCACACAATGAAAAATACAGTTAGTGGACAAGGCACACAGAGAAGAATACAGTTGGTGAAGAAGGCACACAGAGAAGAATACAGTTAGTGGACAAGACACATAGTGAAGAATACAGTCAGTGGACAAGGCACACAGAGAAGAATACAGTTAGTGGACAAGGCACACAGTGAAGAGTACAGTTAGTGGAGAAGGCACACAGTGAAGAGTACAGTTTGTGAACAAGGCACACAGAGAAGAATACAATTAGTGGACAAGGCACACAGTGAAGAATACAGTTAGTGGACAAGGCACACAGAGAAGAATACAGTTAGTGGACAAGGCACACAGTGAAGAGTACAGTTAGTGGACAAGGCACACAGTGAAGAATACAGTTAGTGGACAAGGCGCACAGTGAAGAATACATTTAGTAGACAAGGCACACAGTGAAGAATACAGTTAGTGGACAAGGCACATAGTGAAGAATACAGTTAGTGGACAAGGCACACAGTGAAGAATACAGTTAGTGGACAAGGCACACAGAGAAGAATACAGTTAGTGGACAAGGCACACAGTGAAGAATACAGTTAGTGGACAAGGCACACAATGAAGAATACAGTTAGTGGACAAGGCACACAGTGAAGAATACAGTTAGTGGACAAGGCACACAGAGAAGAATACAGTTAGTGGACAAGGCACACAGAGAAGAATACAGTTAGTGGACAAGGCACACAGAGAAGAATACAGTTAGTGGACAAGGCACACAGTGAAGAATACAGTTAGTGGACAAGGCACACAGTGAAGAGTACAGTTAGTGGACAAGGCACACAGTGAAGAATACAGTTAGTGGACAAGGCACACAGTGAAGAGTACAGTTAGTGGAGAAGGCACACAGTGAAGAATACAGTTAGTGGACAAGGCACACAGAGAAGAAAAAAGTAAGTGGACAAGGCACACAGAGAAGAATACAGTTAGTGGACAAGGCACACAGAGAAGAATACAGTTAGTGGACAAGGCACACAGTGAAGAGGACAGTTAGTGGACAAGGCACACAGTGAAGAATACAGTTAGTGGACAAGGCACACAGAGAAGAATACAGTTAGAGGACAAGGCACACAGAGAATACAGTTAGTGGACAAGGCACACAATGAAAGATACAGTTAGTGGACAAGGCACACAGAGAAGAATACAGTTAGTGAAGAAGGCACACAGAGAAGAATACAGTTAGTATACAAGACACATAGTGAAGAATACAGTCAGTGGACAAGACACACAGAGAAGAATACAGTTAGTGGACAAGGCACACAGTGAAGAGTACAGTTAGTGGAGAAGGCACACAGTGAAGAATACAGTTAGTGGACAAGGCACACAGAGAAGAAAAAAGTTAGTGGACAAGGCACACAGAGAAGAATACAGTTAGTGGACAAGGCACACAGAGAAGAATACAGTTAGTGGACAAGGCACACAGAGAAGAATACAGTTAGTGGACAAGGCACACAGTGAAGAATACAGTTAGTGGACAAGGCACACAGAGAAGAATACAGTTAGTGGACAAGGCACGCAGAGAAGAATACAGTTAGTGGACAAGGCACATAGTGAAGAATACAGTTAGTGGACAATGCACACAGAGAAGAATACAGTTAGTGGACAAGGCACACAGAGAAGAATACAGTTAGTGGACAAGGCACACAGTGAAGAATACAGTTAGTGGACAAGGCATACAGAGAAGAATACAGTTAGTGGACAAGGCACAGTTAGTGGACAAGGCACACAGTGAAGAGTACAGTTAGTGGACAAGGCACACAGAGAAGAATACAGTTAGTGGACAAGGTACACAGAGAAGAATACAGTTAGTGGACAAGGCACCCAGTGAAGAGTACAGTTAGTGGACAAGGCACCCAGTGAAGAGTACAGTTAGTGGATTAAAGGGACATGGTCACGATTTTGGTCAAAATTATTTTTCTGATTTTAATATTTACAATGCTTTAGTAAGGTATTTTTAATATGCAACCAATATTTAAGTGTCATTCGTTGAGTTATAAGCGAATTACAGAGCTCACAATTCCTTACTATGTAAACAATGCCTTTGTTTACATTTTGAATTTTGAAGTGAAAAGTCCTATTTTAGACCATAAATGAAGTGTTAAACGTTATGAACTGTTTATTTATGCTAAAGTTGATTAAGGGAGAAAGAAAAATCAGCTTGAAATTTTTTTTACTGGTATATTGAACCCATGTTAACAAAAACAGGGCACGAGCCTTGTTTACATATCAAAGAAGTGTGAGCTCTGTAACTTGATTTTAAATTAATGACTGACTATCAAATTTCACTTGATCATTAGAAATGCATATTTAAAGCATTGTTAATAATAAAAACAGAAAATAGAATTTGACAAAAATCGTGACCATGCCCCTTTAATGCACCTAGTGAAGAGTACAGTTAATGAACAAATGTTGTTACATATAATTATACATAAAGGCTGCAATGTTTTAACAGTGTTATGAATTCTTTAAGGTGTAGATATGAACAAATAGTAACCTTTTTGTTAATGTTCGTATGTTAATACATTAGATTTTTTGTCAAAGCAGCTACATCAATCTGTTTGAAATAGCTTACTCAAACTAAAATCTATAATAGCTAAATTAAGCTATATACATGTAGCTACATTATAAAAAGTGCCAACATGATAATTCTAAACAACTCTCAACAAAAAGAGGTCATATGTTAAATGTTTTAAACCCTTTTGCTTGGTAGTCTGGTACCTTTCTAAGAGATGAACCTTCTACTAATGCTGAGGTCATGTTGAAGTCAAATAACTTTTAAAACTCAAAAATGTTAAATGAATAATTTTACAAACACTATTCGTGGTTGCTTTTGCTTGGAGAAAAGGGTTACTTTTTCTAATTTAAAGCCGTTTCTAAAATTTGTATATTTTCAATAAACACAATATATTATCTGTATAATTAATTAAAGGTATAAGAATATTTCATAACGTAAATGTAGATCATACGTCATTCCTAAATTGATTTCATTAGTCAATATATAGCGTTGAAGTTTTCTATTCCGAATAATACAGTCAGGTTCGGTAGATCCTGTAACGCTCCGAAAGTGTTCCACTTCAAGATATCTGATATTCACTACGGGCCTATACCATACAGTGTTGATATGGGCGTTGAAACACGACCCTTATATTTCAGATCATTTAAGCGGTCATTGATCAAACTCAGCGCCAACCTTTACTGACGATAGCATGTAAATTGAACTTAAAAGAAATTATTTCTTCCATTTTAATTGAAAAATTTAAAATAAACTCGAAGTTAAAATCGCCTTTCGATAAGAACAAAAGTTTCTTGAACAGACACCTTCAATTTCCTCATTAATTTTAGAACAGAATAACGAGTCACAGGATTATAGACAGCATGCAGTTATGATATTTATAAATCATAAAAATAAAGTTTCGAAATGTGACAACTTTCATTTTAAATATATATTATTATGATATATTTCCTACATTCAGTGTAAGTGTTTAAGGGTTATGTTTTTAAAAAATAGGAATTATGAACATTAAACTGCACATAATAGACTTTTAAAAAAACCAGTAACTCAGCAACTGGATGCAATAAAACTGTTTATCAATATCACGAACGAATTAGAGGTTGTCAAACCACAGCTGTGCCTTCCAATAATTGAACCCTGCACAGCTTCAATAAACACTCCTTTGCAACACACATTTCATATTTTATTAGATAATAGATTTACGGGGCCTGTTAACATATTCAGCGGAGTCATTGCAATAAGAATGTTCTACTGATAATTAACACAATTCAATCTGTTTAATTCTTAAAATAAACTTGATAAAGTCCGCGCTTATACCAGAATGGAATGAGTACTATCTGGAATGTATTGTAATTCATAAGCTAATCGAACTAATATATTTCCTTGATGAAACGATAGAAACTGATATTGGCAAAAACTTATTGTGATGGTAATATGTCGCACATCTTAAACAGGTCAAGTACATACCGAGTTCATGAAGTCATATTTGTATGAAAGGAACCCGTTTGTCCGTGGGTGGATCAAAGTACTTGTTTTTTGTTCTATTCACATTTACTGTTGGTAAAAAGTACAACAAACTGTAAACAACGCGAACGTCCCAGTGGTACCGATTAAAGTAAAATTACAAGCAATGCAAACAAAACCGTTCATGTTTAATCATAATTAAGATAAATATATTAACGCAAAAAAACAAGTTTATCATAAAACTCAATTATAATTTATTATTCAAAATTTGCTTCGTTGTCAGTGGTACAGCTTTGAACATTAAGCTTTTTAAAAAAGAAATTAATGGACCCCTTTATTTAAAATAACTCTAGGAATACCAAAAAATATAAAATCTCGCGTTAGGATTGTGTTATCCGGACAGTCTCCACAATTCATCAAAGAATAAGCTGCTAGTCGGGTTTGGTTCGATATGTAAATACTTTTTGCAAGGCCTGCTGGGGGCCGCCTTAGTGTTCGTACATATTTTGTGCTAATATTCCTTTCTTTCCTGCTCATAATATCCGAGACAATTTTTCCTGTAATAGATATTCTCCACATTGTCCAAAGATGTCTGTTGTCCGTAGGATCAAAACTACGCCTGGTAGTCGGGGGTTGGGAGGATGATATGGCACGTTTTGTGCCGTTTCTAGATCTTGTATTTCGCAAATTTCGACTGTTTTGTCTCTTAGGTGAATTTGTTTTGGACCGCGGTGAACGGAATTGGTTGCGTTCTGTACTTCTAGATTTGTGGTCTTGACCGTGTTCTCTGGAAAAGCCACTTGGATGATGCGATCGAATGTAGCTCCACGGAGATCTCGGTGTAAATTCGTCCCCAGAATATTCTGCACTGAATGAGACATTCAACATAGATCTAGGTGTATTATTGGCCATGAGATCAGGTTCTTAATAAATATCTGAAATATAAAATAATAATACATTAAATAAAGCTTACGTATTGTAATAAATGACGATTACACAATCGAGGGGTTAGTTTTTCCCTTTGAATAATTATTATTTCAAATTCTACAGCAAAAACAAGCATCGGATTGCCAGAATCATCTTTCGTACGCCGGAGAAAATTTGCGGATATAAAGACATTCGTTGCGCTTTCTTTCAGTCTACTTTTAAAGACGATCAGACATTTTCATGGAATACCCTCTACCCACGAACACTGGGTAAAGAGCCCGATTGGGACGAATGATTGACAATAGGATCTGTGCTAGGGTTTTACACAGTGGTGTTTTCGACTCAGGACCTTCCATCTAGAAAATGGGTTTAATATCACTGCACACCCTCTACCTATTGGCTGGAAACCATTTCAAAATCCATTAAACGAAATATAAATTAATTAACAGTTTGAGCCAAAGTAGAAAGAAATTTACTTCGGACAAGAAAAAGACGGTCAGACAGATCGTAATACGGCGCCCTCTAGTAGTTATTTTGCTATACTACTTTTGAACCTCTTACCACCCCCCCCCCCCACCCCCCAACATGACATATGTTCCACACGTGGATGGTACATGTACATACAGCCATATTTGTATTAAAATTGAAGTCTTTTTTATGATATATTTTTATGAAGATCTATCATTTCGATAGGTTTAATAGCACACTGATGAAATATCTATCACTGGATAAAAAGATGGTAACCAGTATCCTTCGATAAATAGATCCACTCATAATCTGAATAAACACATGAGACCAAATTGTTAACTACAATATACGTTTTCAATAGAACGGTGCACACTTAAAAATCAAACCGTCAAACACTTTACAAATACACAATGGAAACTAATATAACAGCTTGTATAAATCAATGTTTTAACGTGATTTACTGTTTAAGGTTCAGATTTTACAATATTCGACTAGAATATCTAGAAATTGTTTTATATGCAGAGGTATCAATTTACCAGTTAATATGTACTTACCTGTTTTGAATTTGGAAATGCGTTTCATGAAAATCGAAGTCCGTGTTCAAGAGAATACGAAAAGTTTAAATGCCAGTTAGTGTCAATACTCTCAAACTACCAATTATAACATTCAATAGTTGGCAAATGTTTTAAAACTCTAACATTCTGAACAAAGGAACGAAATGAAAGTAGTTTTCATTTGTACGTTTCTTTAGAGCCCGAAATGTGTGATAGCTCTTTAATTATACATGTAAACACGCATATAATGTTTTGCATTGTTGACCGGCGTCGTGCGTCGTGTATTAGAAATGGAACATTTTTACCTTATTTAATAACTACATGTCTAATTCTTTTTAAATTTGGATTGATGCATCTTGGGGTAAAGGAAATATAAATTGTAATTTTCATTACATTTGCCCGGTAAAGGGCCTTAGGAGCAAGGCGAAATAGTCAAAATTTGATCATTTTTCAAACATTTCTTCTTTTTTTGATGCACATCTGAAAAAAAAAAAATAAAAAAAAGCCCTCTACCAAATTTGTAATTCCATGCCCCGGGTGAGGCTATGACTTTACGGCGGGGGCAATATGGTCACAATTGTTATTAAATATCCTCTTTACTTCTGCCGATGCTGAATAGAAGCTGACTGCATATTTAGAAAAACGGTTACCATAACTCATTTTACCAAAATTGTAAATGTTGTCTCAATGGAAGGAAATTTGACTCATTGGCTTGGCCAAAATTATCTTATATTGTAATTGTATATAATGTTGAAAACCTTTTTTACCTTTACTGGTTCAGTGTAAGAGCCAACTGAATACTGTGGAATTATTGAAATTTGTGGGGGACAATTACAATTTTTGTGGATAGTTGGTTGGGGTTTTTTTTACATATTCGTGGGGATTTAATTTCGTGGGTGCGTTAGTTTTCACTTCTAGTAAAAAGGAATGCCCACGACACCTAAGGCAAGGGTGCTGCCTTGGATGGGATGAGGGCTGATTATAATACTATGTTTGAAAATCTTTGATTTGTTCTGCTACTGAAACTTGATGAAAAAGATGATTACATATTTAGAATCAGAATGAATAAAGTATATTGAAGTTAAGATGAAAAAATAACAATAACAAACCGTCAACTATCTCAAAAATCCATAAAACGAAATACAAATTCAAAGGAGAGCAACACGGACCTCCAAAAGACAAAAGAGGTAGGATCAGTGCCATGGAGGAGTGAGCATCCTCTGCTGACCGGCCACACCGCCGTATGCTTTTTGTCGTAATCGGGAAAAAACGGGAAAGTCCGTAGATAATTAGGTGATTAATTATGGTCTAACAATTAGTATGAAAAACGTCAGTCAGCATGCGACCCAGTGGAAGATTGTACTTGCTGACAAGGTCGTTGTATTGACCACATACTTTCGAAAAGATGACTTCAAACGAGATTGTTGTTAGTCCTGTTTTATCGACGTGTTTGTCAGTAGCTTGCCTCGCTTTAGAAATTAGTCATACAAAGAGCATGAGTATCGAATTAACGGAAAGACAAAAACACCATATGCAGGTGATGAAGGTATAATGCTACATAAGTAAGGAAAGTTGACGACAGAAAAATTGAAGTCATTGCGTTTATCATAAAGTTGTGTTGTTCACTTACCATCAATGTCAATTTCTAGTATTATATCCAAATATGAAACAGATGAAGCAGACTGTGGTATCTTTTATTTCAAGTTCACTGGGATATATAGAGTCAACGTAAGTATGGAAATAACAATTGTTAATTGATAATACGTCGTCGATATATTTGAATGTTGAGTTGAAGGCCAGAGCGAGTGATTTATTTTGTTTTCGCGTACAAGGTTTTGAATAAATTCTGCTAGAATGGGGCACAATTGGTACCCATGGGAATTCAAACAGATTGTTGGAAGACTTAATTTCCAACAAGATATCTGTGAGCCAATGCTCACTAGTGATACCCCCGCTCTGATGTGAATAAGCAAAATAAGCAAAGTCGACGTGTAACAGGAAGTTAGCATCCGATTGTTAAAACAATAAGTCCAACGATATGGCATGCCTAAACAAATAGTGTGTTAAAATTTCAAGCATCTGCAACTTAAAGCTGCTGAGAAATCTTTGACGAAAATTTGTTTAATTTTGGCTAAAAATAAACAAAGTCGTCATTTAACAGGAAGTTGACGTCCGATTGGTACAAAAATGTATCCCACGATATGATGCCTAAACAAATAATGTGTTAAAATTTCAAGCATCTGCGTTAAGTGGTTGTTGAAAACAATGCGACAGAAATGTTTGTTACGGACAGACAGACGCGCAAGGGTAAAACAGTATACCCCTTCTCCTTCGGAGCGGGGGTATAAAAACTACATAGATGTTGTCTATCAGAAACTCAAGCATCTTTTTAATGTCAACTTCAGAGTACTTGTGTGTGCAATCAGAATCCTTTATAACAAAATAATATTTTAGTTTTCCAATGACAAGGTAAGCATTTTTACGACTTCAGTTTTTATTGAAGAAACTGTCTATGATATTAAAAAGCCTAGATTTTTAATTTGTCATGGGGAATGGTTGTATAAAGCGTTGAAAAATCGTACGTTTTGATGCTATTGATTTTGAAAAGATTTTGTGACCAAAGTTTCTAATAATTCTTTAGAGTTTTTTAGCATCCACATCTGATTCACACCACTTCTGGGGTATTTTGCTGTACAGTACTTTTGAAGTTTGTCCATCACTACTGTAAGACTTTTAGTAGGGAGTAAAGTGAGATGTTTGGTAGAACATCTCCTGGAACCTGCTATATATCTCTGTTTGTAAGGACTTTAGTGAAGCTTTGAAATCCGGTACAAATAAGCTAAATCAAATTCATTTTGTTTATTGGGGATATTAAAGATATCCATAACCGATTTATGATTTTGAATTATTTCCTGCTTGGAAAGGCTGCTATGGGATTACCATGTGTAGAATCGAAACTAGTTATTTGAATATACAATTAATACAATGTGCCTCACAAACAAAGACGATGTTGTTACTTGCCTTATTAGCAGGGACCAGAACATACTTATCGTGCAATCCATCTCGTTCTCTTCTCACTTCTGCATTATTGAAAACAGAAGGATAGATGGTTTTCATTTGACCTCTCAGTTGTTTAATACGATATTTTGTATACATCTGATGCTTTTAAGATATCATGAAAGCCTTTGCTACATGCTACAATAGCTTAGTCTTCTTTTTTCTTTGGAGAGGGGTGCTGACAAGGGCTGAATTCTGTTCATCAGATAGGCTGACTTTAGAAAAAATGCAAATTATGTAGGAATTTAAGGGAGTCTAGCATTATTCTTTTATTTAAATGCCATGGGGAAGAATTTCTGTTGTGCCTCTGGGGATTGTTCATATAAAAAAGATATACTAACTACCAATACGAGGGCTGTTCAAAAAAATTTTTGGGACATTTACTCTTGCTCCCTTGAAAAAAAAAGGGAAATCATTGAAACTTCACCAGACAGTAAACCAGGATACCTATCGTTAAAGTGAAAAGTTTGAAGTTTATGACATCATTTGTTCATTCCTGGTAATCTTGCACACTTGTCTACATCAATTGACCCAGAGCAACCACAAACTCATCGCAACGCCATTTCAGCGTTCCTCTTTGGTCCTTTGTTTTAAATACTTTACAAACGAAAGGATAACATAAACTATTCTTCATTTTTTCATCTTTTCTTTGTATTTAAAAATGGCAAGAGTTACACATTTTTTTTATTCTTCATTTTTGTGAAAAAAATTCGAGTTATTTTTTCCCAAAGTCAACTTAATGTGAAACTGTTTATACATTCATTACGAATATATCTTAGAACGTTTAAAATCAGTTTGTGTCTCAAAAGTACTTGATATTTAGTCACTTGTTTTAAGTAGTACAAGGTACGAGGTACAAATTAGTAAATAATCCTTTATTAACTTATAACTTTGAACCCTTTCCATGTTATAGGCTTTGTTTAAGCAATTTCTTGACCAGAAAAGATCTTCTTTTGAGATTCCCACCAATTTGATGTATATTGGCTGTGCCGCATTGACGTCAAAATTCAATAAACCGTCGCAGTCAGATGTCTATTACTTGGTAAATATAGTTTTACTATATCCGTATTTCAACTCGAACACTGATAAAACTTGTACAAAAGTACAAGTCATAATAATAGTCAATAGAAAATGTCATAATAAATAGCAAAGTGAGCATATAATTTGATTTTTTTTATCATTATTTGTAGGGCTACTAACACTTATAAAGTAGTTTTTTAAACTCCGAGTTTGTGCCGGCGCCGAGTACCCTCACCACCGAGTTGTTTATGTCCCGTCGTAAACAAATTATTTATTAATTATATTAATACTATATGGCCACATCGGTCCCACCCTAGGGCCTAAACCCGTTACCCAGGGACTATAGTTTACACAATTTCGGTAAGGGGCCTAATGAACATCATATTCTTAATTCAGTTTATTATAAAAGTATATGGGAGTAGAGAAGAAGATTTCAAACAGTTTCATTATATGGCCGTATTGACTCCACCCTAGGACCTGAACCTCTGACTAAGAGACCGTGAATTTTTGGCAGAGAGCTCCATTAATATCATTACCATGCATTTAGGTTTTTTCCCAATATGTGTTGGAGTAGAGAAGAAGATTTTGAAAAATTGGCCCTTTTCTTACTTATTTGGTCACGCTTAGTGGTAAATTTCACGATTTATAATTCCAATTATCCAAGAGATGCTTCAAACCGAAAATGGTAACAATTGGCCTTGCAGTTTTTAAAGGGGCATAGTCACGATTTTGGTCAAATTCTTTTTTTATTGTTTTTATTATTTACAATGCCCTAGGAATGCATCTTCAATGACAAAATAAAATTGGAGAGTCAGTAGTGAAGTTATAAGCAAGATACAGAATTCTTTGTCATGTAAACAAGGCTCGTGTCCTGTTTTGTTTACATTAGTTTAATATACCGGAAAAGTTTTTTTCAAGCTGATCTTTCAATTTCCTTATTCATTTTAAGCACAAAGAAACAGATCTTAACGTTTACCACATTCATTTTCGGTCTACAACTGGAGTTTTCACTTCAACGTTCAAAATGTAAACAAAAGCTTTGTTTACATAGTAATGAAATGGTAGCTCTGTAACTCGCTTATATCTTAACGAATGACACTTAAATTTTGGTTGCCTACTAAAAATGCCATACTGAAGCACTGTTAACATTAAAATCGGGAAAATCATTTTTGACCAAAATCGTAACCATACCCCTTTAAGAAGTTAAAAATTTGAAACTGATAACGGGCGACGAGGGACGAAGACCTATGGGTCATCTGAGTGACTCAGATGACCTAATAAAACATATCCTTTAAATAAAAGTACTTTTAGGGTGGATTTTATTTATACCTGAATTTGCAATTTAGAATAGTAAATGGTAAATATTTTCGCATAAAACGCTAAAATTTTATACTTGTTGTGTTTCCTTAATGAAAGCACATTTTTGATGTGCATCATAAAAGTTTTACTATAAACAATACATTCAAGCCAAAAATTAATAATTTAACTACAATTAAAAGCCGTTCGTCTTTGTTACTACAAGTGTGGAAAATCTAACGCCTTGTACGCCGATGGTCTTTGAATTTTGTAATCGCGAAGACATAGCCTCCGCTTTACATTATATACATAGTGTATGAATGGAGCGGGTCCCTGTTAAACGGTTTAAAAGAAGTATACAAGTTCTTCCACTGTATTATGAATTAAAAGATTTTTTTATAAAACGTATGAAGACTAGGAATATGGCAAGAACAACAAAACAGCAATTTCTTTAAATTCCCGTATAAGCTTTGGGTTTGCAAGCGGGTGACACTTGACTTTTGAGAAGGCCTTCAGGATCAAACTTGTATCTTACAAAGACAGAAAAAATGTATCAGTTCAGCAAACAATTTACTTACGTATGGATAAAATTTGCCCAGATGAGGAGATTGAATAACTTGGAAGTAACAATGATAAAAATGAGAAACAACGGACAAAATGATCAGAAAAGCTAAACCAAACCTCTTGCTAAGCTAAGCTAAAAAAAGAGATATTGTCAAAACATGCCATTTCTACTACCCTCATGTGTTTTCATGTGTACTGCGTCCCCCGCCCCAGACTAGGATTTTGAATTGTGTTCAACCCCCCACCCCACCCCGTATTCTTTTTAAATGGTTTGAAAATGTGTTTGTTTACAAATTTAAGCAAACAATTTACTTCATCATATGGCTTTCGTAAGGTTATGTATTGAAGTGTGACGAAAAGCGGTCAGTAGTAGAGAAAATATCCCATGCACGCAGAAAATTACTATTTAAGGTAGTACAAAACACCCGTGGAATTAGGTATTTGAAATATTTTCTCAAATACACAAAATAATGACAAAATTTTCTGTAAAAGTTAAATATTAATCCATTGTCTTAATTTTACCAGTTAAAAATTTTATTCATATTTAAATCATACAATTTCTTTTTAGAGACCTTTAAGTATTGCAATTTTTTTTCCCTAAAAGATAACTAACAAGAACTAATTCAGAATTTACTTCAATGTTACAGTTAAAATATATTTCTGTGTCTTAAAGTAACAAAAAGTTCTTTCGTATGAACAGCAGCACGAACATTTGTAATATATGAAAAAAAAGTAACGTAGTTTGTTGGCAATACAAATATTAGCAGTTGACTATTTCATTTTACATTCAACAGAAAAAAATAAGAAGGGTACGTCTGCGGCAGTGTGTGCGAAAATTGTAAGGTCAGATTTTTTCATATTTTAAATATTAACCGGTTTCCTTCCATAGAACAAAATATTAAATTTTCTAAAAAAAAACTGAGGATTTATAGGAAATGTTGGCCTATTTATTTTTTACTACTTTAAAGCATATGAAAAGAACATCAGGGAATGGGTTAAAGTGGGAAGTCCAACCAACCCACTGGGAGAGAGACACTTTACTCCATGGTCTTTCCCACATTAAGTCTAATAGAAAAATCTTTTGCAGAGAAATGGGGATAGAAAGGGCATTGTTGTGGTTAAAATTTTATCTATATCTTACAATTCTGTTCATCTAACTCGATCAACCTTTATGTGCACATTTTCCGTCAGATTTAATTGGAGTTTATTGGTTGCTTTAAGTAGGTCCACAACATTGAATGGTACTTGATACCCTAAAACAATTCTTCAGTATGAAAAAAAACGTGGCTTTCAGATATCAGATAAAGCAATCAAATTTAACAAAATGAATAGGTGTGGTTTAGGTCGATCAAATAGATCATTTAAATAAAAAAGATCAGACATTCTCTTAAACGATGCAATCAAACTCTTGATTTTGCATCTAATGTTTCCGGATGCCTTTCTTCGGGAAACAGAACTCTTATTTACCAAAAAAAAAAATAATCGATCATTAGAAATGTTTATTTTACGAAACACTGACATATATTTGTTTAAATAATATATCAATTCATTTTTTCGCTGAATACTTACAATGGTTATATAATACATGCATATAAGATATTTACATATAGTCAGAAAATAAGTTTTGTTAGATATATATTATATACGGTTTTAGTCCTAACGCACCGCCGTCTTAGGATTAAATCAGGCAAACAACCAGTCAAAACTTATGCATTTGAGGTAAAATGTTAGCATACCATATTATATTCGTTTTCAGTACAAACTGAACTATATTATCGTATATTTCAATGCATATATCGTGAGCAAGCTGTTAGTGTCATCGTCAGAAAAAAAGCCTTTTTGTTCCTATGTCGTCGTTTATTCGCTTTATGCCGTTGGCAAGCTGAGTGAACATTTGAATACTGCTGCTTTAAAGAGTAATGATATTTTTTACAATCAGCTAAAAGGAAATCAAAACTGCTTTGAAGATAAGATAAAGAGATTATCTTTTATAAATGAAAAAATACTTTGTTTCGATGTACAAATTCAACCCCCATCATGGTCCATCAAACCACCTCAAGTATGATGTTAACAAACTTAAACCCTCTTTTCTCAAGGATGCTCTGTGCTAAGTATGGCTAAAATTTGCCAAGTTGAGAAGAAGATGAAACAACTGGAAAGTAACATAATGGAAATAAAAATGAGAAACAACGGACAAATGATCAGAAAAGCTAAACCAAACCTCTTGCTAAGCTAAGCTAAAAAAGAGATATTGTCAAAACATGCCATTTCTACTACCCTCATGTGTTATCATGTGTTCTGCGTCCCCCTCCCCAGACTAGGATTTTGAATTGTGTTCACCCCCCCCCCACCCCGTATTCTTTTTAAATGGTTTGAAAATGTGTTTGTTTACAAATTTAAGGATACACCCGCCTCCATAACAAATTAACAAAAATATCAAAACATGGTGACTGCTTATAGAATCAAAGTACTGAAGTACTGACGGGAGTTGATTTTATCGATTATTATTTGTAATAAAATCAACGATATGTTATTTTGCATGGCAAGTTGTTCACTATATGTATTTGAATTACGCACATTTTTTTAATATGAATTCTCACGCAGGAATTGCGTGAAAACCAAATATGAATCACGTTGAGTAATATTCAAAGAATTATTCCATCAAACTACGTAACAGTAATCGAAATAGTTATGAGAAATTGTATGGACTTAAGCAAAATTGAACTCTAGTTTCTTTCAGCCAGACTCTCAGCTGTCTCCGTTAACCTCCGACAAACAAGAGAGACTCTCTTCTTGTCGGAGATTAACGGAGACAGCCCAGCGTCTGGCTGAACGAGACTATATTGAACTCTAGCGTAGAAATACATAGAATGTACGACTTCAAAAAATATCTAAATTATCCGTACCATTTAAAATCTGAATTTTTACAAGGAGTCTATAAATAAGTTTCCTAGAAAAACAATGCTTAATAACTCATTACATCGAATTTATCGATTAGAACTATATGTTGTCAGCGGTGTATTGATTTGTGCTTGGGTCCAAACACTGTTTCATTTTCGGTTTACCCGAGTAACTGCATAGGAGAGTTGATTAAATCAACTCCCCAAAATGCGGTGTGCAGAAATTGATTTCATGTTAAACCCACTTCCACCTAAACCGCGAGTCCAACGGTTGTGCTTGCTATTAATGACACGGTATCTGCGCTGTCCTAGCTATGTTCATAGTCTTTTGATATTTTGTAAAACTTAATACCGTAAAATATGGATCCGCTCCATATATCAATATTTATGTGAATTGGAAACTTAAGCTTTGGCGATTACAAAGTTTAAATTTTTTCCTCTTTGAATCCCGGATTCTTAGGACTTATTATTGTGTATCACTGATAACGGAAACGCTAGTGTACAAACATTAGCTCTAATTTGAATAATAAGTTACTTGGTAAAATGTTCACGATAACTGAAACAATCGACAGTTTTTTACCGAATTACCTGTATTAAAGGACAAAAAGTCAAGTCCAAAGTTTTCATATTTTATATAGATGCCTGCAATATATTTTATGGCATTATTACTACTTAACTTTCGTGATAAAATGCATATATATTTAAAACACGAAACTGTTGATTAGGTTTCACACACATGAATATTACATAATGGTGTCATTTTCAAGATCATCACGAGGATAACTGATTATCTAATCAAGTCAAAATTGATGTATAGGATTAATCTAATTTTATCTCTGTTAGTATCACATTACGAAAAACAATCTGTTATTAATCAATAATTCATTTTGACCTTTAGAATCAAATTTCTATATCCTCAGTAACTTATCTATGCATGTCGGACATACTGTTTCAATTTTTCATTCTGATATACTAGTACTCAGATTACCATGCTGATCTTGTTTTTTTCTATAATGATCAAAAATGCCTTGACTGACATTGGCATGTCACGTACTTTGTTCCATAATACATCGGTTTTGGGGTTAAGAAAATGAAACGAATTTCCAATTCAAAGTCAATTCTGTATTCACTCAAATTTCAGGTAAGGTTAATGTAAACAGATAAGGATATAAACTGTCCTCAGAAGGAATTATTACGCGGAAGCTAAAATGGTAAGATGGTCACTTGAGTAAAATATATACTGTAGTTTAAATAATACTCAAAGGTATCAATTTTCGTGGATAAAGTGAAAATCACAGTTTAAAAGGATACGTAAATTCGTGGCCAATGATCCTATCAATACAAAATGGTAATAGAAATTGCACTTCAATGAACAGTTAATTTCGTGGATCAACGTAATAACGAAATCCACGAAATTTGGTATTCATAGAATATTGATGAAACCACAGTAACCAAAAAGGACTTAAACTCCGTGAAATTGTTGAAAGATGTATTTATTAATGTTACTTAAACACGTGGTAGTGTTTGTTTATTCTTTACATCTATTGGTTGTTATTATTGTCACCTAGTCAGGTGACAATATTGATATTCATAGCACGGGCTAAGAATGACCGTGAAAGTTATTGTGTACAAGTAAAGCCATTCGAAGGCTCTTTTTCGTGCAGTCATTTAAGTCCCACCCACCCGCCCTTTGCTTCATATTGTATAATATATAGATGTATCCACTGTCTAAAATTTGCAATTTTATTTTGTAGATGTGGAAGATTTGGTTTAGAAAGAAAGAAATTTTTGTTATATTGAAATTAATTAAAACTGCACTTTCAGAGCGCTTCACATCCTACTCACGAGTTTGTGTTTATTTCATATATATTTTATGTTCGTTTGAGTGAAACGAATAAGAACATAAAAGGTGTACAAAAATATCCACGATTGGAAAATGAATATTTAAACATACGACTCAAAAAAGCTACCAAACCAAATGGTTTTTTCCAAGATTTCCTTTATCAATGGTTAGCCAAACAAATGGGAATTACCCCTATTAAAGTAGAGTTAAAATATACTGACATTGTAAAAAAATAGTAATCAAGATATATATATATATATATATATATATATATATATATATATATATATATATATATATATATATATATATATATAATGGGTACTGGGGAAAGACTTAAAACAGAATGATTAAGGTCATTGTTATTGTTATATATTACTTTCAGTTATGGATTTTAAGCTCCTCGTGCATTTTAGCCTGCTTAAAATTCAAAGAAAAAACAAGTATGTTAGCGTTTACGAAATTCCATTTCATATTCTCAGAAATGTGTTCGACCAATATCATTATTTTTCTTTCTAGAAATACCTTTTTCAAAAGACATCGTTTTCAATTACTAAATGTCTTTAATTTTATAAATGTTTAAAAAAAAACATTTTTAGGTAGATAATTCCCGTACTATAAAATAATAAGACTCGTCACAGTCGTCATAAGATTTTACATTTTTTTAACGGCTCATCTCTCAAGATTTTAGGAATTCACGCAAATTTATAATTAACAAATTGAATATAAGTAACAAATAGTCCCCTTAGCTACTTACATATACTTCTTTTATATGTGTGTTCTGCATCATTCAATTTTATGATACCCCTCGATCAATATCTTCATACTCATCTAATGTTTTATGAATTGTATTATATTTTGAGAAATGTAAAGTCACATAGGTTGTAGCTGATTTGTTTCTGCATCTTAATAATATTTCATGCATCGTTGTTAATACAAAATCCTGGTCAAGATTTTCGAAATTTCCGGGCAACTGGGCCACTAGAAGTTCTTATGATTTCACTATATTCTTTAGATCTGTCAATTGAACCCATATACTTTTTCTACATATACAACATAATAATTACACATTATCAGAACGACCGATTAACGAGGCCGGGTCTAATTTTTTCTGCCCTAGATTTTTGAATGAAATTTTTAACAAGAATTTCTACTGATATAATTATTATTTTAAGTTAAAAAAATTAGACATTTACCACACAGTTTGTTTAAGGGGTCATCTCAAAGTTTGTTAATTTTTAACATAGGACTCTATGGGATTTTGCTTGAAATGTACCAAATTTGCACATTTTTTAAACTTCTGCCCTAGGGATTTCTTTTTCTGTTCTACAAATTAAAGTTATTGCTAAAATGCATCAAATTGTCAAATAAAAAAAACCTTTTACCTCCTGGTTTGTTCCAGGGGTCTTATCAAAGTTATTTTTTGTACGCCCAATTTCCCAGTTTGTCAGATAATGGCTATTTTTTATTTGACAAAGACGGAAATGGTGACCTTTATTGTATTATTAAAACATTAAGACATATTTCGGTAATAAATAAATATATAACATCACATATTAAGGGTAAATGATATAAAATACATGGTTAATGTCTTGAAATAAATAAATTTAGCGATATTTAGGCGGGTTAAGGAAACGTGACAGAGGGTTAGGCTTGCTGAACCCTCTTCACGTTTTCGACCCGAGCCCAAATGTAGCTTATACTTCGAGACATTTTTGTTTATTCCACAATGTAATATCAATTTTACACATCAAACGAGTTATTTTCAACAAATTTCGCTGAATATCTGCAGTTGAAACTATCACGCCATGGCGTCAACAAAGCAAAAAGATGACGTCACAATACAAATGAAACGCTGCGCGAAAGCGTGCGTACTCGTTCTGTACTCGGCCTCGTTAAGAATAGAGCCTTGGAAAGAGTCAATTCATTATCACATAAAGATTCCATTACCGATATGTACACTTCTACACTTTTTCTTTATTAAAATGTTATTTTATGAGTAAAAATTTTATCAAGCCTATCTTAATCAGATGACTGGTTGTTCATATTAGCCTTCTGTTCCAAATGATAATGTCAGGTGTTATAAGTTGATCAAATTCGGTCGGGGTTGATCAAATTCGATTTGATTACGTCTTAACGTATTTGATCATTCCATAATATTCATAAATTTTTCTCCAGTAAAAACCATCGTGTAATTACGATTTGCACTTATATTAATCTTATATCTGCATAAAGGTTGTCATTAAAAACATAGACAAAAATTGGAATCCTAAATCATATAGACTATAGTATAAAAACTAAAATAAGTTCCTTTTTATTGAAACACGGTTTTGCAGTATATAAAAAGATATATATTTTATTTGATTGTACTGCACAAATTTCTTCAACAAGGGAAATAGAGCAGCTGTGAATACCAATAAACAATATAATCTGAACAGAGCCGAGTTCACTAAGAGGATTGCCACAACTCTGACCGATTAAGAATAGAGCCTTGGAAAGAGTCAATTCATTAACACATAAAGATTCCATTACCGATATGTACACTTTTACAAATTACACTTCGTTATTACAGATTGAAGACCCTTTGAGGCTAAAATATCCAATTAACAAATAATGAAAAGAAATCCTGTAAAGACATCTTTCTCAGGCAATAAAAGTGCCATGCTTCCATTACGGAGGAAGAAAATTCATTAATTATGTTATGTTACAATGTCATGGGAATGAAAGGAACAGTAAAAAGGTAAAGCATGTGTTGTTTTAAAACTAAAATAGAATGCTGTGATGATGTGAAACGTCGAAATGCAATTTAAATTGGATTGTTGTAATTGGTCATGTGCATGCGTATGTTCCGACACAACGTAAATTTATTCACATTCACATGTAACAATTAAATCAGCCAACATTTTCTTAACTTGCAGATTTCGTTAAATATATTAATGCCATGTTTTTTGCAATGTGATTAAAATCAGATTCTTTGATGCCGCTGCTCACGTAGATAGATACACAAGGGATCAGATCCTTTTATCCACTCACGTAGATAGATACACAAGGGATCAGATCCTTTTATCCACTCACGTAGATAGATACACAAGGGATCAGATCCTTTTATCCACTCAAAAAGATCGCTACACAAGGGATCAGATCCTTTTATCCACTCAGACAGGTAGATCGCTACACAAGGGACAATTTGTATTGTTTGAATGCTTCTTTCGTATGTTATTCGTTTGTTATATCCGTTATAAAGTTTATTATTTCGTTATCTATTAAGTGAGTAGAGTATATTCATAGGGCTGCCGTAATTTAAGTAGTAAATGTACAAGTCTGTTTCTTGACTCTAAACAGTGTAATTTGCAAGTAAATGTCGTCACAGTATTCTACGTTATGTGTAAAGTAATTAAGTATAATATTGTCTTGCGAAATACAAGAAAATGTAATGCTGCGCTGCCACGTGTACCACGTTATCTCACTGTTATGTACGGTGGGTCAAGTGGGTCATTACTTGTATTGAACCTTATGTGTATGTGTAACTTAATGTGAATGTTCTGTATGCAGCAGGCATGGGGTAATCGTAATTGAGTAATCGCAATCGATTTTAATGATTACTCTTTTTCAAGTAATCGACAGTAATCTGTAATCGGAGAGATTTTCGATTACTTGTAATCGTAATTTAATTGATTACAGCTAAAAAGTTCAGTGTAATTATAATTACTTTTTCGATTACTTTCAATTACTCTTTACATAAACATATTGTGATGCACTTATTGTATGAAAAAAATACTCTTTAAGTGTTGTTTATAATACAATTCATAGAATAAAATTGTTTATATTCATTTTTTATGATTTTCCACTTTCACTTAAAATATAATTATTGGTTGACATATCATTGAGTATATAACAAATAGTCAGTTTACGGTACGCTGTGTTTCACAATTCTTTGCAGAATTTTTTAATTATGTAACATAGTGTGGCTTAGAAAAACGGCTAAGCTTCTGACCATTATCAGAGAGAGAGAGAGAGAGATTGTGTCTATTTTGCCAGAAAAAGAAACAAAAGGGTAAATGTCATTAAGTGTGTTTGTCCTTGCCAGGTAAGGAATCCACAAAGCAGTTAATGAGGTGTGACCACTCTAATCATGTTTAGATAACAATTAAAATAGTCTCAACAAGGATCAATTTTAAAAATCAAAACAATTGCAAGCTCCAAACACAATTCATTCAAATTATGAAGCAAGGCTGCCTAAAATTTATTTGCATATTTCCGATGATATTTTTAAAAATAATAAAATTTCAATAGAATTCCAATTCTCGAGATATTACCAATAACAACTGAATAATTATGATGGCTAAAGGTGCAAGGTCAAGATTTCATCTAAACTTGTTAACCTCCAAGAAAAAAAAATTACATGACAGAGCTTTATATAATTGCTTATAATTTGACATTTGAATAAGCAGTAGAAGTAAAATGTTATTTTATGAAGATTGAAATATGAAGTCTTAAATTTTCATATAATTCATAATGAAAATACCCCTTTAACTCTAAAACCAAATTAACTCTAAGAGTTTTTATATGATATTTTCAGAACAGGTACCGTACCATGCACATTTTAATGAAATTATTTCTAAAGTATGCGATTATTAATCGATTACATGTTATAAAGTAATCGATTACAATCGATTACTGGACAAAAATGAATGTAATCGATTAATAATCGATCACACAAAATTCCCCTATGTAATCGATTATTAATAGATTACATTTTTGAGTAATCATGTCCATGCCTGGTATGCAGGTCCCGAATAGCGAATAGTGTATAGGAATGGAGTTGTGAAGTTTTGGTGTCTTCCCTACCTACCAGTGTGTCCTTTGACGACTGTCAGTCCATGAATTTTTATGCAATTTCTTGTTAACATAATTTGAGGAAACGTTACTTCTGTTCCTTTTTTCATTCTGGAGGTGTTGTGAAGCCTGTCGGTCAACCCGCAACACCCGATTTATTGTAGATTTAAGTTGGTTCAAACCATGAACTATGAAGATTACGAAGAGAACCAAAATTTTCACACTAAGAAGAGTAAAATAAATGCTTTCTAATGAAAGCTTTCAACTGTGTGAATCGTAACTTCCTACAAAAACTTTAGCTAAAGGTCAATGGTTATTGTCAGTGGGAACTACGGGTAGATACATGCAATAACTCTTAATCTATATATTGGGATAAATACACTTACATGCACCTGACGTTATATATTTTTCTTTAAAAAAATATATCATTAACCTAATATCATATGCCGGAGGTACACATCGCCGTATCCTTGACTCTTCTCTTAGAAACGTGACATCAGCTTGATATTTTGCTTCAATTTGATGGTTAGAAATATTCTGCGATTAAGTAACCGACAACAAGACGGTGAGGACTGCAAAAACAATTATTGAGTACACAATCTGTCAATGCAGGAAAAATTTATGCATTGTACCTAAATAAAAATAACAAAAGTTTGTAGAATGGAATGACAAGCATAGCGACCACACCGGATAAGGTGTTCATTATTGTTTCGAATGTTTCACGTAATGATTAAAGGATATAACATATTGTCAGAAAATTATTAATATACTGATTTCAAAATAAAGTAATGTGCACCAATGTTTGGATGTGTTTTTAATCAAAATTGAAAAAAAAACCAATACACTCTTTACTTCATTTAAAAGGGAATACTATTTCTTAAATTAACTTTATTCTAATATCATTTATATCCAGTGTAAGTTCACCTGTGACCGCACGTATTTTAGTAACTGATAAATTATGATATCATATATATATATATATATATATATATATATATATATATATATATATATATATAAAGTCATTCCCTTATGAAATGACAAATTGAAAAATTGAAGGGTAAATTGTCAATACTGATTATAAAAATCTGTCAATAATAAAAATATGTCATGTCGATGTTTCTCATTGTAAGATTTTTGTAAATGTTTAAAGTTTATAAGAACTAGATGAAACGAAGTAAATGTAAAACAATATCTGAAATCAGCCCTGTTCTGTTGATTACGCACATGTACACAATTGTTCAAAATACATAGCAAAGTCTATCTTGTTAATTCTTAATAATAAATATATATTTTGTAAAGTCTTTACTGAGGAGGATACCAGTCCTCCAGTAGAACTGTCTATAAGGTATTTGAGTGTCGTGTATCGACAAGGATGTAACCCATGTATGTTTTAGATAAATGGAGTTGAACGATGAATATACTCGGTAATTTTTTTATAAACTGAGTCTGGAATGAGCTTGTAGTACGGTTAATGCATTTTTACTTTGATGTTTCTATACAATCTTATGACAATGTCCGATCAATAATATTCACTTTATAATTTAAAAAATATAAAGTTCAAAAAATGTTTTCTCCACTGGGCGCCAATTCAGAGCACCGACTCCTTGGTCCAACAGTTTTCTATTTTGATTTGAAATTAAATATTGTAGAAAAGGTACCAATTAATATATCATCTTCGTAAACTAGGATCGTTTCTGATCAGACTGGCTACATGAGAAGATAAAAAAAAATATCACAAGGGTGCTTGCTAGCGTACACGAGAATGAATAACGAGAGATAACTCTTGGAAGTAAAAATGGCATTACCTTCTGCACTTTCCGATTATAGTCTTTTGGAAAACGTGTTTAACAGGTGTTTTTCTTCAGAAAAAAAGTATCTGATCTAATTGAAACATACCTTTTTACTTAAAAGCATTCCAATTATTTACAGTGATTTCATTTCAGAGATTGCATGTAATAAACTAATGTACTCATTTGTTTGTGTTTTGCAAGTTTCATGTAGGCCTAACATTTCAATATGTATAATACAGTTAGGTTCAGTATATGATTTAAGTGACTGTGAGATTGGGTATATTTGGTATATTTCAAGTTTTCCTTCAATTTTTTTTAAGAATTATGTTAACTATATTAGGTTACAAGTTATTAAGACACTATCACGCATAAAATAGTTGGTCAATTTTGATAAATTTCAGGTGTTTTTTTTTTGTTAGCAAAATATATAACTCTTAATAAATGTTGAAAATTTAAAAATAATATTTAAGCAGTTTATTGTGATTTTGTTGGAAGGTCGTGTGGTGCAATTAGGTAACCTGCCAGATTTCTAGTGCTATAGTAGAATAATGAAAATTTACTTTTTGGCTATTAAACCCTGCCCTTAAACCAAAATCCCTGACCCTGGGGCCTTAATTTTCACAATTTTGGTAAAGATTACCATTCTAAATTTGCAAAAAAAAAATTCCTTACTAAGCGGCCGGTTGTAAAGATAATGATTTTAAAGAAATATGTACATACTCACATATCACTAGATGACGAAATTAATATATTTACGTTCACTATTTAACTAATAGAACCCCTGAGCCCAGGGCCAAATTATTCAAAGTTTTGGTGAAACCTTCCACTTATGCCCTAACCTACTATTTTATTTACCTGCAAGATGTACAGTGGTACAGTGAAAAAACGGAAAAGTCCGTAGACAATTCGGTGATTAATTATGGTCCAACAATTAGTATGAAAAACGTCAGTCGGCATGCGACCCAGTGGAAGATTGTATTTGCTGACAGGGTCGTTGTATCGACCATAGAACTTACGAAAATATGACTTCAAACGAGACTGTTGATAATCCTGTTTTATCAACTTGTTTGTCAGTAGCTTCCTTCGCCATAGAAACTGTTCATATGAAGAGCATGGCCTTGCGTATCGAATCAACTGAGAGACAAAAACACCATATGCAGGGGATGAAGGTATATTGCTACATAAGTAAGGAAAGTTGACTATAGAAAAATTAAAGTCATCGCGTTCATCATAAAGTTTTGTTGTTACGTTACCATCAATGTCCATTTCCAGTATATTATCCCAATGTTTAATAGATGACACAGACTCTGGTAGCTTTTAATTCATGTTCAGTGTGATATATCGAGTCGACGTAAGTATGGAAATATTTGTTAATTGATAAGACGTCGTCGATATACCTGAATGTTGAGTTGAAGGCCACAGCGAATGATTTATTTTTTTTACGTACAGGTTTTTGAATAAATTCTGCTTCATAAGAATACAAAAATAGATCTGCTAACAATGGGGCACAATTGGAAACTATGGGAACTCCAACAGATTGTTGGAAGACTTGATTTCCAAAAACTACATAGATGTTGTCTATCAGAAACTCAAGCATCTTTTAATGTCAACTTCAGAGTATTTGTGTGTGCAATTAGAATGGATTTTAACAAAATATTTTTTTTAGATTTCCAATGACAATGTAAGCGTTTTTACGACTTCCATTTTTATTGAAGAAACAACTGTCTATGATATGATATCAAAAAGCCTAGATTAAAATGGTTGTATAAAGCGTTGAAAAATCGTACGTTTTGATGCGATTGATTTTGGTAAGATTTTGTGACCTCAAAGTTTCAAATAATTTATTAAAGTTTTTAATATCAACATATGATTTACACCACTTCTGGAGTATATTGTACAGTACTCTTGAAGTTTGTCATTCACCACTGTAAGAATTTTAGTAAGGAGTAAAGATAGAGGTTTGGTAAAACATTTACTGGAACCTGCTATATATCTCTGTTTGTAAGGACTTTAGTGAAGCTTTGGAATCGAGTTGAAATAGGGTAAATCAAATTCATTTTGTGTATTGGGGATATTAAAGATATCCATAACCGATTTATGATTTTAAAGTATTTCCTGCTTGGAAAGGCTGATATGTAAGTAGGATAACCATGTGTAGAATCAAACCCTATTTTTTTGAAAATGCAATTAATATAATGTGCTTTACAAACAAAGACAATGTTGTTACTTGCCGTATCAGCAGGGACCAGTACATAGTGATCGTACAAACTGTCTAGTTCTTTCATCACTTTTGCTTTATTGAAAACAGAAGGATATATGGTTTTCATTTGACCTCTCAGTCGTTTAATATGAGATTTTAAAAAACCCACTCTGACAAGGTAACAAGTTTTTCTTTTTCAGATTGTGCCCATCGTTTGGCATGATCTTCAACAGAATTCATGATATATATAAAATAACGACGACATGTGATGGATCTAGGCTCCCTAAATTTTGATCCTTTCATTAATAAGTGATTTTAGGTCTTCGTTGTTACTAAATTAACATCACCAGTAATGACTTGTGTGGAAGAACTATAGTTGTAGGGTGAAGAAGAAGACGAGCACGTTGAAGGATTACCTTTCAGATGTTCGATATTAAGGTCTTATAGAGTTTCTTTGTAATTGAAGTATTTTGGAAGCAATGGTTGAAGTATAATTGTAGGAAATACAAGGGGTTGACTTTATCTTGAAATACGGCGAAACGCAGGACTTACGTTTTTTGTGATTAAAAATATTGCTAATATCATTAGCATTGATTCACTTGTTGGCAAACTGCAGTTTAAAAAATAACGCTGTGTGTGAGTAGTTTTTTTCTGTTTGTGTAGGCTTAAAAAGCCGATGATAAGCAATATCCAAAATCATGGATCCGAGTCTGTATTCCGGTGTAGAAAAGTAAATAAGCTGCTTTTCCTTTACTTTTTCATGATTATTGTTTAACGCTTTCAAAGGGACAGAGTAAAGTTTGGTGCGAATGTAATGGAGACCCAGTTCATTTACATAAAGTAAATAATGAATCAAAGGAAACATCGTGTATAATTAGTTTATTATAAGACCGATGTCCATGACTTCGCCTACGTCTCTTGGTTAAAAAGTCCTATTACATTAACATTGGTACACTGTGGACTTGAAAGATTCCCCACACTTTCAACATTATCGTGGAAACCATACGGAAAGGCCGTACCTAGTTTTCTTATCCAAAGTTCTTCTGGTTGTCTTCGGATTGGTGCGCTCAGTGGGTGGCTATTGGTATGATGGTAAACTTTTTCTAGAATTCTCTCATAGACAAAACAGGGTGATCAGGGGAATTGAAATGAAGATTATTCAATTTAAAAGGAATATCTGCACATTCACTTTTTGACCAAAGGGTCCCATTCTAACACTATAACCGCGACTCTGGAGCCATGATTTCACAATCTCAAAGGAAGCCTTCTTGCTCATTATAATTATGTACCAGATTTTTCTGCTAGATGTCTAGAAATATTGAGTACTTTTTTAAATATTGCATCATTTTTACGGGTTCTACCCACAATCTACATGGGAGCAAAAACAGGGCAAAATTCTATCTGATGAATTATTTTTCTGGAGACTAAGAATATCCTATTCAACCCATGGAAATTAAATTGAGGGAGCATTATGGTACGCTCATCATAATAACCAAATTTGGGGAAAATAGTTACATGTTTGTTTAATATGTTTGCTGTATCTTTTTTTTAAAAACATCATGCGAAGTAACTGAATTTGCATATAAAGAAGCATTTCATTTCAAATCAGTAGATGTCTTTGGAATGCAGCCTGATCATTAGGTGGACTTGTTTAATATGTGTCACAGCACCATCACAGTGTTTGCATATCTCTCTGAGAGAAATACACAAAAAGGCACAATTTCTCATAGAAGATCCCATGGATTCAGTGAATATGACAATTCAAGAAGACGTGATAATAGCAAATGCATTTAGTTTAACTACCTCGACTTCAATTTACAGAAGAAAATATATACAATTTTATACATGTTTCTACATGGCAATTTTCGCCCCACTTTTAGGCCTGGAGCTAGTTTTAATAAAGGTCGAATATTTTGTCGTTGACTTAACTTACTGAAATGAAATTTAATATACGGATTTATCATTATTCATAGTATCTAGGTCAAGTTTAAATTTAAATACGATCGAATAATGTAAACGTTATGCGCCTTGGACTTTCTATTATTTCAATTCCAATTATTTTCAGTTTTCGTTAATTTTCTTCGCTGATGTTTCAGTTATTTCCATTCCTTTTTATCGCAGAAGTTTCCAAGGGAGGGGACCTTAATGTTTTACAAACATCTTTTGTTTTATTTATTAAGGGGTGTTCGAAGAGGGTCACCTGGTGAAAGGCTTAGGAAGTATATCGAGACCAAGCTGCAGGATCCTTCTCTGACTGGGCTTTGCTAACTGTTCTACAGAAGGATCATGTCAGTTTTTTTAAATCTGGCAAAACAATGAAGCTGTGTCCAGACACTGTTGTGTTCAATCAGGAAGTAGTAAGTTTTTAAAAATACCATTAGTAAAATGGTTTTTTTACTTGTGTACAATTGCACATGTCGGTGGTTATATTAAATGAAAAGCATGGCCATTGTGATCTGTATAAAAATGTGTTGATTTTTATATTAGGAATTATTAAAATTTGTTTTTTAGTCTGAATGGCAACAACTACTTAAAGCAGTTATGGAACTACTAACTTTACTGTAATACTGGAGGAACACTGCGTTATCAACAGCATCTCATTAGGGATGGTGGGCTAATGTACTTACCCAAAACAGTGGCAGTCATAGTTCGCCATAACAAAAAGATCAAGACTCAGCTTACATCTCTTCATTTATCCCATTTTAGATGTGAATAAATAAAGAGATGTAATCACATTCTTGATTGGTAATAATACGCAGTCCTTTTTGCCATAGCCACCAAAAACCAGCCCAGCCAGTGCTGATTGAGGGAAACACTCTTCTTTTCTTCGAAAAGTTTTTTACATACGTACAGGGAAGTCTCCTAGTCATGCATTATGAGATATAAAATATGATAAAACTTTTTATCAACTCAATTGATTTCCATAATGGCAAATTATGAGCATAATGGAATAAGTAAATCATTGTTGAAAAATATGCAGATTTTATTTATTATTATAATGAAAACATAATACACCTTTGACATACTGTTATATATCTTTCAGGAGAGGCATTGGAAGCTGGTTTAAAGAGAGGATTGCAAATGATGGGGATGGATCCTCCAAAAGAGAGGTTTCGTTCTTACTAGTTCAATGATAAACCAAATACATGTACATTTTTCATATGAAGTTGTACATGTCTCTGCTTTTTGTGTTTTCAATATCATTATTATACTACTCGGTATATTTCATTTATGTTAACTTTGACAATTCCATCAGCTGTCAGAATCAAGAGTATCAAAATATTCTGAAATACCTGCATCATGTCATCAAATCCTGCAAAACTTTTTTTTATGATTTTGTAAAGAAATCTTATCACATTTGGTGTTGACTAAGTATTGACATAGAGTGACAAAATCCCATAACCAACAAGATAAACAATGTCGGCCAATGCCTGCATTGTTTCTTTAGAGAGTCGTCATATGTCTGAATTGTTTATACAGAAAGTGGTCCTTCTACTAGTAGTGGCTCTATACACAGGTGTCCAATGCCTGCATTAGCTCTACAGAGGGTGGTCCAATGCCTTGTTCTACAGAGAGTGGTTGAATGCCTGGCTCTATACGGAGGTGTGCAATGCCTGCATTAGCTCTACAGAGGGTGGTCCAATGCCTGGCTCTATAGAAAGGTGTCCAATGCCTGCATTGGTTCTACAGAGAGTGGTCAAATGCCTGCATTGGCGCTACAGAGAGTCAACATACTTTTTAAATTAGTTGACTCAACTTCTAACATAGTTAGGTCAACAAAGAAGAGTGATATGGGAGAAAAAATCTGGTTGATCTGAGAACTAAAATAAATGAAGAATTCAGACGCAGTCAAACACAAAGATATATGGAACAAATTTAGCCGACACTATGAACAAATATCAAAAGTTCGTTACTAGAAAGAAATGTTCTAAATTCAACATTTACCATGTTGAAATATTTAACCACAAAAAGCATTGTTATAAAGTGCAAAATAAATAATGGAAAGGACAATATCTCTCCGAGGTCCATCCCAAATCTAAGTGGAATTGTCATGTTGGCTATATGCATTTCATTAATTTCGCTCTCTCTCTAATACATGAAAAAGTATCAAGATATTATAAAGAAAAAGTTGTTTTCAATTCGTGAAGTATTTTGATAATCTTAACAGCTTATATAGAAACAAATTAAACACCCAATCTGGGTAAGTTGTAGACAAATTCCCTCTTAATGTCAAAACATGCAATTCCACAGAATATGAATTGGTTCCAACCTGTCTTCCTAATATGGATCAAACAGCCCAGGCGAAACAAGAGAAAAGCAGCCAATGTGACAGCATTCTGGGTTTTCTTTTCTGTCAACACAATCTATCATTCATTTGTCAAACCTTATTTGATTAACACAGGTTGACCAACGGTTATTTGGTAAGGGCAAGGTCACTGACAGGAAAAGTGAAAAATGTGTCTGGTTTATATCTTTTAATGTAGAATCAATCGAAGTTCCTATCTCACAAAGATTGCTTATGACGTGAAGGTGTGTCCTGACCTTGACCCAAGGTAATTTGGGCAAGTTCAAGGTCATTTTTTTTTTTTATAAAAGTGTTTAATTCCTGCCTATGTATTGTTTTGTAATAATGGAACTTATTAGAAGGTAAGATTTGACACAAAGCTTGTTTGTGTCAGGTCACATAAAATTAATTATTAGATTATTATCTCCGTCCCTCTGAATATGACCTACTCTAATACATTTTATCTTTTTTTTAAATTGTGTTGAGAACAAAAATCGGAAAAAAATATCGGTATATCAAAAATTCAAAACATATAATGGCTGCTTGACATGAGAATTATCGCAATTTTGATATTAGTCATGATTGTTATCATAAGGATGCAAATGTCTTCATGCATTAACAGTTAAGTTGAAATAAAATGGAATTTAAAAAAAATTGCTTTGTGTGCTCATATTAGCATTAACAATTTTAAAAAATAAAATAGAGCTGTTGATATCAATAGAATATGGACGGTTAGATAGATGTCATCCATCATTTTCTATTATAGAAAAATAATTGAGTAATGATTTTTTTTTAGGGGGGGGGGGGTGGGTATCATTTGTGAGCTTGCTCACACTAATTCTAGTTGTGGTTAATCTAATTTGCTCAAAATAAACTTCTCATGACGATCGGGTTGGACGCTGGATCATTTTCTAAAATTGACTCCATTTCTCTTTTTCTTTCGCTTTGGTCGTCATTTGCTGGTCTTTTTTGGATTCCATTAAGAAGTGGTGGTAGCTTCTCTTAATTAAGAGAATAACACTTTTCTCTGCACTGAGTTGCTGATGGTTGATAACCTGTTGCCTGTTTAATTTGATCTGCAACCGTTAGCCACACTCTTTTGGATGATGCAAAATCAGTTTTCTTTCTCTTATCAATCGATACAAGTTTACGCGCTGACATTTTCCAATCAAACCTTTTATCAACGTGATTCTCATCCTCATCAGCTTCATCTTGATAGGTTGCTGTATCTTGATAGGTTGCTGTAGCTTGATTTGATGCTGTATCTTGATTTGATGCTGTAACTTGATATGATGCTGTTGCTTGATTGGATGCTGTAACTTGATATGATGCTGCAGCTTAATTGGATGCTGTAGCTTGATATGATTCTGTAGCTTGATTGGATGCTGCAGATGCTGTAGCTTGATTTGATGCTGTAGCTTGATTTGATGCTGTAACTTGATATGATGCTGTTGCTTGATTGGATGCTGTAACTTGATATGATGCTGCAGCTTAATTGGATGCTGTAGCTTGATATGATTCTGTAGCTTGATTGGATGCTGCAGATGCTGTAGCTTGATTTGATGCTGTAGCTTGATTTGATGCTGTAACTTGATTTGATGCTGTAGCTTGATTTGATGCTGTATCTCGATTGGTTGCTGTAGCTTGATAGAATGCTGTAGCTTGATTGGATGCTGTGGCTTGATTGGTTGCTGCAAATGTGTCTGTTTCCAATGTTGAAGTTATGCTATGGACTACCACATGGCCATCAACAATATCTATGTAAATTGGATCATTTGGAGGATCTGGTGGAAGTAGTGTGACCAATTTTTTTGAGAACTTTTCAATATCTGAAAATAAAACATGTTTGTCTTATATGACATTTTAATAAATTGCAACTAATTCTTCAAATTAATTACTGGAGATGAAATATAGTAATTTTTTAAAGTCACAATCATTTATTTAATTTGTAAGGGAAATTAGATTAATTAATTTTAACTGGATATAACAAATTATATCACCGGTATATACAAAAATGTATTATATCCAGACTGGGTGAAAATTGTACTACGGTTACATTTTTATTAAAAGTTTAAGGAAAAAAGTTTAAAAATGAAAATTGGCTGCAACGTTTTGAGTTAAACTTTTGATCAGTTTTCGGGTACACGTGACAGTCGCATGTTAACCTTAATTTTCCCGTCGAGCTACAGATCTGCAAAAATAGACAATTAAAAACAAACATTCATTATATGTTTACTAGCGTGCGACCAGTTCTCGCCGAGTACAATTTCTCGCCAGTACATTGTGACGTCATTTTTAGTATACAATTTTATTGTTGCTACAATGGTGTCACAATGTACTGGAAAAGATACTCGGCGAGAACTGGTCGCACGCCAGAATGCTGCAAATAAGCGTTAAATCAAAACTTACGACTGTGTTATACACATGTATAGGCTAAAACAGTATAAGGCAATGTGCAAGCAACATTTTTTATTGTACATGTTAGTTATAATTGTGTGTATACAAAACCTTTTAAGGGACTTGGACACGATTTGAGATAAAAAAAATTATTTTTATTTTTTTTGTATAAAATGGTTTACTGGTGCATTTTAAATGATTGACCAAAATTTTGAATGTTAGAGCCAAGTTACAAGCAAGATACAGAAGTAAGATTTGGTTGTTATGTAAACAAAGCTCGAGTTTTATAGTTGTTTACAAAATATGTAATGTAGAGATTTACCATTTCTTAGACAAAATGACACGTAAAAACAATTTAAACTAACTCAATATCTTCATAAATACTAGTATCAACAAAAGAAAGATACATTTGATGGAATTTTACACCAATACAACACATATGTAAAAAATGACAATATTCGAGCTTTGTTTACAAAACAAAGAATTATGAACTCTGTATCTTGCTTATAACTTGATATTTGACTTTCAAATATTGAGATAGCATCAAAACTTCTATATTTATCAGATTAAACATTGAAAATGGAAAAATAAAATTCGAAAATTTTAGGTCAAATCGTGTCCAAGTCCCATTAAAATATTTGATAAATAGAAGGCAACGCTGTACAGGCAATGTACATACACATAACATATACTTTTGCTATGAATAAAACTATAGAAAAACATGCAATGCATACTTACTGTCAGATATTTTCACAAGACTGCTTTTCACAAGATCGCTAATCGTCAAGAATAAAGGCAAAATTGTCCCCACAAATCCGGGATCCAATAATTTCTTAGTTTGTCATTTACCAACATTTACCGCACTCCGGATCGTCTGCAGAAAAATATACCACTGGCAAAAAAAAAATGGTACCAACGACATGCCTTTGGTTATTAATTTTACCAACAACATTTGTCTACCAACGGCAGAACTATGAAGGTCAGGGATATGATAACGCGTCAAACATTAGAGGCTATCGCCAAGGAGTTCAAGCTAGGATTGAAGAACTACATCGATATGGAGGGTCATCATGTTGAAAAATCCAGACATGTAAACTTGTAAATCCGAGTATGTAATCGTGTTGGTGTGTGAGTCTGAGTATGAATATGTGTAATTCTGATCGTGTAACCTATAAAACTCGGGGATAAACACTTTGGAGTTGACCCCGAAAGCCTTCGATCTAATTTTTCCTACAGATGCCCACTGCAGCTGTAAAATGCTGTTTGTTATTTACATGTAACCTGCTACTATAATACAAACTTTCCATCTGTAGTCTCTGCATTTGTACTTCCGTTTTCTGAAATATCACGGCTGACATGTTGCAAATCAACAAATGTAAAGTCTACAAGTTTGTCGAATATATATGGAAACAGTGACGTCACCGATAGAAAAAGGCTAGCTGCAGGTAAAGGCATGCCGTATTCGACGGAATAAATATAAAAAATATATTAGGTAGGTCTATAATCATATTATCTCTAGATAACAACTTTTCTTAGAAAGTATTATTTTTTGGAAAGTTATCGATAAGAAAAACAAAGAATTAAAAGACATTGGTTTTGACATTTTGATTAATAAGAGACATGAGAAAGGACACCCCTTTAAAAATAACTAAATAAAAATTCCAAAGATAAGGTTAACTGCCGTGAAATTGAAATGTGTATAAATTATTTTTAAAAAATTTTCATTTTGCATTGTCGGCAATTTATAGGGAAAAAAGCTTATCAAGCTTGTATAAATTGACATTTTTTTTTAAATTCACAGCAATTATTATGGGGTATGAGCATGACGTCCTGAATGTCGGTTCAATACAGACTCATTTTGTGAAATTAGTTGATAAAAAAATTTCCGGAGAGCTATTATAATACAGCTTAACAGCCACTTGTGAACATGTACTGTTTACCATAAAGCAACTACTTAATTTTGTAAAATCATCGTATATACAGTATATATTTTAAACTATTTTATGATTTAAACTCTACCAGTTCATATACGATCAAGTTCATCTGACCAACCCCGTTCCTTACTGTCAGAAATCTCTTTTATAACAGTTCTATACTCTGTCCCGAGTTTTGCTTCCACCACTTTTTCGTCACAATGGCGACTATTTTTATATGCATGACCCTCTTCCTGTTTGGTCCAGTTTCAATCATACCTCCAAATTTTTTCTAAAGATAATACCGGTAATTTCGATAGAAAAAGTGTCGTTCATTAAAAGCTTAATGCAACAGTTAAGCTGAATATTTTGTTTATTTTTCATCCATTCCGGCGATTACGGCATGCAAGGCAGTTGGCATATAAGGTCGTGTCAAAATTTGACAAATTTGAAGACTTTACATTTGTCAATCTGTATTATGTCAGATGTGCTATTGCCGAGCCTGAAGATAAAAATGCTGATACTACGGATTGAAAGTGTGCAATGTTGAAGGTTTAATTAAGGTTTTAATTAAGGTTTAATTAACTAATGAAAGCAATAAAGCTGCAAATTGTGCATCATGCGAAGGAACTGAGTCAAATCTTACATGTGTTTATCCCTGAGTTTTATAGGTTACACGATCAGAATTACACATACTCATACCCAGACTCACACACCAACACGATTACGTATTCGGGTTAACAAGTATACATGTCTGGATTTTTGAACACGATTTCCCTGCATACATCCAGAGGCAATTTATGTTCACTGAAGCCATGCCCATTGCTTAAACTTGGCAATTATACATGCATCGAATGAAATAATGATAAGAAGCATGATGGACACGATGCAAGAAATTAACTTTGCATTTTCGTATTCTGCAAAACATACACACCAATGCCGAAGTACACGTACCTTAGAGGCAACACCTCATGAGCTTGAGAAGCGATCAAAGTTGAGGGAGCTATGTGAGACTCGCTGGTCAGCTAGCGGCGATGCTCTTTTTACGTTCCTGAATAGCTTTGACGTGATTGTAGATTCTTTATCCAATCTCATCGACGAAGGATACACGAAAACCCAATCCCACTTGAACAACATACTTTCGTTTTATTTCATCATTTGTCTGGTTACGGCAGAACACCTCATCCAGAGCACAACACAATTGTCGAAGTTGTTGCAAATGAAATCCTTTGATTTATTGGTAGCAGTTAAAGAGGCTACTGGTGTTATAGGGCTCCTTCAATCCTGATGATACCGTATGGGATGAGTTAGTTATTCATAATCCACGTAATGCCCAAAGGCACCGATTCAGGGTTAATGTTCCGGCAGATAATGTTCTCTAGTACTATAAACGAGCTGTATTTTATCCTTTCCTTGACCACTTGGTTGTGGAAATCACTGATCGCCTTCTTGGGCCAAGAATAAATTTCATGCACAGGCGCTGATCCTTTCTAGACTTCAAGAAGTCACAAACAAAAAACAAACTGATATTGCTCAAAATTACGGTGTTATCTTCCGCACTTTAACCAACTGGATAAAGAAATCAAAAGTTGAAAAATCGGATGGCAGATGAGTGATGTTAAGCCTGATATCATTTTAACCATCCACGAACATACCAAACCTATCATCTATAAAGTTTTGCTCATCCCCATTACAATCCACGTTTCCACAGCTTCTGCTGAACGCTCTTTCAGTGTTTTGTAAAATAATGTCATGTTTACGGGTCACTTATGGACAGGAGAGGTTCTCTGGCCTGCGCTGATGCATGTCCACAATTTTTTCAATTTTGATTACTAAAAAGATTCAGTAAGTTCGGGCATTTTATGCTTTAAAGTGTCTTATTTTCGGAAAAGCTCAGGATGGAAAAGGGCTGAATGGTTATGAAATATTTAAAACTGTGATTGTCTCGTTTAAAGATTACAACTGTTTGGCTTAAGCATTGAAAGGTTTTTTTTGGATTTTGTCGGTCCTATAACACACCAAGGTTGTGCAAGAAAATTGAATACTGCGCGTTATAGGTCATTATATACGCTCTTAGTCAAGGACCTGCAACAGCCCTATTAACATGTTATTTAGCTCGCTTCCGCTGCTAAAAATATAGTGCTAAAAATTTTGTCGAGAAAAATCTTTTTTATTAACAAATAGATACGATTATACGTTTATTTTTCATTTGTACATAACAAATTGGTTTTGTAAGTTTGACCGCTTCATTATATAATCTTACAATAATACATGTCTGCAAAACGCGTGATAACGTTTCTATTTGTGTTCATGCGCCGTGAAAATACTAACTTAAAGTGTTTTTACAGGAACGTTGCAGATTTACAATGCAAATATGAGGGAAAATATACACTAAATAGAAATATTCAGAGTTCTGTATATTCATTGTTCAATGCAGGTTTCCTGATTGATTACAAATCAGTGGTTACAGACACTATAATAAAAACAGTACCTATATAGCCTATCACGGCCGTAGCGCAGAGGAAGCAAATGCCTCACATCTAAAACGACAATCATATTTTTTTTTTTAATTAACAGTCTTTTTTATGGCAGAGTTAAGAGAAACACCGGGCCCCGAAGCAATAAAAGTTAGACAAGCTCACTTTTGATCTCGCTCTCACTTTTCCAATACCGGTTTATATTAGTATTCCTTTTGTGATAGTGAGACTGAGCTCAAAAGTGCGCTTGTTTAACTTTTATGGCCCCAGGGTCTGAACTTGCCAAAATAACAGTTATGAAAAAAATTAAAGTACAGAAAATATATACAAAGATTTGAAGATGACAACATAAGTTTCAATCTTGATCCATATTAAACCCACCGAATCTACCTTAAGGTCGACGACACGATTTATATAACTTATTTCAGGAATTTGATTTACTACTACTTTGACAAACTTTATTGCAAAAAAATTAGGATATCTTACCAGGCATTTCTGCAAAATACTAGAGTATGCACTTCTTGAAAATACACTTGAATTGCTGATATAAAAATAAATGAATATACAGCACTGCGCAATTCACTATACTGGAAATCTATCTCGGCCGGATCCAGACTTCGAACTCACGGCCTCTAGAACCAACGCTCCTGACAGTGAGCGGCCACGGGTCTAACCACTCGGCAATCTAGGCATAGTAAATTTTAAAAGTAATTTTCATTGGAACTCTTTATTACGAGGAGATACAAAAAGATGCTCGAGGAACGTGTCGTCTGACCTTAAACCGCCAGGCTGCTACCTTCCCCATACCTTTAAAGGTGTTTCCTAAAAGGCTTCCAAATTGACAAATCTGTTTTCTAAAGAACAGAGCAAGATATTTTATATCAAAGAAAAAGGATTTTCTCTGCAAAGTGTTATCTACCTTTAAACCCGCATTAAGGGTGTTGTTTACTCAGGGTTTGAGTTCTCAAATTCGGATTGTTATAAAGTTCAATATACTGAGTAAAAATTGTTCTAAACAGAGATTTTTTTATGAAATGAATTATTATTGACAATACATTCGATATTTTTACTTTATTATGGAATTAGGCTCAAGCAAAAATTGACTTTTAGCTAAACAGAGGAAATTCGGGGTTATCTATTGTTTTCCGCTAGAATTACTCTTCGTAATTTCTCATTCAAAACGAAGTATATAATCTTATATTGCAAAACATGTACGTTTTACCTCAACTGCAAACGAAGTGCGCTACGGCTGTAAACGCTAGTTTTCGAAAATCATCTTGCGACAGGTACCTGTATCTATTTTTAAGTACTTTTCGTTCAAACATTTTCCTGAGATAAAACTACGAATCGAATTTGTTATGTATAGTTCAATTATTGTCATCAATGACTTTTTTCATATAATCGTACAATTGCTGAAAATCTGAAAATCATAAAAAATATAAGTAATGATTCGTTGAATATTTTAAGGTGATCAATACGGTCGGACGTTATCAAATCTATCATAAAGCCATTCAGACTTTATTAGATTTGATCACTACCGACCGTATTTGATCACCTCATAATACTTAAACAGTGATCCTTTATTCCTTAAATAAATGCGGGGATAATAGTCAGAAGAGTCTCGGAATAGGACGCAGAGTCCAAAATTAAGCCCATAATGCAAACATGAGACTCCCGGACAGGTTCATCTACGGACTATGATACGCAAGTGAACGTAAAGGCCTGTCTTGTTAATTATTAACAAACATTCTGAGAGTATGTCATAGCAACACACGTCCACTACCGACACCCCAACCCCTAATTTTGAAACATTTTTACGTGCTAAATACGTCTAAAGAAAATTCGATTTAAAAGGACATGTCTTCATTTTGGATCAATTTGGGTGCTTTTGGATCATGATTATGAAAGAGTTTCAAAGATTTCTATAGCAAGTGGATTAAAAGTTACGGAAGTCCAATCGATGAGTGATAATTGCTATTTTGGATGGAGTTTTCCCCCTTCATAATTTGAACACTAATCTTACCCGATCGTAAGAAAAAGTAACATTTCAAAAATAATTACGTAAATATTTGTTGACTAAAAGTAAAAATATTGATACTTTATATGTAGGGCATCAGCATCATGAAGCGACACGGGAAGTATAAAATCAATTGGCCAAACTATTTAAGGAAAAAAGTCTGGTAAACGAAGAGCTAGTGGTCAGAATGACAAATAAATTGCGATAAAGGCTATTACATCCTCCGGGTTTTACTGGAAGGGGACTTATAACATTCGCTTTTGTATTTACGTACGGTTACGAGTATCGTTCATTGCAAGCTGCAATTTTCGAATGGCTATCTCTAATTTGATTGTCATCTGATGTATTTCAACTTGTTGCTATCAATTTCTGCTATATACTAATATTAAAATTCAGAAAGTCAGACTCTCGAAAAAAGACCAATCGAACGTTTGGTTTTTAGTGTGCTTATTTATCAACAGATATGAAAATAGTCACTCGTCATAATACAGTGAAGAAAATCCAGAGGTATATTCAGATGAACATTATCAAAGCTTAGTGTACGACAGTGTAGAGTCATAAATAGGTTAAATCTGGATAATGCATTGATTACCGATAACCCACCAATGTGTATACCTTTCGTGAGAAAACAGTATTTCATCTAGCCGACGGAGATTCGCGTTTTCATTTACGCTTTGTTCTAACGCGTGCATGTATTACTGTGTTTTCAGTTGTTCCCAATGAACTTATGTCACGACTCGGGAGGACACGCGTATCCGATAGAATAAATCAATAAAATAACAATTGAGGTTCATTCATTTACTCCCCAATCATTGCTTCTATAGTAGAGAGAACTGTCTAGTTCTGCTCTTGAAGAGGGAGAGACCAGCATATGCATTGGATAATTTAGTCGCTGTTAACAAGACCATAAACCTTTATAAGAGAGTCTAATCCCATTAACAGAAGTTTAACATTTCATCAAAGGGCAGAAGTATTGATCGATCATTTCCAATATGGCGCTCGGTGTCTGCTCGTAGCATCAGAGCGAACAAAAATCGAACTGTGCTGAAAAATGTCCTTTTTACAAAGACTGCTGCAGAGGATATTATGGACATAGTTTTTTTTCCGAATTTATCGCATGTGCAGAGGAAAATGAACGCCAAGCACTGATGACATTTTTACAAACAGGCACCCAGCTGGATCGATAAGCCGTGGATGAAGATGTTTCACCATTTTTCTACCAGCTCGGAGTCGGATCACGACAAAAATGACTGATGTAGACACTGACCCGCCAACCTCAACTGGACCATGGCTGTGACGTCGATAGAATTACATCTGGAGGGCACAAGCCCGGTTTATTTCTCGGGACACAGGGTAAAGGGAGCCCTGGTGGTCCACATCGGGGTACCCATCATCATCGCAGGTAAGCCTCGGTCGTCTGCCTTCTCCACACCTTGGCGGCTTTCCCAGCCATTCTTGGGTGTGGTCGAGGGTACATCGTGAAATTCTTTATAATTCATATCTGAAGGCAACAAAAGATGTCGGCTTGTATGGGGAATTGATTGATTTTTATCGTGACAAGTATGGTTAATATAATCATGCAGTCGCTGACAGCGGTTGTTGCAGATGAATTGATGTCGTGCTGGAAATTCACAAGAGTCTCGTCGGACTCGACTTTTTCTTCGATATATGTCTCTCGGCACTAAAAGCATAAAAAAAATTATGTCAAAGATCAATTACATCAACTTGTTTCGTTACTAGCTCGGGAAATCGAACACACAAGGATATAGTAGCTGGTCCCCTATGTGCTATTTTGACAATCATTTACGACCATTAAATAGATTTTTAAGTACGTGTTCTATCCTCTAAGGTGTAATGGTACACTCTTCATCGTACGAGAATCCCTCCAGGGTTTTTTTTGGCCCTGTACTAGAATATTGGTGATGCAAATGTTCATCTCATGTTAACAGTTAAATTTGCACTGATGAATATTTCTAATCTCCCAGAAAATCAGAACAAATCAAATTAAGACATGAGCTATGGATTCTGTGTCTGATTGCACCGACAGAGAATCGATGTTTCATGGATAGCAGTAATATCTGCTTGTAAAATTTCAGTTTTATTGTTTTCTCAATCTCTAATACAATGGCGATGTATATATTATGGTGAAATGGTGATGGATTTTATCTCCATAAGAAAGTATCTTGAATCATAATTCAAACATAATGATAAACTTCCGATCCAACCAGTATTTATCATTTCGGCTCATCTATGCACTAAGTCGCTGAGAATTTACATGAAGAAGTACAGGTCTTTGTACTCATTTCGTAAATGAATCCGTTAACAGTTCCTTGAAGAATTCTAGTGATTGCTATTCGGTAATACCATGATTAAAATTATTAATTGTTGAAAATGCTCCCTAAATTAGATGAAAATATAACTGTAAGACGGCCCATTTGCATTTTCAGACCTTCCAGAAACCATCGACTTGGAAGGTATCAAATATAAGCTTGCATTAAGGCTCCAATAACCATGATTAAATTTACTTTTGTAGTCCCATTCCCGGGGGAAGGGGGGGGGGGGTCAAGAAAGTTCATTTAAATAATGCCAAGGTTAAATAATGTAAGACAAGAACTCGTTTTGACAGTTTGGTTTCTGTACCCAATTATCATAAGGCAACTTTCTTTTCTTGTCATAGAGTTATTTACAATCCGACAACGTATTGGGTGTATTTTAACAATAATACCTTATTTTGCTGTGAATATTTCTTATTTTATCAACCAACAAAATTAGCAATGGTCAAATATAATTATAGTAAGCATATACAGTGGCTTTCGGGTATAACGAGATGCTGGGGACATCATTTTATTTCTCGTCATAATTTACTGCTACTCGTTATATCCGATGTTGGTATTTCCCATGGTGACACTTTTCTATATTTCAAATAACGTTTATAAACAAGTGATAATAAAAAAGAAATTATTTATCGAAACTGTTCAAAATTAACACAAAGGATGTCTATGTAAATGGTCATTTAGCTACAGACAAAAACTGTGTGATGGACAATTGTTTTTGTTATTATTTTTTTATAAGTTTCAATAAGTTCATTTAGTTTTTGTAACATTCTACGTGTAAATGTTGAATCGGAGGTGTTAGTTTTTTGCATAAAGAAAGTTTGTAACGTTGTAATCGCGTTTAACGCATCTTGTGCTGAAATTTCTGGTGTTTCTTGAGTATCTGCCGACGCATCGATCTCTTCCCCACCTTTATCGGTTTCTGCCCCGTCTTCGTCTTCAATTTCACCCCGAATTTTATTAACAATGTCATCGTCCGTCAGCGTCTCTGTCGAAATAACCTGCGAATCCACACAAACATAATCGGAAGGCTCAATGTGATTGTCGGTGTCGCTACTTCTGTAATAAACAATTCATCATTTCCCTTTTAGGTATTCTACTTTTATTTAAAAATTGAAAATATCAAGCCATTGTGGTAACAGATGTTTTTAATTTTCTGGATGCTATATAGAGAAATGTATAATGTTTAATAATTTACTATAAATCAAGTTGCTAATTTTTGTAGGGGTCGAAGTACGATTCCGCGGTGCTGCTCGAGCCAAATGGAGCGAAACAGTCCAACGAGAAACCTATAAAACAGACATTGAACACGAGAAAGAGGAGATATATTTTGATGACAGATTTTGTTTGTGGGGTAAAGGTAAGTAATATTTGTCCTTTCTCTAATTCCAGGGTTCAATTTCAGTTATTTTGTGTTTATACTCTTCTAATGTAAAAATGAACGCATTTTAGGGGTGTGCGTAGTATCACCTTAAAATGCGTATTACCTAAACTCTAATTTAGTGTTAATCTTGTTGGATAGCTCATACGTGCTCACATAAAAATGGGGGTCAACTCCCTCAAAATACGTTTCTCTTTATAAAAGAAAAGTATGTTGTGACATGCCCCCTGCTCCTGCCCCACAGCCCCAACCCATACCCCCAACCTGATATTGCGTGGCTGTGATTCCAAACAATTGTATACTTTCAGTGAATGAACAAAGCCGGTGGGAGGGCAGGGAAGTACTCCAACGAGGGCGCCACATGTTTCCGTTTCAGTACAAAGTTCCGGAAGGAGTACCATGCTCGTTTGAAGGACCAGATGCGCATGTGCGGTACACAGTTCAGGGGATCATAATTCGATATAACGGGGAATGTATCAGTACACAGCGGACAATTAATGTACTCAGGGAGTTCGATCCAAGCCGGGAACCCGGGGATTCTTCTGCCAATTCGGTATAAACCTCGCAGTGTTAACACCCTTGTATTTAAATTATTAACACCAATCTATAGAACTTAGAGTCAATAATGTAAACGCAATTTATTACAAAGAAAATCTCAAATTATGATTTAAAAACAATTATGTTGGTGGAAATAGAGCACTGTCCCAATCAACTGCATTTATATTGTCATTTCTTTAAGACACCACATCCATTAGAAGACCATGCTGAGAAAGCTGTCCACACTGTCTGTTGTAGACCAGGTCACGTGTCTTGTTCTATTACTCTGCCCAAGCGCGCTTATGTTTCCGGAGAGAATCTTCGGACGGAGGTTGTTGTACACAACATGTCGATACGGAAGTCTGGTGCCGTTAGTCTTCAACTAAAACAGGTGATAATTAAATCAATGTTCCGGAACAAGGTCTAATGTATTAAACATAATAATGTTCTCTATTTCGGGCTCTTTTGTTGATTGTATCGCTTTTCTTTAGTCTGTATATATATAGATGAAAATGATAAAGGCACGGAACTGCGATTAACTTAAAATGACAGACATTAAAATTAGTAATAAAAATAGAAAATATAATTATAACATTTCGATGACAAAGATTTTTGTCAAAGGTGATAGATTGAGTTGTTAAAGAAATATAATCTTGATTTCACTTGATTTGAGGTATTGAGAGTTTTTTAAAACATTTTGATGTGTAATTGTATGTACCTTCACACATAACTTTAAGGATCAAGTTCAAAGCATCTTCTTGTCTGTTGTTCAGATCATATCATACGGAGGGGTACACACACGGACCTTGCTTCTGAAGGACCAGAAAATCTGCGAGAGTCTCCGCCCGGGGCAGCACAAGACCTGGCGGGACTACAGCCTCAGGGTCCCCTCCATGTGCCCCTCCCGCCTCCACATGTGTAAGGTGCTAGATGTCCGCTATTGTATTGCGGTAAGTGCCCCTCCCCCTCCACATATGTAAGGTGCTAGATGTCTGCTATTGTATTGCGGTAAGTGCCCCTCCCCCTCCATATGTGTAAGGTGCTAGATGTCCGCTATTGTATTGCAGGAAGTTACATGTAGCCGAACTTGATAATCCTTGTGTGATTTACTTTTGTTTTTGTTGGATATTAATATCGGTATTTTTTAACGAATCTTCACAATGTCTTTGTAACGAAGTACGTTCAAATGAATTTAAACTAAAAATTTTAAAAACCTGTTGGGAGTTCTCGACTAGTACATTCTTAAGGATAAGATATGTACCTGCATATAATTTAATGTTTTAATTTACGATGTATATTTATATTGTACACAGGTGGAGGCTAGTTTTGCCGAGGCTGTCCTTTACGCAGCTGTACCAATCATCATTGCCACGGTACCTGACCCTCATCTCGAATTCTCCAAAGTTTCATTCAAAGGTTAATATTTTTCTTTCTTTTTTTTTTTACAGTCTACATCCTACTAATTTTTCTCAAAATGTGTTATATGACCTTACTTTTCGTGTTTTCTACAGTCAGTGAACCCCCGCTTATGACCGACAAAACTGTGACCGATTGCATCATATATGGATGTACGAAAGCGGAAACGGAAGAAGAAGATGTAAAACCAAAATACAAATACTTCGAGGACATGAAAGACCCCAGGAGGGAAAGGGACATCGTCATTAAATTACGCCAGAGTCCCGGTATGAGACGAAGAAAAGAAAAAGAAAAACATAAGGCGGAAAGGGAAAGCAAAGAGCAGGCCAAGCATCTAGTGAAGTTAAAGTCAGACGAAATAGTGACGGAATCGCGCGCATAGACATTTTCGATCAAGAACCCAGAGCCGTTTTCCACTGCCAAACAATTGCTTTACTTGCCAAAGACCATTCCTATCGCTTGGCTAGTGATCATTCATTGTCATCCGGGTCACTATACACATATTCTCAGGCATGCTGGACGTGCTGTTTTTACAAAGACTGTAAACCATATCTAAAAATTAACCAACCCTATAAACCAAATGTATTATAATAGATAGCAAAATACATGTCGATAATGAAATGGAACAGATTACATAGTTTAAAAATTTCTTTCGGTTTAAGGGAACTGGTAAATTGTTGCTGTATCCAACGTTTCCTCTTTGAAATCATTGATTATTCATTGGAGTTTTCACCCTTTCCTGTGGATTATTGATAATCCAATGTAAATCTTACTTTTTCTGTGCATTGATGGATAATCTATTGGAATATTCAACTTTTCCAGTGAGATTTTGGATTGTTAAACACTTTCTGTGAATTTAAGGATTATTGGTGTATTCAACTTTTTTCAGCGGAATCTTGGATCATTCATTGGAGTATTCAGCCATTCATATGAATGTATTGATTTTCCATTGATGTATCCATCGTTTTCAATGAGATTTTGAATCATTCATTGGAGTATTCAACCATTCATATGAATGTTTTGATTATCCATTAATGTATCCAGTGTTTCCAATGATGTTTTTGATCATTCATAGGGGTATTCAACCTTTCCTGTTGATTTTTGGATCATCCATTTGCTGTTGATGCAACGAATCTTCAGAGAGCCAACCATTTATAGACTCCACTAAAGGCCCAAGTGTCTTATTGTTGTCCGTGTGCCACCAAGAGAAAGAGACGTTTTGTACACATTTATATCGCTGGCCGATGCAGAGGAATATTTTTGATTCCATTATTTGTGAACCAAGTGATCATTTTAACTTTTTTGTGTGCCGTTGTTGTCTGCTTTTAATGATGAAACATTCTCCGCGTGATTAAAAAAAATGATTCCGGAAATTTTGTGACTTCAACGCTACGTCTTTACTTAGTTCCTCAGTCTAAAAATATGAATTGTTTTTGTTGTCAGATACCTTACCATTAAAATAGTACATTTCTACGCCAATACTTAAATGTTTAATTTGACCAGAGAACAAGTAACGTATTAAATTCACATTTAATACTTATCACTGGAATATATATAATAAATTACAAAAAAGTAACATATTAAAGGAAAAAGGAATCATTCTGTGGGAATTATGAGGTGATCAATACGGTCAGGGTGGTCAAATCCAATAAAGTCCATGGGGCTTTAACAGAGATTTTATTACACCCGACCGTATTTGATGCCGTCATAATATTCAATACTTATATTTGTATTAATTTCAGCAATTGTACGATTAGATATTAAAATAGTCATTGATGAAATGTATTGGACAGTACACCACAAAACCGATTTGTAGTGTTATCACAGACAAAGAGACTGGGGAATGCAAATATGTTTTGTTCTTCAAGCCATTACTTAACTGTATAACGAGCATGGTCATGATTTTGATCAAAATTATTTTTTTCCGATTTTAATGTTTCTATGCTTCAGTATGGCATTTCTAATAGCCAACCAAACTTTGAGCGTCAGTCGTTCGGTTATAAGTGAGATACATATCTCGGTTATAAGTGAGATACATATCTCGCAATTCTTTGTTTTGTAACAGGGCTGTCACAGTAATTTTGGGGTAAAAGGACCGGGTCCCTCAATTATGAAAATTATGGACATTTTTGTCAAATTAGGAAAAATTTAAGATGCTCATATTATCAAAATCATAACATAATGTTTTGGTTAACTTCTTAACTGTGAAGCTTTATAGCTCAGATTTCACTTGATCACAATTTTTCATATACCGGTACCAAATGTAAAATTTGTAATATGATTGGGAATGGTATATGAGTAAAATTGGAATTTTAGGGGGTTTTCCAAATTGGGAAGGGTCCGTTTATCGAAGCCAAATCAAAGAGATTGACGGTCCTGTGTAAACAAGGCCCGTGATATGTTTTAGTTTACATTGGTTCAATATATTATAATTACATCTACCAAGTATTATTCCCTATATTTCTTACGGAAACTTATAGTTAATTCATAGCTCTATAGAAACAGCCAGATTGAAATCTACACGCCCCGTTTATTGATTGGTCGAAATCTACAACGGCTGAAACTGACAAGAAAGTGACAGGGCCAAACTTGACACGCCCAGTTTATCGATTGGTCGAGACCTTCAACTACTTAGGAAAAATCACGGACTGCACGAAATAATCATGACGACATCAGACTCAAAGTCTCACAGGAGACGATTTGGCTGTTTCTTTTAGTTAACGTACTTACGTACATTAACAGTAATTTAGTGAATTTTACTTACTTTTCATAATCAATTTAACAATTGGCTAAAAGAAAGATGTTTATATAAACGATAAAATGCTTTCTTTAATGATTCATTCGGGTAATGAAGGTATCGATCATTGCAGAAAAAATTTACATAACCCGCTAACGCGGGTTATGTATTTTTTCTGCAATGTCGCTACCTTCATATCCCGAATGAATCACCATAGAAAGCATTTTATTGTTTAATTATTTACATCTACTAAGTATTATTTTCTCTATTTCTTAAGAAAACATATAGTTTATTCATAGCTCTATAGAAACAGCCAGACTGAAATCTACACGCCCCGTGTATCGATTGGTCGAAATCTACAACGGCTGAAACTGGCAACCTAAGAAAAATCACAGACTGCACAAAATAATCATGATGATATCAGACTCAAAGTCTCACAGGAGTCGATTTGGCTGTTTCTTTTAGCTAACGTACTTATGTACATTAACAGTAATTTAGTGAATTTGGCTAACTTTTCATAATCAGTTTATTAATTAGTTAAAAGAAAGATGTTAATATAAATAATAAAATGCTTTCTTTGATGATTCATGCGGGTTATGAAGGTAGCGATCATTGCAGAAAAAAATTACATATGTAATTAAATAGTAAAAAAATATATATTTTCCTGCAATGTCGCTACCTTCATATCCCGAATGAATCACCAAAAAAAGCATTTTATTGTTTAAATATATACCGTAAAAAGTTCTTTTTTCAAGCTGATTTTTCTATCTGCTGATTAGTTTTGAAGATCAATATACAGTTTCTAGCATTTGGCACATTCATTTTAGGTCTAAGCCTTGAAAACTCAAAATGAAAACAAAAGCATGACTTACACTTTGTTTACATAACAGAATTCTACCTCACTAATAACTCGACGAATGCCGCTCGAATTTTGGTTGACTATGAGGAATGCCTTACTATTGTAAACATTAAAAACAGAAAAATAAATTTTGACCTAAATCGTGACCATGCAACAAGTACAAATATTGCGTTCTGGGGATATGCATGAAGGAACATGACGTCCATTTAAAGTTCAATGACAGCAACTTGAATTTGTTTTTCACGAATATCAGGTTTACCAGATTCCGATTTTTAAAGAGTTTGATAAGTTCATTGAAAGTAATGATAAGACCGACCCGAAGATCTTTAAAAATTCTGAATAAAAAAGGAAAGTGACAATTGGCACAAACAAACTGATAGCGAAAGGTTAAAATAACAATGAAAAATCAGGTACGTCTCTCTCTCTCTCTCTCTCTCTCTCTCTCTCTCTCTCTCTCTCTCTCTCAGCAGAGACCAAACGGTCTACAATTATTAAATAAAGTATATAAAAAGGCGTACGCTATCAAAATGAAAAATAGTTCTTCGTAAGTTTTATTTTGCCGTAGGCGTTAAGTTAATTAATATACACATCTTGTAATTAATTTTAATCGCACTCTGTATGCGGTGTGTCTTGTCAACGTAAACAAACTTCGAATTCGTTTTTCTCTCTGTGTCACTACAGCTTTGTGTATAAAGCAACACAACAGGTTCTCGCTTGTACAATGTATTTGCTTTAAGTGATATATAGAACAACATTTACGTTATCTGGAAATTTAAAAAAGTAAGTTTAAACGTTTGTTCGTATACGTTGTAAAGTTAGATTCTTCTAAAAATGAGTATAAATCTGCCAGATTTTTGTGGTTTTTGATTAATAAGAATGTGTTATGCCTGACAATCATAATGATATGCCTCTAAGGTAAATGAGTATTGTTTTCATCTGTATAAAACAGGTAAATTTATTACAATGCCAAGTTGGAGCTCTTATTCTATGAGAGAAGCATGAACACGGCCCTGGTCGGACCGGAAGTATCAGAGATGAATCTACAACAATTACCGGTACCTTTATTTGGTCGCGGAAACGTGTCCCACACAGAATCCAATGTCTCTGTAAATTCATCTGCAGGACTGCAAGAATCCTATAGTCTGAGACTGACTTATGACATCACAATCACGTGTACACTGGTCGTCATTATTCTCGGCATGGGCTGTGGAGTCACCCCGGATCTCATCAAAATCCACTTTAAGCGACCTACGGGGATCGCCATTGGTCTGCTATCCCAGATTATCATACTCCCCTTTCTATCTTTCGCTCTGGCCCATTCTTTGGGTTTTGAGACGATCCCTGCCGTGGGGATGCTGGTAATGGCGGTGTCCCCGTGTGGGATGATGTCGAGTGTTTTCTCCTATTGGGTGGACGGCGATGTGCCGCTCAGGTGAGCTAAATAGAACCTGATGGTGTATCATTATATTTACATCAACCAAGTTTGATTCCCTCTACTTCTTACGGAAATTGATTGCAATTCGTAGCTCTGTTGTACAAAGAAAGCATTTTATTGTTTAAATAAGCATTTTTGCCTTAGGTTTGCTTCTAACATCGCTGCAAACGTTTTGCAAAGAAAATTATGTCAGTCCCAAAAATTTTTGCCACATTTTGGACACGATTTGACTTAAAATTTTCGAATTTTATTTTTCCATTTTCAATGTTTAATCTGATAAATATAGAAGTTTATAATGCAATGTCAAAATTTGAAAGTCAAATATCAAGTTATAAGCAAGATACAGAGTTCATAATTCTTTGTTTTGTAAACAAAACTAAAATATTATCATGTTTTACATATGTGTTGTATTGGTGTAAGTTTCAATCAAATGTAATTTTCTTTTGTCGATAATAGTATTTATGAGGATATTGAATTAGTTTAAATTGTTTTTTACATGTCATTCTGTCTAAGAATTGGTAATTCTCTACATTACATTTTTGTAAACAACTATAAGACTCAAGCTTTGTTTACATAACAACCAATTCTTACCTCTGTAACTCGCTTGTAACTTGACTTTAACATCAAATATTTTGGTCAATGATTTAAAATGCACCAGTTAACCATTTTATACATAAAAATAAAAATAAAATTTTTGATCTCAAATCGTGTCCAAGTCCCTTTTATTTATTCGATATTTATAAATACCTCTTGATTCAGACGATGTTCATTCAATAGTATGAAAAAGTCGCAAGATTTCCCTTTTGAAACACGGCCCCTTCTAGTTTGTCAGGTTTCAATACACGGCTAAAAATAGAAAGTCTACGGGGATTTTGCATTGCATCAGACATAATTAAACCCGGATGATAACGTTGAAAAATTGTGCGATGTATTCCGAGTGACTTCCGAATGGAAAAAAGATGTCAACATTCCCCATTTTGAATCTCCGTAGGAAATCTTACGAGGGAAAAATGATAATGTGTGAATGAAGTTATCTTGGAAATTTTCCCTTTCATCGATTTCAACTGCACTTCTTTTTTTTAATCAAAATTTTTCCAGTTGTGCAGCATAAATATCTTGGGACAGACTTTTTTGTTACAAGAATACATAGAAGCTCGCATATTCACTTAGTACACATAAACTGCTTTAATAGAGGTCTGAATTTGGCCATATTTCTATGATATATTGAATATTTAGTCAACGTCTTACTATTTCTTGTTTTGAAATTTCAATTTACTATTCATTGACGAGACAGTGTAATTGTAGTTATATAACGCATGTAAACCCATGAAATACAGATATGCGACATGGACTCAACATCGTAATAAACTATAAATAAACTTCGGAATCAGCTACATATACTACTTAGTATTACAAGGGACAAACAGTCATATTCAGTAGTTTGCCTTATGGCTAGCACTTAATAACTCTGTCCTATAGCTTTAAAAAGTGAAAATTTCTGGAATTTTCCAAAAGCTTTTAAACGTGAATTTGATGTGATGAATAGTTTTGATTTTGTTTCCAGTTTCACGATTTCCACTCTATCCACTCTCTTGGCTTTTGGCACCATCCCCCTAAACCTTCTTATCTACAGTGGTAGTTGGACAGACGAGGAGTTCGTTATTCCATACAGGAGTATCCTGATAGTGGTCGGAATAACCATCACACCTCTAGTTCTGGGGGTCGGGATCCGATGGAAGTTCTCCAAAGCTGCGTCAATTATTTTAAAGGTAAAAAACACAAAACAATCGCCATAACTGTATCAAAGTGTACTTCATTTTTATGTGATTAGTTCATATTCATTCGCAATTTTTAATCAACTAATTTCTATTGTTCTTTTTACGTTTTTTAAAGATTGGTAGCATTGCTGGAATCATCCTTGTTGCACTGTCGTTAATTTTGCTGAGCTTGCTATATCCATTCATGTATTCGGCTTCGTGGAAGATCTATGTGGCCGCCGTATCGTACCCCTACATCAGTTTCATGTTTGGGTACGTCGTCTCCACGCTATTCAGAATGGACAACTTTCAACGGCGAACCGTCGCCTTAGAGACCGGTATGCAAAACTATGCAGTGTGTTTCGCCATTTTAGAATCCTCGTTCTCGGCAGAGAAATTCAGTGTAATGTCTATATTTCCTCTTTTGTATGGAGTCAATGTTCTGATAGCAGGCATTGTGTTTGTTGGCTTTTACCAAATATTGAAGAAATACGGACCAGAACCGATAAAAACATATACTCCAAATGAAGCGAGATTGCAAAGGGAAATAAAAGATACTCAAATGACTGAAGCGTTCCTTGAGGTCCGTGTAACAGACAATGAGGGAAAAGAGGAATTTTGTAATACTTGAAGTGTATTGTGTAATAATTGCAATCTATGTTCAGTATAGCCTTGAAATATAATCTGTATAATTATCTGTTTATTTGAATTAAATTAATGAAATCGTAAAGTCAAATATACTGGTGAGTATTTCTTGCCACCCAAGAAAAAGAACACGTGTACTGAAAATATTTAAAATCCAGTCCTTCTAAATACTATATAAATAATTACATGTCAATATATACCCTTGATTTTCACGAAAGGTCCTGGTCGTAAAGGACACCTGGTACAATAATTCCAAAATCCTTTGATCGAGCAAAAGAAAGTCTTTCATAGCAAAATACTCGCATTCAAAACCCAAGATCAATGGAATGGCAGCATACTAATTATTTAATGATCCAACATAAACATTTAATGCATGATTCAGTGTTTATTGGCGCCCTTTTATTGGAGTTGAGCAAGTACGTCGGATGATGCTAAGTATTTGAAAATTTATATCGGTATGAGTGGGAGAAGCCCATAAACATTGTCCTATTGATCAAATGCACGAAAAAATTTAATTGAAAAAATTGGAAAGCACAGGGGTGGGGATAAAATTAACTTGTCATCTTATGACTAGTTACTGATATCCCCAGAAGAAGAAATAGTCTAACTACGTGAACTTTGCTGTCAATCAAAACCTAAGTTGTGGTCAGGTGGGAGTCCTGTCTGGTTGATTTGTGTCTGAGTGACCGGTCACCGCACACTTACTATACTGGACTCTGATAACAATTATATAATCCTACGTCATAATAATCTGTTATCCCCCGCTTACAAATGTTAGATAAGACATCTCTACTCGGCTACTGATAATCAACGCACTTCTTATCATAAATTTCAGAATAAGAAAATAAACATTGCAAAGTGCTTTAGTTTACATGTTTCGAAACTTAAAATTCAACGAATAAGGTAAGTTTGATTCTAATTATTGGTACTACATATTTGATGAAATTTCAACCGCGTTACACCATGGTTTGATGATTTTCATGTAAAAATAATCGAAAAGGTTTTCCATTCTAGGACAGGGGAAATGAAAACCATACCAGCCATGGAGGAATCGGAGAATTTGACTTTGCTGGGAAACGTGACTAGCATGATAGGTCAGAGCGGACCGTCAACGCTCAAGATGGTGTTTGATGTCGTCATCAAGGTGACGCTAATCATTATCATGCTTGGCATGGGAAGCGTAACTGAATTAGACCCCCTTTTGAAGCACATCAAACGACCAATTGGAATACTCATAGGAATGACGTCACAGTTTATTGTTTTGCCTTTGGTTACATTTGGTTTGGCGCATGCGCTGATGTTGCCAAATGTTGCAGCATTAGGGATGTTGGTGATGGGTTGCTGTCCCAGTGGATCAACATCAAATGTGTTCACGTACTGGGTGGAGGGAGACGTCCCCCTCAGGTAACTCTGTCGTATTTCTATAGTCTAATACTCTGTATTATCTCATATTGCCCAATTGAAAGTAAATTGAAAGTAAAATTAATACTATTTGCACTTTTTAGTAAGTCTTTCCCGCTAACATATACCCGTATTCATAACGTTTCAGCCCTTGTTCTTGTTCTGTGAAAAATAAACCATTCCATTGCTTGCACCGAAGTTCTTGAAATAACAAACAATACAGACCACTTTCTGCTTGTTGTAGTATATCGATGACCACAGTGTCAACCGTCCTCGCCTTTGGGCTGATGCCTCTGAATTTACTAATATACAGTGGGAGCTGGACCGACGAGAATCTTGTTATACCGTACATCAACATACTCATCTCGTTTGCGATGACAATTACTCCCGTTGCTCTAGGGATTTTACTACGCTGGAAATATCCCAAGATTGCAAATGTTTTTGTCAAGGTATGTGTATAATAAAAATAAAATCATATTGATTTTTTCGGTACATATACGTACATTCTATACAGCAACACAGTAATATCTGGAGTATTTTTTTTTTATTTGAATTCTTTTAGATAGGTAGTATAGCAGGTGCCCTAGCAGTAGTCCTTACGCTTACTCTCATGAGTCTGCTGTATCCGTTCATGTACAAAGCTACCTGGAAAATCTACATAGGAGCGATACTCCTACCCTTTGTTGGCTTTATATTCGGCTATTTTGTAGCATCTGTGTGCAGGATGGAGCCATTCCGACGAAGAACAGTGGCATTAGAGACAGGAATTCAAAATTTTCCGCTCTGCATGACTCTACTTTCGTTGTCTTTTTCACGGGAAGTGTTCGCCGAGATTTCCTTGTTTCCGCTACTTTACGGGGTAACTTGTATCGTAGCCAGTGTTATATTTGCAGTGATTTATCGTATAGTGGCAGCATTTAAAGCGAAAACCAACAAACAAAAGGAATATAACCAAACAGATGAAGAAAATCGAAAAAGTTTAAAAGAAACATCTAAGTTTATGGCCGACATTAATTTTGACGACGACGATTAGAATTCAAAATGAAAAGCCCTGCACTACAGTTTACAAAATCTGATTTAAAAATATATCTAGATGTATTCTACTTCTAAAAATATTAAAAATACGAAGAAAAAACATACGTGAAAATGGATGCATTTCGTTGAAATTAATTTTAATGTTAATCATTAACAAGAATATGCACATGAATATCAAGCAAAAATAAACTGTAAAAAACATCATCAAATGTATCATATGACACCATATAACAATTATTGTTTTCTATTAAAAAATGTTATTTCTGAAATGATAAAATGCTGGTATCTCTTTGTACAAAACTTATTAAAGTCGAATATTACTTAGAGCTAAGTACTTTGTCTTTTACTTTAGAAAACACAATAGTTGCTCATTATTCATAAACCAGGCATAACATATCACAGACCTGTTGCTTGTTATTAAAAATTCGTTTTGTATATGAAGCCTTTTTGATGCAAAGATCCTCATGCCAGTTATAAAAAAAAGGTCATTTTCTTATTGTGGTGTACTTTTATTTATTTTAAATGGGCACTTCGTTCAAGAATTGTTTTATTTTATGCCTACCCTGATCCACTGACATAAATCATAGTACAGAATGCCAAGTGATTATTGAAAATGATTTTATGATGTTGTCCATGCATTGTGAAAACAAACCTAATTGAAAGTGAATTTAACAAATTTTCTCTTCACTTTCAATATTCACTAATATAAAATTTTTAATTTAAAAATAAAATAAAATATCATTTCTTGAGATAAAATTAAAATTGCAATACAAAAAAATTTGCAATATCAATAAACATTCAAATATAACATGCATAGGTTATTCAATATTTAAAGATGGTTGAAATCATCTTGTATTACTTAGCAATACACTTACTGCTGATATTTGTGATATAAGTGTTGGGGAGACCACCATGTTGAATAAGACATGTCAAGGCCACACCAATATAATATCTTGTTTGTCAGACATCCAATGAAAAAAAGTTCGAGCGGGCGAATAATTCAATAATAAAATTATTTTTTATTGTACTAAGGCAAAATTTTTAGACAGTACATAAATAAATTTGTGTGGACGGTTATATTTTTTCTATTTGTTTCTGATTTCTAAATTCAGACTATTTGAAATACAAAAAATAGAGTGGAAATAGAACAGGAAACAGCACAGAAAATATTAGATGCAGGAAATTAATAATTATATTATTTGTACAGTTTTATTAATATACGAGCACGGGGTATGACAAACAAGAAATTATATTGGTGTGGCCCAAGACTAGTATTTTGTACCTAGTTTGTGAGATTTCACATTTCTATTCATTGAATATTGCAATTGTACCACCAACTTTAAACATCATGATAAAAACAAATATTCAATCAGCTGATATCTTCCAACATAATAGAGCACACTCTGTTAACCACACCTGGTTGCTGAGTTAAAAACCTCTACAAGTATTACCATCATAAACTTAAATATTGTAAATATTCTTTATTAAAATGTTGTTATCAGTAAGATCAGTATAAAATAGTACTTGTAAAAAGTAACCATATTAAATAAGACAAAATTGCTGAAAAAAATGTAGGGAGAGTCAGAAACCAGACAGGAGCTGTTTCTTGACCTTTTTCCGGCCCTGATTGTCTGTCTGACTGTTGGTGGGATGAGAGCCAGGACTCTCCGTCATTGGGCTGCGTAGAAGGTCAAATGCCTTAATACTGGAGTCAAACAAGTCTGACAAACTTGACCTAGCACTACTCGGTTCAGGAGGGAGAACTCTAGACAACTTGGCAGGAGAGTGGAGAATGTGCATGCGGGAGGGGGTGGATCTAAATCCCTCCGACTGAACAGAGGTGTGAGAGTTTACTGACCGTCTGCTACACACACTTGAGGCAGAAGAAGGTCTAGTTCTTGACGTTAAAGGAACAATTGGAAGTATAAATGAACCACTCATGTCTTGTGTTTGAACTTCCCTGCTATCTTGAGTGTCTTTTTCACTTGTTTCGCCTCCGTGGATTTTGTTTTTTGCAGGAGAATGAAGAGATAACATCCTCTGTGGAGTGGACAGAAAACCGTCAGACCATAGGGATATTGAACTCAGATTGGACATCCGATCAGATATTTGTGAATTGATCTTTCTCTTCCTTGGCGAATTTTTCATAAATGGATAATCTCGCTCGACCTGACTAATGAAAGTATTAGACTTATCACTTTCCTGCTCATTTGTTAAGTTTGTCCTCTTTCCTTCCCAATCTGAGAGAGCTTCTGTTGTATCTGCTCTCTTTGACACTGTGTCTCGTTCTTGATTACTTATTTCACTGGGATTCTGTTCCCCGTCTTCTGCAGTAGCAGACTGAGAAGCACCATCTGCTTGCAAAGGTCTGTCTGTATTGAATTCAGTCACTCCTGTGTACTTTGTTATTAAATCCTGCAACTCTTTGTCATCAGGTACATGATCAGCTTCATCAAGGGGAGACAAGGGTGGAGAAATGTGACCCTCCACCAGTGTTGATACCTCACGCTGTAGAGTCTTAGACGGTATTTTCTTCATTGATCTCCTTCTTTCTTTAACCACTTCATTCTAAAAATCATGAAAACATTGTACAGTGTCATGTATATTCACAAAATATTTTGACCCATTCAAGAATTAAATTAAAGTAATCTTCTCCAAGTCATTTATTGATAGACAATTTAATATTTTCTTGCATGAAAAAAGAATATTAAAGTTTGCAGATATTCTTGCATAATGATTAAGATTCATCTGAAATACATGTATAAATTTTTGTTATTTTTTATTGCTAAAAATACATCTATAGTGACTATATGAACATGTAGAGAATCTATTTGAAATATGTGTAAAATCTAGAATTATTTTGATGCATCAAGGTCATTTGTATTTTTTTATTCCTTTGTCTCAAACTACCATTCACTGATAGATCAAACATTGTGGTTGTATTAACACTTTCACTTAAGATAGACAAGGCATGGGGATTGTTAACAGTCAAACAAAACTTGGTGGTCGTTTACAGACAGATAAAACATAGCTGTCTTTTACAGACATACAAAACATGGCTGTCTTTTACAGACATACAAAACATGGCTGACTTTTACAGACATACAAAACATGGCTGGCTTTTACAGAATAAACATGGTGTTAGTGTTTACCCTTTTTAATAGGAGTTCCCTGAACTTCTCCTCATATTCCTCTGTGTCCTCATCAGAGTCATCGTTCCACTGGAGGACCAGGATCTCCCCCAGAGAACATGTTTCTTCTTCAGCCTTCCCATCATCCTCTGTTCTGTCAGACTCCATGAAGTCAGCACTCTGCACAATGTTCTAAAGTATAGAGATACAAGTGATGAAAAAAATTAGACTGATGGAGATTTAAAATAGACAGGTAATAGGTCAATCCACACAAAACTCAGACTTGATCTGACTCCTAAACACACTCCATCCCTCAAAAAGGGGGTATTAAAATGACATCCAGTTTACTCACATTCATCTTAGCGTCTGCGATTTCCCTAGCTTCTGAGATGAGATGTAGACATGAATAACACAGGGCCTGTGTCGAATCTGTCATCTGTAGATCACACGTGTCCAGCATACAGAGGGAACAGGATACGTGACCGGGGCAGTTCAAGGAGATTTCTGACAAAGAAAAGGATGATGACAGTATTAACGTTAAAACCTGCTTGAGGTCATCTGATTCTCAGCCTGACAATGCCACAGTATTGTGATTTATCTAAAGTGTTGTCTGCTCCTCAAACTGTGTATGAATTAAAATCAAAAGAAATATTACTTTGGTAATAATGGTATACAGGCATTTATAACATTTTTGTAAAACTGGGTTGTACCGGTATTTTAGAAAAAACCACGTATAAGGAAAAAGGATATTAGTGGTAACATTTAGAATAATGGACTGGAGTCAACCCTTCTTCCCTTAATTCCGTAGATTTATGCTTTATTTAAATTAATCAAATCTGCTATTTTCTATGAAAAAATCAAACTTTATGATATAAACTTAAAATTATTGTTAAAATGCAAGTAGTTATTCAAGTTTGTTGCAGAGCAGACAATCTTACTTTAGCCATATACTCTTTATTTTTTTCAAACCATATGACATTATGATTGCCAGCTATATTGTTATTATATATTATAGTACAGTGTATATTGTTGTCAGTACTGTAAATTCCTAATTAAAAGCGAGGAATTAATATCCGCATAAAATCTTGAGAAGCATCCTTTGCGGATTTTAAAATCTCACCATTATTTTTTGAGAGTTGAAAACTAAAAGAAATAAGGAGAAAGTCCAGCGTTCGCGATTTTATATTCTCGCGATTTGATACAAACCAGCGGGATCGCGGAATTAAGTACTCCCGTAATACATGTATAAGGAATTTACAGTATTCATTCAATAAAATCATTTATGAAGCATCAATCAATAAAACCATATACAGTTGTGCAGATTATCTAGTACTTGCAAATGAACTTTGTAGATGTCTGCATTAATATAGTAATACCAGAGAATATATCGGTGACGTTGACCTCCTTCATTGACTTTTTACAGCTGTTGATATAATCATGAAGTTCCTCTGTCCATTTCTTTGCTCGCTCCACTGTGAACTTATCCAAAGTCTCCTCTCTGGATGAGGGGCCTGAAGAAAATCCTACTTCCCTGGATTCAGTTGACTTTTCAAATTCTTGAAAGTACAGTTCTCCTAAACTGTCCATCTAAAGTACAGAAAAATGAAAATTGCATCTAAATTTTTCTTAATATATCATAAACCTGTTGATCATCAGTGTTTCATACATGTTTTTATATTTTGTGATTTTAGGGGAAACATTTTTAAAATTCTGCTTATTTATAAAGACAAATTTTCTAATACAAATCAGTGAATTGAATCTTGAACTTCTCTCTTTATATTCACCTGCACCAAGATGAAGCCAGAGGGTGTGTCTATGAGTGAGATTCCTGCTAGAGAAACGTCAAATCTCATGTCAGAGGCAAACTTATGGAGGGGATTACACAGCCCTGGTAATTCTGTGAAGTCTCTGCAAAATCAATCCAAATCATGCGATAACAAGGGGCAGGAGAAAACAGAAACTGTAATTTTCAAAACTCTTAACCCTGAATTAAGGTCAAGATCTAGAAAATAAAAAATGCTTACAGGTTTATGAAATTCAAAATATAAATTTTTTCAATGATGCTTCATAACAATAGCTTTGTTGGAAAGGGTGTACCAGGCTTAATGTTTTGTTAAACACAATGAAATATCATGTTTTTAACTGTTAATTTCTATGTAATAAGAAGGAAATAAGTGACAAATCTCGGAATTTTGTCCATTTTCGACGAATGAAATGTATCTAGAATGCCTAAAGTCTCTTCAAAAATAGCTTCAAACAAGCTCTTGACCTTCACTTTAAAATATTGTCAAATTGAATATAGGTATCGGGATTACTTTTCACATGACTTAATATAGAATGTCAAGAAACTGTTTCATTTTCAAAATACTCCTTTAAAGCTGTAGAGTATAGGAAAAAGATTTTATACTAAGTAATAATCAATTGTGACGTCATAATGGTTCTAGTATGAAAAAGACACTATGAATGAAACCATGTTAATGTTGAATTTCTTATAACTAGCACTGATACAAAACGACAAACAAAACAATGATGAATATATATGTTCTTACCCAAAATGAGAGAACCTCCAAGGAGAGCCAAGAGACTGGGGAAGCCCTGGGTGACCGTATCTATATTGGAACGCAAAAACATCTGCAGGATACAGGCTTCCCATAGCAACCAAAATACTATCTGTATCCATGACAACTGAGGAGGCAACCTGTGGGGGTTTCCTGAGCATGTGTTTCCACTCAAGCATCTATCAAAATTCATTTACCGGTAAAGTTACACATGCATATTTTTTCGTATATTACCATATCTAACCTTGACAGTAGCAATTCATATGACCAACACTGGAAGCTGAGAGAAAGAAGTACGTGTAATTTTATTTCTATGCCATTGTGCTTAGTTTATGTATAAATTTAGACACATATGGCTGCATATGTTATAAATAAAAGAAAAGAAAGAAAAGACCATTTTCTTATTAAATACAGTTGCATATGTTAGAGATGTAGAAAAAAGATACTTGTTCACAATTAATCAGTCAGTTTATGTATGACAGCTTCATTTATTGGCTCTACAAGCAGTAGAGCTATACTTACTGGACATCCTGGGAATCGGTCATCCATCAGTAACAAGGTGGTATCAGAAGCAATCAGGTAGGCATGATGGGAAGATGGGTGTTTCTCCACCAAACAAAGCCTCTCCTTAGTGTGGAAGAGTTTACTGGGAATTGCAAAAAGGTCAACACAAGTAGAAGACCGCATCTGATTAAAAAAAAAAAAAAATGAGATTACCGTGACATTACATTGTTCCACTCTCATTTAATACCAAGGAATGATTCATAGATAAGTTCACAGGTAAAAGTGATCTGTATGAATTTCATGCAATTTCCTTTAGATGTACATGTATATATAATAATGAGGTGTGTATGTACCCTCGTATCAGTGATCTGCACTGCTGTGGAATCTGCTATGATGACGTGACGAGGGTGAGAGCCAAATAGAGCCTGTCGCCAAGACTCGTGGGAAAGAAATCGGGTCTCCATATTCTTCTGGACAGGAGATTTACTGGAAGTAAAGGAAAACTGAATCTAGTCCATCAGAATATACAAGTGCATATATCATCAACTAAATCAAAGTTTACAAACACCTCAAAATAGTGGACCAACATTAAAGGGACTTGGACACGATTTGAGATCAAAAATTTTATTTTTATTTTTTATGTATAAAATGGGTAACTGGTGCATTTTAAATGATTGACCAAAATATTGAATGTTAAAGTCAAGTTACTAGCGAGATACAGAGGTAAGAATTGGTTGTTATGTAAACAAAGCTCAAGTCTTATAGTTGTTTACAAAAATGTAATGTAGAGAATTACCATTTCTTAGACAAAATGACATGTAAAAACAATTTAAACTAATTCAGTATCTTCATAAATACTATTATCAACAAAAGAAAGATACATTTGATTGAAACTTACACCAATACAACACATATGTAAAAATGACAATATTCGAGCTTTGTTTACAAAACAAAGAATTATGAACTCTGTAACTTGCTTATAACTTGATGTTTGACTTTCAAATTTTGACATAGCATAATAAACTTCCACATTTATCAGTATAAACATTGAAAATGGAAAAATAACATTTGAAAATTTTATGTCAAATCGTGTCCAAGTCCCTTTAAAGTACAAATGCAATAGAATTTAAATTCTGAATACCTATGTTGACATTTGGTAATGTCTGCATATGTGAAATAATTCTTAAAGGATCATTAAATAAACCTCTCTTCAAGATTGACTTTATAAAAATTTTATTCTTTTTTAAGTGTGTCACGGAGTACATGTTGTATTCATGTAACGACCTTCTGTTGACTTTACCTCATCCCTGGAGACCACAGGTAAATGTTTCCCTGATTAGAGGCAACCAAACACTCAGATGGAATATACACACTGGAGAAGAAAATCAAACACTTTGTAGATACCAGTCTAAATTGTCCTTAGTACCAACAATAATCATACACAAAATCAGAAAAAAATATTAATAGATTTTATCATAAATGCAATTTTATAACTTGATAAGATGTATTTCTTTCAGGGTCTATTATATGTACATTTTACATGTACTACCATTTTGGAGTGCTAGTTCATATTTTAAGAAATAGTACATGGACTTACCTCAAATCGACAGATGTTAAGTGTTCATCAGGGAAGTATTCTTTTCCGATAGAGTTCAGAGAGTAGGAAAATCCATCTGAGGTTTCCTGATTTGTAAACACTTCACAGACATTCTCTCCTCTTGCCACACAGTAATCTGGTGATAAAAACAAAATTTTACAGAGGGAGAGAATGTTCTGTTTATATCAATATGTTTTCCTCATAAATATTGTATATCAAGTGGCAGATGAAAAAAAAATTCCCAAAAAAGTGCCACATTTTTACATTTAGTAGACGAATTTGCCAAAACAACTCAATATACAATTTGGTGAAAGTTGAGGCCAATGTAAGCAAATGTGAAAGGTACCTGATTTTTGAGGAGAAAAAAAGCATACTGTGGTACACTTGGCAAAAAATAGAAAATTATATTCATGCACATGAAAATCACACTTTAATATTTTACCTTGATTTCTACATTGTGCAGACCTAAGCTGGTATATTTCATAACCAAGCTCAATGGTCGACTTCTTAGCTACGTTTACTTCAGGAGTTGTGCTAAGTTCAAGGAAAGCTGCAAATACATGTAGTGAAAATCTTAATAAAAAGTTAATTAAATAATATTTGTAACAACACATAATACTTGGTAAAAAAAAAATATTTAGCTACATATGGAGCAAAACATCTTAAATTTAAGTATTGTACCTACCCAATGAGTTAAAATTGTGATCTGCGGGAGATATGAGCATTTGTGTTCCATTTGTTGTCTTGGTACCCACTTTTGTTATGCACCCTCCTGTGTACCTGGAGTTGTATCTCTATAACACACAACAGATACATTTTAATATAATTTTGAATTACAAACTCTTTCACAACACTCAAGAGATCTCTAAAGTGAGTTGACATTACACATCATTACACATCATTCTATGTTACCCACCAGAACACCAGGAATGTCCTTGACTTTTCCGTACTGTTTCACCAGTTCTCCAAGCCATGGAGGAACATCAATACCTTCAAACTCTGGATTCTCTGCTTGTGTGCAGTTTAGAGCCTCTAGTCCTTTTAATACATTTTCAAATTGTGTCTGCATGGTTGTATTCCTAGGCTAAAATTTGTAGTAACATTAATGTTAAAAACAAAAGTAAAACAAGAAGAAAAATTGTTAAGGAGAAATATATGTGCTTTGATTTATTAAAACTTAGAACTGTGTTATATCCATTACATACCTTCTTTAAGTTTGCTTTCATAACTTTCAATTTGTTACAAAATGCTTCAACTTTATGGCTCTGCAATTCAGTTTTGTGAAACACCCTGTCTTCAAATGGGTATGGAACTGAAAAATATGGTTATGGTTCATCAAAAATATATTTGTTCAATCTTTGTAGGTGTTTTCTTACACTCATTATTTACTCAAATAAGATATGTTAGTGTTAAAATTAATTTCATTCTTTTTAGTTAGATATGATCATGGCAAACCACAGCCAATATGTAATACAATCTTCTCCTATTTGTAACAGTCAGTCAGACAGTCAGTCAGAATCGGTCGAATACCTGCGGCAGAAAGCTCAGGCGGTAGAGCACCTGACTAGAGATTCAGGGTGTCCTGGTTCAAATCCCAGTCTGTTTTGTAATTATTTCTCCCATCTCATTACACAGTTTAAGCATGTTGAGTTCATCATTCAAACAGATTAAAAACAATATCACATACTGTACATTCGAAAATATTATTTAACTTATCTGAACTCTAACTTTTCAGCTTAGGTAGAAGATAGCTATACAGACTCTGGACCATAGCATGAAAAGATAATTAGCCCAATATAAAAAAATGACCGCTATTGGGCTGATATACAGTGACCTCGAGCTAATATGGGATTTGATGTAAAAAAAAATGCAATGTCCATGATTTTAATATCATATAGTAATAGAAAAATATCAAAGAAACAATCAAAAACATCTTGACGTGATGATGATTGTCAACAAATCTCTTGGTGTCTATATTCTTGTCTCTTATAAACTTTCCTGTCAATTTGCACCAGCTGTTTGTATACCAAGTTGACGTTGACGTAATCATTTGACGTCAAACTTAGATGATGCATACCAAATTCATTGTCATAATAACCAATGATTAACTGAAAGGCATGCCAGTCCAGCACTCTACCGATTGAATGCCATAAACCTGACTCTACCACAATTACAACAAAGATTTGCTGGTACATGTCTAAAGGGGTGTTTAATAAATTTGATTACGTACCCCAAATTTTTTACTTGTCAGTTGTGGGTAAGGGAATTATTTTAGGTCTATATTGGCCAAGGTGGAAAAGTGTATATTTTCTATAAATAAACGATATAACAGTATGTTTAGTATGAGCCCGTCTTATGATATCGCGGTAGTTAAATCATTTTGTGGAAAAATCTATCAATACTGAAATATTTCCAAAAACTAATGTTATTTGGGGGATTCCTCTTTCATATACCTCAGTGGTGTTCAGCGTGCCTTTGTTTACTATGTTTTAAAATATCCCGACCTCAAATTTCAATTTCAGCGCATGCTACTATTCGTAAACAGAAATACCGCGATGCCATAATACCCGCGATATGATAGGAAGCTACTATACATCATGTACATATGAAATAGTATACCTTTCGCTGGGCAGTTACCGACAGGCAGAGCTGGTCTTGTAGCACAATACCATTCTGATTCAAATGGAACATGCTGAGGTGATAGCTTTCTTTCCTGCACATACGAATCAGCTACTTCAATATTTCTGATACTGCCTAATCCCCCAAAATAATGCATTAGTGCATTTTCTTTATGATATCTGAATGGAAAACATTTTGCAGGGAAAATATCCATGACGGTTAAAATAATGCTCAGTTTAAAAACACATCATCAAACTGCTAAAACACATGTCGTCTATATCTAAAAGCATTAACATGCTGAAAGTAAAAGGGACGAGAACTAGAAATAATATAAATATATTGCATGGACATGGGATTGTTACCGGATATTGTTGTAAGGAAAGTAAAAAGAAAACCATACCGACATAAATAATTTGGATAAAAAAAAAAAGACTACTATAATCAATTGAAATTTGTTAAAAATTATATGTTCTCAAAAGGGAAAACTATATAATTTGCATAAAGCTGACAAAACAAAGTTAATCTTTTTAAAATAATTCAACCGAATAAACCAAGTACGAAATAACCCTATTCTTGAAAATGAAAGTAAAAATAAAGAGTAAGTTTACTTTTTTCTCTCCTTATTAAAACCCAAATTAATAACCTTAACGTTTATAAAACACGAAAGTTTCAGATATAAGTTAGTTTAGTTTAAGTTTTTATAGGTGTTATTTATGTCTCTGACGTAGATCGATGGTAAAATCATGTTTGATATTTTCTTTTTCATGTTGATTTTCTTCACAACACAGGGTAAGTAGTTAGTTTAAATGCAATAAAGAAAAGTTAACAACACTGTTCAACAAGTAAATTTGAAACAAATCTGAATTTTTATACATGAATTTTTCAAAAAAGAACAAAAACATGTAGACATTGTACTAGAGACATAAATACTCTGATTGTACACTGTAAGCATTCTCATGATTATGGTTTTGTAGTTGGACTGGTGTTGCCACCTGGAGATGGGTAGCCAACGATGAAAACTGTGGAATTTGTAGGATGGCTTTTGATGGATGCTGTCCAGATTGTAAATTACCTGGAGATGATTGTCCATTAGGTAATTCATTTAGGAACATTACATCAATATACATCCTTGATTAATCAATAGATAATATACAACTGTATGTATGTTAGAGTTTAAACTAAGTCTATTGGTATATATGATATTACACAACAGAACACAATGATGCGATCCTGGTCCATAATCTTCCCTTTTTATTGATCTATTTTGATCAATGATGTTGAGAAAATGGAAAAAAGATTCATAATGTATATTATGTTCAAGGCATTGAATGACTAGCTGACAGCTAGATAGTATAATAGTATCATCCTTCCACCTTCTTTCTCATTGTTTGTTCAGTGAATGCAGTAGTTGGGGCTATATGGACCATGATATCAGCCTGGGTAGCTCAGTGATATAACTGACTAGAGGTACAGGGGTCCCAGGTTCAATATCTGGTCCAGCAATATACATGTATTTTTATTGTATTCCTCCTTTTCTACTACATGGACATTCACTTGTGTTGTAAGTCCGTAAATCTTCATGTTGAACATCTTTTTCAGTTTGGGGAGAATGTTCGCATTGTTTCCACATCCACTGTATTGTTAAATGGCTGAACTCCCAACAGGTCAACCAGCTGTGTCCAATGTGTCGACAGGACTGGAAATTCAAGAGTGACACCGAGGCCATGGGAACGTGACAACAGTGGGATCAGTGTGTTCCCAATCTAGATCTGTATCATCAATGTGTTAACGTTGAACACTGTGTACAATTTGATGAACTTGTTCATATGAGGGGAGAAGTGGAATGTGTTTTACATTGGTATCTTATTCTTAACTTTGAGAATTATGCTGTTTTCCTGGTGCATTTTGATTTTGTAACAATTTTACATATAAATACAATGATTAAAAACTTGATTAGTAATTGTAGTTTTACTTTAATTTTGATTAAAATATGTGAAAAACAATATCACACCTGAAGAGAGGAATATATCTCTGTGGAATTATATATCTCTTGCAAAATATTGTGAATTAGAATATAACCTCAGTAGTAAATCCTGAATCCTTTACCTTACACACTAGTCATGCACGTCTTATAAAATACATGAATGACTGTTCAACATCAAAAGGTCATCTATTGAGCGGTCATCAGATAAAATTAAAATACTTTCAATTCAACATGAAATAATTTATTCAATAAAATGGTTTATGAGAAATTTGAAATATAAATTGTGTATGAAGTTTATGAAACAATGCTCTAAGTTATTTAGTTGATTTTTTCAGCTTCACAAATACATCCTCTGATTTTTTAACAGCCATTTTGCAGGAGGACAGCAATGCTGTAAAAAAAAAAAAAGACAATATGAATTGATATTGCTTGCTGTCTTGTTGATCATGATAAACAGAAGCAACTCTGTGATATATAGTACACAAACCTTCCAGTTGTTCTTTTGCATCTCCCAATCGAGATTCTTCAAATTTTGTTGTAGGCTCAAAATAATCATTTGAAACCCAGGGGGAGGGGTTGGATGACTGCTGACTGTTGACATCTTGTCTCCCTGTCAAGCATAACAGTTATTGTCCCACCATTAAAAGTTTTAATACTTTCTTTATATAGAACAAGAAGTTGTACACACTCCCCAGTATATACATTGTCCTAAAAACTGCCATGTTTCTGAATGTAGCAGAAAACACAAGTACATGTACTCACTCTCCAAAGACTCTTCTATTTCCCGACACATAGAGAACACATCACTGCCAAGTCCCAAAATTCTTTCACCTGCCCAAAAATTCATTGGGATTTGATGAAAATACACCAAGAAATACTGATACGATGGTAAATTGTAGAAATTGGGGAGGGGGGGGGGAACACAAAGTAGTTTCAGAATGCTCCTGCTCAGATTAATTTATTTTTCTACATTAACATATTTAGTGGTTAAATTTAAATGGCTCATTCTCATTCTGATTACCAGGTATATCTGGCTTTATAAAAATAAGGGGGGGGGGGGGGGGGACTATGACCCCACCCCTTTTTTTGATGCCTATTCATAGTGTATCAGGATGTTTGCATATTTATTATCATGAAATTGTAGCATAGTAGATCTTGAAAAAAATGTTTGATTATTTTTCCATATGTGGAACTTGAAATCTCTCCTTGGTACAGTGGCCTAACATGGTTTCAACAAATCTGAGTCATTAATGACTTCTACATGAGTACCGGTATTCAATTCATCAAGGACTTTTCCAGAAGTATTCCTAAAGGACTTCTACAGGAGTATTCAAGTAATCAAGGACTGTTACAGGAGTACAAGTCATCAAGGACTTAATTATCTTAACAGAAGGACTTACTGCCATGGATTTGTGCAGTAATATAATTCATCAAAGACTAACCGTCAAGGACCTTGAGGTTAGGCAGCATGTCAAGGACATCTTTGCGGTAGGTGTTGCTGTGACAGAGTGGGTTGCTGAGGTCCCTCACAGGGTCATGGAGGCGAAGGTCCTCTAACTTATCTAGGGCAGTCAGGCACCTCAGGCTATTTACACTGTTCAATATCAAATAGACCATTTATACCACACATCACACTAAATCATAGCAAACAGTGGAAGACAGCTGAAATTAAATGAGAGTTTTTGCATAGAACAAATTTGAACCATTTATCAATTCAAAAAACAAATTAAAAAATATTAATGTTGTACAGAATATAAAGGTATACACAATCAATCGCAATGAGAGGCCTATGGTCTGTCTTTATTTTTTGTCATTCTGTCCCATATATGTATATGTCTCATATCTTAACATTCTGTCTATAGCTTTAAAACTTGATGACATTATAGTGGCTAAGAATAAAGCAAAACAACTTACAATATGAAGTTCAAGGTCAATTTTGCTTTAAATTACCACATTAAGGCCCTGTTTCTTGTTCATTTCATACCAACTTACATGTTGGGGTTTTTTCAGCAGAATTGGTTAGAAGTGTAAGACTTAAAACAATTATATTACCTGCCGATCAAGTTTCCAGCTAGATTTACAGACTGTAGACTTTCCAGTGCCTGAAGACCCTCTGTAAAAGGAAGTTAAAGAACATTTTTGATGATCCATAGTCAATATGAAAGTTCAACAAACTGATTAAATACTAATATCATATTCATTATGTAGTACCATACTCATTACACTCTGTAGTTGTAGTAGAATTTTTGGTCTATAAAAATTTCTAATTTTGTAATAATGATTAATTAATTGAATGATGATTTCAAAACATATCTTTCAAAATTAACATATAGTTGTAATTTTCTTAACATACATTATGTAGTAAAAATCATAAAGTAAGTGTTTAAATGTTTACTTTGAAATACTAGTATCCATGATTTGGATATTATAATAATATAAGTCCATGATTGGATACTACCAAAGATATTTACCAGGATTTGTGATGCGGTTTCCTGAGAGGTTTAAACTGCTCAGGTTACCAAGTCCAGCCAACTTGTTCAGTTTGGTCAGGTCATTTCTGGAGAGGTTCAGTCGCTCTAGCTGGGTGCATTCACTGATACATCCCAAGTCACTCAGTCCTGGCAGTGAAATTAAATGACAATTAATGTTCATATACTAACAAAGCTGTATAGTTTTATTATTTTTTAAAATGCAGGACCCATTGCAACAATATCTAACTCTGATTTAACTTTGACACATCAAGCCAACTAGCATTACAATTTCATATACTATTTCAAATACAAATCATGGGCCATCTTGCTCATCTGAGCAACAACTTCCAATTTTGATTCAAAGTAAACTAGCTTACTACATAAGGGGTGAAGTGTTATAATTTTCACACAAAACTAGTCAAGTGAGCTTTATGGACTAATTAAGTTCAATACTTTACCAACACATGAAGACAATGCATAGATTATACATAAAGTGCCTTGCCTACAGACTATACTGGCGTCAGTAATAATTATAAATGAAAGGCCCCTGCATGGTTCAAACCTAATTTTGAGATTCGTCAAGACTAAATTAAGCTATTACATTTGTCAAGATTTTTTTTATTCTACTGTTTCGTGCCTAATATGCAAGTAAAACAATTGAGAATTTTTTAACGGCTAGCTGTTTATATCTAACTTTATTAACAAGCTTATATATTTACCACAGTCTCTTAAATTCAAGGTGTGGATACTCTCAATATCAAATTCTCCACTTCTGGTTTTCAGCAACGCTTTCGTAATTTTTCCATCTAAAATTATATGTGATGCATTCTTTAATGCTTTGTTCATTTAAAAATCTTAAATTATACCATTAATACCGTCTCTTGTTGGATAAATAAGCATACCTTCCATTCTATTCTCAACCCCACATGTCGTTGCGATTGTAAACAAATAATTTATTAAGTCGTACTCAAAAGAATTCGGTCCCTCTTGAAAAAATCAAGAAACCTAAACTCCATACCTGGAAATCACAAAATTCTTAAATTTACATTGTAAAATTTACCGAAATATGCCCCTTCAACCTGCAAACACAGTTTTCTTCCTGACAACCCCCTCCCCCTTGCAGGAAAAAATTCTGGATCCGCACATGCATGTACAACCGGGGTATTCTGTATAAATTATCATGAAAAAAAAAATCATTACTTTTGATCTATAATTGCTACGAGACTGTCTGATTTATCAATTAAATTACGTGTAGGGTAAATTATTTTCATGAGACAGTAAAGTTAAAAAACACATACCGTTTCTTTGTATAATGGATATCCTTTTCATTTTCAAAGAGCACACAATATGCGGACTGTTAAAGCACTGGCATTAAAATCAGGATAACGGTATGTATATGCAAGAGTACACACCAACATTGGAAATACAAGTGAAATCAAATAAAGGGCAATGTGGAATACTGATATTTGTTGAAGCTTTCAGATGGACTTTAAAGCTACATCTATATATTTATATTTGTCTTTGAATGGTTAAAGCACTGTATCGACTGTTCTTTCAGTACAATGTGAATGTGTTGGGCTTTCAGAATATGCTACATGTACATGATGTAAAAAGATTTTCTTATCATGCTCTGCTATACGAGGCTGTCTCAAAAATTTAATTGGCAAGTGACGTTATTCAGTCAAGCAGCTAGAGCGATGAAAATTTTACAACAAAAGGAATATGCATATGTGTTGTGCATGTGAAAATGTCCAGTATTTTATGTGCATGATTTCATATGTGAAATGCAAGGTTTGAAGCATTTCATGCAGTTGATGAAATCTGGAAGCGGCGCGGTTCCATTTCAGTTTCATATTTTACTGGCGACACTTAAATTAGAACTAAATTGCCCCATTAAAATTCCCTTTAAACCCCCCCCCCCCCCCCCCCCCCCAATTACTTGCACATGTCGTAACGAGTTAATTGTATCAAAACCTGACTGATAGTATGATAATTTAATTAATGTTGATTCAGATGTCCTAGTTAAATAAATACTGAGTGTCATAGGTCCATGATTCGCCACAGCACCACTGGTTTGAACATATTTTATTGTATAAACATATACAAATGGTTCGAACACAAGTTCTTACAACTTACGAGGTTCTTACCAAGTATAACAATTTACAACTGTATAGTAGTTTAGAATGGAAAGTACATAGAAATGGATATTACTAATAAAGTTAAGTTATTGAACAAACGTACATGTATAAAAAGTTCTGTTGAATTTGGTTTAGGCAGTAAAATTGAAGTTACACGAATCTGCCACAATCTCTTATAAATCTTTGAACAGCTAAAAAAATATGTTGGTTTAAATTGACACTCAGAGATTCGTCTCCCCACAAAAGTAAATGACAATTAATAATATTAATTTGATTTAAGTTCAAAAGGTTTGAAAACAATTCATTTCGTGCATTGATATAATTTTTACAACCAAAAAACAAATGATAAGAATCTTCTGGCAATCCGCATTGGCAATTAGGGCTTTCAATAATATTTTTTCTGAAAAGGTCGAAGTTTAAGATACAGTTATGTCTAAGTTTTGTGTGTATGATGTTAAGTCGTCTCTTGCCGAAGCAAAAATAGGACGGAGGTTTAATTTGGTTTAATTGAATACTGCTTTTGAAACTTGTAAAGGAGGAATTGTTTCTGATAAGTAAACTTAAACTATTCCATTTATTGATCGTGTCAGGAACAAACGATTTCTTGAATATTTCTAGTCTACATTTTGGAATAGTATAGTCTTCTCTATTACGTGTATTGTAATTCGATTCTAAAGTCCTGATAGAAGGGAAAATTTCTTTGAAATAATCCGGTACCAAATTATTATGAATTTTATACATTGTGCTCAATTTTGTTAATTTTCGTCTCTCGGAAAGAGGCGTCCAACCTGTTTCTAAATAAAGGGACTCTCTTGAAGATAATATGGGTAAGCCAGTGATGATTCTTGCTGCACAGAGTTGAACTTTTTCTAATTTTTCGACATCTTGTAACGAACAACCATCCCAAACAACAGAGCAGTATTCAATTAAAGGTCGAATAAAAGTCATGTACATTTTTGATAAAGTATTTCTTCCTATGCTAAATTTGAGCTTCTTCAACAAGCCAAGTCTTTGGTATGCATTTTTAACAATATTATCGATATACTCTGACCAGCAAAGGTTCTGACAAAAAAGTAATCCTAAGTGTTTATGTGATGAAACATATTCTAATCGACTATTTTGGAATTGGAGTTTGGGAGAGTAAAAATTTGTTTTGAGTGTAAAAAATATTGCTTTTGTTTTGGATGGATTAAATTTTAACAGCCAAGTGGATGACCAGTTTTCTAGAACTTTCAGATCATGATTCAGGACATATTCAATATTGGCAACATTGTATGAAGAAGATTGTAAAGAGTTATCATCAGCGAACAGTCTACACAGTGAAAGCATATTTTCTGACACATCGTTAACATAAATCAAAAATAGAAGTGGGCCAAGAACTGAGCCCTGTGGTACACCAGCAATGACACCTCTACAGGAGGATAATATGTCCTTATACATAACTTTTTGTTTACGATTACATAAGTAGCTTTCAAACCAATTAAGAATATTGCCACATATACCATATGTTTGTAATTTAAAAAGTAGACCTTTGTGCCACACTCTGTCAAAAGCTTTCGACAAATCCAAAAAAACCATGCAACAAAATTTCCCTTCATCTATAGCTTTAACAATACTGTGATATGTTTCTAGTAATTGATATAAAGTTGAGTGGCCAGGCAAAAAACCAGCTTGATATTTATAAAATAGGTTATTTTTGATAAAATAATTGTAGACATGTTTGAAAATAATTCTTTCCATAATTTTGCTAACACAGCTCAAAAGTGATACAGGTCTGTAGTTTGTTGCTACAGAAGGATCGTCCTTTTTAAACAATTGTAAGACATGAGCAATTTTCCAATCATTTGGATACACATTATCAGTCAAAGATTTGTTGAATAACAAACATAGTGGTTTGGCGACAGATTGTAAAGTAGATTTAACATTTTGTGACTTATTGCATCGGGACCAATGGCTTTGTTAACAGGGAGTATTTTTATTATATCAATAAATTCTTGCTCCTCAATAGTTACATTGTTTAATTTGTCATTACATATGTGATACAATTGAGGTAGTTGGCTTAAAGAGTCATCAACGTTTGAAACAGATGAAAAATATTTGTTTAATACATCAACTTTTTCTGTATCGGTAAAAGCAATATTAAATCCACCCGTATCAGACGTATACTGTATCGGTGGTATGTCTTTCGTTGGTTTTGCATGAAAAGCGTCTTTAATTAACTTCCAGTATAATTTGTTATTATTATTCGAGCTCGCGTCCGACAATTGTAAGTCAATACTATCATAATAATTACAAAGTGCATGTTTTTTCATGTTGTTAACTTTGTTTCTGTGTTTACGAAAATTTATCCAATCAGATTCATTCTTTGTTTTTAATGCTTTGTTTCGAAGCCGGTTGCGTATTCTAATGGTTTTTCTAAGCGGTGAGTCAAACCATGGTTTGTCCTTGGGCCGGATAGTGACCGATTTTTCTGGTATACATTCACGTACAAGCTTTAAATATTGTGAAGTAAAGTGTTCACTTCTAACTATTTATTGTAAATTGGGCTAGTCATATATATATGACAAAGTTGGGTTTGTTGAATGGAATGATGAAGATTATATTGGAGTGTTCCAGCATCGATTGAATGCATCTCTGAAGACTTATAAAACCGACAATAAAATATGCTTGTCTTGCGTGTGAGAAATGTTGGTGAATTTTTTCGAAGCAGACTATTTTGAAGAAAAAAAAAATATCATGCATGCAGGACGCGACTTTTTGACCGAAAAGAAATACAGCAATGAATTACACATATTCATGTTACACACGAAACAGATGATTTTCGTGAGTTGTTACAGATGACATGACTTCTAACATTCATTTTAAAAAAAAATCAAAGAGTTACCCTAATAGATTATGGGTTTTTTTAAAAATAAGAAATAATGCTACTGATTTCATCAGTTTAAAAATTTATTCAGATTTTATAATCGATTAAACAACATCATTTAATAATGTGTTCTGTTGAAATAAATGTATGCACTAAATGCACTAGTCCAAAAAATTTATCTTGGGGTGGGGGTGGGAGGAATTTTAAAGGGGTCGATCGAGGGGTCAGTAATTAATGCATTGAACAGTTATACATGACATATAAATCTATCTAACAGAGGAGTAAGAATTTGATAACTTTGTATTTTTCAGGGGACTCTTGATTTAACTTAAACTGACCTCGATATATTAATTGAACGCATTTATTATAATCATATTGGGTTTTTTTCTTCGTATTACGATATATCTTAAAAGTCAAGTCATGTACGAGTTAACAATAATTACAAGGTTTTCGCAATCGGCAATCCTCGGCTGATTCCGCTTCGCTCCGTTAATGTCGAGTGCGCGAGACATCCGAGTAGTTCCGAGTGAGGTTTTCGCATCCGGGGAATTCCTCTGGCGGCGATTTCATTTCGAACAAAATAACAGTTCATATACTATAACGATGATAACGGTTGTTGAATAGTGTTGTGTGATGCATCGACAAATATTTATATATCAAAATTATTTATTTGAAAACCAAAATAAGGTAAGACGCAAATTGCACCACGAAAACGTTAATCTGAATTTTCTCGGATACCGAGAAAATAATAACAACTGGGACATACCTTATAACTCAGTTGGTGAATTAAACGCATAGAGATATCGCAGTTAAAATTGGAAAAACGAAATAAAATCATTTAAAGAGGAACATGGATGGATGAGAAAGAATAAACATGATTAAGGAAGAATTATCAGCAGTATTTGGATTATTGGTCTAAATCTGTACAATTAAACATACATAAAGTACATAGTTGAAGCAATATTTACAAGTAATCGACTGATTCAAATCAAATTGTTCCACTGTTGAAAAGTTTTAGTGGAGCGGTTTATTCTCAGAATATGATTGCTGTTTTCAACCAACATAAACCAACCATATGCTAACAGATTGATCTTCATGATGTTTTCTAAAGTAATTATACCCTCTAAATTTTTAAAACAGATTTTGAGTAGGGCAGCCACGTTCCTTAAAAAAGGCATGTGAACTGTTAACATACCATAGTGAATAACATAAACAAGTGTAAACTTTTGTGCCACTTTCTTTTTGTGTACTGTGAAGTCCAATCATTGTAGAAGTCTCTGTTCGTTCCATCAAATTAATGAAAAATTCTGTGACATGTACATGTTTGTCATGTTACAGCCTTTGCTAGGGACATACATTCCTTGTCTTAAAATCTTGATTGCTTTTCTTTTAGCATTTTCTCTAATTTTTGATTGAACATAATTCATCAGTATTCACTAAACTATTCATAAATTATTTTTATTCTTTCAATGTGATATAATAATTATTTAGTTGCACCAAAAACTGCTGTAAATGTCTCCTTTGCTTCCAGTTTTTTTTTTTTTTGCAGTATGTATACTGAACAAGTTTGCATTCATTGTTTTAAACTAATAACTAAAAATAAAAAATAACCTAATTTACATACCATACTGTAGTGTAAGGTCGACACTTTCTCAAGCATGTACTTCAGTCATACTCTACAGCACTTGGCAAAGTATGAAGTCAAGTTTAGTGTGTCGTATTCAAAATATGAAATTTCATTATTTCTGAAAGTGATGGCATATTATTTTTTTGGTAATATTAAATTGAATTTGATCAACAGTAGAAGCACTGAATCTGAAGAGTTATATTGCAAAATGGTAAGGCCTTCAGCCTACACAGATTTATATTGTATATCATGACTCTGATATACACTTGTTTGGTTTTTAGTAACAGTCACTTACAGTGGAATTTCATGATGGAGGAAAGTCTTGATGTCCAGGAGCTATTCTTCACAAATCTCCAGCTCCTGGGGTTTAATGTAGAAAGAATGGAAGCTCAGGTTAAAATTCCATTTAACAAGTAAGTGCTCAGTACTGGTACACATATTTATAAACCTAAATTCTGTTAAATCAGGGATCAGTGTTGTTGGTTCAAATGAATTTATGATAGATTGTTTATCCTATTCAAAAGGCACTTTAATTTTGAAGTAAAAATTTAAGCATATGATGCTTACTCTTTCAGAAACATGTTTGATTTGCCAAATAGAAGAGGTGCGGAGGAAATTCTGTATTTTTTGTTTAGTCGTCTTCACCCTGTAATGTGTAAAGAAGAATTCAGGTGAGAACTGAGAATCAAAATGCAAAGAAATCCAGAATCGTTTAGATATCTACAATTAATTAAAGACTCTCCCCCAATACACCACCTGTGCCAGTTAATGTATGTTAATAGACTCTGCATCTGGCTGGCTGGCTAGCTGGCTGTCTGTTTGTCCATCCATCCATCCATAAATACCTTTGCTAGAACATCAAAACCCAAATAATTTTCATTATAACTGTTTTAAATTTTATATAGATGTATACTCTGTCCAACTGTCATGCTCATTTCCAAAAGAAATACACCATAATTTTATCAATAAAAGTCATGTTTATGAATATATACATGTAACAATACTAGGATAAAGTACCAGTAACCACCAGAAGACTCTCGATCTTTTCACTTCCATGATAAATTTATTCCTTCATGGAACCCTCTTTTTGTCAGATTTCTTTCTTTTTTTTTTACATTCAAGTGTGTGAAGATGAAGAAGTGAATTATATACATATATCTTGCATAATTCAACAATTGTGCTTTTTTGTTGGTGAAACTAATGAACATTTGTATTGCTTTATGTTAAAAGAAACTGCTGGCCAATTGGTGACAAGCAACAGGAACAGATGTTTAGAAGAGTCTGCAATAACTGGCTCAGTAACATTAACAAGGTAACAAACAGGGTACCGATTCTACAGGGGGAATTCTGATACATGATGCATGTTTGTGCCAGATTATAGCTCTGATATCTTAGTTAGTGATTATTTAATGTTATTACATTTGTTGGTTGTATCACAGGAAGAGCCAGAGGCTATGTTGCCAAGGATTTCCCCCTCCCTGTTTTTGACCCCAGGAGGAGCCAAGTTTTACCAGCTTCTCTACCGTTTTTCCCGTTATGTGATTTTACAAGTCAACGACAAGGAAAATGGTAGGTCAAATGATATTGTGGACTGTTGACATATTTTTGGTTTAAACAACCATTGATCCAAGCATTCCAAGATAATTTGGATAATATCTATTATTTGTTGCATTATGAAGGAATGAAAGACAGTGAAAAGCACAGATATCCAACCTTAACTCCGGAAAACAAAGAACTTGCTGACAATATGGCAGACACCATGATAGGCTGTGTTATCAGGGGAAGGAACTCTTTTCTCTATACAGCAAATGAAATTGTCTCTCTAAACAGGCAGTGGAAAGATCAATCAAAGTATGAATTATTCCATCATAAATGTTGTTTATTTATCAAATCTTGGTGCTCTAGATAAATGTTTTAGGATACTTGTGAACAACCCAGAGACTTTGAATTCATCTCTAGATTTTATTGTCCGTTGTATAAATTTATATGATGAGTTTGAGTAATCAGAGAAAATGTTCTTTGTTATAGTGAGATGGTGAAAGAGTACAGAAAACTAAACAAAGAAATAAGAGACACTGAGCTTAAAATAAGAGACCAAATTCAGAAATCGTCGGAAATGAGTGCTGCCAGGGGGAGGTAAGCCAGAAAGAATCGTATCATTGTGCAGAACAATCAAGAACAGGGACAAAACACTTCTAGAATCTACAGTGTACATGTACTGGATCGAATCTCTGACTTAATATGTTAATTTTTCTATTCTCTTTCATGTGTTGTGTTTCAAGATATTCAGGATACTAAACATTTGTTAAGTAGAATCTCTTTAGATTTATACATGCAAAAAAAAAATGGAGATATATCTATATACATTTTTTGTTGGTGTTGTTGTCGTTTTGTATTTAGAAATGCATGTAGATTTGCATTCCTTATCTTGTTCATCAATTTAAGATTTGATAAACTTATTTTAAAGCCCTGTTGCAAGGAAAAGGAGATCAAAATCTTATGAGCCAGACTTCGACCCAAAGTCCACTCAGAGATCACAGAAAGTCCACGAGGTACTAGGCAATGGAACATCCATAATTATACATGCATACTTGTAAAGTTTAAAATAAATGAGAACCAGATACATGTAAATGTGTCCAATATTTAATTTATGCTCTTATATGAACCTTAGGTCAATTAGATTTCAATCTTTATGTTTTGAAAATATCACCATTTTGTCTGGTATTCAACTTCAGTAGATGAACAATTTTGTAAAATTATATATAACTTGACTACACTGAGGATATCGTTTGTATTGGAATTTTGCGAAAAAGACTTTTTAGAGAATAATTATGAATTCCTGTTCTGAATGTTGTAGGTGAGGAGTTTGTGGAAACAGTTAGATGGATTTCTAGTCAGCGAGGCCTCAGAGAGGGAGGTGATAGAGTCCATTGTTGACAGGTCACTGACCAAGTACCGGATCGACTCTGCTCACATCCCAATCAAAGTTCCCGATCTCTTGCTGCGAGAGTGCGAAAAGGAAATCAGAAAGGTCAGTCAGGCTGAAATGAATTTATGTGGGGTTCTTCCTGTATTGCTCATTACAGAAATTACAAAAAAATTGAATAGGAAGATTTTACAAGAAATTGATATCATAGGTACCAGGGTATATGAGTTATAATTAGACATGTTTGTGACTTAAAAGTTACATTTGTTACATTTTTAACCATGTTTTCCAAAGGAAAAATCCGGTTATTAAAATGTTGGGTTGTTGGGATGGTGGGCATGCAGGCAGCTGCCAAGAGGGTTCCCCCGTTGTACAGATAACTCGGATTTACTCCTCCTACAATTTTCAAGATAGGAAGTTGTTGTTTTGCAGATCAGTTGTACATACTTTTATATCAGAGATGTGCATATTACTTGGATTTTGAGTTTATGAAATTTTTGAAAAAGTATTTTTTCACATAATATTGCATATAGGGTATCCCATTTCTCTGGATAGGTATTGTTTAGTAATTCAGCTTAACAAAACGGTTTGAGGATACTGTTCACACAAAAGAAAATCTGGTTTGCTGTCATATTGACAGCTTTTCTTGTGTTTTTCTTTTGACAATCATCTGTACTTAGTCCTATCAGCTACGTGTATATTGTTTTTACAGAGGCATGTGGACAACACCTTTCACCACGGGAAGTTGAATCTGGTCAGTCTGTTACAGCTATGGAACCTGTGTCTAAATCTGCTACAGGACAGGTTTCAGACCAGTAAGTAACAGTACATGTACCTGTACCTGCCAAGAGAATGACATACCTAGTTTACACAGTACTTTTGTTTGACAGTAGTCCGAGATATACTACTCAGTTGCATGTACATGATTTTTACATCTTACTTAACAAGGATATATACATGTAAACTTAAAAGTTTGTGTGTTATTTGTTTATATAAATAATTTTCTTGATGACCATACCGGTATATTTATATCTGATAGCTGTGATAATGGGGAGTAACTCTAGTTGTGATTTAAAAAAATTCTCACTGTTAAATAATGTTTTTTCTGATCATACATTTATATTTTACATAAAAATTGTAACTACAAATGTTCTGCATCACACATTTTTTTAATTATTGTGCACATTTTCAGTCAATAGAAATTACATTTATACATATTATGATAGCAAGAACTACATGCACATGCCAAACTCTTACTGGTTATCATGATCTATGATTGTTCATACTGGTATATTTGAATTTGTGTACATCATTTACTTCTATGTATAAATTTATTTACATTATGAATTTTAGAATTTAATTCAAAAGTTTATCTAAGGAAGTTTATATTGCTTGTCTGAGCGTCACAAATAATTAACTTTTATTTGAGACTTGAATTTGAATTATTTTTCAGCTGGAGTGCCAGATTTCACCAAGGACATTGAAAAAATCACGACCCTGGCCCACAGTAACCACAGCCTGCTTCTGTCTAGTCAGAGCCTTCAGCGGGAGATCGAGGGGGTGCTGCCAGAGCTCAAGCAGTCAGTGGACAGGCTACGTGGGGAGGTGGAGCAAGAAATGACAGCCACGCCCACTCAACTCCGGACCACAGTATGTTGTTAGAAAAGTAATTACCATCGTGTGTATACAGTGCCAATTATAGTGTAGCCTTGTGTCCTGTCAAGTTGCAAGTTTACATTATAACTCTTGTATTCTTTTTTATATTTTATTTGTTAATTTTTACAAGTTGCTTTGAAATAAAAAGAATTAAATTTATGCTTTTCAGTATCATCACTTTTCTTCAAAATGAATATTATTGTCAATAGGCACATAATTGTCTAATATACATTCCTCAGATATTTTCTATTTTCTGTGCCTTATCTTGGTCCAATTGATTAATTATCGTAATTGCCTGTTGTAGAATATTACTGAAAGTGAATGCCCAATATCAGTCTCACTTCCTTGCATACATCCACTGCGTATAAGAGTCATGCTTTTGGTATTATAACCAAGAAAAGTTATTTTTTAGAAAACCCTAACTTTTCAGAAAAAAATTAATGTTTGCTATATCTCATAAAACAAGATGTTTGTGAAACTTGTTCTGGGTGGTATTTCATTGAAAGCTTGGTAAGCACAAAGAGCAGCATGTTAAATGGGTGTTTTGGTACATCAGGTTAGACTGGAGATTGGCTTAAAAGTACTCATAGATTGATTTTGAATAAAGTATGTCATGTTTCTTCCTTTGAAAAGTTATGAATATCCAAACATTTTTACATCCAAATATAAAATGTAGTTTAAACTAATCTTGGAAATTAGTATATGCATACTCCTGCAGTGAACACGGCTTGCTTTTGACTAATGAAATTTGAACACAATGAAATACCAGGTAGAAAAATCATTAAGATAAAGTTTAGTTAACAGCATTTATTAGATTATCATATACCAGTACCCATCAATTTTCCTTTCTTGATACTGTTAATTTTACAGAGTGTGATCTGGTTTTTCTAATTCGTATCTCCATTCTCTGAAGCTGATGAAGTAGCACACAATAACTAATGTCTGTATTTTAGTGCATTATAAAGAGTTCGTTCCAAATTGGTTTAGCTCAAAAGATAAAAAAAGGTAGAATTAATCTAACAAAGATAATGTTGTTATCTTAACTTTTTAATTAAAGGGTATATAATTTATGATCACAATAATAACTTGATCCAAGGAGTCGGATTATGTCTTGTTGTTAGGTTCATATCTCGTTTGAACTGATGATCTGTGCCTGCCAACTTGACGTGATCTGACACTTTGGATCAGGTTACTGTTATGATATTATAATATGTATAATCTTTATATATATGTATAATCTTTATACATGAATTGTCTGTGACTTTAGAATAAATTAAGAAGTTATAGTTACTACTTTGTGATCTCTGACACTGAGCTCTGTTTTAGGCAGTTGGTCTAGGCCTGGTGGAGCCCACACCTGATGTTTCTTTCTCGCCTGCATCTACTCTCAAGGGGAGACAACCCACAGCCCCATCTGTAGCTCTCACTCAGCAGGAATGTAAGTAAACGGGAAATAAAGCCTTTTCACATACTACAGAACTACAAAACCAATGTAAGAGCCATAGTACTGCCTACATGAAGTACAATTAGAATACTCTAGCATTATTGTAATCAATATGTACATTGACCCCCCCAGGTGCCACCCCGGAGGCTGTAGCTCGGATATCCGAAGACATCGCAGCACGAGTGAACAGAGTTCAGCTCTTCAGTGACAGTCCAAGGATCTCTCAGCTTGAGAGGCCCGCTGTGTAAGTTGTTAGACATTGTTGTGTTGAACTACTTATCAAACATGAAAGCATCTACTTTCATATTGATTTACCTTTCATGATGGTAGTAGGAAAGAAGTTTTGTATTCTTCAGAAACAATCAATAATTTAAAATGGTAGATGTTGATAATCCTACGATTCAGAACTCTTCAAAAAACAATTTTTCTTTGTTTTGTCATTTAAAACAAAATTTATTTTGCAATAAAATATATTAGCCCAAAGAGAACACTATAATTCACCTAAGTTGTACATGTACAAGAATTCTCAAATTAACTTTCATATATTGAATTGAATAATTTTATTTTTTAAGAATAAAAAAACATAAATATGCATTAAAAGGGGTGCTGCTATTACTTGTTTTGCAACCACTTCTCTATAAGTGCTGTAAGGTCTGCAGCAACTTTGGATAAACTTTTGGATTTTTGTGCTATACCCAATAAATAATACTGATCATTGTAGCTCCACAAAACTTCCAAGAAAACTAGCCACAACTCAGAGAAATAAACCCAGAGACGTGGACAGAACAAAGCCCCGGGTCGTGGATGTAAGGGGCCAGTTACAGTCCACCCCCACGAAACCCAAGAGAGATCAAGTCCATGTACAGAAAGGTAAGGGACTGAAAATCAGTAGTTTGTTTGAATGCCATGTCAATCATATCAAAATATAGGTCTGAAACAGATTTATTTATACTAGAGATGTTTATATTTTTGGCAATATAGGCTTAAAAGCATTGGATTTGAAACAAGACATTTCATTGAATGATATTAGTGATGGAGTTCTTAATGAACCTTCAACTTTAGTGCAAAGGGACCTTTCCATATCTGGATTAAATGATTCAACTTTAAGAAATTCAAGCACCCGAACACCTACAAAATATGACTCTAATGTGAAACGAGGATCATTCGACTGTGATAAAACTCCAAATAATGACAAATCTGGAGGAAACAGGAACCATAATGGCACCATCAACAAGTTCAGAGATCTGGAGAAATCTCCGTCTGACCTGCTAGTGGACGAGATGTTTGGAGAGACCCCAAAGGGGTCACCACTGGGCCTGCAGAAGTCCCCCTCGGATTACCTGTTACAGGAAGTGCTGTCCTCAGGTGTGCTGAATTCTCCATTCGTAAGACAAACAGGTAAGCTTCTCTATCACATCACTTAATTACCTCCCTATACTAGATATATATTGGTGTTAATAGCAATTTTAGCATTCAGTTTGTCTGCGAAAAATGGATGATTGGTATTCATGTTTTGGCCTCACAAGATGATCTATAGAATAATTGTTTCTCCTTTCCCGTCTTAGTGTTTCCTTTTATCGTTTGGTCAGTAGACTGACAAATTATTTTTCTTTTTCATTTTGGGAGAAAAAACACTCCTAGTGTTAACAAAAAAATTGATTTGCAAACTACATGCACTTTATATTAAAAAAAAAACTCAGATGGTGCTCAGGTTATTAAAAAAAGCATTTTCATCAGTTGGTATAGAAGCTGTATCAGGAATGTTCACTGTTGAGTTGAATGCAGTGGCAATCAACGTTCTGTGATTTTCTCACAAATTTTAAAATTGCAAAGTGAACAAGCATACAAATGCTTATTTACATTGTATATGTATTGCAGATAGGATGATGTGCATTAATTAATCAGTTGCTATGGTACCCTATGAATTGAAGAGCTATGAGATATGAATGAAATACAGTGTTTAAGTAAATCAAACATCATATTTGTCCATATCAATAATTATAATTTTAGAATTGATTGGGGAGAATATTGATGCTGGGTCAGCTGTTGTTGGCAGTAATGTAAATGTAATTATTTGTTGATGAAGAAATTAATTATTCATATTTATTTCACCCTGTAGACATTAAATAATACAACACGTTGACGTAGCCCAATAACACGTTGAATAACATTGGGTCAGAGGTCTGTTATAGCCTTCATTTCTGATCACAGTAGTCCGACTTTGTTCTGTAAAATATAATTGTTACAGTAAAAAATGTACCACACACAATGGTGTGAGTTATTTATATATACCGGTACACTGTATAACCATTAATTACATGTTGTTACAAGGGTGAGCAGGCAATGGCATGAGGAAAGAGCACCAATCTAATAGTAAAGACAGCAACAGTTGCTTGGAAACATTGATGTAATTAGCTGGCTATTGTGTATTTATCCTAGACTATGTAAAAGAAAAACATTAATGCAAAATCAGAAGGCATGGTCTGACATGCATTTTCCTTGCAGTTTTTAATGCAGTGTTTTTGCTGTAAGCATTTCAAATGACACATTGTAATTTATCCTCAAAGTTTTCATTTTACTTCTAAAAGAGAATGATTGTATACTGTAAAATTTCCTTTGGCAAGAGGATATAACAAATTTAATGGGTAATGTCTAATGATTGGAGAATGAGAGAAGTTTTCTGCTTGCAAAGAAGAGCTGTGCTTTTGCTAGTTCATACCTATGAGCTGTGGAAACCCTTTTCCACTCTGAACTTTCTGAAGGGAATTAATATTGATCTAGAGGAAGAGACGAGCTTCCTCATTACCGGTACTGGTCTCTTTATGGCATTGATTTATGCTGTCTATAAAGGATACACCTTTGAAACACCAAATAATGTGCATTAGGTCTATTTAGCAAGACTTTCAAGGAGAGCATTTATATATACACAATGATTAACTTATCTCTTTATATATGGTAGGCCTTACTAGTATATATGGTAGGTTAATAGAAAGTTATGATCATAACAATAATGATATGCATGAATGCATTCTGTTAAAAAGTTTTCTTGTCATAAGAATAGAATTGTCAGAGAATAAACAACTTCCACTAAATGAATTCAATCTGCTCATACATATTTTGGCCGTGTCATTAGAATATATTGTAGGCAGTTGTGCATTAATGTACGATCATTACAAGCAAACCTACCACGGATAGGTTATTTTGATGTGGCAGTGTTTTTATACTCTGTCGGCTAGATCAGGTAAACAAGAGTACATTTTGTGTCTAATTTAGGGAAGTCAGTTGCAAGAATATTGATTTGTGGACGTTTGCTGTGTCTCTTTAATTATGATTGAATTCAAGGATAATGGTTTAAACATGTTACAAGTTCTTATTAAATGCTAAGATATTAATACATGTATACAATACTCTGTAGGGAAGGCCACTGCTGCTACTGTACAGAATGGTAGTGATTTTAACATGGGAAAAACTTATTAATATCTGACTGAGTGAACGGCAAACAACACACAGAAAGTATAAAAATAGAAAACCACAATTATGCATGTGTTTCATTGATGTTTTGGTGAATGGTAACAATATTAGGTGTTGTGAGACAAGAAATTTCAGAAATCTGCCAATGGGGTTCTAGTTTTATTGAAGAAGATTAGATAGAGCTTTGCATGAAGTATGAACTGGACTTGGTCCATCAAATGGATTTAGAGCCCATAGTCAGAATATGTGAGGGATAAAAAGACACCAATGTCAAACTGTCTGGTAGTGTGTAGTGCATTCTAGAACCCACAGGTAAGGTGTTGGCCATTGGGTGACTTTCTTGATTGTGTTAGGGAGAACAAGACATCAGCACTGACATTAATTGAATAGAATATTTGATGTATATGTTTCACACATGCAAAGCCTTCCAACTGAAGAAAAATGTTCTATCTCAGGAGTTCATCATCAAATTGAGAGGTATATTTAGTGCAACATAATATATAGTTTGGTTTTTTTTTACTTTTTAGATATGAGCCATTTTTCTGAAGCTGGTGGAAAAAGTGAAAATGAGGGACAGAAAGTGGGAGTGTGTGTGGAGAGATCTATTGAAGATTTACAGAGGAGTCTGCAGGAAATGAAGGCCAGCGGAGACTTCAGTAAGGGAAGCCTGTCCCCTGGGCAGGTCCAACGCCCCCACTCCCCTGTGGCCGAGTTCTTGGATCACTTAGAATTTGAACCCCTGGAGAGGAGTCAAGTGATATTAGAAAAACAAGTGGATGCCCTCTCGGATCTTGAAAGTTCAAAATCATCCCAAGAACTTGAGGCATCTGATAAAGAAAGTATTCCCATTCTCCTCATGCCAACCACCGATAACTTACTGTCAGACCAACAGAGTTCAAGGTCACATTCTGCAGAACAATCTGATGAAGAGGTTGACCTTAACCTTCAACATGAAGGAATTCACCTGATCACATCTCCAGGGATTCCTATTATAAGTAAGTACATTTATAGACATGTACTTTTGACAATTTTGATGCTTTTACTCTATACATGTAGATCACGTTCAATCATGTACATGCACCTGTTTTCAATTTGTCCATCAGATGCAGGGCTCTTTCAGTACTTTTAGCTAATAGACAAGATGAGGTTGAGTTTAAACTCTCAAAAGGGCAAACTAATAATGAGGATATACAACCACAAACCTAGTGAATTTGTTTTTATCATAAATTTTTGATTGCATTTTAACCTACTTTAGCAACAGATAGGTCTGAAATTACTGGTACATGTGTATCTGAAATTTGATGAGCGTATGGTCCCCCATACTGTCAAATAATGGTGACCTTGTTTCATATCATACGTATTCCTTTCTTCAGCTCTTGTAACAGAATGAGAGTTGACATTGACAATATGTTGTTTATTTGCCTGGGATCATAAAGAAGAATTTATTCGGTGCTTTGGTATTTAATTTATGTGTGGTTTCTTTGTTGTTTGTCATTGATAAAATATATTTGATGAGAGAGAGAGAGAGAGAGAGAGAGAGAGAGAGAGAGAGAGAATAAATAAAGTATGACCCAACCAGTAATCTGGATTTATATAGCTTAGATGCCAGGATGAACATTGATTGTGCTGAGAGGATAGATACACTGTTAGACCTCCATTTTCTTTTTAAGAGTTAATATTTCAAATCTTTGAGATTCAGGAGTTCTTTGCTGCGAGACAATTATTGATTGCCTTCCCTTTTCCCAGATTTCCTAATCAGAACCTTCTTCATGGAAACAGCTGTAAAGATCTAGCTGCTCGATGAGCTGATCATTAGTTGGGTTTGAATTACAGTAACTGTATAGAATAAAAAATGAAAAAAATTGACTGTATAGGCTTAAAATCATACCTCCATGAATCTGTCTTTCTGATTATCTGACAGATAAAGTCAAGGTAAAATTATTTAAATGTATAAGATACTGAAGGCAATCAATATGGTAATTAACTAGCAGTAATTGATTCCAGTTCATAGCTGTTTCATTTAAGATTAAGTCAGCCTCAGATTATAAATGAAAATCAGATCAAATTAGTTTGTGTATGTAAGTCACAACAGATTAGTTTGTGTACATGTATATTATTAGGAATAAAGAACATTGAAAATATCAGGGTATAATAAACATGAATGACAGGCTCAAGAATAACTTGATTTACGAAATAAAGTATGAGTTATCGTGAATGTTACAGAATATTCTCCGAGGTTAAGAAATGTTGTTTTGGAATATAAAAGCCTCGGCTTTTATATTTCAAACAACATTTCGAGACCGAGGATGTTATCCTGCAACATTCACAAAAACAAGAACTTTATTTCTATTCTACTAACAGCCCAGTATTTCTAAAGATTGTTTCTCCTATAGAGAGATGATCTAGGTCATTTTGACGGCTGTTCCCTGTAACCCCAACGGTTTTGTTATTAATGTTTACATGTGTATCGATCAAAGAAATTACATGCAGACGACAGAATTTTTCTTTGGATTTTTAATACCCGGCACTCTTCACTTATTTATAAAATATGTTTGAGTTATTTTCCTAATATTTTAAGGGCAATTTAATACAATTATTAGTACTACATGTTATATATTTTATGTAAAAACACGCAGTGAAAATGTGCTGGGGAGGTCCTAGGAACAGCCGCATTGATCATTTGAGGCAATACAGAACGTTTTGACTGGAACTAACACGTGAAATTGACATAGTTTTAAAACTTTTTACGGTTTGAAGTTGTACTTTCATGGTCAGTGCGAGACAAATAGGTATTTCTGATCTGATAATTTACTGATGACGTTTGTGGTATATTGGAGAATAATGTCTGCGGCATCTCTTTGATCTTGGCAATAACTGTAGTAGAATTAAGTATATTTCTACTATAAGTCATTAGTAGCTCCTCTGTGATAGTATCAAGGTGATGGGGGAAATAAGCTAACGTAAAATTTTCAGTTTAAAAATTTACAGGTTCATTTCATTTTTTTTTTCGGTAGAAGATTCTGGACACCATGAAAGTCCCCTGTCAGAAGATATCAGAAAAATTTACAGAGAGGCCATTGGAAGGGGTGAATCTAGTCCAGCGAGGGCATTAGATAGACATTCTCACTCAGGTAATGTGTCAACTTGTCCCAGCTAAAGCATTGAATATACATGTATTACATTGTACATGTTGTAGGCAGTATCGCTCAAGTATTATGGACTCTTGTTTAATAAAGACATTAGATAAGCAGTAATTTGTAATACATGTACATGTATATACACTTTACAACTTGGGGCATAAGTTAGGCATCATCATTCAAGTAATATACATCTACATGCTTGGTCAGTGAATGTTTTAGATAGGCAGTATCTCTTTGGTTATATAATCACTAAGAAGGAGGGGAATCAAGTATGGGAGGCATAAACGGAGGGAGGGAATCAACACAGGAAATGTTTCACAGCATGTAGAAAAAAAGGGAAAGAAGCACAGTAAACTTGAATCACTCTGGTAAATCAAATGCACACAAGGATGGGATATATACAATACAGAGAATGCACAGAGAAATCAATAATATATTACTGGGGAAATGTCATACAATATTGCTTTTGTGCATGCAAGTATAGGCAGACAATAAGGTCAACAAGTGTTGAGTGGGACTACCATCCTAGTGTCCTACTCGTCACGTGCTTATTATATTGTCATATTTTCATTAAAGAGGAGTTTATGAAAAACACTCATTTTATGATCACGATTTTACACAGTTAACCTATAGTTTTTGTTGGATTACTCAGTCCAACATTCCAATGCATAGTTAACATTTCCCGTTTAAGTCATGCCAAAGTAAAACAAGAAACCAAATGAAAATCATCACAATGTCGTTGTCTGACAATCAGTGCTATGCGGGGGTAGAAGAGGCTGTAGAGGGTTGGGCTGTCAAGCTGCCGTTTTGTATAGAATTGTTGAGGAATTTCAATAGACAGATGTTGCAGCACATTAGTTCATTGATGTATCAATGTCTTTGGACTCTCTTTGTGTGAAAAACAGACTGAAGATTAAGTTGATGGTATGGGTGTAGAACACTTATTGTCAGGAGATAATGCAGTGTACGATGGAATTGCATCAAATTTTCATCATTTCCTTTTGATGATGTCGCAGGAAATTGATTGGTTGTAAATGCCAGGGATTTTAGAGTAATGAAAAAAAAAAACTCCAATGCAATAAGTTATCTTCTGGCTGCGTCAGACTGCGACCCACAAACAGATTTTTTCTCAGAGGTGAATTATTGAAGCAAATAATTTAGTAGATTATTTCTGTTCTTTCAGATATATTTGATGAACTCTCCAGTATAGCAGAGAAGGATGGAAACTTAGAGAGCATAGAGATGCCTGTGTTTGGTTTGAATGATTCAGGGGAGGATATTATGGATAAAGTCTTCAAGATTCCGACCATTGTCAACTCACCCACAGTCCATCAGGGCCAGCGGCCACCTGTAGGGCCAGGGTCTGATAACATCCATGAGCGAGTCAAAAACCTGTCGGAGCGTGTGTCCGATTTAAATGGAAACCCTGTTCACCACAACAATATGTCTGGTGCTTTTGATAGAATCACTGTGGACAGACAGCTCAGTCGAGACTGGGAGGACCTGGAACTCTCAATGGAAGTTCTAGATGATTTGATGGGGAAATCCCCGGACTGTCAGAAGTCTCCTATTCTGCACGCTATGGAGGAAAATTTCTTTACCTACCATCAACATTCAGCTTTTCAGCGATCACCACCGTGTCCAAAACCCAAAGACAATTCCACTGAAGGTTTTGATTTATCAGATGAACTGGATGAGTCATTTGTACCTTTTAAGGAGGGTTTCAGTGTAGAAGGGGGCACAACCCCAGCAAAGACAACTACTCAGAATGTGAGTGAAAAGGACAAGGATGGCAACACAAAGCCAAGCAGCTCTGATGATTTGCTAGCTAGGTTTCAAAAGTTGAAGCAGCAGACATCAGAGATGGAACAGAAACTCCAGTGTGGCCAGCAGCCTTGTGTCTGATGCACACCTTTAGATTGATATCCAAACTATTATCTTGTTTTGTTAAGTTTTGTGCCAAGTTATTTCTGTGAGGCAGTTAGAAGCTCAAACTACAAAGAATTACTTTATTGAAATTTAAAATATGGATAATATGGATGTGTATTTATTTCAGGGTAAGCTATATTTCCCAGTTATTGTGAGTTCTTGCATCGGGTATCATCAATAATTAGATCATTTGTATTGAAAACATTTCAGTATTCATAATTACATTACCCAGGTAAATATGAGGGCTGTGATTAACAAATGAACTTACAACTAAGTTGTAAATCTTTTTAGTCTTATGGAATAATCCTTAAGGCCTAACCTGGAAAATTATACATACCGATTATTAATACGTGAAGTATTTTTACTGGTATTAAGGAAAAAATTTGGTAACTTATAAACATGATGAATCATGAGCAATTATAAATTTGGTCTTTTAAAAAAACAAAGCGAAGGATGTTTTTTGTCAAAAGCAGATATAAGGAAGTTCCTACTTTTTATTACAATTTAGAATTAGTAAATGTACTGATACTCGTGCATGTAGCGGTACTTGTTTTTATTTAGTACATATAAAACAAAAGCGACAAGGTTTGACCCATGCTTTATGGACAGGCGTTGGCAGATGCTCATAGACATGTAACAGTATCGTAATTTACTGATTCATAAAATGGGGTAATTAAATAAAACTCAGTTTACAAATGATTAATTAAATGAAAAACTTTTTTATACAGTCTGTACATTATTCTTAGTATTGTATTACAAAAAGTCATGTATAAAGGCATTTCAATTTGAGGTTCCTAAAATATGTAATGTTTATTTTTGTTCTACTCAACATTCAGATTTTTAGCTCACCTGAGCTGAAAGCTCAAGTGAGCTATTCTGATCACATTTTGTCTGTCGTCCGTCTGTCCGTCTGTCCGTCCGTCTGTCCGTCCGTCTGTCCGTCCGTCCGTCTGTCCGTAAACTTTTCACATTTTCAACATCTTCTCAAGAACTACTAGGCCAATTTCAACCAAACTTGGCACAAATCATTCTTAGGCAAAGGGGATTCAAAGTTGTGAACATTAAGGGTCACACCCGTTTTCAAGGGGAGATAATTAGAAATTAATGAAAAATTTCGAGAAATTTTCAAAAATCTTCTTCTCAAGAACCAGAAAGCCAGGAAAGCTGAAACTTGTGTGGAAGCATCCTCAGGTAGTGTAGATTCAAAGTTGTGAAATTCATGACCCCCGGGGGTAGGGTGGGGCCACAATGGGGGGTCGAAGTTTAACATAGTAATATAAAGAGTAAATCTTTAAAAATCTTCTTCTCAGAAACTAAACAGCCAGGAAAGCTGAAACTTGTGTGGAAGCATCCTCAGGTAGTGTAGATTCAAAGTTGTGAAAATCATGACCCCCGGGGGTAGGGTGGGGCCACAATGGGGGGTCAAAGTTTTACATAGGAATATATAGAGTAAATCTTTAAAAATCTTCTTCTCAGAAACTAAACAGCCAGGAAAGCTGAAACTTTTGAGGAAGCATCCTCAGGTAGTGTAGATTCAAAGTTGTGAAAATCATGACCCCCGGGGGTAGGGTGGGGCCACAATGGGGGATCAAGGTTTAAATAGGAATATATAGAGTAAATCTTTAAAAATCTTCTTCTCAGAAACTAATCAGCCAGGAAAGCTGAAACTTGTGTGGAAGCATCCTCAGGTAGTGTAGATTCAAAGTTGTGAAAATCATGACCCCTGGGGTTAGGTTGGGGCCACAATGGGGGGTCAAAGTTTTACATAGGAATATATAGAGTAAATCTTTAAAAATCTTCTTCTCAGAAACTAAACAGCCAAGAAAGCTGAAACTTTTGTGGAAGCATCCTCAGGTAGTGTAGATTCAAAGTTGTGAAAATCATGACCCCCAGGGGTAGGGTGGGGCCACAGTGGGGGGGTCGAAGTTTTACAAAGGAATATATAGAGTAAATCTTTAAAATTCTTCTTCTCAGAAACTAATCAGCCAGGAAAGCTGAAACATGTGTGGAAGCATCCTCAGGTAGTGTAGATTCAAAGTTGTGAAAATCATGATCCCTAGGGGTAGGGTGAGGCCACATTGGGGGGGGGGGGGGTGTTAAAATTTTACATAGGAATATATAGAGTAAATCTTTAAAAATCTTCTTCTCAGAAACTAATCAGCCAGGAAAGCTGAAACTTGTGGGAAGTATCTTCAGGTAGTGTAGATTCAAAGTTGTGAAAATCATGACCCCTGGGGGTAGGGTGAGGCCACATCGGGGGGGGGGGGGGGGTGTTAAAGTTTTACATAGGAATAAAGAGTAAATCTTTAAAAATCTTCTTCTCAGAAACTAATCAGCAAGATGATTCTTTATAATTGTTAAGACTTTTGCTCCAGGACAATTCTTCGGCCTCACAAGAAGGTTCAGAGTTTGATGTAGCAAAATATCCCATATATAAACAATTGTAAAGGATCTTTTTGAGAACTGCAATACTCAACATGTGATATGACTATAAAATTGAAGCAGGCAGCTATTTTTTCATTAGAATCTTTTTGTATTACTGCTTTGGGTTATTGCCCTTGATTTATTGATTCTTGATTATTTTAATTAATGCATCCACTGTTAACCAATTATTGTGATGATTATTTTTATACAATAATAAATATTCAATGTACAGTATATAAGTTTTTTTGCATAAGTAGTTTTGGGTTAGGCTGGATTAGTTTGTTTATTTTTGATTTCCAATTTTTAGATACTATGAATTATTTTAGGCCGGCACATATATAGGGACAGTGTCTATTGCTTTGTTCGGAGCGATTGTTTGGGGTTAAACTTGAACAGGTACGAAGAGATTGAGGGTGTTAACATCCCTGGTCTATCTAATCTTCGTGTTTTTCTAACCAACGATACAGAATGTGTGGTCATTTCTGCCCTGTATCGCATTAATACAAGTGTGCGGTCATACCTGCTTGTATTGGTGGTGAGTGCGGCGCCTGCGTTAGGTTGAGCTGTTGGCGCAAGTGTGCGGTCATCCCTGCTTGCGTTATCTCTGCTTGCGTTAACGTTGGTACCTGTTGAGTTGCGTAGGTGTGTGGTCATCCCTGCCTGCGTAACGTTGAGTCCCTATATATGTGCGGGAGCGGTGATTAAAGTCTGCTCTTGTAAATATTGGCAGCAATCAGGGCTATCCGAGTTCCAAGGGGGAAAAATGGATTTTATTTATACAGGATCTACATGTATTAATGTACATTGTCCAGATTGTATTATGACTCCATTAAGCTGACTTTATCATACCTGTTGTTCCTCAGGTGAGCAATGTGGCCCATGGGCCTCTTGTTGTTTCATGTATTTTTTTCATTTTATTATAGATTTTTACATGTTTTATTTTTAAACCTAGGAATGAATAAAATTTGACAATTTATTGTAACAAAGACAGTGAAATCAATTTTCTGTGTCATCTTTTTAGGATGTTGATGACTTCTCTCAATAATTTGTATATCAATAAGAATAAATATCTGCAAGTCTTATTTCCCGTATTTTTGTTTATTCAGCTACTGACAGCTAGAACTTTTTAAGGTCAAGATCTAGTAAATGAAGGGGGCCCACAGGCTTATGAAATGTATAATATATTAATTCTTTCAACGATGCTTATTAGCAACAGCATTGTTTGATAGAGTGTACAGGGGCTTAAATTTTTGCTAAACGCAATGAAAAGTCATGTTTCAGACTGTCGTTCTCATTTAAATATGTAGGAAATAAGTAACAAATTTTGGCGGGTTTTTTTGTTTTTTTTTACTAATAAAATATATCTAGAATGCCTACAGTCTCTCCAAAAACAAAATTAAATAAGCTCTTGACCTCTTTAAAATGATCTCAAATTGAATATAGGTATCGGAATTACTTTTCCCATGATTTAATATAAAATGTCAAGAAATTGTTTTATTTTCTACATAATTCCTTTAAAGCTGTAAAGTACAGGAAAAAGAATTAAATCATCATAATGGTTCTAGCACCAAAAAGACACTCTGGAATCATTTACTAGATTTTGACCTTAATTAATGACCTTATTTTTATTTCAGCTATAGCCAGTAATGGTTAATATTACAAAATACTTGCACCATAATGTTAGTGTATTAACAGGTTATTTATAAGCCAGGATGTGATTAGACGGCTTCTTTTGTATCCGTTCTGTCGACTCTGCAATCAATACTGGGCACTATCGCAGGAAATGAAATCTCTACTGTTCAAGGCTGAACTTTATCGGTGTGATACAACAGATATTGCATCCCAGATCTGCAGATCAATGCAGTCCAGGAGCAGAATCAGGTCCCTGGGCTCTGCTTACTTAGACTGAGCTGACTGGGTTATAGGAACAGAGCAACAATTTGAAGTGTGCGGTTGATTTCAAGTTGTATTTACCTCTTCACTATTGGCGCCATCGTTTCTGCAGTTTAGAATATTTACATGACAGAATAAGAAGAGCCTGTCGACTGTAGACTGGAACATAGACTACTGATGATGTCACTATAGGCTACATGTATTACTGATATTTACTGCCTACTTTAATATTGAGTACACACTTGTTTCATTACCAAGTTTGTACTGCAAAGTTCTTGACTAAATTAATATCTTCCCTGGTAAAAAGGAGACCATTATTACTCATTCCTTCTTTCTTTCTGTCAGTGTTAATTTCTTGTATTTCATTGCATTTTTCATTTTACCTTTTATACGAGGGTTGTCCCAAAATAGCGTAGACAAGTGGCATTATATAGTTAATCGAAGGCACAGAATGATGAAATTTGTGCCATAAAGGGTTCAAGTAATTTGCATTCAAATAATGTTTTAAAATCATATATTATTTGATATTAAGTTAGTGAAATAAACGCATGTTAGATCAGAAATTCGATATGCGGCGCAATGTCAAAAACAAAAAGTTAAATTGAACAGTGAATAACAATCATATTTATGGCATCAGTATTTGTGTTTGTCTACTTGGGATCATGATTGCCAAATAAATTTTATTCTGTTCTTTTAACAAATATTTACAGTCTACTGTGTTTTTTCATTAAATTTTGTGATCTTTTAATGCCTCTAAATGCAACAACTAATCACTGGGTACTCAAAGGTTAAAATGACGAGTTTCGTTATGACGTCACAAACGTTGAATGCTGTAAACTGCAACGTCACAAGCGAAAATCAAAGTTCACACTTGTGGCCGTTACTGTGGCTCTTCCATTAATATTTACTTACCCTTAGAATAAAATAGGATTTTGCAGACAAGGCAAATGTAAATATAAGCAGTAAATCATGATTTTTTGAAAATGCGCGTTACTCAATTTGTATGCACACACCGCTGCAGTTATGAGACTGTATACTTCAAAAAATCATGATTCAATGCTAAAATAAAAGGAATCAATATCCAACCTCATTTAATCGATTAAAAAAACAAACTGCCCAGACAAAGGAATAAAGAAACTCAACCACAGATATTGCAATTAACATTTATTGTGTAAATACAGATTAACAGTGTAAATATATATGTATAAAATGAAATCTTGACAACTAAGGCAAAATTATTGTGAGGATTAAATTGAAAAAAGATGTTGAAGATATAAATTGAACAGCCTATATATACCTGATCTGCCTCAAAAATAGGACTTAAGACACTTGACAGTTAACCAATATATAATTGCAAATGGAAAATTATGTGACTGAAAGATTACACTGAATCTATTGGCTGGAAGACTGAAATACTAAAGAAATCTCCATTAATTTAATTTTAAATACTGTGATGGATTTAATGGGCAATGGCAAGCAAGTGGAACAATTTTGATTTTCTAATAAACAACAAAAGAACACTTGCTTAAACTAATTAAATATCAATAAGACTTGCCTGATAACGCAGTAAGCCACAGAAGTAGCTAAGAAAATATGTATATTGCAGTCTGAACACGTACAGAGAAAAAGAGGAACACATTTTTTCGAGTAAAGATCCTTTGTTTGGTACATACATATTTTATCAAGTTGTGTTGCACAGAGGATGTATCTAACATTAACTTTAATTAACAAGAAAGAAAGTTTTTACAACTAATAAGCAGATCAACCCATTTTTTGGAATCCAGCACTTCTAATATAAATTTTCAGGACGGATGAAAAATCACCATGTTCTATGATATATTTAGGAAATACTGTCTATAATAATAATACTAATATTAACTTCTTTTAAAAGATATATCATAATTAGGAATGTGATATTATACTGTACTGTGTTAAAATGAATATCTACACGTACCTTACATGATAAAATATATACCGTATATATTTTGATAAACAGTAAATAAATTAAAACTTTTTCTCTCATTAAAAAATCTGACTATCACAGAAAAAAAAGGACGGCAGTCATTCTCCACAATCATAAAAAACCACTGACACTACATGTAAACCGATACCCATATATCACTATATGAAGTTGCAACAAAGGAATGCTAGGAAAAGTATTGCACGATCAACTTAAAAAAATAAGCCTCCAATCTATAAAAATTGTTCATTATTAAATTTTCTGTAGTAAAAATATCATTTCTTAAAATTGTGCTAGCATAGACACTTACTCCAGTGATCAAATCAAACTTGATGTATTAAAGGAAATATTAAGGCCTGATCATGTTTTTTCTGTTTAAAATCCATGATTTGACAAAAGTTTATAGATAAATAATGCCTTGATATTAAAAATGTACACTTTATAATCTGTGTACTATTTGCGGGGGGATTTGGCTTGTGACGGATAAGTTGCCATTACAGCTGGAGAAATGCTGTTGAAGGAGAAGTCACTGGCAATGGACGTGTCCGGGGAACCATCATGGTAGTTGTAGTTTGCATTCCGAGGAGTGGTGATGCTGCGTAGAGTCTCCTCAAAATAACCACCAGCGGCCAGCATGTTCTGGGCCTGTGTCTGTGAGCGAGCTATGATCTCATTGATGGCCTCCATACGAGACTTAGATGATCTAAAGTTTTGAGAAAGAAAATTACATTTCTGAACAGGTAGTCAATATTTTAATGCTTGTGATGCAAGTAAGAAATGTTCTCTTAATTTACTGTGCTTAATACATGTACCAGACTTCACTTTCACTCAAAATGATTGTCATTAAGTACTTGTGCCTGCTTTTTTGTGTGTTAAACATGTATCAGACTTCATCTACTAATACACATAAAAACAAAATTTTGAGACGACTTACTTGTCGGCTGAGGACTTGTCCCTTCTCTTGGAGGCCATGAACTGTTTCTTCAACCTCTGGCAGTCCTCCTCGAGGGCCTGCAGTGAGGACTTGGTGATGGAGTGGACTGCCCTCTCTGTATTGAGGTCCCCCTCCAGGTCACGCACCTGCTTCTTGTATTTCTTGATCAGCTTGAGGTCCTGTTCTCGCTGGTTTTCCCGCTCCTTGGATCCCTCAAAGTGCTGCTGGATCTTGAGGCTCATGTCCTGAATGACCTTTGACATGTCCTGCCACATTGACTTGTCGGCGTCGGTCGCCTCCTCAGCTTTCTTGCTCAGGAAATTCTTCATTCTGTTAACCTCATCCTCCTGCTCCTGGTATCTACAGAAAACAAACAAGGCTGGGATGGATAACCAATTCTTTCTTATATGTTTTACCGTTACATGTACTATCTAATTATGTATATGAAATGAATAGCATGATATTAGTCACCAGTATATCAGTGTACTGTAAATTCCTAATTAAAAGCGAGGAATTAATATCCGCGTAAAATCGAGAGAAGCAGATCTCGCAGATTTTAAATCTCACTTCTATTTTTTGGACGCATGTAAACTGTAAGAATTATGATAAAACATCGGCATTTGCAATTTATTATTCTTGCGATTTGATGAAAAACAGTTGAATCGCGAAATTAAGTACTTGTGTAGGATAAGGAATCAACAGTATCTTGTACCTGGAAGCCAGTTTAGACTGGATCTCTTCCTCAACTTTCAAGTTATCCTCCATTTTCTTTAGCTTTGATGACCTCTCTCTTATCTGCTCCTCTAAATTCAGAATATTTTCCTGAATCTGTAAAAAATAAAATATCATAACAATGATTCATTTAGTCTTTGGAGATAATCATCCTACTGAATGGACAAATACAGGACTATGTATAAAATTAATGCATACAGGGTAAAATGTTTCTCTAACCTTAAGAATTTCCTTGTTTTTAGACTGGATTGTTTCCCTTGCCTTCTCAAGATCAAATGTTAACTGCTGATTCTGTTTTAATAGCTGCTCTTTTTCCATCTCTACCAAGTCTCTGTAAAATATAACCCTGACACCTTAACAACAAGATTGTTCAATAGCCATACTGTATCAGATTGTTTTAAACAAACCAGATCTACATCATCAGCTAACAGACAGAGTGACTTGTCTGGTACATTTTTACTTACAGCTGTTGTTTGAACTCCTGGGCGGACTTCTTAAGTTTCCCACCAAGTTGTTGCTTTTGGCCATCAATGATCTGCCTTAACTTTCCAATCTCACTCTGGAAGGAAAGATTATTCATATTACTACACACAATGCACTCTCTGACTCCCCAATGAGAAAACACCTCCCTACCTGACTTCTCCCTCATTGATTCCCTACCAGAATTCTCTGATCCCTCTTTGAATTGACATCACCAAACCTGATTTCTCTGGTCCTTCTTGATTCAACACCTCCCTAGCTGATTTCAATGATCTTTCCTTGATTCAGTCTCCCCCCTCATGACTTCTCCCCCCCCCCCCCCCCCATCTGCCTGTGGTGACCACTGACCTGTAGAACGTCCACCTGTTCCTGCTTGGCCCTCACTGCGGACTGCTGGGTGGCTGACACTGCCTCTAGTTCCTGAATCCTCTCCTCCAGTTCCAGACAGCGGTCCCTCTCCGCCCTCAGCTCCTTCTCTACCTTCACTAGGTTAGTCTGACACTGGTTCAGTTTGTCCTCCGTAAGAAACTGTCACAGGGGAGAGAAACGTCATATGATTGAATAGATTTATGGTAAACAGAACTTTATTAAAATTGAGAGCTCTTGTTTGTAAGGAGTAATTGCTTTGTTATATCATGTTTCTCTTTTACTGGGTAAAATTAAAATCCTGAGTTTAATATCTGCACTGAAATAATCCTGTTGTCCAAGTCCTAATCTTTACACTATTTTGAAAACTTAATTGCATATTCATTGTCACCAACCACATTAGTGACTTGCTAATTAATGTCGTTATTAATAAGAGACAGCTTTCACTTTCCCATAAATAATTGAACCAAGTACACACAAATAAATAGTCAATATAACCCTACCCTCTCCCTGCGGCTGTCATTCAGCTGACTCTGCAGGGTCTCCGATTTCTTCTCAGCGACTCGGAAGCAGGTGCTCTCCTCCTCGAGCTTGGACTTCTTCTCCTCCAGGGAGTGCTCCAGCATCCGATTGGTCATCTGGAATTTGTCGCGGGCCTCCACAGCTGATGCCAAACTGGTCTCCACGGCCTTTAGCCTGGCCTGAGTCTGAACAAAGAATCAAACACCGATATATAAAATAAATGTCTTTATTTTGTATAGTCTGATAATTACTGAAGAGGCTTTAAACCATGATAAGGATTTCATTCATTTTTAGGGAAAGTTTATTACCTATGAATTACTACAAAAATGTTCTTTTTCCGTCTTCTCTTACCTGAGACAGATTTTCTTTGAGGTAGGCTTTCTCGCCTTCATGGTGCGACTCGGTGTCTGATAAAGTTTTCTTCAAGTGCTGTATTTCCCGTGAGGAGGACTCTTTCTCCTCCTTGAGTTGGTCTGTCAGCCTGGTTTTCTCCACCTGGAGTTTAGCCTGGATTTCCTGTAAACACCACAACATTTATTTTTCATCATACTCATTAAAGATGGTGTGTTTTTTATAAACTGTTGATACATGTGTTACCATGTGACCAGGATGTATACTTTTTACTTTACCTGCATTCTGTGTATTGTGCTTTGGTGGGACTCTATCTCTCTCTGGTGATTCTGCAGCAGCTGTTTGACAGAGCTACAGTCAAACTCCAACATCTCCACCTGGTTCTCCAATTCATGTTTCTTCCTAGGTGGTACAGAGAGAATCAGAACATTAAGCTATTTCTTACATGCACTGATGCAATCTACATGTACAAACATGCTTTATACATTGTATGTGCTGTGATTTTATAAATATCCAATTTTATCTGTATTTTGTATGTCTTACTTTGAGGCTTCCTCCAATTCCTGTAATGCTCGTCCAAATGTAACCAGCTGAGCATCCTTCTGTTTTATTTCTTCATTTAAGAAATTAATTTTTTCCCTTCACAAAAAAATCATGTACTTCAATTAAGTTTTTACCTTAATTATGATATATTATTCCAACACTCCCTACTATTAAACTATACAGGGTCTTTGTTTAGATCTCTCTGTTGAGCTGGTTTTTTCAAGGCTGATTTGAGGCAGCAACTTACTTGGCTTTGTCAAGGTCACTCTCTGCAGAAGTGCGTTCCTGTTCGAGATTCAGCTTTTGCTGAGAAAACTCCTGTTTCATGGTATCCAAAGACTTGTTATACTTTTGCTGGAGCATCTCAATTTTCTCATCTTTTTCAGCAAGTCTTCTACACATGCTGTCATATTCTGAAATATTCCAATCAAACCTTTAAAAATTCTCTCAAAGAAGCAAGAAGTCTTTTTTCAGCTGCGAGTCATTTTTCAGCTGTGTGTATAACATTTGGAGCCATTCTTTACCTTGGTAGAATGCTCCCTTGTCTTGCTTCAGACTATCAATGGTTTCATCACGAGCTGAAAGTTGTGCTTTGGCTGTTTCAAACTCCATGGTGATGGTCTGAAGCTGTTCTTTTAGTTCTGCACACTCCCTCTGGTATTTCTGCACATCAGCCTGCAATTATATCATAATGATAAAAGTTGTAATACAAACTGCAAATCATTATGATAAAAACTGTAATACAAACTACAAATCCAAATTCTGGTACATACAACAATATAAATAGCTGTGCAAAGAAATATATTTCTTAAACTTGTGTCATGTTAGATCGATATCGAGATACTATTTTTAATGAAGCATATTCATATTTCAAAACCATAACTGTGATGTTATAAGAATAAAACTTAAGACTCTATTAAAGTTTGTTTCAAGTATTTTCATCATTACTAAGTGCCAGAATAAGTTAAACTTTGGAGGAGCCTACTTTTTTTATTCAGTACTATTTCCACTATTACTGTAACAACAGGATATAAATAAACAAATTAAGTGCACATTTTAAAGGAATTTTACCATGTAAGATTTGCATGTAATTATAGTCTATAAAAAATTATATTTAATCTAGTCTGCATGATACCACAGACAAACTGTTAATGAATTAATGCTATGGGTCAAACAGTTGCTTCATTATTAAACTTTCCGTCTAGTTTAGATACAGCTTTTTCTTAACCAATTAATGTGCAATACAAGCCCCAGTGCACAATAATATCTTGTCAAAAAGTTGTTTCAGAGAAATCTATTTTGACATCTCATTGCTGCTCAAAAATAAATCAAGCTTCATAAAACACAAACATGCTATTAAAATAAAAAACAGTATTAAAGTGAATAATGTGCATAATTATGTCTCCACTCAGTGCACGTTTGGTGTAATAAGGATTTAGGAATCAAGGCTAGACTAGAGGCACACAACACACAGGACTGAGACCAACTTGGAGCTGTGCTGTGGCCTGCTTCTCCGCGTTCAGACTATTGAGGACCTTCTCGTGTTCTGACGATAATAAATCGAGCCTCTGATTGGTCAATCTCACTTCCTCCTTGTCAGTTCTGGAGGAAAATTTCTTTTCCTCTTTTAACTGAAATCCCAATATTGACACATTCACAACCTTGTTTACATCATATATCAAGGTACCTTACCCGTACCTTTGAGATTTGAGAATACATTCACTGAAAGGCCTAGACCAGTGATAAAAACATATTAATGTGTATATGGTAGCTTTGGTTGATGAAATACATAATGTACATCTTTGTATATGTATCTAAATGAGTCAATGGATAAATTTATCTAGCTATAAAAATCTAAAATGGACAGAATGAATGCATATCATATTGCTTTCATTTGAATGCTAATGACATCACACTTTTAAATGCACTTTTACAATTATACATTTTAATGCATGAAATCATTATGAATAATCTCATACATTACATTATTACATACATGATTATGCAAACCAGTATGTAAAATATAAATGTATGTAATGAGTCTGCAATTTCTTACTGTGACCTGTATATGTAACATATATTGTTTATTTCTGATTTAGCAATGAAATTATAGTCTGTTCAGCACCTCTTGGGAATTTACCTTGTGTATGACCTCGGACACATCCTTTCTGTACTTCTCATTGTGTGACCTCTCCAGTGCCTTCTCCCTCTCATCTGTCTCCCTCTGGTGCTGAATCTTAACTCGCTCCCTGGACAATGTCTGGTTCACTTCTTTCAAAGAACTAGCCTCTATTATCTAAAACAGTACATAAAGGTTTTTTTCTGTAAATTTAATCCCATCACTGATCAGAGGATACTGACTCACTTAGATTATGACTGATGTATGTACATGTATAGACTATTATTTTCAGCTAATAAATAGCAGGCTAAGAATAACAGAATAATTACCTTGTGGGCTAGTTCACCAGTCAGTCGCGCAATATCTTCACGATTACACTGGTTCTCACTGTGTAGTAGCTCTATACGTCGCTGTAGGAATTCTGTCTCCATGCTTTGCCGACTAAGAAAGAAAAATTAATACCAAACATACAGCAAAGAAATACTTTTCACATATTAACATTCAAAACATCCTGGAAAGAGAACAGCTGAAGTATTTTATTTATTCTTACGTCAACTTGTCTTGCAACATTTCCATTTCTCCAGTCTTGGCATCTAGAAGTGTCCTTAAGGAGTCTAGTTCAGCAGCCATCTGTTAACGAATTTGTATTAAAAGTTATTCAAATCTCTCTACAAATACAAGTTAAGCTGCATCACTTTACAATTAAACAAAAGAGCAATGGTGAAAAAAAGGACCAAGTATTGCTTTCATTAACTATTCTGCCAAAGTTTTAGTGTCTCTATTGATGAGATATACAGTGGTAACAACGTTATTGTTGACAAGCCAATCGTGTTAAATAGTTCGAGTAACATGGGTGATCGTTCGTGTAACGTGCAGGATCGTGCGTGTATCAGGAAAAATAGTTTGCGTTTTTTACCTTGCTTGTTCGAGCGTGATAGTGTGGTTTTTTCGTTTTGTAACTTTTTTTACAGAATGTCAGGATTTATTCTTAAAACAACGACAAGTAGTTTTTGTAAAACAATGTGAATTTTAAACTTTTTTTTTATGAAGAACATTGACAGTTGTTAACATTCATTCTTTCTTTCGTGGTTAGATACATTTATCAAGTATTTCCACAGCTCATTTAATCCTTTGTTCGGTCGAGTTAGTTTTGCATAGTGTTATAGTCAGCCTATATCAAGCATCCATTGTGTCTTGACGCATAATTTTAATCATATTAGCAAGAGCGACACATTGAATGCAAGCGGTCAAGCTTACCCACTCCTCGTTTTAAACTAAACGATTATCCCCAACGTTTTTCTTTCAAATGAGAATACGATATGCATTCCTATCTGGTTCATTGTGTAAACATTTGTTTGATATAATTTTTTTATAGACGCTTTAAAATTTAGAATAAATAGAAATAAATCAATTATGTACTGTAAATAATGAAAATATTCAATGTGTAAAATCGAAATTCTATGGAACAAGGTAACAAATTTACCACTATCCCGCATAATCAAACCGTACGTATGTTGCGTGTTTTATCGTTTTTGTTCGTGTATCGTGAAAATTCAGTAAGTTAGTGATCGTCCATGTATCGTGCGTGATCGTTCGTGTATCGTTTGTGATCATCGTGTATCAGAATCGTGCGTGTCGTTTGTCAACAATAACGTTGCTACCACTGTATTATGAATACTGTATATAAATCAGTGGAACCCCCAACAGAAAATCAGAACAATGAGTAGTTCCATCCTTCACTTTTTACACTTGTTACAGTGGATCTACATGTCACTGACCTTTCTGAACTCGGGCGGAATGTCGCCGTAGTGGGTCTGGAAGTTGTTGTGCTGGCGCTGGCTGTCCGTCTCAAACTTGTTCACCATCTCCTGTACCTTGTTCTCCAGCTTCACCAGGTCCTCCTCACTCTGGGTCTTCTCCTGAATCAGAGCATCATGCTCCTCTGCTATTTCCTGTTCAAACCAAGAAATGATTGGATGTTTTTATTACTGTTCTATCATTAAGATGTCGTCTACAAGAATCATTTGACAAGATTATTGATGTCTTCACAATACATGGATTTCTTCAGAAGAATTTACTAAATGTGGTAAATGACTGTCCACAAAGACTTTAATTCCCTTTAATCTTACCTCCAAGTGCTGCTCTAGTTCCCCCTTCTGTGCTGACATGTGGAGAAGCTTGGCTTGTTCTGAGCTAATCTCCTGCTGCAGCTTCTGAGATTCCGACTGGGTGTCAATCATATTCTGTGTCAGCTCCTCATTTGACTTGGAAGTTTCCTATACATTAATAATACAGCATTAAAGCATTTCCATTAATAACTTCCAGACATTAGAGAATTCAAAACACTAACACTAGCTATAATAAGCTGAGTACTGACTATGAGATGTTCCTGTAGCCTGTCCTGCTCCTCCTCCAGTTGTTTGATCCGGAGCTCCAAGTCAGAACTCTCTCTGGGCTCTGAGTGAACACTGGTTCTAGACATCTCCTCCTGAAGAATCTCACATCGACTTTTCTCGCGGTTGACTTCTGCCTGCAGAGTCTTGTTCTACAATAAGTAACAAGCAAATACCTGTAATACAGTCAAGTAATATACAGTCATGTACAATTAGATATATATCAAGTTTTTAGATTCATGACTGGTGAGTATCTAGCCCCTACAAACCTGTGCTTGGACCAGAGTGAGTTCTTGAGACATAGATTCCAGTGTGTCCTTCAGCGAGTTGTAATGAGATTGTGAGTCTGACTCACTTCCTCCGACAGTGTCCAGAATGGAGTTCTTCTGCTCCAATTGATCCCTCAAACTATCCACCTAAATACATGTACATAACCATTAAAACATAACCACCAACGTATCCAACTTTCTTTATTAAGGTCAAGATCTAGTAAATGATCCCAGACTGTCTTTTTGGTGCTAGAACCATTATTTATGACGTCATAATTGATTTGATGAATCTTTTCCCGTATTTTATGGCTTTAAAGGAATTATGTAGAAAAAAACCCCAATATTTTTACATTCTATATTTAATCACAGGAAAAGTAATCTGGGTACCTATATCTAATTTGACATCATTTTAAAGAGGAGGTCAAGAGCTTGTTAGATGCCGTTTTTGGAGAGACTGTAGGCATTCTAGATATATTTTATTAGTCAAAAATGGACAAAACTCCAAGATTAGCTACTTTTATCCTTCATATTTCGTAGAAAATGCTTGTTTAAAACATGATTTTTCATTGTGGTCTACCAAAAATTTAAGCCCCAGTACAGCCCATGAAACAAAGATATCGTTATGAAGCATCATTAAAAGAATATATATCTTGAATTTCATAAACCTGTAGGCATCTTTCATTTACTAGATCTTGACCTTAATTAATTGTAAGATTAATTACAATTTTAGACATTTTAAGTCCACAATTGACATATGTGTCCACTTATTTTAGTGTCAATTTTATATGAGACACCCTTGGCAAGTACAGATGTCTGTATACTGGTGATAATTCGAGTCCTACCTGGGCCTGTAGGTTTGCGATCTGAGCCTGCTCACTGTACATGGCATGCCGAGTTTGCTGTAACTCACTCTCCAGGCTCTGTAAATCTCGATTTGACCGACTTAGCTGAACCTCCTTCTGCTGTAGTTCCTCTTGTAATGACTGCACATACTACAAACATCAGTTGTTAATTCAGTTTCCCACTCTGTAACTTTCTAACATTTCTTTATCATTTGAATCTGTCATCTATGCATACCTTGTTATCTGCCAGGTCTCCAGCTTTACCCTCTTTCTGACGCGATTTTAACACATTTATCTCCCGATGACAGTTTGCAATGTTAGTATCACTTCGCTTCTTCTCATCGGTCAAATAGCCATTCTTCTCTCTGAGAATCCTTATTTCTGTCAGAAGGTTTTGGTTCTGTAACATAAATATATACATTGCACTATTTACGTTGTGTTGCTATAGACAATAAACACAATAAACACCGACTGATGAAGACCGGTAACAGGATCGAAATATTTTGAAACAGTGTTTGAAAGTGTTTTTTCATTACACTATCTAGTATATGAAATTAAAGGGTACTACATTTAGGTTACATAAGTCAGTCTTGTATCACTGAGTTTGACCCCTGACCTCTGCTAGGAGTTGGTCAATCCTGTCCTGTTTCCGTTGGACAGTGTCTGTGTTGTCAAGGCGACGGTTGGCAAGGTCAGCCTCTGACTGGGCCTCCTCCAGGGCTTTCTCCCTCCCCTCCAGCTGTACCCTCAGGGTGTGCACCTCCCCCTCCAGAACCTGGTTCCTGGTCTGTAGGCGGTGCAGCTGGTTCTCTAGGTTCTTTATCTCTAAGTGAAGGGCGTCTGTGTTGTCTACAAGTGGACACAGTTGCTACCCTCAGTTACATCTATCAGTTATATCTACACTACAGCCAACGCGGATCCCGTATTTTCCCGTGACACCGTGATGGTGTTTTAATCTTTTCCGCGATACACCGTCGCGGTATTGTCATCGCGGTGATCGCGGGGTCACGGTTTTACCGCGATGGTGTAAGACACCGTAACAGGCGTGTTATCTGTATTAGGGATTAAACCAAGAAGGAGAAAACAAGCGCTGTTTTAACTATTGTTAGAATTTAGATATAAATATTATTAGAAGAAAATTCATTATTCTCTTTGAATTGTTTTTAACAAAAACCTCGAGAAAACTATTGCTACATGTATTTTGTTAATGTTGTTCAAGAGTCCCAAACATAGCAATGTTACAAAATCATGCATATACGTGTACTTGAAAATTAGTAATATTTTAAAGTATTATTTTTTGCATATGATGAGTTGAAAATATGCCACAGATTTAAAGAAGACAAATATTCCGCAATGTACTATTATAAGGTCGCTACCGTAGGCATCAACGCAACGTGTATGTTGTCCCTCAATCTTACTCTTTTTTAACTCATTAAATATTTTCCAGCCTCTCTCTCTCTGTATCTCGTTTAAATAAATACGATTATATCTACATTTAGGATGATCGGTGTTAATTATAGTCTAGGCAACGGTATGGTCAATCATGGACAATTATCACCTTGCAGGACAAGTGTTACCTGAAGAAAATCCCGTAACACGGGTCCCGCGTCTAATGCCTTGAGCCATTTAAATGACAAAGTAAGTGTTAAACTTAGGTAACGCTTGCATATTCCGGCCACTTGGAGTATCGAGAGTAAAAGAACAACAGATTATGAATAACTGGGACTGCAGTTTTACTCGAGGGATCAAAGGTTTTGAGAGATCAAGAGAGTAGATTTACTTGGTAATATTAGTGGTTGGAGGATATGGACCAGAGACTCACTTCGAGCAAATAATGCATAATTCAGACAGGTACATTGACAATCAGTCATCCCTGTGTTTACGGGTGTGTAACTATTACATAACACTTCCTGACCATGGCAGCACCCGTGCTCTGACCACGTGCCGTGAAGAATTTTATTGAATGTTGAGATTCTCTCTCTCCCCCCTCTCTCTATCATTTCAAATAACTAATGATTTATGTGAACTGCTAAAGTATGTAGTACATGTAGCCGTATTTCAATCGAGTGTACGGTACATCATTAAAAGGTAATTTTATGGATGTATTTTGTAAATACTGTGTTATGAATACGCAGAATAAGTTCCTTTGATTTAAATTAAAAACAAATTTTCATTTGTTTGAAATTAAATTATACTATCAAGAAAATTTTGCTGTTTGAAAGAACGGACTATTACTTCAATTTAGCGGACCCCTAGTCACACTAATTGCTGCAGGTCACCCACCCCAAAATTCTATATACACATACGTAATGTTACCCAATTTACCCCCCTCTGTTTGTCAACTGACACTGCGAAATTTTAACATGTGATGGATACCCCAGAATAAATGATCATTCATATTTTTAAATCCCGGGTTTTGAACGACAAACATATAAATATTGGGCGACCCACTGAACATCATACTTTTGCTAGATCGGATAGGAAAGTCAATTTTTAAATACACACGATTTTAACATTAGCATTTTCGTAAACTGATTGAACCTTTTTTTTATTTAAAAACGTTTGATAAACAAGTTATACAACTTATATTAATAGCTTTCGTTGGCACGGATGTTAACGCGAGGAGGTCATCGATGTGGAAGAAAGCCGGAGTGCCCGGAGAAAACCCACGTGTCCAAGCGGGCAACCAGCATGTCTATTCAACTAATGTCGATCGCGGGGATAGAACTCGGGTTGCAGCGGTGATAAACGAGTGCACTTTAAAACATTCTACATCTACATGTATTTTGTTATTCATTAAACGAATTGTATTTAAGAGAAATGACCAAGTGTAAGGTATGTTTTAAAGGTAAGAATTAAATATGAAAGATTGTAAATGAAACGCTAATTAGTATCCCTTTCTCGAGGCGAAATAAGATATTTTGGTGAAGTGTTTATAACCGGGTATATAATTATCAATCAAATTAATTGATAACCAAGAATTGTCAGCGATGAACGTGCCAAGATTAAATTATATGTAAGGCCATCGAGTAAACAAAATAGTATACAAAATTCTGTATTAGCATAATTACACCTTCTTTTTATTTCTCCCACTTTTTTAAAATAATAAAAAATTGTAACAATCAGCTCCATTTATAAAATAAAGGAATATGAATTAATATTCATTAAATCTCTCAATCATATTTCCCGTATGAGAAGATATTGGGGGAGGTAACTCGCGTTAAAAAATAACAATAGTTTTCACCTGGGACTGGTTTCACAGTACCGCGACGGTGTGGCCAAGGTGAGAAGCCGTACCGCGAGGATGCGCGGTTTTACCTGAGCTACCTGTGATAAACTGCGATCAATTTCATACCACGAGGACTTGCGGTAAATACGCAAACCGCGTTGGCCGTAGTGTATTGATAACATTTACATAAAAGAAGAATGGGAAAATCTTCCTGAATGTAAAATATATTAAAGATTACTTAGAGCCAATACACTTGATAGTACACATATTTTTTCTTAGCTCTTACAGTATTCAATGTGCAAAAAAAGTTCAATGTGAAATACATGCATGTATCTTATGACAAGTGCAATATAAAATCCTTGTCATGAAAAAAGTACTAATAAAAAAAAACTGTGTAAAGTCTACCAATCAAAATTTTTATCTAGTTGACCATTCTTTCAATATACGAAACAAATAAGCTTTGAAACAATGAACTTTACTTACTGTTCTGTGCATTTGAGTTTTTGGTGCTTACACTACCACCTACACCAGCCTTGAGGATTTCATTTTCCCCTCGGAGGGCCTCTAGCAAGTCCTCTGTTGTCTTCAAACGGGCAAAAGAATCATGTCTCTCTTTGACTAGCGTGTTTAGTTGTCTGAAATCCAACAATACATATCTACATTTTTTCTCACTTGAAAACAATCATTATTACAAATCTAAAACAGCCTATATTTATGTGATAGTAAATGCATGATCATTCAAAACAGCTGCACATGTATTATTTTAAATCTTATATCATTAAAATTCATTCAAAGGTGGAGGATTTTTTTCAAGCGCAAAAAAAAAGGCATGGTTATGACTGTATAAACACACTCTCTGTAGGTTGTTTCAAATGTAGCGAGCTGGGATTGGGAGTCACGAAGCTTCTCCTCTGTCTGCTGTAGCTTGGTTTCGTACTGACTTTTCAGGTCTCTCAGTTGCTGTTAATAAAAGGATAAAATAAAGGTTCAAAGCTCACATCATTTAAAGAAACTTATTGATTTATAATTCTTTAATTATTTTTTATTTAGTTTTAAATATAGTTTCCTTAAATTATTTCAGAAGAAAAAAGCCTTATGTTTTTTTTCCCAATAAACATGGCATGGGATGATCTTAGATTAATTTCATTAATACATGTGTTTCTAAAATTTTAAGATTAGCTTACTATTTTTACATAAATTTCATGAATGAACAAAATTGATTGGAAATTATTTGAGAAAACTAATTCATGAAATTCAAAAGCAGCTAGTACATGTATAGAAAACACTCGAACAATTGTTTATCAAATATACCGGTAATACTTTAAAATTTAAAAACGTAGGCTACCGAATTGGTTCATTGACAAATAATGTCATTAATGTGCCATAAACCTTCTCTTTTTGACTTCACCATTGATATTTGGTAAATTTTTACCTGTAACACTTGTTTCAGGATATAGTTATACAATCATGTAATAAGTGATTATCTTCAAAGAAATGTAAAAAGATAACCAGTATGTCATGATATTAGAATTCACAAATCTACAACACATAGTGCAAAGCAGAGTAGATAAAAGCTAGGCTACTACAGCATACAATGATATGATGTAAAAGACAAACAAAATTCACATGATAAAGCTACATGTATGAAGCACACAATCTAAAGTTTTCACACAGACAAGTTAATATACAAAAGAAAACAAGCAGCAAGGATAAAGAGCTGTGAGTACTTCTACATGGACAGTGGTTTCATAAATATTTGTGGACATCAATGTTCTAGGATTCAGTAAGGTTGAAAGTTTAAAGGAGACTAATTCAAAGATCCTTGTAATAATTCTTCTTGTCAATGAGAATTTTATTCTATTAATTACCTTAACAACTACATGTAAATACATGTACAAGAAAATTGGTGTACAGTGAATATTGATGAAACCAAAGAGTCCCCCAGCACCATCATAACAAACTGTCAGATACTTGACATGCAGGGTGGGGACACAACTGTGAGGGGATAGTTCTTATTCTGTAGAAGGAAATATTTACTCTCAGAAATGTTACGACCAAAAATATAATTTACAAATAAAAATTTTTGTAAATAAAAACCAATTTCATCGATAATACAAAAGACTTCCCATTTCCAACATACCAGGTATTTGAATCATGTTCAAATAAACATTTTTTACAATTATCAGGGTTTAAAAAAATAAATATGCAATTTGAATAAAAACTGGATTTGACTTATTATTAAAAGCTCAACAGAATTCATATATATAGGATGTACAGGAAAATTAACATAGGGTAACAAAGTTCTTTTGGCTTTATTTTAAAAAATCAAAATACCGGTAAGGTGAAATTTCTAAAACAGCTTAATAAAAGCACTTTAAAAGAGAAACAAAAATAATATTTCTGGTTACCAGGTTATAGTAGATAGATTGTAAGACAAGGTGTTGGTAATTAGAAAACAGATTTGGTAGAGTTTAGAAGTCTGATTTGTGTATTAATGATTTCACCTTCAGCCCAGCAGATAAATCATTGTCTGGGAGATTTAAATCCTGGAGAATGTATTGTAAATGACGTAATTGCTGATAAGTTGTCTCCCTTGAGCTCCAAAGGTGACATATAACCTCTTTCTCTTGACCAATGGTAAGACCAGACTGTTGTTCTACTTGTCCCATGACATATTTATAATCTGGTGTCTAATTATAGTGTAAAGAAAAATAACAAATTACACCAAATGCAAAGAGTGATTGCAATTGAAAAAGTAAAAACTTATCAAGAAATCAAGCATGTTCAACTACGCAATTCAAACATTTCTTTAAATTAACACTATAAAAATGCAGCTATATTTAAAAACGGTACATCAGGACTGAATTAAAATTAACAAATCTTATGCATTCAAATAATGTCAAATTAAAGGACAGGAAAAACCATATTGCTTGTACATTTGTAATTCAAAAATTAAATATGATTTTACACAACTGTAACAACTTAAATAAGCTCTGCAGCCATTCACCAATGCACAGATTCTAACAAACTAAGGCACCTTTTTGTTTTCGTGCCTCTGGTTGCTGTGTATACTGTACGGAATATCATACTCCTCAGACTTAGCTGAGGTCAAGGTAGTTTCATCAAACGGAAGAGCTAATCGCAGTCTTTCCACTTCTTCTCTTGTGTCCTTGACCTTATTGTCAAGGTTACGGTTTTTGTCTTTTTCACGTTGTAGCTGCCTGTTAAGTTCCTTCTCTACAGCCTGCAAACAAAAGACCCACAAATACAAGTTTTACAAGAAAAAGAATAATTTCCTAAAAGCACTAAAAAACATGACTACACTTATATCTACCGGTAATCAAATACTTTTTGTATTTTTTTAAAATCAAGACTGGAAGTATTATAGGCGTTTATGTTATAAGTGTCCAGTGTCTTATAAATGTCCAGAGTATTTTAAGTGTACAAAAGTACCATGAGTGTCCAGTATATTGTAAGTGACTGTGTCCAGAGTATAATAATTATCCAGTATATCATGAGTGCCCAGTGTCATATACTGTGGAATCATTAGATTTAGGCTCAAATTTCGTGGAATTCGTGGGTCCCTCTCAACCACAAATTAACATCCTCCAAGAATTCATAAAATAGGGTTATAAAATCACACTCTCTTTTGTGGGTATAAGAAAAGACACGAAATTTCATTCCCACAAACCTATAAAATTTCAGCAATCCACGAAAATTGACCCCCACGAATTTTAATGATTCCACAGTAAGTGTCCAGTATTATTATAATAATCATTGTCTTATCATATAGGTGTCCAGAATGTTATGAGTGTCCGGAGTATTATCTCTGACCTGTGTCCTATTAATATACAGGTGTCCAGTGTTTTATGAGTGTCCAGAGTCTTATTATGTAGGTGTCCAGTGTTTTATAGATGTCTGACCTGTAGGCGTGCGTTCTCCGTCAGCAGCTTATCCTCCACCTCTGACAGGTTGTTGGCGCGGTCCGCCCGCTCCTGGTGAAGGCGCTCCTCCGTGATCTTCAGACGCTTTTCTAGAGACTTGATCTAGTGCAGAAAGGTCACAGACAGCAGGAGAAAGAGATGGAAGTAGCATTGAGGGAGACAGGGAGTGCAAAGAAAGGGAGAGAAAATTGATCAAAGGAAGTTTAAAGAAAATGAAGTTCAGAAAATGGTGAGTGCAGAGGTAAAAAAAAACAACACATATATATTATATAGGCGTTAAATTATCAGAAAAATATCATAAAGGGGCAATTTCCTTTATTCAAAATTTTTAGTCTAATACAGCAAAATGATAAAAAGCAAAATATCCTTTTGAAAATAAGATATACAAAGTTAAGTAATAATTTCAAACTAAGATACCATACGAAACACATAAAGTCAATTTTTTTCATCTACGAAAGTTTAAAAGTGAATGTAAATTATATATTTTTCCATTCACAATATATTTTTCACAAAACTGCATAACATACATTTTTTCTAACATATAATAACTATGTTTTCTGATTGTCACATCAAAAATCACTTTCATGACATGGCATTAATAATATCTATAAGAGTAATCTTCAGAGGTTAAGACCTGTGAGTACATCTTGATGACAAACAGTCTCAAAGTTTCTGAAGTCATCCTAACCGGTAGACATGCTCACCTTTGGGATTACACATAATTATATCATCCAATTTATATTATTTATCAGAGTAGACCTACCTGTTTATCATCAGACACTGTTCCGCCCCCTCATTATATTGAGCGAGTTCCTAACTGTTTTTCAGACACTGTTCCGCCCCCTTATTATATTGAGCGAGTTCCTAACTGTTATTCAGACACCCCTCATTATATTGAGCAAGTTCCTAACTGTTTTTCAGACACTGTTCCGCCCCCTCATTATATTGAGCGAGTTCCTACCTGTTTTTCAGACACTGTTCCGCCCCCTCATTATATTGAGCGAGTTCCTACCTGTTTTTCAGACACTGTTCCGCCCCCTCATTATATTGAGCGAGTTCCTACCTGTTTTTCAGACACTGTTCCGCCCCCTCATTATATTGAGCGAGTTCCTACCTGTTTTTCAGACACTGTTCCGCCCCCTCATTATATTGAGCGAGTTCCTAACTGTTTTTCAGATACTGTTTCGCCCCCTCATTATATTGAGCAAGTTCCTACCTGTTTTTCAGGCACTGTTCCGCCCCCTCAATATATTGAGCGAGTTCCTACCTGTTTTTCAGACACTGTTCCACCCCCTCATTATACTGAGCGAGTTCCTACCTGTTTTTCAGACACTGTTCCGCCCCCTCATTATATTGAGTACCTACCTGTTTTTCAGACACTGTTCCAACACCTCCCTTGTCTAATTGCTGCTGCAGAAGATTCTTCATTTCTGTCAGTTTTATAACTTGCTGGTTCAGTTCCTTACTCCTGACTTCCTCCTCATGGAGGTGATTTTCACTCTGCTCTAAAAGAGCTTTTACTTTTCCAACTTCCTCCTACAAAATAACACCACAATGTGTTAAAAGTTCTAAAAAACATAAATAATATATTTTCTTCAGAAGGTATTGAATTGTATATATTTACATTTTCCAATGTCTTTGCTTGTGATAACACTATGTATCAAATTTGTACTGTATAACCCATAGTACAAATGACGCCAAATTGAGGCGCCAGCGGGGTTTGCTTATTTACATTTAAATATTTAATCGTACGATGGCCTAAAATTATATAAATATGAGTAATAAGGAATCATTCTTTGAATATTATGAGGTGATAATTTTGGTCGGAGCGTGATCAAATCTATCATAAAGCCCTTCGGTCTTTATTGGATTTGATCACGCCCTGACCAAAATTATCACCTCATAATACTCAAAGAATGATTCCTTATTCCTTATAGAACTTACCCTCAGGGTCAAAACTTCCATTTTATATGCTTCCAATGTTTTTGCTTTTTCTGCACTCAGTTTAATTTGGCTTGATGCTTTCTCAGCAGCATCTAAATGTTTCTCAAACTTTGACACCTACAGATAAAAAGATATGGAATGTAACATTGAAAATATTGTACAGCAGAAAATTAACTCATGTGAATAATTTTGCACTATGTGTCAAAATTTACAATGCTCAATGAATTCAGCTTTCATGGATTTCATTGTTGAATGGGTATACCAAATCAAATGTTCAATTTATTGCAATATATAATAATATATTGTATTGATAGGATGGATCATTGGCCACAGATTTATGCATCCTTGGAACTGATTTTCACTTTATCTCCCAAAATTGATGACTAAGAATATTAATGAAACTACAGTAGATTCATCCTGGTGTAAAATGTCAATCTGCAAATCGTGATCTTTAATAGACCATAATTTTAACCTGTTGTACAAAAGTGTTGGCCCTAATCAACCAGTTGAAATAAGGTTCAGAACAAATTAAGTCCTCTTTTACAATATTGTTATGTATTTTTTAAACAGTTTACTGTAACTCCTCTACAACCTTCAGACTTCATATGTATGGACTAACCTCCGATTTTAGCTGGTAGTTCTCCTGGTACAGTTTCTCTATCTGGGACTGCAGATGAGAGTGTTCCTCTGACTTTTCATCAGAGGCTTTCCTTTCAGCCTCCATTTGTTGTTGCTGTAGTGTGTGATAAACACTGTCCACCTCATCTCTATTGCTGGCAAGTTTCTCTTCAAGATTTTCAACTGTTACTGAAGTGGTAATCAGAAGATTCAAAACATGATGATTACAATGTATCGACACTGGGAATCTTTTCAGGTTTATCAATCAATAGAGTAAATCAATTACCTTGTGCTCTGTTGAGCCTCTCTTTGAGGATCTTGTTCTCGGTGTGGAGAGAGGATACCTCCATTTGTAACTTTCTTGTTTGGTTTTCTAAGACCTCCTATAATTTGACAGATAAGTCAAGTATTTTCATCAACAATCATTCATACAATCAAGATTTATCTAATTGATTTTTTATTTGTCAGAGAAACACTGACCTTTTCCATCAGCCAGCTTCGAGCCTCAGGGGTCATACTCCTAGGGCTGACAGAGGGCAAACTCCTCTTTCTTGGAGACTGAACAAAAATCAAAATGATTTAATGAACATGATGAACTACACACTGTTTCTTCCATTTATAAACTCCACTGTACAAAGAATTCATTTTAAAATTAACCTCAAGCTTATTGTTAAAGAGAAATTGAATTTTACATAATTATTATTATATTGTATAGCTCAATGAAAGTGTTAAAGTTACAAGTCTGTCAAATAAGAACAAAAATTTATTTATACTTTGTCCCAAGATATCACTGATTCCCATTTTGTTTAATTATATAAACTATCGTTAACATGTTTCAAAACAATGCTAAAAATAAGGAGTATATGGGGATTTTGCATTGAAAAGTACCCGGATGATAATGTTGAAAAATTGTGCAAGGCACTACTAGTATCTTACAAATGGACAAAAAGATGCTAACATTTCCCATTAAAAATCTCCTTCAGAAATCTGTTTTTGTTATTTTGATTTTTTTCCGAGTGAAAAATTATTATGTATCAATGAAGATATCTTGGATTTTTTTCCTTGCATCAATTTCAATTGCACTTCTTTCACAGATATGTGTATATTAATTTTATTAAAGTTGTCCAAATGTGACAAAAACAATAACTTGGGACAGACTATAATTAATTCAATAACAAACTTTGTGTACATAAACAGTGAAACATTGGAAAAGAAAACATCCCAAAAATAATTCAATAAGCACTCGGACCAAATGGTGTGTTCCCGTTTTGCACACATTTGATAATTGGGTATAGGACAATATGTGATAGCAATTATAGTCTGCTTTCGGTCAAAGATTATACCTGGATTTTTACCTGTGATTTATCAGTGCCTTAACGATAAAACAAGAAAGATACAGATATTTTGTTGTGTTTTAGGTCTAATAAATAATAACTATCACCATTTTTTTCGGTTGATAAAATAAAGATAATGATATATTTAAAAAGTCTGATAAAAAAATAATGATTAGATTACATGAATTGACTTTTACATTTTTGTCCATTTACCTTAAATATAAAACCAAATGAATTAGGAAAAATGGTCCAAAGCCATTTGGAAGCTGATTCAATGGATACTTATATGATGGAGGGGAAAACTACATAAACAGTCATATGGGGTACTCCGTGTCTCTTTTTACAATTGAGTTACAAATTATGTAAAACGCATGTTTATAATTGATTGTCTGGTATCAACAGAAAGAATATTATGAAAGAAAACAGATTTTTATCACAAAATATTTCAATGTTTGAAGTAGCGACCTTGACAGTAGTTCTTATGACATCGCCGCTTTAGTATATGGCGGGTCACTTTCTAGTTTTTCAAATCGGAGGTTAAATACATAAAAAATCTGACAAAAATAATATTTTAATATTGATGCGATATACGGGTACCTCAAACTGAAAAAGGTTGAAAATGCATGAATTGGGAATACATTTGATAGGTTTTGTGAAATAATATTTACAGTTTTTGAAGCATGCATATAAAATTGCCTATTTATCATCATACAGTTTGTCTATTTTCTTCGATTATTCAACACAACATAAATGAAAAATATTAAGCAGCGTTTTCACTAGACACATTTCTTCCATTTATGTCAGCAAAAGCAATAATTAAATATTAAGATATTCTCTTCAAACTTTTAGCATGTACATGTACTTCCTATCGGCAGTTAGTTAAAAAACGCGCTACATATTCAACACTTTTGCAATAATCTTCCTTGTTTAAAAAAAATAATGAAATTGTTCATGACCAAATTGATGTCTGAAATCAAATTTATGAATATGGATGTCAATTATTATGTAAATGTGCTTTTATGCAAGTTATATTGTAACATAAAATACATGTACATTTCAATTGCGAGTAAATATGTTTTATTTATTTTATTGTCAATTGCCCTCGCAGGAACTGTGATATAGACTATAGCAATTAAGCAATTATCTCACCTGAACAAATTCCCGTTTCGCACACATTTTTTCGATACCTAATTTCCAAATGTGTGCAAAACGGGAACAAACCGACCAAATACTTGCTTAAAACAATGTAACAGAGTGAAATCTTAGTCAGTACTATGCTTTCAACTAAAAGCTTAAAGGAAGATAATCTAACCAACCAGATAGTCAATTGAAAAATAACTTTTAACACTTTATTCCAAAAGATTTTTGTAAATTATTTTCAAAAATCCTGATCAGAATATTTAATCAGAGTAATCAACATGTATTGATTAAAATTATGCTCATTCTATATATTTGCTGAAAAATTTTAATACATTCAATTGGTAAACGGGGAAATCCATAACACAGCAGCACATACACATGACAAAACGTGAAATTAAATGAAAAAATAATGATTCAAACTTCAAAAAGGGAATGGATAAAAGTGTAGTTGCCATGGTGATAGGGTGTCATGTGATGAAGCACACACTGCAGCCGTTTCACCTTACCCCTGATTTGATCTTTGGTGGCGGTTTTAATGTGTATATCAGAACATTGTCTTTATTGGACTTTTTGAGAGTAATAAATTTTTTGACCTGAAATATGAGGTAATGATACAAATGTACAGAGTGTTAAAGTCATCTTAGATTTTAAAAATTTATATATACCCTAAAAGTGCTCAATTGGTGCAAAATAAGAAAAGATACAGATGAAAAGGTAAAAGTTGGTTTTAGTGAATGTATGAATTTGTAAAATGTAGCTTGAATGACTTAACAAAATATCTTTCATTTAAAAGATGATGAATAGCATGTAAGTAATTCATATCAGACAAGATAAAAAGAAAGTAAAACTGGAATGCCATGCAAAAAGGTTAATATCAGTTGTTTGAAAATAAAAGTTAGAAATAAGACAACAATTATGTAAGTTGAAGTTCTTGAAGTGACAACTGTAACACAAATAATAAAAGAACTAAGAAAATAGAAGATGTCTTGCAGCAGAATGTCAAAACAGGAGAACACAAGTGCATTGAGTAGAGTATGAAATTGGAAAATAGAAATGGTGAAGAGACACTGATTTATATGCACTAGTTCTGTTTTTGACTTCCCTACAGGACACGTGTCTTAGAGGTACCTCTGCAACATCATTGGCTGAGCCATCAGTGGTGAGGCTGTAGAAGGCATGCAGGAGCTGTTTAAGGGTGGTGTACTCGCAGTCAGCACTGCTCAAAGACTGCCTGATAAACTCAGGATCTCTACTGTACAGCAACTTCAGAAAGTCCCGTATGGAGGTCACTCTTTTGGGTGGGAGGTTTATCAACTCCTCAGACTCCTCCTGTGATCCATCATCAGACATTGCCTGATAGCTCTGGTTGGCTGTGACCTCTAAGCTGTTTATGTGAGGGAAGGAAGCGACAGAGGACACAGGATCACTCAGCTCACTTGGGTAGTTATCACTGTTCCTCAAGAAAAGCGGACTCTCCTTGAACCGCACATCTTTGGCTGGAACTGTATTTGGGTTGTTCAGTTTGTAAATGATTGCACCAGGTTCTGTGTTGATCTCTCTTGCAGTATATTCTGTCTTATATTTGTTGTATGGTAAAGGAGAAGTTTCCTGAACTTTAAGGGAATTTTTTGATGGCTGCACATGAAAGTTGCACAACTGCATGTTACTTCCCATTTCATAAATATCCTTACTCTGACTAGACACTTTCTTCTTTACGTCGAAATCCTCATGGCTGTAATAAGATATGAGTTCTTCATCATAGTCATCAAGATGACTGCTAGATCTTTCGGAGAAACCTCGCAGTTTTCTGTCCGAGTAAGACTTGCTGAAAGAGGAACTAGAGGGAATAAGCACTTCTAACTCCTCATCACTGATTGATTCAACTAAAACAGAACTGGGGTTGAGTCTTTTGATCAAATCCCTCGTGTCATTGCATTCCTCTGTTTCCTCCCTGTTGGCAAAACAGAATCGCCTAGATTCTCTCTCTTCCAACTGATCTTGATCTAAGGTGTTGTTTTCTGTATGAGCACTGGTATCAACACCACTCTCATACCCTTTATCAATGGAACTATTTGGACTCTCTGTTCTTTCAGTCTTGTCCAGTGGCACCTTTTCTTTTATTACCTTTTCAAGCTTCCTTTTTAAAACTTCTGATGGTAATGAATGGTCCTTGTGTTTATGGCCTTGTGCTCTATAAACTGACTTTCCATCCAATGACTTTTTGCTGCTTTGTATCTTGGTGCTTGGTTCTCCCTCTTTAGGTTGAATCATCATTATATTTTTGGGGGTTGACTTTTCTAAGTTTATTTCACCTGCTTCATGGAGAGACACAAGAGTACTCAGATCTTCTTCCTTAAGATTTCCTTTTTGTAAAGACTGTAATATAATTGCTGACACAAGGCTTTGCTTTTGAAGCAAAGCAGATTGTTGATCAAGAGTTGTTTGAAGCAGCAATTTAATGGATTCAATATCAGGATTCTTTGTGGCAAGTTTTGGGGAATTGTCAATAGCATCACTAGTGTCAACTCCTTCCTCATTTTCTGGTTCTGCAGCCGGTGAAATACCACAACTCTTACTGCCTTCTGTCATTGTACTGTTGATTAACAATGCAGAGGGTCCATTCTTTTCATTGTTTGGATTTTTAGTTTCCAGTGCCTGGTGGTCAGTACTTTCCTTATTGTCTTCCCCTTCTGTACTAGTGTTAATCTTGAGGTTCTCTAGGACTAATGTTGGAGAGTTGAAGTCTACCTCTCCATATCCTTCTCTCTGAATTTCTGTCACTGACCTCTTTTTCCTCTCTGGTAGGTCCGCTTTCACTACAGTTGTTAGTTGAACTTGTTGATCGACATCGGAATCCTCTCCATGTTTTTCAGAAACAATGGGTTCCTTCGAGGATGCTATAGAACTGCTTTCTATACCAGTGAATTCCTTTTCTCTTAGAGGGTGATTCCATTGTTCTAATGCTTCGGGTAATTTGGATGATATTGTTTCTTTTGACAAGTCTTGATCACAATTGTCAGGTGGATTTTTTTCTCCCATCATTTTCTGGTTTTCTGCATGTTCATTATCATATTTTTTGAGAAAATGCTTTGTTTTATTTTTTATTACACTTGGCAAGGATTTGTGGGATCTTTTAAAAGAGTCTTCAAGGGCAAGTTTAGGAGGTTTCCAATTATGATGAGAGCTTATGTCTAAATCTGACTTTCTTCTTACAGACATAGCAATGTTGGCCTCATCTTCCTCCATTTCTGGAATAACAAGTCTAGAGAGGTTATGAAAACTATAGGCTCCATAGCCTGGTGTTCTATGGCTAAACTCTGCAGTTTCTTTTTCCAAATGACCTTGTTTCAGTGAATCATCTTTGTTGCCAAGCCCACTGCCTGACAGGCCAACACCATCTTCTGACATTGTCTTCCTCATAAGATAACCTGTTTCTGGTCTGTTTTGTTTCCAGGTTTCCTCATTACAAGAATGGCGTCGGTCTGCCAGCTCTACTGCTGCCTTTTCTTTGAGCATGGTTTTCAGTAAATCACCAGGTATTGCTCCACCTTTCAAACTGCTTCTGCGAGAGTAAGTTGCTTTCAGTAGTTGTTTTGTAGGTTTCAGGAGGCAAGCATCGGCACTCTCAAACTTAGTACCTGTATCACTATAGTATTTCTGAACTGCCAATTTATAAATCATTTTTCTGTTGTTTGGATCTTGCCACTCTGTGCACAAAGGGTCAATATACTTTTTTAGAGCCACTGGCACTTCAAATGATATCTCATTCGACTCATCTTGATTCAGGTCAAAGATTGCCTCTTTGCTTTGCTCTGTTTCTTGATTGGAAATAAACTCTGGGTTCTTAAGATAATCATTTTTTTCTATGACATAATTTCCCTCGAGCTCAGAATATTTCTGAAGTGCATCAGTCTGTTTCTCCTCCCTTCTTTGAATATTTTGCTCTATACTTTGATCACGTTCATCCTCTGTTCGAGGATATCCATCCTCCCTTAGAAGACGCTTTTCCTCTTTGGGAAAATTTTCTTCATCTGAAGGAATTTCTTTGGATATCTGTTCCAATACTTTGCTTTCATCAGAGTCAATCAATTTAGTATCTGATACACCACCTGCCTTTATTTGAACTGGAGATCCATGTAATTCAGAGGTGTCAGGTGGTAGAGATGCCTTCACAACCAAAGATGATGGTGTCCCTAAGTTCATATAGGTATAATCATCTGTTTTATAGGGAACAGGGTCTGTTCTTTTACTTGTTTTATTGCTGTAGGTACCTTTAAAAACTTGATTGCTCATTTGAACAGAGGTGGTGTCTTCTGATAAAATAGGCCTTGCGACTGGTGTATGAGTTTCTATCATTCCTTGGTTTGGGACTGTTGAAGACAAAACTTCATCATATCTAGATCTTGAAGGTGTTGATGTATCCTCTATCTTTGATTCTTCATCTAGTATTCCTTCACTCTGATCTTTTTCTATAAGAGCCTCAGCTAATGACTTTTCTGTATCCAATTGTCTTTCAGTATGATCTTTTTCTGGTGAAATCTCTGATAATGATCTTTCTACATGTACATCAGATATTTCCATTGCATTTTCCTTCTTTTTAAGAGCATCGGTTAATGAATTTTCTTTATCCAATGCTTCCCCGGCTTGTTCTTTTTCAGTTGTATATTCTGTTGATGATATTCTATCTATTTCTTCCTTTAAAATTTCAGGCTCTTTGGAAACCTCCTCCAATGATTTCTCTTTATCTGATGCTTTCCTTACTAGCTCTTTTTCTGATGGAAGCTGTGTCGATGGTCTCTCACCTACTATATCCTTTATATCTCCTTTTTCTGCCAGAACCTCTGATAACTTTTCCATGTCTGACATTTCCATGGCTTGCTCTTTCTCTGGTGGAATTTCAGGTGATGAAGGCTCTGAAATACTTTCTCTGCTTTCTCCTTTCCTTTCTGCATTTGCAGCTTCACTCTCATTCTCAGCTGCTTCGACTTCATTACTACTACCCACATCAGCAGGTCTGTTAAATTTCCAGAGAGGTTTTGGTTTGGGCTCAGCTTTTCGGGCTGGAGCTCCATCAACCCCTGATCCTATATCATGAATATTAATGATGGAGGAATTCACTACATGCTGCCATAGAGAGGACCTACTACTCTGGGAAGTTTCCTGCTTTTTCAATGCTGCCCATCTACTAACTTTAGGCGACTTAGGTCTAGCACCTAAAGATAACAGATTTTTAATAGACTGTATCCCAGACCCTCCAGTGCTTGTAGCACTGCCTTCTAATTTTGTGGCATCTCTTTTGTCAGATTCTGTTGACTGAGAAATACTGGAGCCTATCAATCCCTGTGCCTGTTCATTATCCTTTCTTTCTGTGCTTCTGGTATTGCTTTCTTTAGAAAACTCTCTTGACTGTTTTGGGGTTGAGGTGACAAGGGGAGATAACTCTGCTCTGGAGGATGGAGGTGTGCTGGGAGAGGCTGGTAAGCTCCCTGCTACCACAGTCTCATCCAAATCTCCTTGTCTGGAATCTTTTTGCATTTTCACACTTTTTGAATCCTTCTGGTCTGTACTGATGCTTTTGATATTTTCTGATGAAGACTAATGTAGAAGAGTATAGCAGTGCAGAGTTAATTAAAGCAGACAGGGTGCAATTTGATGAGAAATACATTACAAGGAAAGAACAGGTTGTGAGAAAATTTGTATGTTTATTAAAATAACTTATTGAATGTTTCCGTGGTTTTGGAGTCTTTTTCAATGAGCAAGGACTACATAGAATTATCACTGAGTCACTTTCACCCCACTGTTTTACATGAATACATACAGAGGATGACTCTGCAGCCGCTATGTCAGGGACTGAACCGGTCGTGGGCAGACTCTCTGTCTGGTTCTTACTGGTATAACCAGAGTCCTCATCATCTGAAACAATGTCAAGCATTCAGTGTCACGCTTTCCATCACTTTACACATCATAAATAGCATCAATATAAAACATAAGCTATGCATTTAATAAAAGTGATTTTGTACCTGGTGGATTCAGATCACTCATATTTGCTGTGTAAATCTCATTCCCTGTAAAAAAAAAAAAAAAAAAAAACAGTATGAATGTTAATTATTGATATAACAACAAAAGATGGACAATAATCATGATAGTTGTGGTCTTTAATACATGAAAATTTCATACAAGTTTTTACCCAAGTTATACAGGTATAACTTGGGATATAACAGTTTACAATTGTGAAGCCAATTGTGTAACACAATGTAACAAAAAGATTATTTGAGTGTAATTTGGGTAACAATAATCATTTAAATAAGTTTTTATCATATTATTCTATTTTCTACCATTAAATGACAAAATATTTGAAATTATCCTTCAAAAGACAATAAGTTACACAAAATCTAAATGTAACATTAAGCAAATAACAAGATTTTGATGAATGTCGAATAGCATACTTTTTTAAAATAATGAAATAAAGTAATCTGTTACTTTGGTAACAACCAGTCCTATGATATTTTAAAAATATAATCATCCATGTCAATGTACTTAATTAATGAATTAATTAAGTACATTTTCCAAATGTTCACAAACAAGAACATTGAAATTCAACAAATCTATGTACAAATAGCTGCAAATACATGTACATGTATCGTGAAGTAAACTTATATACCTACTATGTCTGGTTTCCTCTGGAATGCTGTACAGATAGAACTGCTGCGGGGTGTACCAAGTATTCACAGGGCACCTGAAAAATAATTACCAGTATGAATTACGAAGTGATTGGAAAATAAAGTGGTTTTCCTTAGTAGACTTTCATAAAGTGAATGATCATTCACTAGTACACAACTACATACATACATGCATGCATGTAAAACCAAATTAAGTACAACTTTGATCAAATGCATGTTCAAAATATAAACATGCATGCATGTTTTATATCTATCCTTCAGAGAATAAGATCCAGTCTGAAACCATGGTTATCTAGGTAATATTTATTTTACAAAACCCTAAAATACCATAAAATACTTACACATGAAAACCGTTGAGAAATCAACTTTCACCAATTTTTCACAAATTTAGAAAAATAATCACTCCTGCCTGGATTGACCCTGTAGCATTCATAGCAAAAGTAGGACAAGTAGAAAAAATATGGCAACATATGGGGAGGAATAGAGCTGGTGTGTATAAGGCCATACATAATTGATGTGGAGAGGCTGTGAAGTTAACATTACAGTTCACTCCAGGCCAGATTGATCATCTACAACAATGCTTGAAGTACCTGTTATTAATCAGCCTAATTAAATATTGATAAAGCAGGAGATGGTCATTTCACAGTCATACTGTAACAACAGGTTTACAGTTATACATACAGGATTATAGCTTACTAGAAAGATGTGTCCCTCAGAATTACATGTAATTCCCTCACTCCACTTTTCCCATGGCATTAATAATAACACTAGATTTGATTCACCAACCCTCTCCCCAATTTTTGGTAAATCTTAATAGATAAAAAACTATAACTGGAAGAGATATTTTCAAATTGATTTTTTTTTTTTTTATAAATTAATTAAGAGATGTATTTTAAGATTTTAAAGAAATTCAGACCAAGTTCACTGAATAGAGATTGCTATATAGGTATCTGTAATATATTAATCAAATATAACTATAGTAAATGAAATGAAAGCAATGAAATTCACACACTATATATAGATTGAAATTGTCACGAAAACTTAAAAGATTTATCAATATGATGTACGTGATATATATATATTTTTTTGTAAAATGCAGTTCAGATTTTTAGCTTGGTATTGTTGAAAGCAAGGTCTTTAGGTTATAGGCATGCAAAATGCAAGTGTTTCTATAAAGAGCACAAAATTGAACAGCAGCAAAGTAGAAGCTTCCACTATATCAAGTAGTTTCACAGAGAACCATGTTTTGCCAAATTTATCAAATTGTTTTTTTTTTTTGTGTGAATAAATTTAGCAAAGAATTTGACTTTCTCCATGTGCTTATTTATTACGTGATTAAAAAACAAGATTATGCATTTTGGCACATATACAATGCGCATGAAATTCCATGAACTACTTATACAAAGCATTGGTATTCCGCTGCACATTGAAGAAATGGACGTTTGATTCTATGAACCTTGTTTACAATTCAATGCACTGAATTTTTTCTACAAAACAGACATATTTTTTATAGCTGCTTACAAATTTAGATTCTCTCTGAAGCTTTTCTGACATTAAAAGCATGAATGAGAGAGAGAGAGAGAGAGAGAGAGAGAGAGAGAGAGAGAGAGATTGCCAGTCTTTACTACACAACATACATCCAAAGGGTCAACATTCCGTACTTTGATTTATCAAAGTATGAAGTCACAATGGTGATTGCATGAACAGCAAAAAGTATGACCATTTATTTTACGAACCTGGAATGACCACTGAATGATCCGTGATTCATTATTTACACAATCAATAATGCTGCATGCATTGATGTTAAATACTGGACACACAATTTACATGCCAAAGAAGTCTCTCTTTCAATATCCAAGTCATTCATTTAATTCTTTAATACAATGCACTGTGCTATAGTTATATGTAAATATTAAGGTCCATTGTGTAGGAATTATGACAGAATTTGTGCGGTCATTTAAAATATGCACAACACTTTATATTTACAATGCTGACTTAATTCTTTAAATCACAACGTGCTTTTACTACTGATTGAAATTTTATTAGCCTGAAGGATTATATAAATTCAAATACATGTGACATAAATAAACCACTGCCCTGCCCCTCCAAAAAGTATATGCTCCAGCCAGGCTGTGATTTTATGTATGACATCATTATATAATCCATAATTAATTTACTCTTTGTCAGTTCAATTCATTTATTCACTCATTCAAAACCATTTCAAACATATGGTACATGAGGACAAATATAACAGTGGCGTAGCGCCCTTTACGCAAAAACGCAAATGAATACACAGAATTTTGCAAAGCATAGGTCTTATGATTTGAGTTTCCTATTGTTTGCACGTAAACAAATCGTATTGAGACTCCACTGAATTATAATCTGCATATTTAGTATTCAGTTCTCATCGTAAACCATGCAATTACTACGATTCCGGAAAATACCGTCATTCCTTACTTTACATTAAAATTAATTGGAAGTTCGTTTGAATCATAAATTAATATGGACGAGCTATACCTTTGACTTTCATGTTATTGGCTTAAAGAATGATCTACAATAAACTTCTTAAAATGAGATGAACAACTTTTAACTCCGTTCAAGTTTAAATATTCATACTGAAATCTGAAAACACATCAAGTTTTGAGTGTTTGTCCGTAATTGTATTCTGTCAGTCTATACTTACATGTAATTTAAAGTCGGCGGTCGGGTGATTAAAATTTTGACAAAGTCACAATACATTGTGATAAACTTGATCAAAAATTTGTCATTTAGGTAAGTATGTTACGGTTTGAATAATAGACCTGTTTCAAAACGCCTATTATCTTTAGTCATATGCAGTTGGTTTCCGCTGAGGTATCAGTGTTTCATATATAATTACACATTCTTTTAAAATTCAGCATTTCCCTTACACATACAGTATGTTAAATTGTACCATTTTGAGACAATATCTCATAATCAAAAGCCTGTAAATCTAAAAGCTAAAACCTAAAATCCAAGAGAATCGGGGGTCTTGAAATTTTAAAGAAAATATTCGAAGAGTTCCAGGTAAATAATGTTTGTCTCGGAATTCAGCAACTTTTGTTCATATTTATTGGAATCATTATACTTAAAAAATGTCGTATTTTTAAGGCTGTTTTGTCATTCAAATAACATAAAATCCAGGAGCTTCAGGGGGCTTCTACAATAAAGATTGATTGTAATGCCCTGGACCTGCTGGGGGCCTCAAGGCGGCCCCCAGACCCCCTACCTTTTGTTGAATACAGTAAATTAAAAGGTAGCTACGCCACTGTATAACATTAAAATATTCATATAAATTGGGTCAGAGGTACAAAAGTATGAACATGTATAATTATATAAGGTTTAGAAAGTTGGGAAAAGTTATACAAGTTGATTAGAAACTCATGGAGGACAGACTACCTCATATATCTTTGTTATAAACATACACAATTTTCTCAACAATGTCATGTTACATGTTGTCATAAGGTAAGAAAAACAGGGGTATAAAAAAACATAGCAATTTTTATATCACATCCTATTTTAGCCCGAGGTCCCTGTGTATCAGCCCTCGAGCCTGACAGCTTTCTGGCTGATATACAGCGACCTCTGACTAATATAGGATGCGATATAAAAATTGCCATGTAATGATCCATATATATATCTAGAGGATATCTATATTGTGTGATTTTATATTTGCTTTATCCAACGAGTTGAAATGGTGTATATATTCGCGAGGCTTGCCGAGCGAATATAACCATTTCAACGAGTTTGAATACATTTTCACAGTCTTAGCACTTTTGAAAATATATTCATCTGAGTTGCAAGGGTATCAAGGATGTTCAAGCAATTTCGAGTGAATAGATATGCCCAACTTTGCTATGCTATTTTCTTCCTTTGACAATGTTAATTACAATACTTTTTTACTTAGAAAAACAAGCGACACCAATGGGAATATTGTGAAATTATTCTATTACATCTCATCACACTTAGAATTTGTTCGTCAACAACTTTATCTGTTTATTTGTTTTCATAGAAACAATCTTTGAATAAAATCATGCATCCTAACAGATAGCACATAAATGCTCCATGGTTTTCATTTGCTAACTTTCAATTATTATTAATTTTCAGTCATGACGTTCATCAGGGAAAAGTCATTTGGAGGAAATTCGAGATATAGATATAAAATTGACAAAAACCTGAATTCAGATTTAGACCAATCTTAGTATGTGATTTTTAATGTTTATCGATTGCCTAGAACATTAAATTTACATACACAAATTTTTATTTTACTTTCAATGTTACCTTTAAGTTGTCTTATTTATATTTTCCATCGATTTTCAGGAACCGACATGTTCCCTACGAGAATGTAAACAATGACCGTAAACCGTCTCATTTTACGACAATGAAATTATCAGGCTTAGCCGTGGCCTGGACTGAATTATTTAATTGTATTCACCTACATGTACCTTAAATTTCTGACGCAATTAACAAAAAACTAAAGGCAAAATATTGAATCTACAGTATAATTTTTATAATCTAGATTCTAAACAGAGACATATATATGTACAGTGTGTATGTATATTTTTTTTTTAAAAAATCACATTCTTTGCAGCCGAAGTAAATAGATAACGTTATGGACGCATACAATGGGGCATAATTCGTATCTCAATATAACGTTATAGAACTTTAACTATAAGAAAATTATATTTTTTATAATTATAGGCCTATCACTGCACCTTTCACTTTATAGGCGAGATCATATGGCCCCTGACATTGATCTAAACTTTAAAAGCACAAATTTAAATTTTAAAAAAAAAGTTATTTCAATATTTCACAACGCCTCAGCCCTGTACATGTCAATATAAACATACCTTTGTCCACAGCATCTATCAGCAAACTGAAGAAGTTTGACGTTATAGTTACAGCTTGTTTTTCATGACGTCACACCAGGAAAAATAACGGAAATTTTAATGACGCTGCAGATTCTAAAACCATTTGAAGCCTTGGACTTTCAGTAGGGTGTAACTATGTATTTCTTGCGTCAAAACAAGTTAAAATGACGGTGGTTTCAAGCGAAATATACACCGACTGCGTCAAAAGCCCCGTAAGTCGTGTTGATTTCATATAGAACCACGACTGAATTGCCAGCAATGAAATAGACAGGCCTACGTCACATTGCTGTTTGAAACAACTACCCATAGTCCAAGCTAGCTCTTGTTAAAATGGTTCTAGATTCAAAGAAGGCGATACCATCACATTTCAAAATTTTGAAATTGTAAGGTTTCAAGTGTGTTATATAACTGTGAACTGTCTCTACGCTTAAATACAGAGTGCTACTCCTCTGCTAACGTCTCAAGCCACGGTCCAGAGTCCGCATAGCTCTCTCCTGGAGAATCAGTTAATGGGGAAATCTCTAAAGCTATCCATGGAAAGGGAAATGTAAGTGGAGAGGTCTACTGAACCGTTCACAGTGAAAAAATTCTTGATAATTCATATAATGTTTTACTACTACAACCAATTTAGAGATGTGCATAGATGTGACATAGATGTGACATACAGATGAAGTAGTCTACTGTCCTGTAGAAAAATTTAGATGATTGAAAATCAAAATTTGGTTGTCATGTACAAATTTTGATTTTCAATAATCTAAATTTTTGTAAAGGACACTACTAAAAACCATAGGTGTGTACCTGCAATGGATTTCAGCGGGTTCATAACCTAGTTCAAGGAAGGGCACCTCATGTGCAAGTTTTGGAATTGAAAGGTAGTTTTTCCTTCTTTATTGCAAACTCTTTTGCTAATGATGATAGACGTGAACAGATACTTTTTTTGTACTGGGGGGGGGGGGGGGGGGGGGGGGCTGCAATGGATTAACATGAATTCACTTGAAAACTATGTTCAGGGTTTCTAAGTAAGAAACCCTGAGCATAGTAGGGACTCTCTGCAATTAATCAACTAAGAAACCCTGAGCATAGTTTTCAAGTGAATTCATGTTAATTGCCCCCCCCCCCCCCCCCCCCCCCCCCCTATTTCAAAAATAGTTTACATTTTTGATGCAAGCAAGAAGAATATGATTTTATGCTTGTTCCCGTTTCTTTGTTTGGGGAGCATGTTGTATACATGGAAGCCAGTGGGAAGAAAATCATTGCCCGTTTTCCAAATTTTATAGAGAGGTACTAATCAGATTTCTTAGTATGACAGTTATTTATCATAATGGTGATGATGAATTTATTAAGTTGAATAGCTATTTGTGGATAAACTCTGATATTGAATGCTGTTGTTTTATTAAGAGACAAGAGGTTCAGTTATTACAAAGAACTTTACACAAACGCTGTTTATCATTATACTGTGCATGTAAAGAACAAATTTATAATGCGATTACGGTAGCCATTTTACTCAATTGGATGATAAGTTTTGTAGGCCTAAATGCAGCAACTTTTAAAGACTAGTGCCATATGGATTATTTTGAATGATATATGTTTTAATGGTTTTGAGTATTGATAAACTCTAGTGCTGCAAGAACAATCTACTGAATAAAAAAAAAAATTGTTGTGCCTTATGGTTGTTTGACTGAGTGTGTCTTATCTAAATGAAAATATTAACACTTCAATATTTGTTTTGTTGTTGTTTAACTGAAGCATCTTAGTATCAGTTATCCCTGAGTTCAACATTGCGTTTATAATGAAAATTTTCTAAATTCAATTTTAAAACTTACAAATGAAAATTTTCTAACTCCAAATATAAAACTTCCTACTGTTCCGAATGAGTTCCAAGTGGTGTTTCCGAATGTCATGAAAAGTTTTTCAAGTTAAATCCTTCCAAATGATTTGGAAGTATTCGGAATCCAAATGATTCCGAATGATTCCAAGTCATTAATTCCAAGTCATGATTTCCGAATAAATTTGGTATGGACTTGTAGATTCTACCCACGGGCAGATGGAAGAGGATAGAGCGTATTGGCCGCGGTTTGCGACGATCGCAGCACAGTTAAGGCTGTCAATAAACTCCGTTCAGACAAAAAGTACGGGAAATGTGCATTATGACATCACAGTATATTACAAACCTCGAAAGTACTTATTAATCTATTTATTAGTAAAATTAACTTATACTAATCTTTTAATTAAAAACAACAAATGCTATTACTTACAATTTTGATGTCCGTTATATCGTACACACTGAAAAATAAGCGAGATGTCGTTCTCGCTGTACTACAAAATATGACGTCATATGCTTCAAAATGACGCATTAAGTTAAATCATTGAAGGCTACCGTGCAGTTTTATAGCGAAGAAAAATAAATGTCATACATTAACGGAAAAGTATAAATGAATATTTTGTTTAAAATTATTATTAATAGAATGCTACCTATATAGTCTTATTTTCATTTTGTTAAAAGTATGCATCGTATAAAGAAGCCACCTCGGTTTTGTATAAAATATCGTATATCTAAAATCTGAGTACCTAAATAAATCACTTAATTGCAAGGGCATACACTTACCTGATCCTGACAAACTTTTACATGTGAATTTGAAATATGCTATGTAACTTAAAAACTTCTACGATCCTTGTAAAATCTTACAAATTAATTATTTTTTTAATGAAATTAACCCTGTGACCTTCAAAATTATTCAACATATGCATTATAAATTACGGTTTCTACTAACAAATATTCTTATCTTAAAAAGTTCGCACCGTTTTTCAAAATCTACGATATAACATCAAGTTATTTCATAATTCAGTTGTGAATTTTGACATGATTATGCCCTTGCAATATTGAATTTTTTAAATGACCTCAAAACCACAAATACATCTGCTTGTACCATGCGACTGTCATATCACGTGACCACTATGAACATAAAATATTGTACTGTTATATATATATTTTAGAAATATATTGCATTTGAGTGACTGTTATTGATTTTAAAAAGGACGTGCCAGTTTAACTAAAGTATACGTGTTTTCATCACAACAATTTGCCCATATTTTTATTGACCGCCTTAACTGTACTGCGATGCTCCTCTGCCCTTACAGCAATTTTTAAAAAAGCAGTTAATTAGTTTATGAATACAGTCATCTATGTGTAGTGATGTAATTTTTCCCAATATATTTCTAACACATTTTACATCAAATTCAAGTTACTTAATTATGAGTAAATAGTGTCCATAAGGCCAAAAAAAAATTATTCCTGTTTCCTGTCACCCGACCGACCCTATCTTTTACCTTCCGACCCTAAGAGTTTTTTTGTGATCATGGTGGTGATCGGTAACTTCGCCAGAATTTCCTCATAAAGAGAATTGAAAGTGCTTAGTCTTCTAAGTTCACAATCGTGTAAATTAACCTTACTGGCAAAAGAATGATAGAAAACTAATCTACAGACATTTTTACTGCATGAATTAACCTTGTGGTTATTAACTTGCGACTATATTATCTTCAGGGGTTATAAATACGGGTGATGCAACAACATACCGTGTATTAGAAATTACAAAAACGATGTTTATTACTTTAAATCCTAATATTACAGTTAGTTAATAACCTGTTATTAGTTAATAACTGAAATAAATGTTAAAATTATCATAAAAACTGCTTTCTGTATCATCTTGAGAATTAAACAGATCCTCTACTTAACGTACGGAAGTAAGTGGGTCAAAGGGTTGGACTAATACCCCAAGAACATGGAAGTACAGAGACTGATTTAATTTTATTTAAATATTGACATTAAGCTAATAAAATACAGAAATATTTATCCAAAAAAGGATAATTACATTCATACACATGAAGATTAAATTTTGCAAATAATATTAGTTTTTATTTTTAATTAAAAAAAAAAAAATCTATTTTTTTCTTTGCTTGCATGTTGTTTCCTATACATTACATATGCATCAATAGTTCAAAGATCTTTGGAAATTTTAAGTTATCATTAATATACTGTACACTGTGAATATCCTTCTTTGTCATTTTAACAAACAAGCTCCAGTTTTAAAAAATAAAATATTTGTAAAAATAAATTTTTTTTCCTACCTACCTACCCTAATTTTTTTGGTCAGGTGACAGGAAACAGGAATATATTTTTTTTTGGCCTAATATGCAATATGAAAATCACACAGATTTATGAAAATCAGATACTTTTATAATTTGCACTGAAAGCAACAAGTGCTTGTACATTTCACTACTTAGTTTTCCGACGCAATAATCTTTGCTTTGATAAATGATTCCCCCCCCCCCCCTGAAACCGCAATATAATTGCAAATCTATTGATAATTTATTACAATTAACCTAGGTGACCTAATTACCAGCCAGGTTGTTACTTTTCATATCTCTAAATTTCAGGGATGCGACACCCAAACTCACTTCCTTTGAAAATATTTTTACGACCCTCCCTTTCCCAATTCTAGATCAGCCACTGAAAAAAACATGAGTTCCAAGCACAAAAAATTATGCTTTCAACAGTTACTTTCATTCAGTACAAAAACAAGTTTGATTTCAATTATTAGTTATAAAAAAGCAATATTATTGTTAATTCATAAATAAATTTTGCATTAGGGATTTATTGTAAGAAAATAACCCACCTTAACATTGTAGTCTGAAAAATTACAACGAAACAATACATATTTGACTTGGCTTAGATTATAAAGGAGTGCAATTTTTGTTGGACAACGTTAATATCAACGTTAATATCATTAGAAATAAACAACAGCATTTTGTCGCTGGATTATTTATATAGGTTCTGATGGTGATTCAGTATCAGTCTGTATGAATTTTAACATTCTTTCAAAATTAATCATGGTCACTGAACTGTTCTACACTTAAGGATAACAATTAGTTAAAATTTCTATAATCTTAATGGTTATATTAATTTGAATATAAATATGTTCATAACAATTGCGTTTATACTAGTATACATATAGCCACACACATCTAAGGAGATGAAACTGCATATACAAAACTTAAAACGCAGTATCTTCACACGTAGAAATCCAGTGATTTGGATTTTGAGAACCCCCCCCCCCAAAAAAAAAAAAATAAAATAAAAATAAATAAATAAAATAAAAGAAAAGAAAGATCCGTAAGTTTATTCTGTTGATCAGTCTCCGGGTGATATCTTCATTAATAAAGTTCAGCTTTGACAAATCAATTGATGCATATTGAAGTGATAAGATTCTTAATTTGCAACAATTTGACTTAAACCTAGATTTGTAAGAGAAAGTGCATTGATTACATAAACCTCGATTCATCAGTGCAGATACACAAATAAATGGCTTGAAATAAACTGATTATTTGAAAAAATTGGTAAGCCCAACTGGTACATCATTATACGAAGTTTTTTGAATTTGAGAAAAAGAAGAACGATTGAAACGTTATCCTATTCATCATTTAGAATAATTTATTCCAGAAGATGGATGCGTTTCTGAGTTCAAATAGCATGCCGCCTGGATGTTAACAAGTTCATTTTGATTGAGAACTTTATTTTCATTTGCTATGGAAATACATATTAGATTTAAAACTACATGATCTTGTAAGAGAGTGTTTTAATTATCAAATAACTATATACAGGTACATCATTGAAAATTTTAAACAAGTGAAAAGCTGTCAATGTGACAGCATACCGGTTTTTTTTATGTGAATTGTATCCATAGTCCATGGCAACCCTGAATTGATAAACACCAACCGTATCCCGTGAAATGGAGTACCCATATGCAATATTTTGCCCAAAAATTACTAAGTTCAAAAGCTGGTATTTTATAATAAATTATTAGAAATAAAAACCCTACCAATATGCACACCTCTGAAATATGTACAATGGATCTGCAAAAGAACAACTTCCTATCTTGAAAACTGTAGGAGGAGTTATCCGTAAAAGGAGGGTACCCTTTTAGCAGCCGCCAGCCATTTTCACCATTTCAATAACCGGATTTTTCCTTTGGAAAACTCGGTAAAAAAAAAATGAAGATTTATATGCATAATTTTCCCCCCACATCATCTATTGTTATTTAAACCATAAGAATCAACCAGATTTAGAGCTGAATTTAGTGTATGTAAAAAGCACGAAGCTTTACAACATAGTAGGGGTCAGACGACAATCGTGATTTAATACAGTCAATCGAGAACAGGCTTTCATTTCAAATCCTCTGTTTACTGGAAAAACAAAAGACGCATTATACAATTAGAAAACTCTTGCAAAAGAAGTTTGTACAACATTAGGCTGGAACTTACGAAATGAAAAAGTATTTAAAGTCCAAGGTTTTCCTATAGCAAGCGAGAGCTATCACCTAAGTGACCCATGTAGAACCCACGTGTTTGGCATAAATATTTTCAAATGGTCACGTGGGTTCTAACCAGGTAGAACCATTATATAAATAGTGCCTGTTTGGGAGGGTAACAGTTGAAATTGACACCTCGAAGAAACCATTATCAACCGACGCGAAGCGGAGGTTGACAATGGTTTTCGAGGGGCGTCGATTTCAACTGTTATCCTCCCAAACAGGCACTATTTATTTTATCATACTGAATGTCTTAAATTTAGAGATTTTTTACTGCTTTTATATAGAAAAGACGTGAATTCCACCACGAACTGTACGCGCATAATTAACGCGGATGTAACAATTCGTTGTGTTACCCGATGCTAAGTGTGTTGCTAACGCTGAGGGTAATAGAACGGATTATCAACTGCGTCTAAACCAATCAGATTTCAGTATTTAACATGAGAGTATAATAATATATAAATAGCGTCTGTTTGGGATGGTAACAGTTGAAATTGACACCCCAAGGAAACCATTGTCAACCGACGCGAAACGGAGGTTGACGATGATTTTGAGGGATGTCAATTTCAACTGTTATCCTCCAAAACAGGCACTATTTATTTTATTATACTGAATGTCTTAACTTTAGAGATTTTTTTTTAGCTGAATTTATAAAGAAATGACGTGAATTCCACGGCGAACCGTACTCGCATAATTTACGCGCATGTAACAATTCGTTGTGTTACCCGTTGCTAAGCGTGTTGTTAACGATGAGGGTAATAGAACGGATATCAACTGCGTCTAAACCAATCAGATTTCAGTTTTTAACATGAAAGTATAATAATGTCAAATGTGCTCACTGTAAAACACTGACACGTTTTAAATCGTTTCCATCGACTTTGTATGTCAGGAATGTTTATTTGATCACTATGGTAATATGCAACTTCAATTTTTTTTCCAGACATAGATAAACGCAAAAAGTATTATTCAACAATAGCGCCAATCGATCCACCTACAGAAAAATGTTTCGGCCCAAAACTGACGGAAACTGTTGTCAAAAGATAGAAAAACAATAAAAATGACGTTCTACGTGTTGTTTTGTATACAAATTACGCAGACAGGAGCAGAACAATGTCCTTTTTTTTATTCACTTAAACAGCGCAGCTTCAGACTTGAATTTAAGATTTAAAAATCTGAAAAATATGAATGATGGTCATTAGTGTCAATTCTACAACAATTTGTTGAGGAAAAGGTCTAAGCTCGCCTATCTAAGGGGGATGTGCGGTCATCTTGTACATTTGAGAATAAAAATGTAAACATTTCTTGAACTGGCTCATGTCTGCCTAAAAGTGACCAAAACTGCTGTCAAAAGATGAAAAGCATGAAACGAATTGAACGCATTCATAAAAAATGGAATGACCTGACACCCCTTAGAATGAACTGTTCCAAGGGTATATAAGTCAGCTCAGTCGGCAGCTGAGGTAGTCTGGCAGAGAAGCTCGAAGGCGGCGCGTTGAAGAAGGCAGAGTAGAAGAAGAAAAGCATTAGGAAGGCAATAGTCAGGAAGTAGAGGCTAGGGTGGGAATTAGAAATAGTTTCACCAGCAGTATTGGTATCTGGGGAATTAAGTTGGGAATCAGAACGTAGTAGATCTTCATAAGATTGAGGCACCTGGTTCCCAATATTAAGAACCCAGTACCGGGAAGTCTACGGTGACAGTATACCCAGTCTATAGAATACCAGCTGTAAAGTCTCTGATAAATTATATTAATAGAAGCAAATCATTTAATCTCAGGAATCTTTTTTTTTTTATAACCGATCAATCAAAATACCCAGACAGAGTATCTTAGGAAAATTATATATCCCTTAAAAAGAACCCTTATATTTATTGTTGCAAGAAAAACACGTTACAGTCATTTAATATGAGGTTCTACATGTTGTTATGTACGCATACAAGAACAGAACAATGCATTTTAATCACTTAGAACAGCTTAAAAACTGCGTAATTGCAGACTTATTTTAAAGATGTAAAAATTTGAAAAAATAAGAAGTCCTTTCTACCACCAGTTGTTGAGAAAAAAGGATTTACTTGCATATTAATGTAGTAACTTTGCCTCAAAATAGGGTATCCTACTTTTTTATCAGAAGTCATGGGATCTATTTATAGAACAAGAAAATGTAAATCTGTACATAGGACTCCTGTGTCTATGGAAGCACATTTACGCTATATTTTCATTGAAAAAAAATAAACGTCATGCGGTGAATGTGATAGACCTCTCTATACCAGTTCCAATTGTTTTTTGTTAGTTTTATGAGTATAAATGAAATCTAATTCTTTTTAGAAGTAGGTCAGAGGTCCTCAAATTGACTTAAATAAAAAAATACATATCTTGCTCAATGGAATTCAACTTCAAAGTACCTACATAGACACAGACAAGTTGTCTCGTGCCAATTGATGGTTTTTGAGATCCATTTTAAGAGGAATGCTGGAGAAATATTCATTTAATAAATAATATCTTTATGATTATTGTAGCAAATTTAATTATCTTACTTTTCAATTTTCCCTTTACCGTTAACCAATACCTATCTGTATGCGAGATCCCCTGATTGCCTATTAATTATAGTAATAAACAGTCAATTACCTGAGCAGTTATTATTATGTAATATTATGAATTGCCTCCCCGCGCTAAGGGGTAAATAATAATATAAGTAGTCTGCTACAGACATTTGAAACTTTCAAAGTTTGGTCAATTCTAGAGACAATTCAGCAATGAAAAAAAAAACTATTAATATAGATGACATATAATTTATTTGTTTATTTACAATCTATATACATAGAGTGTGTACATCAAAGAGGTTGATAAATGATGATAAATTAATCATGCCATATCATTCACATTACAATGAATTTTAACTGTCCATATGTTCACATCACAAAAAATGTCCACGTCTTTCTCACATCTCCCATCACTGTGGACTGTACACTCTCCCGAGTCTCTTCATCAATGCCTCTGTTGACAGCTCTTTTTCTCACATCTCCCATCACTGTGGACTGTACACTCTCCCGAGTCTCCTCAACAATGCCTCTGTTGACAGCTCTTTTTCTCACATCTCCCATCACTGTGGACTGTACACTCTCCCGAGTCTACTCAGCAATGCCTCTGTTGACAGCTCTTTTTCTTCTTACTGTTTCCCGGCCTCTGATATCTTGGCGTGGATCTGAAAATAGAAAATTAATACAAATACATTAAAATCCATAATTCAGTACCATTTTGTAGTATTTAAATGATTTAAGATTTAACATTGTTTTATGAAATCTAGCTAATGTTTTGATTTGAACATATTTTATTGCATTATATATTACAATTGGATTGGGCACAAGTTATAAAAATTTAATTTATCTAGCTATAATGAGCATGCTTTACCTTTGCTGCTGACTTCCGTTGATACCGGCTCAGTTTCCCCTCACTCACTAACTTCTTTTGGAGGGGGAGAAGATCAGCCTCCTTCCTCAGCAGCCCCAACAGCAGATAGAAATTGACACTCACTCTTCCCTGTCAAAAAAAAACAAAATTTATGAATAGCTTGAATATTTATCGTAAAATATAAATTAAAACCTTGTAATTAATAAATAGTAAACATTGAATATTATAATATAATTAATAATGAAACATAAATCTAAACCTCGTTATTAATAAATAAAGTAAACAATGACTATTATAATATAATTAATAATGAAACATAAATCTAAACCTTATTAAACAACAAACCTGTGCACGGTCTACATTCATCCAGGTGTGCCATCCTTCGCAGTCATTGTTGGTTCGGATGGCCTTGTTGTATACAGACCAGGAAGGGATGGGCCAAATGGTGCTGTTTATCCATGTGTCCTCCACGTAGGACAGCAGGTCCAACAGGACTGGGCGGTCTGCTACCTGAAAGACCAACTGCTCGAAGGCAGGCCTGATGTGTTCCGATGGCAGGAGGGGGAGCGCCATCACCTTCCGCGCGAACTTATTTACGTCGTCCCGCTCCTGATACGCCACCTGAAATTATGCCAAGATATTACTATTTTATTATGGGGCGATGAGTCATTATCCATTGATATTAACAAGCATTTATTCTCATTAGTTCAATTGTACATCAACGAAACTGGTAGATTTGTTCAATATAGTTTATGTGCATGTTTCTTATTCTTGTATATATCACTTATTTTTTTATTTATCGTATCAACAATTCTATATCATGCAATAACAGCTGTAAGTTTTGTATAATTTTTCTATTTAATGATAAAGACCAAGTAAGTTGTCAGAACTTGTGTCCAAACCATTTGTATATGTATCTTATATATATGTATACAATAAAATATGTTCATATATATATATATATATATATATATATATATATATATATATATATATATATATATATATATATATATATATATAATCATTGACATTGTGTATTCAAAACAATTAAAATTCTATTAACTATAAATTCATCTTCATATACATTGCATCAATGACAGTTAATAAAAATTGCCGTAATAAATAGTATACGAAAGATGACATAAACAATATGCATTGCATGGCACATCGGACATATTTTACGGTATTTCATGTAGCTTGCACAGTATGAATTATTCACAGTCCGATTGAAAATATAATTAATAATGCATTCATTTATCTTGTATATCCGAGCATCTTACTCGGAGTTTTCCTTGTATAAGCATTTAATTCATTTTATAATCTATTATATCATATTATAGGTACTCACCAACTTTTGGCAGTAGAGACAGCATTCACGCCCCATTTCTTTGCAGTGCTCTTTCAGAATACTGGTACCAAAAAATCGCGCTAACGACTTTTTGAGATACTCATCATTTAGTTCTCCAAATTATATTGCAATAAAAACTATTTATTAAACGGTTTCATTGATGGTGGATTAATTGCCCACTAATTAAACTGCTCGTGCGATGTTTGTACATGTGTTTATAACAAAATTATTGTCTAATCAAAAAAAATTATTATCTATATGTATTATGTATTTAAAAACAACAGCAACATATGGTGCAAAGGTTTATTGTATATTTTATTTTGTTTCATCAAAGAATATTCATTAAAACTATTATTTATGATTTTCATAGGGTACGTTTTCTCTTGAAGAAAACGCACCCTAGGAATTGGGTACGTTTTCTCCTGGGTACGTTTTCTCCTGATACCTTTAGGGTACCCTCTTTTTCAGATTTTTAAATCTTCAAAATAAGTCTGCAGCTGTTCTAAGTGATTAAAATGACATTGATCTGTTCTTGTTTGCGTACATTGCATACAAAACAACATGTAGAACCTCATATTTATTCTATTAATTGCTTTCTTATCTTATGACAACAGTTTTTAACCAGTTTTGGCAGAAACAGGTCTCAAATATACAAGATGGCCACACATCCCCTGTTGACAGACACTATTCAAATAAGTTTGGTACGATTTTTTCGGAGTTAGAATTTCTATAATCATTTAACAATCCTCAATCATTTAAAACACATTTGGGTAAAATTAAGCGTGCATTTAAATCAGAACTATCCATCATTGCTAAAATTTTACGGAAAAAAGCAATTTGTTGGTATTTTCTACCTATAAACGCCACTAAGAAAGGGCCAATCCTCTCTAGCTTTAGTGCACTTGTTCTTTTAGAACTGTCAAAAATCGACCATCTGTAGGTGAACAATTTGAAAGTCATTGAGACCAATTCAGGCCAATTTGTAGGTTCACTCAGAACAAGATACTATATACAGGGAAATATTCGCCAACGTTTTAATTTTGCCCCTTTCGCCCTCGTTGTCAGAGGGCGAATTTAAGACTGGGCGAATTCTATATTGCAAATAATATCTTTGTTAACACAACTGTATCTGGGCGAATTCAAGACAGGGCGAAAACGTTTGCAATTGTAAAGGGGCGAAAATAACACGGGTCGAAAATAACCTTGTATACAGTATATGTTTTTGTCCTGTATACTATAGTTATGTTACACTAAACATTTATCGTTCATGTAAGAGTCATAAAAACAATAATCCATTTTTATTTCCCCTTTTTAACAAAAGCCTTAAGAATAATCGACTGACAATAGTTATCCATCTGGGATGACAACACAGTTTGCTCTATGTAATAAGTATATGTCTTTGTTTATACCAGAAATTATAATGACATGTACTCTTATAGACAGATCCGTCTTCTCTGTAATACAGATTTCACACTCCTTATAAAGTCCTCTTTCCGAATCAGAGAAGCACATTAATTGTGTTAGCGTCATAAAGTTCAGCAATAATAGAGGTAAGTTTTGTCTTGAAACCAACCATTGCACCAACAGATGCATGTTTGTTTAAGTTTTCTTTGACTCATCTACTTAGTAAATACATTCCGGAATATTGACAAAACTTGGTGAGTATGATGGGAATCAATGAAAAAAAGGAATTATAAGCAAAAAATAACTTAATAAATAAATAAAAAAATAAATGATAATAGATAAATAAAATAAATAAACGAAAGATAAACCAAAAAGGGATAATGCTCTCTATAATTATATAAGACTTATTATTCAATGTTTATATATTTATTTATATTGACATATATTTCCGTTATTAATAATGACGCTATGGTCAGTGAAATGGAAATGTAATAAATTTAACAGCATACGGTTGATTATATTTCTCTACGTTAAAGGATTCTGTTTAATTTATCGTGTTTCGCTTTTGAAAAACGACACGGTTAAAAATGTAGACGAATGTCTTGATACATGCAAATACACCAGCTTACCTGTGTTGTTGTCTTAACTCCCACACAATCATGACTTGGCATTTCTCTACAGAAACCAATGCTGTAGTTATTAAGAAAGTATTAATATTGTTACGAAGCAAACTGGAATATGATTCACTAATATTAACATTTTACAATAATTTTCCTGTATATTTCTGTAAAAATAAGAACTAGTAGGCCCCAGAATTAGTCCGGGGGTCGCGGTTTACCAATTTAGAATCTACACCATTATATGATGATTCCATAGTAATCTCAAAATTTGCAGCATTGTAGTTCTTGAGTAGATGATTTTTAAACATTTACCCTAGAGATTTCTATGTTAGATTTTGAACCGCTGTTGGAGCCCCGGTTTTAGTTTGGGGGTCACAATGTTATCAATGTAGAATCCTCATCATTTGAAGATGCTTGCATAGCTATTTAAGAAATTGTAGCATTGTAGTGAGATGAAGATTTTTAAACACTTTCCATATAATTTTCAATGTTTAACATCGAATCCCTCTTGAGGCCTTAGTATTTGTCCTAGGGGTCTTGATTAAATCAATTTAGAATCACTCTTCACAATATAAACAAGCTTTGATGTAAATATGGGCATCTCCTGTACAGTGCTTCTTGAGAAGATTTTTTAAGAAACACGCCCTATTTTCGCAATTATCTTAAGGTTTGCCATTGATTTTAACAATTCCAAATCCCATTTTATATGAATCCTTTGTACCAAGTTTTTTTTTTTAATTTGACCCAGTACTATAGTTATTCAAGAGAACAAGTAAAAAATATGAAAAAGTTTACAGACAGACAGACATTCGGAAGAACGACGGACAACAGGTGATCAGAAAAAAATTAATAACCAGCCCCCCAAAAAACCCCTTTAAAAACCTCACAAAACGCGAAAACAAAACAAAATTAAAGAAAAGAGGAAAATAAGAATTGTTTCGTTTGATAAGAACATTTCCAGAGCAGACATTCGGCATAGACAAAAGTATAACTTGTCAACGAAATATCAACATTGCATTTCTTTAACTTTAGAACAAACTTATTTCACTAGAACTCAGAGTTGCCCAACAATTGACAGAATTCGCAGCGCTATATAAAAAAATTAATAACCAGCCCCCCAAAAAACCCCTTTAAAAACCTCACAAAACGCGAAAACAAAACAAAATTAAAGAAAAGAGGAAAATAAGAATTGTTTCGTTTGATAAGAACATTTCCAGAGCAGACATTCGGCATAGACAAAAGTATAACTTGTCAACGAAATATCAACATTGCATTTCTTTAACTTTAGAACAAACTTATTTCACTAGAACTCAGAGTTGCCCAACAATTGACAGAATTCGCAGCGCTATATATATATATATATATATATATATATATATATATATATATATATATATATATATATATATATATATATATATATATATATAGTGTTGACTACTACTGCATTGATCATACTAATCACATCGATTTTTTTCTCGATTTCAGAAGATGAAGGAAACTGTGTTTGTTGTGCTTCTGGCTTTGGTTTCTGGCCAAAAGTACCCGGATCACGGCGAGCGTGCATACCCGTCTCCAGGACTGCAACTACTGACGGGCGGGGTGAGTGAGTTCATAGTAGACGGCAGGGTGTACGGACGAGATTTACCACCATTGCTTACCGGCGAAGCAAGTTTTCAAGATTTTGAGAACAGCAGACTTAGAAGGCAAGGCCACGTTGGCAGTCAAGTATCTGATTTTATTTCAACATTAAGAGGATCACCATATATCAGCATTCCTGATCCTTTCAATAGTAGATATGACAGCGATAATAACTATATGATCCCTTTGAATAACATAATACATGGAGATGATCTTGTCACGTTTGGAAGGCCTAGAGAAACTTATGCTTTAGGTAGAGTTGGAAGCTATTCGTTTCGCAAAGGAAGAAGACATCCCCAAACAAGAAAAGGATCCCAGTTTAATCGACCATTTTTAGTTTGACGATGTTACGCCAGCTAATATAACACAAGTAAATGAATGGATGTCCAGTTTAGAGGATAGTGAAGGATATACATTTAAATATACAATTATGTCCGAAGGTGAAAATTACAACTGACTGGAAAAAACATGGAACATTCCGAGTGTTAGATATAATGTCATGTAAATAATTTGTGATACTGGTATTTATGTATTTATCAGAATAAACCCACTGGTGACTTTCTCTATAAGCGCTTCAAATTAATTGGCATGCTTTATTGTGAGTGTATCAGATGACCAAAAATTGATTGTAAATCATTACAGTTAAAGAGCAGTCATTTTATTAATTGTCAGTAGACCTTTGAATAATAGGAAAACAGAAAGGCATCAATGGAAGTCATGCAAAACAAGATGCCATTTGATATGTGCAGAAAATTTGTAGCATCAATGCTGGTCTTAATGCGGCGAATCTGAGTTCAAATATTAGTATTGTTGGACCCTGCTTAATTCAAACTACCGTAATTGAGTCGTAAGTCGTAAATAAAGTGGGCACACAAGAATATTAGTTTACAGGTCGTCGACGCGAATAATTTGGAATTAAATGTATATAACCTCACAATGCTACCGGTTCAAACTCTTGATAGAGTTGAAGTGCATGACTGTATATTTCTACTTCTAAAAAACAACTTAACAAGCTTTTTGAAAAGGGCCATGAGGGTAAATCAGGATAGCTACATTTCATTGTTAATGCATATGTTTCAATGCAGCTAGATTTGTTTACTTTACATATTGTAAATCATAATATACTAGCAATAAGAACAGAAAATGTTGGGCATATAGCAGAAATCAATTACAACAAATTCAAACATATATTATACGTATGATGTAATTTATTTAAACATAAAACAGTTTAAAAAAGAAGGAAAGACCAGCAAGATTTAAACCCAAAACACAAAAAAAATCCCAAAAAGACTTCTTTTCAGTAATCCAGCACGAAACCAGTGAGCCATGCGAGGCTTAATAGTGTGTGGTAAAAGTATTAATTGAAACACCATTGTCATATCTCTGGACTTTGTTCATTTTCCTTCAAAAAGTAAAAAAAATGGTCTTCTCTGGGACATCTCTCCAACTATTGAAAAAAAACCCAGTATACCCATATAAAGATAAAATCTGTTGTATTTCAAACATTAATCTACCAATTCTACGTCCCAGAGAAACCAAATTACAATTAAGGTCCAAAATATGTGCAAAAGTATTTGATGAATATTGCCCTTCCTGTGCGCTCATATTCCTGCAAAATCTACATCTTAAGCGCCCACTTTCTGTACGTATCGTGCAATTACGGCAGTTGAATGATAAAAACGTTACGACATTAGTTGCGTATGCTTTGGATGTAAACACAAGACCATCAAAAAGAAAACAATTGGAAAAGAGCGTAGCAAATGGACCAAATACTTGATGGATCTTTACGAGACAAGGTGCAACTAAAGCAGTACAACATAATTATGCTGATGCAGGCACATCCACATTGTCTCTGTTTCTGGATTTAATACCATCTTCTGCGAAGATGAACACCAAGAAGTTTTGACATGATTTCCGACACAGACGACAGTGCTGTTTGTGGTGCCCTTGCAACGAAGTATACGGAAGGCGTTTAGAAACAGCTTAAGGTACTTGAAAACGCGTAACTGCCTTGCAAAAACTGCTTCAAACCCTTCCATTTGTTACATTCTTAAAAATACATGTATTATGCAATGGTACACAGAGATTGAAGTTACCTAATATATAATAATTAATCACTTATAAACATCGCATATTCGTGGAAAAAAAATGTTTAAAAGATCAATTCTTGTTTGATACACTTGTTGATACAAATGTAAAGAATGGGGTGGGGGTCTAAACCGGGGGAAGCATTTCTTATTTATTTTTCAAATGATAGAGCATACTTTCCTTAAAAAACCACAACACAATCTTTTGTATTAGATATTATTGACTTAAAACTGATAGCATTTTTTAGTCACCTGAGACACTCAGGTTATCTATTGCTGTCAGTCTTCGTCCGTCGTCTGTGCCTCGTGCGTTAACAATTTAACAGTTGTATCTTTTTCTTGAAAACTAAAAAGCCAACTGATTTGAAGCATCTCTATGATAATCTTAATTGTATAATTCATAACTTTACCACCCCGGGACCTCATGGCCAAATTTGAAAAAAAAAACAAGTTTCAAAAATCTTCTTCTCTACTTTCACACTAAGGAAAACAACTAAATACACTGTTATGATGTCCATGAAGCCTTCTATAAAAATTGTTAAATTCATGCACCCTTGAGCAAGGGGTTTAGGCCCTAAGGCGTAACAAATACAACCATATCGTAAAAATATATTAAATCTTAATAAAATCTTTACTCCCGTATATAATATTTGAAAAACAAATTAATCTCATGGTTATTATGGTGTTATGGTACACCGGTGTACATTTTGTAAAGGTATATAATAAAATAAAGTGTAAATTTCTTCCCCGTGTGTTAGAGAGTTTACTACGAATCTAGTAAGTCATGAGTTCGAATTTCGCCAGGGATTTTACATTTTTTACCTCTCCGAAAATTCTAAACCAGTACATGTATTATAATTATAACGTATTTTAATCCACATTAATATTAATAAATGTCCAATCCAACCTTAACGATCTCTGATCATCAACAATGTTCGATAACTCTTAATTATCTGGAATTTTTAACCGTACCATAATATTGCCTTTTATGTAGACAAATTTAATAAGCCATGTTTTTGTGTTGTATGTGCGCGTTTTTTTGGGGTTTTTTTGGGGTTTTTTTTGTTTTTTTTTATTTTTTTGTTTTTTGTTTTTGTGGCGGCTTTGAATTGTTTATGTTCAGTTTTGGAGTAAGTCCAGGAACCTGCACCAGATTTTGTGTCGATATGCGTAAGTCCGGCGCACCGATGTCTTCTTCTCTTCTCCAGATGATGTCTCGTACACACTTGTGTTGTACCTGTCGACGTTTCCGTTCCAGTGAAAATGGCTAGTGCAGTCATCATCTTGTACATATATGTAGGAGTCATCCCCAAAGCTGATCCGCTTGTCATGGAATATGTTGAGGACGTTGTTGAAGGACTCCATGGAGTACGTATCATTGCGAATATGTAGTTCTCTGGGCACTTGTACACGACTGTGTTCCAGACGTCGCTGTTGAGGAGATTTTCTGCCACAGGATCTCTAATGAAAATCTTGCATGGTTCGTAGTTTGGATCCGTGCGGCATCGGCTTTCTGCAGGACAGTTGTCATGGATGTTCTTATAGTGAAAGACTAAGTTGTCAAGTCGTAGTGCTCCTCTCTGATGAATGTATTTATACTGGCATTAGGGTCATGGGCATGGAGACGAACTGTAACTAGATCGCCGATGCTTGGAATGTTGCTGTCAAAAAACTCGTATAGTCTTCTTGTTCCTTGAATTTTGTGACGCTGAACACACTGGTCATCCGTCCGAGTGACATGTTCCTCACGAATCACCTTAAGCGCTGCATTCCCGATGGACACAACGTTCGTGTCCTTGAAGTTCTTCCGAAATCTATGAGCGGACTGAAGTAGTCGAGCAATAGCACTTTCTGTACAAATGAAGTAGTTGGTATTTTCAATTTTTACATCCGGAAGAGAAAAATTGGGAGACTCGACTATGAAGTAAAGCGTCCAAGGCCCTTTCGATAATCTCGGCGTTGTTTAGGCGCTGGTCTTTTTGCTTCCTTCAACTTCACCATATTCTGACGAAGCGTTGAGGCAAAGACATGTTCTCCGGGTAATTCCAGTCGATTTTTTCCGCGCACTCCAGGGCGTCTTTAGAGTTTTTGGCGTTGAAGGGGCGCTATCCATCGTTACGATACTCAAAGAATACAATATTTTATACTTTACACAAACACTAAGATTCACAAAAGATACGTGTTCACTCTGAGAGAAATGAAAACGGAGTGATCTCAGTATGTTCACTATATGCTCAATGTATATTGCTTGTCAACCAACATTGTTTGTACTGCAACAATAAGCCCCCCCCCCCCCCTTCACCCCTGTCTGGTGTACATGTATTTTCCCCTCTCTTGCTACTGTTTTGTGGGCCATATGAACTCGCTTTCATAGTTATCTTTATCAATTATATATGTGATTTATAATTTGCATATATTTGTGTAAAAAATGTATTAATATATATGTAATTTCAGACAATGTGTACATGTAGGGATGTCAGCCATTATTCTTCACAACGATCATTTATAGATATATAATACTATTTTATAAAAATCTGATCACTGTAAAGGATAATGTGTCCAGCTCTAGCCACGCGGAGGCCTCCCTTATATATGGCCTTTTCCCCTGCATATATGTGTGGATCTCATGTTTTTCAACATCACTGCCACAAATGACCCATGTACGGCTGACTTGGCAGATTGGGAAATCAGCCTCTAACCTGGCGTACAACACAATCTGGCATAATTTCTCGCTTGTAAACGTGGGACCTCCATACAAAACGGCGGTGACGACTGTCGAGACGAACTGATACGGACTTTCTTTCTAGGTAGCGGTTATCCTGCCATAGTCCTCTGTGGCACAACATTGTCCAAAACTTTTTATAAAGTCCTTTTCTGCGGTGCTTATTTTTCTTCGAACCTTCTCTGCTTCTTTCTGGCCACCAAAGCTGCCGATTCTGGTCGCTCATGACAAACGGTCTACAAAAGCAGTCGGGACACTCAAAATGTCCATCTGATGGCAGTATGATACATGTATAACGATGTTCAGTCACGGGATGTTCTTGGTCAGACTCATGCTCGGGGTCCTATAGTTCCAATCATAAAAGGCAAATAAGGCCTGAATCGCAGCTAACTTTTCCTCGGAAAGACGGACACTTACTTTCGTAGTCATGTTGTATGGATTTCTCTCAAACAAATGAACAAATGCACTCACACTCAAACATTCTGTAAAATTTAATTATGAAATAATTACGTACTCATCATTATCGCGCTACACAATCATTTTGTCGCGAGACGGACGATCGGAAATGATTTCTGGAAGAATAAAACTACAACAATAAACTGGAGACATTATCATGTTCTATCATCCCTGTAAATTTCAGGAAAATCTATTTAGTCATCTTTTAAATATTCTGCAGACAAAGAAAAGGAGGGGGGATAAAAAGAAAGAAAGAAAACACTACAATCACTATAATGTCTACGTTGGAAACGGAAGACATTTATGAAAAGAAGAAAGAAAGAAAGAAAAAGATCTTCTGTTGGAAACGGAAGACTTTAAGAAAGAAAAAAACCCCACTACAGTCACTATAAATCACTTTTATACGATATTACTTCTATTGGACCTTTTCCAAGCAGTAAATTAATTTGATAATTTACAACCACAATCTGATTAAAATTAGACTCTCTGAATCCACTGGTTTTAATGTCACCCTCTTTAGTACAGAGAGTGTTAACCATATAATCTATCCCCCCCCCTTTTTTATCTGATGAAAACCATTCTGGAATAACCCAGTCATTGTCTACTTCTTTATCTTGTTCAACCGATTCCTTGTCAATCATGACAAAGTCGAAATCATTATTATCACTTAAACTTGAGCCTTAATATTCATTATTATTGACATCAAGATCAACACTCTCTTGTACTTACTGATATACTCATTCCTTTTGAAGATTATAAATGCATCCAATAATGTCATTTATTCCCATCATTTCTTTGAATTATATCTTTATTATCAATATTCAAAATTGCGCCATTACCAAAAATATCCTTTTTATTTTTAATCGCTTTTGTTGCATTATTTTGAAATAAATTTTTACGTTTGCCACCTGCTTTACATGCCGAAGACGGCTTCGCCAATCGAAGTTTTTGCCCTTGTTTATCATCATTCTCTACTGCAGAACCTGCAGTTGACCTTATCTGATTCATTTTCGAGGCGAGTCTTTTTTGAATCATTTGTTGAGAAAAAGTTTGAATTTTACTCATTGAAGTTGTAACTTTGCCTCAAAATCATCTTCGCTAGCCAAGGGTTTTCGGTCCACTTTGCTCCCCATAAACCCTTGGCAGATTTCATTACGAAAACTCGGTGATGTAGTGGCGCTATCTAGCGAGCAACTTGAGTTGCGCCCCTTGCATATTTACATTTTAATCGAATTAAACAACGGGTTATATATACACTACGGCATTAATACAATTTGAAAACATGTTGACTACCGAACATCGGTACATAATTAACGATGCTATTAAATACGAATTAAGTTATAACCTAGGGAAAGCACCAAAATAGGAACGAATATACTAACGGGATAGGCAACTTCTACATTCGCCATGTCTACTTCCCATGCTATCACGCGAGCATTGACAAGTTTGCAGAACTATATATAATCCCAGTAAAATATGTAGGTTTTTAAAGCGATCTGGTTAGACCATCGTTGGGGAGGCACTGTACTTGAGAACTTGTGCCTCAACTTGTTACAAGGAACCGAATGTTTTACCAAAGACCACACATGTGTTTTCTTTTAAAGTTTATATTTACAAGCACTGTGATTGGATCAGCTACTCGCAGCTGCAGCCAATCATAAAACGGAGCTTGTCACCGAGTTTTCGTAATGAAATCCGCCAAGGGTTTATGGGGAGCAGAGTGGACCGAAAACCCTTGGCTAGCGAAGATGCCTCAAAATAGGGTACCCTATTTTTATTATCAGTCGGCATGGGATTCATTTTTAGAACAAGAAAAATCCAGTCTATACTTAGAACTCCTGTGTCTATGGATAAACACTAACATAAAAAAAATTGTCAATTCCAAACAATCTGTTTTGAATTTGAAATACATCTATATACCTGGACCACGTTTGTTTTATGGAAATTTTAAAAATTCTAGAAGTATAAATTAAAGTAAATTTTTTTAAAAGTGGGATAGGGGTCCAAAAAGTGATTGTCTTACATTAAAAAAGTATACATAATATTTCAATAAAAATGTTTCTGCAATGTACTTCTATTGACACTGACAAATATATCTTGTGGTTTTTGAGGCCCATTTAAAGAATAGGGTACCTTACTTTGAGACAAAGGTACAACTTAAATGAGCAAACTTTTTCTCATCAAATGGTTATAGAGAGGACATCAATACACCTCCTTCATATTTGTTCAGATTTTTTAATTTTCAAAATAAGTCTGTAGCTGCACGGTTTGACAGCTGTTTTGAGTTGTTAAATAGGCACTAGACTTTGACATTTACAGAACCAAGCTTTAAGCCTACAACACTCTGCTTAGTTAGAATAAACTAACGGTGTCTCGGGACAGGCCTTCACCACAGTTAAAATGCCTCCCATATATACGTAATGTAGCAAAAAATTGCAGAATCGCTCCGAAACGATTTTGGAGAAAATGAAGCTGCATTTAAAATAACAGTCAAATTATGTATAACAAACCATTTTAAGGCTGTGAATACCTTTCATCTAAAAAATTAAATCATATTATTGAAGAATTCAACACTTTTTAATAATAAACGCAAAATTAATACTACATGCATATGTATGCTCCAGGGTATTCCCATTATATGATGTGTCTCTTAAAAGTTCCTACTTCGGACTCGTCCACTATAACGGTGCGTAAAAGTCAATGACTGAGACATCCCGGCGGGACGAAGTTTAGGGAGAGGGCTTAAAGTAGTCCGAGTATCGCATTACGTCATAATACGGATTTTTGATTTTGCTCTACATCGCTGTAGTAAACAATGGGAATAATAAGCAATTAGAACGGTAATATATGTATTCTATGAGAGATAGAAATATTTTTGTTGAGAAACTCGATTCTGTTAAAGTAAAATAAAAAACGAAGTTTCTGATTAACCAGGATCTCAGGTATGCTTATATCTTCCTTGTTTTGACCCCCTCCCCCCCCCCCCCCGAAATTTTCTTTTTCTTTTACTAAAACCGGTTTAAATTTAGAGACTGAAGCTATTTCGAATTTAATCAATTGTCAATTTATTAATGTTTAAATGAAATCTAACATTGTTGACAGATCTAGGCAGAAAACTGTAGCAAAATGTGATTTTTACGGATTTTTTCGTCAGGGTCTACTTGGTTTAGAGCTTATAGCGTGAAAAGTAATCCGTCAACATATAATTTATTTTACCAAATCTTTTTTCTAAGATGTCATCAATAGAATAAACACCATGAATTTAAGTTTGAGTCCATAAAATAGTAAAAAATTTACCAAACGCGATACTAGCATTGCATTTTTTGTATTCTATTTTGATACATCAGGTCCATAAAGCGTACTTACATACAAAAATTTGCGCAAAATTATTGATGATATGGCTTAAATAAATATTTATACTCTATTTTGTATGTTCAGTTCTAATTTTCCCAAATTTGGTAATTATTTTTAGGAAAAACGGACGTCTGGCAAATTTCATAATTGTCAATAATTTTCGCAAGGGGTACACCCGTCTGAGAGGTGATAACAAACAAACTAGCATGTAAACATATATATTTTCTTTTGTATATGTATTGCTAGAATGTATATTTATCATTTAAAGCTAAGCTTTTAATTATTGAGCCCATTTAGTGCCGAGTATAGGACTACCTTAAGGAACTTAAGTTATGGAACTTGTGCCCAATCATATTGTGTAAATATACAATAAAACATTTCAAACCAAACCAACGAAGTCCTATTTTACCTTTTGTATTAATGAAATTTTTATTGGTAATAGTATATTCTTCCATGGGGGTGGAGTTGGGGTATCAAATCAATTTAATTGTTCTCGATAGTCAAGATGTTCTCAAGTTGTATTTATGCTGCAGTGTGTATATTATATAAATAGTGCCTGTTTGGGATGGTAACAGTTGAAATTGACACCCAAAGAACACCATTGTCAACCGACGCGAAGCGGAGAAAATTCAGAGAAAATTTTACTGCTTTTATATAAAAATGACGTGAATTCTACGGCGAACCGTACGCGCATAATGTACGCGCATGTAACAATTCGTTGGTTACCCGTTGCCAAGTGTGTTGATAACGCTGAGGATAATATTATCAACTGCGTCTAAACCAATCAGATTTCAGTATCTAACATGAAAGTTTTATAATACTAGTTGTTACATTCGATAAACATGTAAATATACAAGGGACGGAAGCAAGACACAGGGCTCACAATTTTTTGTAATGTAAACAAGGCTCGTGCGTTTTTTTTTGTTTACATAAGTTCAATATATAAGTAAAAAAATCTTTTTAAGCTGATTTATCTATTTTCTTATTCATTTTAAGAAAATAGATAAATAAACAGTTCCTAACGTTTAACACATTCATTTTAAATATATAACTAGAATTTATACTTCAACATTCAAAATGCAAACAAAAGCTTTATTTAATACATAGTAAAGAATTGTGAGCTCTGTAACTCGTTTATATTTCAACAAATGACACTCAAATTTTGGTTGCTTATTAAAAATGCTTTACTAAAGCATTGTAAACATTAAAATCGGAAAAATAATTTTTTACCAAAATCGTGACAATGCCCCTTTAAGTCTCCCAAACGAAGTTTGGAGACTAATTGTTTATTCAAATTTATTTTGATTGTTGGGAATATTGAAAATATTCAAAACTGACGTACGATTTTAAAGAATATTCTCCTTGGAAAGAGAGCTATGAGTATAGGTGGGAATGCCACTTGCAGAATCGAATCCAAGTCTTCTAAAATACAATAATTATTTATATAATGAACTTTACAACCAAAGACAACGTTGTTTCTTGCTTTGTCAGCAGGGACCAGTACAAACAGATCGTGTAGTCTATACACTAATTATATAGTTACTTTCTAATTATTTACTTACTTTTCTCATTACTAAAGTATCAAATATAAAAGAGTGATTTTCATTCTGCGCTTTATTCGCTTAATGCAGGATTTTGAATTGCATGGAACATTTTTTGTCCATTTTGACAACCTACCAATGTCTTCTTTTTCATGATTAAGCATGGGTAATGACTTTTTTTGCATACACTTTGGATTTCAACTGACTTTGATATTTGTGTCTCAATGTCTTTTATAGCTTTGTGTGGAGATTATCCCGATAACTGCAAATAATTTGATGCTCTGGAAGATCACAATATGGTCTTTTCCTACACCTGACACTGACTCTAAATGGCCACCAACAATTTTCTCCAAATGATATGTATGTTATCCTAGTTTGCAGCACTAAGATGAGGAGTCATCTCCACCAAATGTAATTAAAATATTCATATTGAGAGCCGTTGCCGGTGTATATATGCATTCCTGTTCTTCACTAGTATTTCGTTGACCCAAACTGTTAACTGACACAGAGTATTCTAAGAACTCTTAAATGCTAGTCCTGAAAGTTTCAACTACAAATTGTCTTAAATATGCATGATTGTTCAGGTGACTATAAAGAGATAAGCTGACAGCTGACACCTATAATATCGCAGCGCAGTGGGTAAGAGGGTTCACTACGAATTTTTAAGTCATTAGTTCGGATCCGCTAGGGATTTTAAATTTTATCATTTTCCAAAATTTTTAAAACGTATTTTTTGGTAAAATATTGTAAAATTTATAAACTCCTAAACCAGTGAAAGTATTTCAATTTTAATGTACTTTAATACAATATAGTGATATCTATTTTGTCTTAGTGTTCTTCACTTATCAAATTATACTATTCTAGAATATATCCATTTTCTTCAAACTAGCATTAATATACTAAAATAATCACAAATGTAAATTTGAATAAAACTATCTGTTAAAAATACCGAATTTTATCAAAATAAGTACTAGGTTTGTTTTACTAAATAAGTAAATATATAATCTCTGAATTTGTTAGTTCATCGTTCATCAAATGTGTCCCTGTGAAACTTTAAGAGTGTAATACCCATCTTTTTATGTTTTATTTACTAAATCAAGATCGTATTTTATGCATGAATTTTCAATATTTTAATTGATTTTTGCACCTACAATTACTTTACATATGATTCATTTATATTATATTATATTATATTATATTATATTATATTATATTATATATATATATATATATATATATATATATATATATTGTAACAAATGGCCAAAGATGAAAGTATAAATTGATAAAATAGGCAAAACCAACTTATTTAAATTATCTCAGTAGAAATGATTGGAAGGTAATATTACATTCTGTTGATTTAGTAATGCAATGTCTGCTCATGCGCTGGTATAGTAAATGACGCCCCCCCCCCCCCCCCCCCAAAAAAAAACCCCACCACGATCACAATTATTTAGAGGTCTCTTGCCTTTTGTTCGTAAAAACATCATTTTAGTGGTTTTTTTTTTACGAAATGAAACCTTGAAAAACTATAACACTGTTTTTGTATTAGATTGTTCTGATAAAATCGACAGACAGTACATGTGATGAATGTCGACACTATTATTACTTATTAGGTTAGTTACTGACTCACTACGGAAATATATTGGGTTGATCAATCTCATAGATGGCGAGGCGAAGCCGAGCCTTCTATGAGATTGATCAACCCAATATATTTCCGTAGTGAGTCAGTAACTAACCTAATAAGTGTTTTGTTTTCTCGAGGACTATCAAGCGACATATTTATTCACAAATAACGATGATCTACGCAAAGCAGTGTACAAGATGCCTTACATATCTTCCAATTTTACTCATTTAAACTCTTCAAAATTTTCATCTCACCTTTCAAATACTCTTTCAAAATCTTTGCTTTACCCATGTTTACTTACAATGTTTTGTTGCTATTCAATTTCAAATGTTTTCTCCCTTTCCTCTGCAGAGATTTGAGCAAATTTCGACGCTGCCATTTTGTTCTGCTCCAGACAAAACAATGTGACGTCAATATTCTAAGGGCAACTACTCTAATTTTAAAGAATTTCAAAGGGCAACAACTCCAAATACTTTAAGAACTTACAGCACGCAGTATATGTATAAAATACTATGAAATGTCGAAATGAGTAAGCGAAGCGTCGACCAATGACGGCCATATTGCCTAATATTATTTCTCACGGAACAAATATTGAGATATATGAGGCAATCACGTGCTATGTTTAAACCAATGAAAATGTGACATTTCAGTCCAAGGGAAAACAAATATAAATAGACAAATTATTAGAAAGTCGTTTATGTAGTTTTTTCCCTTGCATGCTTTTATTTTGTGTGTTAATCATGAGAACAGCGTTTTGAGGTACAATGTAGTTTTCTTGAATGTCAAAAATGACTGGAGCCATTAATAGTAGTTCTGCAAAAAAAAAAAAAGAATTGTTGAAAATACATTCATTAGGTATATAAACATATGATGCAAGATGTCATTTTTTAATTTTATTGCTTGGAAATGACACTGTGTTGGTTGCGACATTCATAAAAGAGTAACACAAGCAATGAAATAATTTTAAAGATATTAACGGGTAACAATGAGTTCATCAAAATACATGAATGTTATATAAATACAGAGTAAACATATGACCAAAAAGATCGCTAAAAATTATCCATTGTAGAACTTATTTGTAAAACAATCGAATCAATAAAAAAAACTTCGTTATCTCAACAAAGAAATATATTCTTATCACATGGAAAAAAAATAAATTTGAATTCAAAAACAGTATTTTTGCACAATACGATTATATTTTTTTGGTCAGAAACTACATACAGTTAACCAATTTTAGTAGAAGAAGCTTAAATATCTTTTTGTAATAAAATTTAAAGAAGAGTTCTAATGTTTTTGGTATTTAAAAAACTCATATTTTTCATAACTATTTTCATTTTAAGCTTAGAATTAGACACACACATATAAAAAAACCCACGTATTTATAAAGCGACTTAGGCCTCAACACATTGATTTTGAATATATTAAACAAAAAGAAATGTTAATGAAAAGGTTAATGAAAATGTTTAATGAATTAAATATCTTTTTGTAATAAAATTTAAAGAAGAGTTCTAATGTTTTTGGTATTTAAAAAACTCATATTTTTCATAACTATTTTCATTTTAAGCTTAGAATTAGACACACACATAAAAAAAAAAACCCACGTATTTATAAAGCGACTTAGGCCTCAACACATTGATTTTGAATATATTAAACAAAAAGAAATGTTAATGAAAAGGAAAAGGAATATCCTTTAGTATCCGTTATTTTTAAAATCATTTTTAACTAAGATCAATTTACCTTGCCTAGTCTGCTATAGCCAAGGCCTCTTCCGTACAGTCCATTTCCGTACAGTCCGTTTCCATACAGGCCGTTTCCGTACATTCCCCCGTATAGACCATTTCCGTACAATCCCCCATACAGACCGTTTCCATAAAGACCACCATACAGACCGTTTCCATAGAGTCCACCATAGAGACTGTTGCCATAGAGACCGTTTCCATACAATCCATTTCCATATAAACCGTTTCCATAGAGACTGTTACCATAGTAGGGGTTGTAAAGTCCCTGACCGTAGCCGATGCCTCCGTAGTAGAAACCAAAGGCCACAGAAAAAAGGGCCAGACAGCAGAGCAATCGGAACATCTAAAGCAGGAGAATTGATGTTATTATTTCAGTATCTTTAATGAAACGTTACCTACTGACATTATTTAATGAAGACTATTTGATTATTTGAGTATTGAGAAAATTATAGCATAAGCCAATGATGAAGTTAAGGTAAATCAATGTGGCCTACCTTTTTGATAATTAAAAAGGTCTTCGTTAAGATCCTGTGTGCTCAAAGGTTGTATGTGCAGGGGTATATATACTAATAATCACATAAAAGTCAACCAAACATCATCAATAAAAACAATCGTAATTAACCACCATGTGACACAACTCCACCGAGGACATTTGTTTTCAACAAACATTCAACATTGATAAAGATGATTCATCATAGGAGGTCACATTTAAAAGACAATTTCATAATCATAAAAATGAAAAATATGGCAGGGTCATCAATATAGCGACGCAAATTTAAAGTTCATCCAGGTAAATGTTTATTCTACATATTGTGGTCCTCGTTTGTCACTAATTTCAAAATATGATTAAATGTACAATCTGTTCGTATCATTTTCATTTAAATTTCCTGTTTTAGTACGATTTATTTAGAAGGAAATGATTGCTTTCAAAACCATTTTTAAAAAAATGTATAATTTGAAAAAAAATGTTTATACCTTTCAGATAAAGCAAAAAGTTAATAAAGAAAGTAAATAACACCCCTACCACCCCCCCCCCCCCCCAAAAAAAAGAAAAGAAAAGAAAAGAAAATCCACTAATGTTGGGCTATTCTTTGAGGAAAAAAAATTCGTGGCATAAACATATAAAGATTTTTTTTTTCTGGTGCATTACTCAGATTTGGTGATAGCACTTTTACGTAAACACGTTATCATTATCTTAAATTGGGAATATTACACAAACATAAACTTTAAAATCTAAAGTGTAAATGATAAAATTCGAGTATAAATGTAATAAAAGTTATGTCATTTCAAGAGGTGATAATAATGGTTTGTTATGTACGCTTTCTCAAAAAGCCACACTTCGATTAATTGTGCTTTAGCGACAAAAAATTGAATATAATATATTCGCAACAATCAGTTTTCCCTATCATTTTTAACGCTTCTTCAAATTTCATTTAATCCCTTGTAAAATTTTCAATAGATATATAAAAGGCGCTTTTATTTAGATGTTTAATAAAATCTTAAACGAAAATAAGTGAAATATATTATTCTTAAGATAAAATAAAAAAGTAAGACACAACGAAGGAACCAAAAAAAAAAGAAGCACCCCCCCCAAAAAAAACCCCAGGCTGGAGATTCTCCACCATTCCTGAAAATTTGAAAGCCTTTCTTTAAAACCTTTTGAGGAAAATTGTAAACAAGAAAAAACATAAAATCTTTATAATCTCATGACTGGAAGTGACGACCAAAAATGAAGTGTAAATTATTTTTTCCAAATTTTGTCCTGGATAAGATCTAAAAGCTTCATCGAAATTTGCGAAACCATTATTGAGAAAAAGTTTAAAAAATGATCAAAGCTAGACGCGGTCTCATTGCTATCAGCAAAAGTTCTTCTGTTTGAGTGCATTTGCTATTAGGAAAGTTGTTCTTCTCTATTATAATTTCTTATTTTTTCTTCAAATTCTATTTAACCCTTTCTAAGGATTTCAAATGACAATATTTACATTGGGAAAAGGCACTGATATATAGATTTTTGATAAAATTATAAACGGAAATCAGTAAAATCCATAAGTTAAAAGATCAAGAAGCGAAACAATTAAAGAACAAAAAAAAAATCGGCTCTCGGAGAATGAACCCGGGTCAACTGAGCACAAGTCCACCACTCTCATGAATACGCCATGGAAACTGTCACTTTAGGGTTTTGGATTCAAATTCTTCTGAATACATGAGTCAATTTTTAGAACAAATTGCATATTTTGAATTCATAAAAGGGTCGCTATTGAACAATTATTTCATTTTCAATAGTTGATTTTTAATAATTGATTTAATAATTGATAGAGACTTGATCTCTGATCTTAAGGGTTGATGTAGTGCATATATTTCAACATAATCATAATAATATTAATGAAAATGTAAAAAAAACAACCCTCTTCTTCATTTTTAATCTTTAAATGCAACGAAGTTACAAACGTCTTTTAAATATTTAAATGTTGGTAGCAGAAAAGAAAATATCTTAGATTGTAAACTTAGAAATAATATGCTAGACATCTTAATTCCCACGTAAAAAGTCAATTTTTTCAGATGTACAGCTATATCAAAATGTGGTCATTATGTAGAAGACACTAAACATTATTTTTGGAAGTGTCCATATTATAATTTTAAATCAACACAAATATTATTTAATTAATATACATGTATACTTGTATATAAATTAAATAATATTGGTGTTGATTTTGATCTTGAAACTCTCTTATTTAAGGGGAAAAAGTCAATATTCATATAAATTAAACTCTGATTTGTTTTTCTATTGTCCATTGATTTATTAAATACGCGAAGAGATTTTAGTACTGTATATATATTTCACTTAGTTTAAGATATGCATGTAGGTTCATTAATGTTTGGGTTTTATTCTTAATTCTATCAAGGCTAGGACAATCAAATTATCTTTAGTATATTTTTTAAAATTCTTTTTTGCTATTATTTACTTCTTAAGATGTTTATAACGTCTCATTGTATTTAAGCATAAGTCACATATTTATGTATTGTGAAATCATTAAATTTACTGTGGCTGAATTTTCGTGGATTGCGTAAATTGTTCAGGTTCGTTGGGACGAAATTTCGTGAAAAACTGACAATAACAAACCGTGAACCATCTTAAAATCCGTAAAACGAAATACAAATTTAAAGCAGAGCAACACGGACCTCCAAAGAGATAGAGGTAGGATCAGGTGCCATGGAGGAGTGAGAATCCTCTGCTGACTGGTCACAGCCGTGTGCTCTTTGTCGTAATCGGAAAAAAAAATCGGAAAAGTCTGTAGACAATTAGGTGATTAATTATGGTCTAACAATTAGTGTGAAAAACGTCAGTCAGCATGCGACCCAGTGGAAGATTGTATTTGCTGACAAGGTCGTTGTATCGACCATAGAACTTACGAAAAGATGACTTTAAGCGAGACTGTTGATAGTCCTGTATTATCAACTTGTTTGTCAGTAGCTTGCTTCGTCTTAGAAACTGTTCATACGAAGAACATGCCATTGCGTATCGAATTAACTGAGAGACAAAAACACCATATGCAGGTGATGAAGGTATATTGCTACATAAGTAAGGTAAGTTGACGATAGAAATCTTTTATTTCAAGTTCACTGGGATATATCGAGTCGACGTAGGTATGGAAATAACAATTGTTAATTGATAATACGTTGTCGATATACCTGAATGTTGAGTTGAAGGCCACAGCGAGTGATTTTTTTCACGTACAAGTTTTTGAATAAAGTTTGCTTCATAAGAATACAAAAATAGATCTGCTAACGATGGGGCACAATATTGGTACCCATGGGAATTCCAACAGATTGTTGGAAGACTTGATTTCCAAAAACTACATAGATGTTGTCTATCAGAAACTCAAGCATCTTTTTAATGTCAACTTCAAAGTACTTGTGGTTGCAATCAGAATGGTTTTTAACAAAATAATTCTTTAGATTTCCAATGACAAGGTAATTAAATCTTATAATTTAGGTCCCGATAACGATTGAAATAAATCTAAGAAAATAACAAAGCAGCAAGGTAACAACATGAAAAGTTTTTGATTCAGCTCATACTAACAAAGCTGTACATGTCAAACTTGTACAAACATGCTGTTTTCTTTCATTCCAGCAACCATCCATTAGGACATCAATACAATATGTTCCATTTACACCGCCGTAAACACCTTACGTAATGCATTATCCTTGTCTTCTAAATAGTTTAGCTCTCAATGAAGTCTATAATACCAATAAGATTTTGGGAATCAAACATTTCCTATCGCGCTAAGCTTTCTGTTCTATAAGAATGGCTGAAAACACGAAAAAAAAAATAAACATTTCCTATATTTATTAAACAACAAGCTATATTGAACGCCTTTATAAATATAAACACAAAAAAAAATTAATCAATAGAAATAACAATCATACGGTGTAAAGTCATTTATTTTGTGTCATTAAATACATTTTATGAGTTATGTACACGGTCATGTTTGGTAAAAACAAATCCAAGACGTCCTTGTCGAACATTCCTCTAATAATAGCTCTGAAAAGAAAATCAAAACATATAATATAAAGAAAAACTATAAAAACAATTTTTCATGATTAACCTATTCGAACTTGCAATATTCAATTTACCTTGCCAAGACGGCCAAGACCACTTCGATATCCATTTAGGCCTCCATACACATTGTTTCCATACAAGCTATTGTACAGACCGTTCCCGTAGAGCCTGCCATAGAGACCGTTTCCGTAGATACCGTTTCCATATAGACCACCATACAGCCCACCATACAGACCGTTTCCATACAACCCATTACCATATAACCCGTTTCCATACAGTCCGTTTCCATAGAGACTGTTACCGTAGTAGGGGTTGTAAAGTCCCTGACCGTAGCCGATGCCTCCGTAGTAAAAGCCAAAGGCCACAGAGAAAAGGGCAAGGCAAGAGAGCAATCGGAACATCTAAATCGAAAAATAATAAAAGAATAAAAAGTAGCCAATAACTTACAACCATTTAATTACATTGTTTTGAAAAAGAACTTCTTTCAAACCTTTTATTTTATTCAGATACAATAACTTTTAAATCTTTACCTTTTGTCGGTCTTTGGTGGTTATCCAATATTGTTTGAAGCTCAGTTGTGACTTATATACTCACTAGCAGGTTAAACGTCATCGTAATCTGCGTTACGAAAGTGATTGATATTAACCGCAAGGTGCCATCATTTCGCCACAAGTACTTGTTAAACAATCGTCCAAACTACACTATTTATCAAAAAAGATTTTTAAATCAAACATTTATTGCACTCACTCGAATGACAAGAAGGGTACCAACATCCTACGCAGAAAAGGTAGAAATAGGTCAGTTGTGAAAGCGATTGAAAGCCCTCGGTTTATTTCGCCTAATTTAAAAAAGATGATCAGTATTATTTTTATGCATTTTTTTTCAAAATTCATTTCTATTCAACTTTTTTGTACATTCCATGTTTTGTTTATCCTAAATGTTGCCCTTTGATCATTTAAATTCAATATAAATGTGTCTATAAATGTTAATGATGGTTGCACAATGCTTGATTTATCTTATTATATTTAGATATGTTAAAAACTAACATCAAAATGGATTTAGTGATTGGTTTCCGATAGTGGCCGAGTAATAATTAAGAAAGAAAAATATAAAGATTTGAATGAAAAACAATCCATAAAGTTATACGTTTAGTCCAAAATCATTTTGAGACAATTTCAGATTGAAAGTTATAATGTTCATATAAGCGGTGTTATCTAACATTAAAGCCATCCCATTCATGAAATACATGTAATAAGTTTTTCTTAAGTCGATTAAAAAACCTAGCGACAATATATTCTTTGTGTACTCTAACATATTTTAAAGGTATGTTTTCCTGGTTTAGAAAAGTCACAAATGTCTTTCCGATTCACCACTGACGTGAATGATAAATTAGTTTTGGGGGCACATTGACCAGCACGTTGTTAATCTTACATTAAAAAGTAAATTTTTTGTAACACATTTATTATTCAGACCAACATATGGAATATCTTTAGCCGAGGTTATTGCACGAGAGTTCAGTTACTTTGGATTACAACTTTTCATTAATTTCACAAAATAAACTGTATTTATGTTTTGTAAAAAAAGTATTTTGTTGAATTAATGAATGCGTTTTTAACCAGAATTGTATTTTTAATTTTTTTCGAAAATCAATTCCAAAATGGATTTATGTATGAAATAAATGAACTATACAAATATCGTTTTGAAACTATAGAAAATAAAATATAACCTAGAAATATCTTCTTTACTTTTAGTGCACTTTTTCCGATATATTTTGCTATATTTGAACAAAATCATATTTCTGAGAGGAAAATAAACGCGCGAGAAGTGGTCGATAAATAAAATTCATAAGTAAATTTGATAACATTCCACATGATGAAAACACAAATAAGATCCTTTTATTTTGTTTTTTCTTATAAGTTTTAATAAAGACTATTGACCACCATCAATATATGGCATCACAAATTTCATTACACTATACGATAAGGAAATTGTCCATATAGAAAAGCAGCTGCACAAAATCCTTATTTAGTAGTTATCCTGTAAAACATAAAAAGTTCAATTTCTTGATGTTGTTGTTAAACTAGATAATTTATACATCTTGATTAATGAAGTATTATCAGAAATTTTCACAATATTTCTACTTTGCCGTTGATAAATCCTCCAAGTCCTTTTCCACCTGAGATAAAAGTAACTGTTCCACCGTACCCTTTACCAAAACTGTTACCATATTCACCATTCAATCCACCGTATCCTCTATACAGATCAATCTATCCGGCCCCAAAGCCACTTTATCTACGATATTCCAATCCGTATCCACCATTACTACCTCGGTTTCCTCCATATCCCAATTGGTATCCACTATCACTACCACCGTATCCACAATTACTACCTCCGAATCCACCATATCCACCAAATAACCCACTGTATCAACCTTTATATCTTCCGAGATAACAAACGTATCCACTTTTGCAACCAGAAAGATCACCTCCATTTATACCTTTTCCTCCCAGAAGCCCGACAATTCTGGCAATTTCCTTTCCACCAAATCCCCCACCATACCCCCAAAAAGGTTGCCGTATCCACCTTTGCCTCCAAAGATATTTTTACCATAGAGACCGTCTTCATAGATATTGTTTCCTCCAAAAAATTCAACACCAACAACTCTTTTTCTTAACAATGCATGAATCAAGAAGTATTTAAGAAAAGTTACAAATTTTGAATTCATTAAAGCGTCACTATTGATCAATTATTAAATTTTCAATACTTGATTTTTAACACGAAGTAGTGCATATTTATCCGACTTAATAACCATAATAATCTTGGTGAAAATGTAAAAAAAAAAAACTCTCCTTAGAACAAAGCTTAAATGCATGGACGTTACAACTTCATGTATATATTTATTAAAAATATTGGTAACAGAAAAGAAAATATCTTACCTTGTGAACTTAGAATACATGTATTCATTTAAATTAAACTGTTATTTTTTTTCCCATTGTTTATGAATTTATTTAATCAACAGAGAAATTTTAGTACTGTGCATATATTTGACTGTTTAAGCTATGCAAATAGTTTCATTTATTTTTGGGTTTTATTCTTCATTCTATCAAGGCTTGAACAATGAAATAATCTATTGTATATATTTCGTTTCTTTTTTTCTTTTTTGCGTGGACCCTGAGGTCCACGCAGAAAATATATAAGCGAGGTTAAACCGGATGCTATGGGGAAAATTCAGCCTGTGCATGAGCTAGCCTGGTTCCTGTGCGTAATGGGTAGCTCAGGGAACCAGGCTAGCACACGTTTATCTGAATCGGGATCGGGATTCCGTGCCGTATGCACACATAAGTTCAAAGGCGTTGTAATTGTAAAGTTGTCGGTAAACAGTACAGAAACAAAGTATTCCTTTTAAAGAAATGATTGGCATGTGATATGGACTATCAGTATTATGAAATAAGTTTATGTTATGCCGAAACTACAACATGCATCAAATAGCATAATTTGCAATGTTTTGTTGTTTTCCGAATACACGTGTAACTTAACTTTACTTTAATAGTAGGCGAGACTAGAAAAATTCCCGATTAAATTTTTGTAAACATTTAAGTATGATTGAATAAATATGTCACTATATAAAAATTTAAATCTCAAGACAAATGCATCAAAATATGAAATTTTTAATTTACACAAAGCTGCCACTGCATTGTTAACAAAGTAGTGCGAATCGTAATGTGCGCACAAATATTAGAATTCACCGAATGCCTGATACTATACACACAAACTTCATTCATAGATAGATCATAATTATTTTAGAAGTATGAATCCTCCATATTCTGAGATAAAAAGTCAGGGCTATACATACATGTATACGTAATACAACGCACAAATTTAGTGGTTAAATGCAGAGGGCTAGAGTCGGTGGAATCTCTGATAATCTTAAGGCTTTCACGTTTCGTTGGAAACACATGCAAATGGTCCACGTATTGTAGTCCTTTTTTAAAGGACAGCAACTTGTTTTACTATAATTTACTTCATAAGATGTCAAAATGTATTTAAGTCATATACTTAAATATTTTCAATTTACTGATAATACTCAAAATACTATCAATTTAATGTGTATAACTAGATCAAAATATTATAATGTAGATACTCATATATTATAATTATAGCTCTACAATAAACAAATAATATACTTATTAAATTATTAAAATACATGATTATAGTTACACATGTATACAATTCAATATACTTATAAAATAAATCATAAATGTAACTTTTTTTTAATTACCAATCAATACAATAGTTCTATATAAAAAGACAAACACACCAAGAAGACAGAACACAAACTTTCACCCTCACATTCATTCTAAATGTACAGTTACCACGGTTACTTAGGGTTATATGATGCATGTCATAGTTACATGTTGATATAGATATATGTGTAATGCCCATTATAGCAAGTAAGCATATGGAGATGATTAAAAATAGTAAAACATGAATGTTTGCAATAAGATTCTCAATAGTTTTCCACCTAGTAATAAATTCATCACATCTCATTTTTATTGCAAACAACTTTCTCTCTACCAAATAATATGCACATAAATGTAACTTAACTTATTATACCAGAATAGGATATACCAAGATTATGTCTATTGTCCTATCCTAACGTATAACATAATAACAAAATAACCTTTTTTTAATGTGGGAAATAAATCATATCAGTTGTCATCTGTATGCATTCAGCGATGGGAATCTCCTTGGCTGGCGAGGCCGAAGTTGATGTTTATTCTTCAAACAAGTTTACCTGTTATATTTTCAAAGCAATATTGTTGCTTTCATGCTATGTGAGTGTGGCCAAGCAAAAAAAAAACTTGTACTTCAGTTTCTCTCTATCTTCAATTTCTAACAACGATTGAAATAATTCTAAGAAAACAACATGGCAGCAAGGTAACAGAATGAAAAGTTTCTGATTCAGCTCATACCCACAAAACTGTACATGTCAAACTTGTGCGAACATGGTGTTTTCTTTCATTCAAGCAACCATCCATTAGGATGGTTTCAATACGAATTCAATACAATATGTTCCATCTACACCGAAATAGACACCTTCCGTAATGCATTATCGTCGTCTTCTAAATAGTATTAGCTCTCAATAAAGTATAAAATACCGTTTAGTTTATGAACATTTAACATATTCTATCATGCGGAGCATTTTGTTGTGTATAAATTGGTGAAAATACGAAAAAATAAACATTTCTGTTATTTACTAAATAATAAGCTATAATTAAAGCCTTTATACATATAAACAGAAAGAACTGAATAAATCTTCCACAGGGTCGCATGCTGACTGGCGATTTTCATACTAATTGTTAGATCATAATTAATCACCTAATTGTCTACGGACTTTCCGTTTTTTTCTCGATTACGACAAAGTGCACACGGCGGGTGTGACCGGTCAGCAGAGGATGCTTACTCCTCCTAGGCAACTGATCCCATCTCTATCCTTTAAGAGGTCCGTGTTGCTCTGATTTGAATTTGTATTTCGTTTTATGGATTTTTCAGATTTTTGACAGTTTGTTATTGTCATTTTTCATAAATGGAAATAACAATCATACGGTGTAAAGTCATTTATTTTGTGTCATTAAATACATTTTTTAAGTTGTGTACACGGTCATGTTTGGTAAAAACAAATTCAAGACGTCCTTGTCGAACATTCCTCTAATAATAGCTCTGAAAAGAAAATCAAAACATATAACATAAAAAAAACTATAAAAACAATTTTTCATGATTAACCTATTCGAACTTGCAATATTCAATTTACCTTTCCAAGACGGCCAAGACCACTTCGATATCCATTTAGGCCTCCATACACATTGTTTCCATACAAGCCATTGTACAGACCGTTCCCGTAGAGCCCGCCATAGAGACCGTTTCCGTAGATACCGTTTCCATATAGACCACCATACAGACCGTTTCCATAAAGCCCACCATAGAGACCGTTTCCATACAACCCATTACCATACAACCCGTTTCCATACAGTCCATTTCCATAGAGACTGTTCCCGTAGTAGGGGTTGTTAAGTCCCTGACCGTAGCCGATGCCTCCGTAGTAAAAGCCAAAGGCCACAGAGAAAAGGGCAAGGCAACAGAGCAATCGGAACATCTAAATCGAAAAACAATAAAAGAATAAAAAGTAGCAAATAACCAATCATTTAATTACATTGTTTTGAAAGCAAACTACTTTCAAACTTATTTTAAGTACAATAACTTTTAAAACTTTACCTTTTGTCGGTCTTGGGTGGTTATCCAATATTGTTTGAAGCTCAGTCTGTTGAGACTTTTATACTCACTAGCAGGTTAAACGTCATCGTAATCTGCGTTACGAAAGTGATTAATATTAACCACAAGGTGCCATCACTCCGCCACAAGTACTTGTTTAACAATCGTCCAAACTACACTATTTATCAAAAAAGATTTTTAAATCAAACATTTATTGCACTCACTCAAATGACAAGAGAGGGTACCAATGTCCTACGCAGAAAAGGGAGAAATAGGTCAGTTGTGAAAGCGATTGAAAGCCCTCGGTTAAAGTTGCCTCATTTAAAAAAGATGATAAGTATTATTTTTATGCATTTTTTTTCAAATTCATTTCTATTCAACTTTTTGGTACATCTCATGTTTTGTTTATCCTAAATGTTGCTCTTTGATCATTTAAATTCAATATATGTTTATGATGGTTGCACAATGCTTGATTTATCTTATTATATTTAGATATGTTAAAACTAACATCAAAATGGATCTAGTGATTGGTTTCCGATAGTGGCCGAATGATGATAAAGAAAGAAAAATATATTAAGATTTGAAAGAAAAACAATCCATAAAGTTATACTTGGTCCAAAATCTTTTTGAAGCAATTTCAGGTTAAAAGTTATAATGTTCAGATAAACGGTGTTATCTAACATTAAAGCCATCCCATTCACGAAATACATGTAATAAGTTTTTCTTAAGTCGATTAAAAAACCTAGCGACAATATATCCTTTGTGTACTCCAGCATATTTTAAAGGTATGTTTTCCTGGTTTAGAAAAGTCACAAATGTCTTTCCGATTCACCACTGATAAATTAGTTTTGGGGACACATTGAACAACACGTTGTTAATAATCTTATATTAATAAGTAAATTTTTTGTAACACATTTATTATTTAGACCAACATATGGAATATCTTTAGCCGAGATTATTGCACGAGAGTTCAGTTACTTTGGATTACAACTTTTCATTAATTCCACAAAATAAACTGCATTCATGTTTTGTAAAAATAAAAGTATTTTGTAATAAATAAATATTAATAAATGTGTTTGTTAGCGAGAATTGTATTAAGGGACAACAATTTTTTTTCGAAAATCATTTCCGGCAAGGGTTTATTTACTAAATAAATATATGTTACAAATATATGAAAAATCGTTTTAAAACATGTTACATAGAAAAGGCAAGTGAAAAGCTGTCACTGTAACAGCAAACCGGGTTTTCTTTTAGGTGAACTATATCCATAATCCATGTCAACTCTGAATTCATAAACACTACCTTTCATAGACAGTAAAATTGAGTACCCATATGTAATATTTTGCCAAAAAAATTAAGTCAAAAAACTGTTATTTTTTTCATAAATTATTAAAGATCAAAATCCTAGCAAAATTCACACATCTGATATATGTACCATTGATCTGCATAAGAACAACTTCCTATCTTGAATACTGTTGGTAAAGTTATCCGAAAAATAAGGGGTTCCCTTTTGGCCCGCCATTTTCACTATTTCAATCACCGGATTTTTCCGTTGAAAAACCCGATAAAAATATAATCTAGACACATCTTCTAAACTTTTAGTGCACCTTTTCCCATATGTTTTGCTACATTTGGTTAACATCATATTTCTGAGAGAAAAAAACCCACAAGAAAAGTCATCGATAAAATTTATTTTAGTAAAATGGGATATTGTTCTGTAATCACATTGACTTTCAGGACAAAGCTGTCAAGTTTATCGAAAAAGAGAAGTAAATGTACATAAGTTTGCCTAATTTGCTATGCATTTCGATTTAAAGATAAGCGCATTTAGCTCGTATTTTGTGAACAAATCAAATTGTATCGAATCACGGTAGATCCTTGTATGGTGCCAGCTATTATTCATTGGTCGCCGTGTATTTTTATAAAATTTACAGATTTGATTCCAGACTAACTATATGTACATTTGGAAGGACAGTAGTTGTTTTCTTCCTTGTGGGTTTTTATATCAAAGAATTATTTGAAATTTATTTACATAAATTTCAGAAGTATATGTCAATTGGTTGGTATTTTTTAGGCTGAACAAGAACAATATAGCATTCATTAAGTTTTAAATTGAACTAATTTTAAACAGAATACGTGTTTATATGCTTTATTTCTCGTAACTCTGTTTTGAACGGACTGGTCGTGTATATCAGTATAAATGTAGGCTGATTAAATGAATGAAGAAAAAAGTTGAAGGAAACTGGTGTCAGTTTTACTTGTTTGTCATTTTGTTTTTAATTTCAACACACTTAAACACCGATACTTTTGCCTATTTAAAAATATCTAAAGACTAGAAAAATAATGTATGATTGTGAAACATGTTGACGTGTTTGATTAGGGTTCATAAGGTATTCGTGTAGTATCGAATCTCAATTTCTTTTATATCATCAGGTAAAAATACCAACCTAAAAATTAAGTTGTTAAGTACTGCAGACGTTATAAAATCAAATACCTTAAAGTTTTTGCAACAGGTTTTGCAACTCTATCAGAAATCTTAAGAATTGATTTAAAAACCCAATTTTTTTTTTTTTACATATTTAATTATTGTGCTTTGATAAGACATTACAAGTATCCGTGAATTTCATAATGATTTGGATATTTTAAAATAATCTCTTTGTTTTTTCATAAACGTTTTGGTTTCCCGTTTTTCTTTTGAAATTTTGATTCATATTTTGGTTTGTTTTGATTGTTAGGTTTTTTGCTGGTATCTATCGCTTACATTTCCCTCTTTTACCGACATGATCCTGATAATGCTATCTGTTATTTATTCTTAAAATTAATGTATTAAGGTAATGATTATCAAAAGCTTTCATTTGCTCTTATAATTACATTATATGCAATGTAACCACCTTTTACTCAATAAAAAAAGGTTTACATAGGCAGGTAAACGCACATATAAATACTAGTATATGCAATTCATAATCAATATCTTTTAGATCAATATGTCCGGTATTTGGCCATTTATATGCCTTACTACCAGGAAAATGATAAAGGCGGTCTTCTCTCTGTACTGTTCACAACGTCATCCAACTTCAGAATGTGACTTAAAGTGCAGGCTACGTTCATCACGTTTCTCACCTTGAACAGTTCATTACTGAATGTTGACAAGAAATACAGAACTGTTAACGTACACGACCTGAGTAATTAGGACAGCTCATTCATAAATCTCATCAAAATCACATGACATGGATACTAACCGTCGTTACGTTGTAAAGAACACACAAAGACCATATCAACAAGTTAGCTAGATTAACCGTATAATTAGCTTGAAGGTAGTTTTTTATTTCGTAATAATTATAATATAATTATTATGTGATAAATCTTCAAGTAATTGAAATCTAAATAAGAAACACAGTTGTATGTTTTGTACATAATGTAAAAGTCTGCTCCTTTACAGCTCTTATTCAACACGGTAAGGTTTTTAAAAAGTAATATAAAGAGAATTTTTTATTGATTGTAATAGCACATTAAGGCTTGATTTTAAAATGCACTGTGTGTAACGACTAGTTCATACATAGATAAGTTTTTCTGTATTATATATATATATATATATATATATATATATATATATATATATATATATATATATATATATATATATATATATATATATATATTGTTAGAAAACTTATTCAGAGAGGTTAACTCTATAAATAAAATGTAGAACAATCAAAAAATTAAATATAAAATGAAAAATTAAGAATCTTGATTTTTTTTTTATAATTTAGCTAAAAAATTGATTCTTATATTGTATGATGTAAGTATTTTAAACTTCTTTTTGACCACTGAATAATTAAGTAAACTATGTTTAGTATATATCATCGTTGTATAAATTACATTTCAAAATAAAATCACACAATTACCATCTTATTTAAGTTAAAATGGTTTAGCAAATTTTAGGCACAAATCATATACGCCCATAAACATATTATAACAGTTAGTGATTCTAATGTTTAATTGCAATAAATTCACATACTCAGGCAACCGTCTGCATTTAGTATATATTCAGACAATATTGCTATTAATGAGAATTTCACAGTGTCATATTTACATGCTGCTCCGTAATCAACAAAATTTAAAGAAAACTCGTTTCAAGTGCACCGCATGTAGAGAATAGTTTCTACTCGAGGGCATAGTGAATATTTTGCACTAGTAACATTTTTAAAAATGTACAATGCGATTCAGGTCCATGTTAAGTGGACGTTAAGGTAAAATATTTACAGAACTTATGTCATACTCATTATTGGCAATACATGTTTTTTTCTTGTCGTAATTAATTTCGCAGGAGTTACCTTCCCCAGCCAGTCTTGTTATTGGTGTAGGTCAAAACTGTGAATTTTCCTCCTTAAGCAACCAATTCCAAATGAAATATGCAGAAATAAATACGGAAAATCCAAACAATTATATCTCAAAACGAACCAACCAATATATATGGTTACGAAGAACAGTTAACAAGTGGTTGTTTGTTTTCTCAATTTATACCGCTAACAAAACAAAATCTGAAACAATGAAAATAAATGGTTTGCACAAATACATGTTTATAAAATTAGTTTTATGATTGTGTAAATTGTACTTGTGTAAATCGAACGAATGTTCCGTGCATGTAGCAATCGAAGTTTTATCAAATAAACCGGCAATTATCGTGACCAAGAAATCATATTTTATTATCGTGCGACGCATTACTCTATAGATCTTTTAAATTAATTTGCATTCAATAAATGACAGTTTTTCCGTTTAAAATTTAGCGTGAACTTTTGCACGCTCGATATCTTCAGACGCTTACATTTAGACTCAAATATCTTTTAGTTTGAGGATGTTGCTCTCAATATTAACCTGTAACGGTTATGTATGGTACATAAATAAGTAATTTTGATAACATTCCACATAATGAAAACACAAATAAGATCCAATTATTTCCTTTTTCTTGAAAGTTTTAATGAAGATTATTGACCACCATAAATATATGACATTACAAAATATCATTACACTATACGTTAAGGAAAGCGTCCATATAAAAAAGCAGCTGCAGAAAATCCTTATTTAGTAGTTATCCTGTAAAACATAAAAGATAAATCAATTTGCTGATGCTGTTGGAAACCTAGATAATGTATACATCTTGATTAATGAAGTATTATCAGAATTTTTTACAATGTCTATTTGAATATGTTCTTACCTTGCCGTTGCGAAATCCTCCAAGTCCTTTTCCACTTGAGATAACAGTAACTGTTCCACCGTACCCGCTACCAAAACTGTTAATGTATCCACCATTCAATCCACCGTATTTGCTATACAGATCACTGGATCCGGCCCCAGAGCCACTATAAAATCCACCATACCCTTATCTGTTTCCACCATGACTACCTCCGTATCCTCCATATCCTAATCCATAGTCACTATTACTACCTCCGTATCCTCCATATCGAAATCCGTACACCCCATTACTACCTCCGTATCCTCCATATCCTAATCCATAGTCACTATTACTACCTCCGTATCCACCATATCCATCAAATAAACCAACGTATCCACCACTATATCTTCCGAGATAATTACCGTATCCACTTTTGCCACCAGAAAGACCGCCTCGATAGATACCTTTTCCTCCCAGAAGCCCGACAATTCTGACAATTTCCTTTCCACCAAATCCCCCACTATATCCCCCTAGAAAGTTGCCGTATCCACTTTTGCCTCCAAAGAAATTTTTACCATAGAGACTGTCTTTATTGATACCTTTTCCTCCAAATATTCGAACACCCACAACTCTTTTTCCACCGAATCCACCGCCGAACCCACTGCCATAGTAACTATCAGCTGCGGCAACAGCCAGTACCACGGAGAGGCAGATGAGATTGTTCATTCTCTTTAAAGATATACGTGACTTAAATTGCAAAAGAGCAACACAATACTGAAATAAAAAAAAAATACTATAATTATATACCTTAACGATATGGATGTTCGTTCAGAAATGTGTGCTTCAAGGGTATCAGAGTTTGGGTTTTATACTCTATCTCCTGTTGGTCAAAGGCATTGCTCGACCTTGACTTTCACAAAAATAATTGCTTATTACAATTTATGACACGCTTTCTACGGAAAGTGTTGTTTTTGTACATGGAAAACTAGATTCAAGTCCAAACAAAACAAAATTCACTTGTCTTTCCTTTTGGTCAATGTGTTGTCCTTTTAATGCTTTAATTTTTTTTCTTAAAATCACAAGAGAAAGCGTACGAACTTTTAAATCGAACAAGACTCATTTCATTTGTATCTGTTTTGAAACTTTTTTTGGAGATTTATTGAATTTTTAAATTCCTATCTATCAAAAAATTGCACATACCAACGATAATGGACAAAAGGAGGATCAAATTGTGCTTTTGATTTTTTTTTTAAACAGATCGTTATGTTTCAAAAAGTCTTTTGATCAGCATAGGATTTTGATCTATTATATAAAATATATAGAAAGCCTTAAATTGTAATGTAAGATTATTTCTTACAGTTAACAATTTTGTCAACACTGCATATGTTTATAAAATATTCTTAAAGCTGCTTGGTCCGATTTTTTAATAATTACAGAATCAAATTTTTTTCCCATACAAATCATTTATCTTAGAAAGTTATGGACTTTCTTTTATTTACACCAGCAGAATCAGTCTCCTTTCAAAGTTAGAAATATTCAAGGTAAATAAAAATAACTTCTCTTTAATTGGGCAAACGAAAAAAAACCCCAAAATGTATCACGGGAATGTTTAGAAAAGGAAACCGCTTGGTTTCCTCCCCCGAATGATTGGGGTTATTCAACCCGCTTGCTATATGTATGCATCGATTGTAAAGAAAGCAGACTTTAGAAATATTAGCGAACAAAACGTACACATGTTGATTTGTAATTTGTCTGATCATTTCGACTTTATTGAAAGCGATGTCAAATTCGTAATACAACCATACCCATCTCGTCGCCAGGGGCGAAATTTATCATGAGCGAAATAACGCGGTACCTTTTAATGTCGTTTGATTTTGTTAGCAAATTTTGTACGTATTTTTCTTCATTGAAATTTGGCATAATTGACGGGAAAACTACTGCAATGTCTATTATTATACATATACTAAGCATAGCCATCGTTTTAAAGCGTGCATAAAATTTGATACAAAATCGGACAAAGCAGCTTTAATAAAATATTTTTTAAATTTTACGCAATTTTAAACCCTATTTAATTAATTTGTTTTTCAGGATATCAGATACTTTCAGGTGTTTATTTAGATTATTGTGAAAGCAATTTCAAAGGATCAACTTCATCATGAATAAAGGTTAATATTAATTGTATGGCTTAAATATGTTAAATATCGTCAGAATAGCCTTTAAATTCATTGGTTGTTGATTCATGCACTTTCTTGGAAATCAAGTCAAGCACATTTCATTTCATTATTAAGCAAGAGTTAGCAAGTGTTATGACAGTGTATTTACAATTAAGAGGATATTAAACTTTTAACTTTTCTGTGATGCTTTTTCATGATTGATTATTTCATTTTTAAATAATTGCCAGGTAAATAAGATATCTAAATGAGAGACTTACTTCTGTTTTCTATAACTTATGCTTTGTTGTTCATAAAACAGGAAGTGCTATACTCTCTCTCTCTCTGGTAAATAAATGCATATTTGTAAACTTGTTCTCGTTGAATGAATTATTTTTTGCCAAAAAACCCCTAACTAGGTTATTAAATGAAACCAAGGCCAGTAAAGATAAATATATACTATGTAAGGCAAAGAAAAATTGACACAAACAGTCGTTTATAAAAATTGTCGGCACATCCCTCCCTCCCTTTTTTTAGGACAAATAAATTTTTGAAAAAATCAAATCTATTTAAACCTTCAAAGTTAACTATAAAACTAAACAATGAATTAAAAAAACATCTGCATCTTAGTGGAATAACTTTTTGTTAAGAAGAGTTTGTACACTTTACACTCTAGACCATAAAACCCAACCTAATACTGAAGGCAGACAGTGCGCTAACCGAACGGCCATCTAAAAAGACTAAAAACGTTATTCTGTATGATGGGAGGAAACTCGACCTGCTGTCGCACACATGACTCGGTCTTTAAAATATAGGTGAAATGCGAGTAACGTCAAGCGATAAAATTACATTAAAGTAACGTCAAGCGATAAAATTACATTAAAGTAACGTCAAGCGATAAAATTACATTAAAGTAACGTCAAGCGATAAAATTACATTAAGCAGCATAATGATAGATATTAAACAGTAAGAAAAAGGTGATACTAAATTTACTCAAAACCTTCATGATTAAAAATGAAATAACCTATTTCTTATTATTTTTTTTTAGCTCAGACATTGAATTTTAATTGAATTTAACTTTATATCTAAATAAACCCAAGGTACTGACTAAGAGCGAAAACTTGCAGCCAGCAGTACTATCAGAACTATGAAAAACACGGTTGCAATGGGCTTTTGTTGAAACAAAAGTTGAAACCTTTTTGTGTTCTCATATAAAGAAAAAAGTTTGAATCAATTATAAAATGATTATAAAACTATTTGTATCCCACGATATAGCATGCCTATACAAATACTGTGTAAATAATTCAAGCATCTGCGATAAACAGTTGCTGAGAATTCTTTGACGGAATTTTGTTTGAAAATTTTTGCTAAAAATAATCAAAGTCGTCATTTAACAGGAAGTTGACGTCTGATTGGTACAAAAATATATTCCACGATATGGCATGCCTATAAAAACACTGTGTAAAAATTTAAAGCATCTGCGATAAACAGTTGCTGAGAAATCTTTGACGAAAATTTGTTTGAAAATTTTGGTTAAAAAATAAGCAAAGTCGTCATTTAACAGGAAGTTGACGTCCGATTGGTACAAAAATATATCCCACGATATGGCATGCCTTAACAAACACTGTGTTAAAATTTCAAGCATCTGCGATGAATAGTTGCTGAGATAAATGCGACAGAAATTTTTGTTACGGACGGACAGACAGACAGACGGACAGACAGACGGACGGACAGACAGACAGACACACAAGGGTAATACAGTATACCCCCTCTCCTTCGGAGCGGGGGTATAATTATATTAATTCTCATATAATCATCTAATTATTACAACGAAAATTTAAACAAGAGGCCCATGGGGCCACATCGCTCACCTGAGCAACAATGGGCGTTCAAAAGATATTGTGCCATATGGTCCCTCGGTAGAATAACAAAAATAAATATTGTCAAGTATTCGAATTTTACACTTATTTTTGCATACACGTAATCTTTGACATTGTACCTTCATGAAATACTATTTTTACCAGAATAAGAAAATCCTTCGCAAGATATAAAACTAAAGATTTGGTAGGGGTATACTGGTAAGTTGTTAACTTCCTATTCCCTATATTTTTGTTCTAACCCCCCCCCCCCCCCCCCACACACACACTTTGTAAAGCGATCAAAATATATGAGAGCATATAGGTACATTTTTTTCATCAACTACATACTAGTTATTGTATTTTTGAAAAAATATAACAGTTATCGTATTTTATTTTTAAAATCCTACATGTATAGATGTGAAGAAGAAAATTGTACCTCAATGTGCTCAATTCCTCAAATTAAAAACATTCATAAATTTAATTTGTCTTCTCCATTGTAATTAAATGACTGTTATTTACCTTGCGTACAAACCAGGATAATTTTCCGCTGTGATATTTTCTTAGGAATAGCGATAATTACTTTATCCCCGCAACAGAAATGTGTCAGAACTATGGAAACTGTTTTAAATATGTCGTTTTTATTTACTCGTGTCTGGAAAATTATCAAAATTGATGTAGATTTCACATTATTTATTGTATAAAGAGGGGGCCCCAGAGAGTAGGTATACACAGAATATCATTCTTTTATTTTGTTTGTACAAGTATTTAACATACTCTAATTCATATAGAATTTCTAACGTTCAACCAAAACAATCGTAGAATTATAAGCAAGATACAGAGCTCACAGTTCGCCTAGGTTTGAGTCATATTTTGTTCACATGAGTTTATTACATTCAGCTTAAGATTTTTAACCTGGTATTTCCTATTCAGCATTTAAAATGGAAAAAAAAGAATGGCCCAAGATTTTAAATTCTTTTATTCACTCAAGACAAGTTCACTGGTATTTGAGGCTCAAAATGAGTTTATACAAATGTACACAAACACAGTCAAAGATCACATGTACAGTAGGAGTAATAATGACGAAAGAAGGTTAAGTTTACAATACAATAAGTTGTTTAAGCTGGTTTCTGGAAGAACAGACTTTAAAAATTTTCTTAATAAATATTGACAATTGTTTTACTTTTTTAACCTTTTGTTTTTAAGATCTGTGTACAAACATAGAATTGTGAGCAAATCTCTGTATCTTGCTTATAATTCGAAGCTTAACACTCAAATATGGTTAGTAAATAGAATTCGTAAACAATTAAACACAAGAAACATGCACTATAACAAATAAAGAACACAATTTATTTTTTCGAAATGAATCATATATATACATGTATATACCTACATATTTCCATTAGCGATATCAAACTCTATTTAAACTGAATAAACTAGAGAAAATGCCGAACATCTCAACAAAACCTATTGCATTAATCTACCATTACGCAAAATATAATGCCGAATTACCGATAGAATGAATTGTATTTCAGTACTCTTTTGATACATCAGATTTTGCTTAATTTGCGCAGGTAAACAGTTAACTGTTTGATTTACCGAAGTCTCTGTTTGATTTGATACGTAAAAATCACGAAATACAGACGATAGTTCCCAGGTTACAAAGCATAAATAATGAAAACGAAACGAAAATCAGAACAAGCTAACACCAACGTCATGTGTTAACTGTCAACGCATTGAAATATTTAGCCTCAATTAACTTCACAAAATCGGCACCAATATATTTTGCATGTTTCAAAAATTTCCCTTCATACGCGAACTGTTGCATAACAAGCAAATTTATCATAGTCAGATCGACCCTTTTTCGTATAATGTCATGGCTGCTTTAAACAAAGAACCTCGTTTTAGAAGTATGAGTACCAGTCTTGGTAAAATGGGTATGCAAACCCGGGCCGTGGCAAAATAAAAGCCGGGCAGATCGGCAATCATCAATTCCAAATACGCACTATTTTGCAGCAATATTTACAGCGAATACAAATATACTGGTTTATCAAATATCCTGAAATTTTAATGAGATTGGCAGATTAATAACTGCCAATCTTTTGTTTTGCCCAGGCCAAGTCTTGCCTACCCATTTTACCGGATGCCGAACTCGAAGCTGAAACACGCCTTTCCTTTATTATTATTTTCGTAATAACTCAGATTTGAAACAGAATTAGCACTTAATTTTTGCAATTTATATTTTCCTTCCCATAAGGATAATTTATGCTCAACTACGTTGAATTGGAGTCCGTAGTTCGTGAGAAGAAGATTTTTAAAAATGCACCCACCTTTTTCTACAGTTTCAAGGTTTTCTCCGCTTTGAAAACAGATCGGACTTTTATTTCTGCAATTTAAATTCGCCCTTCCATAAGGATGCTTTGTGCCAAATTTGGTTGAAATTGGATAAGCGGTTTTAGAGAAGAAGTTCAAAATGTAAAAAGTTTACAGACGGACGGACGGACGGACAGACAGACGGACAGACGGACGACGGACAAAAGGTGATCAGAAAAGCTCACTTGAGCTTTCAGCTCAGGTGAGCTAAAAAAGGGCCATAAAACAGTCAATGTATTATTTATGAGTATTACTGGTACCCATGTCCTTCTCAAACTGATCAGGTCATTCAACAGTCTGTGCTTGCAACCTGTGTCACATATTTTTCATCAACTAATATCGAAAACCTTCACTTACGTTTCCTTTTTAAAGGGTGATAAATCATCTATTCTTAATAAAAATACCACTTATGCAAAAAACTGCTTTCATAACAAAAATATGTGCACTTTAATTAAACGAACTATTTAAACAATCAATTTGTTCTAAAAAAAACAAAAACAAATACAAACGGTTTAAAAATTTTTTTATTTAGTATCTTTGTTAATGGTTCACTTCGTATTTTAAAGCGAGGTGCATATCAACACAACGTTGTTGTTTTCTGTTTTGATTTATGCTACCTGCTCTATAAGCGCCGGTTCACTGAATTCACTCCATTAACAGAGACCTTGTTTATTAAGTGGGTCATCCCATTCATAATTTATATCATTACTATTAGGATTCACATGGTACGTATATATACGGACAGTAAGGATGGATAAAACATGAGTGAAAGAAACAAAATGTTTCTAAACGTAAGCTTGTCAGAACTTTCGGTAAAGACCCAATTTAGACATTATTAAATCAGACAAAGTTACAACTCAAATGGGCAAGCTTCAACAGCTGTTATTTATTTGCTAAAAATAATCAATAAATCTAAATCCATGTAAAACGCACTTCTCTCTGATTTATGTGCTATTGATCTGCAATACAAGATACTTCCTATTATAAAAAACTTTAGGATTTTTTCCGTACAAAAGGCGAATCCATTTGGCAGCCGTCCACCCGACCGCCATTTTCCTAAGAAAAACTCCTTTGAAATTAGCAAAAGACCTTTGTCTATTTGTGTGAACAAAAGTTTAAGCTCTCTTTGTATTCTCATACAAGAACAAAGGAGAACAGTTTAAGATGACTCACTTCACCTTGAAATATTTTCTCAAATCAGCAGAAAATTACTCGATTGTGATAGATATCTGAAATGATAAGAAGTATTTAAATCTAATAGGCAAAAATGTGCAATTTTGGATGATACATAACATTTTCGAAATTTTAATTTAGTTAACATAAACAAAAGCTCCATACTTTAATCACTTTAAAAAACTTCTATGACGTCACCCATTGTATATAGTCAACGTTTATTTTCACTATTCAATCAATAGTTGTTGGATATATAAATATCCAACTGATGGGCAGTTGGATATTTTTAATATCCAACCGCCTATCAGTTGGATATTCAAATATCCAACAGTGCATAAAACAAATAAAAATGACAAAATGTTGAAACGTGTATTTCCAACATAAATCCAAATTTATAACACAGAATCTTGTCATTCATAAATGTATATCCGATAAGCCACAAATGAAATTTCAGCAGAAATATCTCCTTTTCTTAATTTCAATATATAGAATATAGTTTAACTCACTTAGCATCAATTAAAATCTATAGCTAACTATGTATTCCATTTGTTTCACTTACCTTTAACTATCTTATATTATTGTCTTATTTAATGAAACAATTGACCATTTCAAACAGAAGAGAATTGAATTTGTTTTAATCAATTAACCTAAATACATAAAAACCAATATCAAAGAATGTGGTTATTTGTATTTATTGTTTGCTGGTTTCTTCAAGAAATTGTGGACGCTTTTTTCTCCTGATTTTCTACTTCCATCCTTTGGAGTCTCTCCGCCCGGTCGAGGTAGAATTGTGCCTTCGGTAATTCTAGTTCTTTTCTAACTTCTAGGAAAGAGAGTAAGAGAATGGGTATGGATAATGCATTTAATTAATTTTGAATATTTCCTCTATTTTTTCGCATATTTGGATCCATGAGGAAATTTGTGCGTTCTCCTAAAAAAATTAAATTTGCACTTCTGAATTATTACATTTAAAACATCATAATTATGCATTGTATGTCTGCACATTGTGTCAAATATAAAAAAAAATTGTTAAAATAAAGGGCCACGCTCCCTTTCAAAGAGAGATAATTATGATTTATTGAAAATCTGTTGATATTTTTCAAAATATTCTTCTCAAAAGCCATAAGGCCAGAGAAGCTGAAACTTGTGTGGAAGCATTCTTAGATAGTGTAGATTCAAGTTCGTCCAAATCAATGTCCCCAGGCCTGAGGTGAAGCCATAATGGGGGTCCAAAATTTTACATAGAATAGATAGAGTAAATCTTTAAAAATATCCTTCTCAGAAAACAACCAGCAAGGAAAGCTGAAAGTTGTATGGAAGCTTCCTCATGTAGTGTTTATTTTAAGTTGTGAAAATCATGACCCCCAGGGGTAGGGTTGGGCACAATGGGGGTCGTACATTTTCATTGGGATATATAGTGTAAATCTTTTCAAAATTTTCTCAAAAACCATTTGGCCAGAAAAGTTGAAACTTGTGTGAAAGCATCCTCAGAAGGTGTATATTCAAATATGTACAAATTATTGTTCCCTTGGTTAAGGTGTGGCCACAAAGGGGGTCAAAGTTTTACATTGGAATGAAATGTTATGATATATGTTTTTACTTATATGCAAGCGTTTTGACATATTGCTGATTCTTTCAAATTGTTCAAAGACTTTGGCCCCTGGACGATTCTTGGGCCTCACAAGGAGTTCAGAGTTTGATGAAGGTTTCAATCCATTATATTAACAATTGTTTATGATCTTTTTTGAGAACTGCAATGCTCAACAGGTGATACGACTATAAAATCATTCTTCTAGAAAAGGGACTTGATTATAAACATAAGAATATCCAGGGTTAAAAAAAATTGACTCATACTTATACAGGATCTACATGTATTGTATAACATTGCCAAGAAAGTTTAAATTATGACTTTTTAGCTGATTTTGTTCAGGTGTGCGATGTTTTTGTTTTCCTGTCGATGCTCACATTCAAATCTCACCTATAATTAAACATTTGATTTTACACTGAAATCATAATTATAGTCCCTGAAACATTAAATAATTTTAAGTGCGAGAAGCTTGAAGTTCTTCCCTCCGTTTACTTTAAAATCTACACGATTTTGACAACTTGTAGAATGCGATATGCAAATTTGATGACGTAACACGCAGTAAAAAGGAATTCCCCATGTCACACGTGCACGTAAACGGTCAAATGCCTAGCCTCTTTAATATCATTTTAGATTCAGGAAAGATCACAGAACCACTGATAATATTTTCATACCTAAAACCTTAGTGAATAAATACTTGGGTAAAAAGAAAGACAACTTGTATGTATGTTATGTTGACTTTTCAAAGGGATTTGATACTGTATAGAGATCTGAATAAATGTATAAGAGAGGTATTGGTGGAAACTTTCATAAACCTCTATGTACTCTAACATAATGTATTCATGTAAAAATAACAACATGTTGAGTGAACCATTCAAATCCAATAGAGGAGTATAACAAGTAGACAATTTAAGTCCTACCCTGTTTAATTTCTATGTTGATGACTTTTTAGAATATTTACATAATTCAGATACTAGTACTTTAACAGATATTTAGATTCAAACCGTGTTAATCACATGTTTTTTGCTAATGACTTAGCTTTATTTTCTGAATCTCCATCTGGGCTCCAACATTGTCTGAATGCTCTGGGAAAATAGTGTACTGATTGGCAGTTACAGTTCATATGGATAAAACCAATGCAATGATTTTCTCCAGAAAAACAACTCTGAAAGAAGTGTATGCTTTAAACCATCAGCATAATACTGCAGGGTAAACGGGGATAATTTCGACCACTTTTACTGATACGTAGAATTTAGTTTCAAAATCTTTACGATATTTCCATGTGAATGTTTGAAATCATTTAGGATAGTTTGGATTACTTTTCTGTCATGTATTTTTCTACTGTTTATACCTTTCAGCAAAAGTTGTCACTGTATACAAGAATATGAAGAAAAGTAAACAAAAATGTTACGACGGTTAATCTCGACTGGTCTCGGGGTAATTTCGACCACATGAAGGATCAAATTCGACCATGCATTTTTTTGTCAATTACGTTACCAGTAAAAACGATTTTTATAAAGAATTCGACTACGCTGCAATAACGGTAATATTTTAATCTAATAAATGGAACAATCCACCCCAACGGTTGACTAATCCAGGTCGAACCTCTGCATTAGCGCACTGAGAAGAATGGCCGTTAAGCGTGCAAAAAGAATAGATGATGCATCAGTACCTTCAAAATCGAGTTGTCGAAGACAGATCTACTTATCAAATTGAGAAGCATAATTTTAAAGAATCAAGTTGTTTTACTTGGATTACCTTCTAGTAAATGCATATTTAATTGTTTTACTTATTTAAGGGATTAGGAATCATTTTTTGAGCATTACAAAAATGTATAATTTTGGTCGAAGCGTGCTCAAATCCGATCAAGCCAGAAGTAATTTATGATATATTTGAATACACTCCGATTAAAATTATCACCTCAAATATTCAAACAATGACTCATTATTACTTATTCTTACAAAATTATCAGCATGATATGATTAAATGTTTGAGTATTGACATAATCATTTTCAATTATGCAAATCCTGCTTACACCCAAACGACGTAGTATTATCTAAAACAAAGACAATTAAATATGTAATTATTTTTACATCCAGGTTGTTGCTGGCACAAGATGCTACCCATATCAATTCCCAAGAACTGGTGCAACAGAATAGCAAATTAAAGTTTACTCTTATTGTCTGTCCCGTCCATTTTCGCTAAATAAAGATAACTTAACTCCTCTGCAGCTTGCTTTCAATTATTTTGATGTTGTAATACTATTCAATAACCAGCACATGAACACGCGCACCTTTAGATAATTAAGGTAGTACAAAACAGTATCCAAAAAACAATCACCTCGGAAATCCTTGCGTAAGTCAGACGTTTCCAAGCGCTTAATCGACGCGTTTTGTAAACACGTGCAGACGATTAATAAACATTTGCTAGAAGCATGCGTGTAATAATGTTACATCTATGGGACTACCATGGGAGGTATCAGAGGGCAAAGTCAAGGAAAAATTCCCACCGAGTCTCACATTTTCATAAGAAAGTAACTTCGAAAGACCATAATTATTTTAAAACATTGCCGTCTGTTAAGCCTTGTGGTCTTTATTTCTTGTTATGAATACTCATAATATATGTATCAGGCTTGGGGCGAATTACATTGTAAAATAATGCATTACATTACCATTACTTCATGAATTTAGGCATTAAATTACCATTACTTGATTTTCTTGAAGTAATGCATTACATTACCATTACATGAGTAAAGTAATGCATTACCATTACTTTGTTTTTAAAAAGTAAAGCTAATAAAGAGTTTTTGCAAATGTTTCAAATATAAAACACTCTTTAACATATCTACAGGTTCATGTTCAGTATCAGGTTCAAATTCAATGACTATATATACAAGAGTCATTCTTTATTTGCTCAATATATAATAATCTTGTGGCATTATGAACAACATATTACATAAGTAAACAGATATTTATAGACATTTGGCATGATACAATGTCAGATATGATAGATATAGAGAAACAGAATTCGTGCATAATAGAAAAATATTTATGGAATAATGTTGCGGTTATTAAAAAGCTAAATAGAGATACATGTATTTCCCAAGATAACACAAATCTTTATAATTTTGGACACTTAATTGTATTAATTTATAGACAGAGGGTTTTTCCCAGTTATATTTCTTAATATTTTTAATCGGATTTCTTTATGCAGAGGACACTTTAAAACAAGAGATTGCTGTTGCACTTTATGATCAAAGTTTCGAAGGTTTCATCTTTTAACTGCATCCTATTAGTTTGAAAATCTTCACAGCTATACTAAATAAACGTTCTACAGGTGCAGTGGAAGCTGAGACTGAAAGATTGTTTGAAATCTTTAACCTAGGATATTTTAAGTGAAACAATAGAAAAAATACAAGAATCTTGTATTTTCTTTCAGTCCAAACTAATGTACTTAATATACATGTACAACAGAGAGAGAGAGAGAGAGAGAGAGAGAGAGAGAGAGAGAGAAAGAGAGAGAGAGAAATTATTTTCAAATGGGTTATAATATTGGAAGTGATTTTGATTTTCATCATGGATGGACAGTGCATTCATTTTGCCCTTAAAGGTGCACGTATGTCCCCTATTCTATTGGGACATTGCATAGGGAAGGGGGTTAGGGTGTTTTGTTTTAATACTTATGTTATCCTGGGGGCATAGTGTATTGTTGACACATCTTTATTGAAGTGCAAACTAATTGGAGTAAATTGTTTAAATGATTTAAAACTCTTAAAAACAACACTCATAAAAATGTTATGAAACTGTGTTGTTATATCTAGTAATATGAATAATTTAAAAATGAAATTTCATATTTTTTAATTTAATTTTTTAATACAACTAAAAATATCTATTTCAAGAATTATTTCTTTCTTCTTTATAATAAAGTTAATCAAATTCAATTTCAGCTATTCATTTATTAATCACATTTTTAAATCTGAATTTAAAGTGAACATGCATAAATAAGCATAGTAATGCAAAGTAATGCCATGTAATGCCAGCATTACACCAAATTTTGGAAAGTAATGAATTACATTAGCATTACTTGTATTGCTAATTTTGTGGCATTACACATTACTAGCATTACTTTGAAAACATGTAATGCATTGCAATGCATTACCATTACATTTAGCATTACCCCAAGCCTGATATGTATATAGGAGTAGACTAGTAAGAAACTGATACATTCAGAAAGTTTACAATGTGTTCCTAATCCTTTTGTAAATTATATATACAATAAAATATGCTTACTTAAATCCAATGTATAGTATTTGACAGTAAGAATAATATTTGACAGTAAGAATTATTAATATTTGACAGTAAGAATAATTTATGAGTTAAATCTATTGTATATTGTACGGGTTAGTGTTGATTTTTTTGTGATATATGGATGCATTAATGTTAAAAATGTAGAAATAATAGGTCTGTTAGGAAAATTCAGTGAAACTGGAGTCGAAACATGGCTCGAAGTGTAAACCGTCTTTGGTTCCGACATTTACACGTTTTCCAGAATCAAAACATGAGGGCTTGCAAAGAGAAGTGAATGTAGGCTATGCCTGTCCACTTCTCAAAAGAGAATAACCGGAGCTGAAAGCTCACCGGAGCTTTCTGATTACATTTTGTCTGTCTGTCTGTTCGTCCGTAAACCTTTCCGATTTTCAACATCTTCTCCAAACATGGCACAAATCATCCTTAGGCAAAGGGGACTCAAAGTTGTGAAAAGTAAGGGTCACACCCCTTTTCAAGAGAAGATAATTAGAAATTAATGAAAAATTTTCAAAAAAATTCTCAAGAACCATTAAGCCAGGAAAGCTGAAACTTGTGTGGAAGCATTCTCAGGTAGTGTATAATCAAAGTTGTGAAAATCATGACCCCCGGGGGTAGGGTGGGGCCACAATGGGGGTCAAAATTAAACATAGGAATGTATAGAGTAAATCTTCTCAGGAACTAAGCAGCCAGGAAAGCTGAAACTTGTGTTGAAGCATCTTCAGGTAGTGAGATTTAAAGTTGTGAAAATCATGACCCCCGGGGGTAGGGTGGGGCCACAATGGAAGGTTGAAGTTTTACATTGGAATATGTAGAGTAAATCTTTAAAAATCTTCTTCTCAGAAACTAATCAGCCAGGAAAGCTGAAACTTGTGTGGAAGCATCTTCAGGTAGTGTAGATTCAAAGTTGTGAAAATCAGTACCCCCGGGGGTACGGTGGGGCCACAATGGGGGGGGGTGTCAAAGTTTAACAGGAATATGTAGAGTAAATCTTTAAAAATCTTCTTCTCGGAAACTAATCGGCCAGATGATTCTTTATAATTGTCAAGACTTTGGCCTCAGGACAATTCTTTGGCGTCACAAGAAGGTTTAGAGTTTGATGTAGGTTTTTATCCCATATATAAACAATTGTTAAGGATCTTTTTGAGAACTGCAATACTCAACTTGTAATGTAAAATCATCCGGTTAGAAAAGGGAAAACTGACCTTTATTTATTTTACAACGATTGATAAGCAAGTTCTACAACTTATATTAATATCTCTCGTTGGCACGGATGTTAGCACGAGGGGGTCATTGGTGTGGGAAGAAGCCGGAGTACCCGGAGAGAACCCACGTGTCCAAGCGGGCGACCGCCATACCCTATCACATACAACCACTGTCGATCACGGGGATCGAACTCGGGCAGCAGCGGTGAAAAGCGAGTGCATTGTCCACTACGCTACTTGGACATAAAAGGGACTAATGAATATCCAGGGGGGGGGGGGATGGATTTTATTCAAACAGGATCTACATGTACTGTTGTACATTGTCCAGATAGTTTGTATTATGACTCCACTAAGCTGATTTTATTACTTATGTTCCTCAGGTGAGCGATGTGGCCCATGGGTCTCTTGTTTCACATTTTCACAGGTCCAGCACCACGCTCCAGTCACGAGCAACTGCCATAGGATTGGTAGTTTAATGTATACCCATGCAAATAATCACCAATTGATATGGGGGGGGGGGGTGTCAATCACCTTCTTTTCGAGTGACATTTCGTGTCCTGAACCCAAAGTACTTTTCAAGCACACAACCGAAAGTGAAAATTTTGGCCACAGTTTCGAATTTTCATTCCATATCTGATGAAGAGTGCTACCAGTATTAAAATGTCAAATATTAATGAAATTGACGTGAGCTCCTCTATCAAGAAAATGAATGCAATAAATATTCTAGCAATTTACCCCTCAAATAACCAGCCAAACCTCAGGTTTTCCCTTTATTTCAAAATTTTGACCGGGTCTTTCTTTGAAACTATCCTCTGCCATCTGAGATGATAATGACAAGTCGTACATAAAATATTCGACTGCCTACGTAAGATGCGGGAAGCCAAATGCAAACCCTAACTGTAGCTAACATCCGTCACTAAATTTAGACTAAAGGTACAAATCAATGAAATTACGCAAAAGTTGCTGTCCTTTAAAAAAGGACTACAATACGTGGACCGTTTGCATGTGTTTCCAACGAAAACGTGAAAGCCTTAAGATTATCAGAGATTCCACCGACTCTAGCTCTCTGCTTTTAACCACTAAATTTGTACGTTGTATTACGTATACATGTATGTATAGCCCTGACTTTTTATCTCAGAATTTAAAGGGTTCATACTTCTCAAATAATTATGATCTATCTATGAATGAAATTTGCATGTATAGTATCAGGCATTCGGTGAATTCTATTATTTGCGCACACATTACGATTCGCACTGCTTTGTTAACTATGCAGTGACAGCTTTGTGTAAAGTAAAAATTTCATATTTTTATGCATTTTTCTTGAGATTTAAACTTTTATACAGTGACATAATTACTCAATCATACTTAAATGTTTAAAAAAATTTAATCGGGAGGTTCTCTAGCCTCGCCTACTATAAACTTATAGTTAAGCTACGTGTGTCTTCGGAAAACAACAAAACATTGCAAATTATGCTATATGATGCATGTTGTAGTTTCGGAATAACATTAACTTATTTCATAATACTGATAATTCATATCACATGCCAATCATTTTTTAAAGGAATACTTTGTTTCTGTACTGTTTACTGACAACTTTACAATTACAGCGCCTTTGAACTTATGTGTGCATATGGCACGGAATACCGATCCCGTTTCAGATAAACGTGTGCTAACCTGGTTCCCTGAGCTACCCATTACGCACAGGAACCAGGTTAGCTCATGCGCAGGGTGAATTTTCCCCATAGGATCCGGTTTAACCTCGCTTATATATTTTCTGCGTGGACCTCAGGGTCCACGCAATAATTAAACACATTTTAGAAAAAGGATACATCGTTATGACACTCGGAGTATGATACAGATCAAAGAAAAACAGTAATAATGCAAGACTTACTCTATGCTCATGCTGGACTATAACAGCATAAAATATATGAAAATTGGAGTCGGCGTAATTGCGTGTAAGAACACTACATAAAGAAATGCTACTAAAATGCAAAATGGTAACGGATTCAAATCCGGAATTGAAATTTCTGAAAAATAATGTAACAATACCCCGTCTGAACCTGCAATTGAACTGTCACTACCAGCTGATGTGGAAGATGCACGCTGGAAACCGAAACGGAGTGGAGAGAAGGACAGCGCATTGTGGAACTGGGGTATCTTGCAAAACAGCTGTTTTGCCTCATGTAAAATGTCCCTTCATATAAAAGACACTGTGCGTGAAAGAAAATATCGCCTAGGCTCCGTACTGCACATACAGTGCTCCAACTCCAGTGCCGTATGCCCCTCGAGACAGGGAAGAGAGGGAATACTGGAGCCTTCGACTTACACTATAAAGCTGCTCTCGGTAATTTCTAAATCAATTTGAAAGTATTTTTTAATTTAAAAAAGATGTGGTGACAGGTCATCGAGACCCTCCCCAAAAACATAGGCTAAGATATAATTGATATGTAATATTTATAAAATCATGAATTATGTCCGCTAAAGCAAGTCAGATAGAGCCTTACTGCATTTATATACGTTCATACACAGGTGCTTGAGGACAGGATCGACCACCCCGATCCATCCCCCACCCCCATGACTTTATTCATTTTTTCTTTAAATTATCTTTTTATGACATATTTATAATCTAATGTATCATTTCATTGCACAAAATTACTTAAAACAAACATTTAAAAAAAATCATATCCCCTCTATATATAATAGAACAAGGTAGCTAAATAACTTCGTCTGCCAGCCGAGAAGTACTGTCGGTGAACATTTGTCGAAATCTGCTATCTTAAAACTACATCTACCGGTAAAATTTGTGATTACATTTCGTATCCCGACAATTCCCTTCACTGAATATTTGCATGTCATGCCAATGTAAATACTTTTATTGGGTACATTTGGTTAACTTTCGCCAACAAGTTGCAATTTAAGTTTTCTAACCGACCCATATTCAGCCAACGGAAGTGTAGTTTTATCGCAAGAGAGATTACTCCGCCAATAAACAGAGAAGTTCCGAATGTGCACGGAAAAATCGAGAACATAAAAGTCATTACAATTATAGATTCTAAACACTCTGCAGAGAATTAAAAGGGTTTTTTCGTCTCGAGTACTGAGAAAGGCTCTTAAAACTGAGTAAATTACAAAATAAGACAAAAGATAGATGTAAAGTTAATGTTACGAGTTATCTTTCACATACTGAATATTATTCTATCATGTGTCATGCATGTTAGGCATCATATGCACATTTCAATGGACCAAGAAAGATCTGCAAATCAGTGTCCGAGAAGCTTTCAAGAAGCGAGTTTTCTGGATACAGCATTTTAAAACCAAAGTCCCTGTAGGTGCTGGCACGATAAAAATAACCCCACCAATACTGCATCACTGTGCTTTCTAATTTTCTATGTTTTAAACATAATCGGTTTATTTTCTTTTAATAAAGCGAAAGATATTGTTACTTTAATAAAAGTTTTCTTTCATATTTGGAGCAATATTTACGCATAGAAAAACAAGAGATGATTGTGAAACACGTATGCCCCCTCCCTTAAAAATATCTACCTATTTGACCAAGAGTGGTCGAAATCGAATAAAAACCACAAGGTGCAATTCCGACCAAACTTCTGCGGGTAAATATGGTGTTTTCTAAGGGTAACGAATAAAACGTGAAGAAGTGCCAATAGAAAAAGACAGTTTCAATTCAATAAGTGCTTTTGAAATTTGATACAAATTAAAATGTCAACATTGTGGAAAGAGCTGTCTCTCTTGTATTAACAGATGTGAAAGCAAGCGTTCTAAAAACGGGGATTTCAAACAAGAAAACATTATTCTGATTATATAGTTCAATAATGTAGCCAGTGGTCGAAATAAGCCAAGCTTGGGTCGTTGTTGTATATTTATTAATACATAATAAACCTGAAATTTCGTAATTAAACAAATAACACAGAATAGACACAAATGACAAGACAATTAGACATAGACAAACATACACATTAGAAAACGAAATGAAACAGTAATACATGTATTATAATTTAGAATGACTTTAATTTATTACATTAAGTCTTACCGGGACAAACAATCCTTATGCTTAAGTATATTGCTATACAGCTATAGTTCTGACCCGTTCAAGGGCTAGGCGGAGAGTGCCAGTCCGGTATAAGATTTTGGCGGGGAAGGGTGCAGGCAGAGTTAGTCATGTGACCCTATTGTCCAGTCTTGTCATTGTCCACGTTACAGATATTAAACTCTCATACAATCATTCACTCTAAACACGTATACCAATCAAACACGCTAGTGCTGTAATTTAATATACAAATTATATACCTGGTTACATATTCCCCCTCTTCATTGAAATGGCTCCTGACATTTCACGAAATTAAACTCAAATGCATTGTGCATGAAGAGGACATATGATTTAACACTAAAATAAAACAACATAATTTCAACATAATAGAATATAGCAAAACAACAATGAAAACTCAAATTCCGCAAAATTAAGCCAATGCACGTCACCAAATGATTCAGCTGCCTCAGTCAGTCTGATCACAAAGGTGAAACATCAAAAACACTGAACACGAGATCAAAATAACAATTTACAACCCTGAACACACTAGAATCTCCCAAGGAAGATAACTTTCTCTTCAGATATTGTAAATCCCACAACAACACTAATATTACAGTTTTACATCTAATATCGGAGCAGGACCAACAACACAATAAATGGGTGATAATCATCATATCATGACACACAAATGCAAATTGGGAACCCTTAAAATTAAGAAAACAAGGGCATTAAAAACTATGAGTCATCCAAATCAAATAGTTCAGAAAATAACTGATTAATTTTTAGATCAGGGAAATTGGTGTTTTGTTTTTTTTTTTTTTTTTTTTTATAATGGTATATTTTTTTTCTACCCTGAGAGTCGGCATAAAATATGATAAGTGAATTGAATTTATAAACCCTGAAAACTGCATCATAAAATCATGAAGCATAAAAGCAGTTGACGGGATAAAAACACTACCTAGTCCAGTCTCCATAGCGATCAGGAGGTTTTCGAATTCTGGCAGTTCATCGCGGAAAAACGCGAGAGTTGCGGTTTGATAACCTAGTACTCTGTTCAACCGTGGTATCATCTACTCGACCCGATGACCTTGTCGTTTCATCGATTTCATTATCAATAATTGTCCGGTTCAAGGTACCGGTAGGTTTTGGAACACTAGAGTTCTGAAATGAATAAAACTCATGATTAGTATTGGTATCAATATTGCTAATTTCAGTTTGTCTTATAGAAGACAGTGAATTTTCTGGGTTTCTTGATGACCTAAGTACTCTGGTTGTTTTGATTTCTGAACTGCTAGAGTCAGAATCTAATTCTGAGCTGTTCTCTGATCTATCCTCATCAGAACTGTCCTCTGTACATGATCTACCAGCATCCTGACTTCTACTCTTCCTTTTCAACACTGTTACTGCAGGCATGTCAATGTTTTCAGAGGGAATGGCATTGAATGGTAACAGCATATTCCTGTGCAAAGTCTTAATGCTTTTTCCCGATTCACTTTTTACTCTAAACACAGGGATGTCTGGATTTGGAATACTCCGAATAGTGTAGACTTCAGATTCCCACTTGTCAGCCAACTTGTGTTTTCCTTGAATTCCTACTTCTCTCACAAGCACCCTATCTCCAACCTCAAGTTTGGCAAACTTGACCTTCTGGTCATAGTTCTCTTTATTCTTGTTGGCAATTCTTTTAGCTTCCTTCGATGCCAAAGAATAGGCAGATGCCATCCGATCCTTGAGTTTGGTGACATAGGTTGGATGATCTCCTTTCTCTTTGTTAATATCCATACCAAAGAAAACATCAATTGGTAAACGGGGATGCCATCCGAACATAAGATAATGTGGTGTATACCCTGTGGCATCACTCCTTGTGGCATTGTAGGCTTGAACAAGTGGTGCTATAAAAGATTTCCAATCTGCCTTTTGTTCCTCTGTTAATGTTGAAAGCATCCTAATAGAGTTTGATTGAAACGTTCTGCTGAAACATTTCACATGGGATGATAAGGAGTTGTTCGCGATTTCTTTATCCCTAAAATTTTACAAAGATGTTTGATTACTTTCGACTCAAAATTCCTACCCTGATCACTGTGAATTTTCTCTGGGAAACTGTAATGAAGAAAGAAATTTTCATATAATGCTTTAGCTGTTGTATGCGCAGTTTGATTTTTACAAGGGACAGCTTGGGCGACCCGAGTAAAATGATCGGTTATTACCAGAATGTTCTCGTATCCACCTTTCGACTGTTCCAAAGTAAGGAAATCTATACATACTAACTCCATAGGTTTGGTCGTAACAATAGGAACAAGTTCCGCTGTAGGTCGGACTGGATTTTTGCTGCAAATACATCTGCCACAGGATTCCACTTTCCGGTTGATCTCATACTCCATTCCTGGCCAGTAGTACCGTTGCTTAGCAAGCCACAATGTTTTGTCCTTACCTGGATGTCCAACATCATCATGTATGCCACGTAGTGCTACCTCTCTCAGGGACTTTGGCAATACTATCTGTTTTATCTTCTGACCATCATGTGAAGAGGTTTTGTACAAGATTCCTTCAATCAGTTCCAACTTCTTGTACACTCTGAGTAACTTCTGCACCTGCAATGGTTCCCTCTTGACACTTTCTCCCCTTGGTCTTAAACCACTTCTCATAATGTCTATAACTCGCCCAATAGCCTTGTCTTGGGACTGCTCCTGTCTCCAGTCATTGAGAGTGAATGTATCACATGAATTCATCTCATCCTCGGCCGATAAAGGAGATGCATCCATGGTTACACTCTGGCAATATGGTACAGATGCCATAACTGATAGCAGATAGCTTTCACTGTGTCATTAAAGACTACTGGTTTGCGTGACAATCCATCAGCATCGCCATTGAGGTGTCCACTCCTGTAAGAAATTCTAAAATCATAGTTAGCAAGAGCAGCTACCCATCTTTGGTTTGTAGCATCGAGTATGGCCTTTGTAAAGATATATGTTAGAGGATTATTATCCGTAATGACCTCAAACTGGTTCCCATATAAATAGTCATGGACCTTATCACACACAGCTCATTTAAGCGCCAAAAACTCGAGCTTATGTGCCGGATAATTCGTCTCATTGGGTCGGAGTCCTCTGCTGGCATACGCTATCACTCTCTTTATTCCTCCTTGGTTCTGATACAAGACTGCTCCTAAACCTTTGGAACTGGCATCCGTATGCAACTCAAAAAGCATTGAATAGTCAGCAAAACCTAATATGGGTGGAGACGTTAACTTCTCTTTTATGATGGTAAAAGCCATTTCCTCTGCATCCGTCCATCTCCATGGCACTGGTTTATGGTTCTTCCTTCCATATCTCTTCTGCTTTTTACTGGTCTTGGTTTCATGTCCACGCAATAAGTTGTTCAGTGGAGCAACAATCTTGGCAAAGTTCTCTACAAACCTTCGGTAGTACCCAATGAATCCTAGGAATTGTCGCAATTCCTTGATATTAGTAGGTCTTGGCCATTCCACCACAGCAGAAACTTTGTCTGGGTCAGTGGAGATTCCAGCCTCTGAAATGACATGTCCAAGATATGAAATTGACTGTTTGAAAAGTTCACATTTGGAAGGTTTCAGCTTTAATCCACGGTCTGCTAATTTTTGAAAAACATTTTCTAGTCGTTGACAATGTTCTTTGAAAGTTTTTGAAAATATTAAGATCTCATCTAAAAAAATTAAACATTCTCTGAGATGAAGCTCTCCCATGCATTTCTCCATTAATCTCTGGAATGTTGCTGGCGCATTTGTTAAACCAAAGCACATCGCAGTTTTATGTTTATCCTCTTCTTCGATCTCCACTTGCCAATATCCTGATCGTAAATCCAGTTTGCTAAAATATTAGCACCACTCAGAGTATCTATGACATCATCAAAACGTAACAATAACAATTTACCACCCTGAACACACTAGAATCTCCCAAGGAAGATAACTTTCTCTTCAGACATTGTAAATCCCACAACAACACTAATATTACAGTTTTACAACTAATATCGGAGCAGGACCAACAACACAATAAATGGGTGATAATCATCATATCATGACACACAATTGCAAATTGGGGACCCTTAAAATTAAGTATAAATGGCGCCCACGTAATTTTCCAACGGACCGGGACAACATCCATTCCATTTTCCTTCAATCCTCGGGGGACGGCTTAAGAAGTCCTGCACGAGCGGCAGCTGCATAACAAGGACCGTGGCAGAAGCGGTATCCATAAATGCGACACCCTGCATAGACCCAAAGAAGAGGTGATTCTGTGTATGTGTGTGTGTGTAAATTATTATATTATAGATAGTGGAGGAAAAGTGAGAGTTCTCTTTGCGTCAAGTATTTCTGGTGTTGGCGGGAAGACGCACGGATCTCGAGGCGCGGTAAACCACGGGGCTGATTCCTTCGATACGCGAGGAAATTCGAAAGCGACGAGGCCTCAGGACCGACAGGAGTCGGGTACTTTCATTCTGAAAATCAGTGTTTGTGTCTGTGATTTGTCTATTATATGTCAACTGTCTTGTCATGATTGTCATTCGTTTGTGTTGCCAAAGTCTATCTGTGTACGACTTAACATTCTTATTAGCGGGAATTCCCAGGTTTAATTTTAGAACTTCCGGAAACTATAAACAGCTGATCATTTTGGTTGAAGTTTGTTTATTTATCAAATCCTGTAAGTATTAACACCATTTTATTTAGAAATTGCTTAGTTTTTTTGTTAAAAAAAAGGATCCTATTTATCTATCAATCTATTTATTTATTTTAAAGGTTTAAAACTTTTGTTTACATATAATACATAGGCCTAATATTATCTGCAGATCAAAAAAAATTTTCTAATTTTTTTATTCATTGTGTTTACCGGGACTTGTTAAACTTTTAATGTGTCTCATTTGAAGTAAACTTTAGTATAGATAAACATTCATTTGCCCTTTAAACTATTCCCCTTGCATGAACTTCTAACAATCACACGGATTTGAGAATTTTGACAGACATTGAGCAGTTGAGGTTGTACACAAGTGTTATTTTGTTTGAATGTCTGTCTGTGCGTGCATTATTTAATTGAATATCTCTATTATTGACGTGAAACATGCGCTGCGTTTTAATTCAGTGAATTTACAGTGCTTTAAGATATTTTGAATAAGAGATACATTTCTGTGACTGGGACATTGTGGTGAAATTTTGTTGGTTTCACGGTGTATTTGTTGGACAGGTGTTTAGTGTTGTCAGTTGTAAGATGTCAAAAGTGGCTGATCAAATTAAAATGTCATTCGAAAATGCTAAAGATCAGGAAAGTTATCATGAAGGTTCTTTTCATGATGAAGACTACAAATTAAACTTTGCAGGTTATGTAAATCCAAATGCTAAACTTGAATCTGAAATGCAGAAAACAAGTACCCCTGCATCTGGTAAAGAACAAAACCCCTTGACCTTTCCCAATGTTAAGACAACTCTGCCTAAAAATCAATTTCCACCTCCTCCAGTTATCCCTTCTGACATGAGAAAAGGTGAATCAGTGGGAGGGGCTAAGTTTAAGACTTTCAATGATTCCCCCCCCCCCCCCCCCCTCAGAAAGGTTACAGTGCTTACAAAGCAGGTCCAGAAGGTAATGTTACTCAGTATTATGAAGTTACTCTTGCCCAGATACCTAGAATTCCCCAATTTTCTGGTGATGGGCCCCCACAGAAAGGTGATGTTACTTATAGAGAGTGGAAGTATGAAGTTTAATGTCTTATCAATGACCCTGAGAAAAAGAAACCACAATCATTCAGAGCATTAGAAGATCTCTTAGGGGTACAGCTAAAACTATGCTCATTCCTCTTGATGAAAAAGCTACTGTCATTGAAATTCTTGACAAACTGAATATTTTATTTGGTGAAGTGTCAAATAATGGCATGATAATGCAAGAATTTTTCAATACCTTTCAATTTGAGGGAGAGTGTGCTACATCATTTGGTTGTAGGTTGGAAAGCATGCTCCAAAACGCTATTGATAATGGGTACCTTAGCAAATCGTCAAAGAATGATTTGTTACGCCATAAATTTTGGACGTCGTTGAGTTCCGAACGCTTAAAGTCACAAACGCGTCACAAATATGATACGCTAAAGAACTATGACCATCTTTTACTTGAAATAAGAAAGGTTGAAAAAGAAATGGCCGTAAACAAAGCCCCTGCAGAAAAAGTAAGTACTGATTTCAAGAATTTCAGACTCCATCAACATGGTATAGCAGTGGAGGATGAAGTTGAGGAGAAAATCAACAAAAGAATTGAGAATTTGCAAACTGAATTAGAAGGTAAAATTGATGACAAATTTAATCAGATTTTGCAAAAGTTAGATGCTTCGAAAACTGATACTAGGCAAAGTTATTCAAGAGGAAGCAGCAACAGAGGCAATGGCAACTCAGGGAGAGGTGAGTATGGTAGGAGAAATTTTCAGAATAACAATTCATATAGAGGGAATCAATACAGAAGGCCATTCAATCCTAGAGGGCGAGGTATGAATAGGTCTAGTGTACAAAACCAGGACCCAAACTACTAGTGGTCTCTACTGATGGCCAAGCAGAGACCAGTAAAGTCAAAAGTAACGGCCAACATATAAATTGTGACATGATTAGTGAGTCAAATGAGGTTCAAGTAATCTTAATTGGTGAAAGAATGAATGCATTATTAGACAGTGGTTCTATGATAACAACTTTGTCTGAGAAAAAGTACAAAAATCTTCTAGACAAACCAGAGTTAAGAGAGTTGTCTGCCCTTGGACTGCAGATATCAGTGGCAGATGGGTCGATTCTGCAGTAATCAAAACGTGGGAGCATGTAACAGTCTTTCCGTGTTTTGGAATTCAGGACGCGCATGTCGATGCAAAACCGAAGAGACCCATCTGTTTTCCTAACTAACACTACATTAGATGAGTAATTGCTATTGGACTCTCTTATGACACCGGCTTGTAGCATTTCTTTGATATGCTCTCTAACCTCATCATACATACCAGGAGGTATTCTCCTGTATGGTAACTTAAATGGATTTTCATCCTCGAGTTTTATACTTATATAGATTTTTTATCAACATGAATTTATTCAGTCATACCCAATATCGTATTTAGTAATTTTTTAAAATCATTTTCAGTGTAATCTTGCTCACAGTCAAATTCATCACTTTCATATAACTGTTCTTTTTCTTCCTCTTCTCTCTCTAACTCAGTGTCTTACCTTTCCTGGTCTTGCCTCTGACCTGTCTCAATACCATCTCTCTCCTATCTATCTCTCACACTTTGTCCAATTCACATAACCAGACATAATCTTCAAAAGATTTGTCATGTTAAGCGACAGTATGGACATTTCTAATAGCATCAATTCCCATGTTTGGTGTGCCGTTAAGCCATGACAGTGATCCAGGATGCAATATCCCTTGGGGATTTTTGTAGAATTCTCGACAAACCTCGCCCCACATTTTCTTTTCAATCTCATCGTATTTGAGCCATGATCTGTCCACCTGCCAAAAGTTGTGGAAAACACGATGTCTTACTTCGTCTTCATACCTTTTTCTTTTCTCCTTTTCCGTATCTGTTCTGCCCTTTCCATCAGTTTTGCGCTTTTTAACAATACTCTCTGCAGTTAGATACCATACTCTGTCCCGAGTTTTTGCTTCCACCACTTTTTGCTTGATATTTCAATAATAGTAAATACCTTTGTTCTCAAACTACGTTTATCAACTAATATGAAAAATGTCCAGATTATTTGTTTTGAAACGCCCCCTCTACCGCTTCAGGTTTCAATACACATCCAAAAATTGAAAGTCGACGGAGATTTTGCATTGCATCAGCCATTAATATGCCCGGATGATAATGTTAAAAAATTGCGCGATGCATTCCGAGTGTATTCCGAATGGAGAAAAGATGTCAACATTTTCCATTACAAATCTCCGTAAGAAAATTGTTTACTTTCATGTGAAATTTCTTGAGTAAAAAGGGATAATTGTTCAATGAGGATATCTTGGATATATTCCCTTTCATCGATTTCAGTTGTATTTCTTTCACAGGTATGTGTATTTTTATTAAAAATCATCAAAAATTGAATGAAGCAATAACTTGAGACAGACAATAGTACTCAGCATGGCGGAAGTACACAATGACAAAAAGTAAGATTTAGGTAAATTTAGTTACACAAAACAGAATATGTTCAAAATTCACCTAAATGTTTAAATTAATAACTATATTGAACAAAGTTAGTTTTAAGATATATAATTTTGAAATTATTTATTCTAATTTTATTTTTTTTCCCGATTCAATAATAAAAAAGTTATTTTGTTAAATCTCGTTTTACACACGGCCGCCAAAAATTGGGATAGACAACTCGGTCGCTTTTGATTCGGATTGGCGTAGCCCGATGCAGTATGATATCTCATACTGCATCGGGCTAAACCAATCCGAATCAAAAGCGATTCGGACTATCGAACAGGCGTTAATTTCGCACACTGATAAACTGTTTTGAATTAAAAGCAATATGAGCTGCAATTTTCATGCTGAAATTCTGTTTAAGGAAAATGTTATTTACTACTAAATGACTAAAATTACCGTGGTTTTTAAATGTCTGTTGGCCCTATTTTTGTGAAAAAAAGCCAATAAGAAGCTTGAATTGAAGTTAAATTAAAAAATTGTCGGTCTGTACGAAAATTGAACTGCTATATATTCCTTAGAAGAGAAATCTTTGACAAAAATATATGATATTTTCAAAACTTTTTTATCCGTAAACTTTTAGTTACATGCAAACTTCTATAAAAGAAAGTTTTTGCAGCAAAAAAAAATTCTAAAAAATACAGCTCATATTGCTTTAACTAAGGTCGAAATTGACCGGTGGTCGAAATTAGCCCGGTGTACCTTACCTATAACTGATCAATATAAATGTGAAGTTTTAATGTTTACATCAATTGTAAAGCTTCAGTTTGCCTCTTTAACAACTTATAGAACAAGTTAATAAGCCCTGTTATGCACTTAAATCAAGTATGCATGTACCTGGAAATAATAACATTTCAGTTCAAGTGTAACTTAAACTCTACCATTCAATGATTGTAACAGTTATAACACATGGATCTGAAATGTGGATCACAGACTAAGATATAAAATCTTCAGTATGTTATACATTTGAAAAAATTCAAAATCATATAATCAAAAATATTCTAGGTATACACAGAAAAGCATCAGTTTTAGAAGTCAATGTTGAAATAATTTCTTCTTCTCTTTACTATTTATGAAATGAAAAAAGTTTAAATACTATATTAGACTAAGAAATATTGTCATTGAATCAATTACCACATATAATAATACACTTTTAGTCTGCTCTCAAAGAAGACAAAAGAGTTGGCTTTGAAAAAGAGTTATACTTCATGGTAAAGCAAGATTTTTTATCCTCAACAAAACTTGACATCGTAAGATATTTCCCATAAGGATTTGAGGTTTAAGTTGAATATTAAAGTCTACAGTGTATAAATTGCAAGTTTACAAAAAAGTTTCCCTTGAAAAAGCATGAAAGATGCCAGCTAACAAAATTAAAACTTTCGTTGTAGTGTACTTGGCCATCAACACTAACTCGATCGTTTCTCGATATCTCCTGCGATATGATGAAAACTGTTTTCACGCCGTAGCAAGAATCCCCAACTGTGTGGGTGCTGTGGAAGGAACTCTTATTCCCATCAAAGGCATGAGCGGGCTAGAGGAGCCTGTATAAATATGCAGGAAAAGCTTTCGCACCTTAAATATATGGGCGGTGTTGGACGCTAGGATCAAGTTATTTTACCAATAACTGAACACGTCTTGGCAAATCGATTCGAATTCCTGTATATTAATTCATAAAATCACATTTGTTCTGACATGTACATTTATGAATTTTATCAAAAGATTCCTACATCTCAACGCATGCATGCTTTCCGGGATCCTCCCATGATGCTTTGTTTTATCCAACTCAGGACTTTAAACACGAAAGACAACATTACCCAAGGGAGGATGGTTACTCGAGGACTCCAGGTACCCCTTGAAGGACTGGCTAATCACACCCTTTGCAACTCAAAGGAACGATAGGGAACGCAAGTTCAATGACGCATACGTGCGAATTAGGGTGGTTGCTGAAAGGGCATTTGGTGTCCAAAAATCTAGATTCAGGTACAACATGTTCTATCTTAATGTTGTCCGCTTCTCAGCTATGTTCGATACATGTAGCTTTAAAATATCCGAAAACTTATTATTCGTACCATCGGTTTTGTTTTTATATCAAATATTTGGCACACATGATAAAATAACCCATGGCCTAGTGGTATCACGAAGGTATTTAAAAGTACAAAAGATATAAAGTATGCGGCTATTTCATTTAAATACTTGTACCGAATATCTAATGATTTTCGTGTTTTTGCTTTTTTCGAAATACCTTCTAGAATGAAAATTAATGATTACGAGAATGATCATCATTAGGGCCCCGCAAGGATTTGCGGGTGCCCTATAGTAATCACTCTGTGCGTCTCTCTGTCTGTCCGTCTGTCACTCTTCCGTCCACAAATTTTCTGTTTTTTTCTAATAACTTTTTTTTATGGTTGCCCAATCAAGTTCAAATTTGGTATGGTAGTTCAGTAGGCGGAAATACATATTTAGATGCTAAGTTTGGTTCTCTGTGTCTTCTGGTTTGGAGCTGGGGTGGTGGGGTAGATACCTTAACTATGCATAAGAATGAATGGGCAAAGAGAGATAACTGCTGAGAATGTTACCATTGTATACTAGGAATGCTGTGCAATATTTGTCCTTTGGGATTAATTAACCTTCCACAGGAAGAAAATCTTAAGCTTTATCTGTCACATTGAGATTAATTACTGCACTGCCTGTGTCTGCATATGAACTTTGTTTTGAAGTTAAGGTCAATTTTGAATGATGTGTAGTATTGTGTACATTCTTTGAAATATGGATTTAAAATATAATCATACTTTATTTTGGTTAAAATACCGTACACAATGATTTATGATTATTTTATTGAATTCTAAAATCAAGATATATATAAAGATATCCTTTTCCATTATTTTATTTTTTAAATTATTTATTTTATTTTTTTCTGCCTTAATGCTGTTAATTTTAACAGGTAATCAGATAATAACCCCATTCTGTCATTCTGAAAAAACAAATCTTATTGTAAATTTAGATGAAAAGGATGAGAGAGTAGAACAATTAATCCCCTGGGATTAATTATCTTGCCTGCTGCAGAAAATTTAGAGGCTTATCTCTATCTGTCATATAAAGATTAATGAACACCTTGGTCTGCAACTGATGTTTGTTTTGAAGTTGAGGTCAACCCTGGGTGATACAATGTATTTGCATTCACTGAAGGCTTGCATTTTATAAAACACCTGTTTAAATCTTTTTTAAATACACATTTAATTTAGTTTTTTTATAAGACATGAGGTTATCCCTGTTTTATGCAGATACAAGGTTACTATATAGAGTTTTTGGATATTCGGGAATTTTCTTGAAATTTTAAAAATACAGTTGTTACTTATTATTTTCATATTTTTTTTTAACCACCTTATATACATTGCAGTTCTTTACATCTTATGCCGGGCATTTATTTTTCATCATTGTTAATATAAAGAGGATGGAATTCAAAGTTTTTTTTCTTATCTATATTAATTGTCATAGCGGGGCCCTTCCTGACTGGTTAGTTTTCTAGTTTTTACCCTTTTCGAACAAGGTGGCTTCAGTTCTCAGGAGGATCTTGCAATTCTCCCCTCTAAAATGCTCCAGGGTTATTGAGACCTGGTTCAGGCTCCACAGCATGGCCATCGACTAAAGGGTTCCACCGAAGGAAGGGAATTGTAAACGTTAACCACAACGCTATCTGCAATGACATTGCACCAGCTACAGCTCAACAAATAAGACAGTGTATTGCAGAACTTTTAAGAAAATCATTATACATTATATTTCCAGTTAAGCTTACAATGCTGTAGCAATGCTTTCAAGTGCAGCTGCTTTCCTTGTTTCGACTGCATTCATCTGTCTCTTAACTTCTACCAGCCTCATCAGAGCTTGATATCCTATGTTCGTTGAGCTACATCTCAACAAATAAGACAGTGTATTGCAGAACTTTTATGAAAATCATTATACATTATATTTCCAGTTAAGCTTACAATGCTGTAGCAATGCTTTCAAGTGCAGCTGCTTTCCTTGTTTCGACTGCATTCCCCTGTCTCTTAACTTCTACCAGCCTCATCAGAGCTTGATATCCTATGTTCGTTTTTTTCCTAGCTCTAAAAATCACATTCTATTACATATCGCCTTTCGGCTCTACGAGGGTATCATGTAGCATTATCTCCGAGTGCAGCGAGGCGTTACTCAATTCAAAGAAGTTAAAAAATGACCTGTGTGACGTAAACACACCTGTGGTCAGTGGTATATAAAGCACAGCTCCACGTGCCGAAATCATTCTTTTTCTCTGAGCGGCGTGTGTTTATACCTGTACAACAGGTGAACATCTTATAACGGTGTGTATTAAAACTTAGAACGTTGTTCAGGTTTCTTGTCTTGTTTTCTGCTGTAAAACAGCTACCTTATTTAATTTTATGTAACGTTATACTGGTAAGGTAAGTTATTACAAAGTTGGGTACTTTACCGTAATGACGGAAAATCAGGACGATGTCCTGTCGTTCATGGGAAGCGACCATGAGAATTACTCAGACATAGATGAATTGTTTGGCGATAAACCCCGGACACGAAGTGTTACGGAGGACACAATAACAAATGCAACAAATAAAAGAACTAGAGGAATGAAGCGCAAAGCGCAGACCTCATGTTCAGCGAGTGCAAGTGCACCGCCACCACGGGTGACAAAACAATCTAAAAAGTCAAAAACTCAGTCTGAATGTGTTCAAGAATTTAATGTTGACGAGCTAAAAAATCAATTAGGAATAGATAAAATCTTACAATCTATTTCCTCACTCACTGACACTGTAAAACAGTTGGGTAGTTCCAATAGTATGGCACGTAATACGTGCAATGTAAATGACATGCGGTCCACCGAAACTACGGTGCGCACTTCGGGTAATAATTCTCCCGGTAATTTCACACAAAATGTACCCAATAGACCGCTAAGAAATTTGGTAAACATACCTGATTATGATTCACGACAGACTCTTGGCGAAACCCCTGATGATTTTGACTTTGATTTTTCTTATTTGAATGATCAAGTTTCTCCCTCTATTGAAGGTGTTGACCCTCAAGAAAGTTTTAAGGGGATTTTAAATGATGAATCAATTCAGATAACAATTGATAACAATGATTGGGATATCCCACAATTAAATGCAAATGAAAAAACTGGTCCAAAAGTAAATGAAGCACTTGGAAAAGCTGTAAATGCAGCCATCTCTATTAAAAGTAGCAAAGAAAGCATGGTTGATTTAGAGAAAAAATATGACAGACCAGAAAACTGTAATTTATTGAAAGTTCCCCGTGTCAATAAAGAAATATGGGATGCCATGAATAAGCAGGCCCATTCAGATGATCTCACTTTGCAAGTAATTCAAAAATCTTTAGCCACGGGTATGATACCTTTAGTACAGATGGCTGATATGCTTGTAAATAAAAAAGAACTTGAGCCTCACGTTTGTAAAAAGATGTTGGCTGATTCAATAAGTATGCTTGGCAATGCATTCTACAATGTCTCTATGAAAAGAAGAAATGAAATAAAAAATGTTTTGAATTTTCGATATCGCAAAATTGCTTCTTCTGAAATCCCAGTTACTGATCACTTGTTTGGAGACAATTGTGTCTCTAAACTCAAAGAAATGGGTGATATTACTAAGCAACCAATTGGAATGAAATCGAACTATGATACAAAATTTAAAAATACAACTCAAGCAAAAAACTACATGTCAAACCAAGGGTATCAACCCATCCAAAACCCATACAGAGGCAAAAACCGCCAGTATTCATCATACCCTTCCCAGAGAGGCAGAGGTCAAAGGGGACAATTCCAGTACAGAAATGCAATGAAAAAGCAGTACAGTTACAACAAGTAAAGGTGAGAAAACTGAATAAACCTTACTGGAAAAAATTTACAAAAGACCAATGGATATTAGATATAATTGAACCAGGTTATAAAATTGAATTCTTTCAACAACCTCTTCAAACATTCTTTCCGAAACAAATTCAATTTAATGCAGTAGAATCTGAAATGGTATCAAAAGAAGTAAAACAGTTGGTTGATAAAGGTGCAATTGAAGAAGTAAAAGATATTTCGGATGCTTTTATTTCAAATATTTTCCTTGTACCTAAAAAAGATGGTAATCTCAGGCCAATCATAAACCTATAATATTTAAATGAATTTGTTGAATATTATCATTTCAAACAAGAAAATTTGACATATGCTTTAGAACCGATTCAGAAAAATGATTATCTTACTTCAGTTGATTTAAAGGATGCATATTTTAGTGTCAGTGTTCACCCAGACTACAAGAAATTTCTAACTTTTTCTTGGAATGGAAAATTTTACAGATTTGTAGTACTACCTTTCGGATTAACATCATGTCCGAGAATACTTACAAAGATATTGAAACCTGTATATGCATTTTTTAGGGAAAATGGCATAAGATGTTGCTATTATATTGATGATTCCCTGATCATGAATCAAACATTTTCTACATGTCAAGAACAAACAAATATAGTTATGTCAGAATTAAACAATCTTGGCTTCACAATAAATGATAAAAAATCTATAACCATTCCTTCACAGAGAATTGTTTTCTTTGGAGTTATAATTGATTCAGTTGAATTCAAAGTTTATTTGACAGATGAAAAAGTTGAAAAGATTTTAAGACAAAGTCAATTAATTTTGTCTAATCCAAGAATTCAAATCCGGCAATTGGCCTCATTGATAGGTTTATTGGTTCATGCTTGTAATGCAGTTTTCGAAGGACCTTTGCATTACAGGACTTTAGAAAGAGATAAAGATCAAAATCTAAAATTGAATGGTGATGATTATAATTCTTTCATGACTTGTTCTGTTGAAAGTATTAATGAGATAAAATGGTGGTGTAGAAATATACAATCTCTAAATGGAAAAGATATTAGATCAAGACCAATTGATTTTTGGGTTGAAACTGATGCATCCTTGCAAGGTTGGGGTGCTAGATTTGAAAATAAAATGACAGGAGGTAGATGGGCATATTCGGAATCATCATATCATATCAATTTTTTAGAATTAATGGCCGTGTATTTTGCACTAAAATCATTTTTCAAAGAATACAGTTCAACACATATTTGTTTCAAAACGGACAATACAACAGTTGTTTCGTACATTAACGCAAAGGGTGGCATGCATTCAAACCAACTTGATGATCTTTCAGTAAAAATATGGAATTGGTGCATAAAAAGAGAACTCTTCATTTCTGCCCAATATTTGCCCGGATGTGAAAATATTTATGCTGATTTACTTTCTAGGCAATTTGCTGATTCTACGGAATGGATGTTAAAACACGATATTTTCGTGAGAATTTGTAAACAATTTTTTACTCCAGACATAGATCTTTTTGCTTCTCGTATAAATAGACAAATGAGAAAGTTTGTTTCTTGGAGTTTTGATCCTGACGCTTTTCATGTTGATGCTTTCACTTTATCTTGGTCAAACTTATGTCCATATATTTTTCCACCTTTTAAATTAATTGGTAGGATAATTAATAAGATTTTAGAAGATAGAGTTAGACAGGCAATAATTATTGCTCCGTTATGGAAAACTCAAACTTGGTTTCCGCAACTTATGTCTGTTTTGATTTCTATTCCTGTTAGAATTCCTCGACACAAGGATCTCTTAGTGATGCCACACTCAGGAGAGCTACATCCACTCCGCAAGATAACTCTAACCGCCTGTCTTGTATCAGGAGATCCCTCTATGACAAAGGACTGGCAAGATTCGATAGTGACATCATCCTTGCTTCCTTACGTCCGGCCACAAACAAACAATACCAATGTTGCTGGCAAAAATGGATACTTTGGTGTTCTAAATGGAAAACCAATCCCTTTTCAGCCTCTGAAGAAATAGTTGTAAAATTTTTGATTTCTTTGATGAGTAATAAAGTTTCATATTCTGTTGTGAATACTCATAAATCAATGTTGATTAACACTTTGCCATATTTTGGTGTTTTATGGGTTAAGGAACCATTATTACTTCCAAAATTAATGAAAGGATATTTTAATTTGAATCCAAGTAGACCAAAAGTGAGAACATCATGGGATGTATCAAAGGTTTTGTGTTTTTTGCGCAATTTAATGCCAGTACATGAAATATCTTTACGTCTGTTAACTTTTAAATTAATAGCTCTTATTGCGCTTACAACAGCTTCAAGGGCCCAGACACTTTTGGCTCTTGATTTGAGATATATGTCAGTGTTTGCCGATAAGGTTATTTTTCAAATTCAGAAGTTATTGAAGACATGTAAACCTGGGACTCCTGTACATAGAGTTGTTTTACATAAATTTTCTGATAACAGACTTTGTGTGGTTTCCACGTTACTTGAATATCAGAACCAAAAACGATAGAAAATCATCTACATTATTTGTTTCCTACAAAACATTCAATCCTGTTTCAACATGTACGTTAGCAAGATGGCTGAAAAATGTCCTAGAACTGTCAGGAATCAGGAACTTTACTGCACATTCCTTCCGTGGAACTTCCGCTTTGGTGGCTTATTCGTCAGGCGTATCGATAAAAGAAATTATGGATGCAGCAAATTGGTCCTCATCAAAGACATTCTTTAAGTTTTACTATAAAGAAGTGAATATAGCTGGATGTGATTCTGATGGACATTTTGCGAATACAGTGTTAAATAGATAAACAATTGACTGTTTGATGATGGTGTACTATTTTTACATTGTTGATAAAATCAATTAAAATTGTAATAAAAAATTACTTATTGTAATGTTATGATATGTATGAATTTTGATATTGATTAAAATGTGGTTTATTTCGACTTTTTTATTTTATGTTTAAAAAATTATTGAATTTTTTGAAATAATGTCTTTATTCTAAATTTTTTGTTTGTGACCAACTCTTTAAATATGCTACATGATACCCTCGTAGAGCCGAAAGGCGATATGTAATAGAATGGACCCTCCTCCAAGCATCCTTTAGGATGTAAAGGATGAGGGTCATTCTATGTAATGAGCCTGAGGCTCAAGAGGGTATCATGTACCCAACCCGAATTGATAAAACTTTGAGGAAAATTACCCTCCCAATTTATATTTTTGGTTGTCACAAACAAGCTTTCAAGAATGATTTCGGCACGTGGAGCTGTGCTTTATATACCACTGACCACAGGTGTGTTTACGTCACACAGGTCATTTTTTAACTTCTTTGAATTGAGTAACGCCTCGCTGCACTCGGAGATAATGCTACATGATACCCTCTTGAGCCTCAGGCTCATTACATAGAATGACCCTCATCCTTTACATCCTAAAGGATGCTTGGAGGAGGGTCCATTATTTTTATCTAAAAACGGAAATGGTTGAAGGGTTTACATAATTCTAATTAAAAAATAAGCATATAAAGATTTAGAAACTGAATATCTTCTAACGAATAGTTAACGAATTGTTTTTTTTTCTATTACACAATCCTACATTCAATTTTATAATTATATGCATGTAAATATTTCACAACCGTACAATTACAGACGTTTTGAATTTCATCAAAATAGCAATTGAATTGAGAGAGAGAGAGAGAGAGAATTAAAAAATTCTTTTCTTCATAATTAGTGGTCTCATTTTCACAATTAGTTTATTTTTTGCTTATTAATGTCCATTAGTCTTTATGTTCTACCGTTTTAAAAAAATCATACATTAAATATCAGATATATAGTCAATGAACAATCCTGTTGTATTTTTGTTTTGTTATGCACCTTCATTTATATTTATCCAAATATTATTTATAATTTACAATAGGTAAACCAAATACGTATTTATTTTCTAACTTGCATTTAAAAATCATGCTTTGTGCTTCAGTCTTTGATTCTGTTGAAGATGGATTTTTTTTTTAATTTCAGTATTCATTTGTTTCACCATTGAGACTTGTGCTGAAAAATCAGTTCAATCTGCTGAGCAACAAGCTCAAGATTCAACAGCACATTCTTTTAGGTACAGTCGTTTTACCGGTAACGAATCAGTATGCGGTTTCGTCGTGTATGCGACTATTATTATCAGAATTCCAAATGTTTTTATTTTTTGTTTAAATCACGTTTCTTTGTCGTACTTAACTGTAGTATCAAACTTCCGAAAATATAAAGGATGAATTACGGAGACAGTAATTTCAACACCCCCTCCATTTTTCTAGTTTCAAATTCGTTTTCCAGTATCGAATCAAGCGCCCTCTATAACTTCTGACCGAATATTTTGAGGCGAATTAATTTCAAAAATATACTAGAGGTACATGTTAATAGACTTATAAATGAAGAAGGAAAACCAATGGTGGGAATATGTCATTTAAACAAATAATATGATCGTTATTTTTATCATATCGTTTTCCCGTCAAATTGAAACTTGACTTGAACAGTTTTCATTTGCGTTACTTTATGAAATTGAATTTTCATGAAAACACTTTGTAATAGTAATTGATGATACGTAGTTGCCATTTTCATTTGTTTTGCCCGTATATCTATCAATATATCCAGCCAAATAATACTTCTGTCCCAATGAACCGAAACAAGGAAAACTGCAGTATCAAGCAAAGTTTGGTCATGTTTCAGCATGCCAATGTATCCTGTTTCTCTGAGAGGACTTTCCATAATATTCATCAATATTACCTTGTTCCAGCTGAAAGGGTTGGATAGCTCACCAAGATGCCTTATTTGATTTAACAAGATATCTGTGAGCCAATGCTCACTAGTGATACCCCCGCTCTGATGTGAATATGCAAAATAAGCAAAGTCGACATTTAACAGAAAGCTGGCATCCTATTGGTACAGAAATATATCCCACAATATGGCATGCCTAAAAAAATAGTGTGTTAAAATTTCAAGCATCTGCGATAAACAGTTGCTGAGAAATCTTTGACGAAAATTTGTTTGAAAATTTTGGTTAAAAAATAAGCAAAGTCGTCATTGAACAGGAAGTTGACACCCGATTGGTACAAAAATATATCCCACGATATGGCATGCATATACAAATATTGTGTAAAAATTTCAAGCATATGCAATAGATATTTGCTGAGAAATCTTTGACAAAATTTTGTTTGAAAATTTTGGTTCAAAAATAAGCAAAGTCATCATTTAACAGGAAGTTGACGTCCGATTGATACAAAAATATATCCCACAATAAGGCATGCCTATATAAATAGTGTGTTAAAATTTCAAGCATCTGCGATAAATAGTTGCTGAGAAATCTTTGACGGAAATTTGTTTAAAAATTTTGGCTAAAAATAAACAAAGTACTCATTAAACAGGAAGTTGACGTCAGATTGGTACAAAAATGTATCCCACGATATGGCATGCCTATACAAATACTGTGTAAAAATTTCAAGCATCTGCGATAAACAGTTGCTGAGAATTCTTTGACAAAAATTTGTTTGAAAATTTTTGCTAAAAATAAACAAAGTCGTCATTTAACAGGAAGTTGGCGTCCGATTGGTACAAAAATATATCCCACGATATGGCATGCCTTAACAAACACTGTGTTAAAATTTCAAGCATCTGCGATAAATAGTTGCTGAGATAAATGCGACAGAAATTTTTGTTACGGACGGACAGACAGACAGACAGACGGACGGCCGGACGGACAGACACACAAGGGTTAAACAGTATACCCCCTCTCCTTCGGAGCGGGGGTATAATAAGACGACAGAATGAAGCTTTAGTTGCTGGAGGAGATGCTAGGTGTTGTTCGCCAGGACACACAGCCAAATATGGGTCATACAGTCTTATGGATCTGGAGCTGGGACAAATCCTTGATGTTCAGCTTATTCAGGTAAAAAAAAATGTTGCTTGAAAAGCTTTGTTATTTGCTCAAGAGATGATAAAAAATTTTAATTAGTTTAACACTTATTTTTCTCATTATACCTGCACTTTCTAAAGAAAGTTCGGGTATATTGTTGTTACCCTGTTCCGTCCGTCCGTCCGTCTGTCACGTTTTACTTTCTCAAACTGCTCTTACATCTTATAAACCAGCAAACTCAACTCTTGGGAGTTTGATTTGAGGTATCATGTTGTTTTGTAAAAAGGTATTCTCTGCTAGTCCTGGGGGTCAAATAATTGGTAAAAAATGACGTTTTTTTCACAAAAAATCTTTCTCGAACTCCTCCTACATTTTCAACAGTAGACAAATCATCTCTTGGAATATGTTTAGGATATCCTATAGATGCGCGATAAAGTTTCGGAATTTTCAATTTTGTCCTGGGGTCATTTAATGGCTGAAAAATGACGTTTTTTAACAAAAAACTGGTTTCAAAACCGTGTGGTGTCATATTGTGATCATAGTGTGATCATGTTCCAGAATTTTTTGTTTATTAAGGGGATCAGTGCGCAACAAAAAATGACGTTTTTTTTGCAAAAAAAGTATTGTTCCCAGAACTCCTCTTACAACTTTTGGAGTAGCTACGTCATCTCTTAAGATATAATTGGAGCTGTCCTATAGATGTGCAATAAGGTTTTAAAAAGTAAATTTCATCCAGGGAGTCATATAGTAGCAGAAAGTTGACGTTTATCACCAAAAAAAACCCCCATTGATCCAAGAGCTCCTCTTGTGGTTTAATGGATAGGCACATCATATCTTGGGATATGATAGGGACTGTTCTATAGATGTGCAGTAAGGTTTTAAAAATTTAAATTTCATCCAGGGAGTCAAAAAGTAACAGAGAATTGACGTTTATCACTTCAAAAAAACATAGATCCTAGAACTCCTTTTATGATTTAATGGATAGACACATCATATCTTGTGATATGATAGGAACTGTTCCATAGATGTGCATTACACTTTTGATAAATTAAATTTAACCCTGAGGCCCATTACCTACATACCTTTTGATGCCCTTTAAGGATCAAGAACATATATGGTTACTCAGTGACTCAGGTGACCTAAAAATGGGGAGCCAATATACTCGATATTATATCCAAAAGGCAGAAAAGGTGCTGGTATTCCAAAGGAAGTAAAAGTTCAGCAAACCAAGTAAACTCTTTAAGATTAAGTTTTGTAATTTGTTTCTATAAATTTTACAAAATATACCATTATTCTATTATTATCTTTAATTTTGAGCCCATATATTTGTTTTCAGATTATGTACTAGTATTGATGGAAGAAGTGGTCAAAGTGAGACTTGAGTTGGGTTCCTACCAAAATTCCAGTAGTAATCGGGAGGCTGCCATGAGGAATTACCCAGCTCCAATGGCAGACTCCTATCAACACGTCCCAAAGACTGAGCTGGTTGAACGCCACATCTGTCGTTTTAACAAAAAGTGAAGATAATCAAAAAACTGAAATGAATATAATTGTAATGTAATGTTCTTAACTTTCTTAAAATCATGCCATTTTAAACAAAATTTGTTAAATTTATTGTTGGATATTCTATTTAAATCCAGTTTAGAAGACTTTACAAACAATATTATTTTATTTCAAATGCCAGTGAAAGTGATAACCAGGTAAATGTAAATACATGTACACTGTACCTAGTAACTCCCTGATGGGTACTTAAAACGACAGTATTGTTGGGAGGGAAAAGCAGTTCTAATCTTGTTAACAACACAAGATGGCAGAATCCTCCTGTTGTTTTACCCCAGTCGCTGCCAAATCCACCGAACAAAACGTCGATATGCTAGGAGTCTGTAAACCCTGAAATTACAAACATGTTCCGTCATTATTTTAATTGTACTGAATATACAATGTAACTGGCTGTCTACTAACAATTAAATGACCCCTTTAGCTAATATCTAGATTTAATACCTTCATTAATATGAAAATAAAAACACAAAATTTAATTAATTTAATTTGGAATATTCTATAATATTTATTGTTTCTATTGTACATGTAGATCAAAAATGTGATAGTGGGATATTTACTTGTGTATTAACTCATTTTCTTCCAAAGGTCCATTTTCATGTAAATATTCATAAGAGGATGTTTCCAAGACCCATCTGTTAAGGCAATTGGCAACAAATCCCTCATGTTCTGTGATGCACTTGACACTGGCCTCCTATATTCTAGACTCTATAGCAGTATAAAAATTGCAGCACTTGCACTCTCTTGCAGTAGGCATAATAGTGCAATTTTCACTGGAACACTTGCATTACAAAACGAATGTACCCTTCCAACCCCCAATCTTTTTCGATCTCGTTTCATCCCCCCCCCCCAATGGATACTGTTTACTGTAATCAGCGATATGTATACGTCAGTAATTTAATTTAACAAATTTTTTATTTCATTCTATTTCATTTACTTAATCATTATTTATTTTTATCCAGTAGATTTACGGTATTTAGATGCATTTACCAGTCCAAGTCTTAAGGTATATTTTCATTCTCCGTTGGGTCTTCGTCGTCGATTTGCGACGGCTCCGAGTCACTGTCTTCATTAAAAATATGTTGAGACGGTTCTTTTCGTCGTATAGGTTCGTATTGATAAAGCTGTACATTTAATTTAAGGCATATGTCTATTTCTGGTATACTTTCGTCCGAGTCACTTTCGTTGGATTCGAAATCAACGCGCGACGCCATGTTCCACTAAAGGGCAGATAACTCGTTTCAAACTTTTTACCTGCTCTTTGCGTTTTCGTTAATTTCTACCTGTGTATCAATAAGGTGACAAAAATAAAAGTGTGGTAATTTTTATTTTAACGTAAACTTACTAAAAACACATTCTTATAAAAAAAAAATAGAAACCGTTTCAGTTGGCCTTTAATACTTCATGCTGATCCAATACAGGACTAATAGGAAGGATAGTACTGTCCTTAGGGAGCTGCTTCCCCGCCTGTAGAGACTGAATTTCTGGTCCATACCTCTCCTTCTGAATTTCTCTTACAATGAACTGTTCGGTTTCTGAAGACAAAGCGCAGATCTCATCCTTCAGATCCCCACCCTGTCGTTTCTTTCTAATTTTACGTTTCAGAAGGAAATGACGAATACTAGTACCTCCCATTCTGAGAATTTCAAGAAAACGTCCGAGATAGACGATTCGTGTGGTTTATCAGTTGTTTTCAGGGTTTCAATTTCTGGTCTGATCTCTCTGTCCTCGTCTGCATTGATGAGATCGAACGTTTCTCCGGTGGGCTGAAGTTCTGTCTTGAGGAAATCTGGTCCCCTTAGCCAAAGGCTATTCTGTAGTGCTGCTGGTTCTAGACCTCTAGTAGCAAGGTCTGCCGGATTTTGGTTGGTGGGAACATAATGTCACTGTTCTGGGTTGCTAGAGTGTCTGATTTTTGCCACACGGTTGCTGACATAGACGTAAACAGACTTTGATGATGAAAGCATTTCTCTGAGGAGAAGTTTTATCTGGATGACAACAGGAGCTGCAAACCCAATAGGATCAAAGACACTATTGATCATTGACAACACACCTCGACGTGTGTAAGGCTTTGGTTCTGATGATAACTGGAATTTCATAGTGTCAGCTGAAGTGTCCCATGAAAGGCCAAGAACTCTCTGCATGGGTAATTCGTCAGATCCAATATCTAAGTTCTTTAAGTTAGATGCCAAGTCATTTGAGTCAAACTGTTCCAACACTGCTTTATTGTTAGAAGCAATCTTGTGCAGTCTTAGACGGCCTCCTTTATAGAGTGCGCGTTGCGTTTGTTTGATGAGCTTCACTGCTTGTTCTGTAGTTTCACACGAGGTTATACAGTCGTCAAAATAAAAATTGTCATTGTTTTTCACATCTAGATTAGCACCTTCCACACATTTCCTCAAACCTTAGGTGGCGATCGCTGGAGAAGCTGTGTTCTCAAATACATGGACAGTCATCCTGTAATCTATAAAGGGTTTGGAAGGGCCGTTTCCTTCATGCCATATGAACCATAAGTAGTTCCTGTGTCCTTCGAACACATAAAAGTTGTAGAACATTTGTTCCACATACCGTAATTGCGTAGTAAGATGCCTAACAGGCTGTTGTGTAAGGGTGTTCCCTTCATTAAAACGTCGTTGAGAGAAGAACTGTGAAATTTGACTGCAGAGTCAAAAACCACTCGGACACTATCTGGATTCTCCGGATGGTAAATGCTGAACAAGGGTAAGTACCAATGTTCGGTTTTCTCATCTACAGGGGAAGCAATTTCAGCATGACCATTATCGAACATCTTTTGCATAAACTCCAGGGTATGTTGCTGCTTGTTTGGATCTCGTTTTAGACCCATGTCAAATGATTTGGCTCTTTTGAGTGCTTGCTCCCTGTTGTTGGCTAAAGGAGTCAATTCGACCGGAAGGGCAAAGGGGCTGTCCACCTTCCGCTGCTGTCTTTGGCAAAATTTGATCCATTACTTCAATGAACCTCTTGTCTTCAATGGAAAGTCCTATGGTTTCATCCGAGCTGGTTTTCTTAAAGAGCGGCTCTGATTTCGTGTTCACACTAAGAAGACTTTAAAAAGGTTCAAAGTGTGTTGAGCGCCCATTGTCTAGGATAACTGTCTTAGTAACACAAACGCTGGTGGGCGGATGTAGTTTCCCGAGACTGGTTTCTCCTATAATCACCCACCCAAGCGGAAGTTTCTGAGCATACGGAAGGCCATTATCACCAATGCGATGAGCCAAAACGTGGTGTGCATCAATAAGGTCTCTTCCAATCAGGAGTTCGATGTCTGCGTCTGGTTGGAGTTTTGGGATTTTATGGGCTATATCACGGATATGTTGGAACTGTCTGGCAACGTGTGGTGACGGAATTTTATCTCGGTTGTTTGGGATGCTGTCACATTCGATGAGTTCTGGAAGAGTGAGGCGGAATTCATAACCAATGCTTTCCACAACATAATCACTAGCAGTACGACCTGATGTTCTGAACTTTCCTGAACATGAGGATAGAACATATTCCAGTGCTGGAGTGTGTTCCATAAATTTGTCAAAAAAGGAGGAGGAGGCCAAGGAACGATTGCTTTGATCATCTATTAGAGGATACAAAGTTCTTGAACAATGTGGGCAGTCTGTAGGGTACACGTTGACCAGGACGATCTTGGCACATGATCTGCTGGTGTCTGCTATAGTCCCACATACTTGAGTACAAGCGGTATTTACACTGTTGTTCATTCCCTCCCCTCCATGAGCTTCCATCGCTTTCGATCGAGTTTCATGATCGTCTTCATGTAGAGCTGATGGGTGTTTGTCACTTTTGCACACTACACATTTCACAGTCTCACGACAGTCTCTTCTGAATTGTCTCTGAGGGCCGCAGCAATAAAAACACAATTCGTTTTTCTTTAAGAATTCTTTCCGTTCGGTGATGGGCTTGGCTCTGAAGGAGCGACACATGTTCAAAGAGTGATTAGTACCATGGACTGGGCAAGAGTCAGGCATCCTGGGAGAACTGTAGTATGATGGATGAGTCTCCATCTCGGTTTTCCTGGCTGAAACTTGCAATGGTCTTGTTGTTGGTCTGTTTCTATGATGAGCTGATTCTGACTCATTGACTTTCTCGTAGACGAAGCTAAGGTCATTTCTGACTTTGGCTGTATTGTGTATATACTTGAAAAAAAAAAACAGAAAATGGCGGATAAGGTACATTGTTCGCCGATTTGTATTTAGTTGCCCCTGTTGTCCACCTCTCCTGCAAGTTGGTAGGGAGTTTGGCGACTAGTGGGTTGGCTCCAGAAGAGGAATTATAGTAAGCAAACACAGTTACATAACTTGGATATCTCATGATGGATTCAATTTCGGCCACTATGTCTGCTAAGTCAAACAGTTGTTTTTTGTCATTGTTTGATAATTTAGAAAAGATGCTATTTTCCTCTTTAATGTTTCTTCTACTATCTCTGGACACCCAAAGCGATCTTCCAGACGATTCCATATTTTCTGTAGGCACTGAAAGGGGTCTTCAGTGTTGGAAGCCCTGGTTCGTAAGGCTTGGTTTGATTAGTTGGGTCCAAGCCATTTCACTAGCAGGTCGACCTCCTCTGCTGGTGATACGTTGAGTTCCGAGTTCTTGAAGCTTTACTTCCAAGCTACATGTCTGGTTTGGCATCATACTTGGTCATACGAGAAAGCAAGAGGTCTTTCTTTACTATGAATTTGGAGAATGTCTGTGTTCCAAGTGTTTCTATGTACATTCACTGTTGAATGTACAAATGTAGGGGCATCAACGTTCGTAGTGGTATGGCTGTTCTCATTTGTTTGTTTGGCTTGGTGACTGGTGACCTGTTGAATTTCCTGTTCAGTGACCCGTGGGCTGAGATCTACTTGCTGTAGATGTTCACAAGAATATCTCACAAACTGTTCTGTGCGTTGCTTAGTAACTTCTTCACTAACTGACGATACTTCAGATTCATCTTCTTCTTCATCGAGTAGGACTTGCATTGTTTTCCCTCTTGTTTTAGCTTTATCCACGTCTCTCTGACTGCTCAACAACTTTAAGTTTGCATCTAAAGCAGCTCTTTTTATGATTAGTTCGGATTCCTGTTCCATATACTTGTGCCTCACTTTGGCTGCTTCCAGGTCTGTTTGTTGCTTGATGAGAATAGCACTAGTACTCGATAGACGCGATCCTGAAGACTTGCTTGACTTGGATCTTGTGGATTTGGGTTTCTGCCAAATGGAGGCCTGAATATTTTCTTCTGTAGCTTTAATTTGACCGTCGTAGGTTGGAGGGTTATTCACTTCCTCCATCTCCGATATTAAAGCTCCAATATGTTTCATTAAGGCTTTTGAATGTCTTCATTCCCTCTAGGTATGATTCCAGTTGGTTCCATGTGTCCTGGTATAAAGCCGCTTGGTATTTGATGTCTGTCGTAACAGTTTCTAATAACCTTTGGTCCTTGGGAGCTTCGTTTTCTACTTCCTGTAGAAGTTTGTCAATGTCTTTGCCAATGCTTCTTAGCTTTGCAGAATATTTTTCTAAAGTTTCTTCATACTGTTCTTGTCCCTTTTCCATAATGGATCTCACACGAGCTGATCTGTAGGTCACAGAGTTGGAGGGTAACCTCGCGTCCACGCTCTTGAAGGTCCGAGATTTTGTACTGTTGCGTAACAAGAGAACTCAGTGGGTGCAGTTCTTTATTACTTAAACATACCTCCGGAGAGGGTACAAAACTGAAACATGAACAAACATGATCTTAAAAACATGTTCACAGTAATCACATGAAAACTACCGGAATGGCAACCACACTTTATCAAAACATCAGGTTATCTGTACTAATTCAACATATAGATCAAATAAATTCTTTGAATAATACTGAAATGGACGTTGGTAATTGGAAACATGGGCTTCTGTACATATATAAAAATATGGCAGTAATGGCTTTCCATAGAAATTTCACAGAATAATCTGCGAGTAAACATTAACACGGGAATCACGTGTTCTAAATACAAACCGGACCCGACTCGAATCCGTAATACACTACAAGCTGTATCACATATTAATGTCTAAAGTGTAAATTCCCGCGCTTGCGCGGGTTATTATCTAGTATTGTCTAAACATAAATAGATCGTAAGTGTAGTTGCCTCAGTATCAATAGATGGGATGTTTTTCATCCTTCTAACTAAGCATGATTTTCGTTAGGTAAGACACGTAACACTAACGTACAAATCATTCCTGTGTTGAACAGTTCATGAATACCAGACTGAACTGATCGATGTTCGTTTTATATTCAAGATGAATATCACAACTATATGCGTGCATTGGACTTTAAGACAACAATAACTTGTATATCAATAACTTAATTTAAATTTTATATAATAAGGAACAGGAATGGTTCTGTTAATGTGTCACTTGAACACTCGAATCCGCGCGTTTGATATCACCGATTGTCTAATATAAAATTATAAATAAATGTCATATACCTAGCTGAATATTATAATATTGTGATCATTGAATTTTTTTCTGTAAACAGTCCCGAAGACACTTGGCAATAATCAAATATTCCTTTATCAATTTTTGATATTTTATATCACTATGTTAAATCAAAAGTAGGCACGTAGCATCGTTTTTAGTGTCGTTGGTGGAATAGGGGGCAGACTTAAAACCGAAATCTCGGCACCAAGAAATTGTCAATTTTCTAATTCCTATTCCAGTGAAATTGGTATGTTTTCAATGATAAGAGCTTGATATTTAAGGCTACACGTATCTTAGTCATACAGGTAATATTTTGCTATATGTTTCTGTAAGTTGCAGTGTTCTTGTTAATCCCCTACCGGTTTTCACCGGAGGGGACTATAGCTTTTCTCTGCGTCCGTCAGTCCGTCCGTTTGTCTCTGTCTGTCCGTCCGTCTGTCTGTCCCACTTCAGTTTTCCACACTTTTTTTTCTTTATGCGTTTGAGGAATAATATGAAATTTGCTGAACAGCTTCAAAATGTCAAACTACAGATCAAGTTTACACTTTTGTAGCGTCTGGTTGACATATTTTCGAGAATATTAATTTTTTATATCCCAATTTTTTAATGTTCGGGTTCGATACTGTAAATTCCTTATATTACGCGAGTACTTAATTCCGCGATCCCGCTGTTTTGTATCAAATGGCGAGAATATAAAATCGCGAACGCGGAACATTTATTCATATTTCTTATTGTTATCAACTCTCAGAAAATAATCGCGAGGTTTTAAAATCCGCGAGGGATGCTTCTCGCGATTTTACGCGGATATAAATTCCTCGCGTTTAATTAGGAATTTACAGTATTCTGCATAACAGTACATTGTTTTCACAAAGTAGCATGAAACCATATGTTAAACATATTGATTATTTTTTGTTATCAAATTAGGTAGCTTTGTTTTACTAATTATTTATTAAACAAAAATGGACAATTCCTTAAATTTAAAGTTAATCGTTCATCAAAATTGACCCCTGTGAAACCGTAACAGGTAAGGTTTATCAGTCGATGGTTAACTCTATCAGTCATGAGTCTATATGTATGTTTATATGACTGTTCAATATAACTGTAATTGCCTTTTACACATGGAATTACTCTGCATATAATTTATTTATATTACAACAAATGAATTATTTATGTGGAAATAATTTGAAGGTCATATCTAATTGTTGATACATGTGTAACTGAGTGATGTAATGTCTGCCATTGAGAAGGCAAATTATATGACACTATGACTTTTTAAGGCGACAACCGCATTTGTTTTTCGAATTCTCGTCTTTTATTTCTTAATACATTATGTGCAATGTTTTTGACATATTAAAACCATGAAAACTATAGCACGGTCTTCATATTATAGTCTGTCCAAAGTTATTGCTTCCATCAGCTTTCGATGAGTTTTAATTAATATACACATCCCTATGAAAGAGGTGCAAAGAGGAAAATATCCAAGATGTCTTCATTAACACTATTAATTTTTTACTCATAAAAGTTCACTAGAATGAGATTCATAATGGGTAACTTTACATCTTTTTACAAATCGGAACTCAATCGGAATACCTCGCACAATTTTTCATCCGGGTTATTGTACATGTATGGCTGATGCAATTCGAAACCCTGTAGACGTTCTATTTTGGGTTGGGTATTGAAATCGGAAGCAGTAATAGAGACCTTTCAAAACAGATAATCTGGATAGTTTTCATATTAGTGAATGAATGTAGTCTGAGCACAAAGGTATTTATGATCATCGAAAAATCAAGCTAGTAGCGAAAAGTGGTGAAAGCAAAACTTTGGGACAGAGTATAGATGGTATAGATAAATGCTAAATACGACAGACTACAGGTGTGATATATCTCGATTTTAAGTAGACAAAATACAGATTAAAGAAAGTCTGAGATCTTCCTTTCCATTCTTTATTTTGTGTGTTAATCATTAATACAAAGTTTTAAGGTATAATGTAGTTTCTACACCCAGAAGCATCAATAGGTAGTCTGCAAAAAAAAAGGAAGATCGAATAATTGAACAATGCATGTACCGTCATTAAATATATGCAATAAGGCATTGGCACAATCATCAATTCTTGCACGAAAAATAATGCTCAGTAATATTTTTATTATTCTAAGTATATAAATAATTATATAAATAATTAGAAATAATATCTTTTGGTCGAGACATAGATTATACATTCTAAAGCACATTGAAATAATTCATTGCAGTATTTTCAAGAAAACTTTTATGTGTTAATGACTGCATAGAAAGCTTATATGATATTAACAGATAAGAAAGATTTCATTGATATACCCCCCCCCCCCCCCAAATAATAAAAATAAACCAAAAAAAAAAAAAAATGAGGAAAAAAAGCCGGGCTGATCATAATATTTTAAAGCATTGAAGCATATCGATAGCAGACTATTCTGTATAAAACGATATTAGAAATTCTAGAACACAATAAATATTTTTTTAAGATCAGAAATATTTCCATTGGGAATGGAATTATAAATTTGATTTTGAAAGAACATTTATGTACTAAAAGATATCATGTGTTCCTCATTTTTTAAAAATATGACGGTCTAAAAATAAGGGGCAAGATACTTCATACATAATTCTTACATTGACAGGTTGCATATTTTGATCAGAAACTATAAACAGTTTACCTATTACAAAAACAAAGCTAAAACATTGTATAGATTAAAAAAATAATAAAGAGGAATTTCAATGATTGTACAATGTTGGAAAACATTTTTTTTTTTAAATTCTTAACCCCATAAGCTTAGAATTAGACAAAAGATATCACTTTCCCTTAATGAAACGGCTAGGTCCTTAACACATTGATTTTTAGTTTATGAAGAAAGAAAAAAAAAGAAAACAGGAAACGAAAAGGAAAGGAAAGATCAGGTAGTATTCGCTAATTTTCTAGTTATGTTTTATACTTAGCTCCATTTACCTTGCGTATCTTGCTAGGGACAATGCCTCTTCCTTGTAGTCTGCCGTACACTCTGTTTCTCTGCACTTTTTTTTCATTCACACGTCCGTGCAATCCCCCATACACATCCTTTCCAAGAACATTACCATACACTTCGCTTCCATAGTGTCCACCATAGAGACCATTCTTTCCATTTGTTCTTATTTCAATCAGACCTTTTCCGTTCAATCCCCCATACAGATCCTTTCCAAGAATATCCCCATATACTTCGCTTCCATAGGATCCACCATAGAGACCATTCTTTCCATCTAGTCTTCTTTCAATCAGACCTTTTCCGTTCAATCTCCCATACAGATCTTTTCCAAGAATATCGCCATATACTTCGCTTCCATGGCGTCCACCATAGAGACCATTCTTTCCATTTGTTCTTATTTCAATCAGACCTTTTCCGTGCAATCCCCCATACAGATCCTTTCCATGAATATCTCCATACACTTCGCTTCCATAGTATCCACCATAGAGACCATTCTTTCCATTGGTTCTTATTTCAATCAGACCTTTTCCGTTTAATCCCCCATACAGATCCTTTCCAAGAATATCGCCATATACCTCGCTTCCATAGGATCCACCATAAAGACCATTCTTTCCATCTAGTCTTCTTTCAATCAGACCTTTTCCGTTCATTCCCCCATACAGATCCTTTCCAAGAATATCGCCATATACTTCGCTTCCATAGCGTCCACCATAGAGACCATTCTTTCCATTTGTTCTTATTTCCATAAGACCTTTTCCGTTCAATCCCCCATACAGATCCTTTCCAAGAATATCTCCATACACTTCGCTTCCATAGGATCCACCATAAAGACCATTCTTTCCATCTAGTCTTCTTTCAATCAGACCTTTTCCGTTCAATCTTCCATACAGATCTTTTCCAAGAATATCGCCATATACTTCGCTTCCATAGTGTCCACCATAGAGACCATTCTTTACATTTGTTCTTATTTCAATCAGACCTTTTCCGTTCAATCCCCCATACAGATCCTTTCCAAGAACATTGTCATACAGTTCGTTTCCATACTGACTGTTTCTTTCGTAGCCACCGTAGCCAAAGGCCACAGAAAAAAGGACCAGACAACAAATCAACTGGATCATCTAAAACAGGAGAATGGATTGATATCATTTAAACAATAAGACTATTTGAATCTTTTAGTATTACGAAAATAATAACATGTCAATAATTAAATTTAGGACGAAGCAATTTGGCCTACCATGTTGATACACAAAAAGGTCTTGGTGAAGATTCTCTGTGCCTTAAGACTCAATGTGCAGGGGTATTTATACCAAGTATTACATAAAAGTCAACCAAAAATCTTCAATAAAAATAACTGTTATAAACCGCAATGTGACACATCTCTACCAAGGACATTTGTTTACAACGAACTTTCAACATTGATAAAATGATTTATTTAAGAAGTTCAGAGTCAAAAAGACAATTTTATAGTCATTATTTGGAAAGATATGGCAGGATCAACGAGATAACGCCTTAAAATTAAAGTTCGTTAAGGTAATTGTATTATACCACATATTGTGGTCCTTGTTTGTCATTAATTGCATAAATGATTAAATGAACTGTTTTCTTCGTAGCGGTATCATTATAAATTTTCTGTTTAAGAACTATTTACCTAGAAGAAAAAGAATGCACACAAAACCATTCTTTAAACGGTTATTTTCAATATTTGTACATTTCTTGTTTTATAAAAGATATGCTTTATATATATATATATATATATATATATATATATATATATATATATATATATATATATATATATATATATATATATATATATATATATATATTCTGACTCTGACACTAAATAGAGAAAAATCAATCAAAATATTGAAATAAGTATATTATAAAATACTATCTCATAAAGAGTTATGTTTTAGATACGGGAGTTTAATTTTAGTCGCTGCATTCATTGTAGATTAAATTTGGTTCATTCACTTTATCCCGGAAATAGTAAAACCGTCCGTATCTTTCTTTATTGAATTTTCTCCTCGTGGAACATGTAAGCTCGTTATAATTTACGCTCTTACAAATTCCCAAATATTTTATTTCAAAAGTTTTAAAAGATTTTGAATATTTTAAGTTAATATGTAAAAAATGTTTAGCCATTTTAAAAATATATTATCTGATGATATGTATGTAAAATATTTTTTGTAAACAACTATAAGACTTGAGCTTTGTTTACATAACAACCAACTCCTACCTCTGTATCTCACTTGTAACTTAACTTTAACATTCAATATTTTGATCAATCATTTAAAATGCACCAGCATACCATTTATACATAAAAGTTAAAATAAAATTTTTGATCTTAAATCATGTCCAATCCCTTTAAAGCTAAGTAATATGGGATAAATTGATGACTAATAAACACAATGTTAACATAATTTTAAACAATATTGAAAATACCGTAAAAGTAACCGGATGTTAAAAATACACTGGAAATGATGATTTCCTTTATATGTCTGGTTAGTTTTAAGTTATTCCATACTGTATGAGTACACATTTGATATACATAAGTCATGCTTTCGGCATGTTCATCCGATAAAAAGCTAGGAACGTGTTTCTGATTTTTTGGCGCACTAGAGTTCAATATACTTCGCCGTGTATTATGTGACTACCAAACTGGTCAGTAGCAGTTTCATTGACAGTAGCACGCTTAAACTGAATTTGTTAAAAAGCAGAAAACTGGATTTTTTTTTTACAAATGTGGAAAAATGAAGTCATTTGTTATCACCCGCATTAAGACGGAAAGTAAAGCCAAACAAGACCGAGTGACTAACCAACCCCCCACAATCAGCTGACAATTTGTAAGTTTTCTGATTACGGACAGTACCAGAGTTGGATAAGGTTAGTCATTATGCTCCCCGCAAACGAAGTTTTTTTTTTCTTTTGGGGGGGGGGGGTATATAGGAATCACCTTGACTGTCCGTCCGTCCGTCCGTCCGTCGATATTCATGTTCGGTCGATATCTTTCTTATGAAGAAACATTGGAAGTTCTTACTTCACACAAAGATTGCTTATGACCTGAGGGTGTGTCATGACCTTGACCCAGAGTCTTTCGGGCAAAGTCAAGGTTACTGACAGAAAAAGGTTAAAATTCGTGTCCGGTCCATATCTTTTTGTTGGAGAAACTTTGGAGTTCTTAATTCACATAAAGATTGCTTTTTACCTGAGGATGTGTTATGACCTTGACCCCAAGTCAATTGAGAGAGTTCAAGGTCATTGTTTAAAAAATGCTTGATTCCTGTCTTTGTCATGTGTTGTATTAATGGAAATAAATAGGAGCTAAAATTTGACACCAAGCATGCTTGTCCCAAGCCACATAAAATTTTTTAGATTCTCATCCCTCTCTCTGAAAATGGCCTTCCTCGATTTATTTTATTTTTTTTGGGGGGGGGGGGGGGGGAATAGTTGGGAAAAAAATTCGAAAAAAAATCGAGCTTAGTATACCAATAATTCAAAATATTTATATTAAATGGTTGCTTGACATATGGATTTTCGTTTTGATTCGAGTCATGTTTGTTAACAAAAGGATGCAAATGTCCTCATGTATTACCGGTTAACTTGAAATAAAATAGAATTTAAAGAATAGAAATTGGTTTGTGTAATCATATTAGCATTAACAGTTTCAAAAAATAGAGCAGTTGTTATTCATAGAAAATGTACGTTGAAATAGATTCATCCAATATTTTCTATAACAGAAAAAATACATGAATTATGATTTATTTTCTTAGCGGGGGGTATCAATTGTAAGCTTTCTTACAGTACCTCTAGTTTTTTGTATTCCTTCAGACTATTGCATAATTGATTTAAAGTGATTTGAATACATGTTCCACCATTAATCAACTTGAAGATTTTATATTATTAGTCCCCTACCAGTTTTCATCGGAAAGGACTAAAGCTTTCCTCTGCGTTCGTCAGTCCGTCCGTCCGTCCGTCTGTCTGTCCCACTTCAGTTTTCCACACCTTTTTTCTTTATGCGTTTGAGGAATAATATAAAATTACGTCCGTCAATCTTTCTGTTTTGTCCATTTGTAAACTTTTTACATTTTCAACTTCTACTCCTAAGCACACTCTGCCAATTTCAACCAAACATGGTAGAAAGCATCATCGAGTAAAGAGGATTCAAATTTGCTTATTTTAAGGGGTGATCATTAAAAGTTATTGAAAATTTGTAGATATTTTTCAAATTCAATTGGCCAGAAAAGTTGAAACTTGTATATTAGCATCCTAAGGTAGTGTAGATTCAAGTTTGTTCAAATTACAACCCCCGGGGTAGGGTAGGGCTTTAATGGGGGGGGGGGGGGTCAGGTTTGATATAGGAACATACAGATAATATCTTTAAAAAATGTACGTCTTAAAAAAGTTTCTTTTCAAAAACCATTTGGCCAGATAAGCTGGAACTTGTGTTGGAGTATTTTGAAGAATGTAGATTCTTAGGTACATGTTATGAAATTTGTTCAAATCATTTGCCCCAGGAGAAGAGTAAAGCAAAAATGGGTGGATCAAGTTTTACTTAAGAATATACAGAAAACCTTTTAAAATCTTTTACGCGAAAACTATTTGGCGAAAAAAAACTGAAATTTGTGAATATCTAGGTAGTGTAGATTCAAATTAGTGCAAATCACGACCCTCAGGGGTATGGTGGAGCATCAATGGGGGGGGGGGGGGGAGTTTAACATACTATTTGGAATGTATAGAGAAAATGTTTTAAAATTTTCTCAAAAATTATTCAGCTGGACTTGTGTGGAAGCATCCTTAGGTAATGTAGTTTCAAGTTTGTTCAAATCATAGTCCCTAGGGTAAGGGTGTGGCCATAATGGGGGGGTGGGGTCAAGTTTTACATAAGAATATACAGAGAAAATCTTTTAAAATCTTCTCAAATAACGTTTGGCCAGAAAATCTTAAACTTCTATGTAGGCATCGTCGTGTAGTAATTCAAGTTCGTTTATATCATGAATCAAAGGTGTGGATGGGGCAACAATAAGAGGAGGTGTCAAATTTTGCTGAAACTTGTTTGAAAGCAAAGGTTGTGCAGATTAAAGCTTAAGAAATATATTCTCGCAAATACTAAAACAACAAAATGGGCTTGGCATTTACCATGAAAATATGTGAATAAAACACGGCAGATCTACCATGTCTGATGTATTTTTAATTGTCAAGATATTTATATTTTGATAAACAGCAAAGTAAACAACAGTTTTTCACATATTACAAAATGTTTTGACTTTAAATACAGAGCAATTTGTCAGGGACCGCAATGTCCATATCTGCATCGTTGATTAAAATGCAACAAATGACACCCTGTCATACATTGCGTCAGTACCCAGCTATATAGCAAATATATTTTACCCATTGCTCAGCGGCCATTTCGGGTAAACATGCCCCAATCCCAAACGACAACATAAGCTCTTTTTAGCATTTTGCATCAAGGCAACCCAGACCTCATAACAAATTTGTAGGATCTGGGCCTTCCCATATTAGGATCAATTAAATCAGTAATCATTTTTGTATATACCGTAGTAGGCTGGGAAAAATTTTGACATCTGAACATGCCATATGGAACCGTTTTGCAAGAAATATTGATATAGAAGTTATTGAAGGACGAAAGGCAGGCCCATTTAATCTGCTTATGCATAATTTTCACATTCCGTCTTTGGAGGTCCTTCTGAGGAATAATCTAGCTAGCTATTAAGAATTTTGTAACCCACCGTAAACCAAAAAATAATGTGGAAAATCTCTAATTGTTCGAGAACAATAAGTCTACTAGTTTAAGGAAGTAATCAGTCTTATTTTTACGTAACTGATTTATACGTTCCTTTAAAAATGTGACGTTTATCGATTACAAATAAAGCAAATAGCAACTGCTTCTTGGAATTGAATGTTGGTCCTTTTTGCAGATTTAAGACGAAAATGGGTTGTTTTCTCATGATAGATGTGAGACGAAAATAGCCGTTTTTAACAACAATATAGATATAAGACATTTCGCCAATAAACCACAAAATGCACACACCGGAACAACTGCTTACACCTTCGGTATTTCAACACATTTAAAAGGATGTCCGAAAGGTATAATTGAAGGTTTCTTGGTAAGAAATTATTGTGAAATTAATTTTAATTAAAAAAACCTACTTTCAGTTTTGGTAAACTCGCTACAGTAGAAGTTAATTTGTATCATTGCAATGAAATAGTATATTATTAAATGATTACTTAAAGAGTAAATATATATTTACTTGTTACTTATTTAGAGTATAATTATATAGAAATCAAAACTTGACAAATGTTGAACAAATAAAATAAGACTATTCCTTTCTTAAATGCGCGGTTATAATAGTTTTGATAAATAAATCTTTCGATAACGGGGTAACAAAGAACGCGGGATGACAAGTTCAAATCATGGTGGAAAGTGTAGGACGAGTTCATCATACGTCTGGCAGATATTTGGGATCGGACGACTTCGATTTAAAAAAAAATAACAAAAATATGCATACACTTGCATATTACATACTTTTATTATTAAACGAAAGATAGATAATATACCTTATACTTAAATTTGTGAACCATTGAAATATTTTGTAAACAGCTCTACGTCTTTTTCAATAAATGACTAAACGCTTAAAACGAGGAGTTAAATATTGAAAGGTTGGGGGTTGATCCCACCCCCATTATTTGTTTAAAAAGGCTTTCATCTAAAAGACATGTTTGGGACTGATAAAAATTAAAGTAAAATTTGACCTAAAGAACAAAATATAGAAAAGAATTACGACGCACTACACTCACCCCTTGGTTTAAATTAATTGGTTTTATAAAGTTTTGTTTTTTTTACAGTCAGTCGAAACAAAAAGAATTAAGGCTACATACATATATATACATAATCAATTATTGTTTAGATTTTCATCCCTGTCCGCTCCTTTAAATATCCTGTCAGTTGCTTTCTGCAATTCAAGCTTTTAAAAAAAATTAGTAAAGAAAAAAAACCACAAAATCGTACACAGTACATGTATATACAAAAAACGACTTGTTAGTTCTATATAAACTAACCCGCAAGAAATATTGTAGGCATAAGATACGCTTAATGAAAACAAAACCGATTTATTAAACGAAAAAAGCGACGATGACCGACAAACCTGATGAGATTCACACACGATAGGACAATATACACGCACAATACGACATTAATTTTTTTTCTGTGTATACGTACATTTGAATAAATAATTAGCACAGAAGCATGAAAAAAAATTATGAACAGTATCAAATAGTATTTTTAAATTTTCAACTGCGTCAATGGTGTCAGAAGGTCTATAATATGCATACAAATTACAAAGTTCACTTTTCATTACATTTCTATGAATTTTTGGTTAATACTTTAAATATCTGCCTTCATAATCTAGAATCGATCATTATGAACTTTAATTTACCAGGTGATTTAATATGTCAACTATCAGAACTACTTTGAAAGTGAAATAAGATTGGAATGTTAACTTGTTTGGTTGCGTAATCAAATCCTGTGAAGCCTTATGAGCTTGTTAATCTACTCATGGTCATGACCTCGCGCATAGTTTATATTCCAATTAACTTTTTAGCACATTTTGTTTTTATATTTACGATTAAAACTGACTAATAAAAATATTATCAACCGTGTATGTTTTCATTAGGAAAACTATAAAAACTTGCAATGGTGATATTATAGTGACTTTGTAAATTAATACGATTTTTTATCCCCTAAACTTACCAATGAAATCAGTGATTTAACAGTCTAGAACAAAATGCGTTAATCATATAACATTGTAGAACATCTGACGTGGAAGAGCTAAATAAAAAATATAAAAGCTTTTTTTCCGAACGAATTACGTACTTGTTCAGACATATTAGGATTTACTCAGACGACGAAGTAGCCATGAGAGAGAGAGAGAGAGAGAGAGAGAGAGAGAGAGAGAGAGAGAGAGAGAGAGAGAAGAGTGATATTGCATGTCATTAAGAATGCAGAATGGAATAATTCTTCTTGGAAAGCTATATTTTAATGTTTGCAACATTAACCACAATCTGTTGTCACTCCCTAATGCCCCTTCTTGCCTTTTCCTTCCGTTTAATTCATTTTCCTTCGCCTTTAAAACACTTTCACGTATACTATTATTTCTCTTTTAAACACCAACATACGCTTTCTGGGGAGTAATATGTACTTTTAGATAAAATAAATACTTTAAAAATTATACATTCTTTAAACTAATATGCTTAACAATATATTAAACGAGGGAAGCTACATGTGGTAACAAACAAGTTGTTGGACAAGAATATCAAGAACTTTGACTAAAATTATCTTTACGCAAGTTCTATAGTCGATACCATGACCTTGTCAGCAAGTACAGTGTTTCATTAAGAGACAATGCTAACTTTTTCATACTTACTAGACCTTTATTTATACATAGATATACAAAAGATTGACTACATTTTGTACGGTTTCTTCTGTTTTCCATAACCTTGTCAATAAGCACATGGCGGGTGCGACCGGTCGGCAGGTGATACTTACTCCTCCTATTGCACCTGATCCCATCCTTTCTTTTCAGAGTCCCTTGTTGCTCTGCTCTGACTTTTTATTTTGCTTTATGAATTTTCGAGATGTTGTCGGTTTATTATTGTCATTTTTCATGCTATCTAATTAAAGTCTAGTTTTTAGATTTAATCCAATAAAGCTCACCATTTAATTATAAAAATAAGCTCATACTTTGATAAATTTATGTGATATGTGAATTATTTCCATCCTCGTTTGAAGACCATGTCTATGTCATGAAACTATAATTTAGCTCTTCTAAATATTTACACATGTACAAAATGACATCAAGCGCAAGCGTGGAAATTTACACCTTCTTCTTAACACATGGATATGATACAATGATTAATATGTTGAAACATATTTTTCCTTCTTTCTTTTTTTTTCTTGTTTATTTTTGTATATGTCTAAATTTTTTCAAAACTGCTTTCTCAACATAACATTTTCTTTAAAACTAAAATAGGAAAAAACCAAGTATACATGAATTCCAGATAATAAAAGACAGCTTTAAAAAAATAATTGGGGAGCCCCCCCCCCCCTCCCCTCCCCACTATTCAACTTCCCCGTTTTAATTATTATCATAGATGTACACCGAAAAACACAATCTGTTTATTATTCACACATTAATCTATAAGGTTGACCACTAATCTGTCGTGGTATAAAAATGTATAAAATTAAGAAAACGCTACTGTAAGCATATCTAGTTAACTTGCCCTACACTTTCCGCCATGACGTTAATTAGTCTATCCGCGTTCCTGGACATCCCGTTTGGAAAGTTCTTTGAATAAAAAAAAAACACCTCAAATAATCCATTTTATTAATTGATTTTTTTTAAAAGTAACCATAGACTGCCGGTCCAGGGTATCTGACCACGATTAACGACGAACTCGTCCTACACTTTTTGCCATGACGTTAATATTTCATAAGTTGAAATCATGTTCTTGGATACTCCGTTGTGGAAAATTCTATCCAACGCTCTCACCAGAGGTCGTGCTTTGCATTCATCTATCCATCAAAACTAAAATCGCGCATTCAAGAAACAAATTACCTTATATTATTTATTTAACATTTGTCAAAACTTAACTTCTATGCATATGATCAGTAAGTCAGTAAGTGTTCATCATCCAAAAAAATTTGCAAGCAAAAAGAAAAAAACCCAGTAATTTCTTTTTAAAGTGGAGGGGGCAAATCCATGATAAGTCGATTTTCTATGTGTAAATTGGAAGAAAAAAATGAAATATTATTTATTCAACATGGGGGGAGCTCTATGATGAGTCAAGTTTTATATGTAGGTTTAAGAAAAAATGTCTTCTGCAAAACAAGGGGGATGAACTGACATTACAATCACTTTAAAAGAGGAGATACAGTGCAATGAATATTTATATATTAAAATCTTTATTATTCAACAACATTGTATCTGAGATTAAACTACTGTTCTACTTATAAATAAATAAATTATAACAAATCTTATAAACTATGAATAATGAAAATTTACTGAAAAATAGACATGTTTTATTTTTTTGCATTCAAATTTTACGTTGTTAATTTTATTTTTATTGATTTATTATAATTCATTGTTTGATCACATGCTGTGCTCGCCCCAACGGTCCCACCGTAAAACAGATTATGTCTTTAAATTTTCTCATGGTTTTATAACCTTCAGTTAGTTTGCCATTGATGCTGTTTCTAATATGTTAACTAGATCCACTAACTCAAATGCTAGATCGGGTTGTGAACCTAGCACTGCTTAGTTGAGTTGTGCAACTAATTTCTGGTATAAAGTTTGCTCTTCAGTAACAAGTTTTAAATGTTTTTGTATCTTTTGTTTTCGGGTGAATGTGTGGATGATCCAATTCCACCATAGATTTTGACTGATCTACCATAACTTCATTTTCACACTGTTTGATATATTTAATTCTATGTACTGGACATCGTTCTCTTCCACTTATTAACTAGAAGTCTCTGTTTCAGATTGCACAACAAATCCTGAAATTCTAATTCTCCGGCATGTAGGTCATCTACATGACAGCATACTATTCCTGTCAGTTTTTCCGCATTGTTTAGTAATCTTTGACTGATTGCACCCTGATTCAAGTAGTTCATTCCGTACACTTATTTATTTCCATCCAATCCAACAGGTGTATCACTTTTCTTGGGAGATTTAATGCAGACATCTCGTTTTAGTTTGTTTCCTTGCAGGAAGGCATACTTTATATCAGTAGACTGTTTATAATCCAACACTTGCTTCCTGCTACTGCAAGAAAAATTCTAATAGCTCCATTTCCAACTGTTGGACTATATGAAGGGATAAAAAAATGTTCTTCAAAACCCCGTGGAATCAATCTGGTTCTTGTACTTGTAACTTCGCCAGTTAAACCCATCTTGTTGATATTGTTTTCTGTTCATGGTCCTCTATTTCTTCAAATTTGTCGAAATGATAAAATATTTTTAGCTCGGTTTTCTCGGCTTTCTCTATCAACATTTGACTCTGTGATGCTTCACTTTTAATTTCAGCTCTGTTTACTTTCCTTTCATCAAATGCTTTCCACTCCACTTCGTCTAACTCTCCACTTTTATCTTCATTGTCGATACTGTCCCTAAGACTAAACAATAAGGTGTATCTTCCTGGTGCCTTTAAGTACGCCCCAATTATGCTTTTGAGATTGCGCGGGTAGGTAAAGGCAACTCCGTTTAATGTTTGATGGTCGTCAAAATTATGATCAATTCAAAAACTGTTTATTTTCATTAAAACAGTGCTGAATATATATACCAAGTGAATGTGTTCACCAAGGTATTATTTCTCTACTTCGGAATCGACTTGATCTTTGAAGCTGTGTCATGGTATCACGTGACAGTTAAAAATAAATCACTTTTCGACCTTAACAAAAAATCAAAAAGTGTAACGAAGTGCATTTGTATGTTTGCTACGAAAAATCGATCGACAATTTGTTCATGTTTGTTAAAATTACTGCTAAAATCCTATTGTTAATCGAATAAAATAAATATTGTCAAGATTTATCGGAAACTCTCTCAACTTCAATTTCATTTACAACAACGAAGCGCAAAATTCTAGCAGCACTTTTCAAATAGTTTAGGTCACAAATTGTTGATATTTACAAAAGTCATCTGTCATAATATCCGGGGTAGTGTTACACTTTTGCCTTTTAATTCTATGTTATAACAGGAATACCGATGGATTACACTAAGTCTTTTTATAGGGTGTACAAAATCATCGATAATGCATCTATCATTTCAATAACAAACGATCCAAGCTATTAACACTAATCAGGATGTGTCCTTTTTATTCATTTTTGTTTTAAAATCATCAAAATTACGGCAGATTTCCTATGATTCATTGTATGAAAAAGGGCTGCTGAAATATGTTAGTTATATTATACTTTACATTCAATTTAGTACATAGATTAAGAGAGAGAGAGAGAGAGAGTAAAATGATTAGTTCCGACATAATCATATAACGTAAAAATCGCGAATACTTTTGTCATACCGCTGTATACATATTTCCAAAAGAACCACGTGTTGTTTGCCTTGTTCGGTTCAGCTCGATAGAAGTACATGTATTATATTGACCGGAATTTTGGGGGGAAATGACGTTTCTGAAGTTTGATAAACATGATTTAAACAACAAATTAAAACATTCGGATTTCCGACCATGATAGTCGTATGTACGACGAAACCGCATACTGATTTGTTACAGGTAAAAGGACTGTAGTGGGGGTATTTTCTAATGAAAAAAATTAAAGTATCTGATGTAAATACATTTAAAATGTCTCAGTAGTAAAAGATAAACATATATTTTTCCAATAGATGAAATATTCTAACTGGAATATACGGAAAAATTAAGTATACAATAAGTAAATGAGAGAATTCGAAAGCGAGAGGGGGGGGGGGTAAATAATCTAACTTTTGTTACTTGAATACGAGCGTTTTATGGTGCAGCATAAACTTTTCCATTCTCCCTGGACATCAAGAATAAATATTCTAAATAGCGATAGAATTAACTTGCTTTATGAAAAATATTGTACGCACTATCATTTATTTTTGGATGATTGACGGTTATAAAATGGAAAAGAGATGCGTAATTGACGTCGTGTCGTATAGAAGGAACGTCAAAACTAACGTAATGAATTCTAAACACCGCCTTTTAGCACTAAATCCGTGTTGTTAAACATGATCAGATATAAACAAGTTATATATCATTAGAAAGAGAACATTATCAACTATGACTCGTGTAAACCTCATTGTCCTTCAAGATTGGTCAAATTCCGTCAATAACGTCCCTTGTTCTTTGGAGTTTAAATATTAACTGATGGCTGATGAAACCGTTCCACATTTGCAAGTAGTTTCTTGCCATATTTTCCCATGCCAGGAGTATCTCGATGTTCCTCTTCAAGTTTAATAAGCATCATTTATGTTACCGGATTTCAAAAGAAACTTGAACCATTTATAGTTACCATGCAAAAAAAAAAGAAGATTGATTATTTTAAAATGCATGTACCGTCATTAAATATATGCAGGTATACATTGGCAGATCATCAATTCTTGCGCGGATAATATGTTTAGTAATATTATGGTACATGTTTATGCCATTATTTTTTAATATCAAGATTTAGAAATAATATTGTTTCGGTCAGGATATAAGTAACAGATTTATAGGCACATTACAATAACTCATCGTGGTAATTGTTCAAGAAAACTATAATATGTTAATGACTGCAAAGTATGCTAATATGATATTAACAATGATTTTATCAAAATACCAAAAAAGTAAACCTTACAGAGGAAGGAAAGTAGGACAGATCAAAAATATTTGATTGACACTGAAGCATATCGATTGCAGATTATTATCTACAAAACAATTTATTATGATTTAAGAAATAGTTTTAAAAATATTTTTTTTAAGATCAGTAATCTTTAATACGGTGAAATGTTATAAATTGGATTTAAAATAGAATTAATGTGGTATAGAATTTCATGTGATCCTCATACTTTTATATACAGTTTACCCATTAAAGATATAGAAAAGAAACTAAAGGTAAAAAATCGCGTAGAGTATTCTTTTTATAAATGAAACTTAAAGATGATTGTTAAGTGTGTAATATTTTAAAAGTTATATTTTTCAAAACATTTTTCACCATAAGCTGAAAATTAGACCAAAAAAATCAGTCGTCATCTATAAATCAGCTGGGTTCTCAACAAGCAATAGGATAATCACAAGCATGAGTTGTCTAATGAGAAACATTACTCAGTCAGATGAGGATGATTGTTTGTTAATGATATGTACAAGAGATATGTTGTCTATATGTAAGATTATTTTTTTGTTTGGAGTGTTTTAGCCCAAATAGTGAATGAAAAAAGAATGGGGACTAATTTTTAAAATGTAATGTCATGAATGATTGGTTTGTTTGCCCATGACGATGGCCACTGGAGATATAAAATCTGACTATTTTCAAAGTGTTTATAGATAAGTTTTTTTGAAAAACAATGCTTCAGCATAGGTTACATCGAATTTTTCTATTATTTAAAGAACTAAGTCTTGTCAGCGGCGATGATTTGTGCTAAGGTCCAAACACTGTTTCACTTTCGGTTTGCCAGAGTAACTGCATAGGAGAGTTGATTAAAATCAACTCCCAAAAAGGTTAAGTGTTTCTTGGGAACTTCATTCGGAATCCGGAAAATATACAACCCCATTGAAATTGGTCAGAAGATCGAGCCACATTTGCATATCTAATTTCATTGCAGAGGTAATGTTAACATGGTGATAGGGTTTAACTTTACCAATAATAGCATTATAAAAACGTCTATTATTGAATGCTTGACTACCTTTTATGGCCCTGCCAAAGAAATTAAGTTTGCCTACAATGCTCTGCAGTGAATTGCAGTGAATTGATGGTATTTGTTCTTTTCTAAATATGATGTGTGAGAATTGACAACATTTCTTGAATCTTTGGTAGTAGTATGCAAATTTGCATTTGAATTGTATCTATGACCAGACCCAAGAACACAAGTGATGTTGTAGGCCCCTGTGCTTTGTCCTTATTAAGTGCAATCCCCATATCTGTACATAGGCTATAAAATGTGTCGACTAGCATATGCCAATAATTAGTCACAGACCTACCTGCAAAAATAAAATCGTCTAGGTAACGATGGGTGGTTTCTAAACCAGATTGCCTTCTGACCAACCATTCGACCAATGTAGAAAATGATTAAAATTTTTTTACACGAAATTGTGCAGCCAAAGGGCAACATTTAATCAAAATAGTAAGCACCCCCAAAGAAAAGTTCTAGCAGTTCAAAATCCCCAGGGTATACGGGTATTAGCCCCTCTTTTGCTAACAAGGCCCCCTTCCCAATTTGCTTATGGTATTTACGACTGTGTCGAAGGAAGTGTAGGTAACTGTTGTATCTTTATGTATGTATTTATGCTACACGACGGTGGGTAAGATAAATGTGTTAACATTCTCCAACCGCCACAGCTTTTGGGAACTAAAACGATTGGCGAGACATGAATGTTGGGCATAGGTGGTTGTAGGAAGGGGCCGGTCATGCGGCCCTCATTCGCCTATATAGAGACAATATCTGGGTATTGATTGGCTGATACTAAGTTGTGAGAAAATATAGGAAGTCTGGGTCCTGCGTACAACAATTTAAATCCTTCCTTAAAACCGGTATTTAAAGTTTGTGCGTCTTGCCTGTCTGGGTAATGTTGTAAATACTGTGAAATGGACTTAATGAGGATTGGGGTGCTTTCCAGAGAACAAAGGCTATTATTGTTTGGGGTGTCGAGATAACGTTTTAAATTGTGCAAGATAATGGAGAAATCTTTAAATGCGCTTTCCATAATGTTGCCAAGATTGAAAATCCTGTGGTCATAAAAACTGCCAAAACTAACATGACGTAAGACCAGAAACAATAATGCTCTTAATAAGACAAGAGTTAAAGGTACGAGTTAATAGCTTTGGTGCTACAAGACTCTTGGAACACCATGAAGGCTATGTTCGGTGTCAAAAGATAGCTCCATCTGGCCAAAGGTTATTCATGGCGTATAGTCGCATTAGACAGAAAATAAAATTGTCCTTATCACTAAGAAAAGGTTTATGTCGGAGTGTAGGAGTTAACCCTTTTGCATAGAGTAATGACCATGGTACACACTTTATTCTGAGCCAAATACCATCATTAACTAAACATTCTAAATTCTTAGATTATGATTTTCTAAAACATCTTAGTAAGCATCTTAATGATAGTGTTCAGCTGTTGCCTTTTAAGGCGGCAATCTGTCCGTGTGGCTCGCTACAACTCTTATTTCCAATTTGTTTCTTTGTTATAATTAGGTATGTTGATTTTTCAGTATCGTTTTAACAGCTTTACATGTATATTTCAAAAGTTTTGGTTTATTTGCATATTTCACGTGCATTTCCATTTACATGTATTTGCAATTTCGTTGCTATTATCCCTATAACCTTGCTTACAAATGTAACCAGTTAATAATTGGTAAGAAAAAGCAAGAGTAAAATCAAATAATTCATCTCTGTGGAAAGAATTTCAAAAAAATTATATTGTTGATATTTAAGTAAACTGATCAATGCTCCTGAGCAGGTCTAGTGAATGAATCCAAATAGAAATATCCTTTTAATGCGACAAAATCATTTTTTTTTAAATTTTCGTGTCTTTCATCTTTTAATACATTTTGTTTGAATGTTTTGACATATCAATTCCCGGGAAAACTATAACACGGTCTTCATATTAGATAAAAGCTAAATACCACAAACAACACGTGTGATAAATCTCGATACTTAGTGAAGAAATAGACTGATAAAACAAAGTCTGAGTTTTTCCCTTACATGTTTTTATTTGGTGTGTTAATCATTCATATACAGTTTTAAAGTACATTTTACAGATGTAGTTTCCTGGGACGTCAAATGAGACTGGAACTATTAATAGTAACCCTGTAAAAAAGGGAGATTTATTATTCTAAAAATGCATTTACCATCCTAAAATTTCTTATATAATACATTGGCACAATATCAGTTCTTGCACGAAATATAATATTCAGTAATATTAAGGTACATGTACATGTATACGCTATCATTATTTTAATTTCATTGACTAGAAATAATAGTGTTTGCTTGGAACATACGAAAAACAGTTTAAAGCACATTAAAATTATTATCACATTTTTTTTCAAGAAAATTATAATATGTTAATGACTGCAAACTGATCTAGTATGATCTTAATGGAAAACAATGGAATCATCAAAATATCAAAAAAGTAACCTTTACAGAAGAAAAAAAGCAAGACAGTTCATAATTAATTGATTGACAATTGAAGCATTTCGATTGCAGATTATTCTCAACAAAACGGTATTATATATTCTTAAAACATAAAAACAGTTTTTAAGATTAGAAATATTCCATAGCGTCAAAAGTTTTGATTTTAAAAGAGCATTTATGTGGTATATAATGTCATGTGATCCTCATACTTTTAAAATATGACGGTCTGAAAGATGGAGGCAACGTATTTCATTCATAACTCTTACATTTGCATGTTACATGTTTTGATCAGAAACTATATATAGTTTACCGATTATAGTTAACAAAGGTAAATCATCGTATAATTTTAAAAAAAAATTGCAGAGGATTGTTAAGATTGTAACATTTTGAAAATCATAATTTTCAAAACTTTTTCTCTACCGTTTGCTAAAAATGAAAGAAAAAAAAAGTCAATAAGCCAGCTGGGCCCTCAACACCTTGATTTTAAATATATCAATCAAAAAGATTTTTAATGAAAAAGAAAGAAAATACCTTGAGTATCGGGAAAATTTTTTAATTAGAATTTTTTATTAAGCTCTTTTTACCTTGCCTAACCTGCTATGGCCAAGTCCTCTTCCGTACACCCCTTTTCTCGGCAGTCTGTTTTCAACAAGAACTTTTCCGTACCCTCCCCAATACAGATCGTTTCGAGGAAGAACACCATACAATTCGTTTCCATAGAGTCCACCATATAGAACATTCTTTCCATTTGTTCTTTTTTCAATCAGACCTTTTCCGTACGATCCTCCATACAGTTCGCTCCCAATAAGATCACCATACAATTCATTTCCATAGGGTCCACCATAGTGACCATAGAGACCATTCTTTCCATTTATTCTCTTTTCAATAAGACCTTTTCCGTACCATCCTCCATACAGTTCGCTCCCAATAAGATCACCATACAATGTGTTTCTACCATAGAGACTGTTTGTTTTGTATCCATAGCAAAAGGCCACAGAAAAAAGGACCACAAAAAAGATCAGTCGGATCATCTAGAACAAAAATATTGATTGATCTTATTTCAAAATAAGGACCATTTGATTCATCGAGTATTGTGAAAACAATAACATACGTCAATAATGAAATTTAAAATAAGCATTTGGCCTACCTTGCTGATAAACAAAAAGGATTTGGTAAAGATCCTGTGTGCTTATGGCTCAATGTGCAGGGGTATATATACTAACAGTCACGTAAAAGACAACCAAATATCATCAATAAAAACAGTCGTAATAACCACAATGTGACACAACTCCAACGAACATTAAACATTAAAAGAAATAATTCATCACAAGAGGCCATAGTAAAAAATTTGAAAAATAGCACAGGGTCATCGAGATTACGGAGCAACATTTCAGATCATTAACGTAATTGTTTTATTTTACATATTGTGGTTATCGTTTGTCCCTAATTGACAAATATATATATATATATATATATATATATATATATATATATATATATATATATATATATATATATATATATATATATATATATATTGTTAATTTAAGACCAAAGAGATGAGGTGTTGAACTTTTTCTTGCAGATAATTTGATGTTTTAATGTTGACTATTCATATCGTAGTGCACATAAATGTTGTGTTGTTGATTTTGGTTGTAGTTTTGTGTATAAACATTCGTTCAGAAGTTGTTAAAGTATCGATTGTTGGATCTTCAATTATTTGGCATGCATTTGGTTAAGCTAGAATGAATTAGGGAGGGGAATCTTGATTTTCTCCCCTGGGAGTTAAAATAATAGTGACAAGGTAAAGACAGAATGAAATGGCAATTATTTCAATTATTACTTAAAATTCCAATTCGTTTAAGCTTATTTGTTTCAAATGTGATTTGGTAGATTTTCCAGAATGTTTTTAATAGCTTCTAATAAGTATTTTTTTGGCTTCCTTTTTCTAAAAAAAAAATTCATTTGGGTAATATAAGGGACTGTTTCAAAAGCTTTGTAATAAATCAAATTGTATGAGATAAGTAGAGCATCTACAATTGTGTGATTGTACATTTACTTTAAAAGTATCCAACTCGTTGAAATGGTTATATTCGCTCGACAAGGCTCACGAATATATACACTATTGCAACTCGCTAGATTTAGCAAATATAAAATCTCACAATATAGATATCCTCTATATATTTGCAAAATGTAAACATAAGCATGTATACCATCATTGTTTATATACATGCAATAAGACTGGGATTATTGAAGAGGATAAATAAAGAAAGGGGGATGAGTAAATGGGCCTTGGGTAGAGGATGGGGTATATGGTTTTATGTTAATGGTAAAAAAAACACGTTACAAAAAAAGTTATTGATTTGATACTTTTATGACTATCTTACAGTAATAGACAAATAAAATTTGGTACTGATATCTTGCCAGTGTCTTTCATATTAATTATTTCCACAATGTTTTAGTAGTAAATATTTCTATTATTATTTTCTCTTGACAACAAAACTATGGGGGGGGGGGGGGGCAGGAGTTTGCTAAATACAAGTTTCTTTCTTTCTTCTGTCATTTTGCAAAGTCGCCAGACGACTCGTTATCAATTCAATACCATTTCGAAGAAATCTCTGTCATGCATTTGAGTAAAAAATACAAATCATATTCCTTTGGTATAAAGGAGGTGCTACAACAGCTTCTATCAATAGCATTTCAGATGGTCAAATTAAAAATCCGGGCGCTGGAAGTCAAGAGCTTATAAGTGCTTCGTAAATGTATCAACCTCAAAGTTAATTCATCATTGAAGTGTTGAAGTGTTCCCCTTTTTTCTTGCAGCTTACTTGATTATTTGTATGTTGTCTGTTCATAATATTGTGCACAGAAATGTTGAGTTGTTTATTTTGATTGTGTTTATGTATATTTATTATTTCAGAAGTTGTTGGATCTACAATTATTTGGTATGCATTTGGTTATGCTAGGATTAATGGGGGATCCAATCTTGAGTTTCTCCCATAAGATCTTACATAAGGTGGCAGGGAAAAGGCGGCATGAGATGGCCACATGTCACCACCCCCCTAAATCAGGAAATTGTTACGGTATTGGTACGGCATTGTCTGATTCATCATTGTGCTGTTTACAAACGGGGATTATTGATGCGCATGCGCAATTCCGTCAATGTTGATATTATGTAAACAGTCAAGTTAAAAATAGCATTGAACTAAGGAAGACACATGGCAACATACATAAACCATTTATTACCATAAATTATTTTAGTAAGCATCTAAATGAAAGTGTTCAGCTGTTGCCTTTAAGGCAGAAAACACTCCGTGTCCATATGGCACAATCTTTAGCTATACTGGAATAGGGTTATGTTTAGTGAGCATCTGGTCCTATGGCTCGCTACAACTCTCATTTCCGATTTGCTTCTTTGTTAAAATTAGATATGTTTCATTTTCCAGTATTGTTTTAACAGCTTTATATGTATATTTCAATGTTTCTGGTTTATTTGCATATTTTACGTGCATTTTCATTGACGTATTTGCCATTTGGTTGCTATTATCCCTATGTATATGGGTCGGTAACCTTGCTTACAAATGTAACCAGTTAATAATTGTTTAAGAAAAAGCAAAATTCAACTCAAATGAATCATTTCTGCGGAAAGAGTTTGAAAATTATATCATATTGTTGATAATTCAGTAAACCGATTAATTCCCTTGTACTGGCACAGTGAATGATTCCAAAAAGAAATATCCTTTTAATGCAACAAAATCATTTTTTTTTTAAATTTCTCTGCCTTTCATGTTTTAATACATTTTGTTTGAATGTTTTGACATATCAATTTCTGGGAAAATTATAACACTTTCTTCATATTAAATTAAAGCTAAATACCAAAGAAAACACGTTTCATAAATCATGAAACTAAGTAAAGAAATAGACTGATCAAACAAAGTCTGCGTTTTTCCCTTGCATGTTTTTTTTTATTTTGTGTGTCAATCATTTATACACAGTTTTAAAGTACAATGTACAGATGTAGTTTTCTGGGACGTCAAATGAGACTGGAATAAGTAATAGTAACTCTGCAAAGAAAAAAAAGAAGATTTATTAATTTAAAAACGCATGTACCATCCTTAAATTTATTATAGAATAAATTAGCACGATATCAATTCTTGCACGAAATATAATGTTCAGTGATATTAAGGAACAGGTATACGGTATCAGTATTTTAATTCCATTGTTAAGAAATAATAGTGTTTCAGTTGGAGCATAAGCAAAACATTGATAAGCACATTAAAATTATTAATCGCAGTATTTCTTTCAAGAAAACTATAATATGTTAATGACTGCAAACTGATTCAATATGATCTTAACGGATAACAATGGAATCATCAAAATACCAAAAAAGTTACCTTTACAGAAGAAAAAAATGACGATCTGAAAGATGGAGGCAACGTATTTCATACATAACTCTTACATTGGCAGATTAATGTTTTGATCAGAAACTATATACAGTGTACCCATTATAGTCAACTTGAAATTTGAAGAGGATTGTAAAGATTGTAATATTTTGAAAATCATACTTTTCAAAACTTTTTCTCCACCATTAGCTTAAAATGAGAAAAAAAATCAGTCGTCATCTTTAAGCCAACTGGGCCCTCAATACCTTGATTTTAAATTTATCAATCAAAAAGATTTCCAATGAAAAAGTAAGAAAATACCTGAAGTATCGGATAATTTTCTTATTAGATTTTTTACTAAGCTGTTTTTACCTTGCCTAACCTGTTATGGCCAAGTCCTTTTCCGTAAAGTCAGCCGTACACCCTTTTTCTCGGCAGTCTGTTTTCAACCAGAACTTTTCCGTACCCTTCCAAAAACAGATCGTTTCGAGGAAGAACACCATACAATTCCTTTCCATAGAGTCCACCATACAGAACATTCTTTCTATTTGTTCCTGTTTCAATCACACCTTTTCCGTACGATCCTCTATACAGTTCGCTCCCAATAAGATCACCATACAATTCCTTTCCATAGGGTCCACCATATAGAACATTCTTTTCATTTATACTTGTTCCAATCAGACCTTTTCCGTACAATCTACCATACAGTTCGCTCCCAATAAGATCACCATACAATGTGTTTCTACCATAGAGACTGTTTGTTTTGTATCCATAGCAAAAGGCAACAGAAAAAAGAACCACAAAAAAGATCAGTCGGATCATCTAGAACAGAAATATTGATTGATCTTATTTCAAAATTAGGACTATTTGATTCATTTGGTATTAAGAAAAAATTAACATACGTCAATAATGAAACTTAAAATAAAGCAATTTGGCCTACCTTGCTGATAAACAAAAAGGACTTGGTATAAGATACTGTGTGCTTACGGCTCAATGTGCAGGGGTATATATACTAACAGTCACGTAAAAGACAACCAAATATCATCAATAAAAACAGTCGTAATAAACCACAATGTGACACAACTCCAACGAACATTAAACATTGATACAAATAATTCATGACCAGAGGCCAACGTCAAAAAAAAAATTATAAATTTGAAAAATAGGACAGGGTCATCGAGATTATGGAGCAAAATTGCAGTTCATTAACGTATTTGTTTTATTTTACATATAGTGGTCCTCGTTTGTCCCTAATTGACAAACATGATTAAATGTACTATTTCTTGGTATCATTTTCTTTATAAATTTCCTGTTTGAGTACAATTTATATATATATATATATATATATATATATATATATATATATATATATATATATATATATATATATATATATATATATATATATATATATATATATATATGTAGTTAATTTAAGACCAAAGAGATGAAATGTTGAAATTTTTCTTGCAGATAATTTGATGTTTTATTGTTGACTATTCGTATCTTAGTGCACATAATTGTTGTGTTTTTGATTTTGGTTGTAGTTTTGTGTATATACATTCGTTCAGAAGTTGTTAAAGTATCGATTGTTGGATCTTCAATTATTTGGCATGCATTTGGTTAAGCTAGAATGAATTAGGGAGGGGAATCGTGAATTTCTCCTGTGGGAGCTAAAATAATAGTGACAGGGTAAAGACAGAATGAAATGGCAATTATTTCAATTATTACTTTAATTTCCAATTTCTTTAAACTTATTTGTGTCAAATGTGACTTGTTAGATTTTCCAGAATGTTTTTTGAACAGCTACTTTTAAGTATTTTTTTTGCTTCCTTTTTCTAAAAAAAAAAATTCATTGGGGTAATATAAGGGACTGTTTCAAAAGCTTTGTAATAAATCAAATTGTATGAGATAGATAGAGCATCTACAATTGTGTGATTGTACATTTGCTTTAAAAGTATCCAACTCGTTGAAATGGTTATATTCGCTCGACAAGGCTCACGAATATATACACTATTGCAACTCGCTAGATTTAGCAAATATAAAATCTCACAATATAGATATCCTCTATACATTTGCAAAATGTAAACATAAGCATGTATACCATCATTGTTTATATACATGCAATACGACTGGGATTATTGAAGAGGATAGATAAAGAAAGGGGGATGAGTAAATGGGCCTTGGGTAGAGGATGGGGTATATGGTTTTATGTTAATGGTTAAAAAAAACACTGTAGAAAAAAGTTTTTGAAATGATACTTTTATGACTATCTTATAATAATAGACAAATAAAATTTAGAACTGAAATCTTGCCAGTGTCTTTCATATTAATTATTTCCACAATGTTTTAGTAGTAAATATTTCTATTATTATTTTCTCTTGACAACAAAACTAGGGGGGGGGGAACTGGTGTTTACTAAATACAAGTTTCTTTCTTTCTTCTGTCATTTTGCAAAGTCGCCAGACGACTCGTTACCAATTCAATACCATTTCGAAGAAATCTCTGTCATGCTTTTGAGTAAAAAATACAAATCATATTCCTTTGGTATAAAGGAGGTGCTACAACAGCTTCTATCAATAGCATTTCAGATGGTCAAATTAAAGAACTTGGGCGCTGGAAGTCAAGAGCTTATAAGTGCTTCGTAAATGTACCAACCTCAAAGTTAATTCATCATTGAAGTGTTGAAGTGTTCCCCTTTTTTCTTGCAGCTTACTTGATTATTTGTATGTTGTCTGTTTATAATAGTGTGCACAGAAATGTTGAGTTGTTTATTTTGATTGTGTTTATGTATATTTATTATTTCAGAAGTTGTTGGATCTTCAATTATTTGGCATGCATTCGGTTATGCTAGGATTAATGGGGGATCCAATCTTGAGTTTCTCCCATAAGAGCTTACATAAGGTGGCAGGGAAAAGGCGGCATGAGATGGCAACATGCCCTCCCCCCTAAATCAGGCAATTGTTACGGTATTGGTACGGTATATTGTCTTGTTCATCATTGTGGTAGTAATGACATTGGTAAGATTAAATTATTTGAATTGTGTAAGATAATGGAAAAATCTTTGGATGCACTTTCTTGAATGTTGCCAAGAACGAAAATCACGTGGTCACAAATACTGCCAAGGCTAACATGGCGTAATACTGGGAACAATAATGCTCTCAATAAGACAAGAGTGCGAGTAAATAGCTTGGGTGCTACAAGACTCTTGGAACACCATGGAGGCTATGTTTGGTATCAAAAGATAGCTCCATCTGACCAAAGCTTATTTAAGGCGTATGGTGTTGCATTAGACAGAAAATAAAATTGTCCTTAGAACTTAAAAGAGGTTGATGTCGTCAGGTGTAGGAGTTAACCCTGTGGCTTATGGTAATGACCATGGCACACACTTTATTTTAAGCCAAATACAAATCATTAACTAAACATTCTAAATTCTTAGATTATGATTTTCTAAAACATCTTAGTAAGCATCTTAATGATAGTGTTCAGCTGTTGCCTTTAAGGCAGAAAACACTCCGTGTCCATATGGCACAATCTTTAGCTATACTGGAATAGGGTTATGTTTAGTGAGCATCTGGTCCTATGGCTCGCTACAACTCTCATTTCCGATTTGCTTCTTTGTTAAAATTAGATATGTTTCATTTTCCAGTATTGTTTTAACAGCTTTATATGTATATTTCAATGTTTCTGGTTTATTTGCATATTTTACGTGCATTTTCATTGACGTATTTGCCATTTGGTTGCTATTATCCCTATGTATATGGGTCGGTTACCTTGCTTACAAATGTAACCAGTTAATAATTGTTTAAGAAAAAGCAAAATTCAACTCAAATGAATCATTTCTGCGGAAAGAGTTTGAAAATTATATCATATTGTTGATAATTCAGTAAACCGATTAATTCCCTTGTACTGGCACAGTGAATGATTCCAAAAAGAAATATCCTTTTAATGCAACAAAATCATTTTTTTTTTAAATTTCTCTGCCTTTCATGTTTTAATACATTTTGTTTGAATGTTTTGACATATCAATTTCTGGGAAAATTATAACACTTTCTTCATATTAAATTAAAGCTAAATACCAAAGAAAACACGTTTCATAAATCATGAAACTAAGTAAAGAAATAGACTGATCAAACAAAGTCTGCGTTTTTCCCTTGCATGTTTTTTTTTATTTTGTGTGTCAATCATTTATACACAGTTTTAAAGTACAATCAATGTACAGATGTAGTTTTCTGGGACGTCAAATGAGACTGGAATAAGTAATAGTAACTCTGCAAAAAAAAAAAGAAGATTTATTAATTTAAAAACGCATGTACCATCCTTAAATTTATTATAGAATAAATTAGCACGATATCAATTCTTGCACGAAATATAATGTTCAGTGATATTAAGGAACAGGTATACGGTATCAGTATTTTAATTCCATTGTTAAGAAATAATAGTGTTTCAGTTGGAGCATAAGCAAAACATTGATAAGCACATTAAAATTATTAATCGCAGTATTTCTTTCAAGAAAACTATAATATGTTAATGACTGCAAACTGATTCAATATGATCTTAACGGATAACAATGGAATCATCAAAATACCAAAAAAGTTACCTTTACAGAAGAAAAAAATGACGATCTGAAAGATGGAGGCAACGTATTTCATACATAACTCTTACATTGGCAGATTAATGTTTTGATCAGAAACTATATACAGTGTACCCATTATAGTCAACTTGAAATTTGAAGAGGATTGTAAAGATTGTAATATTTTGAAAATCATACTTTTCAAAACTTTTTCTCCACCATTAGCTTAAAATGAGAAAAAAAATCAGTTGTCATCTTTAAGCCAACTGGGCCCTCAATACCTTGATTTTAAATTTATCAATCAAAAAGATTTCCAATGAAAAAGTAAGAAAATACCTGAAGTATCGGATAATTTTCTTATTAGATTTTTTACTAAGCTGTTTTTACCTTGCCTAACCTGTTATGGCCAAGTCCTTTTCCGTAAAGTCAGCCGTACACCCTTTTTCTCGGCAGTCTGTTTTCAACCAGAACTTTTCCGTACCCTCCCAAAAACAGATCGTTTCGAGGAAGAACACCATACAATTCCTTTCCATAGAGTCCACCATACAGAACATTCTTTCTATTTGTTCCTGTTTCAATCACACCTTTTCCGTACGATCCTCTATACAGTTCGCTCCCAATAAGATCACCATACAATTCCTTTCCATAGGGTTCACCATATAGAACATTCTTTTCATTTATACTTGTTCCAATCAGACCTTTTCCGTACAATCTACCATACAGTTCGCTCCCAATAAGATCACCATACAATGTGTTTCTACCATAGAGACTGTTTGTTTTGTATCCATAGCAAAAGGCAACAGAAAAAAGAACCACAAAAAAGATCAGTCGGATCATCTAGAACAGAAATATTGATTGATCTTATTTCAAAATTAGGACTATTTGATTCATTTGGTATTAAGAAAAAATTAACATACGTCAATAATGAAACTTAAAATAAAGCAATTTGGCCTACCTTGCTGATAAACAAAAAGGACTTGGTATAAGATACTGTGTGCTTACGGCTCAATGTGCAGGGGTATATATACTAACAGTCACGTAAAAGACAACCAAATATCATCAATAAAAACAGTCGTAATAAACCACAATGTGACACAACTCCAACGAACATTAAACATTGATACAAATAATTCATGACCAGAGGCCAACGTCAAAAAAAAATTTATAAATTTGAAAAATAGGACAGGGTCATCGAGATTATGGAGCAAAATTGCAGTTCATTAACGTATTTGTTTTATTTTACATATAGTGGTCCTCGTTTGTCCCTAATTGACAAACATGATTAAATGTACTATTTCTTGGTATCATTTTCTTTATAAATTTCCTGTTTGAGTACTATTTATATATATATATATATATATATATATATATATATATATATATATATATATATATATATATATATATATATATATATATATATATATATATAGTTAATTTAAGACCAAAGAGATGAAATGTTGAAATTTTTCTTGCAGATAATTTGATGTTTTATTGTTGACTATTCGTATCTTAGTGCACATAATTGTTGTGTTTTTGATTTTGGTTGTAGTTTTGTGTATATACATTCGTTCAGAAGTTGTTAAAGTATCGATTGTTGGATCTTCAATTATTTGGCATGCATTTGGTTAAGCTAGAATGAATTAGGGAGGGGAATCGTGAATTTCTCCTGTGGGAGCTAAAATAATAGTGACAGGGTAAAGACAGAATGAAATGGCAATTATTTCAATTATTACTTTAATTTCCAATTTCTTTAAACTTATTTGTGTCAAATGTGACTTGTTAGATTTTCCAGAATGTTTTTTGAACAGCTACTTTTAAGTATTTTTTTTGCTTCCTTTTTCTAAAAAAAAAAATTCATTGGGGTAATATAAGGGACTGTTTCAAAAGCTTTGTAATAAATCAAATTGTATGAGATAGATAGAGCATCTACAATTGTGTGATTGTACATTTGCTTTAAAAGTATCCAACTCGTTGAAATGGTTATATTCGCTCGACAAGGCTCACGAATATATACACTATTGCAACTCGCTAGATTTAGCAAATATAAAATCTCACAATATAGATATCCTCTATACATTTGCAAAATGTAAACATAAGCATGTATACCATCATTGTTTATATACATGCAATACGACTGGGATTATTGAAGAGGATAGATAAAGAAAGGGGGATAAGTAAATGGGCCTTGGGTAGAGGATGGGGTATATGGTTTTATGTTAATGGTTAAAAAAAACACTGTAGAAAAAAGTTTTTGAAATGATACTTTTATGACTATCTTATAATAATAGACAAATAAAATTTAGAACTGAAATCTTGCCAGTGTCTTTCATATTAATTATTTCCACAATGTTTTAGTAGTAAATATTTCTATTATTATTTTCTCTTGACAACAAAACTAGGGGGGGGGGGGGGGGGAACTGGTGTTTACTAAATACAAGTTTCTTTCTTTCTTCTGTCATTTTGCAAAGTCGCCAGACGACTCGTTACCAATTCAATACCATTTCGAAGAAATCTCTGTCATGCTTTTGAGTAAAAAATACAAATCATATTCCTTTGGTATAAAGGAGGTGCTACAACAGCTTCTATCAATAGCATTTCAGATGGTCAAATTAAAGAACTTGGGCGCTGGAAGTCAAGAGCTTATAAGTGCTTAGTAAATGTACCAACCTCAAAGTCAATCTATTATTGAAATGTTAAAGTGTGTACCTTTTTTCTTGCAGCTTACTTGATTTTTTGTATGTTGTCTGATCATAATGGTGTGCACAGAAATGTTGACTTGTTTATTTTGATTGTGTTTATATATATTTATTATTTCAGAAGGTGTTGGATCTTCAATTATTTGGCATGCATTCGGTTATGCTAGGATTAATGGGGGATCCAATCTTGAGTTTCTCCCATAGAAGCTATCATAAAGTTGCAGGGAAAAGACAGCATGTGATGGCGACATGTCCTCTCCTAAATCAGGCAATTGTTACGGTATTGGTACGGCATTGCCTGGTTTATCATTGTGAAGGTAATGACATTGGTAAGATAAAATGTTTTGAATTGTGCGAAATAATGGAGAAATCTTTGAATGCTCTTTCTTGAATGTTGCCAAGAACGAAAATCATGTGGTCACACATACTGCCAAAACCAACATGGCGTAAGACTAGAAACAATAATGCTCTCAATAAGACAAGAGTGTGAGTTAAAAGCTTTGGTGCTACAGGAATCTTGGAACACCATGGAGGCTATGTTCGCTATCTAAAGATAGCTTCATCTGACCAAAGATTATTTAGGGCCTATGGTTGCATTACAAAGGAAATAAAATTGTCCTAGCCTTATAACTAAGAAAAGTTTTATGTCGTCATGTGTACGAGTTAACCATTTGGCTTAGGGTAATGACCATGGCACACACTTTATTCTTAGCCAAATACCAATCATTAACTAAACATTCTAAATTCTTAGACTATGATTTTCTAAAACATATTAGTATTCATCTTAATGATAGTGTTCAGCTGTTGTCTTTAAGGCGGCAAACACTTCGTGTCCATATGGCACAATCTTTAGCTAAACTTGAATAGGGTTATATTTAGTGAGCATCTGGTCCTATGACTCGCTGCAACTCTTATCTTCAATTTGCTTCTTTGTTAAAATTAGAAATGTTTGATTCTCCAGTATCGGTTTAACAGCTTTGTATGTATACTTCAATATTTGCATACTTCAAGTGCATTTCCATTTACATGTATTTGCCATTTGGTTGCTATTATCCTTTTTTACATGGGTCGGTAACCTTGCTTACAAATACAAATGTAACCAGTCAATGATTGTTAAAGAAAAAGCAAAATGTAACTCAAATGAATCATCTCTGCGTAAAGAATTTGAAAATTATATCATATTGTTGATAATTCAGTAAATCGATCAATGCTCCTGAGTTGCATAGTGAATGATTCCAAATAGAAATATCCTTTCAATGCAACGAAATCAATATTTTTTTTAATTTTCGTGCCTTTCATCTTTTAATACATTTTGTTTGAATGTTTTGACATATCAATTCCCGGGAAAACTATAACACGGTCTTCAAATTAAATACAGGTTAAATACCACAAACAACACGTGTGATAAATCTCAATACTAAGCAACGAAATAGACTGATAAAACAAAGTCTGAGTTTTTCCCTTCCATGATTTATTTGGTGTGTTAATCATTCAAAGACAGTTATAAAGTACAATGTACAGATGTAGTTTCCTGGGGCGTCAAATGAGATTGGAACCATTAATAGTAACCCTGTAAAAAAGGAGATTTATTAATGTAAAATGCATGCACCATCCTTAAATTTATTATAGAATACATTGGCACGATATCAGTTCTTGCACGATATAGGATGTTCAGTAATATTAAGGTACATGTATACACTATATTATTTTCATTTCGTTGACTAAAAATAATAGTGCTTTGGTTGGAACATAAGCAAATCAGTTAGAAGCACATTAAAATTATTTATCACAGTATTTCTTTTTCCAGAAAATTATAATATATCAATGATTGCAAACTGGTCTAATATGATCTTAACGGATAACAATGTAATTATCAAAATGCCAAAAAAGTAACCTTTACAGAAGAAAAAGGCTGGACAGTTCATAATTAATTGATTAACAATTGAAGCATTTTGATTGCAGATTATTCTCAACAAAACGGTATTATATATTCTAAAAACATAAAAATATTTTTTAAGATTAGAAATATTCCACAGCGTCAGAAGTTTTGATTTTAAAAGAGCATTCATGTGGTATATAATATCATGTGATCCTCATACTTTTAAAATATGACGGTCTGAAAGATGGAGGCAACGTATTTCATACATAACTCTTACATTGGCAGGTTACATGTTTTGATCAGAAACTATATACAGTTTACCCAATATAGTAAACAAAGCTAAATCATCGTATACTCTTAAAAGAAAAAAATTGAAGAGGATTGTAAAGATTGTAACATTTTGAAAATCATAATTTTCAAATCTTTTTCTCTACCACAAGTTAAAAATAAAAAAAAAGTCGTTGTCTATTAATCAGCTGGGCCCTCACACCTTGATTTTAAATATATCAATCAAAAAGATTTTCAATGAAAAAGAAATAAATACCGGTATGAGTAGCGGATAATTTTCTTATTAGAATTTTTTACTAAGCTTTTTTTTTTTACCTCGCCTAGCCTGCTATGGCCAAGTCCTCTTCCGTACACCCCTTTTCTTGGCAGTCTGTTTTCAACCAGAACTTTTCCGTACCCTCCCAAAAACAGATCGTTTCGAGGAAGATCGCCGTACAATTGCTTTCCATAGAGTCCACCATACAGAACATTCTTTCTATTTGTTCTCGTTTCAATCAGACCTTTTCCGTACGATCCTCCATACAGTTCGCTCCCAATAAGATCACCATACAATTCATTTCCATAGGGTCCACCATAGTGACCATAGAGACCATTCCTTTTATTTGTTCTTATTTCAATCAGACCTTTTCCGTACGATCCTCCATACAGTTCGCTCCCAATAAGATCACCATACAATGTGTTTCTACCATAGAGACTGTTTGTTTTGTATCCATAGCAAAAGGCCACAGAAAAAAGGACCACAAAAAAGATCAGTCGGATCATCTAGAACAGAAATATTGATTGATCTTATTTCAAAATAAGGACCATTTGATTCATTTGGTATTAAGAAAAAATTAACATACGTCAATAATGAAATTTAAAATAAAGCAATTTGGCCTACCTTGCTGATAAACAAAACGGACTTGGTATAAGATACTGTGTGCTTATGGCTCAATGTGCAGGGGTATATATACTAACAGTCACGTAAGAGACAACCAAATATCATCAATAAAAACAGTCGTAATAACCACAATGTGACACAACTCCAACGAACATTAAACATTGAAAGAAATAATTCATCACAGGAGGCCATAGTAAAAAAAACAATACTAATTTATAAATTTGAAAAATAAGACAGGGTCATCGAGATTACGGAGCAAAAAATAGTCATTAAGGTAATTGTTTTATTCTACATATTGTGGTCCTCGTTTGTCTCTAATTGACAATCATGATTTAATGTACTATTTCTTGGTATCATTATCATTATAAATTTTCCAGTTTGAGTTCGATTTATGCATGTCATTAGTTGGTATTTAAATCAATGTTAAAGCTCATAAAAACATAGATTAGTTATTAAATTTCTAATTTCACTATTTTTATAAGCTCAATATAGTAGAGAATAATTACATAAACAAAAATTATGCGTAATAAAGACTATACACATATATGGATATACAAAATTAATTCATACGTGTGGTTATACTACTCGTGTGAGAAACCGTTGCTTTATCACACGGGCGATGCTTCATCAATACTTCCGGTCCGAACTAATTTTTACATAGCCCTCGCTGAAACGCTTCAGCGACCTATTTTCGAAAATTTGCCTGTACTTTCAACATAATTATATCTACTACCAAAAATTAAAATATAATGGATTTTGTCAAAGATTTAAATTACAAATATGAAAGAAAACACATAACTGTTAGGCATAAGCGTCAGAACCGGAATCGGAGGAGGGGGTGGGGGGGGGGGGGGAGATTAGGGGGAGGTTATACATAACCGTAACCAAAGACTTTTCGTTTTTTGCTTGTCGAAACTTTTGATAAGTTTAGCCCACCACCCCCTTTCAATTTGCTTCCAGCGCCACTATGTGGTTTTTAAAACTCCTAATCACTTAATCTATCAAGGAGTACATCCTGACGACGCGATGAAAACAGAACGTTTTGGTTGTGTTTATATACAAGAATGCACAGAAAATAAAGTTTTTAAAGACTTTTATTCCACCACCAATAAGCATCCTAACTCAATATTTTCAATTTCAAATCATTAAGCTACAATTTGTTTTATAAATCATCAACAGCTGTTCCTCGTTCGAGTCAATTCAAACTAACGAGCATTCGCAACTTTCTGAATGTCAACAAACTTGATTCTTCGAGTCTTCTGATCAGTATTTCAATTAAATCAAGTGATTATGCTCTAAGAAATATTATTAAGAGCTTAAAATATTTTTCAAGGTTTATTTTAGTTTGACTTTACATTTAAACAGATAGATTGATCTTCGAAATGACGTTCTAAATTGCATTGCGCATGGACATAGTAACTGCTTAACAAAGGTCAAATGTATGAGATAAATAGAACATCTATATTGTGTGATTTATTTTACATTTGCTTTAAAATTATCCAACTAGTTGAAATGGTTATATTTGTTCTGCAAGACTTGCGAATATATACACCATTTCAACTTGCTGGATAAAGCAAATATAAAATCTCAAAATATAGATATCCTCTATATATTTGCAAAAATGTAAACATAAGCATGTATACCATCATTGTTTATATACATGCAATGAGACTGGGATTATTGAAGAGGATAGATAGAGAAAGGGGGTGAGAAAATGGGCCTTGGATAGAGGTTTGGGTAAATGGATTTATTTTTATGGTAAAAAAAAAACACTGGACAAAGAAAGATTTCGAAATGATACTTTTATGACTTTCTTATAGTAAGAAACAATTATAATTTAGTACTGATATGTTGCCAGTGTCTTCCATATTAATAATTACCACAGTGTTTTATTAATAAATATTTCTATTATTGTTTTCTCTAGACAACGAAACTATAGGGGGTAATCTGGTGTTTGCTAAATACAAGTTTCTTTCTTTCTTCTGTCATTTTACAAAGTCGCCAGACGACTCGTTACCAATTCAATATCATTTCGAAGAAATCTCTGTCATGCATTGGAGTAAAAAATACAAATCATATTCCTTTGGTATAAAGGAGGTGCTACAACAGCTTCTATCAATAGCATTTCAGATGGTCAAATTAAAGAACCTGGGCGCTGGAAGTCAAGAGCTTATAAGTGCTTAGTAAATGTACCAACCTCAAAGTCAATCTATTATTGAAATGTTAAAGTGTGTACCTTTTTTCTTGCAGCTTACTTGATTTTTTGTATGTTGTCTGATCATAATGGTGTGCACAGAAATGTTGACTTGTTTATTTTGATTGTGTTTATATATATTTATTATTCAGAAGGTGTTGGATCTTCAATTATTTGGCATGCATTCGGTTATGCTAGGATGAATGGGGGATCCAATCTTGAGTTTCTCCCATAGAAGCTATCATAAAGTTGCAGGGAAAAGACAGCATGTGATGGCGACATGTCCTCTCCTAAATCAGGCAATTGTTACGGTATTGGTACGGCATTGTCTGGTTTATCATTGTGAAGGTAATGACATTGGTAAGATAAAATGTTTTGAATTGTGCGAAATAATGGAGAAATCTTTGAATGCTCTTTCTTGAATGTTGCCAAGAACGAAAATCATGTGGTCACACATACTGCCAAAACCAACATGGCGTAAGACTAGAAACAATAATGCTCTCAATAAGACAAGAGTGTGAGTTAAAAGCTTTGGTGCTACAGGAATCTTGGAACACCATGGAGGCTATGTTCGCTATCTAAAGATAGCTTCATCTGACCAAAGATTATTTAGGGCCTATGGTTGCATTACAAAGGAAATAAAATTGTCCTAGCCTTATAACTAAGAAAAGTTTTATGTCGTCATGTGTACGAGTTAACCATTTGGCTTAGGGTAATGACCATGGCACACACTTTATTCTTAGCCAAATACCAATCATTAACGAAACATTCTAAATTCTTAGACTATGATTTTCTAAAACATTTTAGTATTCATCTTAATGATAGTGTTCAGCTGTTGTCTTTAAGGCGGCAAACACTTCGTGTCCATATGGCACAATCTTTAGCTAAACTTGAATAGGGTTATATTTAGTGAGCATCTGGTCCTATGGCTCGCTGCAACTCTTATCTTCAATTTGCTTCTTTGTTAAAATTAGATATGTTTGATTCTCCAGTATCGGTTTAACAGCTTTGTATGTATACTTCAATATTTCTGGTTTATTTGCATACTTCAAGTGCATTTCCATTTACATGTATTTGCCATTTGGTTGCTATTATCCTTTTTTACATGGGTCGGTAACCTTGCTTACAAATACAAATGTAACCAGTCAATGATTGTTAAAGAAAAAGCAAAATGTAACTCAAATGAATCATCTCTGCGTAAAGAATTTGAAAATTATATCATATTGTTGATAATTCAGTAAATCGATCAATGCTCCTGAGTTGCATAGTGAATGATTCCAAATAGAAATATCCTTTCAATGCAACGAAATCAATATTTTTTAAATTTTCGTGCCTTTCATCTTTTAATACATTTTGTTTGAATGTTTTGACATATCAATTCCCGGGAAAACTATAACACGGTCTTCAGATTAAATACAGGTTAAATACCACAAACAACACGTGTGATAAATCTCAATACTAAGCAACGAAATAGACTGATAAAACAAAGTCTGAGTTTTTCCCTTCCATGATTTATTTGGTGTGTTAATCATTCAAAGACAGTTATAAAGTACAATGTACAGATGTAGTTTCCTGGGACGTCAAATGAGATTGGAACCATTAATAGTAACCCTGTAAAAAAGGAGATTTATTAATGTAAAATGCATGCACCATCCTTAAATTTATTATAGAATACATTGGCACGATATCAGTTCTTGCACGATATAGGATGTTCAGTAATATTAAGGTACATGTATACACTATATTATTTTCATTTCGTTGACTAGAAATAATAGTGCTTTGGTTGGAACATAAGCAAATCAGTTATAAGCACATTAAAATTATTTATCACAGTATTTCTTTTTCCAGAAAATTATAATATATCAATGATTGCAAACTGGTCTAATATGATCTTAACGGATAACAATGTAATTATCAAAATGCCAAAAAAGTAACCTTTACAGAAGAAAAAGGCTGGACAGTTCATAATTAATTGATTAACAATTGAAGCATTTTGATTGCAGATTATTCTCAACAAAACGGTATTATATATTCTAAAAACATAAAAATATTTTTTAAGATTAGAAATATTCCACAGCGTCAGAAGTTTTGATTTTAAAAGAGCATTCATGTGGTATATAATATCATGTGATCCTCATACTTTTAAAATATGACGGTCTGAAAGATGGAGGCAACGTATTTCATACATAACTCTTACATTGGCAGGTTACATGTTTTGATCAGAAACTATATACAGTTTACCCAATATAGTAAACAAAGCTAAATCATCGTATACTCTTAAAAGAAAAAAATTGAAGAGGATTGTAAAGATTGTAACATTTTGAAAATCATAATTTTCAAATCTTTTTCTCTATCACAAGTTAAAAATGAAAAAAAAAGTTGTTGTCTATTAATCAGCTGGGCCCTCACACCTTGATTTTAAATATATCAATCAAAAAGATTTTCAATAAAAAAGAAATAAATACCGGTATGAGTAGCGGATAATTTTCTTATTAGAATTGTTTACTAAGCTTTTTTTTTTTTACCTCGCCTAGCCTGCTATGGCCAAGTCCTCTTCCGTACACCCCTTTTCTTGGCAGTCTGTTTTCAACCAGAACTTTTCCGTACCCTCCCAAAAACAGATCGTTTCGAGGAAGATCGCCGTACAATTGCTTTCCATAGAGTCCACCATACAGAACATTCTTTCTATTTGTTCTCGTTTCAATCAGACCTTTTCCGTACGATCCTCCATACAGTTCGCTCCCAATAAGATCACCATACAATTCATTTCCATAGGGTCCACCATAGTGACCATAGAGACCATTCCTTTTATTTGTTCTTATTTCAATCAGACCTTTTCCGTACGATCCTCCATACAGTTCGCTCCCAATAAGATCACCATACAATGTGTTTCTACCATAGAGACTGTTTGTTTTGTATCCATAGCAAAAGGCCACAGAAAAAAGGACCACAAAAAAGATCAGTCGGATCATCTAGAACAGAAATATTGATTGATCTTATTTCAAAATAAGGACCATTTGATTCATTTGGTATTAAGAAAAAATTAACATACGTCAATAATGAAATTTAAAATAAAGCAATTTGGCCTACCTTGCTGATAAACAAAAAGGACTTGGTATAAGATACTGTGTGCTTACGGCACAATGTGCAGGGGTATATATACTAACAGTCACGTACAAGACAACCAAATATCATCAATAAAAACAGTCGTAATAAACCACAATGTGACACAACTCCAACGAACATTAAACATTGATACAAATAATTCATCACAAGAGGCCAAAGTCAAAAAAAAAATATCAATTTGAAAAATAGGAGAGGGTCATCGAGATTACGGAGCTAAATTACAGTTCATTAAGGTATTTGTTTTATTCTAGAAATTGTGGTCCTTGTTTGTCCCTAATTGAAAAACATGATTAAATGTACTTTTTCGTGGTATCATTTTCATTATTAAACTTCCTCTTTGGATACGATTTATATAAATATATGTATCATCAGTTTAACAATATCCTAATCAACGACCAATCCACGAAAGAATTTTACAAAGATGTGAACTTCATTAACAGCGTACGTCAGCCTAAAAATTTAAAACGAATATTATGCACTTCCCATTTTGATACTAAACACACAGTTACTAAATGTAGAAACCCACGATGCATATATTACAGAGGGATCTAAGTACGACTTCAGCGGAAAAGAATTCGTCGTAAAGACGGACATGTCATGTGACACTAAGAATGTATTATATGTTATAACATGTCCAGGCTGCAACGAGAACTATATTGGGGAAACAAGCAACCCACTTCGGGCCCGTGTGCATAAACAACACATAAACACCCCAGGATATCCACAGATACCGTTAAGTGAGCACTTGCGGCAATGAACAGTTTAAAATATTTCCATTTTACAAAATGTTGAGTGACAGTAATGTGCAAAGAAGAGAAAAAGAAAAACATTTCATCCGTATTTTTAAACCCAAATTGAACTGTCTGTAATAATAATAATGTATTGAATTGTATGTTATCTACTATGTTGCAAATTATATTTTTTCCGCTAAATCTAGCTATGACGTCATAATAGACATTGCCGTTCAACGTTCAAGTTATTTGACGTCATGATACTATGTTACCATTATATAGCTTCTGAAGATTTTAAAATGAAAGCGCTTAAGCTATATTGAACGTTTTTCGTGTTTTCTTATTTAATTTATATATATATATATATATATATATATATATATATATATATATATATATATATATATATATATATATATATATATATATATATATATATATATCTACATGTATATAGTTAATGTAACACCGTATTATACGAATTATGCGAATATGTTGAACTTTTTCTTGCAGATAATTTTATGTTTTTTATTTTGATTATTCATATTATAAAGCACATAAATGTTGTGTTGTTGATTTTCATTGTATTTTTAAGGTCTTCCGTTTCCAACAGAAGACCTTATAGTTTTTGTACTGTTTCTTCTTCTTATTTTTTCCCCACAAATTCTGTGCAGGCGATTTCTCGGAAACTATCCAACAGATTTCAACCATTTTTTCGCATATGACTAGAAGTGATCTGCATTTATTTTGTTACAAATATTTTTGCCGTCGTCACTTCTGATACCGATTTATCAGTGATTTTGTAACTTTTACGACCCATTTCGTGCACGCTTCTTCTAAAAAATTATCAGAGATAGTTAGATCATGGTGTAAAGTTGTGCCTATTGTTTAACGTCGGTGGCACCATTTTTTAGAGCACACTATGACTCGAAAATTGGGTACGAATTTTTTATGTCCACAAGATTTCTCAATTTTCATGAAATTTTCAGGAGTGTTAGAGAAAAATTATATCTCAAGGATTTAATTTTCATTTTTTTTCTAAAGTTCATTTCCTGTCGTCTGTTTCCGCGACAAAAAGCTGGTGACATCGATATCTCAAAAATGATAAAGACTTGAGCAATCAGACTCTGAAAGATTATAGACCTATACTTGTAGATGTCTTTAAACTATTTTATTTTGTTCGTCATAACTTCCGGTCCTCACCGGAAGCATTTCGATTTTTTTTAATTTTGCATTTACTTTATTTCATGTAGAATTGAAATATAATTATTAATCCTTACACATATCATCTTTCCGATGTTAAATAAACAAAAACCTTCTACTTCTGGTGAGATGTCTCAAATACCTCAGCGTTTTTTAAAACAAATTTTCATCTCCGAGATCTCAGGAACTGCAAGTGATCAAGATACGAAACTATCACGGATAATAGACATTTGATAAAAAATGCGTTTAAATGCTTTCATTTTGTCGACTGCCACTTCCGGTCCTCAACTGAAAGGTTGAAACAAATTAAGTTGTTTGAAAGTTGTTTTTCTTTGACAATTTTAGTAAACTTGAAAAAAAATAAAGTACATTGCTTAATGATATGATATGCTAACTTTTGATTTCACTGAGCACTTCCCGTGTGTCCGTTACCTGCCCAGAGAAAGAAAAACCATCGACTCAACGAGAGTTCAAAAACGGTGACGACTTGATAAACCAAACTTTATGGGATAATAGCCCTCAGAATGTATCTGTGTATACATTATTTTGTTTGATTCGTCGTCACTTCCAGTCTTCACCGAAAGCACTTAAAAATTATTATTTTCCTTACTTTATTTATTTTTGATGGAATAGAATCTTATATATGTTCACTATACAATGATATATAAGCAAAAATATTCTACCTTCGGTGGGATAAAATAAATATCTTAGGAAGCTTTCCTTTTTACAAAATTGATACCCGCGAGATTTTAGTCACTGTACGTGATTGAGACACAACATTTTTATAAATGATTGCCAATTGATTGAGGATGTGTTAAACTGCTTTTATTTTGTCAATCATCACTTCTGGTACTCACCGGAAGAGTTCAAATAGACTTTCTTGGGTGTTTCATCTAGACTGGTAAACAGTGATGTACACTAAGCAAATGTACAAGAAATACCAGCTTTTATTTTCATTTATCACTTCCGTCCGTCCGTTTCAGGTCCCAAGACAAAAAACCTACTTTTAACAAGATCTCTAATTTGGCAGACAGCGTGGCTATGTTAAGGCTGCCCGATTAATTTCACAGCGATATGTAGAAAGTCACTTGTCTGTACTTTATAAGATATGACGTCATAGTTAACTTTGACGTCACGATCTGCATTCCTTTCGATCGTTCTTAGGGAATGTATCGTAACGTAATAAGTGATATTCATGGAGCAAAATATAAAACCGCTTCATTCCTTTACATAGACACTGTTATAAATACTAGTGATACTAAATTCAATATCACCGATATGGAGTATTAAAAAATCAACAGTTTTAAAACTTCGTAATAGGTAAATAACTATTCATAAACTAATGGTTTTGAGACTCCCCCTGCTACGCGTAATCTAATGAATGGTGATATGTATATGCACATAAAAAACGGCTTGGCGCGAGTGAAAGATAAAAATAATCTTAGTATATTTTAAGTGAAATCGGGAGAGAAAATAAGTACCAATGTGAATCTTGCTGGGGGAAACCTACCGATTGACCCGATTTTGTGTAAATCGAGCCTAAAAGGTAAAAATGTGCCTAATTTCGATTGCGGTGCGAAATGTTTTGACATAATTTCAAAAAAACGAAATATTTATATGAACCCCCAGCAAGAACTGCAAAATACATTACTTATCGAAGGATTTATCATAAAAATATTTTTGATTCAATGTCATTATTCACTTGCGCCGATGCGATTTTTATAGATTATTTACCGTGATAGAATACACTCGTCACGTGCTTAAGAAAAATATATGACGTCACAAAAATACATCAAATATAGTGTTGGATGTCGCTGTTAATTTATGTAAAAAAAGTTTAAAGAAACTCGCTCGGTTAAAGTATTTTTCAATAATTAAAATAGTATAATTTTTCGATATATATTTAGCTTCAGACAGCCTTAACATAGCCGCGAGTATCGATTTCATTGTATCATATAAAACAAATCGGACGGAAAACTTACTCGTTACTCGTAACGAGATCTAGTTAAGGTCTTCCCTTTCCAGCGGAAGACCTTATTAAGGTCTTCCGTTTCCAACGGAAGACTTATTGTTTTCGTACTGTTTCTTATTATTTTTTTTTTCCAAATTTTGTGCACGAGATTTCTCCAAATCTATTCGACCGATCTCAACCATTTTCTCATAGATGTTTGGGCGTGATCTAAACTTCATACATTTTTCTTAATTTTTTCGTAGTCACTTCCAGTACCGAATTGACGGCCATTTTGTAATTTTTGACGACCCATTTTGTGCAGCTATAAACTCGGAAACCATAAGAGATATGAATATGAAATTTTCAGGATAGGTAGAGTATAGTTTGAAGTTGTGCAGCATGTAGTTGTTTAATGCCTGTTGCGCCATTTCTTGGAGCTCGCCTGGGCACGAAAATTGGGTACGAATTTTCATTCAAAATTTTCACACGTTTTGATTTTTATCTTTTTATCAGTTGATATTTTGTTAAGACATATATAACAAAAGTGGTAGAGAATCAAAAGTTCGTTCCAACAAAATCAAGAAAAATGGGCTGGTCCCTTTATTAAGGGGCCAAGGCACTTTTAAACTCTTTTACAAATTACAAAAAACGATAAAGATTTTGTAATTCATTATAGAAGCAAAGTTGTTGATCGTACCAATATCTATCAGAAAAAATCATTGCCACGCCCATTTATAACGTAATTAGGGATTTTTAGGGGCCAAAGTACTTAAACTTTGACGCGATCTATCTAGAGAAGTAGAAATATTTTGTTAGACATCATAGAAGAGAAAATGTTTGAATTTATGATTTAAATTCATTCCAATTATCAAAACATGAATTTTTGTCCCCATTAAGGATCTACAGGGCTGGCCCCTAAAATATTCAATTATTAATATTTCAAAAGTGATCAAAAATTTTAGATGGGTGTAAGAACAAAAATTTTTAGTATTCTTAAAACCTTTTGAAAGAAATCAAGAAAAAGGGGCTGGCCACTTAATTTAGGGGCCAAGGCACTCTTAAACTCTATTACAAATAACTTAAATACGATTAAGATTTTGTCATGCATCATAGAAGCAAAGTTGTTGATCGTACCAATATCTATCAGAAAAAATCATTGCTACGCCCATTTATTACGTAATTAGGGATTTTTAGGGGCCAAAGTACTTAAACTTTGACGCAATATAACTAGAGAAGTAGACATATTTTGTTAGACATCATAGAAGAGAAAATGTTTGAATTTATGATTTAAATCGATTCCACTTATCAAAACACGAATTTTTATCCCCATTAAGGATCTAAAGAGCTGGCCCCTAAAATATTCAACCATTTGTATCTCAAAAATGATCAACAACTTTAGATGGGTGTAAGAACAAAAAATGTTAGTATTCTTAAGACCTTTTCAACGAAATCGGGAAAAAGGGGCTGGCCCCTTTTGGGGGGGGGGGGGGGGGCAAGAGACTCGTAAAGTCTATTACAAATTACATAAAAACGATTAAGATTTCGTAATGCATTATAGAAGCAAAGTTGTTGATTGTAGAAATATTCATCTGAAAAACTCATTGCCACACCCATTTATTACGTAATAAGGGATTTGTATACATTATCTGAAAGTGTGGGGGGGGGATAATTCTGAAATTGTATCGATTATTCATGGTATGATTTAAAGCAGATATCGCAAGGAAGACCTACTCGTAACGAGATCGTTTCTAGTTATTATTTATTTTTTTCCAAATTTTGTGCACGCGATTTCTCAAAAACTATCCGACCGAGTTCAACCAATTTTTCACAGATGGGATATGCTCTAAACTTAATACATTTTAAATATTTTATTTGTCGTCGCTTCCGGTACCGATTTATCGGCCATTTTGTAAATTTTTACGACCTATTTAGTGCAGAGCTGATCTCAGAAACTATCAGATATATGACTATGAAATTATCAGAATAGGTAGTCTATATTTTGAAGTTGTGCGCTATTATTTTGTTTTAAGCCAGTGGCGCCATTTTTGGAGCTCACCGAGGCACAAAAATCGAGAACGAATTTTCATTCAAAATTTTCATACGTTTTGATTTGTATCTTTTTATCAGTTGACATTTTGATAAGACATATATAACAAAAGTGGTAGAAAATTAAAAGTTCTTTCCAACTCAATCAAGAAAAAGGGGCTGGCTCCTTTTTTTTTGGGGGGGGGGGGGGACAAGAGACTCGTAAAGTCTATTACAAGTTACATAAAAACGATTAAGATTTCGTAATGCATTATAGAAGCAAAGTTGTTGACTGTAGCAATATCTATCTGGAAAACTCATTGCCACACCCATTTGTTACGTAATTAGGGATTTGTATACATTATCTGAAAGTGTCGGGGGAGGGGGGGGGGGGGTAATTCTGAAATTGTATCGATTATTCATGGTATGAATTAAAACTGAAATCGCAAGGAAGACCTACTCGTTACTCGTAACGAGATCGTATCTAGTTATGTATATACATTCGTTCAGAAGTTGTTAAAGTATTGACTGTTGAATCTTCAATTATTTGTCATACATTTAATTAAGCTAGGATGAATTGGGCAGGGGATTTTGAGTTTCTCCCGTGGGGGCTAAAATAATAGTGGCAGGGAAAAGGCAGAATGAGATGGCGGTTATTTCACCTATTACTCTAATTTCCAATTTGCTTATTTGTGTCAAATTTGATAGTTTAGATTTTTCAGTATGTTTTTAACAGCTTCTTATAAGTATTTCCTTGTTTCCTTTTTCTAATAACGTTGGTATTGATATCAATGCTTAAGCTCATAGAAACATAGATTAATTATTTTATTTCTAATTTCCCTATTTTTATAAGCAAAATATAGTAGAGAATAATTACATAAACAAGAATTTACGTATTAAAAGTCATACACATATATATGGATATACACATTTAATTCATACGTGTGGTGTATACTACTCGTGTGAAAAACCTTTGTTTTTTCAAACAGGCGATGCTTTATCAAATACTTTTGATCCGAAATAATTTTGACATAGCCCTCGCTTAAACGCTTTAGTGACCTATTTTCGAAGATTTGCTAGTTCCTTTAACATAATTATATTACAAAATGTACGTAATCACTGTTATAAAGTCATCGCAAGTTTTGTTTATGAATGCACAGTTCCAACTGATTTTAATACTTATTTTCAATTGTAAATTTTTAATGAAAAGTAACCTTGGATACTAGTGTGAGACGAAGAATTGTATTTCATATTTTTTTATAAATATTTTATATATAAGTTAAAAAATTCAAATAAAAAAAAGAGGTTCCCCTGGGGATTTCGATGATGGCTCACCGGACTTCTTCACTGATGTTGAGGAAAGGAATTTACAACATTGTATGAAGAGCTGGAACATCGAATCAGGATAGAGATTTGGTGACGTCGAGGAACATTTCGTTACTACAGTTTATAGTGTATGTAAAATCAGCGATGGATCCTGCAATTGAGGCAGAGTTTAGGAAAATGAAAGAGAAGTTTACCCTTATGGAGCTTGCCCAAAGTCAACTGAAGCAGAAACAGCCTACAGTATACATAAAATCTGAACGAAAACTGAGTAAGTTTGCAGGAAGACCTGAAAATGACAGTGATCCGGATGTGGACGATTGGCTAATGGATATGAGAGAACATATACTGAGTATTCCATCAACAGAGGAAAAATTGAATTCATCAATGACCACCTCATTGGATCTGCTAAAACAGAAGTTCGTCTAAGACCAGCAGAGCTGAAGAAAACTCCAGAGGATATTCTTAAAATCATTGAAGACACTTTTAAAGTGCAAAATACTGTAACTCGACTTCGTCATAAATTTTACGAGAGAAAACAGAACGGTGGTGAAACATTAGAAACATATTCTCTGGCTCTCATGAAATTAGCGTCATTGATTGCGAAGAAAGAGGGTTGTGATATGAAAACCATGGACAAAGTTGTGAAAGATAAATTCATAGATGGTATCATGGATTCACAGATCAAGAGAGAAGTGCGTCAATTTGCATTTGAAAACCCAAAATTACCGTTTATTGAATTCAGACAGAGGATGCTACAGTGGGTTGATGATACACCATCAGTTCAAGTCAACAAAGTATCAACTGAAACTCCGCTCAACGAAGATCTGTAAGAACTTGTGAAATGTCAACAAAACATGTTAGAACACCAACAGAAACAAAAAGGTATGCTGATGTCCATAACAAAACAGAAACCAAATTATTCCCCAAGATACAGAGGCCAAAACTACCGGGGTTACTCTAACAGAAGAGGACATGGAAGAGGATGTTATAATAGCGGAAGAGGATATTATAATCGTGGAAAAGAAGAAGGACCAATGAATCACCTAAAAGGCACACCCTCTCAGTGGGAAGTCTAACTGATGAGGGGCCACTCAGGAAAGACTCTGAAACAGATTTACAACAACAAAGCATTCAAAGTGAAATCAGTATTTCAAAGTGTCCAACATCAAAAGTAAAACTGAATGGACTAGTTAATGTAAAAATTTTATTAGACACAGGATCAGATAGAAGTCTCTACATTGAGTGAAATTGTATTTAGAAAATTCTTTCCAAATGTTGAACTTAGAGATACTCAAAGACTCCTGAAACTAGTTGCTGCAAATAATACTGTCATTCCATACCTAGGCTATGTAAAACTTAACATTGAACTTTTTGGTTGTGTATTTCATAATGTCGGATTTCTTGTATCCAAAAATACTAATTCCAGTTCTGTCCAAGGAATTCTGGGATGCAATATTCTGAAATATGTTAATCGTGTTTTGAAAACTCATAGCACTACACCTGTGTACATTAACAGAGAAGAAGAAGAAAACTGGAATAGAATATAAACAGTGTTTGATTTAACAGAGAACTGTGATCGATTATTATTTGTGAAAGTGGCAGGAAAAGAAGACATTTTAATTCCAGCTTTTTCAATGAAAGTCGTCATTGGTTCAACGTGTCAAAATCGGAGAGGAAAAGAAATTGTAGCAGCTGTTCAAGCGATTCAAGGGGCAACTGGATCATTACCACGAAATATTTCTGTTATAGACACATTAAGTGAGGTAAAGAATGGAAAGATTCCTGTTCGTGTCTTAAAGAGCTAAAGCCACGAAGGGTCAAAATCGGCCTAATATCCAAATTTAACAATATTACCAAGAAACAATCTCAGAACAATGTACTTCACAAAAATATAAGCCTTGGCTTGGTTTGGTCCCTATCAATGGTGTAGGACGCATGGAAAGAGCATGTGTTTAACGTTGGTTTACAAACGCTTTATGACGTCATATTAAGCCATTAGCTTTTCATGAACAAATTCAAACTACTAAAATTATTTAAAATCAGTGCACAATCACAATATTAAGTTCTTTAACCCAAACACCGGGTAAAACATTTACATTCATACACATTTTATGGATTATTTGAGCTTCAAAATTTTTTTTTATTGAAATTGATAGAGAATTTTGTTATCTTGCTTACAGTAATAAAATATGATTATAGTAATCTGTCATCTTATTTTATTTCTAAGTCAGGAAACAAGAGTTTAAACGTTCAAATCAATTTAAATCTTACTCCAAAAGCTGATAAGTACAATGTACAGCGATAATTCGCCGGTTTTTTTTTTCTAGCGATTGGGGGGAGGGGGGATGCAAGAAAAGTTTTACGCGAGTTTCAGGCAAAGCGTGTAGACAACATGAGCAAAGCAAAGTATCGTGTAAAACGGTTTTTTTCATGCGGTTCCTCTTTAAGCATTTACATGGACAGTAAGAACAAATAGAATTTGAGTAGAAAGTCTTTCATACCGTTACAAAGATTTAAATAAACAATATCAATCAAAGTTTTATATACAGTTTGAAGAAATGACTTCTATTGACATTTAATTCTTAACCAAGTGTTGGTAATATTTTACGTTTTTGTTGTTAATAGCATATGACAAGCATCCCCATAGCTCGTACATTTTCCTTCGATAACTGAAATTATTTTGTTGTGAACAATCAGCAAACATATCACTTGGATATTCCATAACACCCGATTTAGCTGAACCAGTCAATCAAGCTCTATTTGTTTTTTGTCTTTGTGTCGTTTTTTTTTTGGGGGGGGGGGGGGATGCTGGATTGTGAAGTGTTTTGTTGTTGTCAGCAGTCATAAGAAGTAACTTTAAATAAGTTTGAATATTAATTTTGATTAATTTTACAAGTAAATTGACAGTGCTGGATTGTGAAGTGTTTCATTGTTGTCAGCAGTCATTAGAAGTATTAACTTTAAATACGTTTGAATATTAATTTTGATTAATTTTACAATTTAAATGACACGCGGTGTTTTCACTAGAACATTTTTAATGCATGGGGGAAGTTTGTCAGAGTTAGCATGCAGTGCGGCGTAAAAGCGCCCCACCTGGCAAAATCACTGCACGTTTAAATAATACAACAATTTGCTGAAATGTACTACATGATATGTACTATAATTCATGCAATTTTATGAAATCTACATCAACAATTATTATTTAAATTCATAATTGTATTTATCTACAATTTTTCGGGGGGTTGGGGGGGGGGGGTATTCTGGCAAAACTTATAAAATCTTTTTGTTCAAAATCATTTATTTCAAGAGGCTAGCCTTCAAAGAAATATAGATTCAAAAGGCAGTTCAAAACCTTCTGTCCTATTCTTTTTTCTACATATTATTTAGTTTTTTTAAGGGAGGGGGTGAAGAAGAAATAGGCAGAACAAGTCAATACATTTACAGCAAACTTGATTCAACTTGTTCTGGACAGTGTGTATTTCTTGTTTAAATCGGGGGTTTATATAAAAGTTTCTGTGATATCTTGAAACCAGCCCCTTCCCTTTACATACATGAGTGAACACGGTCAATCATTTTTAGAGGCATAGTATATACGATGTTTCTGTTCATGTGACAACGCTTCCGTGTATTTTCTTTATATTCAGGTTTCCAATATCCTTGCGACAAATAAACAATTCAAAGCTGCTTGGTCCGATTTTATATCAAATTTTATGCACGCTTTTAAACGATGGTTATGCTTAGTATATGTATAATAATAGACATTGCAGTAGTTTTTTCTAGTCAATAAAGCCAAATTTCAAAGAAAAAAAATATTAACAAAATTTGCTAACAAACAAACGACATAAAAGGGCACCGCGTTATTTTGCCTCGTGTTAAATTTCACCCCTGACGACGAGATGGGTATGGTTGTATTACGACTTTGACATCGCATTAAATAAAGGTCGAAATAATCAGACACATTACAAATAAACATGTGTATGTTTTGTTCGCTAATATTTCTGAAGTTTCCTTTCTTTACAATCGATTTATAGCATGCGGGTTGAATAACCCCAATCATTTGGGGGACGAAACCAAACAGTTTCCTTTTCTAAAAATTCCCGTGATGCACTTTGGTTTGTTTTTTTCGTTTGCCCCAAAAGCATTTTATTTACTTTGAATATTTCTAACTTTGAAAGGAGACTGATTCTGCTCGTGTAAATAGGAGAAAGTCCATAACTTTCTAAGATAAATAGTTGTATCGAAAAAAAAATTGATACTGTAATAACCAAAAAATCGGACCAAGCAGCTTTCAAGCATATCGAAACCAAGCTAACACCATCGAGTGAACTTTGTGCTGTTTTTAGATCTTGGAAAATCCACAACATGGCGGAGATGTCGAAGAGGGCACATTATATTGAAACAAAAAGTAATCAGGCCCCTACTTATGCATTTATTACCGATTTATAAACTCAGATTTAATATATATCAATTGTCTTTTCACCATGTTAACCATTTACCACATTGGCCCCCTTGCTGAGATCGATGTCGAAGTTGGCGACGCTCTCTGCGGGTGGAAGCGATTTATGAAGTTTGAGTGGTGAAACGACAACTTTATGTCTACTAAACACTGTTAAGATGTAAAATAAACGGAAAAAAGATTTTTGCTATATAATAAGATGCATAGCGGGACACATGGCGGCACTGTGCGATGCATGACGGGGGATCTTCAATGCATGGTGGTACCGCGGTAAACGGTAAACGACCTGAATGATTTAAGAATGTGCAAATAATTTAATAAAATTATTCCATGAAAAATTATCTCTATTTACTCAATGCGATGGGAAAAAATCCATGATTATCATAATCAATGTTTTTATCTATAACAATATTAATTAAGACTTATCTGTTTTTCCAAGTTATCAACCTTTAAATTAAAACATAAACAGCAGAAAATGAAACACTAGAATAAAACCTACATCTCCATTGAATTGAACACACTTAGGAATTCCAATAAATAGAACGAATTGAAATATTTTTCGTAGGCATGCCATTATACGAATCATTCACTTCTTTTCGAGAAATCAATACACGTTGTTCGTGTTATCGCCCCTTTTGTAAACAGTGACCATATGGCGACATGGTGATGAGTGTTATATAATGATGGATTTATGCAGTTATCATAGTACAAAGGGATACTTTAAGAGTTTACACATTATTAAATTACCTTTTAATTTCAAGATTAATCGTATTGATAAGTTGACTTTGGCCTTTTAATACAAAATCAACGGTCATAGGCGAGCTAACACGTTATACCCGCATTATTAAGACGACGTACATGTACCTGTATACGCTTAGTATTAAAACGAGTGTTTTTCGTTTTCAGTTAAAACTAATGAAAGGAAAATTAATAAAACAAACAAAAAATTCATATTTTTGCATTTCAAAACATTTCTCTAATCAGACAAGCAATATAGAGGCATTATTTAAAATATATTTGAGGGGTATTCCCCGTGATTCTACTGTTCCGATAAGTGTGAAGCTGATAGTAATGTTGGATTTTAGATGTGGCCACACCTCTTGAACAAAATAAAAGTATGCAATATTTTTGCATTTTTGTATTCTCTTCTAAATGACATATATTTAATTTTGTTCATCGGGTGTGGCCATCTCGAAAATTTGGAATAAATGATATAAAATTGATATTCTCAGCGAAAAACGCTAAAGCGCGCGTGTTTTAACGTCTACAGTACAGCTATGACGTCATAGCAGAATTTTTTTGATGTACATTTTTTACGCTCAATACCTATAAGTTTTATTTTCATTACTATTTTTCCTCTCCGCTTTTTTTCATTTTCCATGAAAAAATAGGCCGATATTGGCCCTTCGTGGTTTTAGAAATTGTAGCAGCTGTTCAAGCGATTCAAGGGGCAACTGGATCATTACCACGAAATATTTCTGTTATAGACACATTAAGTGAGGTAAAGAATGGAAAGATTCCTGTTCGTGTCTTAAATTAAGGAAACGAAGATATTTGGCTAAAACCCCAAAGCAGAATTGGAACTTTGCAGAAAGTAGAAATAGTAAAGTCAACAGAGGAACAGAGATATCAATGAAAAAGCAGAAGACAATATGAATGTGAAATCTGATGTAGAATTCCACATTGGTGATGTAGATTTAACTGAAAAACAGAAAGCACAGTTTGACGCTTTATTAAAGAAACATTCTGATGCATTTTGTCAAAATTATTCTGATTTGGGACATTCATCTCTTGTTAAACATTCGATCAAATTAACTGACGAAATACACATTCGTGTACCACATAGAAGAATTCCACCCAATCAATTGGAGGAAGTAAAACAACATTTGAGTAAGCTGTTGGATCAAGGAATTATCAGAAAAAGTAACAGTCCTTTCGTATCAGCCATTGTTATTGTCCGCAAGAAGGATGGAAGTATACGCCTATGTGTCGACTTTAGACAATTAAACAAGAAGACCATCAAAGATGCATACCCCTCCCGAGGATAGAAGAGACTCTTGACATGTTACATGGTGCTAAGTACTTTAGTTTCATAGATTTGGCACAAGGATACTATCAGTTGCAAGTGGAGATGGATGAGGAATCAATTCCCAAGACAGCATTCAGAGTTGGTACCGGAAGACTCTATGAATACCTTCGCATGCCTTTTGGTCTGTGCAACAGTACACCCACCTTCCAGCGACTTATGGTGGCTTGCTTAAGTGAAGAAGATTTTGATATTTTGTTATTATATCTTGATGACATTTTAGTTTTCTTGAAATCTATTAAAGAACATTTTGCTAGACTCGATATTGTGTTTTCTAAACTTAAACAGCATGGACTTAAAATGAAACCTTCAAAATGCTGGTTTTTCCAAAAATCTGTAAAATATTTAGGACATATTGTATCATCTGAGGGAATTTCTACTGACCTAGATAAAACAGCAGCTGTGAAATCGTGGGCTAAACCAACTACAGAAAAAGAATTGAGATCTTTCTTGGGAATGGCTGGTTATTACCGCCGCTTTGTGAAAGACTTTTCCAAAATCGCAAGACCTTTACATGAACTTACATCTGGTGGAAAGAAGTCGACAAAGAAAAAGAAGGTGAAACGAGTTTCCATTTTAGAGTCGTGGATAAAGAATGTGATGATGCATTCGAAACTCTAAAACAGAAACTTACATCTTCGCCAGTACTTGGATATCCTGATTTTAAACGTGAATTCATCGTAGAAACTGATGCAAGTATGGATGGTCTTGGTGCCGTGTTATCACAACAACAGGAAAATGCTAAAGTTGTTATTGCCTCTGCATCAAGAACACTTCGACTGCAAGAACGAAACATGAACAACTACAGTTCCATGAAGTTAGAGCTACTTGCTCTGAAATGGGCCGTAACAGAGAAGTTTCGGGATTATTTACTTAGATCTCGATTCACGGTTTATACCGACAACAATCCATTAAGTTATCTTCAGACCGCAAAGTTAGGAGCTACGGAAATAAGATGGGCTAGCCAATTAGCACAGTTTAACTTTGAGGTGAAATTCCGATCTGGAAAATCGAATCGAAATGCTAACGCATTAAGTCGAAAACCTATTCCAAAAGTTAGGACTGTGACATGTCATTCTGAAACTGCAGTTCAGAAAATTGTGTGTAGTTCCCCATCGATGGATTTATTGAAGGAAATAACTGTTACGCCTACTTCTGTTAACGCCATACATGCAGAATCAAGAATAGCCGCTACATCAACGCTACCAGGATATGAAACAGCAGAAATAGCGTCATTACAACGGAATGATTCATTGATTATTTAGCCGCGTTATTTACTGGTTGAGGTCCTCTACCAAACCGTCTACAGTACAGTTGAAGCAAGAAAACAAAGATGTTGGGAAACTTCTCAAACAAAGAGACAAATTAATGTTTGAAGAAGATATCTTGTATCGAACCATAGAAATGGAAACTGGAGTATTAACACATCTTGTGCTTCCAACCATATTGAATGATCATGTGTTAGAATCTCTCTATAACCATGCAGGACATCAAGGATGTGAAAGAACACTATCGTTAATTCAGAAACGGTGCTACTACTGGCCAACCATGGTAAAAGATGTAGAACTGTATTGTAAAAGCTGTGAAAGATGCATGGTAGCCAAAGCTCCTATTCCATCTATACGAACACCGATAACCAGCTTACTAGCATATCAGCCGCAGGGCATTTTAGCGATAGATTTTACTGTAATGGAACCTTCATCTGATTGCAGAGAGAATGTGCTTGTCATGACAGACATTTTTAGTAAGTTCACACAAGCTGTTCCAACGAAAACCAAAAAGCACTGACAGTGGCAAAAGTTCTTATCAAAGAGTGGTTTTTCCATTATGGCATACCAAGGAGAATTCACAGTGATCAAGGGAGAAATTTTGAGAGTTCCATCGTCAAAGAACTTTGTGATATGTACCATGTCTCGAAAAGAAGAACCACCCCATATCTTTCGGAAGGAAACGGACAAGTTGAAAGATATAACAGAACTATGCATAATTTGTTAAAGACCTAATCACCAGAACAGAAACGGAAATGGACAGAACATCTACCAGAATTAGTGTACATTTACAATTCAACGATTCATTCGTCAACTGGATATACGCCGTATTTTCTTATGTTCGGTCGTGAACCAGTGTTACTCATCGATCATTTGTTAGGAATATCTACTCCAGACCCAGACAACATCGATAAGTACCTTTCCAACCATAAAGAGAAACTTGGAATTGCATTTAATCACGCACGGAAAAATTTAGAGGAAAACGCATAAAGAAGACAAGAACATTATAATAAAAGTGCAAAAGAAAGTGTTATTCCTGTAGGAACCCGAGTTTTAACCCGAAAACAATCGTATGCAAGGAAGGAATAAGATTCAAGATGTGTGGGACCCTACTCCTTATAAAGTCATTAGTGCATTAAGTGATAACGTATATTCTATTTAATTAGCAGATGGTTCAGGACCAGTAAAAAATGTGAACAGAAGAGAAATTCTTAACACTGGCGAAATTATTACAGAGGAACCAGATGTGGAAATTCCAGTTACAAGTTCTGATGACTCCGATGAGGAAGATTCCAATTTCAAGGTGATGCATTGCGACCAAAATAAAGATATCGAAGAAGAAACAGTAAATACAGCAAGTGATACAGAACAGCCAACTGTCCGCTGGAAAACATTCGAATCCGAATCGTCTACCTAAATCTGCTGTGTCTGTACAAAGGACTGTGATTAAAAACAAACATTTTCAAGAACTCAGTGATGCAGTTGTTAATTTAGGTGCTGCATTGGCAACAAAGTTGAATGAAGCGTGGAAACAGTATTAGATGTGTATTACTTTCATACTGTTATAAACTGTTCATATGTATACATTTTTATGACTGACTGGTGATTTTTTTTTCTCACCTTATAATGTATTTACTGTGGAATCATTCAAATTCGTGGGGGCAAATTTTCGTGGATTGCTTAAATTTTACAGGTTCGTGGGGAGGTACTATCGTGTATTTTCTTATACCTACAAAAGGGAATATGACTTTAAAGCCCTAATTTATTAATTCGGGGAGGATGCTAATTCGTGGATGAGAGGTAACCACGAATTCCACTAAAATTGAGCCACCACGAAATCTAAGGGTTCCAAAGTATCCTGTTTTTTAACAAAATTTGTTTCATTGCTGAGGGCAGCAATAACAAACATATATATAACAAATATGTTAGATGAAGAATTGCATATCATATTTTTTATAAATATTTTATATATAAGTTTAAAAATTCAAATAAAAAAAAAGAAGTTCCACTGGGGATTGAACCCTGGCCGCTGGAAGTGATGACCACTATCTTTTTTTTTTATCTTTTGCCCACGGTCTTATCCAGTAGGCTGCGGACGCTTATGTAACAGGGTGTGGTTTTTTTTTATTACATCATTATACTGTTAGTTAATCTATAGGAAAATGGTTTGAACATTTTGAACACATATGTGAATTAGTATTATTTTGATAATGATAATGTAAGGTACTTTTCATATAGTGTACAGATATAAATAGTTTTTCCTGAAAGTAATTATATAAAGAAATTGATTTTGTTAGATTTTCAATTATCATAGAGATTATAAATTTCGGACAATAGGCATTTTTGTTTGTGACCATTGCTGAGGCCAGTTGGGAGTTGAGAACATTTTTACATTACCTACCAGTGCATGTAATTGTACAGTTGTATACAGTATGTACAGTTCCTTTCACCCTTATTTAGGGAGCGTCACCATAATAATAATAAACGAAGTACATATACCATACTCGTTTATTACACTAGCAATACGCATGACTAAGATTATAAGTATGATAACAAGCTGATAAGGTTTCACAGAATTTGAACACATGGCCAACCAAAGTCATTTCCCTATCTTGTTTCTTAGATAATATACACTAAAAATTAAGTATTTCATTAATCTATTTTGCTCACTTGACGGTTCATCCTGCAACGTAAACAAACATCAAGGATCAATTCAAAGTCATTAAGAAAGCAATAACAAAAAGGGTTTTTTTTATAGAAAAATTGTATTTCTAAGAAATTGCAATTATCATCAATATGATTCTTCATGGAAAGCTATACTTTAATGTTTGAAACATTAATCACTATCTGTTGTCACTACCTATGTCCCTTCTTGCCTTTTTCTCTCGTTTATTTAATTCTCTCTGTCATAAAAGTACTTTTCCGAACAAAACCATTTTAAGGTCACCTGTGTCACTCATCATTTCACCATGAAAAAAGTTAATATATTTTTGTATTACTAAATAATAGAGAAAAAAACGTCAGAACAATCTTAAACCTAATGAGTTTGATTCATTCTTTTTCTTGGAATTCAAATCAATTAAGCATATTTTCCTTTAAGTTATTAAGAAAACGTTAGCTAGTGTTATGGCAAATGCTTTTACAATGAAAAGGATATTAAAGTTTGAAAAGGATATTTCTAAGAAGCTATCTAATGATTTATTATTTCATTTTTAAATGATTGTCGGGAAATTAAGGTATTTATTAGAGAGACTTACTTCTATTTTTGATTACATATTTTTCTGTTTCGTAGAACAATAAGTGTCAGATTCTTTATTATATATACTATGTTTTCCCTGAATGAATTATATTTTGAAGAAAAAAAATCTTACTAGGCCAGTAAATATAAAAATATATAATGTAAAGCAAATAAAAAAATCGACACGAACATTCATTTATAAAAATTGCGAAGCCCCTCCATTTTCCAGGATATGTACAATGTTTTAAAAAATCATTTAAAACTTAAAGGTGAATTTCAAAATTAACAATGAATTGCAAAAAATATGCATCTTCATAGAATAACTTTATGTTTTAAATATGTGTTTGTACTCTCTAAACCATAAAACCAATCTCCTTGCTGTATGCGGCCTTCTAAAAACACTATTAAAAAACTGTTCTGTACCATGTATGTTTGACAGAATCTCGGCCTGCTGTCACACACAACTCGGTCTATGATATGGAGGTGAAATGCGTGTAAATTAATGTCAAACGATAATATTATATTATGTAGCATATTATTGGGTACATTGTATAAAACATTAATAAAATGTGATACTAAACTAATGAGAAATCTTTATGATTATAAATAGTTTATTTTTATTTCTTCGCTCAGACATTGAATTTTAATTGGTATACTGAACCCAAAAAGACGTAAAATTTAAACTGTAGCTTATCAAATCCAAATTACTGGCCCAATGTCAAAACTTAAAACCAACCCCCCAATTTGTGGTAATTTGAATTACCTAAAACATTTCAGTTCTATATCAATTTTTTTCTGCCTCATTTTGTTTTTGTGTGTTGTGCTTAGACAATACATAACATACTTAATATTTGAGTAAAACAAACGATTTCACAATATCCATGCATAAGTGTATGTATTTAATAATGCAATAATATGGAAAGGAAATTTTTGTAACAAAAAAGAAAAAAAAAAGAAAAATTAGCTTAGAATTTTGTCTTCTCGTCTGAACAAAAGGTAATGCTCTCTTTGTGTCTCATATAAAAAACAATTTAAATAAAAGATTTCATTTACCAACTAAATGGCATAATATTGCAAAAATGCATTATTTATGTTAAACATGTTGTAAAAACATAAACATGAATAATAACTCATAAAAAATATTATTTCCATTCTCTTTTAATAATCTGATTATTACATTGGTAATTGTAGAAGAGGGGCCACTTATTTTAGTATAGTGGCATATAATGCCCTTCTCAAACTGATCTGGTCATTAATCAGTCTGCGCATGCGACCTGTGTCACATATTTCTCTTTCACATGACATCGTAAACCTTTTCTTACGTTTCCTATATAAAGGGAGATAACTTCTCTATTCTTAAAATATGGATGATGCCAATTATTGCTTTTATTAAATTATTATTAGGTCTTTCCACCTTTCAGGTGAAAGACCTTTTGTTTTTCTTATGTTTTTTATTATTTTTTTTCTTCTCTTTTTTTCCAGGGACAGCTTTTTTGTTTCAAGAGATATTGAAACAATTTTTTCTTTATGTTATTGACCATTAAAAGTTATGGTACCAAATGACCCTTTGCTTGATAACTCCCAGAACTTACAATGTTATTGCCCTTGTGTACGAAAAGCTTGTTATCGCTACTCCTCTGAAACCATAAGAGATAGATACTTAAAACTTTTACCAATGTCTTCAGTACACCTAGAGGGTTCTTCAATCTACTAATACCGAATGGATCCGAGACCCCCTTCTATCAGTTATTGCCCCTGAAAGTATTTGAATTTCCATAAAACCATTTCCAACTTTTTTATTATTTATCATAGAGACTTCGGACTACTTGGGATGGAAGCGTCTACCTTGGCCGAACAAAATAACATAAAGGACAAAGGTCAAGGTCATTTAGAAATCTCTTAATTAATGAGTTTTTAGATCTCTTTTGTTAAGGGTGGTAGAGAAAAAACTTTTTCATGGATGTATAAGGACATCTTAAGACATTTTAAAATATAGCCCTTCGGCTCATACCTTTGAATAAACACAAAGTTATTGCCCCTATTGTACGAAATGTTTGTTATCGCTACTCCTCTGAAACCATAAGAGATAGAGACTTGAAACTTTTACCAATGTCTTCAGTACACATAGACGGTTCTTCAATCTATTCATACCGAAAGGATCTGAGGTCCACATCTAGAAGTTATTGCCCCTGAAAGTATTTACATTTCCATAAAATCACTTCAAACTTTTTTATAACTTATCATAGAGACTTTGGACTACTTGGGATGGAAGCATCTACCTTGGCCAAACAAAATAACATAAAGGTCAAAGGTCAAGGTCATTTGAAACTCTCTTAATTAATGAGTTTTTGTATCTCTTTTGTTTAGGATGGTAGAGAAAAACTTTTTCATGGATGTAGTAGGACATCTTAAGACATTTAAAAATATAACCCTTTGACCCATACCATGTAACAATTATAGAGTTATTGCCCCTATTGTACAAAATGCTTGTTATCGCAACTCCTCATTAACCATTAGAGATAGAGACTTGAAACTTTTACTTATGTATTCAGTATACTTAGACGCTTCTCCAATCTATTCATACCGACAGGGTCCAACGTCCCTTTCTAGCAGTTATTGCCCCTGAAGGTTTCGAACATTCAATAAAGAAACACAAATAACTTTTGAATCAATAATCATAGATACATCGGACCATTTGGTATTGAAGCGTCTACCTTGTCAGATGAAAATGACATGAAGGTCAAAGGTCAAGGTCAAGCATTAAAAAAAATTGAAAACTTAATCGTTTGACACTTTTTTATGAAGTAACGCAAAAAAAATAATTTATTCTATTGAAGCAATCTTATTTCAAACATAGAAAACAATGAGGTGGAAAGACCTCTAATTGTTCGAGAACAATTAGTCTACTAGTTATTATTATTTTTCTCCTCTATTTTCCACGGGAAAACTTTTTTATTTCAAGAGATATTGAAACAAATTTTTCTTTATGTGATTGAACATTAAAAGTTATGGTACCAAATGACCCTGTGTCTAATGACCCCAAGAACTTAAAAAGTTATTGCCCTTGTATACGAAAAGCTTGTTATCGCTACTCCTCTGAAACCATAAGAGATAGAGACTTGAAACTTTTACTAACGTCTGTAGTTCACTTAGACGCTCTTTCAATCTATTCATACCGAAAGGTTCCGAGACCCCCTTCTATCAGTTATTGCCCCTGAAAGTATTTCAATTTCCATAAAATCACTTCTAACTTTTTTACTATTTGTCATAGAGACTTTGGACCACTTGCGATGGAAGCGTCTTCCTTGGCCGATCAAAATGACGTAAAGGTCAAAGGTCAAGGTCATCTGTAAATCTGTGTATTCATGAGTTTTCGCATCTCTTTTGTTTAGGGTGATATAGAGAAATTTTATCAAGGATGTAGTAGGACGTCTTAAGACATTTCAAAATGTAGCCCTTCAGCTCCCATCTTGTAATAGTTAGCGAGTTATTGTCCCTTTTGTACGAAACGCTTGTTATCGCTACTCCTCTGAAACCATAACAGGTAGAGACTTGAAACTTTGACCAATGTCTTCAGCACACTTAGAAGTTTCTTCAATCTATTGATCCCAAAAGGGTCCAACGTGCCCTTCTGGCAGTAATTCCCCTTTGAATTTCATTGATTTCACAAACACATTAGAAATAATCCACCCCCCCCCTCTTTTTCTGTTAAATGTGTGACCTTGACCTTTGACCTTGACCTTTGACCTTAACCCTTGACATCTTATGACTGGTGTGTTATAAGTATCCGCAACATCTATAATATCAGATTCATTTATATGTACAAAAAGCTCTTTTAAACACGAATTCACACTCCCACCCCTTATATTTTTAGGTTTGACCTTGACCTTCGACCTTGACCTTTGACCTGACCATGACCTTGACCTTAAAGGACTGATGCGTTACAAGTATATTTTACATATACATTTCAGATTCATTTATATGTGCAATAAGCTCTTTAAAACCACCACCCCCCCTTATTTTTAGGTTTGACCTTGACCCTTGACCTTGACCTTTGACCTGACCTTGACCTTTGACCTCTTAGAACTAATGAGTAATAAGTGTATGCAACATATATATCAGGTTCAGTTATATGAACAATTTGCCCCCCCCCTTTCTTTTATACAAGGATTGATTTCTTATATGAACATGACCCTCGATATTTGAACTTGAAATTTGATATTCCTGTTTAAAATAAAACCTTAAAAAAGTGTTACAACTGTTTGTCAGAATTTTTTAAAAAGGTGAAACACTGCCTGCCATTTGACTCCAGACCGCGTTTTAGACTACGCCTCCAAATAAATATTCCAGCTCCAGTAAAACTCTGAAGAACTTGGCGAAAATTCATGGGACTGTTCCTCACACCTGAATCTAATTGCCTGCCAAATTTCAAACGAAATGAACCCTATTGAAGAAAGTTATCCACCTCAGCGGCATCGAACCATGGTCCCGAGAAACGAAATTTCAACGCTTCGATATTTGTATCTAATAAATTCATGCTCAAATTTCACTGAAAATCTTTGTTTACATTTCTATCGGCAACCTGTGACGACTTGTGTTGAAGTGCAACGAAAGATAACTCTTCCTTCCCAGACCCCGATTTTAGATGAATTAAATTTACATTTTCTTTCAGTTTGTTTATTTCCCGACTTGGCTGAAATACATGACTGGCCTTAATTCAGTTCCGATTTTCCGTACTTGTAATCCACGAATGCATGACAGTTAGTAGATTTATAAGCACGTGCATTTCAAATCACAGGGAGAATTCGCATCAGCTGAGCAAAAGTGACGTTCCCACACCTTCAAATACCCGCCGGCGACCAGAGTTTGACCTGGCCTGTTGATTTCTTAGTCAACGCTATCCGGCCACATTGTTTACAAGCAGCACTGATTTTTATGAATAAACTGGTGAACAAATACTGCCCTCCCAACCAATCGCTAAGCCCCTATCTATTCTAAAGGTTCCTCAGCGTTGGGTATCAATTTTAGATGGACAGAAGAACGCTTCGTCTCTTCTTTCTATCATCATCCAAATTCACTACACAACTCAACAAGTTTTACCTTCTATCAGATAACAAGCGAAATAGCGTAGTGGCAACACTCTCGCCTAGGAATCTATGGGTACTCGGATCGATACCACTGTGCGGAACCCATTTTTTTTTTTTACTTTTTTTTTTCTTCGTAAATTGATTTTTCTCTAATTACTCAATAATTATCAACATTTTCGGGAATTTTTTTGAATCATTATGGAAGGTGGAAAGGCCTCTAATTGTTCCGTGAACAATTAGTCTACTAGTTATTATTATTATTATTTGCAACGAAATAAGCTCAAATGCAAGTTTTGAAATGTATAAATAGTTTTGGATAAAAGTCACCTCATTTAACCAACCAAAATATATTAATGATGTTAAACTTTACAATCTTGATTTTTCAGTGTATGTCAAATATTTTGAACAAAAGCACGCGAATATTTAATTTGTTTCCAATATAATTTTACTCGACAATTTAACAGGCCATTTCAACAATATTGTGTTTGAAATAACAAGAAACAGTTGAAGCATTTATATTATCCCTATAATGCACCACTACGTATTTTAAAATGAGGCCACTACGTCATTGTTGTTTGCTTTGTTTTATTGTTACCTGCTCTAATAACGCCGGTTCACTGAATATACTCCATTAGCGGGAAACCTTGCTTTTTAAGTGGGTCATCCCATTTATAATTATCATCATTTTTAGGATTCACCAGATACGTATATAAACGGACATTAAAAATGGATAAAGCATCTTAAAGAAACATATTATTTGTAAACGTTAGCTAGTCAGAACATTTAAATGGCTAAGACCCTTTTTGACGCAAAGCTACAATTGAAATGTGCAAACTTTAACCTTTTTTGATAAATTATTGTAGATGAACACCTATATATGACCCCTTTTCATGTTTTTTCAGATTTTCAAACTTTTAATTTAAGTCTGCAGTTGCACAGTTCTTTGCAAGTGATTAAAAGGTATTGTTCGCTTCTTGTATCCTTTTTATCTTTTGACAATAGTTTTGGTCATTTTGACAGAAACAAGTCAGCTCAAGAAATGTTTATATTTAAGTCTCCAAATATACAAAATAGCCGGACATTTCCCTGAAAGGAAAGGGATTACCTAATGCGGGTTAAACACCAATTTTATATTTCAAGCTACAATAACAAGTGCTCTTTTTATTTATGTATTGTATTCAATACTATAACATTTTAGTTTATCGTGTATCAATGCAATATTTGCTAACACGTGTACGAATGGAAGACAGGCACCTGTATTATCATGAAACACTTAGAGCAGTTAAAATAAGTGTTATAATATGCAATTTGTACAGGTTCTACATTTCTTAAATTTTGCTGAACTCTGCATTTTCCAGGGCATAGTATTTAACGATACATTAAAAACTACACTTATGCAATAATCAAGTGATATATGAAAAAAAACCCAACTAAAATCAGGTTGTTAAGAATTTAATGAATGTTGAATGAACATCATTGATACATCACGATGAAAACGCTGTATAATACGTTAAAGTATTAGAACACCTAGCGGCTCGAAATCCTTGTTTAATAATACCCCTGCAAAACATGACAAAAACGAATTATCAACTGGTTATGAAATAAGAGCTTTATCATATCAAACCTAATGTAAGTTGAAAATTTAAGTACATGTATGCTTTTGTATAAAGAATGTACATGAGTTTTACATAGGTATATGTTCTTACTTTGCCACCGCGAAGTCCTTTTCCTCCTGAAATAATTGTTATAGCTCCACCGTATCCACGACCATATCCGTTTCCATACCCGCCGAACAGACCTCCGTATCCACCCCTATATCCGCCATATAAACCACCATATCCACCTCCGTAACCACCAAATCCTAATCCGTATCCACCTCCGTATCCACCATAACCACTTCCGTATCCACCATATCCTAATCCGTACCCACCATATCCACCTCCATATCCACCAAGTAAACCACCATATCCAAGACCATATCCACCTAGAAAGTTGCCGTATCCACCTTTGCCTCCAAAGAAATTTCCTCCATAGAGACCGCCTCCATAGATACCTTTTCCTCCCAGAAATCCTACACCCGCAACTCCTTTTCCACCAAATCCACCGCCGTATCCATTATCATAGTAGCCATCAGCTGCGGCTACAGCCAGTACCACGGAGAGGCAGATCAGCTTATACATCCTTATCAAAAAAAATTTAAAACATTTTAATTTTTAATTCTTAAAAGAAAATGATGTTAAACGATCATAATAAAACAGTAAGATTCAAACCTTTTTGGGAGTGAATGTTCGTCCAGAAATGAATCTGTGATGTGATTCGTATGCCCGGACACTGAGTTTTATACCCTCTTTGTTGCTGGTCAAAACCATTGCTCGTCCTTGGCATTTAAGAAAGTAATAACTCACAAAAATCATTGCACGCTTTTTGAGGAAATAATTCTCATTACAGGGTAAACTGAGTTCATGACTGACTTATACACTTATACAAATGTTTGACCATTGTTCGTGGTCATTAGATCTTATTACAGTTTTACACATCCATGAAAGATGGCCATTGGGATTCTTTTCGTCAAATTAAAACTTTGCAAATAAAATCGTTATTTATCAGATTTCATGGTATTGTAAGAAAAATAACATTTATGCTATATAGCAGACAATATGTTATTTGTGACTTAAGAAAATGTTCATCCTACATACGAGTGGTACATGAATAAGTTAATGTTGCTTTTATGTTTAATTAAAAGCATATGTGACTTTCTAGTAAACGACATTGAACTTTTTACTGATGTTTCGGTAATGATGAATAAAAAAGCACGAATTATTTTGGATTTTAATGGGTTTTTTATGCGATAAAGTTCCCTTTATCCTTTTTTTTATCATTAACGTCAGCCTAATTTACATGAATAAAATGAATTTATACGTGTGAAGTATGCAGTTTATATGTAAGCATTTATATGTTTATATATATATATATATATATATATATATATATATATATATATATATATATATATATATATATATATATATATATATATATATATATATATATATATATATTTCAATAAATCATATACACGTATTTATTTTTATTTGTGTTTGGTTGACAAAAATTGCAATGAATAAAGAGAAGTTCCCCTTATTTTCTGCTTATATTATTGCTGTTAATATGTTTAATAAAAACAATATTATATTACAATTACACTAGATGTATATACAGTAGTATTGCATTTGTGATTTTCAACAAATGAACAATATGTATATTCTTTGAAAAAAAGATTTTATCATTAGTAGAACAACTAAATAAGCTTATTTCTTTTCCGCGAAGATTTATTATCCACGTAAAATCGCATGAGGCTATCTTGCATTTTTCCTTTTAGCAGAAAAACTTAGTAAGCTTATTTCTTTTCCGCCAAGATTTATATCCGCGTAAAATCGCGTAAAAATTATATAAGCGAGGTTTAAACCGGGTGCTATAGGGAAAATTCAACCTGCACATGAGCTAGCCTGGTTCCTGTGCGTAATGGGTAGCTCAGGGAACCAGGCTAGCACACGTTTATCTGAATCAGGATTGAGATTCCGTGCCATATGCACACATAAGTTCAAAGGCGCTATGATTGTAAAGTTATCGGTAAACAGTACCAAAACAGTATTCCAAAAGTATTCCTTTTAAAGAAATGATCGGCATGTGATATGAACTGCCATTAGTATGAAATGAGTTAATGTTATGCCGAAACAAATAGCATGATTTGCAATAATTTGTTGTTTTCCGAATACACATGTACAGACCCTGAAACGTACTACTACACCACACGCTCGCTGCACGCTCGCTACACGCTCGCTAAACGGTTCACACGAAACGCTGAACGGTTTACACGAAACGCTGCACGCTTTGCCCGAAACGCTAAACGATTTACACGAAACGCTGAACGGTTTACACGAAACGATTCTCGCACGAAACGATTTGCTCGCTTTTCACACGCTTTGGACACGCTTTTATCCTGATCGATTCGGGTCCTCTCGGATTTTTACCCTGACTCTATTAGTAAGAATTAATTTTAAGAAAACACGAAATAATAGAAATACTGATATTAGAAACATATATGTACATAAGTATTGAATTGATTAATTAAATTAATTTGGTACTTATATTTAAAGCAAAAAATTATTTATTCACAGAATTAGCCAAAAATATTACTTCTATAATTATATTTATTGCTCAAAAGAAATATCCATGATTCCTATTAGTCCCGTTAATAATAAAAATTCCAGAGAAAAAAGTTACCGTAACACAATATTCAATACCAAAAATAAAATCCGTATGATTACAAACTGAAATCGATTTTTCAGTATTCGGCGGGATTTGTTTTTTCTTCTAAATTTAATAGTTTTATTGGTTTCAGAGAATACAATGTAAAAATACTAACTTTAAATAAACCTGTAATTATTTACATTGATAATTTGGTTTTTCAGTATTCGACGGGATTTGTTTTTTCTTCTCACATTAATATTTTTATTGGTTTCAGAGAATACGATGTAAACATAATAACTGTAAATAAACCTGTAATTATTGACATTGAAAATTTTGAAAGTTATGTAAAATAAAATTAGTCACATAAGTTAGAAAAATGCTATAAAACAACCGATGTCGAATCATTCGCGTAAATAAATGTTCCGTACATAACATCACAGAGAAAAATCAATGGATTAAACAATAAAGAAAGTTGTCATTACTATTTTGGATTTATGAAAGAACAAAAAATAGAAAATGATTTAGATTTTTGTCTCAATATTCGTATACATAACCGGCGCCCCGCATGATGGCGTACAATATATCGGCGTACAATGTATCTATCATAATCTATTTGAATTAAGTATCATGCATATAGATTCCCATAATAATTAATTGTATGTGTACATTTTATGAAAATTTCAGTTTGTTAATTACTTGTTGTTTTCCGTTATCAGTGTTTAAATAATTAAAATAATAACTTGTAGAAATATTTTTAATCGGGATTCAGAAGAATTTACTTCCCGCATTTCATAGAAATGAACAGAATATTTTTTTTCTATGATTACATTTAATTTTGTTAGAATTAATGTTAAATAATCTATCATTGAAATTGTGTGCATCATCAAATACCGATTCCGACTACCTTGAAGTCATTAAATTTCTATTGGCTATTGGCAAAAAAAAGAGACGCGTGACCATCCAATGAAAACGAATACACAGAGTTTGATTGACAGGTTCAGCCAGGTGCAGGTCTTACCCGATGTCCGAGGTTATGTGTACTGGTTGTACACAGCCGAATAGTCTCTATAACTAGTCTTCTTTCAATACGCGTACTTTTCTTTTGTTTGTTAAAAATTAATTCAATTTTGTAAAAAGATAAGTATATCATTTCTTATAGATTTTTTTCACGAGAATGTCTCAAAGGAGTTTTGCCAATCAGTTTAAAGTAATGTTAAACACGAGCGCTATTTTGAAACAATTAAATTGTCAGAGAGTTCCGAATGAAATCTGATGAATGTTTCACACGGTTCTCGCACGCTTTGCCCGAAACGATTTACACGCTTTGCCCGAAACGCTGCACGCTTTGCCCGAAACGCTAAACGGTTTACACGAAACGCTTCACGATTCACACGAAACGCTAAACGGTTTACACGAAACGCTAAACGGTTTACACGAAACGTTTCTCGCACGAAAGTCGCACGCTTTTTTGGTGTAGTAGTACGTTTCAGTGTCTGTAACTTAACTTTTCTTTTATAGAAGGCGAGGCTAGAGTACTTCCCGATTAAATTTTTATAAGCATTTAATTATGATTGAATAATTATGTCACTGTAAAAAAGTTTCAATCTCAAGAAAAATGCATCAAAATATGAAATTTTTAATTTACACAAAGCTGTCACTGCATAGTTAACAAGGTAGTGCGAATCGTAATGTGTGCGCAAATAGTAGAATTCGCCGAATGCCTGATACTATACATGCAAACTTCATTAATAGATAGATCATAAATATTTTATAAGTATGAACCATAAAAAGTCAGGGCTATACATACATGTATACGTAATACAACGTACAAATTTAGAGGTTAAAAGCAGGGGGCTAGAGTGTGTTGAATCTCAAATAATCTTAAGGCTTTCACGTTTTCATTGGAAACACATGCAAATGGTCCACGTATTGTTGTCCTTTTTTAAAGGACAGCAACTTGTATCTTCCTTTTTTTCTTCTGACAAATGTAATCTTAATGAAACTATGATAAAAGATTGGCGTTCGCGATTTTATATTCTCGCGATTTGATGCAAAACGGTTGAATTGCGGAATTAAGGACTCGCTTAAAATAAGGAATCTACAGTACATCACCTGTAAGTGTATTTTGAATACCCATTATTGCTAAAAAGCTATAAGATTTTCCATGTTAGTGACAAAAATTTATATTTTTTCCTTAGTATTGCTGACTAGGGAAAACTATTGCTGAGCATCACTTCCTTGAAAACATGCCAGGCATGGTTTCCTTTCAAACAGAAAGGTTAGACCAGTTTAATGACATTTTTGGGCTAAAAACTGATGATGAATTTCAAGGAAGATATTGGCCTATGACATATCTGCCTTGCTCAGGTACGAAAATGTATCATTCATTATAATCCAGTTTGTCGACAAGGCTCATCGTTTATTAATATCCATGAGTAAAAATGTGTATGTTTTACTTTTGTGGATTTATTTAATAAAATTACAGGAGGAGTTTTATAAGAATAAGTGAATCTGAACAAATTTTCCTGGAGACAATTAACCCCACCACTTCTCCATACACATGCTATGACATGATGGTTACTACACGCGTTCTAATTTTTACGAAATATTTTCACCAAGTTCTAATGAGAAACAAGAGTCATCCGCAAGTTTAATGGCCACAATGATATGACGTGTATATGTCATTTCCGTACGTTTTATGAACGAAATGCAAGGCGAAAAGGTTTCACATATTCGTGCCACAAACCAATCACAATTTGAATCTGAGATTTTCTGTTAAACGATTTCAAGCAGAGCAGCAACCTATAAAATACACATACATTTTGTTTGCACCTAGAACTGTAGACTTCTTTCGTGAATTAAGCGTGTTACACTTTCCAGAGAGTGTTATATGTAGCGTGCCTCAATAACTGAATTAATATTACATGTACTTGTTTCTTATTATTAATAATACCCCCGCTCCCCAGGAGAAAAGGGTATACTGTTTTACCCTTGTGTGTCTGTCTGTATGTCTGTCCGTCGGTAGCAAAAATTCATGTCGCATTTTTCTTAGCAACTATTTATTGCACAGGCTTGAAATTTTAATACACTATTTGTTAAGGCATGCCATATAATGGGATATATTTTTGTACCAATTGGACGTCAACTTCCTGTTAAATGACGACTTTGTTTATTTTTAGCCTAAATTTTCAAACAAGTTTTCGTCAAAGATTTCTCAGCAACAAATAATCGCAGATGCGTTAAATTTTTACACACTATTTGTTTTGACATGTAATATCGTGGGATATTATTTTGTACTAATCGGATGCTTACCTCCTGTGATATGTCGACTTTGCTTATTTTGCATATTCACATCAGAGCGGGAGTATCACGAGTGAGCATTGGCTCACAGATATTTTGTTCGTATATTTATATTCAAACAACTAAGTGCCTTGTTTGAATGTTGCGTACGTTTTACTTTTAAAAAAGTATACTCTGATTCTGAGACATATTTGAGAATATAACGACACTTTTTTAAATCAAATAATTTATTCCTTTTTTTCATTTCTATTTAACAAAAACAGTGTTACCTTTCAAACAGTAACAATTATATGACATCAATTAATACAAAAGCAAATAACGCAAGTTCTACAAACGACCAATGTCTACCGATATGTTTGTTCAAATATTTTAATGAGAATAACTAGAAGTAGGTAAATGTATCTCAAACACTGATTTTCATTGTATCATGGGGTTTATGTCTGCGTTTAGAACGGAAAGGGTAATTAGGTTATCGTACACGTCTGTCCAACTCTTTGTCCATATTTTTCAGTGTCTATACATGTACGTTCCTTGAGCTCAGTTCATAATGTAGGCTCATTCGTGGTAAACATGCTGATTACATGCATTTTATTTAGAGAATTGCATTGGCTTCATTTCAATATATATTTATTAAAGGACACCAAAACATGTAAACTTTTCAATCACAAGAACAGACGGTTTTGTTTCTGCATAATGAAAATAAATAATATTGAATATAGCTAAAGCGTATGGGAACACTAAACGAAGAAATATGTTACCTGTACAGTCTTAATCATTTGTAATAAATCTGAGATTACAAAGCGGAAGTAAAAATTATAGATTACAAAACTCTGAGTGTATCTGTCTGCCATAAAATAAATATTGTGTTATACTAGTACGTGATTTCGTTTGTTTGAGGAACAAATTATACAGAAATCAATTTCTACTTGGTAATTGTAATGAATATTTTTCGGGAATATTAAGTTTTTAATAAGAGTTACTGTACAGGAATGCGTAGTCACGCTGTTCAAAAGAACTGGTTTTGTATAAAGTAGTTTGTTAAAGTCAGTTTAGGACGACAGATAGAGCTAGAACCACGTGCACGTTTAAAACAAATGAATTATTGCTTGTGAGATACAGTCTACCTGGCTCTATGTTATAAATGCATTGAAAAAAAAATTCTCTTATTAAATAATATTAATCGTTACTGTCTTCATTTTTATTATTGTAGACTCTTTTAATCTATTTGTGAAAATGAGAGCATCGACTGTTTTCGGAGGACAAAACTGATGAGAAAAAAAGTGGTTAAACAAAAGTTACTGCTCATTGGCCTTAATAAAAACAAACTTGATCTGTATTCCATTTTATTTCACCTAGATGATGTAATGAAAAACTTTCATATATGGTTATATGAAAAAGTATTTCCAAATTGGTTCGGTTATATGTGAAGTTTTTGCAGACATTGAAATGTGTAATTTGCATGATGAAGAATCTGAATGATGGTTATATTAATCAATAAAAGTTAATGTTGTTTAATGTACCGCTATGTGGTTATTATATCCTTTATATGCATCTAGCATCAGAATGGGCAGCGTCTTGCAGCAAAGAATTAACTTAAATTTACAAAGAGAAATTTGGATTATAATGGAGTTGCCCTTCCTCCAATTTTATTGGAGATGTAAAACACTGAAGTGAAAATAAAGAAATCAACAGTGAAATTTAAGTTCAGGAATATATACCCCCACCCTATAAATCAGGATTCCATAATTTGTCTTTTTTCTCAGCGTCTGCTATCTTTTTTGCTAGCCAAGTCTTTACGATCTACTCCGTGCGGAGGACATCGTAAGCCCTTGGCGAGCGAAGATCCCATCTTGTGCTACATACCTCTATCAAATTTAGTACAATATTATTTTAATGGTAAATAAAATTAATGTAAAATATAGGAAGATCACTTTTAATTTACCCACTTTATCACCTAGATGTACATATTGGGATCAGCTGTTAATATATCATTTATTCACTGAAATGAATATGCAATTATTTGTTAGGCTTATTTATTAGATTGCATTTTGAAGTACAAGGTATTAAGGCAGCATAAAATAAAATGTGATAATTTACATCTCTTGAATTCATAACTGTTCAAAACTCAGTCTCTCTTTATTCTTGCGAATACATTTGTAAAGTTCGGTTACATCGACTTTCGAAAAGACATCCTTGAATCCACTTAATGATGATACTGCCGTCCATGTACATTGTCAACTATACGTTGAAGTTGTCAAGCCATAGATGAAATATCAGTTGATTTATATGCCTTAGGTCTCTCTTCCAAGACCTGTTCTTCTTACATTCCTTTTGAATGTTCTCCTCTATTTCATCCTGTTTTAGGTTGTTAGTGCGGCCTTTCGGACACTCTGGTACGTAGCATTTGCACCTTGCTCATACACATTTTTTCATTGTTTGCACTAGTATCTCAACAGATGGGATATTGTTTTCTATATCGCCTTGTTGGTTAGCTGAGCAATTCTACATATACTCATTTGCCATTTTAGCAGACAACAGAGCAAAAAAAAAATATGCCATATATCAGAATAACCATAACTGATACTTTGTATGAATTTCTGATCTTGAAAATAACATTTGAAACTTTGCTGTGTTCAGGACGGATCACCATGGACTTCGTTGCATGCACAACTAAGGATACACAAATTTTTGATTAAGCCCTCTATTCATTCTATTGCAGGAAATACAGCAAGTTACAAACTACCAATTTAATGTCATGTTAACAACACCTTTCCAACAACAAAAGGAAAAACAATTATGAATGTTAAAGCTCTATAAACATCATCATCATTTTTTGTAAAAAAAAAAAAATGCAACGCAAGAGATAATAACAATATCGAAATAGAACACACAAAAATTACCAGCAATCAGTTTATTCAAAAAAATTGATTTATCAAACACTCAAAGACGCAAGCGGTTAGAATGAACATTCTTAGATTGTTGAAGAGTCTTAAAATCAATATTCAGTAATAACTATGGAACGCCATAGCTGCCTTATGTGGCTATTTCATGTTAAGATGGAGCTTTATTATATTATGCTGTGGTTATTCTTTGTGAAGATGGTGCTTTATTATATGAAGATGGTGCTTTATTATATGAAGATTGTGCTTTTTTATGTGAAGATTGTGCTATTGTGCTTTTTTATGTGAAGATTGTGCTTTTTATGTGAAGATGGTGCTTTATTATTCATCAAAACTGAAAAATTCGACAAGTGTGAAATGGCATGCTTATATAGTATATGCATTTAAAACTTCTTACTCTAGTAGTATTTATGTTAAATTAGAAATATGAATATACCGCCAAAAATCCATGTGTTAGAAAAGGGCCTTAAAGTCCCGAAAGACAGGAAACAATTGTCAAAACTCAAACATCTTGCAGTCGGGATAATTTCGTGACCAATGTTCTTTGCACGAATTCGTAAACATTGCAGGTGTTTTTTTAATATCATTTTTCTGCACGCAAAAAAATCTCTCTAGCATGCCTAGACTTTTATCAAACAAATTGTTATTTTTCTTCTAAAAAATGTCGAAAATTCAACGGGAGTATAAACATTATTCAACGAAGAACATTAATTATAAAAAAAAACGTTATAAACGATGAAAATTTTAATTATGACTAAAGGCTTGATAGTTTGTCTCATAAAGGTTACCTGCATGCTGATGTTCAATTCATCTTCAAAAATTAAGACAATGTTTCACACAATAATAAAACAATTTGCACCTTACTTATTTGATCAAAAACGTTTTCTACGTTATCTATAAGAAAAAGCTCATTTTTCTACCACCATAAGCTCTCTAAAATAAAATCTACACACGTGTAAGTATAGAAGTTAGGATTGAAAGCATGGCGGAGGTAACTAGTTAAAGTGCTATATCTTTTAAAAGATACCCTACATCTGTTGCGTAAAAGGACTTTGTTACAACAGTTAATATAAATGTGACATGGAAAACATTAGTGAACACTGCAGATCTAGAATAATTGAAGATTTAATTAAAATGGAAGCCTCACGAACAATAATGTCAATAAAAAAATAATTACGCACGCACTTTAATTAATCTTATCTAATCTATATTTACACAGTACGAAAATTAAGGATAGAGGGGCAATAGTCCGGTTTTTTTACAGATATCATCATTGGTCATCTACGGTCAATTGTACTTCTAACATCTTGGCGGAAGGTCACCGGTCCAGAGAAACAACATATTTCAACACGATCAGCCGTGTTTCACAACGACCCACTTCTTTAACCAGTGAACCTGCAATGCAAATATAGGTCACAGAGTTGTCACATTTCAAAACCTACAAAAACTCTATACAGGTAGGTCTAGTTTGTACAACTTAATGCTGCTAGACAAACCAAACAGGTCGTATATCTATCATAACCAACTGTCCAAGTCAACTCAGTGGAGGAAACACACAAAACCTAATTTTATACAATACTAGATGATATCCCGCGCAACCGTGGGAATGAACAATTTATACATTAATACTTTACATATTATTATCATATAACGCTTATTATGTTGAACCATATTTTTGTTCATTTTTGTAAACACTTTGTCCGAATTTTTTTCCTTATCTTTTTCAATAAAATTGAAATAAAAAACAAACTGCATTGTTTGATATTTAGAGGAGAGGAAAGGGATGAAAAATCTAAAATGAAATGGATAATATATATGTACGTGGCCTTAATCCTGTATGTTGCAGCTGACTGGAAAGAATAACCCTTTTTATTGTATTTATTTCAAATCAGTGAATAGGTATTTAGAGTGTCTCTCTCTCTTAATTTTGGTTCTTTGGTCATTTTTAATATAATTTGTATTACTCTCCCAAATAAGAATTTCAGATAAAAGACTGTTTTGAAAAACAAACTGGAGGAGGGAGCTTCCCCATTAAAATACAGTAATATGATCATTAATGTTTACAAATTAATGTGTAAGGTTTACAACCAATTTGTCATGGTATAAAAAAAATGAAATTAAAACATGCTAGGATATGCATAATTATCCATTTGCATGCATATTTTAAACCAAAGGTGTTAGATTTGGAGTGTCTGGTCGATGGTTAACTCGCCCTACACTTTCCGCCGTGTGTCAATTAGTCAACCCCCTTTTTGGAAAGTTCTTTCTATTAACACTAAAATCGAATTAATTGTTCCATTTCATTTGATAACTTTTTGTATTAATAGAAGTCCGATCCAAGGTGCGATGCATGAAGAACGTTAATTAGTCAATACCCGTTCTTGGTTACCCCGTTCTGGAAAGTTCTCAAGCGAATGTGTAACTTAAACTAAATTAGCCCATTAAAGGAACGAATTGACTCATTTTATTTATTCAACATAGCTTCTATGTATTTTCTAAATAGGCCCACAGTAGATATATTCACTCTTTACGTAATCATTCAATATCATCTCATTGCAAGTTTATATCTTTGATGCAAACTGTCCCTGACTGGATCCGCCAAAGCGTGTCCACCGCTTTACTCTCATTTTTGCTATTTCGGGTTTGTTTATCGAAAAAGAAAGTAGGTTTTTGATTAATTTCACAATAATAACTTTCGGACATCATCACGCATGCGTTGAAATACCAAAGGTGTAAGCAAGTACTCTGGTGCAGGCATTTTGTAGTTTATTTGCAAGATGCCTTAATTTATAAGTATAGATGGTGAAACAAACCTCATAATGGGGAACAAAAACATCTAACATACAACCAGAAGAGATAACCAACAAAAACATCTAACATACAACCAGAATAGATAACCAACAAAAACATCTAACATACAACCAGAAGAGATATCCAACAGGCCACAATTTTACGACTATCAATAGCTATATATATTTTTTAATCATTAAGCCTATCAAATATATATAATTATGTTATTTTGCCGTGGTAATTCCTTTTGCACCATGCACCACAAAAATATTAAAGTGTGAAAGCTAATGATTGCACTTTTTTTTAAATAAATGGATAAATTAACTTATAGTAAAAAGAATTTCCTTTTCATTTCATTCCAGTGGTTTTAGCCTTTTCACCCAATTTATGTTGAAAAAATTACAGTTTGTATGTGTGTAATATCTCAAGAGAAAAAGCATGTTCAGTGGCTTAAACAAATGTATAACTGTTACAGCGTCTATAATAATATGGAGAGAGAGAGAGAGAGGGGGGGGGGGTTTCAAGGAAAAAAGATGGCGTATTTTTATTAATGGTCTGCATTTACCAGATTTATCATTTTATCTGGAAACAATTTTTATCTTAAGGTAGTGGAAGTATAGAGGCGATTTGTTTTGACAAATTAAGCTTAACTTAAAAATTTTCCACTTATTCATATCGTTACTTACATGTTTAAGTTCAAAGATTTATTTTTATAAACTAAAAAGGCGTATCTAGCTTTATATATAATATTTACTTGGCCACTCCTTATTAAAACTACTGTCAAGTTGATTTAGAAAACAAAATCTGATGTATTCATGAAAACTTGATTTTTCTCCTTAATTTTAAATTTGAGCATTAACATCGTATACTTTAATTGTAAAAAAGAATTTCCTTTTATCATTATAACAAGCATTTAAAGTAGAATGTATAATAGAAACACATTTGACTAACAATACATTTTCGGTCCTTTCCACTCCCATTTATTGAGACTGACGGTAAACTCTTGGTTTGCAATGATAAATAAGATATAAACTTTAGCTACCTGTAAATATTTAGATAATGTTTTTGAAAAACATTAAACAATTGTATTGGGGAGTAAAAAAAAAACAACGTTAATTATTTAATACATGTTAGAGTGGAAATCATTTTTAATATCCCATTTGATGATATATATCAACCTTTCATATTGATAAACTATTTACATTAGAAAAGAAAAAGTTTATTTCTTTATGGACTATTAAAAAAATTAACAATTTTGCAACACTCTTGAACCCCTTTTGTCACTCAAAGATTTATAATATGTATGATTATTTCACATGTGCAAAAACGCTCCAATTCAAGTGATTTAAAATTACCCAACGTTTACCAAACTTTAAGTCTTTACATTTGAACACTTCTAGTAAAAGATAATCAAAGAAATTGTATTAAAATATAGAACAAGCATAAATGCTTTGAAACAAATGTTTTAAATTTACATATCTGACCTTGATACAAAGCTGTATAGGTTTGGAATAAACAGTTTATTTGGAAGAAAGTGTGATTAACATGTATAAAGCATAAATTAACTTTACAAACATTTTTATTTTTATTGTAGGATATATTTGATCTGGTTTAACTTGCCATGGTTGCTATTGACATTTCTGAAATTCTTTTTTTAGTGTCTTTAATATTTGTTTTCATTAATTTTATTTAGCAATTCATAAAACATTTAATCCTTAAAACGCGGCATAAGCATACACTAATTTGGTCCAGAACCTACATAGGTTGAGAGAAATACATTACCTGAAGAATGTTAATGTTCAACAGTGTCATCTACTTTTGATGCCACGATAAGTATTCAATTTTTCATATTTTCCAACTCTGTTGACAAATCATCTGAAAAAGCTGCTTGATGGTATAAGAAAATGAATTTTGATAAATGTGACATAAAAAAAATTGAATGAAAATATTGCATATAACACAAGAAATATTTTAAATTTTATTTGGTATGAAAGTTCCTCAGATAAAAGTTATCGTTCCTAAGGCCAAAACACCTTGGGGACTTTTCATTTCTGGGTTGAAGACAGTTTCTTAAATATCATGTTGGAATGATAAATACATACATATTTCATTATAGGCCTATATAAGTGAATATATTTGCTTTAATGCAAAAGTCAAATAAATAAAGGGAAATATTTACTAATAGGATTTATGTATCCGAACTTGAGAGAAATTCGAAGCCATCCTCCAATCCCCTTAAGGTGGTAAGGAACATCTGTCGATATTAATGTGGATTAAATTATATTATAATTGAAATACTTTCACCGGTTAAGAATTTTCTTTTCACAGTATTCAACCAAAATATACGCTTTAAAAAAATTGGTGAAGTTAAAAAATTTATTGTCCTCAACGGGATTCGAACTCATAATCTACAGGTTTGTAGTTAGCCCACTTACCCACTGCGCTGTAAGACGTATATGATGGCAAAGAAACTATTCTAAAAAATATACTTGATTTTATTGTTTATTTCAATAAATAATACGACAAAACGTGTAGGTGTCACATACCACATTACTTGTAAGTGTTGAATTTTCCAATTATGAAATTAAATATATTCATTCAACAAATTTTTCAAAAGAGCGGTCCCCATACCATTCGCCTCAGTTTGAATTAGCCAGTACCGGAATTGCATGCTTCCAGATTTACTTTGTTGCGCACTGCGTCATCAAAAAGTAGTGTATAGAGCCACCTTAAAACTTTTTGAATATAATCTGATGACGAAAACCACTCAACAACAAAACAACAAACTACCATACACATCAATATTCTTTTTATTGAATAATTATAAATACCGTATGACTATATGTCATTGAGTAATGAAATAAAAGATGAGCATATAGTACATCTGTGCCTTAGGCTTTCATCTGATGAGTCGTCTGGAATGTCCATTTCAATAATAACCCTGTAAACGTCGGGATAAAAATAACTGTATAACTATATTATTTCATCTTAATTTTATTTACCATATTCGAGATCTTATTAACGCATTTGGTATGATTTAAAGAAAAATATTCATTTCTTATAAGTTTTAAAAAAGCGACAAAAAGGAATCAGCTTACTAATTTTTTGCCTATTCCACCTAGTCCCTTTCCACCAGAGATCACCGTTACAGATCCGCCATATCCAAGTCCGTATCCGCCATTAACTCCACCGAATCCACCATACAAACCACCGTATCCACCTCCATATCCTCCATAACCGCCATATAATCCACCATATCCTCCGTATCCCCCATATCCTCCGAAGCCACTGTACAGGCCACCAAACCCTTTTCCATATCCGCCATATAATCCACCATAGCCGCCGTATCCACCTAGATATCCTCCATATCCACCACCGTATCCACCAAATAGACCGCCTCCATAGAAACCCTTTCCTCCAAGAAGTCCAATACCAAATCCTCCGTCATATCCTGCGCCATAGTAATCATCGCCCAGCGCGACAGCCAGTAACACGGAGAGGCAGAAGAGCTTATTCATCTTTAAATAAACAAACGGTACATTCATCTAAAAGTGGGCAAATATCATAAACCAAATTTATGATCATTATATAATCATAGAGAATATTGAATTTTTCAGTACTAGCGTACATGTATAAGCAGATTTCTGGAACACGACATTGAAATAAATAATTTTTATTGAGACAAAAGTATAATACTATTATAAATAAGCTTCCAAAATCAAGACTTTCAACAGAAACCCAAATAGCTTAATCTGTTGTTTACCGTTTTGTCTTGGTTTCTGTTGTTTCGTTTTTGTTATATTTTTCAATATATTCTGCTGAAGAGACTTTTCTATAAAATTTGTTTAAAATGAGATATTTTGACAACACATTAAGTACATCTATGTAATTTCATTTTTAAGTGTACAATGCTCGATTTCTTTCGGGCACCTAGGCATAACTGATATTAACTTGGGGTTTAAGGCAACGTAACACTGAACAAGCAAATTAATTTCTTATTGTCGGGATTGGTTTTCTTTTCTCAATTTAAATAGCAAAATGTTATAACAATATACTTGTAGAATCCGTCCCCTTGAGAGGTTTGCTCTTTGTTTTAGGTAGCCATTTTGGATCACCTCTATTCTGAAAATTCTGCACCAGATATTAATTCTACTAGTATAACTTCTTACAATGCCAAATAAACTATATTGACTAAAATAGTTAAGGGAAATTTACGTATTTTAAAATGGAGTTTAGCAAGGGATTATATTTTATGGCGGAAGGTTTTCAAGAAGGAAATGAACATTCTTCATAACTCAATCGTTTTACAGTACGGTACGTTAAGATATCTTCATTTTGTTCAAAAGAAACTACTAGTATTTAAACATTTTTTAAACATTTAGATCGATATATGTTGGCATATTTAGATAATATTTCATAAAGGTCTAAAAAACATCAATTCCAACAATTGTTGCCTAAAATTGGCACATTTCATGCCATATTTAAAATTATACATGGTAGACTCTAACTTTTTTCTTTTCTGAATTTATAACAATTGTCTAACATTTCTGTCATAATTTAAGTAAAAGTTTGAGACTTTAAATTTTTTTTTGCATGTTGATTTTCTAAAGACTGAACCCAGGGTTTTTAAAGATCAAAATATGAATTACGTGAAAATTTTCATTTTTATTCATTTCAAATAGAATAAATATGTACATGTATTTGATGCCATGTTTCATTTCAAGAAAAATAAAAAGAAAGAAAATAGATTTATTTGTAATTTGCACTATCATTTCAGAAAGGTCATGTTAAATGCACCATACCAGAAACATATAGACCCCCAATTTCGCTTAGAATTTTGGTTAAGCTGCAGGTGTAGAATTTTTGAAAATACTTCAGAAAAAAAAACTTAGACTTTTGAGAGCAGAAACCAACATCCTTAAGTTAAGGTGGCTAGACATATTAATATATGTATATTATTCCATAAATATATATGTTAAGTGATATAATTTCACAATCAAAAGACTGCAAAAAATAATCATGTAAAATAGTTTATATTTTTTTTTTAATTACGGTTTTTTAACTAGGACATTATATTTCAAAACCTATTTCAAAAACATTTCAGATCATCTTATAACATTTTAGTGTGTTCAGCCACCTTCAACATCTTTTAAAAATACTTCAAAGAAGCGCTGTTTTATGATTATTTTATTTTTCATCAGGTGATTGCTTAACTCAAAATACAAGTATTACAGTAAACAATAACAACATAAATGATTTACCAGGAAGATGTAACTATAACATAGACAGAAGATCCGACAATAGCATTTTTAAAAAATATAAAATATGCAAACCTTTAAGGGTCGGATAGCTTCGTTGCAAGTTTTTTCTCTGTGCAGAATAAGATAAGAAGAAGCCTTTTATATAATTTGCTTATCACCTAAAAAGTAATGGCAGACCTTGACTTTTTTCACTTTACTAGAAAAAGTCAAAAAAGATTACGGAAGCAGGTACACAATTCAAGGAAAAGATTCATGACAAAATACAAGTGTACCAAAAAAAAAACATAAGTCTTTAAGATTTGTGATGAACATTTTCCAGTTTTTTCTCCCTTTTTTTTTTTGGGGGGGGGGGTGGTTTTTTATCTCTGATTTATAGTGCTAGTAGCTAGCTTTACGTTTGAATATAACTATTGTGAAAAGAGAACAAATGACATACTTTTGGCAATTACTAGTAAATGTATTTGGAAAGCAGTGAAGTGTTTTTTTTCTAAAAACTACAAAGTTGTAAATATTGTAATGCTCTCCTGGGGAGTGAAATTCTTTCGATCTTCATTTTGTGAGAATATAATTTACCTCTATTTTGTTCTCATATCTTAATTATATCCCAGCTCCGAAGGAGCTTGACGTAAAATGGCACGTATGCAACAAAGTTGTATACACTTGTGTTTAAACATATGGCATTACATTTTGCCCTTCTTTTAAAGTATAAATGTCACCATGAAACTTATTTATTTAAAAAATACAACATCAGGTATACAATAACATAGTGAGATCAAATATAGTTTGCACTGACTTCAACAACAAGCATTACATCAGCATTCATATTCTTAAGAATTGTATGTGACATACATCAAACAGACAATGAATACACAAAGGACTACAATGACAAACTAGTATAACATCAATTCACAAATCTTTACATCCTTATTTTTACCGGATTTAAGGCAAAGTATTTACATTTTATTTGACCTTACAACTTTGGATCTAGCGGTTGAAATTATTTGCGATGCCTTGTTGTTGGTGTGGCTGGTTCATCTCCTATGTCCTTGATCTAACGGTTGATATTATTTGCGATGCCTTGTTGGTGTGGGTGGTTCATCTCCTATGCCTTGTTGTTGGTGTGGGTGGTTCATCTCCTATGCCTTGTTGTTAGTCTGGGTGGTTCATCTCATATGCCTTGTTGTTGGTGTGGGTGGTTCATCTTCTATGCCTTGTTGTTAGTGTGGATGGTTTATCTCCTATGCCTTGTTGTTAGTGTGGGTGGTTCATCTCCTATGCCTTGTTGTTGGTGTGGGTGGTTCATTTCCTATGTCTTTGATCTAACGGTTGATATTATTTGCGGTGTCTTGTTGTTGGTGTGGCTGGTTCATCTCCTATGTCTTGTTGTTGGTGTGGCTGGTTCATCTCCTATGTCTTTGAAGCTTTTATCTGTGATTCATTCTCTCTTCTCTCAGTATTCCTCATGTAAGCGACAGTTCATTCGTGATCATGGTATTCTTTCTGATGCGAGTATACATTGATGGACGTGGTTTTTTCGTTGGGAGATAAATTTGTTTAGTTCAGTCGGGGCTGTTTCAATGTTCTATAATGGGGTTAATTCGCTCTCGCTTTTCTCTTGACTAGTGTCCACTTGATCATCATAGATATCATGCACCTCATCTGACAAGATGTCTTTGAAGAGATCCTATTCTTCTTGATCTTTCAACAGGGGTAAGTCTTCTTCAATCATAAAATTATTATCCTGTTCGTAGTCGTCTTTGATGGCCATTGTTTTTTATACGGGCTCTTAGAATCGCTATTCCCAAACTCTCTTGCTGTCTTCAAGTATGAGTCTTTTGTTACCATTAAATCCCCATCTTAGTACTTAGAGCAGCTAGAGCCTCTTTATGCGGCTAGCTTTTCCTTTTTTTGTGTATTATAAGGTCCCTTTCTTTCCCGGAAACGTACTCACATAGTGAAAAATGGAATGGGGCTTCATAGAGACTCAGAAGGTGGTTATAAAAATGTGCCTCCACATAACGCCTCCTTAACTTCTTATATAAGAATTATATTTTAGGCACCCAAAAGCATACCCACTCTTCTATTTATTCTGCATTTATTGTGTTAAGCTCCAATAAAAAAAAAAGTAAATAGAAGGCATTAAACTAAAACATCGTTCAATTTGTGATAACAATTATTTATTAATATTGGCATACGGTTTTTTTTTTTAAAATACAGCCCTATCGCAAGGTTATAATACAACGTATTCTTCATATGAAATAAACAAATTCTTTTGTCTAGCCATTGAGGTGGCTGATATTTATCAAACTCTCATATACATATACGTTTAACAATTGCAACAAAAAAGGAAGAACGGTTAAGACTATTCACAAAAAAATTCACCAAACATTTCCGCCAATAACCTATTGGTATTATCCTAGGACAAACGCAATGTGCTTCGGGGAAAATTTGAATGTGGTGAAGGTTTTTTTTGTGTTATTTATCTCTGCAAAATAAGTAAGGTTATTCATATTCATGATGACATCTTGCATAGCACAAAAAAATGACGGCGCATTAACATGTATAAGCGATTCTGGAATGTGGAGACGCCTTTTCTACTAAGGTTCTACTGTAGCGGCAGTACGCAATTGATATTACTCTCTGTCCATATTGTTTTATAACCATTTTTGAATAATTGTGTATACTGTATTAAAAAGTATACTACAGTTGTTATCAAAAACATCAATCAAAAAGTTAATATTTCTTAATATTTTGTGACAATATTGCATTTTATCAGTTGCAAAGACACCAGATATTAACCTATGAATATCTGGTTTGCTAAAGAAGGTCGGTCTGTCCTATGTGCATCTCATCTAAAACAATAAACGGCATCTAACAAAAGTCATGGATGGTTCACAGTCCAACATTTGAAATAATAGAAAATGAAAGAATAAACTGAAAATCCCGACATCATTCTGGAAAAGTGTCTCTGTATAAAATATTCTAGTAGCTGCATGTTGTGGAGTATCAGTGACGCCCTTTTCCACATAATAAGATGACAGGTTTTCATTTTAATACAGATACATCTGGGTGAAGCCGCAGTTATTACGGGCCGTCGGAAAGTGGTCCGTTATTTGATATACATTTAAATATTGTTACTGCGTTTCTGCGGGATAGTTCTTTTTTAATAGAATTAATATTATGCTTATTTTTATGAATTAAAAGTAAATTTGCATGTAGAAATATGTTTTATGCCTTTTAAAAAATTTCACATATTTTTTGTTTTACTCGTAAATGAAAAGTTGGTCATATTTAGAAGACTGTTGTGTTTGGCGCGATAATCTATTCGGAAAATTTTGGAGTTCTTCATTCTTTTCAAAACAATGCATCGGGATCGGCATGCGGGACACACTAAAGACCTGAAATACTAAAGACCTGAATGTCATTAATTTTTATATAAATGATTGATTAAATTTCTATGTACCGTATCAAATAAAATGATTTTGTGTTTTTATTTATCATATTTCCATGTAAAATGTGGTAGAAAAATATCATGAAATGACATCCCTATCAATCATTTACGCAAAAATATGGAAGACCTGAAAATTTGAACTGACTGGAAGATTTGAACTTATCCATTTCTATTTCATCATGTGGTCCCTTGAAATCATATAAACTAATGCATTAAGTTTTCATTCAATACAATGCAACAAAAAAAAACCAAAATGGTTTGAAATACATAATCTCCAAGAGAAAAATGATGAGTTGAACTTCTTATTAGAGTAATGTACAAATCAATGTGTTCTCCATTACTTTATACTATGGCAATGATCATACAATTACCGTTAGAAATGCTTACAGTAACGAACTCGATTCTTTATGATAATAGTAAAATGTTAAACTTCAAAACAAGTTGCTGAAAGTATATTAAAATTTACCGTAAAAATTAGTACAACCAACTCTTATTTTCTTCTTTGATGTGTGTTTTATGTAAACAACCAATGATTCATACAACAATTATATTTTTGTGCGGCCCATTTGACGCTTGCGTAAATATGATTTATTGTTAACATCAATAGAATACAACGAGTGAAATTTTCATCTTGCTATGATTTACACTTGTCCTATTAGTTCTTATTACAAGATTCTAGGCACCTACGTACGAAATCACTTGTATGTTGACAGATTTTGCGAAGGTTATCCTAATAATCGCAAATAAATAACATGGTAGTCTGGATATTTTAGTACAGAAAATAGCTGTTCTATTTTGAATCCAGTTTTAATAGTAATTTTATATTATTTTCTAGAAAATTTGTTCGTCTCTTACTCCTAAAACTACAACATGAAGAAAATAAGTTTCCAGTGAATTTGTTATGGTCAAACAACACACTTAATTATAAATGTTATGGGACAATTCGGAATACAAAAAATATTAGGAATTGCCTATTTGCATTTTACCTAACGAATTTTACCCAATGAAAAAATATTAAACGGGTTAATTTGTGACTCAAATACTGTGGAATCAGTAGAATTCATGGTGGCTCAATTTTCGTGGCATTTGTTGGTAGCCCTCCCCCACGAATTTACATCCTCGACGAAAACAAATTTAGAAAGAATTATCTTTCCTACTGAAACTGAAAACCGACTTGTCCACGAAATTACGTCCCCACGAATAAGCAAAAACCCCACAATCCACGAAAATTGGTCCCCTTGAATTTAAATGATTCCACATTACATTGGATATGAAATGGAATCACACTTTACCCAACCTAAATGGATTTTAAAAAATGGATAATTACAATTCGTATGGGCTCTTAAAGCACCATGTTGTGGTAAGCAGCGAGCAGACGACTACTGCATCTGCAGTCTGAGAGCTGGTGTTAAATACTTTTTTCGGTTGGTACGTGCGAATCTTATCACGTGCAAAACAGTACTGCTTGAATTGGCGCCATGACTGAGATAACATACTGTGTCTGCTCTTCGTAAAAAATGGTTATTATACAGTCGTTATGAGGATGTTTTATATCATATGGGAAACTATGATCATACATGTTTTGCGAAAGTTTGCTTCAGGGTAGGATCCGTTAATCATCAAGATAGACGTAATCCGATTCGTTGGACAGAAGAAATTCGATATTTCATATTATAGTCTGTCCCAAGATATTTATGCTGCATATTTGAACGGTTTTTAATAAAAATACACATACCTGTGACTGAAATGCAATTAAAATCGATGAAAGGGAAAATTCCCAAGATAACTTCATTCACACATTATCATTTTTCCCTCGTAAAAATTCACAGGAACGAAAACAGATTTCCTACGGAGATTTATAATGGGGAATGTTGACATCTTTTCTCCATTCGGAAATACTCGGGACACCTCGCGCAATTTTTCAACGTTATCATCCGGGCGTCTTCATCTCCTTGGCAATGGAAAAACCTCGTAGACTTTTTATTTTTAGCCGTGTACTGATACCCGACAAGCTAGAGGGGGCGTTTCAAAGGGGAAATCTTGGGATTTTTTCATACTATTGAATGAACATCGTCTGAACCAAGAGGTATTTATAAATATTGAATCATTTAAGAAAATATGCGGCTAAAATATCTTGGGACAGACTATAAACATAATTATAGTAATCATTACATATCAAATAAATTTACAAAACATTGGATATAATATTTAAAGATTCGTAAAGGATTTCTTTTTATCATACTAGTATTGTTTCCTATACTGTAAACGTATTACATTAGGCTGTTAATTTTATTAGCTTTTTTAGTGGAATGCATCTTCTGCTTAATCAAGTGCATCGCTAAATGCCATGCACGAATGTAAATATATAGGAACAATCAGAAATACGCTAAATCAAATCACGCTAACGTGCTCAGAAACTACTTTCCGCCAAATATCGTACACGCCAAATATAATACGTTTACGGTATATATTTAGAAGGTAAGGATTACGTGGCTGTACAGTATTTGATACATATTTGTAAAACACTTTATTATAATATCATTATCCCTATTTTAAATTAAGCTATTTACAATGATTAACTTTTGTATGTGAACAAGGAAAGGAAGGTAACTCCATCAACCGTTACAATTTTAAAAGTTTACACCATGGAAAACGTAAGACAGAGCAGTCAACTCTCATTAATGACTAAACTATAATTACTACGTATATTTCTAACACAAAACAATATACTGGACAATTGTATCAAACTTTATTATCAAAATCCTTGAACACCAATTTGTACAAAATCAATCAGCATACAACGGTCTTGGAAATCAGTAATAGCCCTGTAAAAAGAATAGATACATATTTTTCGCTGTTAAATGTAGAAATAAATAAAATTAAAACAAGGTATAGCTACCTTTACATTATTTCGTCTAAACCCGTGTTTTACGGGAAGTACGTATTTCTAAAAAATATATAACAGTTACCTGTCGCAATAGAAAATCCTAAACCTAGTTTCTGCATGATATTATACAGATTACTTCGCTTAAGCGGTATATTATTATGATAATTCAGTAATCCAATATATAGACAATATTCTGAGACGGGATTGCATCCAAAAAATGTAATGCACCGACTGTAAACAGCGTAAAGTGAGATCGATGAATGTTAAGTGTTATTATTGTGTCAATACTCAAGAAGATATCTTGTATAAATTAAACAAAAACAAAAATGATTAGATATAAGTAATTTAAAATTTCTCTTCTGGTCATGCTTTAGGTAAAAAATAATTCACAGTTTGGGGAAATCTATCAAGCGACCTAAAAAAAACCACCTATGTTACCTTAAGCTCACGCATCTAACAATTATCAAAACGTCTTTTTACTATAAATTATGCTGTTCATTAATGTTTATTAATATTTTATAAAAGTAATTAATCTAAGCATTTGTTTAATTTTCGATATGAAAATTAAACAAAAATTGAAATCTAACCAAAATTCATTTAATGTAGCCGTGTACCATGATACTTGTTAACATAATTATAGTATCGTATCTATATTATGATAATAAACTTTCATGACAAAACATATCTAAAAAAAAAAAAACGACTGAGTATATTTTGAAGGAAAATATATCATACTTTGCGTTTTCCAAATCCACCAAATCCTTTCCCGCCAGAAATAACAGTTACGACTGGCCCGTATCCTTTTCCGTATCCTCCAAACAGACCACCGTATCCACCTCCGTATAAACCATATCCTCCGTATCCACCATATCCTCCGTATCCACCATATCCTCCGTATCCACCATATCCTCCATATCCACCAAACAACCCACCGAATCCTTTTCCATATCCTCTACCAAATCCTCCGTATCCGCCATATAATCCACCATAACCGCCATATCCACCCAAAAGGCCGCCTCCATAGAAACCTTTACCGCCGAAAAGTCCCCCGCCGTATCCACCGCCATAGTAGCCGTCTCCCATGGCAGCAGCCAAAAGCACGGAAAAGCACAGTAGCTTGTACATCTTCAGGTTAAAAAAATCTGAGAAATGAATCCTTTTTAGATAATACGTAATACCAAAAGTTTCTTTTAGCAAATTGAAGGTTTTGTTTCATCTATTGGAAGTATATGTACATAGTTAAAATGAACTTGATTTTATAAGACAAACCTTGATGTGAGTCCTTAAGAATGTCCTCTGTGTTAGGGAGAACTATACCCAGCTTTATATACTTTTCTGCGTTTGTAAAAAAATAACCTATTGACCTTGAATGTCCAAACTTCCACTACTAATGAATACTAATGACATATGCCGGATGTAGATGAACAAAATATACGAGAAAACTAGACACGATCTCGTTGCGAGCAACGAGGAGGTCTTCCGTCCGATTTTAAGAAAAGGAAATGAAATTGCCTTTGATCTTCATCAACGAAACATATCAGTAAATGCCGGGGGATCTAATTTTGTTCAACAAGTGTTTCGAAATTATATACCGTTCTCGAGATATCTGGAAAAGATCATTTAAGGTGCCGGCCCTATAACTCCTTTAAGGGATCAGGTAACAAAACAAGGATGGTTGCATATTGTTAAGCATTCGAAATTTTTTTCCACTTTAATATATTGAAGATCAATCTTTCGGACTTCTGTCCCCTTAAACCCTAATTACGTAACAAAGGAGTAAACAATTGTCATTTATAGGTGTATAGTGTTTCGATGAATATAATTGCTTCTATAATGTATTACAAAATATTTCACAATTTAAAGTTATCATCAAAAGACTTTTAGCCCCTTAAATCCCCTAATTACGTAACATATGAGATTTTTTAAAATCATATATGGATGCATAACTGGAAGATTAACATTTTTGCTTCTTAAACCTTTTACAAATTACTTCTCTGTAAAGTGCTTTGGAAAAAAGACTTCAGAGCCCTTTTGGCCCCTAATTTGAGGGGCCAGTCCCTTTTTCTTGATGTCAAATGAAAGGTCTTTTGATATTAAACATATTCTGTTCAACAAGTGTCTAGAAATTTGTTACCGTTCTTGAGCTATCTAGGAAAGAATAGTTTAAGGGACCGACCCCTTATCTCCTTATTAGGGCCAGAGAACGAAATTATGATGGTTGAATATTGTTTAGAACATCTTTCTAAGCATCTTTTAATCTATATTGCTTTTCAAAATATTTGTCTTTTTTGTGATACAAGTGATCGAAATTTTGAACTTCTGGCCCCTTAAAACCCCGAAATACGTAATGCATATATTCTTTTATATTATGAATAGTTTAATAACTGTAAGATGAACATGTTTGCTTCTTAAACATATTAAAAATTACTTCTCAGTAAAGTGCTATGGAAAAAAGACTTTAGAGCCCTTTTGGCCCCTAATTTTAGGGGCCAGCCCCTTTTTCTTGATGTCAAATGAAAGGTCTTTTAATATTCAACATATTTTGTTCAACAAGTGTCTAGAAATTCGTTACCGTTCTTGAGCTATCTGGGAAAGAACGTTTTAGGGGCCGACCCCTTATCTCCTTATTGGGGCCACAGAACGAAATTTTGATGGTTGAATATTGTTTAGAACATCTTTCTAAGCATCTTTTATTCTATATTGCTTTTCAAAATATTTGTCTTTTTTGTGATATAAGTGATCGAAATTTTGAACTTCTGGCCCCTTAAAACCCCTAATTACGTAACGCATGAAATTATTTTTATAATGAATAGATAAATAACTGTAAGATGAACATTTTTGCTTCTTTAACATATTACAAAATATTTCTCAGTGAAGTGCTATGGAAGAAAGACTTCAGAGCCCTTTTGGCCCCTAATTTGAGGGGGTAGCCCCTTTTTCTTGATGTCGAATGAAAGCTCTTGTAAAAATCAATTTTAATTTCTCTACATGTCTTAACAAAATATTTTCGAGATAAGAGATATTTAAAGAAAACTAAGAAAAATCACTACATTTTTTACATCTCAATTTTCGGGTCCAGGCGAGCTTCGGCGCCTTTTGCGCCGGAAAAAATTGGCTCACTTTAGACAAAACTACCATCATTTGTCTACAATTCCTGAAAATTTGAATTCGATATCTTTTATCGTTTAGGAGGAGTTCGACGGACAAGCTGACCCTCTAAAAATCGCTAAAACGTCAATATCTCTGAAACGGAAATGACGTCATCAAAATAAAAAATTTCCAATAAGGTTTAGATCATTATCTATTAGATCTGAAAGTTTCATGAAAATCGGCCGAGCCATTTCCGAGAACTCGCGTGCACAAAATTTGAAAGAAAAAAAAACAAAAATAACTAGAGCAAAGCTCGTTGCAAAGCAACGAGTGGGTCTTCCGTTAATGTCGAAAGTAAAGCTGGAAGTTCCTGTAAGAAGCAGAGCTCTTAAACCAACAACAAGAAATAAAAAAAATATGAAAAAAATCGAATTATTCCTGGTACGACTTAACAAAATACGAATCATTTTACGTACGACTTAACAAAAACCTTTTCTATTTCAAGAACGACTTAACAAAAAAAATCCGAATGTGTTCAAGTACGACTTAACAATTATTTTTGGTACGGGTTAATTTTACTTTGAACATTACGCTATTTTTTAAACCAAGGACGCGGAATCAAAATTTCCGGAAAAATCAATTTTTAAACCCCGATATCTCTGTAATGCATCGTCCGATTTTAAAACGGTTTTCAGTGTTAGATTCAGCTTAATAAGCTCTACAAAACACACATCTCGCTACATCTCGCTAATATAAACATATTTTGTTCTATAAATGTTCACGAATGGTTAACCGTTATCGAGATATCTAAACAACTGTACTTTCGGGGCTGACCCTTTAACTCTTTACCGGGGCCACATACAACAAAATTTATGGTATCATATTGTTCAGAACATTATTTTGAACAACTTTTGTTCTACATTGCTTTTAAAAATCTTTCTCCTTTTTTCAGATATTAATGATCATAGTTTTGAATTCTGGCCCCTTGAAACCCCTAATTATGTAATATATGACTTAGGTATGAAACTGTATCGATAAACAGCTGTACAATGAACATTTTTGCTTCTATAATTAATAACAAATTATTGTTCAGTAAAGAGTTCTTGTAAGAAGATTTAAGACCCCTCTTGACCCCTAATTGGAGGGGCCAGCCCTTTTTTTTTATATCAGATGAAAGGTCTTGCAAATATAAACATATTTTGTTCAACAAGTGTTCACGAAATGTTAACCGTTCTTAGGATATCTTTACAAATAAGTTTTAGGGGCCGGCCCTTTATCTCCTAAATGGGGTCATGAACAAAAAATTCTAAGGTGGCATATTGTACAGAACATTATTTTAAGCAACTTTTGTTCAACAATGCTTTTCAAAATATTTTTCCTTTTTTATATGTTAATGATCGAAATTTTGAATTTCTGGCCCCTTAAAACCCCTAATTACGTAACATATGACTTAAGTATGGCACTGTATAGATAAACAGCCCAACAATAAACATTTTTGCTTCTATAATTAATAACAAATTATTATTCAGTAAAGAGTTATTGTAAGAAGACTTTACAGCCCTCTTGGCCCCTAATTTGAGGGACCAGCCCCTTTTTCTTGAAATCAAACAAAAGCACGTGTAATTTGAAACAACTTTTGCATTACATGTTTTAACAAAATATTTATACATCAAAAGATATCACAGAAAATGTGCAAAAACTTCGTGAAAAAATATGGTGCCAATTTTCAGGTTCAGGCGAGCTTTAAGGCCTTTTGCAATTTTCATCATTGGAAGCATGGGGGTACATCTACTTACATTCATCTACAATTCCTGAAAATTTCAAGCTTCTATCTTGATTAGTTTCAGAGAAGATGCGTGGACAAAATGACCCTTAAAAATTTACAAAATCGGCAATATCTGAAACCGGAAGTGACGTCATCATTTAGATATTTTATAATATGTAGCGCCGATCATGTTCTATCCGTCCTGAAAATTTCATGCGAATCGGTTGGATAGTTTTTGAGAAATAGCGCTCCAAAAAAGTCAGAAAAAGAAAAAAAAGAATAACGAGAGAAAAGCTAGAAGTACCTGTAAGAAGCAGAGTTCTTAAGCCAAGAACAAGAGTAACTAAAACAAAAAGAAAAAAATTCGAATAATTCTTGGTACGACTTAACAAAATCCGAATAATTTTAAGTGCGACTTAACAAAAACCTTTCCGATTTCAAGAATGTCTTAAGAGCATGTCTACGAGAAAACCATGCAAATATGGAAAAAAGCTGTGGCAGCAAGTCTCAAGAATGAACAGAATTTTATCATAGATTTAAAGGATACCCATCTAGAGTCAGATATATGATGTTTGTTTTTGCACTGGATGTTTCTATTTATAGTAACGGCCAGTATTGCATTCTGGTTAATTAGCCTCTAAAATCTAAAAAAGTTAAGAGAAAAATTGTCAAATTCAGTAATTAATTACAAAATGTTTAAACAATGTTTGAAAAAAATAAGACTATATTCTTAAAGAGGAAGTTCAAACCTTTAATCGTTGCATATTTTTTTTCATATATCTATTTACATCATGAAGTCCCAAGGGTGTAAATGTTGGCAGGATGCCAAGAAATGATAATTATACATTTTTGTCAATTTTTCAGAAAGAATTTCTCAGAAAATGGCATATTATTTTTTGAAATTTTGTGTTAATAAGAAACTGTTTGATGTAATGTTACAAATATAAAAAATCCATCTTTGGACTCTCAAGGACTAAAAAGTAATAAATTAACAAAAACATCCCATTTTCAAATAAAATAAAAAAATTTTGGTTTTTGAAATTTTATTTTACAAGTGATTTTAATCCACTGAAGTCAATATTTGTAATTAAGCATGAAAAAAACACCCTATTTTGCTTTTAATTAAAAAAAAATTAGTGGATATCATTGATTCTCATAGAATTCTTTTTCATTACATTTGCATTTCATTACTACTGTTAGAATTGTCTCCCCTGTTGCGCTCTTCTGTAGAGAAGGTAAACTAGTCAGAATGTTGACAAAACTATACAAGTTCAAGTTCAGGCTACATTGTAAGTATTGAGAAATGCTGTGAGTGTTGTTAATATATGTTATGATATTGAATGATTTTAATTGCACAAAAATTGCCCCATCTTGTTAGTGTTATTCACTATATCACATACATATTGAAGTTTGATGGAGACTTGTATCTAGTCTATAAACTGCTATTTTCTGTTGCAATAAACATCACATTTCTATTCGTGTACATTTCACTGGCCATCTAAAAATTACCCTTTAGATGTTAAGGTTAGTCTTCATGGAATCTTGAAATGACGGGGAGGGGGCCAGGGTTTTTTAAGTTCTTGAGAATGTAACACAGTAAGTACATCTGAAATTAATAGAGAGGTCTACTCCCTACCTCTCTATTAGCAATTGATCTCCTCTTGGAAAAAATTAAAGTTTGTATCTTTTCTTAAAATTAAAATATAGGTGTAAAGGAAAAAATGAGGTGTTAGGTAACCCTTTCCCCCGGGGATCTCAACCTGCGAAAACCACAGATGAATACAAACATAAACTACCGGTATAAAAAAGTTATCCCAAATATTAAAATAGACATCATAACTTGTTTTTGTGGGATTGTTATTTGGGATGTTATTTAATTATAACCCATCATAAGAAGACCTGGTCCCAGAGTTATGAAGCAGTCTAATAAAAAAGTCAAAATTTTTACACTCTCTTATTGTCTTGTGATTAAAAAAAATTGAAAAAATGAAATGCTAATAAAATGGTCTCTATATTATATTACGCTGATATTCTGCTGATATTTACTAATTTTAAGTGTAATTTATGATGTATCATATTTTTTATTAACATTTTTTCAGGCTTGATATCGGGTCCCTCTACCCCTCAAACAATAAAAGTTCAATCCTTTATACTGTCGGACAAAAATAATTACCAAATCTACCTTATTTTATGATCATTTAATGTGATGGACATTCATTGGCAATTGATACCACACCACTTCCACATTTTTAAAAACATTCTGTTAAATTCAACAAAGATATGTTTAATCATTTTTTCATGGAGGTGATCCTTTTGTTTTTTGTTTTTGTTTGTTTGCTTCTTTTGGGGGGGGGGGGGTTGAAATTTGGTCCTACTTCCTGAATTAAAACATCACTAGTTCAAGTATAAAAAATGAAATGATCAATACATAATACATGCACAGAGAGAGAGAGAGAGAGAGAGAGAGAGAGAGAGAGAGAGAGAGAGAGAGAGAGAGAGAGAGAGAGAGAGAGAGAGAGATTGTCAATCTGTGGTAAACAATATGTAAAATTACACACCAAAAGAGCCCGACTCTAAGTATTTCAGTACTTTGAATTTTGTAGTTTTTCCCTTGTGTATCTAATGGGCACTCTGCTTGTCTTAATGTCATAGGCGTCGGAACCGGGGGGAAGATAATTGTTCCTACATTTACCTTGAAAGATTGAGAAGTTGGAGTCACAGTAAAGCTTATGCCAAACTACAGATTCTGGAGAGTTTTAAAAGTAGAAAAATGTCCAACTTTAAGACAATATATTTGCAATATTATTGAGAGTCCAAAGACAGATTTTTGATATATTGTAAAGATAAATGTCCTTTTATAACTAGAAACAGATTAAGTGAATTTAAAGTGCCATTTTCTGACTTTTAAGCATTTAAAAAATGTATATTTTCACAATTTTACAAAAAGTTGGAAACATGCCAGATTCGTGACCTATCTGCACTTAACAGAAAGAATATATGGGAATTCTCACAAAATGAATTACACAAGTGTACCTTGTTAGTGTTAACTCTAAATGACTTTTTGAATTCATATTTAAACTAAACTCAGAATTCTTAACATTAATTTGGTAAATTATACAAAATTTTATTCTTAAAAGGGTCAAAATGCTATTTTTAGTAACAGTGCTGCAGAACCAAGTTTAGACTGACCACATCAAAAAAAATTTTGTGGCAAATTAATTCATATAGATGCACATTGTTACACACAAAATATGAAGTTGATCAGAGAACCTTGCTCCCACCACCTTTTGCATGGTTTTCTCGTAGACATGCTCTTAACAAAATAAACCCGAATGTGTTCATGTACGACTTGACACGATTATTTTTGGTACGAATGATTTTTAAACCAAGAACGCAGAATCATAATTTCCGGAAAAATCAAATTTTAAACCCCAATTTCTCTGTAATGCATGGTCCGTTTTTAAAACGAATTTCAGCGTTAGATTAACCTTAAAAAGTTCTTTGTTTTTGCTAAATGAAAAATATCAAATTATCGCTTATAAAAAAGTTATCATAAAAAGACTTTCTAGCTCTTTTAGCCCCTAATTAGAGGGGCCAGCACTTATTTCTTTATATCAAATAAAAGGTCTCGCAAATGTAAACATATTTTGTTCACATGTATTCACGAATTATTAAACATTTTCGAGATATCTGAACAGCTGTGTTTTAGGGGCCGACCCTTTAACTCCTTATCCAGGCCACCAACAAAACATTTTAATTGCCATATTGTTAAGAACATTATTCTTAACATTTTGTGTTCTACATTGCTTTTCAAAATATTTCTCCTTTTTCAGATATTAATGATCAAATTTTTGAACTTCTGGCCCCTTGAAACCCCTAATTACGTAATATATGACTTAGCTATCGTACTGTAAAGATAAACAGCTGTACAGTGAACATTTGTGCTTCTATAATTGATAACAAATTTCTGTTTAGTAAAGAGTTATTGTAAGAAGATTTTAGAGCCCTCATGGCCCCTAATTTGAGGGGCCAGCCCCTTTTTCTTGATATCAAATTAAAGGTCTTGCAAATATAAACATATTTAGTTCACCAAGTGTTCACAAAGTGTTAACCGTTCTCGAGATATCTGTATAGCTGTGTTTTAGGGGCCGACGCTTAAAATCCTTAGTGGGGCCATCATCAAAAAATTAAAAGTGGCATATTCTACAGAACATTATTTTGAGCAACTTTTGTTCTACATTGCTTTTCAAAATGTTCCTCCTTTTTCCGATATAAATGATCAAAGTTTTGAACTTCTGGTCCCTTGAAACCCCTAATTACGTAATATATGGCCAAGCTATGGTACTGTATAGATAAACAGTTGTACAATAAACATTTTTGCTTCTATGATTGATAACAAATTATTGTTCAGTAAACGGTTATTGTAAGAAGACTTTAGAGCCCTCTAGGCCCCTAATTTGAGGGGCCAGCCCCTTTTTCTTGATATCAAATTAAAGGTCTTGCAAAAATAAACATCTTTTGCATTATATTATTTAACAAAATATGTATACATCAAAAGATATTTCAGAAAATGTTCAAAAAATTCGTGGAAAAATTTTGTGCTTATTTTCAGGTTCAGGCGAGCATCAAAGCCTCGCACAATTTCCATAAGTGAAGGCAATGGGGTACATCTACATACATTTATCTACAATCCCTGAAAATTTCAAGCTTCTATCTTAATTAGTTTCGGAGGAGATGCGTGGACAAAATGACCCTTAAAAATTTACAAAACCGTCAATTTCTGAAACCGGAAGTGACGTCATATGTTTAAATTTTAATAACCTCGAGTATTAACGATACCAAATAAGTTCTGAAAATTTCGTGGAAATCGGTTGAATACTTTTTGAGATATAAGCCACAAAAAAAGTCAGAGGAAGAATAATAATAATGAAAAAGAATCCGAAGAAAAACAATAGGGTCTTCCGTTGGAAACGGAAGACCCTAATAACTAGACACGATCTCGTTGCGAGCAACGAGGAGGTCTTCCGTCCGATTTTTAGAATACGGAATGACCTTGCTCTTGATCTTCGTCAACGAAACGTATCTGGAAATGGAAGCGGAGTCTAAGAGTAATAGGTGAAAGACTATCTACCCCTTTTGTGTCCCTTTTTTAAAGGATCAGCTCCTTTTCATTCATTTTAGTTAAAAGGTATTTTTGTGTACTGCTAATAAGTGTTTAGAAATTGGTTATCGTTTTTGAGATATATGTGGAAAATCGTTTCGATATCTGGTCCTAAACTCCTTTTAGGGTCAAGATAACAAACAATATATGGTTGTACATTATTATGAGTATCTTTTGTTAAATACTGCTTTTCGGAATGTCCTCCATTTTGAGATATTGAGGATCAGAGGTTTGGACTTCTGGTCCCTTAAAATCCCTAATTACGTAACGTAGGAGTAAATGATCATTGCCCTGTATAGGTAAATAAAAATATTTCACAGTAAATATTTATCATAAAAAGTCTTTAGAGCCCCCTCAGCCCCTTATTTGAAGGGCCAGCCCCTTTTTTTATGATTTCATAAGAATGTGTTTGACAATTCAAACACATTTTGTTCAACAAGTGTTGGAAATTCTGTACCGTTCTGTAGATATCTGGAGAGGGTCGATTTAGGGGCCGACCCTGTACTCCTTTTAAGGACCGTATCACACATAAAATATGATTGCATATTGTTAAGCTTAATTTTTTAGCATCTTTTGCTCAATATTGCTTATCAAAATGTTTTTCCATTTAGAGATATTGAGCATCAAAGTGTTGGACTTCTGGCCCCTTATAATCCCTTATTACGTGATATAGGATTAAATGATTGCCATGTATAGATGAATAACGTTAGAATAAACATAATTGTTTTTATAAGGTATCACAAAATATTTTACAGTAAAAAGTTATCATCAAAAGACTTTAGAGCGTTATCGGCCCCTAATTTGAAGGGCCAGCCCCTTTTTCTTGATCTTAAATGAAAGCTCGTGTCAATTCAAACACATTTTGTTCAACAAGTGTTTAGAAATTATGTACCGTTCTGGAGATATCTGGAGAGGGTCGTTTTAGGGGCCGACCCTGTAACTCCTTTCAGGGACCACATAACAAAGAAATTATTGTTGCATATTGTTAAGCTCAATATTTTGAGCATCTTTTGTTCAATATTGCTTATCAAAATGTTTCTCCATTTAGAGATATTAAGCATCAAAGTTTTGGACTTCTGGCCCCTTAAAATTCCTAATTACGTAATATAGGAGTAAATGATTGCCATGTATAGGTGAATAACGTTAGAATAAACATAATTGCTTCTATAACGTATTACAAAATATTTCACATTAAAAAGTTATCATAAAAAGACTTTAGAGCCTTATTGGCCCCTAATTTGAAGGGCCAGCCCCTTTTTCTTGATCTCAAATTAAAGCTCTTGTAAAAATAAATTTTAATTGCTCTACATGTCTTAACAAAATATTTTCGAGAAAAGAGATAATTAAAGAAAACCAAGAAAAATCACTACATTTTTTATTTCTCAATTTTCGGGTCCAGGCGAGCTTTGGCGCCTTTTGTGCCAAACATAAATGGCTCACTTTAGACAAAACTACAATCATTCGTCTACAATTCCTGAAAATTTGAATTTGATATCTTTTATCGTTTAGGAGGAGTTCGACGGACAAGCTGACCCTCTAAAAATCGCTAAAACGTCAATATCTCTGAAACGGAAGTGACGTCATCGAAATAAAAAAAATGCCAATAAGGTTCAGATCAATATCTATTAAATCTGAAAGTTTCATGAAAATCGGCCGAGCCATTTCCGAGAACTCGCGTGCACAAAATTTGTAAGAAAAAAAAAACAAAAATAATAATAATAGGGAAGAAGAAACCGAAGAAAAACAATAAGGTCTTCCGTTGGAAACGGAAGACCTTAATTAATAATAAGCAAAAAAGCACCATATTTATGTAACTAAAGTATACGTTTGACCTGATGTACCTTTGATTCTTGCTGATTCAAAATTGTATGGTACACCTTAGATGTCAGCTATTTTTTTACAGTTGTTGTGTATTTTAGCATATATTTAGATTATGAAATATCTATGTTCAGTATTAAAATAGGAAATGGAATGTACGTGTAATACGTCGCCTAATCGCATGACTGAGATATTATTTGAGCACATAGTACATTTGATTTACTTTTCATCAGCTGTGCTGATATGAAATATAAATGTTTATTTGTAATCAAGGCCAAGGATAAATAAAACATTTATACACAGATATTAACAATGCATAATATATTAGGCAATCGTTAATTGTTCTTAAAACTAAATCACCTGTACGGGAACATGAGTTATTTACATGAACACGTATTCTGAGTTCCAAAAGTACTTTATTTCATTGTTACTTCTCACTGCTAATTTTTATATATTCATAAAAATCTTCTCTCTTTTTCATTTTGCGTTCTTTTACTTTGAAACATATATGATTGTTTACTGCAAATGAAGTACACCTGACCAGAGAAACATATTTGATGGATTATCTGACATTTGAAACCAACATTGTCCGATGTATAATCTTTAACCCCTTCCTTAGAATTTGTCCTGTTCACCTGTACACGACCTAACCTTAAACTGTTTCATGGAAAGAAGGAACTTGGAAAGCACGTTTTCGTTATCATAGCTTGTAAATCATTTGAAATATAACTGATTTTTAACATTACATTTTAAATGATGCTTAATAATATCTTGAATAATTATTCAAATTCGCCAAAAATCTTCTTCGTTTGGTAGTTTAAGAAGAGTTTGTATTTACGGAAATATACAAAAAATTGAGAATTCATTAAGCTAAAAATCATTTTTGTCCTATTTAATTAAATAAATAAATAAATAAAAAAAATTATTAAATAATTAAATAAACTGATTTCTACTTTACTTTTCATTTTGTTTATCATGATTTATCATAAAAACAAATAGTTTATTGTATTCATTGGGTCTTGATTAGGATAATTTAATTCATTTGATACAGAATATTGCTGAAAAATAATTACTGATATAACTCTTGAATATACTTAAATATAACATTCAATGAAATAAATGGAGTTGGCAAAAAGACTACTAAAAATGTCTGTTTCGTTGCGGTCCTTTACGGACCTTTACTTCCACCAGCGGTCTATGGAAGCCATTTTTATAAATAATATATTAAAGCTCAACACCGCTGGTAAATAGGCACTATCCGCCATATATCTCTTTCGTCACTGATTTCCCTACAACCCATATATAAGGCACAGACCTCTTAACAGTCCAAAGTACTTCGCTGTAGAGGTCTCACCTGTGTGGACGTACATCTTGACTCGCCGTGTTACTCGGTCGCGATGAAATTATCAAATTTTACGCATTTTTTTTCAAACCAGGAGAATACTTATATCAAATAAGCTGGGCAATGCATTATTTACAAACAGAATATGCACATAGAATAAGAAATAAATGCATAAAATCGAACGACCACGAAAGGTACCATACGTCGGCCACGAGTTTCAGGAGTCCAATCGGGTGTAACGGAATCGAAGGGTTTATATACCAGGTATCTGTGTGACGATGCATATTTACGAGCGGTGTTCAGCTTTAAAGTTGATAATCATACCTTTGCCTCGGTCAACCAAATAACAGGCCATGAGACACCCTCCGGACATGAGTGTCCGGTAAGTGTACGTACATGTATGGTGATTCATAATACCTCATTCCATAACATTTATTTTTAGCTTAATATGATCTTTATTTGTTTTCTATATCTCATCTTTTTTTAGCCCTGCTCAACCTACAATTGTCTTGAAGTGCGATCGTAATAATTCATTTCTGACATGGAAATTCTTTAGTATTGACAAAAGTACGTGGGTTTGTTTAGGAACGGTTTTATTTAGATCGGGTCACACATAGTGCATTATCAACCTTTAAAACCAAAATGATTTTTAAAAACCATGAGATTTTGATGTTTTAACAGTGATAAACAATAATTTTTATCTCAACTTGAAAATATAGATATCTGTATACAGTCATTCCATGCATATCTTTTACAATTTTATGCTATGGTATGCGATTTTAATGCTATGCTATTAGATTTCAATGCTATGCTATGCTATGGTGTATGTTGTTAAAATATGCTTGAACTGACTGTATTTTAATACAGTATTCCCTATCATATCTCTAAAACTTTAACACATTTACAATAAACTACGGAATAATAATGTTACAACCAGGGGGGTTTTCTCTAAAGATAAAACTGATCATACTTGTCTTTTTTATTATCATATCTTTTTTTTTATCCTGTCTTCTCCATTTATACACACTAAAGTAAAGTACATGAACCTCACTTTTTAAGAAAAAATTAACGTTTAAGAACACAAAAGGTACGAAAGACGAATAGGGCCACATAAAAAATCTCGTTTTTACGAGTTAATAATCTCGTTAATACAAGAAAAGATTTCAAAATAACGAGAAAAGATCTCGTTATTACGAGTTAATTATCTCGTTATTACGAGTTAATTATTTCGTTTTAACGAGTTAATTATCTCGTTATTACGAGAAAATATATCGTAATTACGACAAAATATCTCGTAATTACGAGAAAAGATCTCGTTATAACGAGTTAATTATCTCGTTATTACGAGAAAAGATCTCGTAATAGCGAGAAAAAATCTCGTAATAACGAAAAAAGATCTCGCTATGACGAGAAAAGATCTCGTTATTACAAGTTTTTTTGTTTTTTTTTTAATTATGCTTTATTTCACTTCAACAACAATACCCATTTACAAAAGCCAGATATCCCGGGTATTAGGAAAATTGGCATCATTATAATAATAATGAGAATAACAGAACAAAAGTAATTTATAACAGGTTTGTCAAACGCTTTACCATATTTTTAAACAAATTCAGGTTTGAAAAATCTAGCATGATATCCATATCCTTAAATAAAGAATTTTTAACAAATTGTTTTAATTCTAAACTATCTTGACACTCGTTTTTTATTCTACATCCCATTTTGAATTTGTATATCTTAAAAGCTATATAAGATATAATTGTATTATAAAACAATACTTTTGGGTTAGTTTCAACATAAAAACCAATTACAACATGTTTCCATTTAACAGTAAAATTTAAAGCATTGTTCAAATTATGCCATATCTGTTTGACATTATCACAATCAAAAATAAGATGTTTAATATCTTCATTTGAGATGTCACAATAGTCACATTTTGCATTTTGTCTTATTTTACATTTTTGCAAAAAAGAATTGGTACATAAGATATTGTTAAGCAGGTTGTAATTGAATTCACTTAAACGCTTGTCATACATGTTCTTTATCTTATTTGCATAGATGCTTGGCCAATACTCTTTATTTACACAATAATTTCTGCTTAAATAAGATTGATGGCAAGGAGGTTTAAACTTTCTTGACAACATATTTTCGTAGTAAAAATTACATTTTTTCTCTAAGATACAATGAACACCGTTATGAAAATTGAATGTATTTACAAAGTCTGTTCTAGTAAAAACACAGCATTTCATATCAAACAAAATACTCTTGTTCTTAATTACATTTCGAATTATATTATATTCACACAACCAATTGGATTTATTTGACAGAATATCTGAAAATTCCTGTAATGATTTAAACACACCATTTTTATTAAATACATCTTTTACATACAAAATATTACTCGCTATCCAATTCTGAAAACATAATGTTTTGCCCTTGTATTGAAACAAATTGTTATTCCACAATGGCTGCCGTGCAAACTTGATGTCTGATAAATTAGATACATCTATTGTCTTTTTACATTCATTAAAGTAACTAAATATTTCTTTATAAAAAATGGGCAATTTAGATATTATTGTAAAATTTTCGGTTTTTGTTTCAGACAGTGTGAGCATATAATTCAAATCTATGTTCATTACATTCAAGTAGCTGTTTACAATGTTATTAATGACATTGGATTCATCAATCAATCGTTTAACCCATGATGCCTTAATAGCCTTTAGTTTTAGCTCTATATCTACTAAACCTAAACCACCATTTCCTTGTTTTCCTATTACTGTTTCTCTTTTAATTCTATCACGTTTATTCCATATAAAGTTAAAAATACTATTTTTCATTTTTTTCATTAAATCGTTTTCTGGAATAGGTAAGATTGAACCAACATATATTAATTTTGATACGGCTAAGGAGTTAACAACACATGTTTTTCCAAAAATCGTTAACTTTCTTTTCTTCCATGATTCAAATAATTTCTCCATATCTTCATAGATTTTTAACCAATTAAAATTATAACATTGTTCTTTGTTATGACCAATAAAGATACCTAAACAACGAACAGCATTGTTGGTAACACTAATATCACAAACTTCTGTGTACCTTGTCTTTGAGATTCCCTAAAAGTATGCACTGCGTTTTTTTCTTATTAATTTTTGATCCAGCATGATTGCAAAAATTGTCAACAGTTTCGATTGCCTCTTCTAGTGACTTTATATTTCTCAAAGCTAGAGTTACATCATCTGCGTGTTGTAAATTTTTTATTTCTGTGGATGAGTTATTAAGTTGAATGCCTTTAATTTGATTATTGTTTTTTAGTTTCAAAGATAATATTTCTGCTACGAATAAATACAACAAAGCTGAAATAGGACAACCCTGTCTTATTCCTCTAGACATCGAGCAAGTTTTTGAAACCCAACCATTATTTTTAATTCTAAAGATTGGATTTGTGTACAAAATGTTTACCCAGGTAATAAAATTATCCCCAAAATTAAATTTTTTAAGAACGTGAAATAAGAAATTCCATTCCACCGAATCGAACGCTTTTTCAAAATCTATAAATAAAAGAATACCATCATTTGCATGTTCCATGCAATATTCATAAATATCTAAGACAACTCTAGCATTTATTCCAATAAATCGCCCTTTGATGTATGCTGATTGCTCTTTACTAATTAATTTATCAATAACATTTTGTAATCGTCTTGCAAATATGAAGGCAATAATTTTATAATCTGTATTTGTCAAACTTAACGGTCTATAGTTTTTTAAATCGGTTTTATCTCCTTTCTTGAATAAAAGGGTAATAAGGGATAGGCGTTGTGAAAAGGACATTTCCTGATTATCAAATACGGATAGTAATACTTCATAAAATAAGGGGCCAATATGACTCCAAAAACATTTATAAAACTCGCATGGTATTCCATCTAAACCTGGAGACTTGTTATTTTTCATGTTAAAAACTGCTTCTTTACATTCGTCTATTGATGGTAATGTATCAAGGTTTTGTTTTTCATTTTCATCTAGTGTTGGGCAATGTATATCATTTAAATAATTTGATATGTTATTGTCTTCGATTGACGTACTTTTATAAAGTTTTTCATAAAAATTACACATTTCGTTCAAGATTTCAGAGTTGGAAGAAAACGTCCCATTATCATTATTTATTTCATATATTGTATTGTTTATCTGATTTTTCTTTTCCATACTGAGGAAAAAATTTGTATTTCTTTCACCTTGTCCTATCCACTGAGCTTTCGACCTAATTTGTGCACCTTTTGCTATTTGATTGTACATATCATCTAATTCTTTTTCAAGAGTTCTTTTTTCATTCATGTTAATTAGGGCACTTGGAAGATTTTCAATTTCTTCAATTTTATCTTCAGTAAGCTTAATCCTTAGTTTTATATTATTTTTTGATTGTTTAGCGTAATTTATTGAAAAGTCTCGGATTTTTACTTTAAAAAGTTCCCATCTTGAGATTGAATCTAATGATTTATCTAAATCCTTAAATATATCAATAATTCCTTTTTTGTATTCATCGTGTTCAAGGTGAGAAATGTTTAATTTCCAATACCCAGAACCCCGTTCTAATTTGTTAAGATCAACACAAGCTTTTAGATATCTATGGTCGCTCATTCTCGTGTTTTTGTTATGTGTACCTGGAATGCGTCTGATAATCATATTTTTCGTCAAATCTAAAATTTCGTTACTAACAAATATGTAATCTATTCTGCTCTTAGGGCAGTTATCTGCATCGCACCATGTAAAACCATTTTTATCAGGATATTTATGTTTCCAAATATCAACAAGATCTAATTTATGTAAGATTTCAGATAAGCGTTTCTGTGATTTATCATTTTTCTTTTCAAAACTACAATTAAAATCACCACACAAAAAAACTTTACTCCCCAGAATTGTATGCGTAGAAGTAAAAGACCTAAGTCTATTTAAAAATTCTATTCTCGCTTTTTCCGTGTTCGGTGCATACACATTAATAAACGTAATTAAAGTATCGTCTATTTTTACATTTACTAAGAGTTTTCTTGCATCTTCAGATTTATGCACGTTGATGATATCTACATTAAGTTCTTTACGAAAAAGAATAGAGACTCCTCTACTATATGGAGAGTCAGAAAATGCATGTATACAGTTACCATTCCATCTGGAATCATAATTATCTTTATATTTTTCTATAAAATGAGTTTCCTGTAACAATACTACATCAAATCTATTCTGTTCTAACCATATATAAAACTTATTTCTTTTTTCATATGAGTTCAACCCTCTGACATTTACAGATATAATATTTAAGTTATGCATAGGTAAGTTCAATTAATCATTTGTTTATGTAATAATGACATAATTATATGATAACATACCTATTATACAGTCTAGGTAGTTTTAATATGCTGAAGTCACTTAAGGAAGACCGCAACAGTTTATTTCTCTTCCTCAGAGCTCTCAGAATCCGGGTTGCATCCCGAGACGTCGCTGTCGGATGCAGTTCTGAGTTCCTTCAACATCTGCACAATGTTACGCTGTCGTGATTGTTCACGGTTGTTTTGTTTCTGCTTACGGTTTGCGCTGTCGCTTAGTTTTCGTTTTCTAACTTTTTTTGAGATTTTTTTCAAAAGAACTCCAAGGGTGTTTGATCCAGGCCAGTGTTCTGGTTTCGTATTTTGAGTCCCTTTACGGTCTAAACCTGACCCCCATTCGTTGTTAAATGTCGCCTCAACAAAGGTTGTGGATTGTTTGGCGGTCCGCAGTTTTTCCTGGAAGATTGGTACTTGAACGCACTTATTTTCAAGGATTTCTTCCATAACCGCAGTTTTGGTCGACTCCCATTGTTCATTCGTTTTTATTTTTTTTCCATGTCGAAGGGCTGAGAGTGCGTCAGTTGCGTCTTTAATGATGTTTGCGGATTCAAGATCCCCACATCGCACAGCTTTTGTGTACTGAAAAGCGTGTTCAGCAGACTTGTGTTTAATACCACAGAAATCCAGCTCACATGGAAAAAAATTGGACAACACGTCCTCTTCTCCACAGAAAGGGGTTAACAGTTTCTGTGGTTCATAGTGAGGACATGTTTTATCACCAGGGGTATGTCCTGGTTGTTTACAGACTTTGCAACAAGTCTCGGATGTGCATCTTGATCTGGTGTGGTTAGTTTTCCAGCAGTTGGTGCAGATCAAGTTTTCTGTTTTTTTAGGTTGACCATAATGAAAAACTTTGCATTGAACACCTGCACAATGGTTAATTCTAGGTAAATATTTACCGTCGGCCAAGGGTTCAACAAACATAAAGCGAGTGCCATTGAGAATGCTGGTCATTCTTTTTGTCTCAGGATGTCGTATTTTTTCGTATAAGATCTTGCTCACTAATTTCACTCCTAGTTTGTCAAGCATTTCAAGGACTGCTGTGTCGGCTACTGACAACGGAAGACCGCATACACGTATTTTCAGTGTTTTCTGGTCAGCGGTTTTGGCACCGGAAGTGTATGGATTGGTATCATAAAACTGATAAGAGATATTACTAATTTCTATTCCCTGCACCAGTAGTTTATTTCTGTTTTCTGTGTTTTTCAAATAAACACGCCAAAGATTTCTGTCCAGTTGTACACACAGCAGGTCATCACCAATGACCCGTTTGATTGGTTCGATCAAATCATAATCAGTAAACTGTTTCCCTCCAATTGACCGCAAGTCATTGTTCTTGAGGTATAACGGTTTACATGTCCTGTCAACCGTGAGTGAGTTAAAACCCTCAACGTCGCTTTCCGTCATGATTTGATTAGTACCGTTATTACAGTCCGCACTAGTAGCACAGGTAAGCGGGTGAGAATAAATCACCAGGTAAACAGATAAGCTCTATATAATACACTATTTACAAAGTACTATTTACAAGACCAAAATCATTAGAATTCATACACTCACTGTTTTGGAAACACATAAGAAATCCAATAGAAACACTTCTTTCATCTGAAAATGTCCCGAATTGGAGAAAATTGTCAAAAAACACAGAGCGAAGTATAGCGCGACTAGCTTGCTCCGTGTCACGTGACATCCCTCGTTATTACAAGTTAGTTATCTCGTTTAACGAGAAAAGATCTCGTAATTACGAGAAAAAATTTATATAAAATGGCGCATTTCTAAAGACACCTGCAAATCGACTGGTTCACATTTTTTCTTTCCATAAATGTTAATTCATTTCTGATTAATATTTGAATAACATTGATTTTTCACGGATTTGACATTAAACTTATTCATATAAGTGGAAAGAACTTCATGTAATTCTACTTTCCATCTTATATTTTATCATCCAACTCCGAAGTAAATACAAGGAAGCCCTTGTTGTAAAAAATAATTCTATTGTCACAGACGACTTTAAACTATGTAGTTTCAATCACTGATATACATGTACAGTATTTACCTGAATTGTGTTCATACACAACCTTTGTGTATATTAAAAATAATTGATTTTGTATATCAACATTTTGGAGTCTGAAAACAAATTACATGTATCCTTCTTATCAATAAATAGTTGAATGAATTCATTAATCAATCTGATTTGCTCCTTTCTTTAAAACTGATTGGTCCGATTTTTTATCAAATTCTGTGTATGCCACTAAGCGATGATTATGCTAAGTATGTGTATAATAAAAGACATTGCAGTAGTTCATACACTTTACATAAAGAGAATAGAATAATAAAACGCGCCATTTTAAAGAGATCTTTTCTCGTTATAACAAGATAATTAAGTCGTAATTACGAGATCTTTTCTCGTAATAACAAGATCTTTTCTCGTTTTAACGAGATAATTAACTCGTAATAACGAGATCTTTTCTCGTTTTAACGAGATAATTAACTCGTAATAACGAGATCTTTTCTCGTAATTACGAGAAAATTAACTCGTAATAACGAGATCATTTTTTTATGTGGACCTATTCGTCATTCGTAAAAAAAGTGCACTGTATTGTATTTTTGAAATCTGCCAGAAAATTGAAATTTACTCTTTCGGGGCATAAACGTGGATAGAAAACGTACGAGTCCTGTCAACAAACACACATGGTCGTTTTGAATGAATGCTTTAGTTTGAAATCCATAAAAATTGGTCAAAAATGCTTTTTTGGACACAAAAAAACTAGGAAATATTATAAGCACGCATATATATATATATAAATATATATATATATATTTATATATATATATATATATATATATATATATATATATATATATATATATATATATATATATATGAAGCATAAAAATGGCAAACGACACGACCAATAGATATTGTCAAATTGAGTCGATTCTTTACTTTAGAGCGATATGCCGCATGGTCTACAACTTCTTTAAGAATGTGAACTAAAACTGTTTATAATTTAGTTGTTGTTTTTTTATAGTTTCTCTAGTAGTTTTAGTAGTACTAGTGGCGCTAGATTTTGTTTTTGTTTCCTTTGTTTTTACCCATGTAATTTATTTCTTTTGTCCTGAAGAAGGGACTTGTTGTCCCGAATATTTGACAATATCTATTGTTTTTTGTCGTTAGCCATTTTTAGTGCTTTATATATTCAGTTTACTTGATTAGTAATTAGGGTCTTTTATCTTTTTGTTTTTTACAATATGTACCTCCAAATTAAATAGAGATGCATGAAGAGAAATTTAAGGTTCGTTGATAAAATTTCATCAAATAGGTACATGTAAACAGTATGTCACAATGACATACAAATTGTTGAAAGTAAAGTTAATTTAGTAAAGATGAAATTCTATGGCCTAGCCAACGACTATCACAATCTTTCTTTCCCAAATTTTCCCCGCTTTTCTTCTTTTCTTTTTCTTTCTTTTCTTTTTTTCCTCTTCTCTTTTTCCTTTGTTCTCTTTTCTATTTTGTAACCAACATTTAGGAGTCTGTATTGTTTGGCAAGAGACAGTTGCGTAACACATTTATATAAGTTATGGTATACGAAGATCGAAGGATTCCATGATACTTTACCACACAATAAGAAAATTGTTTCATAAAACGTTAAAGTTGCGTAACATGTACTTGTTTGTGTGGATGTTGAGGGTAAGAATCAAAAGACTCCAAACCACAGTACTTGATTGCTCGTCTAATTCAGTTATGAAGGTTAATAATAATTAGGTTTAGAACTGTTTGATAGTCATAACCACCACAACGGTATACAATAGAACTATAGTTGATAAAATCAGAGGTTTAGTTGCATGTTGGATATACGCGTAAACATGTCGGTAATTTTGCTGTGTACAGCTGTTATATGTATATTATATGTGCTTGTAAATTCATTGAAATGATCTAACTGACTGTTATTGTACATAGTGAAAAAGTCAAAGATTAGTAGATATGGCTTAATCAAGAGAACAAAATATAATAAATTGAAAATTCTTTAAAAGAATTTCAGAGGAGGTACAACACAAGAGAAAAGCCAACATTCACAAACACAACATCTACACAGATGACATGGGCTATAATGAGTTTAAGAGCAAACAATGTTAACGACAATTGGCACCACTGACAGACACTTTATCTACAAGCACAACAAAAATACAAACCCTGTAAAATATTTGATGACTTATGATCTAGAACATATAAATATGTAGTTTAAAGCAAATTGTGGATATTTGTATATATTTTAGGAGTTTTACAAAAAAAATACACAGTGGACTGCTAAGTACACCATAAAATTTGGAAAAGTTCTAATGAATTTGCAATTTAATCTTGTCTAACATGTGCCAGAATATGGTTTTAACTCAAATATGGTTCAATCCAAGATTTCCTGATAACTATATCTTATACTAAATGTTATTAGCCATTGTGAAATTAGAACAAATAACAAAACAATAAAACAGTTGAAATTTAAGGTGCCATACGTTGTGTTTTTCATGTATTTAATATCATTGCTAGTTACCATTGTAATTTTTAAGTGAAATGTTAATTCCTGAAACTTCATACGACAAACATTGCCGATATGTTAACCGTATATGAATTTTTGTACATTTTATCAAGAAGTGCCATTTACTAGTATATAATCACAAAATGTCCTTGTAAAGAAATATTGCGGAATCGAGACATTGATGGCATAATCCTTCTGCTGAATAAAAACTTGTAACAGGTATTACATGTGACGGGCTGAAATTTTCTGAAAGCTAGTCAAACGTCTGACCATTCACAACAGTATACAGTATAATATCATTTTTCCATCTTATAAAATTAAATGACATTATTGTGTATTCTGATTCATTGATAGTCTTCTTTTAGAAACAAAAGTAGTTCAAAGGAAGTTTCTGAGGGAACATTAATGACTGATATTTAAACTTTATAGTCCCCTACCTGTGAAACCGGAGGTGACTATAGTCTTTAAACTACAGATTAAGTAAAAGTTTTATTAAGGACAAACGCGACCAATCTTTCATTATTTTTTCTTTAATTCTATCTCCGCAATGTGAAGATTTCCACTGCGTTAAGCCAGATTTATAATTTTAAGTTACATGATTTTTTTCTATTTTGATATATGGTTTCAATCGAAAATATATGTTTTGACTTAAAAAAAAAAAGCATTAAATTGCATTTTGTATGCAATTAAAAGAAAAATTCAAAATATTCAAACTCCGAAATTAGCCTGGTAATGAACCCTGAAATTTTGGGCATTAATTATTAATGCAAATAAAGAAGAAATAATCTATCAAGGAAACTTATATGAAACTGAGGAACGTCGCATTTGTCCTTAAGATTGATCAACAGATGATGAGGTATTGTTTTTAAACGACTCTCTTTTGTTACTACATGTAATCAGGTTCATTCTTTAAAAAAAAATTAACTGAATTTTCTCGAGACCTTTTTATTGCCATATAAAACTATAATCGTTTTAATATTTAGGGTGCAGGTAGGGGACTTGTATTCCTTATGCAGTACTTTCAGAATTCTTGTTTCAAATGACTTCAGGTACAGGTAATTTCAATTTTTGTTATTGTCAATGAACATGATTGGGCGTCAATTCATTCCTCAACTGACCTGAATAGCTGTGATAAGAAATATTATCTATGTAACGGAGAATTACATGTATTATTGTCAGGAAATTGCTTAACAAGATTCTTCATTTGTCTGACTTGCAGTGTGCTGATACATATTTCTGTTTTGAACAAAATGATTTATTCATGTATACGAACGACAATCATTAAATAATAATATGGTTATTGTTTTCGTTGAGTATTAATATCAATATGATTTTAATTTTAATTATTTTGTTTCAACACAAAATGCTTACTTTGATGGTTCATACGGTTATATCTTTTTAGTATGATTCCTTCTATTTCTTGCGGAAACTTATAGTTTTGAAACAACTAGACTGAAATCTACACGTCCTGTTTATCGATTGGTCGAAACCTCCAGCTACCTACGAAACATCACGGACTACACAAAGTAACCATGACGATGTCCGACTCAAATTATTTTAGAAAACGATTTGGCTGTTTCTTTTAGCTTACGTTCTGATGTACATTAACAGTAATTTAGTGAATTTACTTACTTTTTATAATCATTTTATTCGTTTGTTAAAATAAAAATGTAAATATAATTAATAAAATGCTTTCTTTGATGATTCATGCAGGTTTTGAAGGCAGTTATCATTGCAGAAAAATTACCTAACCCGCGTAACGCTTACGCGGTTTATGTATTTTTTCTGCAATGTTGCCGCCTTCATATTATGCATGAATTACCAAAGTAAGCATTTTAATGTTTAAATGAAGAAAGGTGTAAAAATAGTAAATGACTGAGCCCGCGTCAGTATTAACTTCTCTAATTACCTGATCTTTGTCTTTGATTTTTAGTATAATAATCTAATAATGAGTGTTAAAATATATGAAAACTAAAATCATATGCGTAGAACAAAAATAAAACAAATAGATAACTTTTAGACCATGTAGCTTCCTCTTGTTGCCAAAGTTATATTATTATTACGACAAAGCACAGGTGGAATTGATTGGAGAAGGAATTTGATTTCGTTTTTTGACAGCTAGATGATATTGAGATGATCAGCTAGTACATTTCGCTTCCATCCGCCCATTCTCTTTTCACTTTTTGACGTCTTCCTGAGTGTGTGCGATATTTGTTTTTTCTTGAAGGATTATCCGGTTCCATAACCTATTTCGTTGAGCGTTGTTATATCAAAATGACGAGTACATATTTAAAAAAGCAAGATAAAATTGATGCAAAGCATCAAATTGGCTTCAAAACCATTTCAAAGGTAATTGCATTTCAACAAACGAATTTTCCCAGAAGTTATCTCTCTTTTTCTCCTGAAATCGATCGAACAATTCTAACGCGATCAAATGAGAAGTAAAACAAATACACTTTAATTTTGAGTTTTTAAGGGAGAAAAATGTATCAAAAGCAACTACTGATCATTGTATTAGTATTCAAATTTGTATATATGATAACGGCATTTTTAATAAGGAAGATACATCGCAATAATTGAAGAAATTGTGTTTTCGGTAAAACACTGTATTAACCAAATAGGTTCTTGAAAAGTAAATCCCGTATGCATGTATAACTCAATATGCGTATATATTATTTGTATTATTCTAAATAATCGGTCATCCGGAAACTCATATTCAGAACAAGTAGTTCTATACTCTCCTCTTCTGGAAAATCCTCAATTGTAGCCAAAAATGACTACATTCTCTTATCAATATTTTTGAAAAAAAAAATACTGTATTTTTTTTTAAATCATATTGCTTCAACATGGAACAATTTCAAGATTATTCACTCGCGACTCTTACGAATTTAATGGACAAAAAGTTATTTTACAGAAACGTCTCATTTCTTCTGCCGCTTATGATTCCGATAACAAACAAAATCAATAATTAAATCTCATCAGTATTTTTTTTATTCGACTAATAAACAGTGTCCTAATTAATATGCTACAAAATCGAAACAATTATGTTTGTTTTCATTGCTTGTCTTTACTCGTTGTGATAACCGTCAATATCCTTCAATTGCAATGGAAAAATATTTGGAACGATACTTTTCATAATTTTGCATCACTATACTCCTACAATTAAGAAATAAAATAATGTTTGAAAAAAGGGAATGAAACTAGCTGTCACGACAATTCAAAGATTATTTTCCTATAGACAACCTCTATTGATTACTGATTTACCCGAGTTATTTCACAATATTTTCCTTGAAATATTTTATTTTTAATTCTAGTTTTATTTATAATAGATGTCTTTCATTTATTATGATCAGAAATACATAGTCTGAAAAACTGCAAATTGCAGTCAATAGTTTTACAGATATAGCAATAAAATTGAATCAATTACATGTACCTTCCACCGTCTATTCATCAGGGAATTTTAATTGCTCTGCTTTAACGCATATAATTTTCCATGAACACGAAAGGTTGGTATACTGTAAATCAGAACGATCAGGGAAACATTACTCCCCTTACCTTTGTTTCACTTTGAATTTCTATACAACGAGAAAAAAATCTTTCCCTTTCTCCGTCAATGGATTTCCCCGGTGTTGTTGTCCTCATGCTGAATCACAAATGACAGCAATAGCGAAGCATATTTCCTGAAACCCGCACTCCCTTGATCTGAAGTTACTCATTTTAGTTCGTTTAGCAAGCATTCAAACATCATGTTATACATGTCAAAATTTCTCTTAAGTGATTGTATAACAAATGTTGTTTGTTCTTGGGAAATATCATCGCTTTTATATTAAAACGAGAAAGTGTTATTTTTCAACCTTTTGTTCCCTTGGAGTGTCACACTTTCGTTGAACAATTTATCATATTGATGTGGTTTTAATTACAAGTAGCAATGGAGACATTTATTACATCGTGTCCTTTTTGATGACAAAGAAATTTATTTTCATCAGTTGGACTCGTCATGGAAGTAATTTTATTGTGCAATAATGGGCAACTGCATGGTTGATGACAAACAAATCTTAATCAAACTTAAAAACAAAACATAAAGACACATTAATTTATTGAAAAATTTTATTAATCATGTTATAATAATAAACCCCAAAATTCTCGAACATACTTTCAACTTTCTTTTTTGCGTAAGACTGACATCAAATTGCATATGAAATGTTTTTAACAAAATATTCTGTACAGCAGAGTGCAGGGATTTAATAACAACCTGGTAATAACAGCAATAAATGAGTAGTACAGTAATAATGCCGGTATTATTGGATAATGTATAACACATCAATTTAATAATACAGTTGCTGAATTATATATCAGTCATTATGTAGTTAGAAGGCATGGTGCAAGAACTTCCCTTAGTTACAGAACTCTCTAACATTGTTTACGCATAACTACGAAAGACGAATAGGGCAACATAAAAAAATATTTTTATCTCGTAATTACGAGTTACTTATCTCGTAAGTACGATTTACTTATCTCGTTATTACGAGTTAATTATCTCGTTATTACGAGAATAGATCTCGTTATTACGAGATAATTTTCTCGTAATTAAGATCTATTCAAAATGGCGCGTTTCTGAAAAGAATTCGACTGGATCCCCCTTTCAGTTTATCTTATTCATTCCAGAAACATTAATTCAATTTTGATTAATATTTAAAAATGCAGCAATGCTTTACATTTTTATAGCAGAAATTTTAGCTTTAAAATTAAAAAACAATAATACAATAAATGGTTTTAAATTTAACGATACGCATAACGAGATTAAATATTTGCAATATGCAGACGATATAACTCTTACTTTAAAAAACACCTCATCTCTAAAAAAGGCATTACAGACAGTTGAACTATTTTGCTGCCATGCAGGATCAAAAATTAATTTGAATAAATCCCAATGTATACATAACAAAATAACATTCTTAACATGTCAAACGTAACATTTGTACAACAACCACTATGGAACAACGAACTATTTAAATATAAAGGCAAAACGTTGTGTTTTTTACGATGGATAAAAAGTGGTATATTATATGTAAAAGATCTTTTCAAGAAAGATGGCAAAATGAAAACACTAAATGAATTATCTGATATTTTGTTGAAAAAATGTAATTGGCTTTGTGAATATAATATTTTACGAAACGTAATAAGACAGCAATGTGTGAATTTTGATATGACATGTAGTCAATACACAAAAAGTAATGTTGGGAAAAGTTATACATTTCATTTAGGATGGCATACAATAACAGACAAAAAATGTAAATTCTTTTATGAAAATTTGTTGACTACTAAGTTCCAAAAACCCATTTATAAATCTTATTATAAGAACATGTTTAACGTTCAAAAAGAAAACTGGAAAAGAATATACATTAATAAAATTAAAAACATATATGATAAGAACATAAGTGAATTTAATTACAAATTATTGAATAATATATTAAGTTGCAATTTATTTTTACATCAGTGTAAGTTAAGACCAAGCAGATGTTGTGATTATTGTCATGACACAACAGAGAACGTTGAACATCTTATTTTTGAATGTGACAATGTCAAAGAAATATGGTCAAAACTGTGTACGACTTTGCATTTAGATATTATGTGGAAACATGTAATCATAGGCTTCTATTATGAAAATAACCTCAAGGTACAATTTTCGAATAATATTAAATCTTACGTTGCTTATAGAATTTACAAATTTAAGATGTTATGTAGATTTGAAGAAAAAAATGAAACCTCTAAAAGTCTAAACGAATATGTAAAGAATTACTTAATTAGAGATATGAATTACATTACAATGTACTTAAAATCATCGAAATATTCATCAAAACTTAAATCATTAATAAATATATTGTGATTACTATTGTATACCCTAGACACTTAGGGTCTGCCTATGTGTATATATGCTACACCCGGGGACCATGTGATGGACTGTGTGTGTGTTTGTCCTCCGGGTTAGCCAGGGTATTACATGTACATTAACTTAATATATTTCTACCTTTTACTATGATAGCTTACTATGTACCAGTTTTTTCATATTTGTGTACACAATTTTTTGTGTGTGCACATGTATATTAGACGCAAGTATTGTGAGTCATAGTTATGCATATCTATAGATTATCGACGTACATGTATCTCTAAATACATATTACATAAACAATTATATACCAAAATTAAAAACATTATTTCTATGTATAAATATTTATATATATAAACATGCATTAATATACATGTTTTAAGACAAATAGTTAGATACTTTTAAATGTCTTCTCAATGAAAAATTGTACATTATTTGTAGCATTAATATGAAAAATTAAGGAATTATACAAGATGTCTGTACGCTTATAATTGAAATTTTTGAAGTTTTTGTATATTTGTTTACTCTTGTGAATAATGTTGATAATAAAAAAAAAAAAAAAATATTTAAAAATAATAACGATCGTTATTCATTAATTTCTACAGATCAAAATGATTGGATTTGACATTTTATTTTATATGAATAAAAGGAAAGAACTTATGTAATTTTACTATTCAACTTATATATATTATAATCCCACTCCAAAGTAAATACCAGGTAGTCCTATAGTCGTAAAAACACAATTTTATTAGTTACAGATAAATTTAATGACTTTACAGTTTCAGTCATGTATATGGATATACAGGATTTACCCGAATTTGTGTTTTATATGTTCATACAAAACCTACATGTATGTTGAAAATAATTGTTTTGTATATTAACATTTTGGAGTCTGAAAACAAATTACACGTATCCTTCTTAATTATTGATAAATAGTTCAATGAATTTACTAATCAATCTGCTTTGCTATTTCTTCTGAAATTTCTTCGAAACTGCTTGGTCCGATTTTATATCAAATTATGCGTACCTACGATAAGTATGTGTATATTAATAGACATTGCAGTAGTTCATACACTTTACATAAAAAGAATAGAATAATGAAACGCGCCATTTTGAATAGATCTTTTCTCGTAATAACGAGATCTTTTCTCGTTATTACGAGATCTTTTCTCGTAGTAACGAGATAATTAACTCGTAATAACGAGATCTATTCTCGTAATTACGAGATAAAAATAATTTTTTAAGTGGCCCTTTTCGTCTTTCGTACATAATATATTGTAGCTGTATAAATTTTAACATTGATGGTTGTTCTAAATAGAAATTTTAAAATTATTTGACTCGTACTGGTAATTCTGATAGCTTGGCCATATTAAGACGAAGTGATATTCATCCTAAATTTCGGATTTACACAATTTACATATTGCGTTATTACGCAAAATATTTCTACGGCGTTCACTCTCTTTGGACAAATTATGTGATTCCAATATGATTTTACAAGGTTTTTTTTTTTTTGGTAAATATAATGAATGGGTTTCAGCAAATAATACTGTTGTTAAAAAATGGTCAATAATGTTTCTATATAACATACATATAGATGAGTTATTTATATCTGCAAGAAAATTTTGCACAAAAGTGTCATACATTTTTTGCTTATATACGTAAAACATAGCTTATGTAACAAATTTTGTCTTGGTCATCCCAGATGTAGCTAAAACTAACATGTTATTTATAATTCAGTGTAACTTATTCAAAATGACTTTTATAGCATTCTGTATTTGCGATATTTTCTACGATATATCATTATTTTCGTCAATTAAAATGCAGTTTTGAAACTAATATTAAAATTAAAGACTTCCATTTCACTTAACTAACCAATAATATAATATATATATATATATATATATATATATATATATATATATATATATATATATATATATATATATATATATATATTAAATGTTTGGGAAAAAAATCCCCAACCCTTTTGTAATCAAAATATGCATTAATTCGCGTATGTAGTAATATTCCTCCACTGAACTGTAATATAAAAAAATGTTTGTTGAATCATTGACTTCAATTTTAAAATAAACCTGAAAGGTCAGAGCGGACGAGCTTTATGCATATTAAAGCACAATGAACATGAAAATCGCCCTTGTAATTAATTTCAGATTGGAGACAAAAATTAGAAATGCATAATCAGATTGACACATCATTCTTTTCTTATGTATCCTTAATGTTAAACATAGAAACTGAGAAGCAGAGTGTCATATCTGTACATGAATTCGGAATTCGTTCCGGTTCAACACACTGTCCTCATGTTATTTCACGGAAGTAGTTATTTGCAATTCTACCTGACAACAACAGCAAAACTGACCAATAAAGCGTTAATTAAAATTTTTAAATCGTATAAAAGGGGACGAGTTTGAAAGCAAAATCCATCTTCCCTTTGGTAGTCACTTTGGGTAAAGGTAAGAAATAAAATTAAGATTTTTCAGTTTAAGTAATATGAATGTTGCCTTTAAGTCCTAAAATTTGGCTCGATAACAAAGCTGAATATTTATTCCTAATATGAATGATATATCAAATTTAAAAAAAACATAATGTAATGTCTGAATATTTTAGTAAAATTAAAAATACCATTATCTAACATTTTCATTGATTATTTATTTCTTATTCATAGAGTAAACATGTTGGGCTTTCTTTCTGTGTCCCTGTTACTTGCTTTAGCCGAAGCAGGTGGAGGTGGTTACTATCCAAAGGGTGGATCCGGAGGAGGCGGAATATCTGTAATACAAACTGGAGGCGGTGGCGGAGGTGGATCTGGACTTTTCTTTGGAGGAGGAGGAGGGGGTGGTGGTGCTAGCGCTGGAGCAGCTGCTGCTGCTGCCGCAGCTGCTGCCGCCGCATCAGCGGGAGCTGTAGGCGGTGTTTTCGATGGAGGTTTCCACGGTGGTTACTATCCATACCATGATATTCACTATGGTGGCTTTGGCGGATTTGGAGGAGCTGGAGCTGCAGCAGGCGCCGCAGCTGGAGGATCTGGATTTGGAGGCGCAGCCGCTGGTGCCGCCGCTGCTGCAGGAGGATTAGGAGGATCTGCTGCTGCCGCCGCCGCTGCTGCTGCAGGAGGAGCTGGGGCAGGTGCCGCTGCAGGAGCCTCCGCTGGAGGATTTGGAGGCATTCACTATCCAGTGTATCCCATTCCAGGACCAATATATCCCCCAGGTCCTATCTACCCACCAGGTCCTATCTACCCACCAGGTCCCATTTACCCACCAGGTCCCATCTACCCTCCTGGTCCTATCTATCCACCCGGACCAATCTATCCTCCAGGTCCAATTTATCCTAAAGGCGGCTTCATTGGTGTTGGAAACATTGGTGGTGGCGCTGCTGCCGGAGCCGCAGCCGGTGCTTCCGGATTCGGGGGATCAAGTGCTGCTGCTGCCGCCGCCGCTGCAGGTTCCGGTGCTGGTGGATTTGGAGGTCAGAATTTCGGAGGCCTGATCTTTGGTGGTGGTTCCGGTGGCGGATCCATTGGTATTATCGGAGGTGGATCTGGAGGAGGAAAGGTAAGACACAAGGTTTCATAGAATTAGTAATTTTGACTCTAATTACGCTAATTTATTAACGAGTAAACATTATTTCTTTGTTTTGCAGAGAAAGGTATATTAATCTGTGATGGAAACTTTTAATCAAGACGGACAGCCCGTGGACTGAACTCTCTATCTGCTTTTTATATGAATAAATTTTCATAACTCTTTATATTGCATTTTCTGTTCATTTGTAATAAGATGTTTTAGCTCGTAGGATAATGCATACAACTCAGATAGATAAATAAGTAATCTATTATCAAAGCTAGGGAAAAAGACAATGTTTCATTGATAGGTCATCCATATAACCATCCTGCATGTGTAATAAAATATAATATGATTTTTGGGTTAAAAAAAACTATTCGATAACTAACCTCAGAGCACTTGTTGCTTTTTGCGCTAAATATATATCCTTGGAGAAAATTTGCTGAAAGATTTTTTTAAAAAGACAAACTCCATCAGTAATAAAGAAAAGTTAAGCTGTCAATGTTACAACAAACCGGGTTTTGTTTATGTGTAAAAAGTATCCAAAATCCATTTGCCATCCTCTGAATTGATAAACACTACCTATCCAGAGAAATGGGAATTAAGTTCAACAGCTGGTATTTTTAAAAAAAAATATTATCATATTAAAGAATCCAAGTAATTTGAACCTCTCTGATACATATAAGATTGATCCGCAAAACAACAAAATTTTTATTTCGAAAATTGTAAGAGGAGTTATCCGTACCATAGGGATACCCTTTGCCAGCCGCCCGCCATTTTCACCATTTCAATAACCTGATTTTTCCTATGAAAACCTCGTTAAAACAAAGCATTTAAGATGAATTTCCTCATCTTTAGGCCCGTTTGGGCATATAAAGAGCTACAGGGAAGTTGAAAAGGTTATCAAAAAGCGCAACGAAGAACATGTACGTTTATTGAATAAAATGAAAGAGAGTAGTGAAAAGTAAGTTTGAGTTTGTCCTCCTCCAGACGTGGTGTTCAGAAAAGCGGGTATTGAGAAGCCAATCTCGTTTCAACCAACAAAATTCACAAGAATCAATTGTTATTCCAGTAAAAAGTTTTGTGATTTTAATTAATCAATTTCCATGCCAAATGTTTGCAATAATTATAGAAAAAATATCATATCTGTTTTGGGCTTCATATTTCCAATAAAAAATGGCGTGTGACATAGGTCACATATAAAATAAATGAGCATCTTAGGTCCCAATCTTTTGAACTTATCTTGGTGACAAACATAGTAAGTATCGCACAGTATGGCGTAGTGCAATTGTCGCAATGCATAATTATAGAAAAGAATTTATTTAAGAAAATAAGGAACCTTTCTTTAAGTACTATGAGGTGATAATTTAGGTCGGAGCGTGATCAAATCCAATAGAGCCCAAAGGGCTTTATGATAGATTTGACCACGCCCCGACCGAAATTATCACATCATAATATTCAAAGAATGATTCCTTATTTTTCATACATGTGTATTTGTATATTTTCAGCCATTTTACGATTAGATATTTGATTATAAATAAGTAAACCCCGCTTGCGATCCAACTGTACGTCATTTGAGTTTTTTGGGACTGTATAGAACAAAATTCATGTATGAAGTGTTACCACAGGCTAATGAATGATTATTTTTCTCGCATTATATTACCTTAAAAAATGATGTTTGACAACTTTCTGTTATGACGTTCAAAAGATTACCTTCGGTTTATCCCTCCGCGTGCTTCAAATAGTGCAAGTCAAAATGAGAGCATACGACAGTTTTTTAAATTAAAAATATGATAAATTGTAATTAATTTAGCAACACAATAACTTAATGGATAATCTCAATGCACCATTTTGCATTTCCCTACAACAGACAACGTTTTTTTACGTTTTAAAACGGCGTAGTAATACACAGTGTAAGACAGAAAAATCTCACACTGCTGTCTCACACCGGACAAACCGATCTCACACCGGTGATAATGCGAGAAATAATTAGACTCGGCCTCGTTAAGAATAAAAACAAGGAATTGTCTTTTTTAAGGGCATATCAGATTTATTTTGTACATGTAAATGCAGCGTTTCACTTAATATTAAGAGTGTGTGAGGAAACACAAGCACTTGTTATCTAAACTTATGAGAAATTAAACAATACAAGTATTTACCGAAACGGTGAGATGTGTGCAGAACTGCAGACTTTCATCTGTCTTATCTTTAAATAGATTTTTACTGTGTTCTTTCAGCTGGTTTAACCAAAAATGTTTCTAGTAACTGCATTTTTAGTAATTTATCAGAAAAGGATTTAGGAAAATAAGTTGAAAGTTAAAACAATACCGGCAACGGTACTTCCTGAATTAAGACGATTCAAGTACATGTATTTGTAAGGTTCATTTTTTTTTGCTTTCTTAATCCACGTACTATTAGCGTAGATTCCTACATGTATTTAAACGAAAGGAATTAATATCCGCGTAAAATCGCGAAAAAGGCATATCGCGAATTTTAAAATATCGCTTTTATTTTTGGACATATGTAACCTACATTAAACTACGATAAAAATTCGGCATTCGCGATTTTATGTTCTCGCAATTTGATGGAAAACTGCTGAATCGCGGAATTAAGTACTCGCGTAAAATAAGGAATCAACAGTATATGGTCTGAATAATGATTCCCTTTCTTTAAGATAAGATTATTATTTTATTTGTGATGTAAATAAATAATCAATGCACTTGAAAAAAAAAAGGTGAAGCAGACACATAAAATTAATAGCAAAATATTTCTGTAAAACTTCATCAAATTATAGCCAATTTGGAGCAATAAGCTTATATCGAGAAAAACAGAAATACATGTAGTTAATCAAATGTGTGTGCAAATAGAGTATAATAAGAGATTATTTAAAATAATGAGAAAATTAAATTTAGGAAAATGTATAAAAACTTTACGGGATGAAAATGACACGTTATATATTTTACGCTTTCCAGATGACGTTATGACGTGTCATGTTTGTGACGTTATTTCTCTGTTTTGTCAAAAATGTCATAAGCACCCTTTTCTCATGGGCGCAATCATACAGATTCTGTCCTTTCAATGATACTCGACCCTGATTCTTGTGTGGGAGGTACCACTTCACATGTAAAGTTTTTTCCTTCTTCGACGTTGACATAAAATCACACAAAGACATCATTAATTGACGTTGGCTTCCACAGTGTGTTTTAAGAGCACATGCCTTATCATGGTAATTTTAACTTTATGTTCGGAACAATCTTTCTTCTTTGCCAACTGTATTGTCGCACATACATGTAGGCCTACAGATTGGACCTCGCTCATCGAATAACATACGTTATTCAGCTTATTCTGAAGAAACTGTCAGAAACTGTTTGATGAACAAATATATTTTACCTTACCGTTCATTTGTGGAAAATCGCATGCGTTGAACAGACTGTTTTTCCTCACAAAAGCTTGCTGCAAAATATAGATCCACGGGAACATTCGGGTTGACACGCCATGAAATCCATTACACGTTCTACAGCAGGTCATCTTTTATATTAAATTTGTACTGAAAATCTTTGAAACATCGTCACCAGCTCCGTAAATTGAAGAAGTGTGGTTTGTTCATAAATAAACCACACTGTAAAATGGCGACTCGATCTGCACGTGAATTTTACAATCCGAGGTGGATTATAGATCTAGCGTGTTTGAGAGAAAGTCAGCGGCAGGTAAAGCATCAACATCAGTAGTAAATATTGTCTGATGAATATTGAGGTACATGGAATGAAATTAATGTTTCTAAAGACTGAGTGAGTAACAAAATAAAGTAAATTACAGTTCAGTCCAACATTGAACATGTTTGTGCTGTAAATTTAAAGTTTTGTGTACATGCATATGTTTGAAAACATATGCACGCTTGTAGAAGTGTGTCATTGTCAGTTGAAGTTCAATAAAATGCAATATTTATGTAACATTTATTGTCAGTATCTGATGTGAATTCTTTGGACTAAGCTATAACAAAATAAATACTGCCTCAACTTATACTTATGCGTTAAAAATGATTCAATTTATCGATGAAGCATCGTGCTGAAAATTGTAATAGAAAACCTGTTTTAATTAGTTTTTATTTTTTGACAACAGTTTACACCATAAAAAATTAAAGGAAAACAATTATTGAGAGAACTCTTAGTGAATTATTACAGTGATTTAGTTTGTGCAGTCCTGATACAGAGTAAACGACACAGTTGGCGGTCGGTGCATAAATTATCAATTATACCACCTTAAAGGTAAAAGTTGGCGGGTACTAATCAGCTAATAAAAATGCTTGTTTATAAAACTTTAACTCGCGATCCCAATAGTGTCATCACTCAACGCATCAGTTTTCGGTCGCAGCGTGTACATCATAAATTTGCGATAAAATGATTCAAAATTGTCCAATAGCCTTTTATTATACATTGAATACCTTAGATAAAAAATTGCATTTATAACAAACCGTGAACCATCTCAAAAATCCTCTGCTGACCGGTCACATCTGCCGCGTGCTCCTTGTCACAATTGGGCCTGACATAATCGAGGAAAATGTCAAAATCGGGAAAATGTCATAAAAGGAAAAAAACCGAAACGTTGATGATTTGGTTGGTTTGTGATGGTCAAAATACAAACCTCGAGCCAACACTCACCTCCATTACATCGGAGGTAGTATTAGGTGCCTAGGAGGAGTGAGCATCCTCTGCTGACCGGTCACACCTGCCCTGTGCTCTTTGTCGTAATCGGGGGAAAAATCGGCAAAGTCCGTAGACAATAATGTGATTTATTATGGTCTAACAATTAGTATGAAAAAAGTCAGTCAGCATGCGACCCAGTGGAAGATTGTATTTGCTGACAAGGTCGTTGTATCGACCATAGAACTTACGAATAGATGACTTCAAGCGAGACTGTTGAAAGTCCTGTTTTATCAACTTGTTTGTCAGTAACTTGCTAAAATCTGGATAATTTTTTGCATTTTTGGTATTTCTATAGTTTGCAAACATAATTCCAAATTGTAAACTCTTTATGTGTCCATTCCGGGTAAAAGTACGTATGTTATCCTTCTCACTTGTGTGATATTTGGACCATCTTTCTTTTGGGGGATATTCTTCATTTCTTGATATTCATTTCTTACAGAGTCAACATTTCAACTTTCTTTTAACAGACAGTCACAACTATGAGGATTGTTGAAGCTCCAGCATTGCCGTGTTTATGCCCAGGTCTGTATTCTATGGAGAAATCATAATATTTCTATCTATCTGGCGGTACGTCCTTCTGGTTCTTTAATTTTTAAAAACAGCCAAACTAAGGCTTGGTGATCTGTTCACACTCTGAATTTACTACATGTACCTGCTAGATATTGTTTAAAATATTCTACAATTATTCTACAAAGTATGTCTACGCTTATAATTCTTTGTCGATGACGCAAAAATTTGTTTCTGCCTTGTTCATGGTTCTACCTGCATATGAAATAACTCTTTCTTGGACATTTAGTAATTGACTAAGGACAGCTCCAATGCTAAATTACTGACATCAGTTTCAAGAAAAATTTCTTCACGTCATCGAAAAAGCCATAATATAGGTAAAATATTTTTTGATATTTGTAAAGGCAATCTTTAGTCCATTTGAAAGGGACATCTTTCTTTGTTAAATGTATTTAATGGTAAAGCAATGGCAGTGAAGTCCTCAACGAATTTTCAATTACACGAAGCCATTCCTAAAATTTGGCTATTGAATATTTGTTACTTCAGTAACGTTTTTAGGTATAAGCCATCCCAAAATCTTGAAAATATTTTCATGATTTAGTTAAACACCATCTTTGTTTACCTAAAAGGTAACTTCTTGTTAGAAAAATTGTCACATTTGGGCGTTTACCTTTATTTGATGTTTGCTTTCTTAAACTTCTTTGACTCTTTTCAAATATTCATCAAACGTTGACCCGAACACGATAATATCCTCTATATAAATTGGACACGTCTGCCACTACAGCCTTCTCAAAATAATCTGTTAAGTTCTTTGGCAACGGAAAGGCATCATTTTAAGTTACATCGTTCACCTTTCGATAATCAATACATGGTCTCACTTTTACATTTTTCTTCATGACTTGATTTAAAAGAAATGCCCATGGAGATTAAGACTTCTGAATAATACCCTGGTTTTTCACACCTTTTATTAATTGTAATTCTGTGTCAGCATAGGCGCGATGCACTCTTCTTGGCGGCAATTTTATGGGTTTGCTATCACCAATATCTAGTTCATGTTCAATCACTAGTATATCCTAAAACTAAGTCGTCTTAAAAAAATTATTACTGTATTTACAAAGTAGGTTATAATTTCTTTCTTTGGACGAGTCGTCAAAATCAGTGTTTTCAACAGCATTGCTATACAAGTCTTTCATATACTCTGGTAATTCTTTAAATGCTCTCAATTTCAGTAACAACTCTGATCAACAAAGTAGAAGAATCTAAATTCTTTACTCTACCTTTAGGAAGTTGAATATCATACTACACCCAGGTACAGTAGTATTGTTTTTAATATCAGCAAGAGTATTTGCCCTATGAAGTCCATATTGTTCGCCGAAAAGTTCTGACGGCTCAATTAAGGAGGTTGGCACCTAAAATACTAGTAATGTCAATCATCCAAAAACATCTTGGATATATACTCGTGTGGGATAGTGAAATTCCACCTCGGGGCCAAGATTAACGGTCTAGGACTCGGCAAAGCCTCGTCCTAGACCGTGAATCTTGTCCCCTCGGTGGAATTTCACTATCCCACACTCGTAATAATGAATGATTCTATTATTCTACCCTATATATTTTGATGAAATATTTTGCATGAAGTTTTACTGTTATATCAATTGTTTTCAGATAAAAAAAAAATATATTAGCGACCCCGATTTCCTATGTAGTTTTGAATGTTATTGAATTTTTAGAAGACACTATGGGAATTTGTTGAAAATACGCTAAATGCTCACTCTTTCCGATATCAGTATTTTTTAATTGCTGCCCATGATTAGATTTAATGTTTAGAACTGGATCGTGAGGGTTTCAGCTCTGTCAGTAACTATAGGGCTATGATTCACACCTGGTTTTTTTATGAATTGGGGGGACAAAACTGGGTGTGTACAGTAAGCCCAAATCAAATAAATGCTTTCTCTGGTGATTTATGCACGATATGAAGGTGGCAACATTGTAAAAATGATATATAAATAAATATAATTAACATAACATGTCCTAGCGGTTTATGTAATTTTTTCTGCGATGATCGCTACCGTCATAACCCGCATCAATCATCAATGAAAGTATTTTGTTGTTTCTATTTACATCCTCCTTTTAACAGATTAATGAACTGATCGTAAATAGTAAGTAAAATTAATTAAAACATTATTAAAAATGTACATCAATACGTTAAATAAACGGAGAGGGTAAACCATTTCAAATGGGAGTTTGAGTCTGACATCATCGTGATTCTTTCGTGCAGTCCAGATTTTTCCTAGCTAAGTCGATTAATGTTTTAACCAATTGATAAACGGAGCGTGTATATTTCAGTCCTGTCAGTTGCAACAGAGCTATGAATTCCAATTAATTTTCTTTAGAAATACTTGGTTGATGTGATTATAAACAAAGAAGTCAACCCAATGTACAACTTAATAAAAACACTATTTCATGTTCCTATCGGCTGTGTTTTTGTTAAAAAGAACGTTTTAAATAGAAGTTTTCTTCTATTGTTATGTTAATATCTAAGTTTTGTTTTTAATTCTGTCCTTATGATGTCGATTTTGTTTTTAATACTGTTGTATGTGTTTTAAAGGTGTTAAACAGTCAAAATCTTAAGTACAGGTTCACGTAAGAATCAGGCAAACAGTGATAAGTCATATATTTCATATTGAGATGATAATTTACTTTGAGAACAGTAAATAAAAGTGTTCTCAAAAAATGATAAAATTTTTAGTGAATCGTGCATAATTGTGAAGCTGTGTTACTAAAAATAGATCCACTCTGTCACAGTTTTTAAACACAATGAAAACACTATGGTATGAAGATCTGACAGGATTTTCAGAAATTAAGTGTCAATTCATTTATTCAAAAATGTTCGTATGAAGAGAAGACAATGCCCTCTTCTTTTTTCTAATGTTAAAGATGTAGTATCCCATTGGTTTCCATGGCAACCACGACAATAATGAGCCATACAGTCTTTAAAATTAGAGAAAAACGATCACTTTTATGTCTCTTTTTAACAAAAACAGCAAACATATATGACTGTGTATTATAAATAAATGAATAAAGGATATTCTGAAATATTTTTTTACATAATAAAAAGTTTTGAAAAATTAACAGACGTTTTACATAATCTAAGCAATCATGTGGGATTCCTAACAAAATTTTAAAAATCTTTATCATTTTTACATGTATCTAAGAGTAATAATATAATTATATTGCATATTCATAGTTTCATTTTAAAACAAGGATTAGACTTTGATTTCATTGATGTGTAAATGTTATTGTTTTAACCCATTACCTGTGAAAATGTGATCTTACAACATTATTAATCGGGATCGGAATACCAAATATTGTGTTTCAAATTTATACCGAATTTTCTCAGACTTCTAAAAGATACGTTCATAAAGTTATCAAAAGTTTAGTTTTCAACAATATTTAATGATGTATCACAAGTCTTAAAACAATATATAAGTATGTCTATCAAAAATTAATGGAAGTAGCCAAAGTTAGCAAGGCTTACGATAACTAACAGGGAAAAGGAACAATATTAACTGTCCGACCTGCTGTATATCATGGTTATAGTGAGTAATATGTACAACCATTAAAAACTTATATACAATATTGTTTGTCTCGGTGGTCAATAATACCTTAATCTACATGTACTTTTGAGGAATTCATATTATTTTTACGTAATTTGAAATGAGGTTGTTGGGGATGTTGACTTTAAAAAAAATAACACAATTCTTTTTTTAACAAAGATGTCTGCAGATTTGTTAAATACCATGTACACCATATCAAGCAATTAAAATGAATTTATCATATTATTTGGACCCTTAGCCCAGCCTTTCCAATCAAAAATAAATATAGTTTATACTATTACAATGTACAGTAAAACAGGCTAGCTCATATCTGATATATAAATTTAGAATATGTTTGTAGACTATATGGGGGGGGGGGGGGTCCTCAGTAAGCATCAATTTATTGTAAGCGTAATTATTGTAACCCTGTATTAGTTTATATAATGTGCATTGGATACAGTTTAATCATTAAGGGCATGCTTTATATTCCAGAATTTAACAAAACATATAAGCATTTTTCACTCCCTTTATATATATAGATATAGATATACATTTTTAGATATTTATTCAAATATACTACAAGGTAGTATACTTAATAAAAACAACCATATGTAGAAAACACGTGTGACACCATAACAAGTTCTTTATTAAACTGACTTCCAGTCATACATATAATAAACAAGTTGTACATTAATAACTCAATATACATGACACCATACATGTCAAAATGTATCACACTTACTATAGACGGCTATATCAAACATCAACCAATAGATTACATATTGATTTTTTTCCCTCAATTTGGACCCTGGAAAGGCTAAAAGTTTACAATTTTTTAAAAAGAAAATCCTAAGTGAACGATTGCACACAAAAAAGACATGTTTGTGAAACAATTATGCCCCCTCCTTTGGAAACATCTGAAAAGAAAATGCAAATACGGTAATTGGAATATTTTTTAATTCCAAGGTCAAAAATTGCTCAATCATACCCAAAAAATAACTTTGCCTAGATCTTATTCAGATAAATCTGTATACCAAATTTCATTTCAAAATGTGGAACCCCTGCGAAGAAAATGAATGGTAACTGTTGGTGGACTGGCCGCCTTCTTCGAAGGGGGATAAAAATAGTGCATACATTTATATGAATGTGCAGCAGTTGGATAAATGCTGTGTATACAAATTTATGCTATTAGAATATTCCTATATACATGTATATGTAATCCAAAAATGAAGCTTCCATCATGGTAATTACATAAAAACAAAATATGAATTTCATGAAAATGCATTAATTATAGTGCATATCATGCAGTACATTTCATCAGATGGTTATATTATTTTTACCCGAAGGGATTTTGCCCCGTTGTGGGCCCTTTAACGCTGCATCGTGCACCTACTCTGACAAGTTTCCCCCCATGCATCAAAAATTTTCTGGGGAAAACACTGTATGTAGTCCAAATAATGTAGCTACCATCATGGTAATTACATAAATACAAATATTAGTAATCAAAGATGAAATCATGATATATCATGATAAGTACATAGTATTTCATTAGTTATCTTATTATATAAATATCATAGCATTCTGAGATTTTTTTTTATATTAGAAATTCAATTAACTTAATCATTAGTTATTGTTCTGTCTTCCTTGGTTATTAACCATGCAGCCAAATTTGTCTTTCTTAATGCTAATTACACATAATTTTTCTTGAAGTAATGAGATATAAAATTCCTTTCTTCTTTCTATACATGTATAATGGACAATCAGTGAGAAAGGGACATACATATATGCACTTATCTTCTACATAAATTAGTTATACATGTAAATCTTATTACTGTTATATATATTAACATAGTTTTTTGACATTGAAAAAATTTGAGTGTGAAGTTCAAAGTTAGTTATTTCCTCATATACATGTATTTTGTAAGCTCTTTATCTGTTGGAGTTGTTTTAGGTCCTAACATAATCAATTGTTTTAATTTCTCTGATTGCCCTGGTGCAATCAGATTAAGCACTGAGTCAACACATTCTTCGACTTTTCGCTTGTTGAAACATTCCGTAAGATATATTCTGCCTCATCAGTTCAGTTTGATGTTATGACAGGGTCTATGATTGTCAAAGTTCTGAGCCCTGAAAAAGAAAGATTTAAAAACTAGAAATATTGTTACTTTTCATATGTAATGTAAAACAACATATAAATATTAATACACCAGTCATGTCAATATATAAAGCCTAGATAAAACATTGATTCCTATTCCAGTCTGAAAAGATAGAATCAGTAGATAGGGAAAGTTGATGGTTGGGTGGATTGGTCTATGTTAATAAAATTGGAGGTAGGGCCAATTGTGGAACCCTATTAGACACTATTAAATCAATGTAATCTTAAATGAATTAATCAAAGAAGATTTGAACTTCTGCAATGGGATCTCAACCCATGACCATTTATGATACACTGAATGGTTTGGAATAGGGAAAAACAACAGGGGATACTTGCCAAACCATTACATAAATTAAATAGATCTTCAAATACCAGCAACAAATATAATTGTTAAGGGTTGGGGTGTAAATTGACCAATGAATTATAAAAATATGGGATAAGAGATAACCCCCGGGCATTTGCATACCAAAGTAATCGCCACGTCTTATCATGAGCTGTATCAAAGAATTTACATGTACCCGTACATTTAGGGGTGGGGATCTCTACTGGAACACAGCGAATTACCAGTATATATTGAGGGGGTGGAAATGACCTAATCATTATTTTAACCTTTGCAATTATTTTATAAAATTATATTATTGGTCAAATATTGTTAAAAAGAAATTTCTAAAAGAGTGAAAGTGTTTTGATTATAATATACTTTTATCCACATCAATACCGACAGGTGTTCCATACCCCAAGTTTAGTGAGGGAAAAAAAACCACCTTATTTTTACCCCACAATGAAAACAGCTGAAAAAAAAACCTACAATGTGGAACTTTTCATTCAAGATTGACTGGTGTTTTGTTTCAATTGTTGATTGAGGCATGAACATATAATAGTTTCTAATATACATGTACATGTAGGGATACATCATTTTTCAATGTATCTGAAAACAAAGGGCAGTGTAAAGCTACTGCAGTACATTTATTCAAATCAAGATATGAATGTAAGTTATAACAACGCACCTTTTATAATTAGACTTGTTAATGAACAGAAGAGAGCATAAATTCGTAAAGTATGCAGTTATATTTGAGTCTCCGGATAATTGCCAAAATCAATCGCTTTGATGTTCTAAAAATAGATTCGGGGAAAACCAGTATGATCACCGATACATGTAGTGAAATATGCCAATAAAACGAAAACTTCACTGCAGTTGTTAGTTAACTTATATCACTGTTTGAAAAAGCTTATTTCATTCAACATGTATAGCGTGGATATGCAATAATATACCTGTATATAATGTGGGGTATGACTTCCTTCGCTGTCCGCGGCTGGGTTGACAGGTTGTTTGTCGGCCATCATTAAGTTTTCAACTTTGCAGATGTCTTGTTATGTCTCTGCAACAATTACAAAGGGTCATTGGAGTTGTTTATTCTGGATCGGCTTTATACAGACTTGTGAAACGGTTTGCGTAGTGTCCCGAAACCGTGTAGTCTTCTCGAACTTCCATTTTCGCGCACTAGCGTACGTAGCAACGAGGCGCCATCTAGCGACGATATTGTGAAACAACCAAGAAAGACAACCAGATTTCACTCGAATTTGCTAATTTTAACGGCAATTTAAACTCAAAACTCAAACTTTTCAATACTTTTTAAAATTGGAAATCATTGTGCTGAGTGAGTTTAGTTACTATTTATAATCAATTTTTCTCGTAAGGTTTGCTGTTTTTAGTAATTTGATAAAAATATATGCTATTTTACTAAGACTTGCACGGCGTCAAAATTGAGCGCCTTGTCAATATATCGGGCCCGTATTCAAAAACGAAACGGAATATTTCAGAATAATTTGGCATATACATTCTAAACATACCAGTTTCTTGCTGGGTAAAATTTCGTTTTATTTTGCGTCTTATCACTTATCACAAAATTTCGATATTGCCTGATTCTTACGTGAACCTGTACTTAAGTGGTCCGATTCAATGTAATGAACACGAGTGAATTTAAATATGCAGAAAGTCACTATCTGGATGTTGGTTCCTGAGAATGGTTCAGAAATGATGTAATCATACTCTTATACTTTTTTTGAAATTAAAACTTCGTATTTCAAGTTATATATTTAAACAAAGAGCCAGAACAAAAATGGTCATGGAATAGTACCAAATAGATAAAAGGAAAGAGAGATTTCCATTACCTAAGCCTCTTATTAATACATTGTTATGATTTCTAAATATACGTTACAAACAAAAACTACACGATAAACAAAATTGTACATTTTGTTCATGCATGTTTTTTTAATACAAGATTCTTTAAGTCGCACGCAGTATGCTGAAAAGAGTGAGAAACTGTTATCGTGCCAGTACCTACGGTGTCGCAAGAGTTCGGAATATTTTTCCAAACATGAGTAGTTAGTGAAAATGTATTACTAAAAATGTTTGACATCGTAATTATTCGTAGATCGTAGATTCCCTATAAAAATCTCAAAATGTGCAAAAAATGTCATAAGCACCCTTTTCTCATGGGCGCAATCGTATGAGAGTTAAATATGAAAGGAACGCAGCCTTCATCACATACTGGATGGGTTAGAGTACCAAAAAAAGGACAGGCAGTAAATCAAATGCAAAATTTGAAGACATAAGAAGCCAGTTATTGAGCAGCGCCGAGAATTACGAGATAGTTCCAGTGGTAGAGGAAAAGAAGGCAGGGAGTAAATCAGAAGAGGACTTAACAAGCCAGTTGTTGGGCTGCATCAATGAATATAAAATAGATCCAGTGGTAGACAAGGAGAATGGTGACCAAGCAGATGACATTGTCACTGTAACGTGTCGAGGGGTCCGTACCTAGTCAATTCTAGGGTCTGGGTGTTGAATATAAAAAAATATCAAACAATAATAATTTTCCTCTCTAAAATGATTAGTGATTACAATTGGCCTACAAATATTTACAAAATGGCCTTCCCTTACTTAATGAATCTGGTCGGCTGCGATTGTAACTTTATTAATACCACGAGGTAATACCACGAGGTAAACACTATTATATGCCTTATTCAGGCGGTAGTGAATACCCGCGGCACGCCCTAGCTGGATAACCTACTGAAGAGGTAAACCCTTAGTAGAGGCAGTCACTGTGTTAATGCCTTATGCAGGACGGACAGTGTACAACCTCTAAACTAAAGGCGTACCCCTTCCCTAATACTACTAGAGTATCAGCGACGACTAAGCCAGGCTAACCTCTGAGAGGACAGCCTCTATAATAACCAACTAGTGGTCAAACACGGTTGGTCCTATTAACTATGAAAATGTGGTAAGCCTCTCTCTCAAGGCAACCCACCTACCAAAACCGTACCTTAGTCTCGCAATTTCTCTCTCTCTTCTCTATGAAGACTGCTAGGGAAAAGAACGCTGCGGCTGCGACGCGCTCGTTTATATACCCTCTGTGGGTCACGTGACAATCTCCGCTGGTTGCTAGGCGACAATGCAAACACAGCTATCATGTGCCGTACGCATGATTCAACATTACATAACTTAAAATCGTTACACTACCCACGCCTTCGATGACATGCTACCCGCATGTAAAGAAAATGTGAAAACTACCAAGTTATATTTATTTAGCATATGTACTTAATCTACAAAGTTTCTTTACTTTGCAGAACAAAACAATTTTCCTTAAAAATGAATTTCAAATGATTCACATATCAAACACAACTTTTTCTTTAGAAACAATCTTTAGTGTCAACATTTCCATCTCTGAACTTCTTGACAGTTTTCGTTGTCAGGATTCTTTTCAAAGGATCCGTTTGAGTTCCGCAGTCCCTCCTGCTTCCAAACGAGTTTCCAAAGTTTTCACCACTTAATGGAGTCTGCACGGCTTGATCCTCCTTTCTCAACTTTTTAGGTTGTGCAGGAGACAAGTGGACATCCGAAGATTTCCGCTTACTAATTATCGGAAGCGAAGGCGTTGTCGGCTTCCTAAACATCCTTCCCTCAAGCAAACCTTCATCTACCTCTTTCTCTTGAGATTCAGCTTCTTTATCACTCGTGGTGTCTCCATCATCGTCTTTATCGCTATCCTCATCTGAAATTTCTCCAATAAGATCTCCCGGATCTTGAGCAAGCCAATCGTCTTCCCGCTGTTCTCTCACTTCTTCACACTTATCCTCCTTGCTTCCCAACTTAACGACTTCTTCCTTGGCTAGGCCAGGGTGACATCGCTTCAGGTTAGCTTCTTTATTATTACAGAAGTCGCACACAGGACATTGGAAGGTCCGCATAGCACACTTGAAGACGTGTCCTTTGTAGTCTTCTTCACTTCTTGCTGAATAGGAACACATTGGACAACGCCGAAACTCATAATTTGGAGTGGTCTTAGTCTTTGCCATCTACAACAAATGAAAAGAGTATAAGTCACTGTACTCTTACAGACATTATCATACTTAACACTATTTATCAGGTTTATCAACATAATAATCATGAAGCCATTTAGGTGGCCTTCTATCTCTAACAGGTCTATTATTACGGACAGGGCTATCATATGCAACATCATCTTTGCCCTCTTTATCGAGTGGCTCTTGATCTTCCTCTAGTGGTGGAAGTTCCTCATTTGAAAGTACCTGCGGATACTTCTTTCGCATACGGTCAACATGTATAACTTGTTCACCCCCTTTAGGACCACAGTTGATCAAATACGTTATGTCAGACATCTTTTTGATAACCCTATATGGACCTTGCCAATAGCTTGTAAATTTTGAAGAGGTCCCGGGCTTTCGTCTCGGAAAGAAAACATAAACCTCTTCACCGCTAACAAATGTTTTCCATTTCAGTTTTCTATCATGGTAGTGCTTTTGTCTAACCATGGCTTGTCCAATATTTTCTCGGACAACATTGTGAGCAATCTCTAGGCGTTCTTGGAGTTCCCATACCCATTTGTTTGACGGAGACTGTTTAATGTTACGAGGTGGTTCATACATAACATCTAGTGGCGTCTTTGTCTCTCGGCCTAACATTAGCATATTTGGAGTCATCCCAGTAGTTTCCTGTATGGATGATCGATAGGCCATCATAACATATGGCAAATGGACATCCCAATCGGAGTGGTGCTCATTTACAAAGGCACTGAGCATCGTTGTTAAAGTCCGATTAAAACGCTCTACCATACCATCTGACTGTGGGTGGTAGGGAGTCGTATGTGTCTTTTGAATGTCAAGTAGCTTACATGTCTCCTGGAAGAGTTCACTTTCGTATTGTCGACCTTGATCCGAGTGTATTGTGTCTGGGACACCAAGTCGAGTAATCACCTCTTCTACAATTTTTGTAGCTACTGTTTTCGACTCCATGTTAGGCATTGCAAAGCACTCCGTCCACTTAGTAAAATAATCAGCTACAACTAGTATATATCTGTTGCCATTATCAGTCTCGGGCAGTTCTCCAAGAATGTCAGTGGCTATTCTTTCCATGGGAGATCCTGAACCAACTATTTGCATCGGGGCTTTATTTGTCATAGTAGGCGCCTTCCTCTTGGTGCAAACCTCACAACCTCTAATGTATTGTCTGACATCTCTTTGCAAACCCGGCCAGTAGTAAGACTGTCGTATTTTTGCCAAGGTTTTATGCACACCGAGATGACCAGCTGCTCGATCATCATGGCAGAATTTTAGAGTTGTTCTCCTTTCTTCGTTTGGGATTACAGCTTGTAATTTTTGACTCTTTGAAATCAAATCATCCCACTGTCTGTATAGAACACCTTCATGTAAAATCAATCTATCCCATTGAGACCATAACGATTTTACAGTCATGGACTCCCCTGAAATGGCATTGTATTCAGGACGCTTTTTATTTGCCAACCACTTCTTTACCATACCTAGATTTCTATCGGAATCCTGCATTTCACTCAAAGTAACATCTCCAGTGAAACCAAAGGCATTGTCTGAATCCTGCTTTAAAGCAAGGCAACCCAGTCTATGATCACTCTTACACTGCTTGCATGGCATTCTGCTCAAACTGTCCGCGTTATTGTGAAACTTTCCTGGCCTATGTTCTATATAGAAGTCATAACTTGACAGCATTTCTATCCAACGAGCCAGCTGCCCCTGGGGATCTTTAAAGTTCATCAACCATTTTAATGAACTATGGTCGGTCCTTATTTTAAACTTTCGGCCATACAAGTATTGTCGAAAATGTTTGACGAATAGCACAACAGCTAAGAGTTCTTTGCGAGTAACGCAGTACTTCCTTTCAGACTTCGATAGACTTTTACTCGCAAATGCTACAGGTCTCTCTACTCCATTCTGTATTTGCGAGAGCACCCCGCCTACGGCTTCATTGCTAGCGTCAGTATCAAGTATGAATTCTTGATCGAAATCGGGGTGAGCTAAAACTGGAGCTGTCGCTAGTTCTTTCCTGAGCCTATCGAAGGCATTTTGACAGTCATCGTTCCATCTAAAGGTTATATTCTTCTTCGTCAAGTCATGTAACGGTTTTGCAATCATTGCAAAATTTGGCACAAACCTTCGATAGTAACTGCAGAAGCCTACAAATGACCTTAACTCAGTGAGGTTAGATGGAATAGGCCACTGTTTAACCACTTTGATCTTTTCGGGGCTCGTTGCTATCCCTCTTTCAGATACGATATGACCTAAATACTCTACTTCTTTTGCAAACAATGTGCATTTACGCGCTTTTAATTTGAGACCAGCAGCCAGTAAGCGGTCGAACACTAGAGTAAGATTTTGAATCATATCCTCTATAGTATTTCCTACCACAATGATATCATCTAGATACACTAGACATATATCCCATTGAAGATTTCTTAGAACTGTCTCCATCAGACGCTCAAAGGTTGCCGGGGCATTACAAAGCCGAATGGCATGACCTTAAATTGATACAAGCCTCTTCTTGTAGCAAAAGCTGTCTTGCTACGATCATCCGGAGACATTTCCACTTGCCAGTATCCAGAGTTTAAATCAAGAGTGGAAAACCACTTGACTCCATTCAACTGATCTAGTGAGTCGTCAATCCTTGGTAAGGGGTAAGCGTCTTTGATTGTCACGCCATTAAGCTTGCGATAATCGACGCAAAATCTGGTTGTACCGTCTTTCTTTTTAACAAGGACGACAGGTGACGACCATGGACTTGTTGACTCTTCAATAACATTTCTCTTCATCATGTCATCCACATGTTTATCAACCTCTGTTTGCATGTGAAATGGAAGTCGTCTTGGGCGTTGTTTGATGGGCTGTGCACTTCCAGTATCAATCTTATGCTCAGTCACATTTGTCTTCCCTAATTCTGCATCTGATACAGCAAATAACTTTGAATACCGCATTAAAAACTTATATATCAAATTGGCATCTTTGGCACCCATTCCTTTTATTGTTCGTTCGTAAAGATCATGGAGGTGATCAGGCATTGCCTGTTGATTGTCGTCAAAGCATTCATCATCCTTTACATCCTCTACATTTTCTACTGGCACCAGGTTTGCCACTAATGTCCCCTTATACACATTAAGAACTTGATCAGACAAGTTCAGCATTCTAACTGGTGCAAATTTTTTTCCAGTTACAAGAGCTCGCGCTACTAAGGCTCTGTCTGACTCCATAAACCGACATGAAGGTTCTATTAGACCTAATTCTGGGACTTTATCAAATATTGGAGGTAAAACATTGCACTTGGCGACAACTTCACAACTCGGTGGTATACAAACATCATCTGCTAATGTGACCCTGCAACAGCCAATTTTACCTTCCATGTGTAAAGCATGCTGTTTGCCTCCTACTTTCAGTGACAGGGATTCCATATCTATGAAGCAATGGTGGTCTTTCAGAAAATCAAGACCTAGTATACCATCAACCCCTATTTCTGCAACGGCAAACGCTTGTGCAAAATTGTCATTCCCTAACTGCATGTTGATTGTTAGTAGACCGTCAGTCTTTAGTGGTGTACCATTTGCAGTTACTATTGGTCTACTCAGCCTCACAAGCTGTGAGTTCCGAAAACCAACGGAGTTTAAGATATCCGGAGATAATATGCTCAGGGTAGCTCCTGAATCTACCAGCAATTTAACAGCTTTGCCATTTACTAATGCATGTAAAAACATGCCAGCCTCTCCAACTTTGTAGGTGACACCAGACCTTCCTGCAGAACTTTTTGTATTTGGTTTGTTGGATTTAGGCAGACCATTCTTCGATGGACCTTGGTCTGAACTCTTTGTCTTATCTAATAACTTTAAGTACTTGAAACACTTGGCTTTGACATGTCCTTCCCGTTTACAATAATGACAAACTACAGTAGATTTTTGTCCGCCTCTTTTATGCGTATCTACTGTGGGATGGTCTCTGTCTTTCTTCAGAATTTTTATTTCATTTTGAAGGTCAAGTACCGCCTTTGTCAACACCGATATTGGGTCTAACTTTTCTTCATCACTCTGTGTAGACCTTGCATAGGTTGGACTGTCGTGCATTCGATGGTCTGCCGCCTGAAAAGCATCCAACTCAACAGCATGTCTCACGGCATCATTGAGATCAATGGGCCTTGCTTGTCGAACCCTTAGACGCATGTCTCTATCTCTCAGGGCGTCTATAAACTGCTCTTTGGAAAGCGTCTCTTTTACCTCAACTGGTGCTGTTGGGTAGGCAAGATTGGTAAGCCTCCTTATATCCTGACCTAATTCAGGCAATGAATCTGAGGCTTTCTGTCGCCTCTCTCGCAGTTGAGCTCTATAGAGTTCTGTCTGATTTGTCGGGGAGAACCTCTCTTCAAGCGCCTTACACAACAGTCTGTAGTTGCACTTTTCACCCTCTGGTAGGTTTCCTAATACACCCTGGGCTTGACCCCTCAATGATACCGCCAAATGCATCCCCTTGTCTGAAACAGACCATTTGTTAAGGGCGGCACAAATTTCAAAATGTGATTTGAAATCAACCCAGGATGAACTACCATCAAACTTGTCTGCCTTAACTCCTGAACGGACGGGCTCATTGTCATCCTTTTTCTGACGCCTGCGTGTTACATTGTCCTTGTAAGGCCTTGAGTCATCAGGGTCATCAATGGCTGCAGAGTCGATATATGGTGTACTTGATACACGTTGCTTGCGGCTTGTCAGCTCATTGAAGTTTTCCACAAAACTATGCTCGTCATCTCCAAGAAAACTGGTGGTCTTCTTTAATTGCTTAGGTTTCGCACCAGAACTCTTATATGACTTTTCACCCAGTAATGTGGTGTGCCTGCTGTCAGGTATGCCTGAATCTCTGGCGTGCGATTTCTCAGCTGTCTTAGGCAACCCGTCATGCAACTGCCGCAATTCTTTTTCTAATGCGCTCATCATAATTTTAAAATTAAACACAATACAATCAAAAGAATTTATTCCGACCAAAATTCACATAAAGTAATCAGCTAATAATTCAACAGTTACCCAGATCCCACCGCGCTGCCACCATTTATTTTTGTAACGTGTCGAGGGGTCCGTACCTAGTCAATTCTAGGGTCTGGGTGTTGAATATAAAAAAATATCAAACAATAATAATTTTCCTCTCTAAAATGATTAGTGATTACAATTGGCCTACAAATATTTACAAAATGGCCTTCCCTTACTTAATGAATCTGGTCGGCTGGGATTGTAACTTTATTAATACCACGAGGTAATACCACGAGGTAAACACTATTATATGCCTTATTCAGGCGGTAGTGAATACCCGCGGCACGCCCTAGCTGGATAACCTACTGAAGAGGTAAACCCTTAGTAGAGGCAGTCACTGTGTTAATGCCTTATGCAGGACGGACAGTGTACAACCTCTAAACTAAAGGCGTACCCCTTCCCTAATACTACTAGAGTATCAGCGACGACTAAGCCAGGCTAACCTCTGAGAGGACAGCCTCTATAATAACCAACTAGTGGTCAAACACGGTTGGTCCTATTAACTATGAAAATGTGGTAAGCCTCTCTCTCAAGGCAACCCACCTACCAAAACCGTACCTTAGTCTCGCAATTTCTCTCTCTCTTCTCTATGAAGACTGCTAGGGAAAAGAACGCTGCGGCTGCGACGCGCTCGTTTATATACCCTCTGTGGGTCACGTGACAATCTCCGCTGGTTGCTAGGCGACAATGCAAACACAGCTATCATGTGCCGTACACATGATTCAACATTACATAACTTAAAATCGTTACAGTCACAAAGAAAGAGAAGATGTTATATGAATAGTTAAAGAAGATCGATGAAGTATTCTGGGTGGTGTCGGAGATTTACTGAAATGGAATGGTCCCTCAAGACGTCTCTCCCAAATCCATCTGAAGGAACAAACCCTCACCATTGAAACGGAGGAGTGAATCCATAAGCCCTTTAAAAAAGAAAATCAGTTCTCGTTGCCCCGAACACACCCCCTTCAGAAGACATCGTTGAAACAACAATAGAAACAACAACTGGCGAGAGAAGATGTGGTGGAGAGACACGACTCTGTTTAAAAACAACACCGTAGACATTTGCTACCTAGAGTCCATCCATATTTTAAATAAGTTAAAGTATAGATATTTGTTTATAGATTTGTGGGTTGGGGTGAGGACTTGTAATATTATATAAATAATATGGAGATAATTAAACCAGGTGTCTTGAGACATGCCATGATAATTTGATACTTTGCTGTATTGTTTAAAATATGAAATATTGTTTCTGCTGTCGCCACTCTATTTCCCCTGTTCAGATGCAGACATGGATATTTTAAAAGATTACTAACATTTAACTGTAGTGTGGGGGTATTGTATATTATAACTGACTGACATTGATTTATATTTATATGTGTTTAAATTATGGTCTATTATTATTACACATACGGATTAACAGGGGTCTGCTATTTTCTTTTAATTCTGTGCGAAAAGTTTGCACTAGTTTTCTTTAAATTATTTTTAAAAATGAACATAAAACAAGCCATTACTTTATTTCCCACCACTTTGATAAATATTTAATATATTTTCACTATATGGCCATATTGGCTCCGCCCTAGAGCCCCAATCCCAGTCACAGGGACCATAAATTTTACAATTTAGTTAGAGGACCTCGTTGACACCAGAATCAAACATTTAAAGCAATATGAGCTGTATTTTTGCCACCAATAAAAAGTGTTCTTATAAGATCACAATCGCCTTTTTTCACAAAGGGAAATTTGAATGTATAAACATTGTTTTGTGACCGTCGGAATTGTAAGTATGTCCCGAAAAAACATTTTCGGAATTTTTGTCGTCCTGTACAAAAATTGTATGTAGCTCCGCTTTATCATGACCTGGCGCATGACCTCAGAAAATCTAAAGTTCTCCGCGCACAATGGAGGGTGGTGAGAAAAAAAAAAGAGGTAGGAGGGCGATTTTAAGCGAATCGGAAAAGAAAAGACGCAGGAAAGAAGTTTTATCCAATATAAACAAAACAGATGAAGATATGGGAGCATCAGTCTCAGAACTTGAACATACTTTAGACATCAATTCGAAGGAGTGTACATCAAAGAAAATCAGTTTTAGAAGTAGTTTTGTGGACCCCTTTTCGTAAGTTAGAATTACAGTAAAATATGATTACTTTATTAAAGTTATCTAGTTACCACAACGTTTACAAAAGTCGCTTATACATGCTATTCGACAAAGAAAAGCATGTGTAAGCGACTTTTGTAAACGTTGTGGTAACTAGATAGCCAGTGATGTACTTAAATCAGTAAATGGTATATCTGCCGCTTGGAATGCGCCGATCGAAGGAGTTGATGCATTACATATAGCTTTTCTTTACGACGCTTATTCTGATGACCGATCATGTACGTATGTAAATTTAAAAATGATCGTTATCAAATTTGAACAGCAGTGTAACCCTGAAAGTTTATGGGCCTATATGTTCGTTATAATATTCCTGGAAAAGGAACAGCAAGCCTCGCTGTAAATGTTGATTGATCTCAAGCAGACGAAATCGTGAGAAGACGCTAAATTTTCTTTTTCGTGAATCAAATATTGTGTTTTGTTTATTTTTGAAAGTTAAACTTTCAAGTTTTTATATTCACAAGGTTGCATTTTGTTTGCTGACAATAAAACAGACATAACTTTACATTTTATTGGCAGTGTTTATCTTGGAAATTCCCGTTCTATAAATAGTGTTAGATCAGAACAGTTGAGAAAAGTAGATCCAGCAAAAATTATTGATGCAGGTATCAAAGAAATTTTTCGACCAATCAGAAGCGCCGATATCTCATCAAACGAATAAATATTAAATGATTAAAAAAGCAGAATAAGATTTATTTTTTTACCAGATTTATCTCAAATGCTTTTGTGGAGTTATGTAATCTGTTTTCATGAAAAAAAAGTTATTTAATTTTGTATTGTTACATCAAATTTAGTCATGTTTATTTGTATATTAAACTGATTACGGGTAAACTCATTTATAGAATCACCATTGACATGTCTGAACCTGATGTTCAAGAAGAAGATTCATCAGACGAAGACTATGAACTAAGCATCACAATCAATCTAAAGTAAATCTATAGCACACACAAGCAGTGTGTCATCTTGACAGTGATTAAGGATTCTGAAAGTATATCAATGTACAACTTCAAAACCAAAAGGAGTTTTACTTACATGCCTAACTGCAATTTATGCTTTGATTTACAAGCAGTACGTGGTGTTATAATATAAGTCAAACATACATCTGTATTAGTTTTATAATTCAGTTTAATTGGTTAATGTTAGTTAAATTTGAAAGTTCTAGTGTCAAATTTTCTCTTGATATACATGTAGATGTATCATTGGTAAAGTGTCGAATGTATTTTAGGGATGAGCTCGAGGATTGTCAGTTCAAACAAATATGAGTCCTCAGACAGTGAGGAGGAGTCTGATGAAGAATTCAATCCAGAGTGTTTGTAGGACAAGGCGTAAACCATATAACTTCAGCAAATGATGTCAATGATGCCATGCAGAATGTTTTTATGGTTTTTGAAGGCCAGCTATTATCCCTGGCAAACACTGTGGTGCCATTGACTTGTACCTCAGAGGGTTGTTTATCCAGAGTTGAGCTGTCAACAGAGTGTGTGGGTTAAGCTCTTTAAAAATACCCATTAATTTTTTTTTGATGCTGTTTTTACTGAGTGTGATCCTATTTTTTCAGAACCCATATCACTACTCTTAAAAACTGATGACATAGTACACAGTTAAACATCTTTACTTTAGCGTATGGTTTTGTTCAAAAGATAAACAAGGATAAATTTGTTATTTTTATCTTTTATATGAAGGGTATATGATAATCAAGTTTACAGTAACTTTATCCAAAATAAGGGTTGGAATTCATTGGAGTTGCCACTACAACTCTAAATTTAGAAATTTTCAAACTTGGTTGGTTGTAATAAAAAAAATTCTGGGACATCAGATTTGCAAAGATTTCAAATACCACATGTTGTGTCTGGCATTTCATTTCTGCTGGTAATAATCTGAAATCATTGTAATCACATAGTACGTACCTGTAATTAAAGGTACATTTAGTTAACATGATCTAATTAGGTTAGTGCATCAAATATTATAATACTGGTACATATGTATTGGAATTATCCTTTAGTTGGTGTGCCTGTTTGTGTGTCCCACTTTCTTGGCAGGTCGTTAGCTTTTAAAGACAAGATTTAACAAGCTTGAACTTGAAAAAAAAGGTTTTACATGGCTATAATTACTTACTATTTCTTTTTTTAATTTCAGAAATGTATGAATGGTCACAAAATTCATTCATGGTGCTCACAGTTTCTACTGAACAAACGTCTCCATGCAGGAGATCTCCGCTCAGCAGCCAGCATATTACTGTCAGGCAATAATTATCAGAAAATTGCACATTTTGCGAAATTTTTGCGACTGACATTTGTATGTGCCACTACATTTAGCAAGATACAAAAGACCTATATAATCCCAGCCGTGGATGAGTATTGGTGCAATCATCAGGAGAATATACTTGCAAACTTTCGAGGAAGGGATATTGCCATTCTTGGTAATTGTGCAACCATTCAATATGCACCCTATATATATAATGCAAATCTTTATTATACCCCCGCTCCAAAAAAAAGTGGGTATAGTGTTTTACCCTAGCTTACGTGCTGTCCAACCGTAACAAAAACTTTTGTTGCATTTTTCTCGGTAACAGTTCATTGCAGATGCTTGAAATTTTAACTCGCTCTTTGTTTAGGCATGCCATACATTGGGATCTTTTTTTTTTTGTTTCAATTGGACGTCAATTTCGTGTTAAATGTCGACGTAGCTTAATATTTTCTATATTTAATTCAGAGCAGGGGTATTACTAGTGAGCCTTGGCTCACAGATACCTTGTTTTCATCTATTTTCACCAACTACATGTATGCTAATTAAAAATTAAGTTTATGTATAACATCATGGTTGTGTTTTAATTTTTGAACAGAAGTCGGACGGATGGATAGTCATGGCCATTATATATATATATATATATATATATATATATATATATATATATATATATATATATATATATATATATATATATATATATATATATATATATATATATACAGAGAGAGAGAGAGAGAGAGAGAAAGGCCATATTGGCCGCACCCTAGGGTCTGAACCCCTGAATTCAACACTAACATAAAACATTCAAAAATACAAAATCTGACTTCCAATGGATCAAATTCGAACAAAAAAAATTCAATCTCAAGAAAGATTTTATATATTTTTATGTTATTTAATCCTTCAGAGGGAGCGTCCTTCTCCAAAGTATTGACTATGAAATTGTTGATTGTATTGAGCAAGGAATGATACAATTAAATCCAAAGGAAACATTTTATTATGTTGAACTTCGATGCAAAAGTCTAAACAGATCCAGACTATATTGTAGTGAACATTACCACTGATATCGTCTCTGTACTTGTCTTTGATGATCTTTTTAACACCATCAACAGCCACGTAAAGTGAAGTAGTGCGGTTTGGTTAGATGTAAAAATGACAACTCTCGATCTCGATGTAAATTTAACATACCGGTACTTGATTTTTCGAGGTCGGTAACTTGTTCCAGAGAAAGTGTGAGGCAAGTACTGAGGCGGTATCAGTAGTAAATTTCATGATGAATTTTATGATACTAATTGTTTTAAAAGAATTTGCGCATAAACAAGGTTAATGAGTCCAAAATTAGCGTACTTTTTCTGCGCAATAAATTCACTATTTGTTTAATGGGTGGCACTGTAGCTCCCAACTCGTCCATTTTCAGACCGGGAGCTACACATTTCAGCTAAAAAATTTACACATTTTTCTATATGTAGCAATCAATTCTCTATTTATTTGTGTATATTTGAAAATGGCATCAATATTCTGATCGATCTCAACTAGTCCATGCACAAACTTCATTTCTCGGACTGGGTTGCTTCTGAAAAAAAGATATGTGTTTAAATTTGAGTTTCATATCAAGACATATAATTGATGGCATCAAAATGTAGTTGTAAATTGAAATATCAGACAAATGTATGAATGCAGTTAAAATTAATGGTATATTATACTTATAATCACCTCGAGCACTCAAAAATCTGCTCCTTCTCTTGCCGTCATTTTCTTCCATTTTCAGACGCCTCTTATTTCCCTGGCTCACATGAGCATCATGGAATGCTTTGAATTCATCCCAAGAAAGAGCACTGGTCGGCATTTAGGCGGAGTCTATGGTGAATATTTTCTGGCGATACATGAAGGTTCTCTGAAATTCAAATTAGTATATGATGAAAGTTCATTTATTTTAGTAAATTTAATTTGAAGAAAACCTAAAATATACCTTTATTTCTTGAATGTACAAAAGAGTTTTACACGCATGCACAAACACATGTATAATTTTATTTGATTGAATTTGGAAAGGGAAAGTTAAAATTACACCTATTGCTTTAATAAAAGAATTTTCTCAAATATAGAAAATTTAGAGCTTGCCATTTTCATAGAAAAAAAAAAATTTATGTTTTGCTTTTCTTTAAAACAATTAAAATAAAAGATTTCCCTGTATACAGTTTAGGTAGAAAGCTTCGTGGACACCATAACCATGCATTCTTTTTATCTTCCACTACTTTTTCTAAGATTCTATACATTTTCTCTACATGGCCATATTAGCCCTACCCTAAGGGAATGAGTTCCTGACAAAAAGGCCATTAAATTTGTCTTAGGGATTCATGATATCATAATTCATGCATTTAGTTTAACTTAAATTTCTAATACTTTAAGCAAATGTCTGTTTACAATCAAACTTTATTTTAAGGCCTAATATTAAAAAAAAATAATAAAAGTACCCTACTATATTAAAAAACACAACATTTATATTTATTACCTCGTTTGTTTCCCTTTCGCACTCATACCAGTAACATCTCCTCAGTACTACAATTAAATAAAAACCTAATAAGTATGTTGAATGTTTTTCTTCTAGTCCAGTCCTGCTACATTCTGATGCTGAGGAACCGTCTCACTTTCAGGTTTATCTCGTCCCATACATACAGGCAGTTTATGCTTTCATAAATGTGTCATGCAGTTGCGCATGCTGTGCAGTGTTTATCAGAGATGCTAGTTACTCTATTGAAGCGGGCAAGTTGAAGTGTCGTTACATGACATTTAGGCCTCCATGGTAGGTCTTTAACACCCGGTTGCATTGAATTTTCGGACAAGCCTGAGACTGATTTTGTGTTGTCTTTAAAAAAATCTAACAGACTGTGTTGAATATTGTGAATTTAGAATAGCTGATTTATTGTTTATTACATCATTTTTAAAGGTTTTAAGTAAATAGAGCAAATATTGTGGAAAAAAAACCAAAACGTTCGAGAACTACGCACTGCTTCGACGATGCCAACTGATTTTGAAGGTTCTTGGGCAGACATGCATCGCAATTTATGAAAGTACTACATGAGTTACCCTAGTGTCGTTACAAGATGTTTTTGCTTTCACGTAGTATAGAAGAAGCTGAACATGTCGACGGACGAAAACAGATCGCAATAGGTCACTTGAGTGACCAAGGTACCTAAAAACAAAGAAATAAACACATTAAATTGTTAATATTATACTACATTATTAACTACATTTCAAATATAATTGCTTCCATACAAAGACAACTTGTATGTGACTTTTAATCCGTTATTATATTAATTAAAATAATCTGTAAACATTCAAATCATACTGTTCTTCCGCCGAAGAGATCAAAAGATCTGTAAAGTTAATATCTAAGTTAAGGGGTTTTGGCATAATTGCAATTCATTTTGGACTAAACCAATTTAGTTTTGAGATATTTGTGAAGTAATATTAAATCATATGTAAAAGTTTCTTTTATTAACCATGTTAACTACCACTCATTAAAGTTATCTTAAGTATCCTATTTTTATGTAAAGTAAGTCAGGAGTTACTATATTGCAGTGACTGTCAAGATTTTTTTATTTTTATTTAGAAATGATAAAATAATGTACATTTACTCTGTCGTTTTGTTTGTTACAATAATTGAATAACATATTAAACATCAACTTGTTATTTATTCAACAACAGGACAGGTATTTTTCTTACTTGAAGGTCATGGGAAATGCAGGTTTTTTTTCAATCATTTTATTTTGTGCCGGTCCCACTACTGTATTTCAATTAAACGATGCTGATATGTCCACGCTTATATCAGTAATATTTTAGACGAAAACGGCTCACAGAGGTTGCGGAGTAAAGTTCTTCTTGATATAATGTTCTACACCGGCCGGAGAGGAAAAAATATTAAGGAACATGAAGAGAATGGTCATTGTATAAAGAACAGATAGCCAAGGATGGAGATATTTTCTCAACATTGCACATTATGAAACAAAAAACCACAAAGGGAGTGATGTAAGTACATTGTATTTAATAATTTATTTAATAGTGACGAGTATATTGAATAAATAATACAAAATCCCTTTTACGAAAATTCAATACACCCGGCCGAACGGACACATAAGTCACTTTAAACTGTTACAAAGTAAATAGAATATACATGTTTTAGGAGTAAAAGTAAATAGAATATACATGTTTTAGGAGTAAAAGTAAATAGAATATACATGTTTAGGAGTAAAAGTAAATAGAATATACATGTTTTAGGAGTAAAAGTAAATAGAATATACATGTTTTAGGAGTAAAAGTAAATAGAATATACATGTTTTAGGAGTAAAAGTAAATAGAATATACATGTTTTAGGAGTAAGATAGCTTTGTGCAGTGTTTCTGTCTTAGATTGAATAATTCATTAATAAAAATAAGCGTTTTAGCGAATAACTATAATCCATCTTCAGCAAGAATACTCGAGTATGATTTAATGAATAAAGAAACAATGTAAATTGAGTTACTTATTGTTTTATCTTTATTTTAACTTTGTTTTAACATTTTTTTTTTAATTTACTGTTATAAATTATTTTTTAGAATTTAAAACATTTTCGATTCTATGCACAATTTTTCTAAATGTATTTTTCGACTGACTTTTAAGCGGCAATCAAATATGCTATTATTTAAACATTTTAAAAGAAGAGTATGACATTATCTAATTGTATTATGCATATAAAAATATAAACAAGAAATGAGAATAAGTTGGCATTTGAATTTTTATTTATTTACAATATATGAAGACAGAGGGGGGGGGGGGTATTCATGCCCTAGTGACTGATTCTGTTGCTGTATGGAATGACAGTGTTCCTTCAGTCGGTCATCACACACTCGGTTACTCCATAAAAACAATATCTTATCTGGATTGTCAACCATTTATATTAAACATTGCGATCGTGCATCAGAAAAGCAGAAATATGTAAGGTATTGACGAGTTATTGATCAGCAAAGCAAGAGCCAGAAAATTTAGATGTATCAATGAAATCTTGTTTATCACAAAGTCATTTTCAAAACCGGGAATTTAAATCTTAAATTAAAAATCAATTGTTATCGGAGTTCCTTGAAGATAAAAATGATTCTAATGTATTGGTCAATGTTCCAAAGGAAAGGTCAGTATTATCTCAAATCACTTGTTGCCGGGATTTTTATATAAGAATGGTACATATCTGCCTTTATCTACTAGCAGTTTGTTTATATATTCTGCTGCTATATTTTGTTAAAATGTTACAGTTATAAATATGAGTCCATATATTGTCGGTATAACAAAACAATTGATGACACTATATGAGGTCACCATTGGTGAATTGAAGCCTCTCGACCTGACCCACTCGGTGACTGGACCTTACATCAGTTGTTGGCCTCGGTCAGGCCAGGCCACCTCGATAGTAAGGTCTCCATGTTGTTCTCATTAAGAGTGATTTATTGTATAATATCCTATGGTCAAGTTAATTGAGTGAAATGAGGGTATACATGTACTAATTGTTAAAGAAAGAAAATAAGCTTAATAACCCCCTATAATATTTTATTACATTTCTGAGTGCAAGAGATATTAATCATAATATAAAAGAGAAAAATAAGAAACTTGACTATCAATCTACAAAAATATATAATGATATTTCAAACCTTCTAAAAAATTTGATATTTTTTGTTACAAATATCTTTTTATATATATATAATGATAATTGTAATGACAAATTTAATGTGTCTTTCAATATAATCAATAGAGTTAAATTAATTAACAATAAAACTCACTCGATACGGAAAATGCACAAAATAGTAAAATAGAATAGGATAAAATTAAGGGATGCTGGAGTTTTTATGTAGTCTAAGTTTTATGAATGTTTGTTTCCAGATGTTAAAGTTACTCTGCAATAAATGTTGTTGATTCTATTAATATTTGAGATCTAACTCTCTACAGCCGTGTGAACATTTTGTTAGATCTCTTTATCGTTTTATTTGTAAGAATAAACTACAGATCACGAAACACATAAAGTTAATTGCATTTATCGTTTATAATGGCCGAGGTGAGCACACGAACTCGTTCGATCAGAAATCAAAGAATAAAGGGTGAAGCATCGAACAAACCGTTTTACAAAAGCTAACCTTTTTATATCTCTATCACATACACCTCTTCATTGAAGTTTTGTTAATTCTTTCTTTGTTTATGATACTCCCTCATTGGTTTACACGTTACACAAATTAAAAGTAAAGATCCGATGTTTGTTTGTTTTACTTCCGCGTGATTCAGAAGACATGTTTCTTTTATCTCTAAGAAAAACATATGTTGGTGGGTATGCTTAAAATAATTGTTAAGACACCCAATGCTGTCCTGATAGTTCACGTTTTTATTATCAAACGAATTGATTATAGTATCTTAACGAACGAGATTGCAACTTTTGATGGTTTCGCTGTTGAAATCAATAAGAGTATTTTTGTTAAACTTTACTTAAAAATTCGTAGCTGAAAAATGAATGATGTATTTTTTAATTTAAAGAATTATTTTAATTTCTACAGATGTAATACTTTAAATCGGGCGATGCTTTCGGGAAATATGATTTTTCTTTGGGGAATAAATCTTCAAATCTCTCTCATCATCATGCAATGATGTATGGTTAAAAAATCTTTTGGGGAAAAGAGGCGGTACAAGAACATGTTTTCGACAATACTTTAACTATCTTTTTTTAAACTCTGTTTATTTAACTCGACCAGCTTGTGCGTGCACAGGTTTATGTATAGTTTCATTATCAATGGACCGATTATTATTTCTTTCATAAGGGCTTATAATGGATTGGTTTATTTGAAAAAAAAATGATAAAAGTCTTTGCCTGAAAAATAAAAGCCTAGTTTTGAAAATTTTAATGTGAAATGATGTAAAATATGAATTGTGAAATAAATAAAATGAATATACAAAACAATAAATATTTGTATAACAACCCTTTTTCCTTAATCTTTCAAATTTAAAATGATAGTTATAGAACAGAGGTATTTGCAAATTTTTCATCATTATTTTTTTTATGTGAGCCATGAAAGTGATCAGAATATGCGCTTTTTATAGTTTATATATAAAAATAGATGCAAACCAAGAACATCTTTAATATTCAAGAAAGAAGATTAAAATGAATCATTTATAACAGGAAATGGGACAAGTTGTGGTGAGCTCACAAGTTTTGACCCATTTGTGTTAATTAGAGTCAGCCATTGTTTTGAGTCTAGAAAATTTAGATTAGATAAGTAATAAACGTTAGAAATCATTTATCAAAAAAATGGATATATCAATTTTTCAAATAAATATAGAACATCAAAGTATGTATCTTAAAATGCAAGAAAACTGTGGCTGAATAAATGAACAATTTTTCGATAAAAATTTAATACATTTTACGTGTTTTGTGTGCGGAATTGTTATTGAAGGGAAAATTATGATTTAAATTAAAAACCTCAAAACCACATAAAAGTAACTGATGAGAAAGGATTTGTCAATAAATGTTCTTTTTACTTTAGGTATAAACATATATAAAAAATGCGTTATCTAATTCCTCATTTCTTACAGCGAAAAGAACATGCAAAACACATGCATTTTCCTAAAGTTTTAATTTACGAATCAGTTTCCTACGAAGCATAGTATTAAGCTGTCAAGAATATTGACAATTTAATGAAAGGTCTAATGTGTTTGCCTGTTATTTAGTAATATATGTTCAGTTGAAGTTTTAATGGAAAAAAAAGGCGGTAAATCCATAAATATCAAAAATTTACATAATGTGCAAAAACAAGAGGACCGAAATATAGTCATAACGCCCTTAACAAATCTATTTTGATATGTATTGCATTATGTAACAGATTTTCTGGACGAAATAACCACCATTGCTAAGAAAAATCTCATTCGTAGAAATTAACCTGACCGAAAACAAATAGGTTACTACGATATCCTGTTCTAGTCAATCAAAATAGTTCGTTTGAAAGAGATACATGTCTAATTAAAACTCTATTAGGGACTAAAATAAAAAGAAGATGTGAATTGAATATTTGAAACACAATTAATCTACCTATAAAATAGTAATTAGTGGCGATCGTTTACCTGTGTGTGACAGCTGCAGGTTAGGAGACGGACGTCCATTAAACGTAAGTGTTTAGAGTCAAAGCCTTAAAGGTCATATGAAACGATTTTTAACACTATGATTTTCTTTCATGAATATAAAGCTTGGTAAAAACAAATGTTAAAATACATGATGTAAGATTTTTTTACCTTTGCATTACTGAGAAATAACCTTGAAAACTGAGCACCTGAAAAAATTCTTGCCCGCTTATCGTTCTTGAGTTTGTGGATTTATGACGTCACAAAGACCCACCGATGTAAACAATGCATTAAAACTAGTGTAATTTTACAGTAGTTTATCGATTAAATTTTAGTAATTTTTGCATATATGAACGTGTCTTTCTTTTCAAATGAGATCATTTGATTTCGTAGTAGCCTACAGATGACTTAGTTTTAATTGGTCGTTAATGAATAAATCTAATATCAGCTTCTCACAAAAGTAAAATCATGATGAAGATCCCGTTCTGGAGTGGAAATTTAACGAAAGAAATGCTCAAACATTTACAGCTGATTAATGAATTATCCTTATCCTTTTGAAATAGAAACATCATTTTCTTCTTCGGTACGTATAATGATTGAGCTACATTTAAAGGGAATTAAAGCATTTAAATTGATTTGATTTATTTTGTCACATAAAAAAGTATATTATAAGGCAGGCCAATGAAAATGTTTGAGGCATTGTGTACATAGTTTGTATTTAAGAGCTGCTATAAAATGCCGCAAAATTATTCTTAAATTTTATTTCGAAATAATATAAATTTCTGACTTATTGATATATATACATGTAGCAATATCTTTAGAAAATACTTTGTGTACACGTGTATTAACGTTTTATTAAATTAGATCGCGGAAATATGGCATTTAAGGATTTAGAAATGTATCGGTAAAATAAATCGGTTGTTTGATAAAAATAGTTGTGAACGAATGTGAAGATAATCAACAGATTTTATTAAGAGCAAGCATCAATAATGATAAAAAAAAAAACGAAAGAAAACATTGCGGAAGAAAGTGAGATAAAAGGGATCTGTGAGTAAACACCGCACATACACGTTCAAGTACACGTTTCAAAAACAAAACATTTGAAGAAATTTCTCTTAGACTAAAAATAATTAAATGGTAACATATTTGTGAATTTGAAAGTGAAACAAACAATATAATCGTGAAGCGAATGAGGCACAATGAGGCCTACAAGTTGTTTAGAAAAAAAATCTTAATGAATTGCATGAACGTGCAAATGGGAAAAAACGATCAGACTTATTTTTGAATTTGTCAATTTCATTAAAAAGATCAAAATAAAACATATGAATATGCTTTTATTAAATTTATATTACACTTGCATGTGGATCTATGAAGAACATCATTTATTCTCCCTGCAGTCTCGAAACTGAATATCATTATGTACACGCTATTACATGTAAATAAAAACGCACACGATTTCATTTCTTGAGAGAAAAAATACTGACGTGGTTGATTATTGTATAATTATACAATTTTTTATATAAACTAGCATTTTTTTTCTTTTAAAATGCTGCAAAACGACATGGATATTTGTATTCACAACATAGCTTTATAAGGCGATTGGGTCTTACTGACGTCATAGCAAGGGAGGTAAGCCGCGTGAGTCAATGTTCCTTTTCCCGATTGAGTAATTTTGATCGACTGTGGCGCTCACATTTTGCATAAAATATCCAAAAAACAATGTCAGTCTTATTAAATAGGCACTTATGAACTCATTCCCGTATATAACTCAATATGGTCAGGATATCGTTTCATATGACCTTTAAGAGTTGCATTCACTAGTCGCAGTAATATTTATTCTCAAAAAATTATACATTACAGCGTTTTGAAATAAATAATGAAAGCAGAAAATGTTATAATATAAAATGAATGTATCTTTAAAGTCTGTTTGTTTTATAAACCTTAGGTTGAACATGAAGGACATACATCTGTTTGTTTTTGGAACAATTTTACAAGTAAGTCATATTTTATGGTGGAATGCTTTACCAAAGTTTTATTTATATGGATTGTTATCCATTATTTCGGAAGCATGATACCATTTTTCGCTTAAGTAAATGAATATCAATGGCTTCTAGACGCTTTATTTATTTATTTATTTTTTTTGGGGGGGGGGTACAACTTTTTATGAAAATTTCAAAAATAATCTTCTGTTTATATTATTCAAACGTATGAATAAAACTATAGAACAATCGGTGTTTAATTGTGTGTTTTTGTTTCGTTTGAACTTTTACCTAACAGAATATAATTTATGTATATAGATATATAAATTATCTGTGTAATAAAAAGACGTATACAAGTATTTATAAATAACGACATCGGTTCTACTTCTCCGTATGTCAGTAAATAGAAATAACCACATCGATTCTACTTCTAAATGTTGTTTTTTTTTTAAGATTATTCCAGCTAACAGTTCCCCATGGATCAACAGAAATGGGCTTAATTCAAACCAAGGTAACTGTACTGAAAATAATTACATAACTCACAACTCTTCAATATAAACCGAATCTTGTCAATGTAGTTTTCTCTAATTGTTGATCTTCTACACAGGTATGCCAAATATGTACACAGGACATGGATTGTTCGCTCCTAACAGTAACGTTTATCCTGGGAGTTACAACAGTCCCAGACGTACTGGATACCAGCAGCAAGCAAAGGCTTACGGCAGCAATACGAACCAAAACAAGCCCTATCAAACCCCCGGCATTTCACATCCAAACTCCTATCAGAAGCAACAATCTGGGCATTATCAGAATGCGGCGAACTTGAATTATCAATCGAATACTCAAAATGGATACACTTTGCCGGTACAGAACTCAAACGGAAATTACGGAAACGTTTACTCACAGAATAAACCGCCGATTAAAAGATTCGGAAAGCCCCAAAAGAAGAAATTCTATTGGCCATTCTTCCCGTACAGCGCTAGTGATTACGGTAATCCTCTCTATAAAAAGGGAAATGAGCACAAGAAGGATACTTATGACAAAGGGTACTCCGATGTACCATATGAGGGCCCAATGTACAACAGTGCAAAGAAAGTTCAATCGTATAGTAGGCATTTGTGAGGTGTCATATTGATACAAACTCATAAATTAATTGTATGCAATGGTTTAGGAATCATAAATTGGTTCTTTTAATTCGTTACGGAGATCGTAGGGGAACTTTTCGCCAATAATACATAGACTTCACTTCAAAATCGCTTGGGGAATACGGTACCTTCTTTTTTTTTTCTCTGTTTTTAATAACAATAAAAAAAAATAACAATTATAAAGACGGACCCATACTTTTCCTTTTATGAAAGTTTTAACTTTCATATTGTCTCATAGAACCTGTAGTATATTTGACTCTTTAATCAATTTTCAAACTCAGATTTTTCGATCATCATATACATGTACTAAAAGTCTTGAAATTCTTCGTCATTTATCTACCTCGCTTAAACTTCTTGTGATTTTTTATTGAACGCATGATAAAATATAGAATATGTAAACATGTTCATTGTTTAATAAACTTGTTAGATATATCTTTTTTCTTTCGTTTTTTGTGATTGGCTTCGGCTGATCACAGCTGTGTCCATATGAGGCATCCGACAAACTTCACTATCTTCGCAAGCATTACGCTTTGCTCTACTTTCTTAACTAATCTTTAATTAATAGTTTTATAACTAAGGAACGATATTTTGATGTATTTTACTTAAGATTTTGCCATTTATACAGTTACACAATGATGTAAATCATGTTTTGTTTTTCTTTATAAACGTAAGAATTTCGTTTGGAAGTATACTTGTACTAAACGTTAAATTAATTCGTTCCTTTCAATTTCGGAAAGCAACAAACAACGCGATTCATCCTATTAAACGCGTGTCATATTTTAGGCCAACGTTACATAAAAACATTTCATTTTGACAACTTAAATTACATTCCATCTTAAATTTAGGTGATCCCTTAACCGGAAATAAAAGAACGTTAACTTATGTTTGTATTTTCAAATTATTGTCTTAATTTTTTCTCTATAATACACGACTCTCTAAAAGATTTTATTCATAAATTTGAAAAAAAAATGAACAAAAGATGTTTTTTTAATTTTCTTAAATAATTTTTATTAAAAAATGTCTGGTCATGATTTATTAGATATCAATACCATTCATTTATTTACTCTTCAGTGGGTTACTTGCAACCAAAACAGGTTTTTAACTTTCTTATAAATAATACTTAAAATTCGTATAAAATAAATACAGGCATATATCCTTATTTGAACAATGGACCACCTCAATCATTTTTGGACCTTTCGTGTGTGCCTGATATTGTCCGGAACAATGAGTCCGGTTCCGGTACCCCTTCTCTCTATGTGTAAGTAGAATAATGAGTTTGAAAGACGGATAACTTACTGTTATATTAATAATATAAAAACAAAATAGCAATGTACAAACCAAACCACTTTATAATTGATAATTTATTCATTTAAAAACATTCTCATCTTCAAATTCGGAAACCATTGAAAACCGTTGAGGAGTTTGTGGGACCTCAATGATTCTAACGGTAATTTTTTAAGTCATGTACGTTTACAAACAAATCCTTCTACATGTAACACACATCGGTTTTTTAAATTGTCGAGTTCATGAAAAATTTAACTCAAAATTCCCTCAGTATGAGCCACAAAATGACAGGCTCCAAACAAAATGGAAAACTCTCTGCAAATTTGTTGATATTGCAACGTATCGCATTGCGTTCACGCTCGTATTTGAGGTTTTTGTCATATTTACGCAGAAATATCAGTAATATTTGCAGTTCTAAAATTGATTTTCATGTTGCTTTTAAGAGATGCCTTACATTATATCTGGAAAGGAGTTTGGATGTAGCAATCAATATCAATGTAAAAAAGATAAAGAAAGAAGAAATTGTGAGATGCTTCCCGGAAATGATTGGGGTAAATAAATTATTGATTGGCAGCATGCACGGATCTAGAGGGGCCCCCTCCCTTGAAAGTTAAGTTCATTAAATTCGCATATGAATATTTACAATCATTTTACTCTCTCTCTCTCTCTCTCTCTCTCTCTCTCTCTCTCTCTCTCTCTCTCTCTCTATATATATATATATATATCTCATGCCGGATTTTTTTTTATTTATGATGTATACCTCGAGGTTTGTAGACTATAAACACACTCTCTGTTTATGACAAACGCCCATCAACGTTTACATTTGAAAGTGGTAATGCAGACAGATTCAACTCAGAGTCTGTAAATTAATAAATACAGTATTCAGAATGATATATAATTTTCTCTTTCTCTTCATATTAAACTTAACAAGCCATGTTGTATATATTTCTATTTGGTTGCGATATGTTTGTTTTAGTCCTGGCAAATAATGTAATCTCTCTCTCTCTCTCTCTCTCTCTCTCTCTCTCTCTCTCTCATGATGGAGTATCAATGCATCAGAACAGGAGATAACATGATATAACCCAATCAATAAAGACACAGTCAAAGACCTTACACAATAGCCAGCACAATAAATGTTTACTTGATGGAATCCCTGCAAGACTACGGCCAAGAATACAAGAATACAGAAATAGTGTTAGTTCAAGTCTGTTTGGGGGAATTACAAGAGTATCTGGCTCATACAAACCCCAAACTGTGATGGATTCCTAATGATCTTCAGTATTTAGATTAACCCTTGTTATGCAATAGGAGTTTAATGAGTGAATATGTATCAAGGAAAAACTTTTGGCTTACTTGCATTCCTGATTTTGCAGGTAAGTTGCAGTGTGTGTGTGCCAACATGTAAACAATAATCCTATTTTAAGAAATATAGGCATCTAATTGGGATCTTTGAAGGATGCCCAACAGAAATCACATTGTCTGTCTGTCCGTCAGGTTTAGGAATAATTTATTAATATGAGGAATACTTTTTAACTTTTTAGGATTGTTCATAGAATTTTTACAACCACAGATTATTTCATTTCATATATTAGGGACAAACTATTGTAGGTGTAAACTGTCTTCCTGGAAAATTCCGATTAAAACAAGCTTAAAACTTACAAGCCTGACTATGTTATAAATGTACCATTGGTAGGCTGCGCAAGTTAATTGTTTCATTTATGTGTAACACACTGATCCGTAATTCGGTATTGGACGCTCTTTTTCCAAGATTTAGTCAGCTTTGGACTGGATAGTTTCATTTTCTAAAAGACAAATTGCTTACATTTTTTCATGGATATTTATCAACATGTCAAGGATGCTCTCAGTCGCTGAAGGCTCAACCTGCCTTCGCGATTTAAGTATTTTTTGGCAATGTCCTAAAACTTAATATACTTAATATCATAATTTATAAACAAATATGACATTCTTTTCTTTAAATGCATCTATGTCTAAAAGAATAACTATTCACAAAAGTTGTGAAGCATAATTTATCATATTTTACTGCATCTCTTTCTATTTAATTCAGAATTGTTTTGGATCAGTTGAAAATATCTTTACATGTTAAAGCCTTCAACGTTTTGAATACTTGATGTATCTACCGTACCGTACTGAACCAATATTACTCAATTAATTTACTATGTACCTCCTAAAAGTTTTATATGGATGTACTTGACCACCCTAAAGATATATTTGTGAAGATGGTCGACTGGTTACTTTGTCCATATTTCATATCCATTAACGATGATAGGCATGTATACACAATATTCATTTAAATGCATTTTATTATCAACATTACCAACTGTCAAATATTGTTGCCCGCGTTTTTAATTTAAAAATTCAAATATCAATTACTAGCCCAAGAGTAAATAAAATTATTCTTTCAAAAGTCAATTATCAAAATATTTTTTTAAAAAAATTAACTTTCAAATACTTTGCGTGCATTTCGTATCAAATTAAAACATCAAAAATTACATCAATTACTTTCACACGAGTATTTAATTAAGTCATATCTTTAAAGTCAATTTTCTTCCTGCCGACTTATGATAAAGACGTCTTTATTTAAACTTCAAATTAAGTGTGCAACAAATATTACATCGAAATGATTTAAACGCAGATTCCTTGCTTGTTGCACTTTTGCGATTTATCACAGCACGTGTATGAAGCTTTGTGTTTGTATGCACAGCAGTCCTCCCCCGGGGGACACGGTCGCGAGGAACAAGTCATCGGTTTCGGCGGTGGAATACGTGGGTCATAGTTACAGAAAACCCCTGAACATTTGGTGCCAGGTAAAATACTAGCAACAAACAGATCTAAAACTGACGTCTGCTGCATCGGCGCACCATAGTCAAACGGACCGTTCCAGTTCGACGAAAACACGGGTCCCGTCACCTTAAAAGACGGAGGACCATCTTTGAACACAATGTAACATTTTGAAATTGGAACCTCGTTGCACATATTTTGTTTAAGATTTGCCTGAATTTGGAATTCCATCCAATTCTGGTATTTCTTACGTAAGGTTGCGTTATTCACAGTATCCATGAAATATCGCAGGTTTCTGACGAATATTCCTTTGAACATCTTCGCATCGTCATCGCAATCCGGGTCGCAGTTCTTCTCCGTAAAGACCCCAGTCGTATTGCTGTTGTAGTCAATGACGGCAGAGGCTAAGTTCTCAGCGAGACCGAGATAGGACTCGTTCTTCGTTAATCGATACATTTCAGAGAGCGCACCTATTAACACTCCAGTCTCATATGTAAAACCAACAGTATTTGCGGGCTTGCATGTGTCTAGATCTATTCCATCACTCATTAGATAGGTAGAACTGTTTATGAAGTTGTTTGCAAAAAGGAAATTTTCTATCATTTCGGATTTGTTTCGGTACTCAGTGTTGTTTGTCAAACGGTAAAGTTTTGCAGCTACATGGAACATTTGCACGTTGGTGATTGCCACTTTGGCATTGACATTGTTATCAAACCACATCCCGCCTTCACATTTATTAGATGAATCCCAACCCGTCTTCCAGCACCAGTCGAAGATGTCTTGGGCTGTCTGTAGAAAATCTTGGAAGCCGAACAGCTCGTATATCCTCGCGTAGCTAAGACCGTACCATCCCATGTCATCAAAGGAAGGGTAGGGACCGTAGGCCTCCATCAGCGAGTATAGATCTCTGTGTGACCCTTTCACTACACTCATATATCTCTGGTGCTTTGCAAATTCTATGAAGTTTGCCATGGTCTCAAGAACAGCTCCATTTTGCCAAAACCCATCATATCCATTCCATACCTGAAGAGCATGTTTAATATCACTAACTTATACGAACTCCATTTATACACTTCTTTGAGCATAATCTACTTAATTGGAAAAAATAACAATAACCATTTACTTGTATTTAATTGAAAATTATAAGAATAAGTACGATTATATTTCCATCTTGCTTACGTATACCTGATAACTGTATAGTCCGGCTAGCGGAGAGGGGAACCAGTTACACTGGTGGGCAAACTGGGCGATACAGGCCAGGTAGGCTCCGTGGTCGCCCCCAAACATCGCCACGGAACACGTGGTGTTCTCGTCGCCGACCACGGGACCGATGAAGCAAATAACGACAACGGCGAGGAAAACGACGGGATTCAGCGACGCCATTGTACACAGCTGTTACAATTATAATTGAATAATACCCTATGTATATCAATTCAGGTGTCAGGTTATCATATTGTTACTGATAATTGAAATGATATCTTTACCTCGTCCCCGATATAATTCAGTGTGCAGGTATTTGTCTAAAGAGTGAAGGTCGTACACAGGTCAAATTGAAGAATATGGTACATGTATATCTGTACCAAACATTGCACATGTAGCTCTTTACAGTGTACTAGTGATTTGCAGTATAAATACATTTGTTGCAAATCTGAATAATCGATTGTTTCTTCAAACATTAGGAATACTTTATATCATTGTGTGATTTATGTAGAAAGGAAAACATTTTCTTTAAAAAACACAAATGAAATCATGTTATTCTGTTATTAGTTTTTTTTTCTCATAATTTGAATGTTTCAATTCATGAGATAATTATTTCATATTCAGTTAACAAATACAGGTCAACGATAAATATACGAGAATCATAATCAGTTAATATTTACGATTGCCTGCGGTGTACAATGTTGTTCAGAAAACATTGGTAGCAGTTTAAATACATGTAAGAAAACGCCTTTTTTCTCTAAAAACCTACATAACATGAGTATGACGAAAATCCTGTAGCTCATGAGCAAATGAACAGTGTTGCAGAAATGCATTTTAGTGGGATTTTTTTTAATTTAGATTAAACCGAATCTGGTACTGTCTATTAGCAGACTTTCGGATCAATAACAGTTTGTATGAAATAAAACACGTGTCGTATACACTTTTCTGGAAATATTTTTGCATTGCCGTTAGGGTCATGATTTTTTTATCTACAGTTTAGAGTTTTGCATGCGATATTGATACCCGACTCGTTTGCTAAAATGAATTGATAAGCAGGCTTTGGTCGACCGTTATTTAACATTCAAACGAGTAAAGATTGAAGATGTTAATAATTTTCGCCCAATCTTTTTATCGACATAGCACCTTCCATTACAATACATGGAACTCATCATCTGATTTTTGGAAAATTACTAGTTTTACACAAAAATGCCCAGCATCTCAAAATTTCTTCAAATTAATGAGTTTATAGAGTCAAACCAGCAACCATAACTTAATCATTATCAAGATACGATGAAACAGTGTATGCCTAGAAATGAAATATTCTAACAATATACAATCTTTCATGCAAGAGTAATTATAGAAACCTTACAACCTTACAACTAGTTCCACTACTTATATAGTAAGTATATTCTTTAGGGACAGGAATGATAAGTAAAACTCGCGCGCGTGTGCACTAAAGTGACCCCATAGGGATCGAGCGTCTCGCCCTGACAAACACCGGCTGGGACGACCAGCTTAATAACAAAATGCAAATACGACGAACAATGTGATGAAGGTAACAGGAATCAATAGAATCAAGATATTATTTTCTACGATAAAGAATCGACGAAAACTGTGGTATCTCTCAATAAAGGATTTTTTATAAGAAGTAAATTACCCTGATTAGATATCACATTTCCGTAAAACAGGACAGATTAGTTGCTTCACCAAATTACTGTCAAAATTAAGCATACACATGTATTGCATAATACATGATTGTAGATCTGATCTTGATACTTGTGATGATATGATGCCATAATCAACGATTTATCATCTAACCGAAGGTAAAAAGTTTGTTTTTAAATACTTTGTATTTCTTTTATGTCAGTTAAAATCAAAGTCGATTGCTTGATACGTTTGTTCTTGCAATTTGTAATAGAAAATTCTTAATTAATAATTAATAATTAATAAATTAAGAATTAATAAACGGTCGGGGGGGAGGAAGTAGTCCCTGAGAGCTACAAATAAAAGAACACTGTATACTTTAAAAGTTTTTTAAGCCAAATTCTTTAGATTTTTACACGATTAATCGCCATAAGTTAGATGAAGTCCCAATATGGTGGTTTTGGTATAGTTGAGTTACCTTTTAGCCGCTGTACTTGTAATTAATCTCCTCTGGAGCCCCTGTCACCAGTCACGGGGGTCAGTTTACATAATCAGGCTTAGAGACCTTCTAAGATGAAGAGACTTTATCTTGACAAAGGGTTAACATAGAGTCTAGATGTCGAAACTAAAGTAAATATTGCCGCACCTCCAAAAAGGTTTTTGGCCATTATCAGTATAACCTTAATCGACCCTGCCCTGGTGATGAGGCTCAGGCACTCTGTTAGTGCCACCGGTGGCTTGATCCAGGACTTAAATCGCAAAATAAATATTTCTATAGCACACTATAAAGTCGTTAACGATTAAGTCATTCAATTTCAAGGCGATTGTAGTAGCGCAGATCTATGGAAGTTGTTTTTAAAATATAGTGTGTATTCCATCTAATCTCTATACGATTAACATAATTATTTCTTGGTTTTGCTGAATTCTCTTATACCCTATAATCAGCAGTGAGAAGGAATTAAAGAATCTCATTCAGGTCTAAATTGGAGTAAACAAACGTGAAGATAGCTAATAATTCTTCTTAAATCCCTAATGATACCACCGGATTCAAGGTGAGATATAGGAACTGGTTGTTCTTTGGTGAGTTATGCAAGACCTTCACAGCTATCCCGAGAACGAAACACAATTAAATCACATAATTACACCAGGCACGGAGAGACGGACGCAGGGTAATAGCGGATTCCTCCCCAACAGGGAGAATCTTGTACTCTCGCTGTACGGAATAACTTTCGCTTTGTAACCCTATCAGAATTCAGCTAGATTATCGTTAAACGATGTCATTCTGCCAGTTTCAAAGGCTGCTGGGCTGAGCAAAGAGCATTTTGTGACTCGTAGAGTGAAGTTATAATTGTGTTTACACACACTCGAGCCGGCAATTATTGTATGGACAGAGTCTCCAGCGCTACATTTTTTCCGTGCTGGTTTCTTTGTGCCGTGTTTCAACCGATCTCCCTTTTTCAGTTATTAATGTTTATTTTTAACTTTCACTTATCGCCGCAACGGACACTTCTTCGTCTGTCTGGAGAGTGGAACTTTAAACTTTTAAACACCTGCGAAGTGCGCGGCGGGTCCGATTGTTAATTGGGGAGCTTGATGTTCAATGAGGACGGTGGGTGAGAGCGATATGGTGTTACAATAATGTGGATGGTACTATGTCTCACGTTACTGGTAAGTATTAGTAAGCTTTACAGTCATCTTATTAAAGGTCAGGGGACCTGTTCGTCCGATTTAAATAAAGTACGTAATACGTATATTTTATTGAAGTGATTGCAATCTTTAGGTTAATGAATGGTTCAAAAGGTAGGTAATTTTAGCGCTTAAATTATTTTTATTGTGGGGTTTGTTTTTCTTTATTCAACTCAGAAGTGCATGTTGTATGAGTATTTCTTATAATCTAATACATATAAACCAAGACGTTTTCGCCATACAAATTATTTTGGAATGGCATTTTTATTGTTGTTTTATTTCATCATCAGTTATGCAAAGAGGACGAGTAATTGTTTGATTAAAGGGCGAAAAAAATCCTACTCTATTACCTCCGAAAATGTAGACCTTGAAATACAGGAAGCGAAAGGACGGTTTTTGCAGCAGGTGCCCTGGTACTGGAATTAGGATCGGTGCATCAATGATCCAACCCTCACTTCAATCTAGATCAAATATTTCACCAATCGACCCCATTTCATCCACTGAAAATCAAGTTCCTTTTTTTCTTCCTCACTCTATTTACCCGATCGTGTATTGAATCGAGAAGGAAATCTTGGGAATAGTTTAGTTTAGGTTAAGAAATATTTTATTCATGTGAACAGGAACATGGAACGTGCATTGAGCTGGCGAAAAGGGTCTATCGCGTTTTCTGTCGGAAGCTGTCTTGTACGAATGTGCTCACCCACCCCCCACCCCCCTTTCCCGGACTGACTATAGACTCTCGGTGCTGATCCGTTATACGATCTCCAGGGTCAGCCCTTTCCCCGTTATAAGACATGATGAGGTTTCCAGGCCCTGTCTTCCTGTGCCTTCACTGTGTATGTGTCTCGTTGCTAATGTTCTTTATCATGTTTGATGATAAACATGCAGTAAAAACTCAAAATGCTTGTCCCACATAAAATTGAATTTTGAGAGATAATTAATTGGGCATTTTTTATTATTGTCCTTAATCAACTCTTTCACGCGTGGTAACACATTTTTTTAAAGAAATAAATTGTATTATTGTGGACTTATTGGGATATATTTTAATATATTTTTGATTTATCTGCATTGGGCGTATGAAAGAAACAATCTCTTCAACTTTATAACCTGATTATTAATGTACTTACATTTATGTCAAGACCGTTTTCAATAGTCAATTTCCGAAATCACTGAAAAATACTTATCACATAGAATATTGAACATGTTATTTGAGAAAGAGAGATGTGTTGTTTGTGTAGTACATTGAGATCATTACCGCGCAATACTGCGCCGAACTATCATTAAGTACATATAAGTAACGTGAATTCTCTGCTGTGTATATCAGATTTTATTTTGTTTTAAAAATCAATCAAATGCACATTTTCTCCCACTGAATGATATGATTATATCATGAAATACAATTGAAGATGCCATTTGCGCAACAAAGAAGAAAAATGAAAAAACCCTGTAAAAAGTTAACAAGACGAATAAGTTACATCTGAAAACGAGCACGTGCTGTCACGGTTATTCGAAAGATAGAAATGTAGACCACATTTATTTGAATATCTGAATCATTAGTAATTAAATTGGCGGACATTTAATTTGTTCAGTCTCCATGTCGAGTTACTTGATTAATAAACCTGTGCCATTTGTTGAAAACATTTAAAGAAGCACTTCATCAACATCAAATTATACAAACCATCATCGGAAAGCTCTAATCTAATTAAATTAAGCGCCAAAGTAACCTCCCTTCCCTGTTACAGTGTAAACTGGCACTATAGCGGTTTCTTAATCGGTCAATCCGATCGGATTAAAACGTGTGAAAATACCAGCATATCTGTGGTACTTGAAGTGTTTTGAAGGATGTTACTGAGAACTACTTGAAGATCCTTGAATATCCCTGATATTTTGTTTATGATACATAACAGTGTACAAATAAAATTCAGATGCTATTTGAGATCCTTGATGTAAATGTCCCCATTATTCAAAAAACAAAAATCAAATTAAATTTTCTATATACATGTATTGCATAATTTTTTTTTTAAAAATCTAAAATTAATGATGTTTCGTTTTGCATTTTTCTTCTGACTTCTTAAGTCCGTAGTTAGTTTCAAGATTAAATAAAAACACCACGCAATATTTAAACTTTAATTAAACATATATCATTTATTATTTAATAAAAGCTAGTTATTCTCCATGCAAGTAGTAGTTTGGGTATTTAACAACTAGTACTAGTATCAATTTAAGACGTTTAAGAGAAAATTTCAAACCACAGAGGCCCAAGACGTCTCTTTGATGCACTCTATCAATCGGGTCACTAAAACATAGATTATTAACCAAGCCATTAAAAATCGAGACTTTAATCTGTTAGATAAGCGTGCAGAGATCGGCGTAGTTCCTGTTATATAAACACATGCGTTACAAGCACAGAGCATGCTGCACTTGATACGTTTTAATGCTCGTTATCCCAGACATCGAACACTCCTTCAAATGACAACAAAGACGGAAAACTGCTCACGTTATATATCAATAGCTCTTTTATCATTTTTACCTCTTTCGTTATCAAAATGTTATAGATCTGTTATGTATCTGGTTCAGTTCCTCAAAATATGATGGAGGATTGCATAAAAGAAATTGAGAAATCAATGATAATGCTATCTCTGTATTTTGGCAATAAATTTGTACAAGTTTAGACATTTTGACATGTTTATTAGTGTAATAATGAATGGGGACGTTTATTTTTATGGGTGGTATTATGCTCTTAAAAAGATATTTAGATTTATTACCACTGAAGTTTTGTAGGTCAATTGGTGTAAGTTGAGGAAGATCAATAAAATATTAATATAACTACGGTCATGTCTTATAGGTTTGCCCATTTGAAACCACGGCCAATTGGTCCGGATGGAGTGAATGGAGTATGTGCAGTAAGTCATGTGACGGTGGATTATCCAATCAAAAGCGGCGATGTAACGGCAATATTAACTGTGCCGGACCGGACGTTAGATATCGACATTGCAATACAAGAGTTAGTATCAAATTCAAGACCCAAATCCTAAATATCATGTCATAAATAATCAAACTATCAAGTACTATACATTCAGATACAATTTCTTATTTGCAGCCATGTAGCGGTTATCTCTTGAACGATAACGCCCGAATCTGCAATGTCCATAACAGCGTAGGCAGCACTAGTGCTGTTCGGGAGTGGAGTCCGATATCAGAGCAAACATACCCGTGTTTCGTGCTTTGTCATGATCTGTCTGGAAACACTCCGAATGAAATCAAAACAGACAAAGAAGATGGCACCAAGTGTAGTTCTGCTGAAAATTTCTACTGTATACAGGGAGAATGCAAGGTTTGGTATACAAAATAATCAAGACAGTTAATCCAATTTGTTTATTATTATTATAAATTGCAAAAATAAAATATCTACAACGCGTGAAACAAAAGAGTTTTTTTTATTCAAAATGCATTCATTAACATTTTTGACAGCGACTTGGCTGTGACGGGGAGGTGTGGTCTAACAAGGTGATTGACGGGTGTGGAGTCTGTGGAGGGGATGGCTCAAAGTGCTCGACCAATGCAACGAGGCCGCAGTTCTACTGGCAGCTGGACTGGTCGCCATGCTCAGTCACTTGTGGCGTTAGTTTATTTTATATAATTCAGTGGGTGCATTCATTCAATATGACGCATGATCATTATAATATGTAAACCTCCTTTTACTGAACGGGTAGGAAGGGGGTCATAATTTGACTTTCTGTGCGAGTCGAGTAAATACACCCCTGCGAATGTTATTGTCATTCAAATTTTAGACCACGTGGTTTTATTTGACCCTTTCGGTTTCGTAGTAAAAATCGTACCTCGTGTATAAAGTCTATTTCACAGTATCTAGGTTCTTATAGTCAAATATAAAATCTAGAGGTTTATTGATTTTAAACTTTATCTTCATTAATTGGTGAATAAAATGTGTTCTAGAAATAAATGTAACTATACAAAAATTAGTTTTTGTCTGCTGTTGCAACAACTAACATGCTTAAAAGAGATCCCTCCTGAGGATTAATTTTCGATCCGCGCCTGACCTAGTAATAACATCAATAGTGAAACAGACTATACCATTTTATGCAGAATTTTCCTTGAAAATGGCTCGATATACTAAGTTTTAATGCAAAACAGACACCCATTATTTTTTTTTAAAACATGGTATTGCACACCAAAAGCATCAACCATGGCTATGATTTTATTAAGCAACCCAATGTTTATATTTTCAACCACTCTACACGTGTTTGAACACGAACGATAACTCTGTTCTGAATATTATCGTTTAATATAAATAACTGCTAGATGGTAAAATAAGACATACATCTTGAAAGCTTTTCCCGTTTTAACATAAATCAAAGTAGGATATGATATGAAAAACGACCAGTACTTACGTATTTTGAGAATATTATCCGAACACTCATACTTCCGCTCGAAATTTCACAGGAACTGAACAAATATCGGTGAAGTCTCGTGAACTTTCATTCGAGCACCTCTGGATTTATTATTTACTTAGCAACGATAAAGAAAACATTCCGAACACATTCGCAGGGGTGAAATATTTTGATATAAAAGTGCATAAAAAATAAATACACGTACGGGATTTGAACTTAATTCCTGTACCTAATAAAGCTGAAATCACATCTACGCCAAATATATCCGTATAGGGAATAAGATGTTATTTTCTTTACATGTACCCAATATCTGGCTTTGAAATTGTAAAAAGCATTGCAAATTTTGACATTGGTTGGCTTTGCAGATATGATTTATTATCAATAGGTCAAGGGCATTTTCATTCTTTTTTTGAAAAGTAAAACTTAGTCGAGTGTTCTTTTTTAATAGACATTGTCAGAAAATGATTTTAACTTCAATTCTTTCTACACTCTGTGCACTGTTTGTATAGACAGGTCACCAGGAATCCATCATACACTGCATGAATAGCCGAACCAAGAGGAGGACAATGGACTATTTCTGTGACCGCGAGATCAGACCCAGCGACCTGACCCGGGAGTGCTCCCCCTCCGACTGCCCTCCCCGGTGAGATCTCCCGCCACCAGAGCACCACTCAAATACTACAATGAAGCGTTTTGTGTATTTAGCGTTAGAGAGCTAACAATTACAAATGGTTGTGTTTGCTTTGTTTAATTACACAAGTAAAAGATTAATGTATGTTCTTTTTGAAGGTGAAATCCATCTAATAAATTAATGTATACATTCAGAACCAAGCGAACTTTACCTGAGAACGGTTGTCTGGTACTATAGGTGCCAGTCAGCAAACTTTACGTGTGGTAAATACGGATATTCATTTAACACATGTAAGGCAGTTAAGAAAAGTTAACAAAGCTTTAAATGTTCACGTATATCAGGTGGGAAATTTCCTCCTACGGACGATGTTCCGTGGAATGTGGCGGTGGAATACAGCGCCGGAACATCCGGTGTGTGGTAGGGACCGGAAGGGCGAACCTTATAACAGTGGGATCCTATCAATGTCCTGATCCTATCCCAATCACCGAAAAGGCTTGCAATCTGAACTTTTGTCCTGCCAGTTGGCAGACTGGTAAATGGAGCCAGGTTTGAACCCATTTGTCACACGATCGTATGATATGATAACGTACAATAAATACCTTTTACATAAACAAATTTATTATATAAGAATATATTTGTTTATTCTGATTAACTTGTTAATACTCTGTGTATGATTTCAGTGTTCAGTAAGCTGTGGAATAGGCACCCAAACCCGCAGTCTGACTTGCGTTAAATTTCCAACTCACGGAATAGAAATCAACGTATCGCATTCGGAATGTTTTGGAGCACGACCCGAGACAACTCGTGCCTGCTCATTGGAAGCTTGTTTCAAGGAGTTTTTTTCAGTGCCTTCCATTGTTGTTGATAATTCTACTTTTTTGCAAACTCAGCGCATGAAAAAGGTGTATCTTAATGTCGGCGGCAAAGCCATTTTATTGCCAAAGCAACCGGTGAAAATAAGATGTGTAGTTAAGAATATGGATAGCAGACTGATATTCTGGACTAAGGACGACCGTCTTATTTCTGTGTCGCCGTACAAGAGAGTCCATGTTACTCCAAAAGGAGTCCTTAAAATTAAACGAACAGATCCTAATATTGACAAAGGCACGTTTACTTGTATGGCCGGCATTGAAAAAGCCAGCACTTACATAACTTTTCAAACCAAGAAAAAAGCCGTGAAGGTCGCGAAAAGTATGATGAAGCATGTGTTAAAAGAAGTTCCCAGTTTAGATAAACCACAATCGGATAAAATTCCGGGATCGCATGATCATCTGCGGCCACTAGGGGGCAACAGTTCCACACTGGCGGAGTATATGGTCAGTGATTGGTCAGCGTGTTCTAGGAGCTGTGGCGCTGGCGTACAGACACGGGAAGTGACGTGCGGAGTATTCTCTGACAAGTTCATCAAAGTTGTTTCTGTAAAACAGTGTGAACGTCAAACGAAACCGGTCAACTTAAAAAAATGTTTACTACAGGAATTTTGTCCTCAGTGGGATGTAGACAAATGGGGAGAGGTAAATTTATTTCTGAATTTGAATACTACACATTGCTCAGATGTGAAATATGTCTTAATGTTTTTGTTTTTACTGTTTCGGTCAAATACATTTGTCTTATTTCAGTGTAGCGTAAAAACATGCAAAAAGGTCGGTAAAGCAGTTCAACGCCGCGCAGTGTACTGCACAAACGGAAACGGAACTGTCATTCGCCGATCTAAATGTCAAAATGTGCCCGTACCCACGGGGTCCCGGGAGTGTGATAATGCGGACTGTAAAGTAGAATGGATTACCTCCAAGTGGACCAAGGTTAGTGGGGACGATAAGTACTCAAATCTAAGTCAACTTATGTCAGGAAACAAGATATAGTTAATACATTAGTAACGATTTTAGATTTTAAAAAATTAAATATTTTTTTTCAGTGCAAACCCCATTGTACACCTCGAGGAAAGAAGTTTAGATCATTATCCTGTGTGTGGAAAAGAACACAAAAGTTCGCTTACTCTCAGTGTTCGTCACTTCCGCGTCCACAAGCATGGAAACAATGCAAATCTAATTGTAAAAAAGGTGAATTATCTTTTAAATTCATTACAGGTTAATTTAATAATATAATTTGTTGTAATTTTTACCCATGAGCTCTCGAGTTATCAGATGCCGACTTTTACTACATGTACATGTTGTTTAATACGGTCTATCGAAAAAAAAACAAATCATATTTTGATTTAACCTTAATATTATTCACAATAAAATTATTATCAATGGTAATTCTTACAATTTTATGCACTCACCGTCTACATTTTAAAAATCAGTTCCATTGTATTTGATAAAATTAATAAAGTCTGCAACTCCAAATTTATTTCGGCCAAAAGTAGTAAAATTTAATTTTATGCATATAGTATACATATATCTGGGCAAGATTTTTTATTGTAACTATAATTTAGAAAAAAGGAATAATTTAATAGTTGAATAATGTAGGTTATTTTTATCTTTGAATGGCTTTGATGGAGAGCGCTCAATACACAAACGGAAAACTATTTTTTTTTAATTCTGTTACCAAGTTTTAGTGATCTGACACATGGAAAATGGCCTCAAAATGCAAAGTTCTTCTTTCATTTGGCTTATAATCACCATTAGGTAATTAGGATGATTTAAATAAAGACATATAATGATCCTCATATGTGAATTTTCTCTTGCAGAGTGTCACGACCATTCCAGGTATTGTTCACTGGTAGGACGGTTAAAGATGTGTCGATACGAGACGTTCCGAGAGAAGTGCTGCCAAACATGCAAACGTGTGACAGAATGAGCCGTTCCTACCCAGTGTATGTTAGCTGTATTGTTATCATGTTCGGTAGATAAAAAACAAGAGATGGGAAAATCATAGCATATGCCGCTCCTTCAGAATGATGCAAGGTTATTCCCGACCAAGGTCAGATGGACGCCTTAACTGTGAACAGGTTTTACAAGATTCTTCTGAACATATACGATATATAACGAATATAATTATACATTTACAACTAAGCAGAATGTGAGCTGTTTCAAATCGTTTTATTTTGTACTGATTTCTTTTTTACACAGAACTTAATTTTGGAAGTCATTTAAATGTAATAAAAATTGGAAACACTGAATTGTGTCTGCGATTATTCGCTCTATATTAAATATGATCTTTTCCACATATACACTAGTGTGGGCAGTGTTCTTGTCTTTTGATATTTTAACACCAAAGGTTCCAAAATTCGTGGTAACAATGCGACTTGATTGTCATTTATAAATTAAAGTATCCGAAATGAAGGCTTGGCAAAAACTAATACCATTACAACTTTTAGATTTTTACCATCTCCTTAAGGCACTAAATGATTCAAACAATGAAGATGGATATGAAAAATAACTGAAACCAATTAATCGTTTAACATGAAGCGTCAGTGAATCAACAGGTAAACAAATCTGAGCTGTTTAGTAATGAACCTTAGAAGCCTTACCTTTCATTCTATAAGTCTGCTGCTCGTCATGGCGCCGTGCTCTTACACAAGCTTTCGTCGTGCTGAAACTGACGCTTGTGCCGTGCGAAGGTCTTTGGTAGCACCCAGCGTTATGAAAGGTGAAATCATCATAAGGCCAGATTACCAAAGAAAAAGCACAGCCAAATATGTCGTAAGTCCCGGCAATGACAGAAACAGGGGCTTAGTTTGCCAGAAGGATAGACTGCCTTTCGATCTATGCTACTTGTTTTTTCTGTTATATATAAATACACATTTGACAAAGACCGTTTTTAAACCAAAAGAGCCCGTATGCCTCGTACGCGCCCTTTCCCTTATGCCGAGCTACATTTACAGTATTGTGTGTCCTTTGTGACTGATGAAATGTTATATGAATTCAGACACATCAAACTCGCTCACATTCCAAGCCCAGGGAGTCAGATGTCTGCAATCACCCCTATAGACTCTCACTGTCAGAGATTTCAAATGTGCTAATTCTTTACCTCCCTCGTCGAACGCTTTGATAGAACCATTATTTTGAAGCATAAAAATATGAAATTCGTCCTGTTCATTGTTGCAACCTTATCACATATAATTGATATTCGTCTAATCCATTGCATTGTCCTTTGTGACATTCACATGACATTCCAGTTAACCATTAACCAAACTGAATCAGTTGGATTTGGTAACCGTTTTAATAATCTAAAAATTATACTAGAACATACCGAAAATCTACTTACGCATCCTTACAAAATTTCGTATTTTGATATATATTCTTTTATTGCGCGTTTTTTATAGGACACTTTGTAAAAAACGATACATCGTTGCAGTGACAAAGGTAGGTAGATATAAAACATCATATAATACGATAACTTTTAATTGTATTTGCCTTCTTCCGACGACTACCTAAAAGGCAAAGCAAGACGTATGTTGCCAACAAAATCCACGCACAAATATTGATGTGAATATTTTTGTTAAACATTTCCTTTACGCGCAACTTTGAAAAAAAATCATTTTCTCTGCCTACCGACTCGAAGTTTAAATATTTTGTCATAGGATTTTCAAAAGATACATGTAGCTTATAATTACAATTAATATTACCATGTACATGAAAAGATATCTGACGTTTATATATATATGTCTACAGTGCCCTCGCTTTGTTAAAATTTTTAATTGCTCAAATTATTATGCAACCACAGATAATTTGCCTGCGTTTGAACAACGAATCGAATCACCAACATTACACAGTGGCCAAAATAATCTTTATCAGTTAAAAAAAAATGCACTGGTGTGTCGAGCCACCTTATTAAGCAAAGCATGCATTTTATTTTTCCATCCATATAGAGACGTGAAATTGGGAAATGTAGGAATAATTTTGATAAGAAGATCGAGATTTAACAGACATAAGGTCCTATAGTATGTTGGTGATATAGTATTCTATCCAATGCAAAATAATGGGATATAAGTCAAATAAACCAATGGACGGCTGCGCTTGATTTTTTTTTTTTTTACATGTGAACATCTATTGACCACATCTCTATTTTGAATAACAAACACCTAGAAATTTCTCTTTTTTCCAATCGCTATGTATTCAAAGAAGCCGGCGCTCTTTAAACAAATGATTTTAATCAGAGCTCCATTAAACTCAATTTTCTATTCAAACAAAAAAAGCTCTTTTTAAAGCTGCTTGGTCCGATTTTATATCAAATTTTATGCACGCTTTTAAACGATGGCTATGCTTAGTATATGTATAATAATAGACATTGCAGTGGTTTTACCCGTCAATTATGCCAAATTTCAGTGAAGAAAAATACGTACAATATTTGTTAACAAAACAAACGACATCAAAAGGTACCGCATTATTTCGCCTCATGTTAAATTTCACCCCTGACGACGAGATGGGTATGGTTGTATTACGAATTTGTCATCGCTTTAAATAAAGGTCGAAATGATCAAACAAATTACAAATTAACATTGTACGTTTTGTTCGCTAATATCTCTAAAGTCTACTTTCTTTATAATCGATGCACAGCATACGGGTTGAATAACCCCAATCATTCGGGGGACGAAACCAAGCGGTTTCCTTTTCTAAACATTCCCGTGATGCATTTTGGTTTGTTTTTTCGTTTGCCCAAAGAGAAATTATTTTTATTTTCTTTGACTATTTTTAACTTTGAAAGGAGACTGATTCTGCTGGTGTAAATAGGAGAAAGTCCATAACTTTCTAAGATAAATGATTTGTATGAAAAAAATTGTGATACTGTAATTACAAAAAAATCGGACCATGCAGCTTTAATATTTTGTGTACACATTGTCGCTTGAATTTGGTTCTTTAAACACCGCATAAAACTTTCCAGTTTTGATTGTAATTGAAATTCATATGACATCTTTTCAATCTTTCAATATGTACCGACTCTCTTAAAAAGAAAAATTACGAATTGCGGATATAAAACATTCATCATTTACATAAGAAATTTTTAAAATATTAATTTCTAGTATACGCCTACATGCACCTCATAATGATACATCATATATAACCACAAAAATATGAGGGATGCAATAAGAATTAAACCACGCACTATAAACACTGTGTCGGATATTTAAGCCAGTGCCAAGTTTACATTTTTGCACCCGTCTAATCGAAAATATTCCACATGACGGACAATTTCTTAAAGAATTAAGAATGATTTTAACAGGAACTTGGACTTTGGGTAGTTTTGTCAAACAGCAAAGTGACGTATGTCTGTTGACCACTAGCCATGGCTTTTTGAAATCAACAAGATTTTTCTGGCTTTTGAGCAAAGGCTACACAATCTGTGTATATTTCATTTGAAACCAGCGTCATTTTTAACTTGTTTTGCTACAAGAAAAAGATAGTTACATCTTTAACCTCTAAGGTTAGATACAATTCCTACAGGAAAACAAATTTTCATAAAGAAAAACAATTTTCCTGTAGGATATTTGTAATTTCCTACCGGAATAAAAGAACTTCCAAATGAAATTGAAATTTCGATTGGATTTGAACAAAACTCCCAAAGGATTTTAAAATCCTATACGAAATTTCCCATAGGAAAACTATGGAGGGTAATCGTGTTCAAAAATCCAGACATGTAAACTTGTAAATCCGAATATGCAATCGTGTTGATGTGTGAGCCTGAGCATGAATATGTGTAATTCTGATCGTATAACCTATAAAACTCGGGCATAAACACGTGTAAGATTTGACTCAGTTCCTTCGCATGATGCACATTTTGCAACTTTATTGTTTACATTAGTTAATTAAACCTTCAACTTTGCACACTTTCAATCCGTAGTTTCTGCATTTGTAACTTCAGGCTCGGCAATAGCACATCTGACATGATACAAGTTGACAAATGTAAAGTCTACAAGTTTGTCGAATTTTGACATGACCTTATATGGAAACAGTGACGTCACTGAGAGAAAAAGGCTAGCTGCAGGTAAAGGCATGCCGTAATCGCCGGAATAGGGACTGAATAAATAAAAAAAAAAATTAGGTAAGCCTATAATCATATAATCTCTGGATAACAACATTTCATAGAGTAATATTTTTCGGAAAATTCAATTATGAGATTGGTGTACATTTTATCAAGAGAATGTATAAAAGATGCGAGTAAAGAATTCGATCGGCTTCAGATATCCTCTTAGAACTGAAAAAAATACATTTAATGACTTTGTTTGAATACACGTGTATAAAGATATATACGCATTTTTATTCATAGGCGTCTGAACTGGGAGGGGGGCTGGGGGGGGGGGGGGTACTTAGCCCCCCCCCCCCCCACTTTTTTGCCAAGTTAGACCTAACCATTAGGAACATAGCAACAGGGAGGAATCAACCCCCCTACTTTTTCCTCGCAACAAACAAAAGTGTTCCTTAAAAGACATTAAAGAGAATGAAATATTAATAGTGATCTTGAAAATTAGAGTCATAGTAGGTATACTAGCACCCCCACCACGGATTAGGAATTTCATGATTTGGGGGGGGGGGGGGGATTGGGCAGGTAAGATTGGAGTTATTGGTATACCCTCCCCCACGGATTAGAAATTTCATGATTATGGGAATTCTTGTCAATATTTTTCATGATTAGTTTAGCCCCCCCCCCCCCCCCCCCCCTCCCTTTCAATTTGCTTCCGACGCCACTGTTGTTAGAGTTCATGCAACAAATTGTTAAAGTATAGGCCTCGGCTGAATTAAGAAAATATCTCCAAATGCATCCTTATCGCTACCACAAAGTTGTGACAAGACCCCCCCCCCCTACCCCCCCCCCCCCCTCCACGCGAAAAATTACACGGGGTCCGTCAGCTGAGTTGCAAAGTTATCGATAAGAAAAACAAACTATTTAAAAACATTGGTTTTGAGATTGTGATTACCCGGTAATATGATACATAAGAAGCGACACCCTCTTTTAAAAAAATGAATAAAAATTCCAAAGATAAGGTTTACTGTCGTGAAATTAAAAGTGTATAAATTATTTTAAGAAATGTTTCTTTGCATTGTCGGCAATATATAGAAAAAAAGCCTATCATGCAGGTAAAAATTGACATTTTTTAAAAAACATTTTAAGCAATTATTACGGGATTGAGTATGACGTCCTGAATGTCGGTTCAATACAGACTCACTTTGTGAAGTTGACTGATAAAAAATTTCTGGAGAGCTAGTATAATACAGCTTTACAGCCACTTGTGAACTAGCTGCAGGTCTGTAGCTCCCTGTCTAAAAATACAGATGGACGATCTTTGAGCTACAGTGCCTCCCATAGTAAAACTTCAATTTACGGCGCACAAAAAATATGCGCTAGTTTTTTATATTATTATTGAAGATTGTGTTATTATTTAGCTTTCACTTACACAACAACAAAAGGTATAAATACATGTAAAGTAACATAAATTTTTCCGCGAAAAATTACCAAATCCTTGCCGGTAGTTTATTCTAACTAATTCAGAAAAATAACAAGAGTAAAAATGGGGTACTCTATATGCAATGTTTTTGCCCAAAAATGACTAAGTTCAACAGCTGATATTTTTATAAATAATCAGAAATCAAAATCCTAGGAATTTGCATACTTCTGATATATACGTATAAATGATCTGCAAAAGAACAACTTCCTATCTTGAAAACTGTTCGAGGAGTTATCGGTACAATAAGGGTACCTTTTTGACAGCCACTCACCCGTCTGCAATTTTTGCTATTTCAATAATCGGAAACCCGGTTAAAAATTCACTCTCAAAATTCTTAGAATTCAGAAGCAATGGAGTTACATGGGACCTCACGGCGGTCTTCGAACCCCATGCCGCTCAAAATATATTTACCCCCTTAGGAAATTTCTTGATCCGTCTCATTTCTAGAAAAGAGTACGCATTTACTTATATTCCAGTTTAAATTACATGTCAATTTTTTTTTTAGAGATATATAAGATATTAGGCATTTCCTTTTATAATTCCATGAGAATTATATTACGGAAATTAGCGCATTCGTTACATCGGCAACGATTTTTTTTTCTACATGAACCTCTTTCTGTTTGGTCCAGTTTCAATCATACCTCAATTTTTTTTTCTAAAAATAATACCGGTGTTTTCGATAGAAAAGGTGTCGTTCATTAAAAGCTTATTGCAACAGTTAAGCTGAATATTATGTTTATTTTTCGTTCATTCCGGTCCGGCGGTTACGGCATGCCTTTTCCCGCAGCAAGGCAGTTGCCATATAAGGTCATGTCAAAATTCGACAAACTTGTAGACTTTACATTTGTCAACTTGTATCATGTCAGATGTGCTATTGCCGAGCCTGAAGTTACAAATGCAGAAACTACGGATTGAAAGTGTGCAAAGTTGAAGGTTTGATTAACTAATGTAATCAATAAAGTTGCAAAATGTGCATCATGCGAAGGAGCTGAGTCAAATCTTACACGTGTTTATGCCCGAGTTTTATAGGTTACACGATCAGAATTACACATATTCATGCTCAGGCTCACACATCAACACGATTGCATATTCGGATTTACAAGTTTACATGTCTGGATTTTTGAACACGATTACCCTCCATAGAAAACTACCTGTCTGTATCAAACTACTGCAGAAAATACTCCTCTCCTATAGGAAATATTATTCCTGTACGATTTTTGGAAAATCCTATGGGAATTTCAATATTTCTTGTACAAAAATTATTCTCCTGTAGGAAATATTATTTTCTATGGCATATTAATTTTTAAAGGTAAATATCTCACCTGGCATCAGACAAATGTATCATATTATTATCAGTGAAATACTAGCCAGGATGTATGTAAGGTATAGACAGTCTATAAATTTTGTGCAAAATTGAGCATTGTGTTCTGTGTACTGTGTCGGATTTGGGGAGGGGGGTTAGTTTGAAAATGAAATAATTAAATCATGATTTATGACTTCCTACATCACCAACTATTTCTTTCATTCCTTTAGTCATGATTTAAAAAAAAATAAGTTAATATATCATTTCGATCAATTGAACTAAAACCACATGAACCAGATGCTAAACGAGTTGTTTAACGTACGATTTATTTCTATTTTGAAGACGTGACCCACGGAGAACAGACATAAACAAAAATGGCGACTAATTTTCTGAACAACGAAGGAAAAGTTTGTCCGGCGAAAGTTTTACAAGGAATCCCTGTCATCAGCAACAAGATAATGGAATATCTTCCTATGACGTCACTTCACGCCTGTGCTCGGTATGAACTCTTCTGTAAATTGTACGGAAACAAAATGAAAATGTATTGAGACAAGAATCTACTTTCAATTTCAGCTAACAAATTCATAATCATTACCCAACAAGCTGATTACTTATGTTGTTATTGTAGGGTTTGTCGTATCTGGAACGATATTGTCAAAAGCATCAAACAGAAGAGGAGGGATTTAAAATGGATTTGTATTCAAGGAACGGGAATGGAAGACCAGCAAGTTCAGACCATTTCATCAGAACTAATGCTTCTGTTCGAGGTAGTGGAATTGACGATAGTATCACTATTAGACGCAAACATTGGAAGTTTGATATTGCATTTCCACCAGCTCTATCTCTTATCACTATTGCATTTGATGTAATTTACCCACAAAGATCTGATTTACATGTATAGCACTTGCTATGAGGACAATATATAGCAAGTACATTGTCTTCCTCTACAGCAATTCATTACTGCATGGATTTTCCAAGTCAAAGCCTCGGGATATAGTAGTTTTTTTAGGGTATAATAGACTTGTTATCGTCCATTATTATAGTCAGTAAACTAGTATTTAAACTAAAAAAATTGTTGACACTGAAAAAAATTGTTGATGATACAGCCTTTGCTGATGGTATACAAGTTCACACTGAATAATTACCATTACTATTCACCATTGGTAAACAGCATGGATAATAACTAAAACCATGTGTGACTCATTAGATACATGTAAATACCATTTCAAACAACCAAACATTGACTGCCCTCTATTTACCATATAATATTTAGTTAACCATGAATAGTTTAAAACTTGTGTAAAAGAGGGTGGGAATCTACATGTATTTTACCCTGTATGCTATAGCTTTTCTCCAGTTTCTCAAAATATGTTTTTCATACTTCTCTTTTCAGAACCTGACATGTGAGCCTGCCTATTTGTTTGTGTTTTGTACCTCTGCCCTGTTTGAGCAACATCTTTATGCTCCTTCCAAAAACCAGACACGAAGACCTCGCCAGTGTCAACAGCAGGCTTATGATGTAAACAGTTATATTACGTCCCTCGCACCTCCATCCTGCAGGTGTTATTCAGTGGCAGCAGATGGTATCATTGGTATGGAAATACTTACACAACTTTATATTAAAAATGATATGAACCTTGGTTTTAATTGCTATATAAGCCATATACTGTAAACCAACTTTTATACGCGAGTGAGAAAATTTCACAAGGTTCGCGAGAACCTTGTAGCCGCAAATATCTCTTGCTGCAAACCAGCCTTTGGTGTATGGTTGTAATCACAACACAGATTTAGAAAAGACGTACAGTAAATGTGAAATAATTATAATGTTGTCACGAATTAATGTTGGTTTACAGATAATTGTTGCAGTATAAAGCTTTACTGCAGTATTACCCCATTAGAGCCATTGAAGGTACAAAAATCTGTCTGGCATGAAATGAATAACTTTGTACATTGTAATTTGATTTATTGTTTATTTTTACAGGAAGCACTGGCAACAAATCAGTAGAAATAGAACACTCCCCACTGGCCGTGACATGTTTAGCAATTCCCAAAATAAATGGACTGGAAATTTATGATTTTTTTATTGATCTGAACAAACACATTTCTCCACTGAATCCAGAAATCCCAGAGCAGTTTAATGTAGAGGATGTGACTTCAGTGCCATGTGATCAGGAGGTCAAGGCCATTCTGTTTTTCTCTGACCTTCACTTCTGTCCCCAAGAGATCCAGCTTGGCCTCTTGGACTACTACAATGGATGCCCGGTGGTAGGGGGTTATGTTGACCACATTCTGTCCACTGATTTGGATAATGACTCAGAGTAAGTGTCAGCTTTTTAATGTTTGTGATGGAGTTCAGAAGCAAATTTTTGCTATGAAAAGCTGTTGGAGTAATGAATGTCATACTCCATCTTTTTATGCACTAGTTATTTTCCTATAAAGTGTCTTCTTTATAAGCTCCATTATGGACGGTAATGACATTCACACAACAAATATTTTTTATCCACTGGTACATGTAGCTCATACAGGGTTTTCCTGTTTTGTGTATAGGCTCATTAAGGGTTTTTCTGTTTTTTGTATAATAGAAACATAACTCGCATTTCATCTTTTAACACGGATGAAAAATATATTTGACTTAGTTGTAAGAGTTACTGTTCTTTGACAGTTTGATCCATATATTGCAGTGTTCCAGACTCCCAGGTTCGCTGCATCGCTTTGTGCGGACCCAATGTACATGTGGCTTCTGTCGTCATCAAGGACGATGTCAGTGACCAAAAGCAAATCGAGAAAGAACTCCTTAAACTCAAGGACTGCAACCTACCAATGGACTCTACATTTGCCTTTATGTTTGCCTGTCTCGGCAGGGGGAAGTCATTTCATCGTAACAAGGAAAACGTGGAGTCCTCTATATTTAGGAAGGTTTTCCCTCAGACACCATTATTTGGTTTTTTTGGCAATGGAGAGATTGGCATGAATTACCTACAACCGTTTGATTCCACTGGAAGCTTTTCTAAGTCAAAAAAGACAAAGTTTAGCAGGCACCATCCAAAACTCTCTCATGCTTATACGTCTATTTTCTTGTTAGTGTCTGTTACCTCTGGCTGAATTGTCCATGTGTAGATATTAAAAGATATTATTTTTAATGTGACTTTTCACAGTTCACACCATTATATTGTTTAATAGAGCTATCAAGTATCATATTTGAAAAAAATCATTTCAGAATTTAAAGACTTTTTTGTATTTATTCATCTTCGCTAGCCAAGAGTTTTCGGTCCACTTTGCTCCACGGAGCAAGGTGGACCGAACACCCATGGCTAGCAAAGATTGTATTTATTCAGAGAAAAGGAAAAAAAAAATGTTTAATTTACTGCACAAAAAGTTTACTTGATCCTGTATTGATTTATTAGGCCAAAAAAATTAATCATTAGTTTCTCCGGCCGAAATTTTGATGAGGCAGGCAGGGTTTTTTTTTTTAAACTCATAATGCATAGCTGTATCTTTAAGTCTTATACTCTTTTCACACATTCTTGCCAGTTAATGAAATGATTTTGCCTTCATATCTATTGCTGTCGTCCGACTTTCACTTTTGTTTACGTCTGCTGTGTATAAAAACCGAAACTGGAACCGAAAAACCGCCCATCGTAAAACAACATAATTTATTTTTTTAACAGTGGCCACATGCAAACAACAACAAAATATTTTGAGAATAAAATTCTTTCATTATTTTGATTAATCTGTTAAAATTTTACCGTGTTGTTTGCATGCGGCCATATTTAATTCTTGTTGGGAATGTGACCATTTCATAGGAAATATGCGATATCCGGAAAATTACTCAGATCAAAAGAGGGATAACTCTACTAAAAACATCGGTGACAATTTTGCGACTATATATTGAAAGATAAACATCCCATCAACAAAAAAATCAGATCATGTCAATGATTGAGCTTGTTTGAAATTTTTAAAAAATATTGGGCAATTAATATATGCTTACTGCCCCTTGTTCTTTACAATGACGGCAACCCATACTTTATGATTTATTTGTGTACTCGTCAGCAGATGTACAACAAGCTCATACATTGGCAAAGTTTATGCAGATGAACAAAAATGACAAATGGTTTGTGCCCCTGCTTCATTTTGCCGCCCATTTTTCCCCTTCACAGTAATAACAGAAGTCCAAACTGAAATAGGGGACTTCTTATGGCATTTTACAGTTGAATTTGCCATATAAAAAATTATCAAATAAAGCATTCATTTGGGGTGTTTTCTTATCAATCTTCAGTGCCTTGAGGACAGAAATGAAGGAAAAGTAAATTAGTCATCATAAAATTCTCAAACAATACAATTGTCCTTTATTCCTGCTTCTATGCAATATCACAGAGGCTTCAATTTCTGAAGATTACAGAGAAATTTCAGTGGTTGTGTTAACAAGGACGGCCCCAAAGCAAACTTAGTTAAGGGAGACTTCACTTCTCAAGTTCTCCCTCAAAGAAAAATAGGGAGAAATTTGAGAAATCAGGTAGACTTCCATTCTTTGACAATTGCATAATGCTAATGATGATACATTTATACACAGATTCAACCTTAATTTGAATTTGATTAGAAGCAAGTCAATTAAAAATAAAACAACTCCTAAAAAATTTAAAATCTTATCCAATTTTTAAAATTTAATTTATTATGTGTATTCATATATTTGTAGCTTAAATGTTTCGTATTTGTGTTGGCTAAATGACAAATATAATCAGTCTATGTGTTTAAGTGTATTTTGCAGATATTAGTCCAACCCTTTGACCCAATTACTACCTTCATATAGTGGGTTGTACAGAATAGATAACTGAAGACAAACGGTTTTATGATTAATTTAGCACGAACTAGGCAGAGTTATTAATTAATTACAAGTTACCAACTAATTGTAATACCAACACCTTAAGTTAAACATCGGTTGTAATTTCCAGTGCACAGTATGTGGTTGCATCAACCGTATTTATAACCTCTAAAGACAATACAGTCGCTAGTTATTAATCACAACAGGGACGTTAACTTAGGCTATGGAAATGCCTTTTGAATTAGATTATTATCATTTTATTGCATTTGGGGTTAACTTTCACGATCGTGAACTCATACAGGGCAACTTCAACCTCTCTTTCTGAGGAAATTCTGGCGAAGTTACCGACCACAAAGCGAGTAATTATATTTACATAAACTTGTATTTAGCCCAGGTAGCCCCCTAGGTTGTCACTGGGTAGATGTTTCAGATAAAATAACGTTTTTCACTGACAGAGACGAGCATTTGTTCTGAGCGTTTGTTTACATTGATTCCATAATAGAGAAAACCGAAAATGATAAAATATGAAAAATCCGGAAAAATACCGATAAAAAAGTTTGATGCGGCTATGATTTTACTGATGCGGCGGTGCCTGAGAAACAAATCATTAATTTTTTTTGGCCTTAGATAATTTTTTACATATGAATGTCTTCAAACTTTTTTTTATCAATTTTTTTTAATAAAAACAAAAATCAAATAAGAAATATACAGCATGTTAAGAAGTCCAAAGGGATATGAACTCAGTTGGTCTCTTGATCAAATCTTGTGAAACTAAAAGTGCCTCACTGAAGATTTTTAACATATTTAACTTTTTAACACTGCTGTTTATTGCTTATATTTATGTTTAAATATTGGTTTAAAGGGACATGGTCACGATTTTGGTCAAAAATTATTTTTCCAATTTTAATGTTTACAATGCTTCAGTATGGCATTTTAAATAGCAACCAAAATTTGACTGTCATTTTGTTGAATGCGAGGTACAGTGCTTACAATTCTTTGCTATGTAAACAAAAAGCTTTTTGTTACATTTTGAATGTCGAAGTGAGAATCACAATTTTAAACCTAAAATGAATGTTTCATGATTAAACATTGTAAACAAAAACAGGGCATGAGCCTTGTTTACACGACAAATAATTATAAGCTCTGTATCTTGCTTAAATTTTAACGACTGGCTCTCAATTTTTATTTGATCATTAAAAATGCATTCCTATAGCATTGTAAATAATAAAAAGCAGAAAAATTAAATTTGACCGATAGTGTGACCATGCCCCTTGACGTGTGGTGCTGTATATAACATCGTAAATGTTTTTGTTTCCTATGAACAGACTTTTTTATAACTTCATTAGATGATGAGTGGGAAAATGACAACTGTACATGTACCTCTGCAAAAGCAGAACTTCTTTTGTTAAGATGATGAAAATTTAAGGTAGTTCCACACTCAGCATTAAACGAGCTTATTATGAAAAGCCTGGTTTTAAGTTTTCCTTAAATACTGGTAATCATAATTATACCCCCGCTGTTAAGGAGAAGGCGCTATACTGTTTTACCCTTGTGTATCTGTCTGTCAGTCTGTCTGTTAGCCAGTCTGTCTGTTCGTCTGTTAACTTTTTACATTTTGAACTCCTTCCCTAAACAGCTTAGCCAATTTCAACCAAATTTGGCAAAAAGCATTCTTATGGGAAGGTAAATATAAATTGCAACAATGAAAGACTGATCTTTATTCAAAGCGGAGAAAACCTTGAAACTGTAGAAAAAGGGGGGTGTGCATTTTAAATAATCTTCTCAAGAACTAATGAGTCAAATTCAATGTAATTTAGCAGAAATAATCCTTATGGAAAGAAAAATATAAATTGCAAAAATTATGGGCTAATTCTGTTTCAAATCTAAGTTATCAGAAAATAATGATAATGGAAAGGCGTGTTTGAATTATTTTATAGTTTCGGGTTCGGTATTCCATGAGTCTGTGTAAAATGGGTAGGTAAATCCGGGCCGGGTCAAAACAAAAGATTGGCAGTTATTAATACAATGTATGCCAATCTCGTTAAAAGGATAAGAGCGTACAAGGCCTGACAAATCCCCCCCCCCCCCCCCCGTACCCAGGATTTTAAAATGGCACATGATCACATCAAAAATATTTACATGCATGTGAAAGTGTGCATCAGTACATGTACATGTATAATATAGAACTGCATTCTCCGACAAATAAATAACATACATTAATACATGTACTTGATACTTATCTTCTTTGTTTTATTTGCTTGCTTTCTAAACATTACAGCATGATCTCATATCTGTGCTAGCGCTATTTTTATCCGACATTGTGTAGAGAACATGAACATAACGTAATAATTGTCGTTATATAAATGGTATTTGATATTTTTTTCATAATAATCCAATAAAAAAGCAAAAATTGTTTAACTTAAAAGCACACGAATTAAAAATAAAACGCCGTTTCTACGATTCGAACACCCTTTCAATTGAGAAGGATGGACTACAAGCCTCCGCGTATCACTGTGAGCTACGTTGACACATTAGAGTACCGGAGAATATATTTATATGTTTGGCAATAATAAGAAAAAAAGAACGATTTTGGTGAAAGCCACGAATTTGACCCATTATGGGTCTATACCCCATTTAAATAAATCAATAATAAATGGAATCAAGACCCATTCATACCTAAACTTTGCAATTTAGAACAGTGAATGATCAAGCTTTTGGCATAAAACGCTGTGCAGCTTTATTTGGAAACATATCTGTCGTGTTTATTGATTAAAAGCACAATACTGACTTCCATCGTAGAATTTATACTAAAAACAATAAATACAAGCCAAAAATTAATATTCTATTATATAATAACTTAAATTAAAATTCTTTCGTCTTTATTGCCCCGAGTGGGGGATATACAACGTTTTAACAATTATTGTTTTGATGTGTAGAAATACAGTGTAATTACCAAATAATAATGATTGGATTGACACAATTAATTATCGTTAATTTTTTTGTTGTAATTTCACATCGTTACCGAGTTGAATGATAATGCACAATTATACATGTATGAATTTTGCAGTCTTTGTAATAGTTGATAAAATCCATTTTATTCTTATATGTCCTTTTTACGCTGAATTACGGAAGCAATATATAAAGAAATTTTATTACAAAAAACCAAGTGTTTTTTAGTTACTTTTAAATTACTTTTACGTTTTGTTTCTAACTTTTTGTATAAGAGTTGACTTTCAAATTATGGTGATTTTTTGTACATACGAGTTGACTTTCGGTTAAATATACGGGAATTTTTGTATACGAGTTGACTTTCGATTTTGTAACGGGATTTTTTTGTATACGAGTTGACTTTCGGTTAGGTATACGGGAATTTTTTTGTATACGAGTTGACTTTCGGTTTTTTATGCGGAAATTTTGTATACGAGTTGACCTGTATACGAGTTGGTCTGTGTACGAATTGACCGGACACCACAACGCCTTATACGCCCCTGTTCTTTTCAGGATATGTTACGGACCAATATATTTGAACTTGCTGTAAATATTGCTGCAAAACAATGCCTATTTTGGAATTGACGATTGCCGATCTGCCTCGGCTTTTAATTTGCCCCGCCCCGGGTTTGCGTACTATTTTACCAAGACTCATGTTCCATAGTTCTATAACGAGGTACCCATGACATATTATAAACGGTGGTGAATAATAATGGATGTAAACCAGTCTAGCGAAATTCTTAGGCACTTGGATGTATAAAAACACCTTTTTCTTCGACGTAACAGCATTGGAGCGGAACGAATGTATACATATGTCGTAAGTAAAGTATACTTGAACGATTTATCGCGAAATTTCGTTTGAGGAACGCCCAGACTTCGTCAAACCCGATTTCGCCCCAAAAAGAGTGTCCTACCCTTACTTTTTTATACATGCACATGCAATATATTTACAATAACTTCCAGGGCCCGTGGATCGACGCCAAGTTACTACAGATGTACATTACAGTGAGGTTGCCGTTAACGAATCACTTCGCAAATTCGCGTCGATAGTACGTACCCGAGCCGGAGTTAAATTCATAATACAATATTGTATTAAAGTACCATGCTTGACTTATAACATCATATATTTCTTTCTAAACAACCACCGATTAAATAAAAAGTATCGTTGTATTTCTATGAACGATGTTTTCTCCTTTAGCGGATCATTTTCTCCATTAGCGAATCACGTGACATACAGCTGATTTTTTTTTGTTAGGGACAGTGTCAAACTATTTTTTACGATTTAATATGCCTTTTTTTGAACAATAGAAAGGCTAACGAATTTTTTTGGGATGAGTATTCATTTTATTGCACCCGACAATTAATGGGAAAATAAATAACAAGGAAAAAACAGACTAGATGATACAAATATGGTATACCAATGTACATGCATGTATAAAAAAATCACTCAATTTTAAGTCATTCCAAGTTATCATTATTGTTAATTTTATAATGAGATACATGAACAGCCTTTCATGTTTTACAAAGATAAACAGATACAGATAAAACACAGACATACATCTGTACAATATGACCAATTATTTCAAGGCCCTGATGCCATCAAACTGGGGGGGGGGGTCAAATTTAATCATGATTTGTACAGTACAATTCCATTTCAGCACCCTCTTCCAATTTTGAAAATAACTCTTTTAGTTTATTTAACAAATTATTAACATCTATATTTGTGAGAATGTACTTGCAGGGTAGAACAACACCACCCCCTTCCTCATTTGGTTCCGGCCATGGATGAAAGGTTTGTTCCCGTTTTGCACACATTTGAAAATTAGGTATCGAAAAAATGTGTGCAAAACGGGAATTTGACCAGGTGAGATAATTGCTTAATTTCTATAGTCTATATCACAGCTCCTGTAAGGGCAATTGACAATGAAATAAATAAAACATATCTACTCGCAATTGATATTTACATTTATTTTATGTTACAATATAACTTGCATAGAAGCACATTTACATAATAATTGACATCCATGTTCTGGAATTTAATTTTAAACATCGATTTGGTCATCAACAATTTCATGAATTTCTTTAAACAAAAAAGATTATTGCAAAAATGTTGTGTATGTAGTGCTTTTGTTTATCTTCCTGCCTTTAGGAAGTACACTTACACGCTACAAGTTTGAAGAGAAAATATCATATATTAGTATTTATTTATTGTTTTTGCTTACATAAATGGAGAAAATGTGTCTAGTGAAAACGCTGCTAATTATTTTTCATTTATGCTGTGGCTTGAATAATCGAAGAGAATACTATTAGACAAATTAATGTATGACGATATGATGATAAATAGGCAATTTTATATGCTTCAAAAACTGAAAATATTTTTTCACAAAACCTATCAAATGTAGAACTAATTCATACATTTTCAACCTTCTTCAGTTTGAGGTATATCGAATCAATATTTAAATTATTATTTTTGTCGGAATTTATTGAGCTGCTGATTTGAAAATTGACCCGCAATATACTATTTAAAGCGGTGATGTCGATCATAAGATCTACTGTCAAGGCTGCTACTTCGAAGATTGAAATATTTTGTGATAAAGGTCTGTTTCTTTTCATAATAATCTTTCTGTTGATACCAAACAACCAATTATAAACACGCGATTTACATATTTTGCATCTACAATGTAAGTTGTAAAAAGAGACACGGACTACCTCATATGACTGGCCGTGTAGTTTTCCCCTTTATCATATAATTATCCACTGAATTAGCTTCCAATTGGCCCGGGACCAGCAATTTTTCCTCAATTCATCGAGTTTTATATTTAAAGTAAATGGGCAAAAATGTAAAAATCAAATCATCTAATCCTTATTTTTCTTATCAGTGAGCGGAAATTTAAGACTAAAAATATTAATTTGATCTTTATTTTATCAAATGAAAAAAAATTGTGATAGTTATTAGTCTAAAACACAACAAAATATCTATATTCTTCTTGTTTCATGGTGCTGATGAATGAATGATAAAACACAAGTAAAAATCCAGGTAAAATCTTTGACTGAAAGCAGACTATAATTGCTATCACAACACAATTCACACCTATTGTTCTATACCCAATTATCAAATGTGTGCAAAACGGGAACACACCGGATGAAAACTTGGCACTGGTTGTCCAGTCACTTCAGCATATATTTCCCCCCCATTATCCAAAACGTCCCGAAAATGAGAAGAGAGACACCTCGGTACATGTCCGATGGGTAGCCCAGCAATGTCACTTAATTTTAGCTGGCGCTTTTCATCTGTAATATTATCATGCATATGGGGGGGAATTTGTTCAATGGTGGGAGCCAGACCAAGCATGCATTTACATCTTTAATGTTTGAGTATTCTCTATCCACTAGTAAACGGGTTGGAGGAGATGTGAAGGGGGGACGGATCTTGAAGGCATGATAGCCTTTCACAACACATTTGTTGATAATTATTTTACTTGAACTGCTTGAATTCTTGATTTCAGCATCCATTGTAGACTGAAAACGAAAAAAAAAATATTTCAAAAATGTAGAAAAAGAAGTAATACAGAGTACTGTAAAATGTGTTATTGTAATAATTTTTTTTGAACATTTCAGATGTTATAGCAGAGTTTGAATTGTTTGAAATTTATAGATATAGAACATCACATGTTCTAAATACTAAATATAATGCATTGTCAGAATCCATTGGATTTTTATCCATTACAGTGCTTTTTTGTTGAAAGCAGTGTAATGTACAGAAATCCCCTAGATTCCAATTACATGTATGAGTAAAATTATGAAAATACACAACAACTCATCAGTAAGCACCCAGTTAATTTTTGGAGCATTTCGGACACACAAAGCTTGCTTTCACGTCAACGTCATAAGATAAGCACTCTGTGTGCACCCAGTTGTCACAGGAATCGCATTGAACCCAAAGTCTCTCCAACCCCAACTCCTCATCCTCTTGCTCTGTTCCCTGACATGCTTGGCAATGTGGTTTTGTGTCATCCTGTTCTAGGCCTAGAGTTTCATCACTGTCACTGTCACATGTTATTTTTCACAAAGTCTTTGACTTAATTTTGTGACATACTTTACTCTTTCTTTTCTTTTGTACAGTTTTCTTCTCTTTTTTTGCTGATTTTTTCATGTACCGAAGTTTAGCTTTTCTTTCTTTTTCAGCAAAAGACTTGACTGTCTCTAATTGCTTTAAGGAGAACTCTCTGATACTTTCTGGGGAGGTCAGGTGATCAGGGCATGCATCTAAAATAGACTGTCGTGCTCTTGTTAAACTGTTAGTTGCCTTAGGGTAGACCAAACTTTCTTTCAACACAGGAGACATCAGCACATCACCAGTATCTGAATGTTCTCTGATTCGTCTGTTACTGTCTTCATGATCATGAGGAGTAGACTGTTCACGCTGTTGGGTGTCTAACTGTAACAGAGCTGCATCAGCAAGCAAGTCAAGCTAGCGCTACTTGTATGTTTGCTCCTTCTTTTCAAACCTCTGTCAGGTGGATATGCTTTGTCATGCAACTTTTTATATACATTAAAACAAGGAGACTGTCCTTCAAGATCAAGACCTTCCTCTAATTGATTGGCATAGCGCTGCCGGACAGATGTGGAAAGAGTGCTCTGAAAAACCTCAAGTGCACCTTTGGCTTTCTTTTGTTCCTCGGATTCTTCTTGACTACTAGTACTTGTCTCATTCTCAACCTCTGCACATTCATTTGCTGCTTTATCTGTATAAGTCAGTGAGGGTTTAAGCATTTCATGAGTGATGACTGTACTGTCAACAGGATATATCCCTGCTGATTTAAAAGCATTGATTACAGTCAATGGTTTGTAAAAATGTAAGAAGGTCTCTGACAATTTTACTGCAAAATTCTCTTTCCCAATCGCTTTACCTGGATTTTCTCTGGTGTACTTTCTTGATGTAAGGTGCCACTTAGACTTAAGTGGTCCAAAAACACCTTTATCCAGAGGTTGCATCAAGTGAGTGGCATTAGGAAGAATTCGGTATAATTCAATTCCTTTTGATTTTGCTTTCATGAATACATCATGATCAACATGGCTACTTACACTGTCAAAAAGAAGCAAAACTGGACGTTCTACCCCAGCATATCGATCAAAATGGTCTATGAACTTGGAAAACGTTGCTCTGTCCATCCACCCTTTCTTTGTATATGCAAGATCTGTTCCATGCATCTATAGACCCATTGAGAGGATTATAACCCCTTGGTTTTGGTTCTGGGTAAACGAGAAATGGAGGCATCATTTGCCCAGAGGCACTGCCACAAAACATCACAGTGAGACGCTGTTTCCCAAAGGAAATGTGAGGCACACCTAGGTCTCGTCTAGTTGGCCCTATGACTTTGCTTTTGTTGCTGCCCATATTGAAACCTGTTTCATCAGCATTCCATATTTTGCTTGGTTTGTCAATCAGACCAATGCTTAGCAAAAAATTTCTAAATCTGTCATACCATGCATCCATTTTTTCTTTTGTGACCTGAGATCTCTTTAGCTCTAGCGCTGTCTCTACTCTTTGGTTGATAATGTGGGAATTTCTATTCATAAATGCATAAAACCATTTTTTACCTGGTCTTCCATTTTTAAACGGCACCTGGCGCTTTTCTTTGTTAACAATTGACTGTACAAAGTCTAAAAACTCACACATCCTCAAACCCATACCCCTTTGTGACATTTCACAAAGCCACTTTGCCATGGCTGTTTCTTCTGATTCAGTGAATACGGGAGGTTGTCCTTTTACTTTATATGGGTCTACTTCACCTTTCCACCGTCGATATAGAAATGAATAAGAGAGCTCATTCTCCTCTGCTGCTTTCCTAATTGACTGATTGTTTTTACTTACATCGTATAATGCTCTTCTGACTTTTTGCCTTTTGTGTGGAGACATTCTCTTTCCGCATCCTCTGTATTTCTTTGTTATTTTGGCTGCAGATTTCTGGGTAGGTGTGTTTCCACCACCTTTATTTTTCACTTTTTTGGGAGACATATCTGAAAGTCCATATAATTATATATTGTCAGTAAAAGTAAGAAAAAAAATTATTTTAGGCTAGTAGCATTGCCTATATTTTAATGAATTTATTATTGCAGGAATACCAAAGTATAGTTTAAATTATTATCGGATAGAGAAATTTTCTACAAAAGGGGATGAAGTGCATTTAAATATTTGTTAAATCCTATTGTAACAAATGTGCAAATATAACCGCACGCGAAAAAATAAAGTTTGACAGGGTCCCTGCATCTAGCGATTCTTCTTGTATCAGTGATCCGTTATTGGAAACCTAACTACATACACCTCTTTAGCTAATAGAATTATTCTCTGATTAAGAAATTGTATGCCACTGTCAGTGTTCTTAGACAGATAATTTTATCAAACATCTGTACTAAATTCACTTACCTACAACGTACCGTTCAGATTAGAACTCAACCGTAAAGTGAAAGTAGTCTGCTGCACGCACGCTTCTAGTCTGCGTCATGAAAAAGCTTGTTGGTTTTTGTTTAAAAATTACGACATTGAAGAAGATGATTTTTAATAATTTCATGTTAAATGACAAAAGCGTGAATAACTCAGCATGACAGGATAGGTTAAGCAAAGTATTGGTCCCTGGTAAGAAAATTACAGAATTGTTTATATGAAAGTGATTCGTTAATGGGAACGATTCGTTAACGGCAACCTCACTGTATAAAAATTCTACTTATTTGATTAAATAATAACTAAGGAATCTGTAATTTTATCAATATAAGAGTCAATATTATTCAACATTTTTTGATAAACTCTAGCTCCAACATTGATCAAATCTCGTATTAATGTTCTTGATTGACCTGTTTTATTTACACATTCACCTGATATTAATTTTTTATTTGATTTTGACACATCCGTATACTTGATTTTTTTATTACATCCAATTAGGTGCAACTGTTGTACAGCTATGCCCACTGCAAAGGAAAGCATCTGCTGCCAAGAAGTACAACAGATCGATGCCAAGAGGGGATCATTTCATCAGTTGACCTGTATTACTCGGCACCCACGGTTTGGACCAGTTTGTCTGGACGAATATGTACTCGAGACTGCGTACTACCAGTACAGATCCCAGTATGGAGAATTAAGAACAACCACAGAAGAGTAAGTTGTATAAATGTAGCATTTATTTCATACACATATTGAGGTTTCATCAACTTGTACTCATAAATATGCTTTTTTTGTCCCCCGCCGCAACGCGGTGCGGGGACACAGAAATGCCGGGCGTCCGTCCGTGCGTCCGTGTGTCCGTGTGTCCGTCCGTCACACTTTTTTGTAAGCGCTCTCATGCCTACAAATTTTGACCGATTTTCATTAAATTTATACCAAATGTTTATACCACTAATACTTTGGTCAAGTTCGAAAATCAGCATTGGTCGATACTTTTTCTTGGAGTTATAGGACTTTGATCACAAAAATGACTCTGTTTTATCCAAAAATTGACCTTGTAAGCGCTCTCATACCTACAAATTTTGATGGATTTTCATTAAATTTATACCAAATGTTTATACTACTATTACCTTGGTTAAGTTCGAAAATCAGCATTGGTCGATACTTTTTGTTGGAGTTATGGGACTTTGACCACAATAACGACTCCGTTTTATAAAAAAAATTGACCTTGTAAGCGCTCTCATACCTACAAATTTTGACAGATTTTCATTAAATTTATACCAAATGTTTATACTACTATTATCTTGGTCAAGTTCGAAAATTAGCATTGGTCAATACTTTTTGTTGGAGTTATCGGACTTTGTGACCTTGTAAGCGCTCTCATGACTACAAATTTTGACGGATTTTTATTAAATTTATACCAAATGTTTATACCGCTAATACTTTGGTCAAGTTCTTTTAGATTGTAGTATTTTGGATATATTCGCGACAGGAAAAATAGAAGAAAAAAAATGGGTGGTTGGGGTAAAAAAATGTTCCTCCCAACCTCCCCACACATTTAATTCTGGAACAGCCCTGAATGTTTGAAAATATTCCAATATACAGTATACTAGTATACTGCTTGACCGGCGGGGGACCCTGGAATTCTATTCTTGTTTATTACAGAAGAAATAGGTACACAGCCTATCGCCAGCTTGTTCGGTGTTGTTGGGGCTATTTAGGAAGAAACGTCCGTGTTCCCCTACCTTCATGTGCAGTGACCAAGATTAGACAGACTTTTCAGTCCAACCAGTACAGAAGGTTCCAAGACCCAGAATAAGTAAGTTTGTTAAAAAAAAAATAAACATGCAACATAATACAAATGTTCAAACAAAACAAAAATAAACATAATAAATAAATTAGTAATAACAAAGAAAGCATCAGTTACATAAAAATTTGAGTACAGTAAGTAAACAGATTATATGCATCCAGGAACGGGACGTGGACCCTGCTTTCATGTTCCCATATATATAAAAGGGGAGGGTTAGAGCAACATCAATATGGGGGGGGGGGGGGGGGGGGGGTTGAACAATATATACAAAATGACTAAGAACAGTAGTTGAGTTTACACATCAAATATACATGTATATGATGGTGAATCAAACTTATATACAGTCATAACATTTCCTACACTGTTGTCTCTATGCCTGCAAATCTTGACTGGAAGTGAAGTATGGCATCTTCTTTTTCAGGATGGATGAACCCGCTACACAATGGAGGTGGCTTTACAGCTGGCAAACATGGAACAGGATCATCACTGGCTCCTTTTACGGCAGATAGCGTCCTTGCATAAGGGTTGATGTATATCCTGAAATAAAGTGGGCGATATAAACAAACTGTACATAATAAACTGTTTGATTTTGCATTTATGTCAAAATAAAAGTATATAAACCTGACACACTGTTGTTTAATTACTAATAAGTCATCCATCAGAAGATAAATGTGCTTACCATAAGTTGGATCAACACTCTTCTTCCGCACACTGTAGTCCCCATGCTTGAACTTTGGAAATGAAATCTTGTATTGCAAGTCACCCTCTTTGGTTGTGGCACTGGGTCTCGAAGAATTTTCATTAAAATGAAGGGCAGCAATTATCAACTTTAAAAATCAATGGGTTAGGAATGAATAAATTTTAATAAATAAGAATACAGTGTATTTAAAGCTGCTTGGTCCGATTTTTTCGTAATTACAGTATCAAATTTTTTTTCATACAAATAATTTATCTTAGAAAGTTATTGACTTTCTCTTATTTACACCAGCAGAATCAGTCTCCTTTCTAAGTTAGAAATATTGAAAGTAAATAAAAATAATTTCTCTTTGGGCAAACGAAAAAACAAACCAAAATGCATCACGGGAATGTTTAGAAAAGGAAACCGCTTGGTTTCGTCCCCTGAATGATTGGGGTTAATCAACCCGCATGCTATGCATCGATTGTAAAGAAAGCAGACTTTAGAAATATTAGCGAACAAAACGTACATATGTTTATTTGTAATTTGTCTGATCATTTCGACCCTTATTTAAAGCGGTGTCAAATTCATAATACAACCATACCCGTTACGTGGCCAGGGGTGAAATTTAACATGAGGCGAAATAACGCGGTACCTTTTAATGTCGTTTGTTTTGTTAGCAAATTTTGTACGTATTTTTCTTCATTGAAATTTGGCATAATTGACGGGTAAAACTACTGCAATGTCTATTATTATACATATACTAAGCATAGCCATCGTTTAAAAGTGTGCATAAAATTTGATATAAAATCGGACCAAGCAGCTTTAAGCATCTAATGAAAAGCAAATATAGATGTCTAATGTCTATGGATTTAAGTATGGAACAACCCATTTTCATTGTATAAATAATTTTTAAAAATATATATCATTACATGTATATAAATAATAGATTCCCTCAGTACATTCCATGATAGGAAAAGGAAACCATCTTGGGTACAAAGTGGTTTATGGTGTTGTGGAAAGCTTCGACCTGTGAAGTCTGATGCAGGGGAGACAGTTTGGGAACATCTTTCTGCATTTGTTTCGACAAGATGATCTCTGATAGCTTTTCACTGGCTTTCGTTTCTGAAAAAAATGAACAAAAAATCTATAGTAAATTGAAAAAGTCACAAGATGAGAACTGATTCTATTCCTGTTAACATTAAAGATGAAAGTTGGTTTACTAATTTACCTGGCTTGATCCATTTCTTTTGTCTCTGGTCCCCATCAAGTGTCTCATGGGCGCAGGTTGGAAATACATCACTGTGGCCTTCATGAACATTATGGATGTGATTCTCTACCGATTCCCACTTGGCCCACATAACATCTCCATCCCCATCTGGCGTAGAGGCTGCCACCCAGTACAAATGGTTGGTCAGGCTTTTGTTCCACCTAGAGATGTCTTTGCATTCTTTAAGCTTTGATGCTGCCAGAATCTTCTTTTTTAAGCCTGAATAAAAATAAATGATGAAGTGAACAGCTGTAATAATACAATACAAACATGGATTTGTTGGTTCTTTAAGACTAATTGTTCTTTTCTGGCAACTAGCTTACCCTTTGCTACATGCCACACATCATAATAGTGGGTTGTTTGTGGAAGGTTCTCTCTTATCCACTTTTGGATCTGAAGATGCCGATCTGTAATGATGATGCCAATCTGCAAGTGATGTTCTTGAAGCCATCTCACAGCAAGCTAAGTCCTCGTTTCTCCATGGCATTACTGTTCTTCACTTGATTACTGTGTAATTAGTAAAAAAATTCATATTAAAATAACACACACACAAATTACAGGTAAACAATATTTTGGTTATAATTGTATATGTAGATCCTTAAATAAAAATGCATGATAAAGATTATTGGCATTTTTAGGCGGAAGCGCCTATTGCAATTGCTTTCATGACCTTCTACGTCATAGGTCAAATTCCTGCCCTTTTTCATGGAAAACTATCGAATGTTATTTAAACTAAGGGCACACAACTCTATAACCCCCCCCCCCCCCCCCCCCACACACACACACACACACACACACTGTTCGACCCCCGTTTAAACATCGTTTCTGATAATAGAACTGTGATATGTCTCTAAATTTTTACTTCATCGTTTTTAATTATCCATTGAAAATGCCTATAGCAAAGATAGCAAGTGGTAGATTTATGTTTTTTGATAGTACAGGAACGAACGAAAACTCTTGCGATGGTATGCGACATATACAAAGGATAAGCACGGAGTCTGATGCCTCTAAATCTATTTTAAAAATATTATTAGAATGATACAATGCCTATGAATTATTTGTAAACATACCAACGTTTCGAGTAGTAATCTCAGACAATACTGCATAACGTTATGCAGTGTAAAATTTTTGTCAATAAACCCACGTTGAGAACAAATGGTGACTGTCCATCTTCGACATACGTAAGGTGAGTTAGGTAATTAATGTGTTATATCTCATTGTATAAACGTTTGCCTCATCTTTTTAGATTTTCATGTTACAATAATTTAATCTTGATCGAGGAGCTGGTACATTCTTAATCCGAAATTCCTCTGACTCTAATCCCCGCTTGTATATTGTGACGTGCGGAGGAGACATGTCACAATATAAAAGCGGGGGTTAGAATCAGAGAAATTTCAGATAAGTACATCAATTTTATGAAAGAATTTATATTGTTTGTGTTAGGCATTCATCGATAATTCTGAAATGTCGGCCTTTTGTTATGAATACTGTACATGTACAAGGCGAGGCCTACAGGATATCTTTAAAGATTAAAATTTAGCACAATGGAATCGCATATAAAGGAAGATAACATTTCCTTTTTATAAACCTTTAATATTTTGTGACATCTTTGCAGATCTATATGTTCATATGGTGATTTTATAATATGTTACGAACTGCACTGTATGATATAGGGTTTATATATTTGCTTACAAAAAATTACAATATTCAGCTTGGTTTAAAAATGACTCATGAATAATGCAAATAAATTTTCTCTAAATATATCTCAAATATAGCTTTTAAGTATCATACAAGATACAATTCATTGGTTGATATAATAAATATTCCAGATAGGCTATTGCAAAGATATTTATGTAGCAGGCCAGTGCCGTATTAGATTTTGATCAGTACTTCGCGTTGTGTTTATTTTTGTTTTGATACTGATTTTGACATCTACATTAAGAATTAAGAACTTTACTAAATTATAAATAAGGTGTGAAAACGACTTTACTCTCCATATAGATAAACCAGATATAATAAACCAAAACTCAAAGTAAATGAAAACCAAGAATAACAACCCTTTATAAACTAATTATAACAAAGTAAGAACACAAGTTTACAAGTACTCAAAATCCCCCAACCATAAAACCTAACTTTAACAGGGACCTCAAATAGACAGACGAGACGGGGACTCAGGAGAAAAGTAGCTAGCGAAACAAGCTGTCTCCCTCCCTCTCTCTGTTTGGAGAAAAGTAGCTAGCGAAACCAGCCGTCTCCCTCGTCAAATAAAGACTTACATGGGTTTATATACGGAAAAGAGAACAAAGACAACTGTCATTAAAGTTATTGGCTATCGTATAAAGTGGGCGTTACCAAAGTAATAGAATAAATCCCATCGGGATCGGAATACTAATAATAATAAATAGAAACAAAATCCCGATCTACCACATTCAATTGAACATTTAAAAAAAAATTAATATGATTTATTGCAGATGCTTGAAATTTTAACTCAGTCTTTGTTAAGGCATGCCATTCGGTAGGATTGATTTTTCAAAATATTTGATGTCAACTTCCCATTACATGTAATGTTAACTATGCTTTTTTGTATGTACACATCAGAGCAGGGGTATCACTGGTGAGCATTGACTCACATATATCTTGTTGTCATATCTTTAATAGTATAGTAAATATTCTTGTACTAAATGCAATTAAAAACTGAAGAATTTTGGAGAATTTTTTTTATTAAACTTTCATTTACAGTTCAATCACTATATTTTTCATTACTTGTATGTACTGATACTGTATACCAAAATAACCTTACAATTATTGATAATTCATATCGTGTGATCTTCTTATATATATCATCCTTTATTTGCAAAACACATGTATACTTTTGAAAATAAATTATTTAAGGTAAAGCACATATAAATTCAAAATATTATATAGATTAATTTTTTTTTTTATCCATGTTTTCTTTATTGGAGGTCAAGTATATTGTAATGAAATATTGATTGATAACATATCTATTATTCATTTTTCATCAACACTTTTTAGAATATCCTGCTGAAAAAGACTGTTATCATCGGTATAATGGATGCAAGACAACACTAGTGAATTGAAATTGCTGTTATCACAAATGGCACACTCCAGGATTACATGCTTTCCAAGAACACCATTACGGTATGCAGCCATAAAGGGATTCTTTGAAAGTCTATGTTCTGTAATGGTGGAAGTTCTCTTGAAGATTCCATTGGTATTAAAATAAAAACTTTAAAGTTCAAAGTTCAAATGTCTTCAATACTAAAGACCTGTGATTTGACAGTACAACATGGAGCAATTGTAAAGGACACATAATTTGTACATTATTGAATATCTATATAATATTATAGTTATCCATAAATTACTGGGCTTTTACATTGTATTGTAATTCTCAACATTTGCATATATGTTTGTTCTTTGTAAAATATCTTTGGTATACAGTACAGTAAGTAAATACATTCTTTCTAAGTTTTAAACATTTGTCAACAAAATATATGAACTGCAATCTGAAGATGAATTAGAGGTCTGCAATTCTCCACATATAAAATGACTTTGAAATCATCCTGTTACTGTTAAACTTGAGACTATATTAAGAAAACATCAAAATCTCTTTATTGAATACCTTTTTTACAACACATTGTCCAGATATTTTGTGTATTATTCTATGTAGCTGACTTCTCAATGGCTATTGCTTCTCAGGTAAGCAAATTGACACACATACTACTTGATTCTGTAAAATACTGTAATCAAGTGATGTACAAATGTAACTTCTGCATTTTTGTGAAACATGATTGTAAAGAATAAAATACTACAGTTTCAGAAGTTCAGTTTACTAAATTCTAATACATTTACTATAATATTCTTTCATCATTTTGATGTCAAAATGAACATTTTTAATAGATCGGCATAATAAAAGAAATTGTATACCTGTAATTTCAGCTTGCATATAAGTATCAACTGTTATACGAATGTACTTCACAAAATAAAAGTTTTGATGTTTAAATTGCTCTTCTCATTTAATCTTTATTTAAGGCATGATCCAGACAAATCTGGTGCAGTAACAGAGCATTTCCACATTTACTACATGTATATATCTTAATTGACATATTAGAATAGTGTTTTATGTTATCAAACTAATTCTTAAAAACAAAATAGTCATAATAACACTATGACATTGACAACTTGCAATCATGCTTCCGCCTATCAGTACTTTCAGTACTTTGATTATGTATATATTACCTGAACAAGCTGAATATCCACAACAATGCCCTGTTCTAAGTCAATGGTGCTGTAGAACCCGTACTTGGCACAGTGTCCAGGAGAGTCAGCTCTGCCATCTCCACCGAGGACAAGTGGTTCCCCTCTTTCCTCTGCCATCCTGACATAGTCCCTCTGATGCTTGTCCCATACTCTAGCCACAGAAGGGAACAAAATCGATGACTGGTGGGAGGAAAATGTCCTCTGGGTGATGGTGGCTACTCCCATGCACTGCAGGACCCTAAGGACATTGGCTGCAAGGGCACCAGAGAAGAGAATACCAGCAGATAGTCCAAGGTTTCCAGCTGGAATGGATCCAAGATATGGTTGACTGCACCACTGCCATGAACAAGAGGCCCATGGGCCACATCGCTCACCTGAGGAACAATAGGTATGATAAAATCAGATTAATGGAGTCATAATACAAACTATCTAGACAATGTACAATAATTCATGTAGATCCTGTATAAATAAAATCCATTTTCCCCTGGATATTCTTATGTTTATAATCATTAGTCCCTTTTCTAACAGGATGATTTTATAGTCATATCATATGTTGAGTATTGCAGTTCTCAAAAAGATCCTTAACAATTGTTTATATATGGGATATAAACGTACATCAAACTCTGAACCTTCTTGTGAGGCCAAAGAATTGTCCTGGGGCCAAAGTCTTAACAATTATAAAGAATCATCTGGCTGATTAGTTTCTGAGAAGAAGATTTTTAAAGATTTACCATATATATTCCTTTGTTAAACTTTGACCCCCCATTGTGGCCCCACCCTACCCCCGGGGATCATGATTTTCACAACTTTGAATTTACACTACCTGAGGACGCTTCCACATAAGTTTCAGCTTACCTGGCTGATTAGTTTCTGAGAAGAAGATTTTTAAAGATTTACTCTATATATTCCTACTTAAAACTTCGACCTTCCATTGTGGCCCCACCCTACCCTCGGGGGTCATGATTTTCACAACAATGAATCTACACTACCTGATGATGCTTCCACACAAGTTTCAGCTTTCCTGGCTGTTTAGTTTCTGAGAAAAATATTTTTAAAGATTTACTTTATATATTCCTATGTTAAACTTCGACACCCCATTGTGGCCCCACCCTACTCCTGGGGATCATGATTTTCACGACTTTGAATTTGCACTACCAGAGGATGCTTCCACACAAGTTTCAGCTTTCCTGGCTGATTAGTTTCTGAGAAAAAGATTTTTAAAGATTTACTCTATATATTCCTATGTAAAACTTCGACCCCCCCATTGTGGCCCCACCCTACCCCCGGGGGTCATGATTTTCACAAATTAGAATTAACACTACCTGAGGATGCTTCCACACAAGTTTCAGCTTTCCTGGCTGATTAGTTTCTGAGAAAAAGATTTTTAAAGATTTACTCTATATATTCCTATGTAAAACTTTGACCCCCCATTGTGGCCCCACCCTACCCCCGGGGGTCATGATTTTCACAACTTTCAATCTACACTACCTGAGGATGCTTTCACACAAGTTTCAGCTTTCCTGGTGTTATGGTTCATGAGAAGAAGATTTTTAAAGATTTACTCTATATATTCCTATGTTAAATTTCGACCCCCCATTGTGGCCCCACCCTACCCCCGGGGGTCATGATTTTCACAAATTAGAATCTACACTACCTGAGGATGCTTCCACACAAGTTTCAGCTTTCCTGGTGTTATGGTTCATGAGAAGAAGATTTTTAAAGATTTACTCTATATATTCCTATGTTAAATTTCGACCCCCCATTGTGGCCCCACCCTACCCCCGGGGGTCATGAATTTCACAAATTAGAATCTACACTACCTGAGGATGCTTCCACACAAGTTTCAGCTTTCCTGGTTTTATGGTTCATGAGAAGAAGATTTTTAAAGATTTACTCTGTATATTCCTATGTAAAACTTTGACCCCCCATTGTGGCCCCACCCTACCCCCGGGGGTCATGAATTTCACAAATTAGAATCTACACTACCTGAGGATGCTTCCACACAAGTTTCAGCTTTCCTGGTCTTATGGTTCATGAGAAGAAGATTTTTGAAAATTTCTCGAAAATTTTCATAAATTCCTAATTATCTCCCTTTGCAAAAGGGCGTGGTCCTTAATTTTCACAACTTTAAATCCCCTTAGGCTAAGGATGCTTTGTGCCAAGTTTGGTTGAAATTGACCCAGTGGTTCTTGAGAAGATGTTGAAAATGTGAAAAGTTTACAGACAGACGGACGGACAGACGGACAGACAGACAGACAGACAAAATGTGATCAGAATAGCTCACTTGAGCTTTCAGCTCAGGTGAGCTAAAAACCACAAAACTGGCATTCAGCTACTATCTTCACCATTGTTCCAGCCAGGTGTTGAACACAATCCACAGCATGTCGATGACATCTCCGACAGGCACTGAACAGCTCCATCAGCTTGGACTTGGAGACGATGAATTTGGTTTCTTCCAAAGGATTGTGTACATCATTCCTAAAAAAAAAACCACAAAATAAATTCATATTTATTCTAATTACAAGATTAGCAAATGATGGTAATTTACATCATTTTTTTAAAAATTATAATATGCAGCATTTGTCAATATTTAGACAGAAAAATAACAATTGAGAAATAAATTTTCAAATACATATATCATATAATTTTTATTGTTCCAAGCATACTTACTGATCATCTTGGATTTGGGACTCCTCAGATCCTGTAGAAGATGGCTCATAGACAGACCCATTATCACTGTCTGTCTTGCTGGATTCCTCGCTGCTGCTCAAAGGCTCATTTCTAGCTGGTTCTCTGTCTGGTCTAGGTAGTGGGGGGATATCTGTGCCATTGCATTGGACTCCTATACTTCTAACTCTTGGCCTCATATCAGCTTGTGACTCAGCTATGTTAAGGGCGTTCATAAAAAATAGCGATATTTATCACATAAAATGTTAGCCTTTGAACAATCTTGGTATTCTACTCCAAAAAATTGTTAAACAAAGTGATATTTTATCGATTATACAAATTAAATAATTTGTTATCGCATGAGCAATTTTTGAGTCTCTTGAGAATACCCTGTCACGTGGTACTGCTAAAAATAGATGAACCAGGAATAATACAAAAAAATGCAAAGTGCAAGGGCATAACATAAACAAATATAGTTATTTCTGTTTCTAACTTGTAAAATTCAAAAAAGTGCTGGGAGCTTAAAATATTAAGTAAGAACAATTATTAAATTCAATGTAAACAGTGTATGAACAGCAATTTACAGGGATTTCTCGCAATTAACGCTTATTTATATGAAATGCGTAGCAATTTCATACAGCTCCCGGCACTTTTTGATATAATGGGGATACAAAGGTAAGACATGGAAATTTTCAATATATTTGATCAAGTGTATGCCATTGCACTACTGCATTTTATCTGACCCATTTCACTTTCAGCGTCATTTGCGTGAAATTCAAACGCAACACTGACTAAGATCATGATTTTAATTTTCATTCTTAAAATAATTAAACGCTGTGAATTCACTAAAATAATGTTAAAATGTTGTTTCTGCTCACACCAATCATCATTACAAAATTGTTGAAATTGGAAGAAAAAAAATTTCATCAGTTGCCTTTATTTGGGGGGGGGGGGGGTGTAAGTGTTGAGTTTGTAATTTACACATTTATGTTTCATAATAATTTATGTTACTATGCTGGTGAATAAATTCTTTTAATGTATAATCAGGTTTACTTGTAATTATAATTGATAGTTTAGTACTAATTAAAGAAAGCAAGAAGAAACAATATATCAATATTATCAAGAATTAATTTTAATAATCAACTTTACAAATACTATAATTGAGATTGCTTTTCTGTGACAAACTGTTCAACAAGACTAGTGTTTTCTGATTTTTAGTATTTTTCAGTCATAATGTGGAATTTATGGTAATTGTCAATGACAATTCTTCTTGCACACTACATGTTCTTCTCTTCTGTCTTTTTGTTATTAGGAGGTACATGTAGTCCAGTTGATAAGAAACCCAAAACCTGAAATGATGAATATATATATCAATTTCAAATTTCATTTCAATAGAAATCAATGCAAATTATTATAATAGGTTACATTAGTATCATTATCAATATGATATTAAAAAACAACAAACTATACATGAAGTTGAAGTTAGTGAGTAAAAGAAATATTTATATAGTACCTACTTTTTAATCAACATCCCAACAAGTGTTTTCAGTGGACCATCTACTGCATAAGTATTAAACCCTGAAAATGAATAATGTGTCATAAATAGCAAGCTATTGTGTAAAAGATAACATGAAAATGAAACATTACTCTATTATTGGGCATATTAATGGCGGTTTCAATTTCAGTGATATTACAACAGGCATAATCAAATGTTTATTCTTTAAAATGTGTGGAAATTCAGTTTGAACACACTTTAATTTTGTCTTATATAAAATTAATTAGATCTTCATAAAAGAAGGCTGAATAAAATAACACATTTCGATTTACTTAAACAACATTACAATCTTGTCTATAATCATCATATTATCATTCCAGATCCTCACAGTAATCTTTGTAGTGCTAGGCACATACAGTGTTTGGCCATGGACTTTTTATTGTGTACTTTGAGCATGGCGGAAATGCGATCTAATATTATCGCGATATGAGACCAGTAAAAAGCTACACTGAGCCTCAATGTTCTTTATGATCAAAAATAGCGAAACGCAGAACAATTACTTTGCCTGACTGAGTCACCAAACTGATGTTTGAACACAATATTACATGAAAAACAAATGTAAACAAGTAAACATAATCGAAGCCGAGGAATTTCACTTCGTTTCCGTTCCATCCCACAAAATTAAATAATATAAAACAATATCTAGGGGAAGTACAGATAAATCCTACCTTGTTCAGTTGAATTCTATGCCGATTTCTGTCCACGCTGGTTGTAAACGAGTTTAATTCCGAGATATATCACTGAATTCCACATGTTTATTCTGATCACAGCTGCAAGCGCCGATGTGACGTAGTCAGCCGCGACACATCATCAGAGGACTTAGGAATTTCATGATTTCACGAGATATAAAGAATAGTTTATCTTTTTATTTCAGTACACCTTTCTTGAACCATTCAAACTTAATAAATTAATCATATTCATTTTGGTAGATGTTTGTTAATTACCGAAATACCCATATCTCGTAAAATCTCATGAATAAGGGGCGGGGTTATGCAAATTTTTCTAAATCACACGTGGTAGAATTCTTAGACCTTCCTTAACATAGCTGAGGAGTCTAAAAAATTGCCACAAATGTATTAGAGTTATATGCCCAGCATGCTTAATGTATCACTTTTTAACATTTAGATTAATAGATAAAGTGGCTAATTGTATGATACACAGACTTGAAATTACAGTTTACATTTAATTCATTAAAATATATGCATTTTCTGCTACAACGATTAATTCTTTGTTAAAAATACCAAACGTACATGATACTTACTAGAGATACACATATATGTTTACATACACAGATTTGTGAATTCCTGCAACTTACCTTTTTCTTTCATCTTTGCACCGACTTGAATTTTCATGCTTCGTGTTCCAACTTTCACTGGTGCTGGGGTCTGGCATGCAATTGAGGAAGTAGCAACTTTTTCAGGTTCCTAAACATAAAATTATGTTTAGGCCTAAAAAAAAAGTTGTTTGTTTCGGGTAACCCGACCTAACCTACAAAAATGGCCCGATCCTACCATTTTTAGATGCCTGATTTTATCCGACTGTGAATTTTATCTTATTTCCAATAAAAAAAACGTTTTATATGTTATATGTTTATAACGTTATTAATATGAAACAAACAAACATTCTTAGGATTCAGGCGAAAAAAATAAATAAAATTAAAAAAAATCCCCACCTACCTAACCTAATTTTTTCCTCAGTGTTACCCTAAACACACTATTTTTTTTTTTAGGCCTTCAGTTAGCAACTTAGCATGCCATATTTCTATTTCTAAAAAGAAAATGCTAGTTACTAAATTTATCTATAAACTATTTCAAACTTTTAGTCAATAATAAATATGAGAATCACTGTAGCATTAATAGCAATAATAAACATGCAGGATAAACTCTTCACTTAATGACCTATGTTTTAACAGATCAGAAATCAACCGATAGCTAAGATAGCTGCTTTATATTTGTATTCACCAAAGCGGGATCTTCTTGGTCATTACAAGTGTGCTGTATCTCATGATGTGAAGATGGAGTGTTGTTTTCTTGCAGCAGTTCTGACAAAATCTGAAAGAGATGCACATAAAATTTAATAATATTTTGTTTGTGGTGTTATAATTATTTAAAGCATCATTTGAAATCATGATTATTTAAATACAATGGTATAAAGTCATGGTTCTATTGATCCCGTATTATAAATGGCGATTTGGATTCGCCTCCAATACCAGTTACATATATAAACGAGGAAATTCGAACTCATAATGCAATATGGCATAAAATCGGAAACAATTTACTGATTATTACATTTTGTTTTTAATCAACTTACCCTCAGTTTTGCGCGCTTTGCGTGAGCCCCGCGTTCCTGTGTTGGCGCAGACAAGGAAGGACTCGGACACGCAATGAACGCCTCATTCAGCTCGTCTCTCTTCCTCTTTGGATAAATGGAAGGGACCGATCCAGGAACCAATCGTTTTTTTCGTAGGGATGCCAAAATCCTTCATAAGAAAATGCTGCTGTTCGTAACACTCCTCATTAAAATGTTCGCTACATATCACAGTATACTGCGATGGTCCAGTCCCATCTTCGCCAGCCAAGGGTTTTCGGTCCACTTTGCTCCACATAAACCCTTGGCGGATTTCATTACGAAAACTCGGTGACAAGCGTTTTATGATTGGCTGCAGCTGGGAGTAGTTGATCCAATCGCAGTGCTTGTAAATAAAAACTTTAAAGGCCGAACATTTTTACCGGGTGGTAAATCTCAGGTGAGGGCGGGGCTTAATTATTAGAGGTGTGAAAGCCTCCGGGGCTTGCAGTCTATCTGTGGTCGTGAACGCTGCTAATCGCTATACACAGGAAGCAAATTAATACACAGGAAATAAATAATTAGTCAGAATTGGTCTTAGTTTATTTGTTCTAATGACCATACGAAGCGATTTTATACGGAAATGGTATGTATCGTCCGAATTTTCTCTAAGCACACGTGTGTAAAGCACAATTGAAAAAATGCAGTAAATCAATTCTGCTATAAAAGTATAACTCAGTACACTGTGTTTAGCACTTGACATTGTTTCAAAAATTAATTTTAACAATTATAATAGTATAAGAAAACCATACGACCGGTAAGAATGTGGAATGTAAAGACAGCCATTATACGTCGAAAATTAATGGAATTTCTTTTTCCATGGAGTGACGTTTACACACACCAACTTCTTACCAGTAAATATAGCTTTAGTAGCATATATTGTACGTTTGTTGTAAAAAGAAAATTTGATATGTTTTGGAGCTGTCTATGCATTTTCGTGGAATTTATTAGGTCACACACATTCAACATAATTCAAATATAAATTGTGCGTATTTACAATCACTGAATAATTATTTTTCATAACCAATTTTAATACTGGTAATGTTTAAAAATCAATTTTCAATTCCCCCTTTTAATACATGACGGAAGATATCAAAGATAATGTTGTTAATTGCTAGTTAACAGAAATCCGCGGACCTGGCCAGATCACGCTCGGACGATCACGTCAATCAAACTGGGTGCTATTGTTTCAAACTTGATTGACAAGCGGCATCATTTTGAAGTTTGTACAGGTAAAAAAGGGGGCGTTTGTAAAATGTTCGGCCTTTAAACGAAAACACATGTGTGATCTTTGGTAAAACATTCGGTGCTTTTAACAAGTTGAGGCACAGGTTCTCGAGTACAGTGTCTCCCCAACGATGGTCTAACCAGATCGCATTATACATAGTTCTGCAAACTTGTCAAGGCTCGCGTGAATGCATGGGAAGTAAACATGGCGAATGTAGAAGTTGCCTGTCCTGTTAGTATATTCGTTCCTGCTTATGGTTATTGCTTTTAAAGGTTCAATGAGCTCTGTTTTATTTTATTTGTTTGGTTCGCATTATTCACGACAACGATACCTGGTTTTATGGCATGAAAGCTTTCATATAAATCGGCGACTTTTTCCCTCCCGGTACAGATCATTACAAAACACTATGAACAGGCACGTAGCATCAGGGGGGGCCAGGGGGGCCTGGCCCCCCCACTTTTTCTCGCAGCAACAATTTTTTTCAAAATTTACATATAAAAAAATGAATTATAATGAGTTGCCCCCCCCCCCCACTTTTTTGGAAGTAAGTAAGAAATTGATATGAAAATAAGGAAATGAGGAGTCAAATTGTAGTTACCCCCCCCCCCCCCCCCACGGATTAGGATTTTGAAGATTTTTGGAAACTTTAAATTTCCTTTTTTTTTTTTTTTTGCTTGTCAACATTTTTTGGATGGGTCTGCCCCCCCCCCCCCCACTTTCAAAAACGATGCTACGTGCCTGATGAATAAAACATTCCGTGCTTTCCCATGGTTAAAACTTAATTCGTATTTAATAGCATCGTTAATTATGTTCCGATATTCGGTAGTCAACATGTTTTCAAGTTGTATTAATGCCGTAGTGTATATAAAACCCGTTGTTTAATTCGATTAAAATGTAAATATGCAAGGGGCGCAACTCAAGTTGCTCGCTAGATAGCGCCACCACATCACCGAGTTTTCGTAATGAAATCCGCCAAGGGTTTTTGGGGAGCAAAGTGGACCGAAAACCCTTGGCTAGCGAAGATGGTCCAGTCCAGTCCGCCCTGATGAGTTTCACAAAACGAGTCCATGCAGCCCTCTGACGTTCATCCTTGGGAAAGGAATGCACCGATACATCGTCCGTCTCCCTCTTACTGCATCCTGCTATTACACACATACGTCCCTTGCTTTTCCCACTCAACCTGAGAATTTCTTCAAAGTGTTTACATTCAAAATAGCGCCAAAGCTGTGTTGAAACGTCACATCCGGAAACAGCTTGTTTTCGATGTCGTAAAGGTGTGAAAGAATGTCAGACATGTCGGCCCAACGACACCTCGGCCCAACAACACTTCGGCCCCAGGACACCTCGGCCCAGACGGGTCGGCCCAAAATTTGAGGATTGGCTGTTCGTTCGCCCTAAAACGCGCTCGCCCTTGACGCCGTTCGCTCTAGTTTCCGTTCGCCCTAGGTCCGTTCGCTCTTGACGCCGTTCGCACTGGGTCCGTTCGCCTTATTTTTATATAGGATTAATTTATTTGTTGTGTATTCTGATCAATTTAAACATTATGAAGATATATATCAATTAATGAAAATAATACCACTTCTATAAATAATGACCATTTGACTTACGGTGGCATAACGTTACGAAAACTTGTGAATTGATTTATTTTATTTTTTTAATGTTACTAAATTTAATTTTCTTATGTATTTATTTTGTAATTATAATAAATTTTACCTCATAATATAACCGTATCATAATTATGAAATTTGTGGTTTTTGACGATGAACCTATATATCAGAGAGCAGTCTTTGCATAGTTACAATTAAAAAAAAAAAACATGTACAGTTGCTGTATATAACTTTAAAAAGGATATACCGCTACATGCTTGTCTCCCCATACACAGTTATAAATAAGTATGCAGACTAATTGTGCACCCGCCCGTTATGATTGCTCTGGAAATGCGTCATATTAGATAACAATGGAGCTTTGAATCAAATTACGACTTCAAATAGAACCAGGTGTAGTTTTCCTATGCTATGACAATGTATGTAATGTATACGCCAATAAACTACTACTACATATAAAATTATACACAAATTTGTGATTGATCAAGCTATATAATTCACATAATCTCTTATGTTATTTATCAATAATACGTACACATATTTATAGCTATTAAACTTAATTTACTCAAGGTATATGTTTATATCTTATGGCGTTATGTATCTCCTTTAGAGATCAAATGATTGCGGTACGTAAATTCTTCAAAGATACATTGTAGAATAGGTGATAATTATCAACTAAGCTTCTCAATGAACCAATTAAGGTCTCAATTTCTTTAATTGTTTAAGAAAAAACACCAAGCGGATCATAATAAAAACAAGACGACGGTTATCGACAATTAACGGCAATATAATCTTACAATTATTGTATTGTTTATTAGTCAACAGCTGTTTATACCAGGTACGTCTTTTTTGATGAAGGAAAAACATAGAATATACGAATAATTAATAAAAGTTAATAAGTTTTCAGTTATTAAGGTAAATGAAATAACTTATAATGTGGTTTATTAATAAACAAGGAGCGAACGAGGTTTAGGGCGAACGATAATTTGGGCGAACGATAATTAGAGCGAACGGACTTAGAGCGAACGGACTAAGGCGAACAGGTGGATAGGGCGAACGAACCCGATACCAAATTTGAGACACCTCGGCTCACGTAAAAGACATCTCGGTTCAAGCAAAATTCAAACAAAAATATTTGATTTATATGTTTTTATTTTATTAACATATATATTTTATCAAAATATTACATATCAAAGACGTGTAAAAGAAATTGAATTAATAAAAAAAATGACCATTAAGTTCTAATTGTTAAGCAAACAAGAAAGTAAAATTAAGAAAATGATGACAATTTCGACAACGACAACGACACTAATAGTTCAACAAACAAGAGGATGCAGCACTTTCCTTTGGAGTCGCAAACGCGTGTCACGGGTGACAATGAATATTTAATTACGAGCAGTTAATTATGAGACGATTATCACCAAAGTCCATATATATCCTTTCAATGATTACAACCCCATATCAGATTTACAAAATCGTCAGAGAAACAACACATCATGACATTTCATTTCATTAAATACGCAAAATATTTTTATTGTGTCCACTTTCTGGTCAATCTTTGTAGATTTAATAAATTTATGAAAATATCTAAATATTGCAATCTTTAAATCCTAGATTTAACATTATAATATATATATTTCAAGTTTGTCATCAATTCCTGAAATTTCCGATCTACAAAATTCACATATTCTATTATTATTGTAGTGAAAAAAGTTAAGTAATAAGATTTCGACAACCTTAAAGTCATAAAATTTCTATTGGCTGTTGACCAAAAAAAAAAAAAATGAGACGCGTGACCATCCAATGAAACAATACAAAGGTTTGATTGACAGGTTTAGTCATACATGTATGCAAGTGTGACCCGCTGTCCGAAGTTATGCGCGCTTATTGTACATATCGATGTAAATTTAAAAACAATAGACATGACCTTTTCACTAAAAGTTGATTTAGGTTTGTTTCTATCTAACCTTCCACATAAAAAAAAAAAATTATGGACTTTAAATGAACTTTATTCATTAATGTTGTGTTATAACGATATACTAACCATTCAGTGTTGATTAAATATTGTATTGTTTATTAGTCAACAGCTGTACAGCTCATAGACATATACAATTAATATACACATGTTATAATACATATACTGGTCACTTGAAAAAGGCAAGTTTATACATGAAGTTTTCTGATTACAAAAGCATTCTTAATATATTTACCTAAATTGCACAAATCCTTTACATTTTGTGTTGACAATAATAGAATTAATTTAAAGACAGAGGGTTTAATATAATAAAACTTCTTAAGGAATTTTTCTCTTAAGTTACAGTAATAGGGACATTTCAATATAAAATGATATTCATCTTCTATATCTAAAGTACATAGAGGACATAAACGTCTTTGTAATGGAACATTGTTATATCTGCCAGTTTCGATGGTAAGACAATGGGATGATAATCTTAATTTACATATAAGTTTCTTATATTGTAAAGGAATTCTTTTTGTTAGATATGACTGCAAGGTACAATGATCAACTAAATATCTATAGATTGTACATTTGGAAGAGGCATTTATGTCAGCTAGTAAAGACTGTTTAAAATTATCAAAAATACGTTGCTTGGCGATCGTTAAAATAATTTCTGGCTTTTCAAAAAATTGGTTTTCCCATAAGTTCATTAGCCCAATACTTGTTAACATATTCTTGATCTCTGCAGCCCAGTTTTTACATTTGTTTTTACCTAAAGTTTCATTATACATATTAACATAACATGAATTCAAAATGCAATTTCTTGATGATAAAAGTTTCATCCAATATCTTAAAATACGTATTTTTCTGATACATTGCAGAGGCATTCTGCCCAATTCACAATAAATAACTGCATTAGATGTGCCCCTTTTAACATTAAGTATGTTTTTACAATAATTAAGATGAATTTTTTCTATATCTGGGGCAGAATGAAAGCCCCAGACTTCACAACCGTAGTAAGCAATGCTTCCTACATAAGTGTCAAAAAGGGACAAAAGCGTAGTAAAATTAAGACTCATATTACAACATTTCCTTTTCAGTGCAAAAAGCGCCTTCATACATTGTAATGACAATTGTTTCTGCGTAACATGAAATTTGCCATTGTAATTCAACAAAAGTCCTAGATAACAAAAACTGTTCACTACTTCAATTTGTTCACACTTATAAAACCACACATCTTCTGTTCGCAAAATTCCCCCATTTCTAAAAACCATTATTTTTGTTTTGTTTACATTAACCGTTAACGACCATTTCTCTGTATAATTTTCTAAAGTATTCAACATTGACTGTAAGTCAGCAGCAGACTGAGCAAAAATAACCATGTCGTCTGCGTACATCAGTAAAAATAAGGATAGCTCTTGTAATTCATTTGGAGTATTTCCATTGCTTAAAAATTCCATTTCGCAATCATTGACATAAAGGGAAAAAAGGAGAGGGGAAATTATTTCCCCTTGTAAAACACCAAGATTATTCACAAAAAAATCTGATAACTTACCATCTAATAAAACACAAGACTTAATATTATTATAGAGTGAACGTAAAATCTTCAGAGGTTTACCTCTGATTCCATACATTGAAATTTTATTCCACATTTTAACCCTATCCACTGTGTCAAAGGCACGCTTGAAATCTACGAAGCCGCAATACAATCTACATTTTTTCGAGAGATATTTGTTCACAATTGTTTGTAATGCAAAAATGGCATCAACAGTACTATGAAATGGTCTAAACCCGAACTGTGCGTCTGTAATAACATCATTTCTCTCGGCCCATGACATAAATCTCTTATTCAAAATTGAAGTAAAAAGTTTTGTCATACAACTAATTAAACTAATTCCTCTATAATTGGCAGGATCAGTTGTCCCACCCTTTTTATATATTGGTACAATGAGAGACTCACACAGTATATGTGGAAAATGACCTGTTGTAAACATAGCATTAAAAATTGTGTGTACAAAAGGTACCAAAATATCCTTGAATTCAATGAAATATTCATTAATTATACCATCCAGTCCATGACTTTTACCTGGTTTTAAAGTCTTTATAGCATCTTCAATTTCATTTAAAGATATGTCACTTTCTAATTCTTCAAAAATTACTTCTTTTTCACCTACGACCATGTCATTTCCCACGGCTGTATGATCAATACAAGAAAGGGATTTGAAATGATTGTGTAAATCTACAAGTGAAACATTTACTTTGTTAACTTTTCTCCTACTAAATTTCGAAAAAAATACTTTAGGATTAGATTTCCTTATTGTTTCTAATAAATTGCCCTCTTCATTAAGATATTTTCTCTTGATTCTTCGTTCCAATATTTTATATTGCCTTTTACTTGATTTTAATAATTCATGATTTTCCAAAGATTTACTTTTGTTAAAGTCAGCTAGCGCTTTACGATAAATATCATATAATCGCTTACATTCAGCAGTAAACCATGGTCGGTCATGTCTAGGTTCAACATTATCTATTTGTCTACTACTCTTATTGACATGACGAGGACTGGGTACCTTATGAAAGTCAGACATAAGAAAAGACAATTCATTTACAAAAGTTTTGACACCGTTTTCTAACCCTGTATTACTAGATAAATCATTCTGTACTAAACATTCCTCTAATCTATACACATTTTGCTGCAGTGACAATTTACTATCATTTACTAAATCTTCCTTCCAGCGATATCTTACGTGATCATGACTACTGAATGAATTCCCTTCTGACTGATTCAATGCTATGTTTATACCCGTTCTTAGTTCGATGTGCAATGGTGCGTGATCAGAATAAGTGTTAAAATTACAAACTATGAACTTATAAAAGTAACTAAATATGTCAGGTGTGCTCAATACATAATCAATAACACTACATCCATTGGCACCACAATATGTAAAATCGTTAGCCATATTATCTACATGTCTGCCATTTAGAATTCGTAACCCACTTTCAATACACATCTGAATCAACTTAAGCCCATAGGCATTCACTGCTTTGTCTGGACACACACGGTCACTTAATCTATCGTCCTCCTTGTAATTACAGATAGGTGATATAAAATCAGAGATTTGTTCATGTACATTATCACATTCAATATAATCATTTAACACCGAGCACCTGCTATTCAAGTCTCCGACAATAATTACTTTACCTTTCTCGGAGTATTTAGCAATTTGATTCTCTAATTCATAAAAAATATCACAGTTATATTGTTTGAAAAATGAGGATTTATCCGGCGGAATATAGATACAACATATGTATAAACATTCATTAGACTCTATTACATCACCGTTAATCTTTAGCCAGCAAATTGTGTCGAAAATAACATCAGTTATTGTAATATGTTTCCGAAACTCATCCCTTATACATAATGCCATCCCACCTCCTTGTTTAGATCTAGAAAGTGATCTTGGTATGAATCTACATGTAAACCCCGGTACATTGAAATCAAATTCATTCTCTATCCAACATTCAGACAAAAATATAACATCGTATGTACATATAAAGTTTAAAAAAGCAGGGTCGTTAAGTTTTTTCTCGAGTCCCCCATTAATGTTCCAACTAAGCAACTTTAACTTAAACTCACTCTCTGTACACGTTGGTCCCTGGCCCTCTTGTCTGTCCTAACTGGATCCTACCCTCGGGCGTTTGCGATCCTGGCGGTGGCTAGGTGACACAGTGGGTTGATGCGCGGGTTAGTCGCGTCCTTCGCTCGGTGTATACTCGATTCCGTCGATAAAAAGTCTGTCCCGCATCAACCGTACTCTCTGGTTCCGTCTGCGCGCTTCCCGCATCACTGGAAACAGGGCTCTTCTGCGCTGGTCGATTTCGACAGGAAACTGTTCCTGAACATAGAAGTTGGTCCCCTTCAGAGTTTTTGGAGCCTGCTTTCTCACCAACTCTCTGTCCTTAAAGTGCGAGAATTTGGCGACGATATTGCGTGGTCGCGCATTTGAGCTAGAAGGTTTTCGTCCAATTCTGTGCACTCTTTCGAAATTAATATCTTTCTAATCATCTGATCATACTAATTTTAAATATAATGGTCATGTGCGCGTCTTGTACGAACATTTTGATGCTAAATATCATCTGACAATTTTATCACATTGAGCAGCAATTCAATATTTCATGTCGTTGGTCATTATCTTCAAAAGAGAGATAGAAAGAAGAAATCAATGAATCTGCCCCAATTTTTTTTTTTAGTAGAACCTAAAGTTTCATTGGACCGAGGTGTCCCTTACATGGGCCGACTTGTCAATAAATTTGGGCCGACCCGTCTGGGCCAAGGTGTCAAACGCCCTTGGCCGAGGTGTCGTATGATGTCCGTCTACCGTGTGAAAAGGGGGAGATTGCCGTTTTTCGCCGATTTCTTGTTTATAAAGGATTTTTTGGCGGAAAAAAATAAGATCATATTTTATACATAAAACTACACCTTTAAAACATAACTTTTTATTAGACTTCCAGGACATCACCCTGCCATTGTTGCTTACTATTATTTGTTTATATTTTACCTGGTGATCTCAATATTTGTTCAGGTGTTTTTAACTAATAAGGTAGATCCCACAGTACCTGTTACATAAGTCATTTTAATAAGTTTAAGTATTGACTTTGTCGGGGATCTCCTTTTGTGATGTGGTTTATTTGTATAAGTTTTTGATTCGTCATTAATAAAAGACATTATTTCGTCAATGACTATGTAGTTGTTTTTAAAGGTAAAAAAGTAATTGTCATTAGCCAATGAAATTAGAGTATTTTGATCACGTGTACATCACGTTAGTGTGAGAAGGACGTGTTTTCGTAACCTAAGCTATTGATCGCTTTGTAAAGTTTAACCCACCACCATCCCTCAACTCATCGTCCAAATAGTTTTAGTATTCCCCTGTGGCAGACCGAGATTCTTCTAGACGGAGGTTCAGCGACGTAACAATCATGGACCATGTTCTGAGATATGCTGATGCTCGTCTTACAATCAGGTTTGCAAAGTAAGAGGTTTAGTTTTGAACGTTTGAGGTGTGTTCACGATTTGAGCTGAATATTGTCAAATTTTAGTTTAGGTTTCATTTTTTTCTTCTTCTTTTTTTCAAATTTTATTGTCATATTCAAAATTCAAAATTATTACAAGAAATCAAAGAAACAAAGTAAATTTTTATATAACTATCAGAAACATTCTAATTGTTTACAGGAAAATTACAGTTCAAAAATATGTTTCCAGTTTGACCATAGTTTGTCAAATTTTACAATTTCACATGACATGTGTCTTTCAAACTTATATTTGAAATAGATATATTGTAGTAGTCCCTTTAAATGAGGGATTTCATTCTTTGGTGCTTATGATGCATGATAGGCGTACAGTACTATATTATTATTGCTTCATTGCGGTTCATTTAAATATTGTCATGCCAATTATGGTCCTAAGTTGATTGTTACAAGAAATAAACAGAACTGAATTGTCTGATAGTTTTGTTTACAACTTCTTGTAAGCAAAGTTGAAGTTTTTTAAATGCCCGTATTGACTCATAGGATGGGATTCATTTACGCCTCAAAACGTTTGTTCAATAAGGACGCTTGATTGCAGAAGACATTTGTAACAAGGACGGGTACGGTAACAAAATCAAAACGAGAACTTGTTTCGTGAGGTGCAGTAACCGTTCGCATTTGCTCTCGAAGCCACAGTTAGGAATTTTGAAAGGTTATATTTAATAACATAAAATAAGTTAAACGTTTGTAATTTATTAGCATCTAATACGTACATGTAGCTTATGCATCAATAGCTGCAGTTCCCTAGCTCCCGGTATGAAAAATTTAAATGAACGACCACGGGGTACAGCTTCGTACGTGTTTAAAAGTTGCTATTTACAGCGCTAGTTTTGAACACAGTAATATTATTTTCAAACACATTCCATTCGCGGATCTTAAGTGGGGCCAGGAGGTCAACCCACCCACCCCCCCCCCCCCCCCACTGCAAAATTAAATTTCTTTTAATTTACATTATAAAGTTACAAAAAATATGCCTTAGACCCCCCCCCCCCCAAAAAAAAAAATCCATGAACTGTCGGACCCCCCCCCCCTCCCCACAAATTTTTTTTCTGGATCCGTGCATGCATTCTGTACAGATATTTGATTTTAATAATTTTCAGGCATTTTACCACAGATATCGTCCCTCTAATTTCCTATATTCTTTTAAAAATCATCCCCAGCCATGTCAAGTGAAGTGGTGCATATTTTTTTAAAGCTGCATGGTCCGATTTTTGTGTAATTACAGTATCACAATTTTTTTCATACAAATCATTTATCTTAGAAAGTTATGGACTTTCTCCTATTTACACCAGCAGAATCAGTCTCCTTTCAAAGTTAAAAATAGTCAAAGAAAATAAAAATAATTTCTCTTTGGGCAAACGAAAAAACAAACCAAAATGCATCACGGGAATGTTTAGAAAAGGAAACCGCTTGGTTTCGTCCCCCGAATGATTGGGGTTATTCAACCCGTATGCTGTGCATCGATTATAAAGAAAGCAGACTTAAGAGATATTAGCGAACAAAACGTACAATGTTAATTTGTAATTTGTTTGATCATTTCGACCTTTATTTAAAGCGATGACAAATTCGTAATACAACCAATACCATCTCGTCGTCAGGGGTGAAATTTAACATGAGGCGAAATAATGCGGTACCTTTTGATGTCGTTTGTTTTGTTAGCAAATTTTGTACGTATTTTTCTTCACTGAAATTTGGCATAATTGACGGGTAAAACTACTGCAATGTCTATTATTATACATATACTAAGCATAGCCATCGTTTAAAAGCGTGCATAAAATTTGATATACAATCGGACCAAGCAGCTTTAATTTAAAAATTGTGACTCTCGATCTGTACGTGAATCACAGGGGCATCGTATCCGCTCTACACTCTATGACATACGTGTATTTAAATAATACACAAGGGAAGAATCGAAAGTAGGACACGATTTGTAAACATTGTTAAAAAAAACTTATTTGACAAAAGTTACGCAAATCCTCCCACACAATTTTGCAAATATTGTCCAAAAAACACGTTCATATTGAAATATGCCTAATAAACTAGGTAAAAAGCGTTTTTATCCCATTAAAACCGCTGTCTGCTGCAGACACTCAATCGCGAGATTTTTGTGAGCTGTAAATTGTAACTTTTTAACACGTAAAGAACTGTTGACAGATAGCCATGCTATGTACTTAAATTGCTAGTATTACATATTGGTCACTATGATACCTATGTATAACTAGGTACTGCGCAATGAACTGTGTAAATGATAACTATTAGAACTAGTTACTGTAGACTAATTGTTCTCAAAACATTAGAGGTCTTTCAACCGTATTATTTTTTTATGTTTTGTTTCAATATAATTATAATTTATTTTCTCTGCGTTACTTTATATAAAAAGTCAAAAACTTTTTTATTGGGGGGGGGGGGGGTGACCTTGATCTTTGACCTTGATGTCGAAGTGTCTGATAAAGGTTAACATTTCAATTTAAAGTGGTTTGGTGGCCCTACAATATAAGATTTAAAAGTTGTAAGTGTTTTCAACAAAATTAATTTTTAAAACTTTCAGGGGCAAAAACTACTAGAAGGGGACCCCGGTCCCTTTCAGTATGAATAGATTGAAGGAGCACCTAAAAGTACTTAATAAATTAGTTAAAGTTTTTAGTCTCTTTCTCTTACGGTTTATGAGGAGTATCGATAACAAGCATTTTGTACAATAAAGGGCAATAACTCTATATTTGTTTCAAGGTAGGGGCTGAAGGGTTATATTTTGAAATGTCTCAAGATGTCCTACTATATCCATGAAAAAGATTTTCTGTACCACCCTAAACAAAACTACATAAAAGATTCGAACACTCAATCAAAAGACTTGTGAGCAAAGACATTGATTTATTTGCGAAGAAAGACAGTGATCTTGGAGTGACTGATACTGTTAGAATGAAGATAGCAACTGGAAACCACTACCCAATAAAGAATACACCCTTCCGTGTACCCCTAAAAAAGACAGTTAATTGACGAGGACATAATATACTGGAAATGATGGACGCAAAGATAACTAAGAGACCACAATCGCCTTGGTAATTTCCCTTAGTAGTGATGAAGAAAACAGACGGATCAGACCGGATGTGAGTCGACTTTAGAAGTTTGAATAAGATAGTGAAACCAGTATCATTCCTGATACCGTTGATTGATGAGATCCTATGTTTACCAGGTAGGGTAAAATATTTCATTTCATTGGCAAGTGAAATTAGAAGATTCAAGCACAGAAAAAACGGCCTTTGCATGTCACAATGGACAATTCCGATTCAACCGGGTGCCATTTGGGTTGAGTAACGCACCGGCAGTCTTTCAAGAGCTGATGAACATAGTTCTTCAAGGACAAGAGGAGTTTGCCATCGCATACCTGGATGACATTTTTATATTCTCAGAGACACCGGAAGATCATCTTCGTCATATTCAGGACGTTTTTAATCGCCTAAGAAAGCATGGACTAAAAAAGAAGCTAAAGAAATGTATTTTCTTCAAGGAACAGACTGAATATCTTGGTTTCATCATTAATTAACATTGCGTTACGCCTGATCCAAAGAAAGTCGAAGCTATAAGAAAGTTACCTGCGTCCACTACAGTCCGAGAAGTTCGTGGCTTTATAGGTATGTGTAGTTATTACAGGAGATTCAAACCAAACTTCTCTAAGATTGCAGAACCATTGATTGACAAAATCAGAAAGTATGCAAGGTTTAAATGTACACATATTGCTAAAAAGCGTTTGACTTTATTAAAGAAAGTTAAATGGTAGTGCCTTTGCTATCATATCCAAATACTCATATGCTGTACATCCTGTACACCGATGCCAGCGACAATTGTATTGGAGAATGCCGCACCCAAAGAACAGATTAGGGACAAGATAAGCCAATATATGACTAATCCCACAAGCTGAGTAAAACTCAAGAACGGTGGTCAACAATAGAAAAGGGGCATTTCCAATCCATTCTAAAGTCAACGCACATCCGGTCTGAGATTTCCTTCTGTTTTAATGCGGTAATTCGTCCTACTATGTAGCCTCTTGGAATTTTATAATTTTTGTTAGTTTGGTTAACGAAGATCATTGGAACTTTCTTATCTTTACGAACTATACAAACGGCGTCTTTTAAATATAGTCCTGGGTCTTCCATAATGCAGTTATTGTCTATGCTGTTCACTTCAACCAAGTCATTTTTTTCCAGAGGAAAATTGTTATTTATTTTTCCATAGAATACAGTCACCGTGTTTGGTCTCATAATAAGTTTCTTAGGTGTTCTTACAATAGTTGAGATGTGTAAATCTTCCTTAAGTTCCGCGTATACTTTGCCATCAATACGCATGAGTCCAAGATCAAAGTATAAACGAACATTGTTTTTCTTGAGCCAATCACGACCGAGAATCATGTTTCGGTTGAGTCCCTTTGTCACATAAACACAACTTTTAATAAACAGCTACTGGGGTTGTTAGTAAAATTAATTTCATTTGTAGGTCTTCGTTTAAAGTTCTCTCTTCGGGCTTCAACGAAGGAAGAACGTCTTAGTTTTCCTGTTTTTGTTTACCAAAATAAGAGCGAGATTTGAAATTTTGAGACGATCCCCTGTTTACTTGGTCGCTAGATTCATATGTTCGGCCTTGAAGATTTGATGGTCTGTCCCGATTTTGCTGCGCTCTTTGATACATATGCGAGCTCCAACAATCTGCACGCACATGATCTACTTTACCACAATTCCAACATTCCACAGGTGATGCTCTATATTATGGACGGGTTTGTTTTGACTGGGTCTTTATTCATTTGAGGACGGAACTTGACTTGGGGTTTATTTTGAGTACAAAATCGAGCCCTATGACCCGTCTGTTTGCATTTAAAACACTTATTATTACGCGCATGGTCAATTTCCATTGGTTCTACATGCCTTGTTTCTACTGATGTAAGATTATCTGCTCTATCCTTTAATAAGGGAAGAGCAGTATCAAAATTTGAAAGAGTTCGTCTGTTGTCATTACTTTGTACAATTTCTGTCATATTTGACCCTCTTATCGCTAGCCTCTGTCTCAGATTTTGTTCTCGCATTGCTATTTGAATTGCGGATTCTAAATCTTTAGGGTTTTCTCGCAAAATTTTCATTCTGAGGTAGTCGAATGTCAACCCGTCACAAAAGATATCTACTAACTGTTGTTGTATCAAAGGATCTTTTAGTCTGTCATTACTGTAGGCGTCTTCCGCGATTTGCAATAGTCCCTCGGCGAACAACTGAACACTTTCATTTGAATTTTGTCGAGTCTTACGCATCACTGCTAACGCGTGTTGGGGATCTGTTATTTCTGCAAATCTAAATTTAAGGGATTCCTTAAGATTGTTCCAAGATGGGATTTCTTCAGAGGCATCTGTTTCATCTAAATACCTTTTAATATAATCCCCAACTGAACCCTTACTCGTTATGTATGCAAGCATGGGGATCTCATGACCTTGTTTCCCAGACATAACACTGTACTTTTCAACTTCTTTATCCACTGTTTAAATTTTTGAGCATCTCCCTCAAAAGGAGTTATCACAGAAGATAGGGGCACTGAGAGTGCGGCTGTTATAGCTTTAACTTGACCAATGAAAAAATCTTTATCATCATCCTGATCTGGGACTCGGTGTCGAGGTTCACGAGTTTCATACGGCCTAGCATCATGATATGTTTCAAAAGTATTTTGTTCAATCTGCTCTTTTTCTGGGGACTTTTGACCTGTTTCTTGCCCTATATTTTCTTTGTTCTGACCCAACCCCGCGAATTGTTTTTCTAATTGCTCCATTTGATTTTTAAATTCTTTTTTATCAAACCCATCACCTGTCGTCATATTGGTTGCTTAGACAAAGTTGTTTACTTCGAGATAGCTATAAGAGACATATAGAAATGGTTCTTACCTTATTCGATATTGAACTTCGCTCAGTCCTGGTCACTGGCACCAAGTAAGTTCATGTAAGACTTCAGACTTTGTTTTCTTCTGGCGATGATACTCAACTCGAAGTCCAGTACTTCTTTGACCAATGGTTTATTAACAATCGTGATCGTATAGTTAGAATTACATCAACTAAAAGCAGCCCAAATCAAGAGTCTAAGAATCTCTATAAGCGGAATCTATCTAAATCATTTGACATGGGTATATATAACATTTTACTTATGATGGACAGTTCTGACTAGTTCGGCCCATTTACGGCGATCATGAGTGAACATTTAGTGTTCAAAATTAAGATTAATAGTTTATTCCTAAATAAAGTAACAAAACCGTCAAAACTGCCAATCAAAGAGTCTGGATGCAGGATTTGAGTCTTCGAGTCCTGGGTCTCGGAGTCCCCCACCTAGTATGAGGCATCACTTACTCATAATACGTTCATTCATACATAGCATAAAAGGTTACAAAGGTTAATATATAGAATACACAATACATGACTCAATGTAGAGTACCAGAGCTATCGTTGCAGACACAGAATCGCCAAATATGACACTTATTTTTCAACTCTAAATTTGGGTATTATTATGCCCGTATTATTCACCTGGTTTCATATCATTTAGGAATACTACGCAGTGCTACAAGAGTCACAGAGTTCATTCTGTAAGTTATCATTACCACCATTCAGTGCGCAGTACTTAGGTATACATAAGTATCATAGTGACCATTATGTAAAACTAGCAATTTAAGGTCATAGCATGGCTATCTGTTTACACATACTTAAAACAGTCTCTTACATCACCATGTTAATTCTTTAAAACACACTGATAGTAGTAAATACTACTTGAACAGTCTCTATCATCACAAAGTACAGTCTCTGTGTAGACAGAAAAATTAAAACACACCTTTACACAAATATCTCGCAGTCCACTTTTAGGGTTTGTACAAGCGATGGTTTTCCCAGTTGGTCATATGTGAGTTTCCTGGGCACTTTAGTTGCTCTTCTTGGTCTGTACCTGTGGTCTTTGGTTCCACTGGAGCCGCTGTTACCCGGGGTATTTGTTTCCACTAGTTTGTCATGCAAATATGGATCTTCCCCAACATCCAGACCACTTGAACTATGAGCTGACTGGAAACTATCCGCTGAACTGTGTGAAATCGACACAGGTTCCACGGGGTTGTCTGTAGGATTCCTCACTTCAACAACTGAATCTGAAGAGTCACTTCCTGTACTGCACTGCTGCGGAGTGAATGGTGTGGCATTAGGATTTAGAGGGATTCCAGCAATCTCAATGAATCCATCGGAATCTGAGGAACTACTGTCAGCGTCATAGACTGGGACGTCTTGTTTGCTGGGTTTCTTTGGTCTGCGGGATTTCCTGTCGTTATCCAGGGACTCTATCGGTATAGAGTTGCACTGTCTGAGGAGGGTACTGTGAAGTCGCCTTATTCCACCCTGTCCGGATCTCTTCCTCACTTCATAAACTTGTGTCTCCTCATTCACCTGCTTCACAACAACATATACATCCTGCTCCCAGAATGATCTTAACTTTCCAGGACCTCCCTTCTCTAAAAGGTTCTTCACTAAGACGTGGTCTCCTGGATGTAACCGTGCACTCAAAAGTCCTTTGTCATGTTGTTCATTTAACTTTTCAGTCATTCTTCCTGCTTGTTGCGATGCCAATTTGTAAATCTCTTCCATGCGGTCTCTCCACTGAGCCACATATTGGGAATAGGTCTGTTTTCTAGTCGGCTGTTGCAGTTCTGGAAATACCAAGTCAATGGGTAATGTGGGGTGTCGCCCAAACATTAGAAAGAATGGTGAGTAACCTGTGGTTTCATTCTTCGTGCAGTTTTAGGCATTAACAACTTTATTCAGATGTGATTTCCAATCCAGTTTCCAAGATGGCTCTAAAGTTCTCAACATCTGTAATAGCGTCCTATTAAAGCGTTCCACTTGTCCATTCCCCTGTGGGTGGTACGGTGTGGTACGAGAGCCTTTGACCCAACAAATTCTTTGCATCTCAAAGAAAAATCTGTTCTCAAATTCACGTCCTTGATCATGGTGTAATCTGCTTGGCATCCCAAATTTTAGCACAAAGTCGTTGAAGACCTTCTCTGCAGCAGTTTTTCCCGACTTGTTCCTTGTAGCATACACCTGTGCAAAGCGGGTATAATGGTCCATCACAACAAGTATATACTCAAAACCACCCTTGCAGCGCTCTAAATGGAGAAAATCAATTGACAAGTTCTAACGGACAAGTGCTGGTAATTGGCCGCAGTGGTGCTTTGCGTTGGACATGAGGCTTTTTGTCCTTGATGCACTGACACTCCTGAGTGACATACCGCTGAGTGACATACCGCTCTATCTCGGAACTCATATGAGCCCAATAGAACCGATCCCTCACACAGCTCAAAACTCTTTCAGCTCCTAAATGTCCTAAATCATTATGTAAATGTTTCAGAACTAGTTTCCGAAAACATTTCGGTAGCACTACCTGTTGAATTATTCCCTCTCGTGGGTATGAAATTTCCCTTCTCAACAGTCCATTCTCTACTTTCAATTTGGCCCATTCACGCAGTAGGCACTTTGCAGCTGGGCTCCATCCCTTTGTTACTTGCTTGGTAGGTTTTTCCCCCTTCTGAACCCAGGGTAGGACTGTACCTATGTCTTCATCATTGCGCTGTTCCTTTGCCAAAGTACTGTTGTCAATGATAGGTAGGGATGCTCCCTGAATCAACTGATCTTCTACTGATTCAGCCTCCTTGACAGGTGTGTTAATGCTGCTACAGGTAGGCTCATCTAGTCTCACTGCTGACACAATGGCATCAATTGTATCTGGAGAACACCTTTCGGTAAACTGGGATACATCAAGTGGCATGCGGCTGAGTCCATCGGCGTCAAAGTTATCACACCTGGCTTGTAATGGATGTGAAATCGAAAATCTGCCAACATGGACATTGGACACCCACCTTAATGTAGTAGCATCAAACTTTGGGGCCGTAAAAATATATCGTAAGGGGTTATAGTCACTGTACACTTCAAAGTGAGGACCGTAATATAAATAATCACGAAATCGTTCAGGGACGGCCCACTTGTGTGCGAGGAATTCTAATTTCCCTGAGTGGAGATGGTAGTTCTGTTCAGCAGGCGTCAACGTCCTGGATGCGTATGGGACTACTGCTAACTTTTCATGGTCCTGCTTCTGGTAGAGAATCGCTCCCAAGCCCATTTGTGATGCATCAATATGTAGAGTGTATGGTCTATCAAAGTCAGGGTATGTCATCACTGGTGGGTGGAGTAGGATATCAATGAGCTCTTCCAAGATGTTCTGATGTTGAGTCGTCCAAGTAATGTGCACTGATGACCCCTTCTGTTCGGATTTCTGTGACTTCATTTTCTTCTGTTTTTATTGGATGGAGTTGGAACGTTCTCATTCCTCAACAAATCATAAATGGGTTTAGCTCTGCGAGAGAAGTTGGGTATATAACTCCTGTATTAACCAATAAAACCCATTATTTTTCTTACATCTCCAACTGATTTAGGTCTCTGATCCTTCAACTTCATTACTGCCTCTTGGTCTGTAGGGTCTACAGTATGTCCTTGGTAACGTATCTGCTTTTGAAACAGGTGGCATTTACTAGGTTTCAGTTTCAAACCCTTTTCCCTTATACGAGTCAACACGCACTTCAAGTCATTCAAATGGGATTCAAATGATTTACTGTAATCAGTATTTCATCCAAATATGGTAGACAACATTTCTCCCTCAATCCCTCAAGAGCTTCATTCATGTAGGCTTGGAAAATTCCTGGAGCACCAGTGAGTCAAAATGGAATTCTATTCCACTCGTACTGTCCCCATGGGGTCACAAACGACTTATACTTCCGACTCTCTTATTTAACAACACCCTGATGATATGCTTTGCTTTGATCAAGAAGAGAAAACCATTGACTTCCACCCAGAGAATCAAGAGCATCCTGGACTCATGGAATTGGGTGCTGGTTCTGGACAGTTTTGGCATTCAACTTCCGAAAGTCTACACATAGGCGGAGTGATCCATCTTTCTTTCTCACACAAACAATTGGACTGGAATATGGTGAAGTTGATCGGCGGATCCAGTGCTTTTGCAGTAAGTTGGATATATAGTCCTTGATTTCTTGGTAGAGAGGTCTAGGGACGGCCATGTAATAACTATGTACTGGCTCCTTATCCATCAACTCCAATCCCAGCTCTAAATCAATAGCACATCCAATGTCGTCATCATTGACTGTAAATGCTTTGCATTCCTCCCTTAATAAACTCTCCACTCTTCTTTTCTGTTCTGTATTTAGGGGGGATCTGTTAGATCAACAGGTGGATCCCACTTCCCATCGTTCTCAGCACTCGGTTTACTGTGGTCTGAACACGGTCGCCACTCGAGCCTGCTATTCCAAAGGGAATTGATGAACAAATCATTTCAAAACGTCCTAACATTTTTAGAAGGATAACACAACAGTAATTTCACACGTCCGGCGTGGTTTGGCTTTACCTCCACAAGCATTTCCTGAGTTGATATTCCCAATGCATCGAGTTGGTGAGATGGGACGAAAAGAGCCTCACAACCAGGCTGGAGTTGTCTTTGAGTTCTTTGTAGAGTGCGTTAACTTGTACTTCATTGGCTGCAGGAAGAGTAATTCTGAGCAGATCAATTGCAATATTACTATGGACAGTTTGTAACAAATGTTGTATGACATTGTATCCCAATATTGGTTCATTGCTCGATACACTAGTGACAAGGAAAGGCACCTGAACAGCATTACAATGTTCTGACATTATCATCATAACAGTTACAACACCTTCAATAGGTATATCTGAACCAGATGCAGACACTAATGAAACATCTTTTAACTGCAAAAAGTCTTCAACATTCTTTACATGCGTATACAATTCAGGAAAATGATTACCAATCCATGACTTGTTCATAAGGGAGACTTGAGCCCCCGTATCCAATAACACTTTTACAGGTTTCTCATTCAAAAATAAACATACATGACATGGTTTACTAACAAGTTTGACAAGGTTAGGCCCAATACTATTAACTTTGCCTTTTATTTCCTTTGCTTCATATTTCTCAAATTTGTGGTGATGCTCTAGACGGGTGTTGGGACAACTTTCTTGTTGGGCCGCCTTCGACCCGCTGCTGTTTCCCGAGAGCTTAAACTTCTTGCTTGGACACTCCTGTCGACGATGTCCAGATCCACCGCAGTTCCAACAATGATTGCAACGCTTGCCGACAGACTGGCAATCTGTACAGGATCGTGGTCCGCTTCGTGAAGGTGTTGGTTGAGCCTTTGCTGTGTTCGGAGATTGTTCAACAATCTTCTTCAAGGCTGCCATTTCGATCCTTAGCGACTTAATTTCACTGGCAAGATCATTTTTTACTTCCTCTTTCACAGCATTGATTTCCACTGAGTTAGAATTGATTTGAGACACTGAATGTTTGGATTACAGTTTGTTATGTCTTTCACTCTCTTGTATGATAATTTGGTTCAGTTCATGCATTAACGTTGCATCTGTTATTTTCACATTGTCCAAATGTGCTTTCATCTCATGACGCAGTGTTGTAACTCTTAGTCCAGTGTAGACGGTCCGTCTAAAGAGTCCAGCCACCAGTTCTGGACTGTATTTGAGTTCATGGCTATCCTCCTGTGATGCAAAAAGGATTCGGTTTCGTAGATACATAACCCTCAGGAGAAAATCGTTCGGAGTTTCCTATGGATTTTGGGTGGCACTAGCCAATTCACTGTACAATTCGGTTGCATTCTTTTCTGCATAGTGTCCCCTTCTATACTTCTAAGGGTCGCCAAATTTATGTCTGGCCTTCCGTCTAAGTAGCTGCGCAGGCTTGACGATGGGAGTACTGCCTTTATTACACCATCTATTACGTCCACATCCGAGTATCCCTTATGTTTTCTGACATCATGGGATCCCGGAGGAGCCCCCAAAATGTTACCTCAGTCCTGATGCTAAAACAAGAAGAGGAGAATTCTGTAGTTACATTTATTTGGCGGGTTTCAGCAGATATAAGAGTTAAAACCTATCACAAACAATCACTGAAGTTGTAAACAATCAACTCAATTTGTCTAGGGAATTTAAAAAATAAACTGACTAGAATAAAAGACTAGATTAAATGGATAACTTACTGATATATTCATATAAACTGTCTTAATCAATTTTAACAATCGTGTCATTATGTCTGTGGATTTAAACTAGTAGCAATACACAAAATATGGAACCTCTCGTGTTTGTGTACATTTATCTCAAACCGGAAACAGTTTACGCAAGCTAAAACCTAAACCTACACGATAAAACTCACAAAATTCCGGAAACATATTTACCATGTACAATTTCAAGAAAAATATATAAGTAATCTTTACCACAAAATTTCCAGTATATACTCTATTGATATAAGGTACATATTCATTGAAAATACTTCTATAATAACAAATTATTGCTCTTCAACAAGATCGATAGACACGTGAATAGGTACATGTACATGTGCTACCTTCGCAAAATGCATCTTAAAAGGTACAAAATGTTTTACAACAATTCTATTGACATTCATGTTTACATATAAACATATTGTCAATCAAGAAAATAGTAATGAACATGGATTGAGGTTATAAAACCAGTTTCTTACCTAAAACAAGAAGAGGAGAATTCTGTAGTTACATTTATTTGGCGGGTTCCAGCAGACATAAGAGTTAAAACCTATCACCCCGTATTCCGGACTTCCACACTGGAGTTATCTCCCTTGCTACATTACATATCAATCAACAAAACAAAAAAGGGGGGTGGCTGAAACCCAAATAACTACCCGTCACAAAAGGAACAGCAACAGCAACGGGACCGATGAAAAGAAAGTTTCTGGAAATTGATGGTTTAATGTCCTATCTTTCAGATAGAGACTCAGAAGGCCCAAGACTTCGCCTGTATGTACCACTTTTTGTAGAGCAGCAGTATCATGAGAATACTGAACAACGGGGTCTTGAAAGTTTAAATTTGTAATTGTCCACATTTTAATCGAATATGTTACAAAAATTATGAGTTTGAATTAGTTGTTTCAATCTAGTATGTAAATTTCGGCTTTTTGCAATTGCCTGATACTTTTCTAAATTTTACTAAATCCCGGACTGTTCTTCATAAATGTAGAAAATTGACACAACGGTATTTTATGTAAAATAAGACCCCAAGGAAAAATTTTAAAAACTACAATTAACCGGGAAAATCAAAACAAATATAATAAGGTACATAATTTAAATCATTAGATTTATTTAATTTTGTGATCCAAGGGAAAATCCACAAGTCGGACATTTCTGTTATACAAGGTTTATGAAAACTCCGAAAACTCTCAAACTGCTGAATTACCGAACAAAGTTAACATTAAAAATTTTGTATACCGTAACAAACAAAGGCACTTGACGTTAGAAATATTTCTTTTTACAATAAGACTATTCCAAGCACTAACACAATAAACGTTCTCCACGGTAGCCATTTTGATTTTTTAATCCGACTTATCTGTCACGATTTTCTTGCAGCGATTTATATAAAATTAATAGGTAAAATACATTCGTTAGCCACTTACTACGTTTTGTGTAAACTCGTGCATAATCGTTCCTTTGACCCAACAAATTCTTTGCATCTCAAAGAAAAATCTGTTCTCAAATTCACGTCCTTGATCATGGTGTAATCTGCTTGGCATCCCAAATTTTAGCACAAAGTCGTTGAAGACCTTCTCTGCAGCAGTTTTTCCCGACTTGTTCTTTGTAGCATACACCTGTGCAAAGCGGGTATAATGGTCCATCACAACAAGTATATACTCAAAACCACCCTTGCAGCGCTCTAAATGGAGAAAATCAATTGACAAGTTCTAACGGACAAGTGCTGGTAATTGGCCGCAGTGGTGCTTTGCGTTGGACATGAGGCTTTTTGTCCTTGATGCACTGACACTCCTGAGTGACATACCGCTGAGTGACATACCGCTCTATCTCGGAACTCATATGAGCCCAATAGAACCGATCCCTCACACAGCTCAAAACTCTTTCAGCTCCTAAATGTCCTAAATCATTATGTAAATGTTTCAGAACTAGTTTCCGAAAACATTTCGGTAGCACTACCTGTTGAATTATTCCCTCTCGTGGGTATGAAATTTCCCTTCTCAACAGTCCATTCTCTACTTTCAATTTGGCCCATTCACGCAGTAGGCACTTTGCAGCTGGGCTCCATCCCTTTGTTACTTGCTTGGTAGGTTTTTCCCCCTTCTGAACCCAGGGTAGGACTGTACCTATGTCTTCATCATTGCGCTGTTCCTTTGCCAAAGTACTGTTGTCAATGATAGGTAGGGATGCTCCCTGAATCAACTGATCTTCTACTGATTCAGCCTCCTTGACAGGTGTGTTAATGCTGCTACAGGTAGGCTCATCTAGTCTCACTGCTGACACAATGGCATCAATTGTATCTGGAGAACACCTTTCGGTAAACTGGGATACATCAAGTGGCATGCGGCTGAGTCCATCGGCGTCAAAGTTATCACACCTGGCTTGTAATGGATGTGAAATCGAAAATCTGCCAACATGGACATTGGACACCCACCTTAATGTAGTAGCATCAAACTTTGGGGCCGTAAAAATATATCGTAAGGGGTTATAGTCACTGTACACTTCAAAGTGAGGACCGTAATATAAATAATCACGAAATCGTTCAGGGACGGCCCACTTGTGTGCGAGGAATTCTAATTTCCCTGGGTGGAGATGGTAGTTCTGTTCAGCAGGCGTCAACGTCCTGGATGCGTATGGGACTACTGCTAACTTTCCATGGTCCTGCTTCTGGTAGAGAATCGCTCCCAAGCCCATTTGTGATGCATCAATATGTAGAGTGTATGGTCTATCAAAGTCAGGGTATGTCATCACTGGTGGGTGGAGTAGGATATCAATGAGCTCTTCCAAGATGTTCTGATGTTGAGTCGTCCTAGTAATGTGCACTGATGACCCCTTCTGTTCGGATTTCTGTGACTTCATTTTCTTCTGTTTTTATTGGATGGAGTTGGAACGTTCTCATTCCTCAACAAATCATAAATGGGTTTAGCTCTGCGAGAGAAGTTGGGTATATAACTCCTGTATTAACCAATAAAACCCATTATTTTTCTTACATCTCCAACTGATTTAGGTCTCTGATCCTTCAACTTCATTACTGCCTCTTGGTCTGTAGGGTCTACAGTATGTCCTTGGTAACGTATCTGCTTTTGAAACAGGTGGCATTTACTAGGTTTCAGTTTCAAACCCTTTTCCCTTATACGAGTCAACACGCACTTCAAGTCATTCAAATGGGATTCAAATGATTTACTGTAATCAGTATTTCATCCAAATATGGTAGACAACATTTCTCCCTCAATCCCCCAAGAGCTTCATTCATGTAGGCTTGGAAAATTCCTGGAGCACCAGTGAGTCAAAATGGAATTCTATTCCACTCGTACTGTCCCCATGGGGTCACAAACGACTTATACTTCCGACTCTCTTATTTAACAACACCCTGATGATATGCTTTGCTTTGATCAAGAAGAGAAAACCATTGACTTCCACCCAGAGAATCAAGAGCATCCTGGACTCATGGAATTGGGTGCTGGTTCTGGACAGTTTTGGCATACAACTTCCGAAAGTCTACACATAGGCGGAGTGATCCATCCTTCTTTCTCACACAAACAATTGGACTGGAATATGGTGAAGTTGATCGGCGGATCCAGTGCTTTTGCAGTAAGTTGGATATATAGTCCTTGATTTCTTGGTAGAGAGGTCTAGGGACGGCCATGTAATAACTATGTACTGGCTCCTTATCCATCAACTCCAATCCCAGCTCTAAATCAATAGCACATCCAATGTCGTCATCATTGACTGTAAATGCTTTGCATTCCTCCCTTAATAAACTCTCCACTCTTCTTTTCTGTTCTGTATTTAGGGGGGATCTGTTAGATCAACAGGTGGATCCCACTTCCCATCGTTCTCAGCACTCGGTTTACTGTGGTCTGAACACGGTCGCCACTCGAGCCTGCTATTCCAAAGGGAATTGATGAACAAATCATTTCAAAACGTCCTAACATTTTTAGAAGGATAACACTACAGTAATTTCACACGTCCGGCGTTGTTTGGCTTTACCTCCACAAGCATTTCCTGAGTTGATATTCCCAATGCATCGAGTTGGTGAGATGGGACGAAAAGAGCCTCACAACCAGGCTGGAGATGTCTTTGAGTTCTTTGTAGAGTGCGTTTACTTGTACTTCATTGGCTGCAGGAAGAGTAATTCTGAGCAGATCAATTGCAATATTACTATGGACAGTTTGTAACAAATGTTGTATGACATTGTATCCCAATATTGGTTCATTGCTCGATACACTAGTGACAAGGAAAGGCACCTGAACAGCATTACAATGTTCTGACATTATCATCATAACAGTTACAACACCTTCAGTAGGTATATCTGAACCAGATGCAGACACTAATGAAACATCTTTTAACTGCAAAAAGTCTTCAACATTCTTTACATGCGTATACAATTCAGGAAAATGATTACCAATCCATGACTTGTTCATAAGGGAGACTTGAGCCCCCGTATCCAATAACACTTTTACAGGTTTCTCATTCAAAAATAAACATACATGACATGGTTTACTAACAAGTTTGACAAGGTTAGGCCCAATACTATTAACTTTGCCTTTTATTTCCTTTGCTTCATATTTCTCAAATTTGTGGTGATGCTCTAGACGGGTGTTGGGACAACTTTCTTGTTGGGCCGCCCTCGACCCGCTGCTGTTTCCCGAGAGCTTAAACTTCTTGCTTGGACACTCCTGTCGACGATGTCCAGATCCACCGCAGTTCCAACAATGATTGCAACGCTTGCCGACAGACTGGCAATCTGTACAGGATCGTGGTCCGCTTCGTGAAGGTGTTGGTTGAGCCTTTGCTGTGTTCGGAGATTGTTCAACAATCTTCTTCAAGGCTGCCATTTCGATCCTTAGCGACTTAATTTCACTGGCAAGATCATTTTTTACTTCCTCTTTCACAGCATTGATTTCCACTGAGTTAGAATTGATTTGAGACACTGAATGTTTGGATTACAGTTTGTTATGTCTTTCACTCTCTTGTATGATAATTTGGTTCAGTTCATGCATTAACGTTGCATCTGTTATTTTCACATTGTCCAAATGTGCTTTCATCTCATGACGCAGTGTTGTAACTCTTAGTCCAGTGTAGACGGTCCGTCTAAAGAGTCCAGCCACCAGTTCTGGACTGTATTTGAGTTCATGGCTATCCTCCTGTGATGCAAAAAGGATTCGGTTTCGTAGATACATAACCCTCAGGAGAAAATCGTTCGGAGTTTCCTATGGATTTTGGGTGGCACTAGCCAATTCACTGTACAATTCGGTTGCATTCTTTTCTGCATAGTGTCCCCTTCTATACTTCTAAGGGTCGCCAAATTTATGTCTGGCCTTCCGTCTAAGTAGCTGCGCAGGCTTGACGATGGGAGTACTGCCTTTATTACACCATCTATTACGTCCACATCCGAGTATCCCTTATGTTTTCTGACATCATGGGATCCCGGAGGAGCCCCCAAAATGTTACCCCAGTCCTGATGCTAAAACAAGAAGAGGAGAATTCTGTAGTTACATTTATTTGGCGGGTTTCAGCAGATATAAGAGTTAAAACCTATCACAAACAATCACTGAAGTTGTAAACAATCAACTCAATTTGTCTAGGGAATTTAAAAAATAAACTGACTAGAATAAAAGACTAGATTAAATGGATAACTTACTGATATATTCATATAAACTGTCTTAATCAATTTTAACAATCGTGTCATTATGTCTGTGGATTTAAACTAGTAGCAATACACAAAATATGGAACCTCTCGTGTTTGTGTACATTTATCTCAAACCGGAAACAGTTTACGCAAGCTAAAACCTAAACCTACACGATAAAACTCACAAAATTCCGGAAACATATTTACCATGTACAATTTCAAGAAAAATATATAAGTAATCTTTACCACAAAATTTCCAGTATATACTCTATTGATATAAGGTACATATTCATTGAAAATACTTCTATAATAACAAATTATTGCTCTTCAACAAGATCGATAGACACGTGAATAGGTACATGTACATGTGCTACCTTCGCAAAATGCATCTTAAAAGGTACAAAATGTTTTACAACAATTCTATTGACATTCATGTTTACATATAAACATATTGTCAATCAAGAAAATAGTAATGAACATGGATTGAGGTTATAAAACCAGTTTCTTACCTAAAACAAGAAGAGGAGAATTCTGTAGTTACATTTATTTGGCGGGTTCCAGCAGACATAAGAGTTAAAACCCATCACCCCGTATTCCGGACTTCCACACTGGAGTTATCTCCCTTGCTACATTACATATCAATCAACAAAACAAAAAAGGGGGGTGGCTGAAACCCAAATAACTACCCGTCACAAAAGGAACAGCAACAGCAACGGGACCGATGAAAAGAAAGTTTCTGGAAATTGATGGTTTAATGTCCTATCTTTCAGATAGAGACTCAGAAGGCCCAAGACTTCGCCTGTATGTACCACTTTTTGTAGAGCAGCAGTATCATGAGAATACTGAAAAACGGGGTCTTGAAAGTTTAAATTTGTAATTGTCCACATTTTAATCGAATATGTTACAAAAATTATGAGTTTGAATTAGTTGTTTCAATCTAGTATGTAAATTTCGGCTTTTTGCAATTGCCTGATACTTTTCTAAATTTTACTAAATCCCGGACTGTTCTTCATAAATGTAGAAAATTGACACAACGGTATTTTATGTAAAATAAGACCCCAAGGAAAAATTTTAAAAACTACAATTAACCGGGAAAATCAAAACAAATATAATAAGGTACATAATTTAAATCATTAGATTTATTTAATTTTGTGATCCAAGGGAAAATCCACAAGTCGGACATTTCTGTTATACAAGGTTTATGAAAACTCCGAAAACTCTCAAACTGCTGAATTACCGAACAAAGTTAACATTAAAAATTTTGTATACCGTAACAAACAAAGGCACTTGACGTTAGAACTATTTCTTTTTACAATAAGACTATTCCAAGTACTAAAACAATAAAAACGTTCTCCACGGTTTGGAGAACACGGTATGGAGAACAAAAGTGAATGCATCACGTCATATGTTTTGGGTAAAGCAACGGAATAATAAAGATATTGACTGATACATGCACAAAGATAAGTCAGTTAAATGACTGGTTAGAAAAAAGAATAAGGAAAATGTCCAGATCAGTTACTTAGTGCTAATGAAGGAGAGTTGGTTTCATGTCTAGGAAAAAATATTCACATGGCGGTAATATGTTTTACTGACAATTGATAAAGCAATAATTATTGTATGATAATTGTAACTTGTTAACTTAAGCTATTAATTCAGAATTATTTGATTTTAAAACTTCTAATGTATGTAAAGTTAACGCTTTTAACAGCAAAATTAACATGGTCATTTCAGGGATCTGTACACTTTCGTCTATTAGCGCACATTTTCATGCGTGTCTTGGAAAAAATGAACTTAATTTCGAAATTTCGAATTTCAATTATTTCGAAAAGCTACAATAAAGCATTTGTAAATCAGATTTAGAAACTACGATAAAAATTTGTAGTTTTTATCTTCTTAAAAATGAGATAAGTTTTATTTATTTACATGCACTACCACACGGTAAATTATAAATTTAAAACATAACAACCATGCATTATCTATGAATTCATAGGTCTAATATTGGTGCGAGATATTTACCGATTGGTGAAAGATTAGCTGCTTTTCTGATGAAAGACATTAAGATATTGATGAAGAATTCTTTTAAATCACAAATATGACTGGTTTTGTCCGTTATAAAGTATAGAAAAAAGTGTAACCTATGTCTAATAACATTAAACAAATTTATATGATTGTATATTTCAAATAAGCCGGACAACATGAACATTAACATTTAACTTGGTTTTTCAATCGATCAGAGTGTATATATTATTTGATCCATTGGTCACCCCAAATGTATAATCTACATATATTTTGCTTACAATGCATTGTTCAAAATCTAAATTCAGTTTAATTAACTAAAGAGTCAATGAACGAGAAGGTAAATTCATACTTGTTATTATTTTCTTTATACAAAATTCCTTTAGAGATGAACAGCAGTCATACCGCAAGTAGACTGGAAGCTAATGAAACACCTATTTAATATGCAAGACATCTGTGTATAACCCGTCCAGATTTTAACCTCGGCTCGCGCATGAAGTTCGGTATTTTTCAGGTGATAGATTGTTAAAATAAAATTCACAACTTTTTCAAAACTGGCACATTGCGTTTGGGAACTTTACTTTCGATTCAACCTTCAACCTCTTCTATTGATTAATGAACTTGTCCACTAACTGAATCGTCGACGGCGTTGTGCATTCAGTTACGTATATCATTCCACAAATCACTACAACTATTAAACCCGAGCAATAATATTTTGATCAATAAAGCTATTTGTTTATTTTCTTTAAAGAATTTGGTTTATACATAGAGAACTTAAAACGATTTAATGCGTGTTTTTTAAATATATTTTTACTGAAATGCATAAAAAGTTTCTGTACTATTTTCTTAATTACGCGTAGACTCAATTCATGTGTTCTACGCGTGCCTTCCGGTTTGAGACTTCGACTGACAGTAAACTAATAGACGGGGTCACGTGACCCCGTCTAAAAATGATATGCAAAGAACTTTTGTTTTTGTCACTAACTTTACCTATGTGAATAAATCTCTGATTTTAAAAGCTCTATCGCCTACCGTTATAAATATTTGTCAAGGTAATTCTTATCGGGGTCGAAATTTCTTGACATAAATGTAAGCGATAATACTTTAAAATAAAGAAAAATCGACGTTATTTGAGTGTTTTACTACGGGAAGATTTTACTTGGAATAAAAGAGATGAGATGGACGCGCGGGCGCGCCGACGCACTGAATACAATTAGCCCTTTTAAAGTCCATATTTATTTAGTTACTATGGGTCATTATGAAGTAAATACATTTGACCTAATTTGACCTACATTATGAGACCACTTTATTCAATCTTTTTATTGTAGTGCTAATTCGTGGACGCACAATTTTGTCCAAAGACGATATCGAAAAAAGCCTTATTGTGTCCAGAAAATGGTAAATGGATCCCAGCCGAACAAGACCATTTTAAAAGAAATGTGGGAAGAGTTAAAAGTAAGATACAAAACTAGAAAAAAAATCAACTCCAACCATCAAGTTTACTTACGCGTACGCATTGTCAAGCTTTAAATCATAGTAAAGAAAGAGGAACCAAATAAAAGTCCTCTCGATACAATTAAAACATTTTTGTTATGTTATATCTTTTTATACCCGCACTTTCTAAAGAAAGATCGGGTATATTGTTGTTACCCCGTTCTGTCCGTCCGTTCGTTCGTCTGTCACGTTTTATTTTCTCAAACTGCTCTTACATTTTATAAATCAGCAAACTAAACTCTTGGAGTTTAATTTTGGGTGTGATGTTGCATTGAAAAAGGTTTCAAAAATTCTCTGGTAGTCCTGGGGGTCTGATAATCGGTAAAAATGACGTTTTTTCACAAAAAACCTTCTTTCTCGAACTCCACCTACATTTTCAACAATAGACAGGTCACCATTTATATATGTTTTGGGGAGTCCTATAGATGCGCAAAAAGGTTTTAGAAATTACAACTTTATCCTGGGGATCATTTGGTCTCAAAAACGTCAACATTTTTGCAGTAGCCAAACGATCTTTTAGAATATGATTGGGTTGTCATTTTGAAGCGTCATTATGATATTCATTTTGCCACGGAGATCGGAGGGCAACAAAAAATGACTTTTTTGCAATAAAAGTATGATTCCCAGAACTCCTCTTACAACTTTTAGAGAAGCTACGTCATCTCTTGTAATATGATTAAGGCAGTCCTCTATATGTACAATAAGGTTTTTAAAGTTTTGATTTCATACAGGGAGTCAAATAATAGCAAATATTTGACGTTTATCACTCCTAAAATACCTACATCTTAGAATTCCCTTTTATGATTAAATGAAGAGAAACATCATATCTTGGGATATGATTAAGGCTGTCCTATATAAGTGAGTTTAGGTTTAAAAAAATAGATTTCATCCAGGGAGTCAAATAATAGCAAACAATTGACGTTTATCACTCCTAAATACCTACATCCTGGAATTTCTCTTATGATTGAATGAATACACACGTCTTATCTTGGAATATGATTGAGGCTGTCCTATAGATGTGCAATAAAGTTTTTAAAATTTAAATTTCATCCAGGGAGTCAAATAATAGCAAAAAATTGACTTTTATTACTAAAAAAAAACTACATTCTAGAACTCCTTTTATATTCAATGAATAGACACATCATATCTTGGGATATGACAGGGTTGTCCTATAGATGTGCAATAAGGTTTTTTAAAACATTTAAATTTATTCCAGTGAGTCAAAAAACAGCAAAATATTGACGTTTATCACAAAAAAACGTTCATATCAGAACTCCTCTTATATTTAATGAATAGACACATCATATCTTGTGATATGATAGGGGCTGTCCTATTGATGTACACGTGATTCCAGCCATTGTTCATCTAGAAATGGGGTCGGGAGGGGGGGGGGCAGATCACCCACTCCTAAAATCAAACTTTAAATTTTTTAAAACTACAGTATAAAATTGCCAAATATGCCCATTCCCCGGCAAACACTCAAATAACTGCCCCCCCCCCCCCCCAAAAAAAATCTTTCTGGATCCGCGCATGAATCCCTCCTTACATAGTACATAAAATGACGTTTTTTGTACCCCCGCAAACGAAGTTTAGGGGGGTATATTGGTTTTACCCTGTCCGCCTGTCTGTCTGTAGATGCAACTTTGTCGCTCGTATAAAAATTTTACTACTACATGGGACAGTCTGAAAATATATGTTGATCACCATCTGAAGATGTGCATCTGCAATTTTTGTAAGATCAGACAAGATTTAATGATTTTATGACAGTTTTCATTTTCCTTATTCTATATATTGTAGAATACCTATTTGGCATGGTACATGCCTGGTAGTTTTCAAGTCAATTAATTGAGTACTTTTTGATATATCGTTAAAATAACACAATTTTAAACAGAACTCTTATGTGTGAGCAATCGCAACTTCTCGGGCCTTTCTGGCAAGCTCGAAAAAACACCTCGAATGTATTACCTAGGCGTCCATGACAACCCCTCTTTTTATAAAACTTGATATAAATACAACACATTTTATAATACATGTATGTTGAGATGTGAGCTAAACTTTATTAAAGTAAACGATATACACTAAAATATAACACAGAGGCGACAGACAACACTGTCTAGCCGATACTTTTTTTCATGGGAAGCAACTTCATTTTGTATAAAATTCTAACATCTGGTGATGTTAATACATTCGAGGTGTTTTTCCGAGCTTCCCGGAAAGGCCCGAGAAGTGTGAGTTGACAATATCTACTTCCGCTTCACTTCTTTGAAACCAAAGTGACAGTAAGCAGTTCAAATCAACAACTTGATATTTTTTGGATTTAGATATAGTACAGGTAAAGAAAACATAGTTTTTGAAGTAATGGAGTGTTAGTAGAATGTGGTCTTCTCATTTACATTTTCATAACTATATATTCCTAAACAATGCATCCCCATACAATAATTTAACTCATGTCGCGAGGGGATGCTCCGCTTAGCGGTGCCCTTGTTCTGGTAATGTTTTGGGAGTTTATTAAATTTTAACAAGCTCATCAAAGAAAATCATAGTCCTGCGGGATAAATTTTCTGATATGGAGTTCCATAGGAGAAAGTGTGGAAAATTTGAAACAACTAATTGCATCTGTCAGGACTATTATTAGAAAGATATTCAAGGTTTTATCAACAGAGGAGCATTGCTTGGCTACCTGTATTTCCATTTACTGCAAAGGGAAGGGTTATTGTCATTTTGTTGGTTTTTCTTTAAAGCAATTAAATTAAAAAAATATCATCAGATACATAAATTTGAAAATGTATTACTGTTATACATATGTATTTACAGTGATATTCTGACAATTTTGATTATAATTATTATTATAAGTATTTTTTTTTTTTTACAATTCTACAACTTTTTTTATTTGTATGTGTACATGTACCAAACCTTTATTATTCAATTCAATTATTTGTCCCATTTTAAATTAGCCCTGCGGGGGTATTAGTCCCATTAGGACAGTTCTAGTTTTTTTTTTAAATAAAAAAAACCTTGCAATGCCATTAATTTTTACTTTAAAAAAGACTCCAATTTACACTTTTTTGTCGAATGAACTATTAAAATCAAAATACAATTTTGGGTCTAAAAAGTTTTACAAACTGGTGAAAAATGTTTTCATTTTTAAAAATATCACATTACATCTTGCATTCTTGACAAATGTTCTATTGAGATATGATCAGAAGTGTTATTTTCTACATGGGGATCAATAAGTGTTATTTTCTACCTGGAGATCAATAACTAATATTTAAGTTAAAATCAATAACAATAAATGATTAGAATTAAATTTTTATCCTCCACATCATTAGGCTAGGAAATACCCACACGGGTCAAACACTACATATGAATTAGATAAAATACTTTATTGTTTCTAGTTCTAGAAAGTCATGGTGTCTCCAAGGGGGCATAACCCATGTACCATTCGATGCACAATGACACAAAGAGAAAGAATAAATATGGTTTAGGAAAGGGGATCTTAAAAATTATCAAAATATATCATCATTTCCTATTTCAAAGGGGGGATGGTTTAAAGACAAAACCTAGGGGTCATCATCTACTTAACACCATTTGATGCATCATAATGACATTAGAAACACGAATTGTGATATACGGTTTAGTGGTGGGGATCTCAACAGTTTTCAATTTAAGATATTTGGTATTTCACTGTTTCTTGGGGTCAGATCAATCCAATAGGGTCATGTCCTACATTATATTTGATTCACCTTAATACATGAAAAAAGACCCCTTTCCCCCATTAAAACTCATATAAACATGATAATAATTCTCTTCACTTACTTACACGTAATACACAAATTTAATACAAAATGTCACAGAGTCAATATGGGGTCAACTAGATAGTGTAAGGCTGACAAATGAAAAATAATCTTTGCAATTAAAATCAAAGAAACTGTACAAATGCGATAGGATAGGTACATGTAATGATGATCAGCTTATTCTAATATAAAAAGATAATGACACAGTATGCTGGCAAAGGGAGATACTTAATAATTATTCCTCTCATAATATTGTGCTACTATATGTATTATGCCTACCTATATTGGTCAACATCATAATGATAATCCGATTAGAGCACAATATGAATCCCTATAGCCGATTATCACAAAAGAAACGTTTTTGCATGTTAATTAATCCTTTCCTGCATATTGAAAACACAAACCGATATGTACACCACGTGAAACCCATCTAACCGAAGAGCTGGGTAAAACTAGTACCCACTAATACAGCCTACAGTACTGTGTTGTGTATGTAACTTCAGACAAAGATCAGTTATTTGTAACATGCATGTATTTTTATGACTTTATTCCTCAAAACTTGTTGCACTATTTTATTAAGTAAATACAAATACAAATATCTTATTGGCGCAAACACAATTACAATAATTGGCAAAGGCCCAATGGATATACAGGAACATTATTGTATGTTTTCAACAACTGCATGTACAGTATATATATTTTTTACTGATCTATATAGATCAGTTTAACATTTCCTTAGACTACTTGACATTTGTGTTCAAAGCAGTCATTAATAAATTTAACAGTAATTCTTAAAATAATCTGTATTCTACTAATTAAACATAAATGTAAAATGTATTTTTCTTTGTTCAAGTTAGTGGCAATATCAATTTTAATTATGTTATATACTTTATATTAATTACTAAAATAGCTGCTTCTTAGATGACAATGGATGTACATTGAAAAGGAAAATGAGTTTCATTCTTAATTGCACCAGTTTTACAAGCATTACGATATCTTTCATTCCTAATTGTGACATTATATCTACAACTTTCTATTGGAAGTTAAAATGCACGTAATCTTATTCTACTAATAGAGTATCTCTTTTCCCGAGTATATCAACATAAGGACTTTTTTTTCTCATATATTTTTTCAAAAAATGAAAGTTTTTCTGAATCAAAAAATTTTGATCATTGCTATTGGATGCATTGGTCAATGATTTTTTGCTTTATGCTTGGTAAAAAGTGTTGAATTGTGCTTTTATAATTACTTATGTTAGAGAATCTCAAATTATCTAGGATGCCATAAATTTTCTTAGTCCAGGAATTGGAATTGATTGTAAATAACCATGTAAAACACACATTTCAATCTTAAGATGGTATAAGACACCTACATACTGTGATGTCCTCCCTATTAAAATAAACAATAAAGTATAGATATAATATATTCCCCCAAAATAATGTAACAGTGAAGTGCAATGGATTACAGTGTTAACTACTTGTACATAAGTAGAGAATTCAAATCCTGCTTGGGCTTTTTAAAATTTTATTTAGTTTTTTTTTGCCAAATACATGTATTGTAAAGTTTTCAAATTCTAAAACATCATCATGAAGAATTTTGATTATCACGCACTTTTATCCACATAAAAATTGACATGTGTCTTATACCACCTTAAATCAGTAATTATATCTTCTGTCCTGACAGTTCTGCATTGAAAACCATTGCGCAATATACTTGCATGTCATTTATTTTGCACTGTTTACAATTTTTTGTTGTTGCAACTACATGTACAGGCTTTTGTTGTTATCAAAATATTCTGATGTATATTTATTTATCCATGAGGAGTGTAGGGGATTGGGATCCGAGGTGTATTTTTGGTAATTTTACTATTACTGTAATATAAAGGAATTCTCAAGGGGAAGGAGGATCTGGGTTCCTTACTTCCACCCCTTCTCTAAATCCGTGTACATGTACACAATGATGTTTGCACACAGAAGCAAATCTAAAGCCGGCAACAGGCGAGGAGAAGGGCATTATTTTAATTTGTTTGTAATAATTATATAGACCATACTTGAAAGGCTTCACATGTGTATTATGGGATGGGGTCTAATCCTCTATCAAAGTTATAATTTTTAAAAATTATTGGAAATTGCATGTAGCTTTCGCTTTAACAAAACTGGTACTTTAACAAAACAGTGTTATTTAGGGGCAAGCACTTGGTGCGGGTATTACTGTCTGATAACAGCATGATCTAGTCTTATTTTCGCCTTCATACAAGATGAAATACTTCTAAATTAAAACAAAAATTCAGTAAGTTACCCTAGGTGTCCAATTTTAAAAGATAAGGCGAAAAAATACAAATAACTAGTAAATATTATACAATTAATGCATGATTGTGAGGGAAATATGAAGATTCCTTACCAGATGCAAAATCATATGATTTTTCTGGGTCATTAAATAGCGAATGATTCATGGCAAAGAATGTATTACATCCCATATCAACCTCAGACTCTAATGTCAGCCCAAAGGCCAGAGGGTTGATTTTTGTCGAGGGTTGATATGGGATGTGATACAGATTTTGACATCTGTTGTTTTTTTATGATATATTTGAATTTGAATTTAGAAAGCTGATTTTTATTTTCATGTTGAATAAAAATTCGCCAGCATTTCTTTAAACCTCTCTTTTCGACTTTCAAATGAATCGTGACGTCATCTATACTTAAAATGTTCAGATAATGACGTCATATATATAGTTTCGACATCAGGTATGCAAAGACATAAGAGAAAATGGTCCAAAGTAATCCGAATAAAAAGTACAAAGGTGTTCTGGGAAGGTGTAATAAAGGCGTGATTAAGGATGAAATAAAAGGTAGTGATACGGGGGGGGGGGTGTTGTTATAAAGGCGCGTACTTTTGTTCATATCACGGGTGTAAAAACTCTGAATTCTATACCAAATATACAATAAATCCCCATATTTTCCAAACGTTCATGCAATAAATTGTTTATTACACCGAACGCCAGATGATAATTTAGAATACATCCGTTTCTAATCTTGTTTTTTAGGTCACCTAATTAAACTCAGGTGACCTATTGTTATCTGTTTTCGTCCGTCGTCTGTCGTGCGTTAACAATTTTTAAATTTTAACTTCTCCTTAAAAACTAATGGGCTGATCGTTACCATTTTTAGTGTGAGGCATCTCTATGGAAAGAGAAATCTAAATTGTGAAATTCATGGCTCTACCACCCCCGGGGCGCCACAGGTTGGGCATTATATGCAACAAAGCCAAATTTTCAAAAAAATGTCTCTACTCCCACATATTTGAGGAAAAAACTGGTTGCATGGTTTGATGTCAATGAGGCCCTCTACCAAAATTGTGTAATTCATGACCCCTACTTGTGTTAAAGCATCCTCAGGTAGTGTAGATTCAAAGTTGTGAAAATCATGATCCCCAAGGGTAGGGGGGTCAAAGTTTTACAGAGGAATATATAGGGTAAATCTTTAAAAATCTTTTTCTCAGAAACTAATCAGCCAGATGATTCTTTATAATTGTTAAGACTTTGGCCCCAGGACAATTCTTTGGCCTCACAGGAAGGTTCAGAGTTTGATGTAGGTTTATATCCCATATATAAACTATTGTTAAAGATCTTTTTGAGAACTGCAATACTCAACATATGATATGACTATAAAATCATCCTGTAAGAAAAGCGACTAATGATTATAAGCATAAGAATATCCAGGGGGGAAAAGGATTTTATTTATACGGGATCTACATGTCTTATTGTACATTGTCCAGATAGTATGTATTATGACTCCATTAAGCTGATTTTATCATACCTATTGTTCCCCAGGTGAGCGATGTGGCCCATGGGCCTCTTGTTTTCTTTATTTGTTTGAAGAATATGAAATTTGCTGAACAGCTTCAAAATGTCAAACTACAGATCAACACATATTTTCGAGAAAATTAAATTTTTTGTAATCCAATTTTTTAATGTTCGGGTTCGTTGTGTATTGAATAAACGAATTTCTACAAGTAGAAAATATTGTTATAAATTATGCACACTGAATAGAGGGATACAAAAAACAAGAATTCTGAGAGTATTGCAGAAGCAATACATGTCCCCTACCGGTTTGTATTACTCATGAAAGCTTCGAAGCATACGACTATTTCAAAACTATTATAAACGAGATGTTATGCTTTAACAGAGATAAAAAAAAACAGAAGAAATTCAAACTACATAGTTGATATAGAAATCAAATTTAAAAAATGGTAAAATAATACTCTTTATTTATCTCCTGTAATTTCGCCAAGTCCATTTAGTATTTGCTGGTAGAAATTTGTGAAAACAATGCACTGTTATGCAGAATATAATTTCTTACCGTCGTCTGTACCCCGAATCAACAGATCAACCTGAAAACGAACCCGGTTGTAATCTATGTAATACAAAAAACCCTGTCGAATCAATTTCCAACACAATGCTTGACACTATTTTATAGAGCTTTTTTAAACAAAAAACGGAATGGTACAAGTAATGCACGATATAATTACTGACTACATACTTTCATCGTTTATTCAATACACAACAAACTTGAACATTAAAAAATTGAAATAAAAAAAATTAATTTTCTCCAAAATACCGTATAACGGGTATTTTCTGCGGTTGTTTATTTTCTGCGGTATTTTGCGGATAAGAAAAAGCCGCAAAAATTCAAAACGCAAAATATTCTTTTAAAAAAATCTCTAATTTTGACACTATTTAAGATACAAGCTGTAATTTTCAAACGTGATTAGTTCATTATTAGGGGGTTCTGCGTCGTATTTCACACCTAATTATCTCATGTTACCTGTGCGTTATAAATTATAGCTGAACAAATATAAGGACTGTGTGTTTAGTCGAGTATGAAATAAAAATGATCTGAGAAAAGTTCACAAGCAGTATTTAGTAGACTTGTAAAACATTTGAGAGTTGTGAACACGGTAAGAATGTCGATTCTAAGATATGTAAAGCGCGGAAGTATTCTTCCAAATTCTAACGGACAGTTATCGGCAAGTTTATCCACTAGATCGATCCAAGAGTGTAACACAAGGGTGTCTGAAGTTATGGATAAATCTACAACCCAAAATTCGAGCAAAAAACGTGGTTCATATTCGACCTATTCACCCAGGGACCGAGCCATAATCGGGAACTACGCCGCTGAACATGGACCTGCCGCAGCTATGAGAAAATTCAAAGCCGATTATCCAGAATTAAAAGAGTCCATAACAAGATATTTTAGAGATTCATATAAACGCGAGCTTACAAATAGAAACGAAAATTAGACATTGATTGTTCTGAAGAGTGCCAAATCACAGAAATTCAAACTAAAAAACGGGGCCGTAAAACTCTATTATCAGACGATATGGATCATCAAGTTCAGATTTATATTACTAACTTATACAAACATATGTAATTTTTTTTGCGGTCTAATGTAACCGCAGAAATTGAAAATGCAGAATATAATTTGATACTTTTTAGGGGTTAAACCGCAAAAATTTCAAGCCGCAGAAAATACCCGTTATATGGTATGTCAACCAGACGCTACAAAAGTGTAAACTCGATCTGTAGTTTGACATTTTGAAGCTGCTCAGCAAATTTCATATTTTTCCTCAAACGTGTAAAGAAAAAAATGTGGAAAACTGAAGTGGGACAGACAGATTGACGGACGCAGAGGAAATCTATAGTTTCACCGGAGGGGACTTAAAAGTGGTGCTTTGTCTACTTAGCCCCATAATCTTTGTTTATTTACTGTTTGTCTAATCTTTTCATATCAATTTCAGCTTACAATTAAAAATACTGAACCTATATTTTCAGTTGATTGCCATGAAATATCGGCAAACCTGTGTCTTTGTTTTCATTACCACGGACCAGTTGTGCATTAAAAAACACATACCTCATTCCATCTCACACTTTTCTGTTCTTACAGATGGTGTTATTGGTAAGAATATTTTCACATATCTATATCAAACAAAAAAAGCATTCTGAGTGTATTGCAGAAGCAATACACGCCCTCTACCTGGAATGTATTATTCTATGAAAGCTTCGAAGCATACATCTATTTCAAAACTATTATAAACGAGATGGTATGCTTTAATCAGAGATAAAAGTACATAGGAAATTCAAACTACATACTACATGTAGTAGTTGAAGTTGAAATAAAAATTTTAAAAAATGGGTCAAATAATACTCTTTATTTTATCTCCTCTATTTCGCCAAGTCTATGGAGTATTTGCTGGTAGATTTTGTGAAAATTTGTAAAAACAATGCAGTTATGCAAAATATTATTTCTTACCGCCTTCTGTACCCCTAATCAAATGATCAACCCGATAACGAACCCGACTGTAATAATACAAAGAACCCTGTCGATTAAATTTCCAACACAATGCTTGACACTATTTTACGAATCTTTTTTTTTTGTTAGAAACAATACAAGGAATGGTACAAGTAATGCACGATATTATTACTGACTACACACTTTCCTCGTTTATTCAATACACACCGAACCCGATAACGAATCCGAACATTAAAAAATTGGAATATAAGATATTAACTTTCTCAAAATTATGTAAACCAGACGCTACAAAAGTGTAAACTTGATCTGTAGTTTGACATTTTGAAGCTGTTCAGCAAATTTCATATTATTCCTCAAACGCATAAAGAAAAAAGTGTGGAAAACTGAAGTTGGACAGACAGACGAACTAACGGACGCAGAGACAGTAGGGGACTAATAAAACTTACATTAAATTACATTTCACATATGACTTACTCAAAGGCATACTTTCATTAAAAAGAATAGGATTTTCAAATAATTCTTATCTATTTCTAAAACAAAGGCTCCAAATCAAAAATATTTCTCGTATCTCAGCGGATTGCTACTGTCATCATCGTATTCCTAATTAAACTTGACACACATAAGATTAAAGTTCTAAAAATTATTACATTTTAAAAATATTGTCTGTCATTGACATCTTTAGCGTAAACTTTTAACATTTTAAACTTCTTTTCAAAAACCCCCGGGTCAAGTTCAATCAAGCTTGGCACAAAGCATATTTGGGTAAAGGAGGTTTAAGTTTTTTTTAAAAGAAAAGTCCATTTATATATAATGAACGTAATGAAAAAAGTTAGGTGGTTTTTTTTAATATATACTAATATTATGCTTCTTTAAAAAAATAAGGCCAGGAAAGTTGAAGTATTAAAGCATCCTCAGGAAGTGTAGATTCAAGTTAATCATGATCCCTAAGAGTAGGGTTGGGACACAAAGAAAATTTGTAAACATTTTCTTCTCAAAAGCCATTCAGCCAGGAAAAATCAATCTTGTATAAAAGCATCATTGTTGTTTAAATTTAGGTTTGTTCAAATCATGATCCCCGGGTTAGGTTGGGGTCTCAGAGAAGGATCAAATTTTTCATGCATTTGAATACAAGGAGGAAAACTTCAAACATGTCATTCTCACAAACCATTAGGGAAAAAATCAATGCTTCCGTTTACTGTGTCTCTTTTTTTTCTTTATAACTCACACGAACCAAGGGTTTTTTATCACCTTTTGTCCTTCCGTCTGCAGTTTGTCCGTCTGTTTGTAAACGTTTACTTTTTACTTCACTACAACCACAGGGCCAAATTTAACCAAACTTTGTATAAAAAAAAAAAAAACATTCTTATACCATTAGGATTCTAAAGACTCCGTTGAACTTTTCTGATCAAATTTGTCGTCATCGTATTCGTCCTTGTCTTCGTAGACATTTCAAATTACATGTATTTGCTCCATTTAAAAGGTACTAAGACAAATTCAACCAAACGTTGCACTAAATGGTATAAGATGAGGAAGATTCAAGTTATTTCACATGAATGGTCACACCTTCTCTAAAGGTGAAATTATTAGAAAATTATTAGAAAAGGGTGAATACAGGGTATGGTGTTTCAAAAATCTTCTTCTGAGCCACTGGTCTAGTTTTCACCAAACTTAGCATAAATCATCTTGGGAGAAGAGCTTTTAAGGCTGTTCAACATCTCTTCTGAAAGGGAGATAATTAGTTATATATAGTAGGTTTGTTTAATAGAATATTCTTGACTATTCTAAAGTGGTCGGTTATTCTTTATAGAGCATTCTTGAGTATCCAGGTAATTTATGTAACTTCTTGTACATTTAATTTCTAAAATTTGCTAGATTTATATATATATATATATAAATAACCTGTAAAAAGTGCTCAAATAAGGAAATGCTCTATTGAAATTTTGTTTGGAGACATTAAAGGGACTTGGACACGATTATAGATCAAAAATTTTATTTTTATTTTTTATGTATAAAATGGTTTACTGGTGCATTTTAAATGATTGACCAAAATATTGAATGTTAAAGTCAAGTTACAAGCGAGATACAGAGGTAAGAATTGGTTGTTATGTAAACAAAGCTCGAGTCTTATAGTTGTTTACAAAAAATGTAATGTAGAGTATTACCATTTCTTAGACAAAATGACATGTAAAAAACAATTTAAACTAACTCAATATCTTCATAAATACTAGTATCAATAGAAGAAAGATGCATCCGATTGAAACTTACACCAATACAACACATATGTAAAAAATGACAGTATTCGAGCTTTGTTTACAAAACAAAGAATTATGAACTCTGTATCTTGCTTATAACTTGATATTTTACTTTAAAATTTTGACATAGCATTATAAACTACAATATTTATCATTATAAACATTGAAAATGGACAAATAAAATTTGAAAATTTTAAGTCAAATCGTGTCCAAGTCCCTTTAAACTGTGAACAGTTATCTACTTACTGGAGCATTGTAGTTTGTGAGATCTATTCAGCAGATTGTAACAGAGACTCCTAATTTAGGACTCTTAGTTAAATTTTTTTTTATTTATATATATACTTCTGTTAAAAATTATTAAGTTTAAAGTACAAACGTTGTGGGAGATCTTTCCTGGAATTCAGGGTTATTCTGACCCATAACATTAGAAACAAGTAAAATTATGGTTGTTTTTTTAGAATCTTCAGAACCACTGGACCAATTTAACCAAACTTGGCACAAATCATTCTTGGGAAGATGTTTTAAGTTTGTTCAATTTAAGGACCAGTTCCCGTTAAAGTATATGCAATTAAATGAAGAAAGAGAATAAACTAATTAATCAGTAATATCGAATATTTAGCATAAGTATTTGATATATATTGTGGATCTCTACACCAAGTTTGTGTAGGAGATTATTGTTGCATGCATTTGTTACTACATGTAATTTTACAATAATAGACCTAAAAATACAATGCTCTATTTTCTAGAGAATATTTAAAATATCTGTCTGGTTCCAGATAACCCCTTACATGTATTTGTCAAATTTTTAAAATGTCTGTTTTAAAATTATCATATAAGTGAATAGTTATTAGTCCCCTACCGGTTTCACCGGAGGGGACTATAGCTTTCCTCTGCGTCCGTCAGTCCGTCTGTCTGTCTGTCTGTCTGTCTGTCCGTTTGTCGGTCCGTCTGTCTGTCTGTCTGTCCGTCTGTCTGTCTGTCCCACTTCAGTTTTCCGTTGTTTTTTTCTGCATGCGTTTGACGAATGATGTGAAACTTGCTGAGCAGCTTCAAAATATCAAACAGCAGACCAAGTTTATACTTTTGTAGCGTCTAGTCAACACAATTTCCAGAAATTTAATTTTTCTCACTCCAAATTTTTTAATGATCGGGTTCGTTATCGGGCTCGGTGTGTACTAAATGAACGAGGACATTATGTGGTCAGTAAAATAATAAATAATATCGTGCATTATTTGTATTATTATATTTATCATTTCTAATAACAAACACTAAGTTCTGTAAAATGGTGTCAAGTATTGTGTAAATTTTAACGGCAGGGTTTTATCATTATTATTATTACAATCGGGTTCGTTATCGGGTTTGGGCTGTTGAATAATAGACTAGACTTCTGTGTTTGCTTTGCTTCAAATATGTACTTTTTTAAAATGGATTTTTGAGATTGTTTGCTGTTTACTGTGGTTTCATTAATATTCAAGGGTATCAACTTTCGTGGATAGAGTGAAAATCACAGTTTCAAGGATGCGTAAATTCGTGGCCAATGACCCTTTCAATACAAAATGTTAATAGAAATTGCATTTCAATGAATATTTAATTTCATGGATCAACTCAACAACGAAATCCACGAAAATTGGTATTCAACGAATATTGATGGAACCACAGTATTATAATCATTTTTCATAATTTCATACTTTACAATTACTACATTTATGATTGGGGATATTTAATATACAGGGTCTCAAACTTTTGCCATTCTCAATCAAAGTTGTTACCGGTTGGGGACGTGTATTGCTTATGCAATACTCTCAGAATGCTTGTTAAGTTTAGAAATATAAATCAAAAAAAAAATCATGAATGAAGTTTGTATGATTTTTATTTGAATCCACATAAATATGAAACTAAAATATAAAAAAACTAGAGCAAAGCTCGTGGCAAAGCCACGAGTAGGTCTTCCGTTGTTGCTGCGGGTTAAAAATATATGTGATATGGTGTCAAACGATTATATGACTAAACTTTCAGTTCTGCTTTTGTTATAAAAACGTGTTGTGATTGAAAGCCTGTATATAAAATGTGTTTTGAACAAGACAGGAAGAAAATGTTTTAGGAAAACTATTTGTCGAACACAGTCTGTGTAATCGTTTCAAAAATTCTATAAAATGTGAGATGTTTAATGGCGAGTTAAATTTTAAAAAGGGTAGCAAGCATTGTTATAAACAGTATGTACTCATGATTCATGTCAGGAATTGCAGTTTTTTTTTTAAACCTAACCCGCCTACAAAACACGTAACCTTTTCTCTAAGATAACTTGTTTATTTAAATCTTTCTAAATTTTTGAAGACTATTTGCAAGTTTAAAATTGTTACGGGCTGACAAAATTTAGTAATTAGTCAAAATTGATGGCATCTTTAAGATTTTCTTCAGGGAAATGTGTGTCGTCTGATATTATTTAATGATACGAGTAGATTTGGACATTCAAAATAATATATAATCAGCTAATAAAAAAGATGAGCGGGAGAATTTATGCGAAGGCGAGCATCTAACTTTTACACCAGATGGTACTGTTTCATAGAGACACCGCTATGTAATGTGAATTAAATAACCTTATTTACAGAAATGAATATTACTTCTCTCGACGATGTAATAATATGCAAAATCCTTATTTTTATGTCAGTGGGATGACTAATTAAATTAAAAAAAAAACAACTTCAATTGCGCTTGCGTAAATTGGAATTCTGGGAAGGAATTAGACAGTCCGTGTTAGAGAAATTCGAAGAAGTTATGAAACTGGTCAGTTTCAAGATCAAACTGTGCATTGGTGTATTAAAAGACTATCATTGGTATCGTCTGTAGCCATGGTCCGGAATCCGTATGTGCAGTCATACATTGTATGTACATCGACACACCTATACCTCCTCACATACAGCCATACAAATGAGGGTGCAACCTTCATATACACAATCATATTAGTATTATAATTCTGGAAACTATTTATCTTGTATTTAATATATTGGGTATTCATTGTTCACATAAAAGCCACCTATATTCCACTGGCTGTAGCTTACCTTGTAAGTAAATTAGATTGCATTACAACCTCATAATACACAACTTCAATTAAGAGTTGTTTTTTTTTAATCAATTTCCATACAATTAGCAATAAATAAAATTCCCAATAACGCACATCTATCTCACTTAAGTGTAACTTTGAGAAGCGCATATATTTTTGGGAGGCAGATATATCGCTATATTATAGCCTGCAAGTCAAGTGAATTATCATGGTCTTTCAAAGAAATAAGATATCCGTCGACAGTTGCAGTACTTTGATGATTTCTATGGCGATCGACTGCATTGCATAATGTAGTCGTATTTTCCAAGAAAAAAATTGTCTTTGTCTTCAAACTTTTAATTATAATATATCATGAATTATTATGTTCATAACTATAAAAGTTTAGCGTGATCAACAGGTTAATTTATTAGCCACATTCTTAGGTTACGATTTCACATCTTTAATGTGAAGATGATTGACTTAGAATAATAGTCTTATTGTTTATAAAAGCACCCTTCCAGTTGTTACTCAATTACATATGTTCTGAGTTGTGTGCGCTGAAGCGACACAAGATCTTCGGTCGCACGTGGCGATTGAATTAACACAGACTGACCGAATAAACATACGGGTGGGAAAATTAAACACGTTGAGGAGAAAAGAAGTCACCAAAAATGATTTTCGACAGATCTGGATATCTTTTCGCCAATTTAAAAAAATCCAGCGCGAGCACTTGTCAGAGGGGCGGGAGGAGGGGGGACACAGCACTGAGTTCGCTTCCACACTGAAACGAACAACCATGTAGAAAAACTACAGAGTGATTAATATGTGACTGATAGAATCTATTAATCTTAAGTTGTTTAAAACTCATGTGAATATTCTTTTAAATAATCATCAAATGCCTCAATTCAGGACAATTCAGGATTCTTTTATCGTGCTAGCACCTACCGCAAACATGTACATGCAACATGGAACTTTGATTATAATTTGATTTGATTTTTAAACTACCTTGTACGCTATCGTATAATAAAATCAATGCTTAATCAACTGTACAAGTAAAATAAATTTATTTATTTTCGTCTTAAATCTATATAATAGTTGAAAACATAATAAAATATAGTTCTGTCCGTGCAAAATATGAAACATGAACGCGTGATAAGGTACATATAGAAGAACACGAGCCGACCGCAGATCACTTGTCCACTCGCGCTGGATCTCCTCGGCCATGTGCGAGGGATGATCATCATTTAATATTGGGGGGGGGGGGGGTTAAAATTTTTTAGATATACAAACCAACCATTAATTTATGTCTGACTATGTTTCCGATTTGGAGTAATATCTTTCATTAATATTCAGTTTCACTCAAATGTTTAATTAAATAAATACAAGATGGACAAACTTTTATAATATAAAATTAAAACAGTTCTTGTATTTACGGCTATATAAACTCAAACACGTTCATCTTCATCTAAGTGTGCGAATCCTGTGTATTAGATAACCGCTTACCGCTAGTAGGCCAGCCGTGGCTGATCGGCCGTGGACGAAGGATAGATTACGTAAAGGTACAACGCACAGACACGCACATCTCAGAACCCAGGAAGATTTGAAAAGTTTGCCGTATAATGACCATGTTCTATCAAATAGACGTTCTTTATTTTAAACCTAAAACCCACAATTGATCTATGTCTGATATTGCTTTAGATTGAGAATGACATTACTTTTATTAATTAACTGAACGATTTTTTAATTGACACCCAATCGTTTAGTCCATAAAACTTTTATGTGTAATCAAAACTATAACAAATTTTGAGTTCGCGACTAAATAAACTCATTTGTGAGAGACGCAACTCTCGTGTATTAGATAACCGCTGACCGCTAGGTAGCCCAGCCGCGACCATGGTGACCGATTTTCTCGGCCGCGGGCGAGGAAGCTTGGCCAAATGCCGCGAGTACTGGTCAACACGTATTACTTTTTACCCGAATATTATGCACTACCCGAACACAAAAACAGTTTTATGAGATCAATAAAGTCACAAACAGCATTTTTTGCAGCGACGCCCATATCGAAAAATTTACCGTTTGAGAGCTATGAAGCAAAGACTTTTAAGGGATCTAGACCCCTCATTTTAGGGGCTAGCCCCTTTTTTATGGTATCAAATGAAAGCTCATGATATTCTGCACAACTTTTATTCTATATGTGTCTAGAAAAAATTTACAACTAAAAAGTTATTGAGCAAAGATATAAGCAAAATTTAACATTTTTTGAAACATAAATTTCGATGTAATTTTTTAAGCAGTATACGTGTGTTAATCAAACATGTAAAACTAGGAGGACAACGTTCAAGATGTCTACATTAAAGATTTGTAAATTAAAACTACTTGCTACGGATCTACTCGGAGCCTTTGCAGGTACACGAGACCCACTAAAAAAATATTCAAAGGGGAATAACTCAAAACCGGAAGTAGCGATTTCACCATATTTTTTGCTATAGTAAGCTATTGTCATTTACAATAAACCCTGAAAATTTGAATAAAATCTAATGACAAACAAGCGAGATATTACAGTTTAAAGAAACGTCTAGAAGAAAAAGAAGAAGAAAAATAATAATGAAGAATTTCCAACAGAATCAGTACAAGGTCTTCCGTTGGAAACGGAAGACCTTAAAAATCTTTTAAGGCAAACTGCTGGACAAAATTCCACAAAAACCTGAAGATATAAACAAAACTCGTTGGTTAATGGGGTGAAAAAAAGAAATTAAATGAAATTGAAAAATTACAGGGAATACTGAATTATTGCAAAAATCTTGGTATGAAAGATCCTTTTTAAGAGTTGTCTTTCTTTATTTCACATGGTCACAAATATCTGTGGAACAATTCTTTTTTATTAATAAAAACAAGGCTATGCTAAATATCTAGATATAAGTTTAGTAGTGCTTATAATAATGTTTGAAGCTGAAAATTATATTTTTGATGAATGTGTTATATTTTTTTAATTCTTTAAAACAAAATATTAATTGTTAAATTGCCTTTTACTTTTTACATACAATAGCAATTATAAACAACAACCATACGCATATTAATACATACATCAGATGTCCATAGTGCATCTTCGCTAGCCAAGGGTTTTCTGTCCACTTTGATCTTCATAAACCCTTGGCGAATTTCATTACGAAAACTCGGTGATGGGATGGCGCTATCTAGCGAGCAACTTGAGTTGCGCCCCTTGCATTAAACATTTTAATCGAATTAAACAACGAGTTGTATACACATCATGGCATTAATTAAACTTGAAAATATATTGACTACCGAATATCGGAACATAATTAACGATGTTTTCAAATACGAATTAAGTTATAACCTATGGAAAGCACGGGATGTTTCATTGTCCCCCGCCGCAACGCGGTGCGGGGACATAGAAATGCCGGGCGTCCGTCCGTGGGTCCGTGTGTCCGTGGTTCCGTGTGTCTGTGCGTCCGTGCGTCCGTCCGTCACACTTTTTTGTAAGCGCTCTCATGCCTACAAATTTTGACGGATTTTCGTTAAATTTATACCAAATGTTTATACCACTATTACCTTGGTTAAGTTCGAAAATCAGCTTTGGTCGATACTTTTTGTTGGAGTTATGGGACTTTGACCACAATAATGACTCCGTTTTATCCAAAAACTGACCTTGTAAGCGCTCTCATGCCTACAAATTTTGACGGATTTTCATTAAATTTATACCAAATGTTTATACCATTAATACCTTGGTCAAGTTCGAAAATCAGCATTGGTTGATACGTTTTGTTGGAGTTATGGGACTTTGACCACAATAATGACTCCGTCTAATCCAAAAATTGACCTTGTAAGCGCTCTCATGCCTACAAATTTTGATGGATTTTCATTAAATTTATACCAAATGTTTATACCACTAAAACTTTGGTCAAGTTCGAAAATCAGCATTGGTCGATACTTTTTGTTGGAGTTATGGGACTTTGACCACAATAATGACTCCGTTTTATCCAAAAGTTGACCTTGTAAGCGCTCTCATGCCTACAAATTTTGACGGATTTTCATTAAATTCATACCAAATGTTTATACCACTAATACCTTGGTCAAGTTTCTTAATCAGCTTTGGTCGATAGACTCGATACTAGTATACTGCTTGACAGGCGGGGGACCCAGGAATTCTATTCTTGTTCATAGTGTTTTGTATGGACCTGTACCGGGAGTGAAAAAGTCTCCGATTTATATGAAAGCTTTCATGCCATAAAACCAGGTATCGTTGTCGTGAATATTGCGGACAAAAGAAATTAAATAAAACACAGCTCATTGAACCCTTTAAAGCAATATCCATAAGCAGGAACGTATATACTAACGGAATATGCAACTTCTACATTCGCCACATGTTTTACTTCCCATGCTATCACGCGAGCCTTGACAAGTTTGTAGAACTATGTTCAGTCCAAAAAAAAACACAATATTTTAGGTTTTAAAGCGATCTGGTTAGACCATCATTGGGGAGGCACTGTACTCGAGAACGTGTGTCTCAACTTAAAAGCACCGTATGTTTTACCAAAGATCACACATGTGTTTTCTTTTAAAGTTTATATTTACAAGCACTGCGATTGGATCAGCTTCTCGCAGCTGCAGCGGAGCTTGTCACCGAGTTTTCGTAATGAAGACTGAATTTTTCGGTTCGTGTGCGTCGACGACAGCTTTGACTTTTACATCACCAGTTCATCTAGCTTGTTGGCGAGTTCATCACGCAATCCGCGGTATCCGGTATCCGCCTTATTGGTTGCTCACTGGCTCAACATCTATAGATCAATCGGAATTTCTAATTGAAACGAATTCAGCTCTCCAACCCCTTGAAGCATTGAGGGTACTTAGCGCTGTATCACGACCACGTAGGGCCTGTCCATTCCCATCGATGGCCACGAATTCCACATCCGGTATAACGGTTTGGTTGTATTTTCTGGTTGCTGTAAATACGCAAGCTACCTTCAGGATCTCTTGACTTTCCATAAGCAAAGAGTTGCTTGTCAGCTTTGGATGAAACACATTCGATACGCTTGTCCTTCAGACTGTTCCATAACGTCATTCTCATAATGTTACAACTTGCTCCTGAGTCGATAATCATATTAAGGTCAACACGTACCCCAACATTTACAACGAGGTCATCATCCATCACAGAATTACGGACACTTAATGCGTGGGCTTTGTCCTTATCGCCTTGATCTCGCTGTTCTGTGATATCATTACCGTCTTCCTTGGAAGACGGTATAAAGAGTTGAAATAATTTACAGTCTCCGGGTTGTGCACTTCCTTTCCTTTGTGATTGGTAGAAAATACACGATGGGAAAATTTACATTTATTTCATTGATTGAAATACTGTTCGGCGCAAGGGAGATAATTTTCTGATGATCTTTTTCATGTACGAGTTAACAAATTTCGTAGATTTTAAATCTTAAAAAGTGAGAAAACGAAAAAGCAATACAAAATTGCAATGAATGAAATTCAGCCTTTGGTTTTCAGGTCCAACTTGTTGAAAGTAATATTCTATAATATCTATTGAAATTATTTGTTTTTCTTTTAGCATTGTTTATTCAAACATTTATACAAAATAAAAATAAAAATGATGCGGTATGTCTAATATCGGTAAAGTTATTTGCACCTTAGATAGATAAATGCAGGGGGATAACTTTGATTTTATAAAAATAATACGAGTCTACGACCCTACCTAAGATCTCTTTTACCCTATAGTCGATCACAACTTACAAGCTCTGGTACGCAGTTCTCAATTTTAGACACGAAGGCTTAAACGACACATGACATAAAATGTTTCACTCGCCATGCTATGTAGAGGAAGGTGACATTTATATAAAAAGAATTAAACTGTCTTTGATAAATAATTGCGGTTTAGGGTTTGTTCTAAAGACGGTAAGCTTTTTAAAAAAAGCTAAACTTGTGAACTCTCCCGTCTTTCCTCTTAGTACTATAGTTTTTGGTTTTACACTGTCGTTCAAAATGTCCAACTTTATTACACTTACGACATCTTTTCCCCTTCGCAGGACATTAAGGATCATTTCGCAAGTTTCCTTCATAACTGCAACTTTAAAAATTAAGTCTTTTTCACAAAACGTTTCTTATGCTGATCACTAACCATGTTGACAACATTGCTACTGGCATCTTGGGACTATTTCTATTGATGTGGCTTGTCTCTCAAAGTCTTCCATAGCTCTGGCGATTTCACGGACTTGGTCGAGAGTGAGTTCCCTACATTATGTTTGTATGATCGTCTGTTGCAGATGACATGACAAAATGTATTGTCAATAGCAGCAGAGCAGAGAAACAGTATATAATTTAGATTCCACGTTTACCGTACAAAACAGCTGTTAATCAATGTTAGTTGAAAGCTTTAAACAGAACGAAAATTGACATATTTTCTAAGCGATTTGGTGAGTTCATTTCAACTCCTTAGTTAGAAGAGTTCAATTAAACGATGTCTAGCTATTTTAAACCACGACATAATGTTATCAATCCGGAACAAAATGGCGTTTCGAACGGATGTCAGACGATGTAGCCTTCCACCTTCAAGGATCAATTATCTATTACAATTGAATTGACCCATAGGACCGGTATTGGTTTCTGTATTGAAAAATAGCATATCGATTTCCGTTCCACTTATTGTCTTTAGGCCATACACAGTAAATTCTTGAGTTCTAGGACTCATAATGTATAGTAATTGAAAAAAGGTTCATATTCATTGTCCGAGCAGTTTGAGTAATGAACGCTTCTTTTATTTTTTAACCGGGTTTTCCAACGGAAAAATCCGGTTATTAAAATGGTGAAAATAGCGGGCGGGCGGCTACCAAAAGGGTACTCTCATTGTACGGATAACTCCTCCTACAGTTTTCAAGATAGGAAGTTGTTCTTTTGCAGATCAATTGTACTTATATCAGAGGTGTGCATATTGCTAGGATTTTGATTTCTGATAATTCATCGAAAAATACCAGCTTTTGAACTTAGTCATTTTTTGGCAAAATATTGCATATAGGGTACCCTTATTGTACGGATAACTCCTCCTACCGTTTTCAAGATAGGAAGTTGTTCTTTTGCAGATCAATTGTACATATATCAGAAGTGTGCATATTGCTAGGAATTTGATTTCTGATAATTTATCGAAAAATTACTAGCTTTTGAACTTAGTCATTTTTTGGCAAAATATTGCATATAGGGTACCCTCATTGTACGGATAACTTCTCCTACAGTTTTTAAGATAGGAAGTTGTTCTTTTGCAGATCAATTGTTCATATATCAGAGGTGTGCATATGGCTAGGAATTTGATTTCCGATAATTCATCGAAAAAATACCAGCTTTTGAACTTAGTCATTTTTTGGCAAAATATTGAATATAGGGTACCCTCATTGTACGGATAACTCCTCCTACAGTTTTCAAGATAGGAAGTTGTTCTTTTGCAGGTCAATTGTACATATATCAGAAATGTGCATATTGCTAGGAATTTGATTTCTGATAATTTATCGAAAAAATACCAGCTTTTAAACTTAGTCATTTTTTGGCAAAATATTGCATATAGGGTACCCTCATTGTGCGGATAACTCCTCCTACAGTTTTCAAGATAGGAAGTTGTTCTTTTGCAGATCAATTGTACTTATATTAGAGGTGTGCATATTGCTAGGATTTTGAATTCTGATAATTCATCGAAAAAATACCAGCTTTTGAACTTAGTCATTTTTTGGCAAAATATTGAATATAGGGTACCCTCATTGTGCGGATTACTCCTCCTACAGTTTTCAAGATAAGAAGTTGTTCTTTTGCAGATCAATTGTACTTATATTAGAGGTGTGCATATTGCTAGGATTTTGATTTCTGATAATTCATCGAAAAATACCAGCTTTTGAACTTAGTCATTTTTTGGCAAAATATTGCATATAGGGTACCCTTATTGTACGGATAACTCCTCCTACAGTTTTCAAGATAGGAAGTTGTTCTTTTGCAGATCAATTGTACATATATCAGAAGTGTGCATATTGCTAGGAATTTGATTTCTGATAATTTATCGAAAAATTACTAGCTTTTGAACTTAGTCATTTTTTGGCAAAATATTGCATATAGGGTACCCTCATTGTACGGATAACTCCTCCTACAGTTTTCAAGATAGGAAGTTGTTCTTTTGCAGATCAATTGTTCTTATATCAGTGATGTGCATATTGCTAGGAATTTTATTTCCGATAATTCATCGAAAAAATACCAGCTTTTGAACTTAGTCATTTTTTGGCAAAATATTGAATATAGGGTACCCTCATTGTGCGGATAACTCCTCCTACAGTTTTCAAGATAGGAAATTGTTCTTTTGCAGATCAATTGTACATATATCAGAGGTGTGCATATTGCTAGGATTTTGATTTCTGATTATTTATGAAAAAAATACTAGCTTTTGAACTTAGTCATTTTTTGGCAAAATGTTGCATATAGGGTACTCCATTTCACTGGATACGGGTTGACATGGATTATGGATACAGTTCACATAAAAGAAAACCCGGTTTGCTGTCACATTGACAGCTTTTCACTTGTATTATCTTTAAAATTTATTTTCAGTTTACTTTCTAGAATACGATACATGTACTTTATATGCGTTTATTTACAACCAGGGACTAATTAGCAATTATCAAAAGTCTCGCGTGACGCGTTTTTTGCCTCAATTTTTTCTTATTCTATTGAAACACAATATCTTTTAAAAAATAAGGAATGTTTTCTTTCACTTCGTTCCCGTATAGGATCATAATTACGATGAATACATATCTCATTCAGTTTTGAACAAGATAATTGGTTATAGTTATACGGTTGTCGAGGGACAGCAATGAACCCCCTTCATATATTTTCCGAATTTTGAATATTCAGAAAAAGTATATAGCTGTGCAGTTCGACAGCAGTTTCAAGTGATTAACAGTGCATTGTCTTGTTCTTTTATGCATACTTTTCAAACAAAATGACATGTATGACTTCAAATTTATTGCTTTTATATCTTTTGGCCGGTTTCGGGTTGAAAAAAGCAAGTGTAAGAAATGTTTACATTCTTATCTTCAAATGTACAAGATGGCTGCAAATCCCCCTTAACCTAATGAGTTATCCAGACGTTATTGTTAGAGAAGTAAATATAGTTCACTATGATAGAAATCAGTTACCGAAATTTCTGTCGTTTTTTTTTTTTTTTTGGCAAAATTTGACCCCAGGCCGGGTTGCCCCTAGATTAACTCTTTTTTTATTTCTTTGAACAAATCTTATCAAATTATCTAAGATTTTTCATGGAGCAGCCCGGTCCTCAAGGATATCTAGGCCAAAACTATGCAGAAATGTACCATTTTACTGAAAATTCTGTTTTAGCCAACTTTGAAGATAAATAATTAACATTGCAGTATTAAATATAGAGAAAATTCTTTAGAAACAAACAACTAGTAGCTGGTGATTGGGTGAGAAAAAAAGGCTTTATGATTTTTTGTAAATTAGGTTTGTGAAGATGAATATTATACAATTATTGACTGGGGTTAAGGGCAACATTGATTATAATAGTCCCCAAACGACGAAATATTGCCCGACGCAAAGCGAAGCAATTCAAAGTAATGCCTGTTCTCTTTGCAACAATCCATTCACTTTTATGGTAGTAAAAAAAATTCATTGGAATTTTAATGTTGTTGTACGGAAGCCCATTTAGGACCAATCAAAAAATATTTTTGAATTTGATATAACGAATTCTTGAATTTGTTAAAACAAATTTAAATCGTTATAACGAATTGTTGAATCCGTTATAACGAATAAAATTTGTTATAACAATTTTTAGGAAATCGTAATAATGAATTTAATTCGTTATAACAAATTTGCTGAATGCGTTATTTCAAATTTTGAAATCTGTTTTAACAAATTAAATTTGAAAAAACGAATTCTTGAATTTGTTATTTCAAAGATTTGATTTGTAATTTCGGTTTTATAAAATCGGTTATAACATATTTTCACCAAATTTGTGGTAACAAATTTCATGTTTTGGGGAACAAATTAAACGGGGCGGACTTCATTTGTCCCATATCGGCGTACAACGAAATGCGCCAATCAATTTATCGGCGTTAAACGGCGAAATGGTAAATGAAGTAAACTGGCGTAAAAACAAAAGTGGAGGAACATATTGTCACAGCTGTTGCTGTATCCATGGTAACAGATGTAACAATTCCAAAAGACACCTTACTTTATCAGCTTTGCTAGAATTCCTACATAGATAGAAACAAAATATTTAAGATCTGTTATATATGTAGCAATGCAATTTCACCCAAAATATAATATATACAGGTTTGTTTCTACGGGTTTCTGTGCAAAATTCCAAAAAATTTGTTTAATTAATGCTATCAGTTCATGAGCATGCTAATGTATTAACATATATCTGCATTTTTCATCTCATTACATCACCAAATCGTGAGATTACACCATACTTAAAACAAATACCGGTCTGGAATAAAATTGATTTAAGAAAAAGGAATCTTTCTTTGAGTTTTACTAGTCTCAGGTGATTTTGGCCGGGGCGTGATCAAATCCAATAAAGATCGAAGGGATTTATGATAGATTTGACCATGCTCTGACCGAAATTATCAACTCATTATATTCAAAGAATGATTTCTTATTACTTTAATACTTACATTTATATTAATTTCACACTTTAAAACAACTTTCTAAAACCACTGGGTTTTTTTATGAAGAACACATGCTATGTATTATTACGCAGCGCAGCCAATATTGTTTTTCGGTTATGCAATAATACACGTCCATTTTGGGTCTATCGTTTTTTTAATAAAATTATTGGGCTGGGTTATCACAGTAAAGGGCACTTAAAAGTATAAATATAATATTTTATATGATGTAGCCAGGCAATATAACCAGTATGTGCGCATGCGTGAACCAACTTTCATCAGAACGATGTATAGAATAGGCTATTTTTTATATAGTACAACCAGGCACTAAAACCAGGATGTGCGGATGCGTGAACCAACTTCTCGATAAACGATTGGGAGGAAATTCGAAAGCTGTTTGGAGGAACTCCGAACTAACATTTGTGCAATTTAAAAAAGTATAGGAAAATTTGAGTTTTACATTATAATAAATGTTCAGTAAAAGAGATAGGAATGTTGTGTACATTAATTTTACACCAAAATGTTGAATAAATATTAGTATTTGAGAGAACAACAAAGAGCAATGTTACAGGAAAACAACAGGCACTGAGCATCGGAGTGGGAGAGTGGGGTGTGGAGTGGAGCAGGGGCAGGGGGACGATACTATCCCCTTCAGCACACGTTTTCTCGCAGCAAACAGTTTTCTTAAATTTACATATAAAAGCTGAATTAACAAAGGGTTTTGGGACCAGGTAAAAACTGAAATGAAAGGGAGGAAAATAAACTGTAAAATTGAAGTTAAAGGTACGCCTTACCCAATAACCCCACGGATTAGGATCTTAAAATGTTTTAATACCATAGTGTATGTATCACTAGGGTCAATGTTCGTGTCACTAGGGTCTGTATAACCATAACCTGGGTCAGTATTTCGATTATCAGGATGTTTATATCTATTACCAGGGTCAGTGTACGTATCACCAGGGTCTGTGTGCCAATCGTCTTGGTCTGCATACAAATAACCTGGGTCAGTGTTCGTATCATCAGGGTCAGTATACATATCACCAAGGTCAGTGTTCGTATCACCAGGATCTGTATACCCATAACCTGGGTCAATATTACGATTATCAGGATGTCTATATCTATTAACAGGGCCAGTGAACGTATCACCAGGGTCTGTGTGCCTATCATCAAGTCATTAGACCCATCATCAGGGTCTTAATGCATATCATCATGGTCAGTATACATATCACCAGGGTCTGGATGCCCATTACCAGGGTCTCAAAACCTATATTGTTATAGGTATTGAGACCCAGGTGATGGGTATACTGGCTCTGGTTACGCGTATACATGTACACACACTTGTAATTGGGTACACTAACCTTGGTTATAGGTAAACTTGCCCTGGTGATGGGTATACTGATTCTGGATATGGGTATACAGACGCTAGTGATGTGCACTCTGGCCCTATCAATACTAGTATACAGACCACGGTGATAGGCATATAGATCCTGGTGAAACGTACACTGACCCTGGCGATAGGCATTGAGACTCTGGTGATGGTTACGTGGATTTCTGGCTATGGGTAAACAGACCCTGCTGATGAGCACAAAGACACATTGACCCTCGGAATAAGTATTGAGACCCTGGTGTCCTGGTGATGGGTATACTGAATCTGGTTATGCGTATACAGACCCTGGTGATACGTACACCGACTCTGGTAGTGCGTACTCTGACTCTGGTGATGGGTATGCAGACCCTGGTGATGGCCACACAGACGTTGGTGAGGGGTTTTGGATAGAGCTACATGGGTTCGGTGTTCTGACCACCCCTACCCCTCCCCAATAACCCCTGAAAAAACAGAAAAACAAAATAAATTACCCCTCTCCTCCTAACCTTAAATTTGTTTATATTGAATCTTAGCGTAGGTATTTATAGAACCAGGTGAATGGTATATTGTATGAGATACAGTAATATTGGTTAATATATAAACCCCATTTTTTTTACTGCTATATGTAAGGAAGCCGTGAGGGTTTTTGGATAGAGCTACATGGGTTCGGTGTTCTGACCACCCCTACCCCTCCCCAATAACCCCTGAAAAAACAGAAAAACAAAATAAATTACCCCTCTCCTCCTAACCTTAAATTTGTTTATATTGAATCTTAGCGTAGGTATTTATAGAACCAGGTGAATGGTATATTGTATGAGATACAGTAATATTTATATAATAGTGTTGTGTTGTGCATGTACTATGCCTAAATAGTAGTCAGGGTTTGATACATAGTGCACGAGCCGGAGGCGAGTGCACTATGTATCAAACCCTGACTACTATTTAGGCATAGTACATGCACAACACAACACTATTGTTATTATTATGCCGACTGTTGAATATACTGACGTGCTTTGCTATATTTAAGTAGCTGTGACTTTCGAGTGTTGACAAGTACCTATAAATTATCACTGGAAAAGCAAGCTTTTGGTTTTTTTTTTTCAAATTAATCAATTGATTTGATTGTTTATTTAATCAACAAGTTGTTGTACAAGAAAAAGTCAACAAAGGTTTATGTTCTTTTCAAGAAATGAGAGACGTTTGGCCTTACCGAGAAAACTCGAAATGTTTAGCAGACGAAATCTCATTGATTTTTTTTCTTGTACACTCTTTATCAAGCGTCATTTTAAAAAGCGTTTTTGTGATTCTCGGGTAGAATTTCTTTGAAAAATGTTCAATCAATTTGTTCAAAAGTTTATAAGAAACTTTAACTTTAAAATTACCGTCAATAATGAAATGTTTTTGGAAAAATGAATAATTTTAATTGCTTGATGTCAGTCGTATATATCTACGTTATATATATATAAATACCGTACATATTAATAACGGCAAATTTAGCGTAGAGGTAACGCGTTGGGCTTCAAGCTTGAATGATTTTAGCGTCGTGAGTTCGAATCCCGCTGTCGGCGATTGAAAGATTTTCGTTGAAAACATTTGCCGTGCTCTATTTCGGCATAGTATGCTTACGCTATATAAATCCTTTAATACTATGCGAAAATAGATGAGTATTGAATATATAGTGACAAACTGACAGAAGGCATAATAATGGTTAATATATAAACCCCATTTTTTTTTACTGCTATATGTAAGGAAGCCGTGATATTTTGTTCAGGCAGGTGGCATCGCGAACAAGTGAAAAGAGGGGGTGGGATGGGAGAATCGCAAGACAATTCTTGACATGCAAAAAAAATGTTTTTCAAAAATTCGAAAATCGTACACCGTGGTGGTAGCTATAGAAATGCTAAGTTTATCTCAAACTTAAATTTCACTGTTTACTTCCTCCCAGTCACTTTCAATTTTTTACATGCTCCGAAAATGCTAGAAAGGGGGGGGGGCAGCTGCAGGCCTCTCCCTGCCACCTCCACCCACCCACCCGTTTGAAGCTACGTGTCTATTGTTTTCCCGTAACATTGCCTTTATTGTCCTCGCAAATATTTAATTAACTTTTTTTAGTGTAAACCAAAGGTACATAACATTCCTATCACTTTTAATGACTATGTGATATAAAAGTCGCGGTTTTTTGTTTTTTGTTGGCACCCACCTATCATCAGTTCGAAGTTTCTCCAAGAAGCTATCGAATTTCTTCCCAAACGTTTACCAATCCGATGGAAAGTTGGTTCACGCATGCGCACATCCTGGTTATAATGCCTGGCTATGTCATATGAAATATCATATTTATATTTTTCAAGTGTCCTTTACTGTGATAACATTACAAATCAATTTTGAAACCTATGGCCCAATTATTTCATAAAAAATTAGCGACACAAAATAAGCGTGTCCTAAAGCATAATCGAAAAACAGTATTTGCTGCAATAATACATAACATGTGCTATGCATGAAAAAAAACCCAGTGGTTTTGAAATGTTGTATTGAAGTCGATTTCGATGCGGATTTTGCATTAAATTCTGATAAATAAATTCTGACATAAGTTCGACATTGGCTGGGCTGCAGGTACCCTTTTATAAATAAGCATTCTAAATGATTAATAGCATTGTCAAACATTTTTTGGGAATTTTGGGCAGAAACACGTCGAAACAAATCTGTATATCCTGCATAATATTAAGTAAAAAAATTTAGCAATTAGCATATCTCAACAAAAATTTTGGGACAATAAACTGGCAAAACCTCAACAAATATAAATCTGTGCATTGGCGAAGATGAACGTGTCACGTGCAAAAAGAAAGTGCTTTAAGAATACATTTCTAATGATCAATTGAAATTTGAGAGTCAGTCGATAAGTTATAAGCAAGATACAGACCTCACAATCCTTTGTCATATAAACAAGGCTCGTGCCCTCTTTTTTTTTTTTACATATGGTCAATATTCCAGTAATGAATCTCTTTCAAGCTGATTTGTATATCTTTTACTTCATTTTAAGAGCATGTCTACGAGAAAACCATGCAAAAGGTGGTGGGAGCAAGGTTCTCTGATCAACTTCATATTTTGTGTGTAACAGTGTGCATCTATATGAATTAATTTGCCATAAAAAAAATTTTGATGTGGTCAGTCTAAACTTGGTTCTGCAGCACTGTTACTAAAAATAGCATTTTGGCCCTTTTAAGAATACAATTTTGTATAATTCACCAAATTATTGTTAAGAATTCTGAGTTTAGTTTAAATATGAATTCAAAAAGTCATTTAGAGTTAACACTAACAAGGTACACTTGTGTAATTCATTTTGTGAGAATTCCCATATATTCTTTCTGTTAAGTGCAGATAGGTCACGAATCTGGCATGTTTCCAACTTTTTGTAAAATTGTGAAAATATACATTTTTTAAATGCTTAAAAGTCAGAAAATGGCTCTTAAAATTCACTAAATCTGTTTCTAGTTATAAAAGGACATTTATCTTTACAATATATCAAAAATCTGTCTTTGGACTCTCAATAATATTGCAAATATATTGTCTTAAAGTTGGACATTTTTCTACTTTTAAAACTCTCCAGAATCTGTAGTTTGGCATTAGCTCTACATTGTAACATGTATATTATGGGGAAAAAACCAGACATATTCGCGAGCCAAACAATATTTTACTGAACTGAAGGATTGCTTCAACACGTTTCAGGTTGTTTTTTTTTTTAAATCAATGTCATTAAAACACGAGAAATCATGGAAAAATGGGAATTTGAATATACATGTAAGCTGAAGTGGACTTATTTGCCAGTGCTACACATTAAGACAAGCAGAGTGCCCATTAGATACACGAATGAATAATTACAGGTGCAAAACTACAAAATTCAAAGTACTGAAATACTTAAAGCCGGGCTCTTTTGGTGTGTAATTTTACATATTGTTTACCACAGATTGACAATCTCTCCCCCCCCCTCTCTCTCTCTCTCTCTCTCTCTCTCTCTCTCTCTCTCTCTCTCTCTCTCTGCATGTATTAATAATTGATCTTTTCATTTTTTCATACTTGAACTAGTGATTTTTTAATTCAGGAAGTAGGACCAAATTTCAAAGCCCCCCCCCCCCCCCCAAAAAAAAAAACAAACAAAAAAAACAAACAAACAAAAAAAACCCAAAACAAGCAAACAAACAAAAACAAAAAAAACAAAAGAATCACCTCCATGAAAAAAAAAATGATTAAACATATCTTTGTTGAATTTAACAGAATATTTTCAAAAATGTGGAAGTGGTGTGGTATCAATTGCCAATAAATGTCCATCACATTAAATGATCATAGAATAAGGTAGATTTGGTAATTATTTTTGTCCGACAGTATAAAGAATTGAACTTTTTTGTTTGAGGGGTAGAGGGACCCGATATCAAGCCTGAAAAAATGTTAATAAAAAATATGATACATCATAAATTACGCTTAAAATTAGTAAATATCAGCGTAATATAATATAGAGACACATTTTATTAGCATTTCATTTTTTCAATTTTTTTAATCACAAGACAATTAGAGAGTGTAAAAATTTTGACTTTTTATTAGACTGCTTCATAACTCTGGGACCAGGTCTTCTTATGATGGGTTATAATTAAATAACATCCCAAATAACAATCCCACAAAAACAAGTTATGATGTCTATTTTAATATTTGGGATAACTTTTTTATACCGGAAGTTTATGTTTATATTCATATGTGGTTTTCGCAGGTTGAGATCCCCGGGGGAAAGGGTAACCTAACACCTCATTTTTTCCTTTACAACTATATTTTAATTTTAAGAAAAGGTACAGTCGTTTTACCGGTAACGAATCAGTATGCGGTTTCGTCGTGCATGCGACTATTATTATAGGAATTCCAAATGTTTTTATTTTTGTTTAAATCACATTTCTTTGTCCTTCTAAAATGTAGTATCAAACTTCTGAAAATATAAAGGATGAATTACGGAGATAGTAATTTCAACACCCCCTCCATTTTCCTAGTTTCGAATTCGTTTTCCAGTATCGAATCAAGTGCCCTCTATTACTTCTGACCGAATATTTTGAGGCGAGTTAATTTCAAAAATGTACTAGAGGTACATGTTAATAGACTTATAAATGAAGAAAGAAAAATAATTGTGGGAATACGTCATTTAAACAAATAATATGATCGTTATTTTTATTATACCGTTTTCCCGTCAAATTGAAACTGAACTTAAACAGTTTTCATTTGCGTTACTTTATGAAATTGAATTTTCATGAAAACACTCTATAATAGTAATTGATGATAAGTAATTGTCATTTGCCTTTGTTTTGTCCGTATATCTATCAATATATCCAGCGAAATAATGCCTCTATTGCAGTGAACCGAAACTAGGAAAACTACACGTGGTTCTATTTGAGGTCGTAATTTCATTCAAAGCTCCATTATTATTTAATATGATGCATTATCTTATTAAATGGATTATAATTACTAATTATCCACCAAATAGGGTCAATAACAAACTTATTTTCATAGTTAGGTTTATTTGTTTTCACACTTTCGTTTTTTCTGCCTTGCATTTCCGGCAGCTCATACCTGGGTCACCTTTTTAATTTGTAAACAATTCGGTAAATAATTGTGCAAATGTCAAACAACTTCACACACTGATAGAATATTTTTTTCTGTATTATAATTACCTAGCTAGGGTTTTTTAAAAGTTTACCTTCGTCTTTTAGCAATATTTTTTCTAAACATTATTCGATACTGGCAAATATTCGTTACCGGTAAAACGACTGTACAAACTTTAATTTTTTCCAAGAGGAGATTAACTGCTAATAGAGAGGTAGGGAGTAGACCTCTCTATTAATTTCAGATGTACTTACTGTGTTACATTCTCAAGAACTTAAAAAACCCTGGCCCCCTCCCCGTCATTTCAAGATTCCATGAAGTCTAACCTTAACATCTAAAGGGTAGTTTTTAGATGGCCAGTGAAATGATAACGTATAGAAATGAGATGTCTATTGCAACAGACTCCGAGGATAACGATGAAAAACTGCACAAGGCATTCCTAGTGAATTCCGAATTATTTCAACATAGAAAGAATAATCTTATCGTGACCAGGCTACGCTCAGGTCATACCCCATTATAAATTAAATCTTTGTAAGAAATCAGTTCTCGTTTTTGTGGATTTTTTCGAGTAAAATATGATAATCTGTGAATGAGATTATCTTGGAAAAGTTCCCCTTCATCTATTTTAATTGTACTTCTATCACAAGTTTGTATATTTTGATTAAAATTTCGTCCAAATGTGCTGCTTAATTATATCGGGACAGAAAATAGCAGTTTATAGACTAGATACAAGTCTCCATCAAACTTCAATATCTGATATAGTGAATAACACTAACAAGATGGGGCAATTTTTGTGCAATTTAAATCATTCAATATCATAACATATATTAACAACACTCACAGCATTTCTCAATACTTTCACATGTAGCCTGAACTTGAACTTGTATAGCTTTGTCAACATTCCGACTAGTTTACCTTCTCTACAGAAGAGCGCAACAGGGGAGACAATTCTAACAGTAGTAATGAAATGCAAATGTAATGAATAAGAATTCTATGAGAAACAATGATATCCACTAATTTTTTTTTAATTAAAAGCAAAATAGGGTGGGTTTTTTCATGTTTAATTACAAATATTGACTTCAGTGGATTAAAATCGCTTGTAAAATAAAATTTCAAAGACCAACAAATTTTTATTTTATTTGAAAATGGGATGTTTTTGTTAATTTATTACTTTTTAGTCCTTGAGAGTCCAAAGATGGATTTTATATATTTGTAACAATACATCAAACAGTTTCTTATTAACACAAAATTTCAAAAAATAACGTGCCATTTTCTGAGAAATTCTTTCTGAAAAATTGACAAAAATGTATAATTATCATTTCTTGGCATCCTGCCAACATTTACACCCTTGGGACTTCATGGTGTAAATAGATATATGAAAAAAAATATGCAACGATTAAAGGTTTGAACTTCCTCTTTAAGAATATAGTCTTATTTTTTTCAAACATTGTTTATACATTTTGTAATTAATTACTGAATTTGACAATTTTTCTCTTAACTTTTCTGGATTTTAGAGGCTAATTAACCAGAATGCAATACTGGACGTTACTATAAATAGAAACATCCAGTGCAAAAACAAACATCATATATCTGACCCTAGATGGGTATCCTTTAAATCTATGATAAAATTCTGTTCATTCTTGAGACTTGCTGCCGCAGCTTTTTTCCATATTTGCATGGTTTTCTCGTAGACATGCTCTTAAGCATTAATAAACAGTTTTTAACATTAAACACATTCATTTTAGGTCTATAATTGGAATTTTCACTTTAACATTAAAAATGTAAACAAAAGCTTTGTTTACATAGCAAAGAATTGTAAGCTTTTTAACTCGCTTATAACTCAACCAATTACACTAAAATTTAGGTTGCCTATTAAAAATGCTTTACTGAAGCATTGTAAAAATTAAAATCGGAAAAATAATTCTATGCCAAAACCGTGACCATGCCCCTTTAAGATGCACATGAAAAAAATCTGGGAGCAGAAAGAGGGCAAAAATTTAATTGATTAATTTAGCACATTTTTGGAATTATAGCAATTATATGCAAAATGTTTTAATATAATATGGGTCATTTACAGCTGTTTTTTTAAATAATTTTGTTGTCTCTGGGTCTGCTCTTGACAAATTTGAAACGTGTAAAGATGACGTATTGAAACATTTGGAATGTCTTTTTTTTTAATAAAGATGAAGAGATGAATAATTATGTACTTTCTCAAAATATTTTTGGAGGATAAGTCCAGAGATATAACAGTTGTTTCATACACTACATGAAATTTATACCGCATATTACATGTATAAAGTTTCGCACTGGCTTTGTGCTGGATTAGTGAATATAAATAATGTTTTGGGTTCAAATAACCTTGGTGAATCCCTTTTTAACATTTTTGTTTTTAAATGTATGCTGATATAACATTATGTTGAACTATATAATATATTTATACCCTTCGCAAACAACATTTTTTTTCGGGTGGGGGGTATATTGGAATCACCTTGTCTGTCCGTTTGTACGTATGTCCAGAGGGTGTGTCATGACCTTGACCCAAGGACGTTTGGGCAAGGTCATGGTCATTGGGAGGAAAAGTGCAAAATTCGTGTCTTGTCCATATTTTTCTTATGGAGAATCAGTGCTTTGCCGAGTTTGAACGAATATCAAATAGCTCTAACGCAGCCGTCTTCCAGTTGGCAGACTGATCAACAGAGAAAGTTGGATTAACATTCGTGATGGACTTAAGTTGTAATGAATTATGTATGAAAATATTCATATTGGTGTTTTAAGGTGGTATGGGACATCTGTCGATATTATGTGCATTGAAGTACACTATGTATTAAGTACTTTCACCGGTTTATAATATTTTAATTTCGCAATACTTGATTAAAAACAGTTTTAAAATTTGTTTGAAAAGTAAAAAATTTTGAATTCTAAGCGGGACACGAACGTATGACTTACAGAGTTGTAGTTAATGACCTAACCAACTGCGCTACGCTGCTATGTGACAATTATGGAAAATACTTTTTATAAAATTACACTTCATTTATTGTTTATTTGGATAAATAGTACGTCACAACATGGAGTTGTCCCATACCACCTTTAAGATATTAGGCGCACAGGATTGTAAAATTGCATGAACCATCGACACGGATCAGTTGGGAGTTGTCTATAACCTCGAAATGATATGTACAGGTTCGAAAAAAAATTAATTACTCAAACTATGTTATGTTGAGAGTTGAATTACATGTCTATTCCGGCTATTAAAACACCCTCACAAGCTTTCTAAAAAGGGGTTAAGACGGTGCACCGATAAATAATAATATTGGAAATGTTAATGCATATATTTGAATACAGTTATATTGTATATCATAATGAATTAATAATAAGAAGAAAACATACTGTTCATATGACAGAAATCAATAACGACAAATCAAGCTAGGTACAGTGAGCATGCACACAAATGATAGCCCCCGCTAAGAAAAAAATCGTAACTCCAAGTTTTATCAATAACAATTGCTCTATTTTTTTTTAAATTGTTAATGCTTATATGAGTACACAAATCAATTTCTATTTCTTAAATTCCATTTCATTTCAACTTAACCCTTAATGCATAAAGACATTTGCATCCCTCTAATAACAAGCATGACTGGAATCAAACGATAATCCACATGTCAAGCAGCAATTAAATTGTATGAACTTATGTATAACGAGAGATAAAACACATCAGGGCGGGCCATTTTCAGAGGGGCGGGCAAGGATGAAATTAATCTAACAATTAATTTTATGTGGCCTGACACAAAAAAGTTTGTGTCAAATTTTACCTTCTTGTTATTTCCACAGGAACGTAACATCGTTTTTGAAAGTGGGGGCCAGACTCTTTAAAAGAATATTGACAACAAAAAAGGGGGAAAGGGTAAGTGCTACAGTACCGATCAGACCCAACCTAACAACAGAGTAAACCTCAACTAAACCCTGGGTTTACTCTTGGGGTTTACTTGGGGTTTACTCTGGGTTTATTTTATGAAAACTTGGGTCCACGCGGGGTTTACTTTGGGTTTACTCGGGGTTTACTTTGGGTTTACTTGGAAATTACTATTGAGGTCAAATTTATGCATTGAAGTGTGAAGCAGACCTGTTCTATCTTACCATCCCACTGCCTGTAATTCCCGCCTCTTGTATATTCCTAATACGCAGTTAGCATCTGCTTTCAGGGGTATACTTCTGACCGGGTTTACGCTCTGTGTCCACTCTGGGTTTACTTTGGGTTTACTCTGGGTCCACTCTAGTAAACCCAAAGTAAACCCTGAGTAAACCCAGAAAGTAAACCCAGGGTTTAGTTGGGGTTTACTTTCTGTTAGGTTGGGTCTGATCGGTACTGTACGTGCCCAATTCCAATAAAACAAGAAATGACACAGAAAGGAATCAAGTTTTCTTAAGCAATGACTTCGTACAATGACCTTGTTCCTACATAAAAAGATATAAACCAGACACAAATTTTGCATATTTCCCGTCACGTATCAGCGAGTTCGACCCTGCTCAAATGACCTTTTGTCAAGATCATGCCACCCCTCAGCTTATAAGCGATCTTTTTGTGAAGTAAGAACTTCCAATGATTCTCCATAAGAAAGATATGGACCAGACACGATTTTGCACTTTTCCTCCCAATGACCTTGACCTTGCCCAAACGTCCTTGGGTCAAGTCATGACACACCCTCTGGACATACGTGAAGACGGACGGAAGGACAAGGTGATTCCTTTATATCCCCCCCCCCAAAAAAAAAACGTTGTTTGCGAAGGGTATAAATATATTACGTAGATTTACATAATGTTATATCAGCATATATAAAAAGTAAAAAAAAAAAAAAGGAAACACCAAGGGTACTTGGTAACTAAAAAAAACTACTTGTATTCACTAATCAAGGACAAAGTCAGTTCGAAACTTTATACATGTAATATGCGGTATAAAATACATGTAGTGTTTGAAACAACTGTTATATCTCTAAATCTACTTTAAATTTATCCTCCAAAAATATTTTGAAAAAGTAAATATTAATTAGTCATCTCTCCATTTTAAAACAAACCTGACATTTTGAATGTTTCAATGTGTCATCTTAACACATTTCAAATTTGTCGAGAGAAGACCGAACAAAATCATTTAAAGAAGATTTAGAGAAGACAACAAAATCATTTAAAACAGCTGTAAATGACCCATATTATGATAAAATGAAATGTTTGCCCCCCCCCCCCCTTGTGCTCCCAGATTTCTGCCGAATCTACAATGCACATCTTGAGCGCCCACTTTCTTTTCGCAAATGACACGTTCATCTTTGCTAACGCACAGTGTTATATTCATTGAGGTTTTGCCAGTTTATTGGCCCAAAATTTTTGTCGTAATATGCTAATTGTTTTATATAAGCCCTTATTTTTTTAAGTGGGCTTAACTTGTCATATATATCATATAATCAAAACACAATCAATGCATCAATTGTATCGCCTTGTATTTTGAAAACGTATTAACGGTGGCAGTTTCATCACAAGACTTCAACATTTTCATGATCCAGGAATGAAGATTTACGTATAGGTCCTTTCCCTCAACAATATTTAACGGTAAATCAAAGTATTGTTCCTCCATGAAAATGCAACCGAGTTCAAATATTTCTTCGTAACAGGGAAAAACGTTTCCGATTGTACATTCACGTCACAAAGCTCAAGAACTTCTACATCGACCGGATGAATATAGTCTTGAACTTGAAACAGTTCCAGGAAAAGATATACATTAGAAGGACAGCTTCGAACACTTCATTCATTGGTGGATTGCAAATAATGAGCATTCCACACATGTGCCACTTCGTCTAACTCATTCTGGAAAAAAATATTTGATATCAATATTGCACTACCACTAACAATTGACAAATCGTAAATGAATACCGTAATATAAATATTAAACAGATGCATTTAATTCGTTTGGTAATTTCTATAACTTATTTGTTAATAATCTGTCTGTGGAACTAGTATATTGCTTCAGATAATATTAAATTTTATATTCTACAAAATGTTTAACGATGTGTAGAGAACAGTAGCTTATTTAAATACCTGAAGTATTTTCATCAAACAAAACTGAAGCAGGTTAGTGTCCAACTTGTCACTCGTAAAAAGACCACGGTTCTGCAAATCGTTTAATTCTTCTATCCAGGTTTGACAGCATTTTTTCATCAAAATACACCACCATGACAATCAGAACTAAAATGATTACAATATCTTTGTATTGCAAGTCAAAATGGAAGTACTGGTGAATTAAGTTGTAGATTGTCTCCTGCAAAAAAATATTATGAATTAAAGTATTAACGAATAAAGATAGCTAGCCCGCGACTCATTAAGACAATTAAAAGTTGCAAGGACATCCAACTTTACATATGCACATAACGGTGTATACATAAATATATATTACTTTAGTCGAAATTTCTCTCTAATTGCTTTAATTGATATACTTACTTTATGTCCAATTCTAGTGCCCTTTCTAGCTGCTGATTGATATGAGGAATATGAGAGATGTATGTATTCATCAAAACGTAATAACGAATTTCAAATCCGTTTGATCAGATTTTTCAAACCGAGAAAACGAATTACAATCCGAGAAAACCGATTGTTTAAATCGAGGGAACGAATTGATAATCTGTGGGAACGAGTTAGTAATTCGTGATAACGGATTCTCAATCTGAGAGAACGAGTTGATAATCTGTGGGAACGAGTTGTGTAATTCGAGATCTCGAATTACTTTTTGCTTTTTTAAAAAATCAACATGTCCCTTCAGGGCTTTCGTATTAAGAGATTAAATTCGTTATAACGAATTCCTAAAATTTGTTATAACAAATTTAATTCGTTATAACGGATTCAACAATTCGTTATAACGATTTAAATTCGTTTTAACAAATTCAAGAATTCGTAATATCAAATTCAAAAATATTTTTTGATAGGTCCTAAATGCGCTTCCGTATTGTTGTGATTAGTAAATGAGTTAAATGATTACATGAACTTTAATATTTTACTGATTTTTTTGTTACAGGAGGGCATGAATACAGTCCATTAAATTCACAACTGGCAGCATCATGTTTAAGTATTCCCGAGATAGACGGGCTTAAAATTACAAATGTATCAGAATTGGATATTGATGTGCTCCGAAATCCCAAGGTGAAGGCCATTCTATATTTCTCGGATATTGAAAGTTTAACAGAGATGGTTCTGGAACAGCAATTTGAAGATGCTAGTCTAAGATTCCCTGTGGTCGGGGGCTATGTAAGAAGGATTCTGTCCAGAGATGTTGGAAAATTAACAACGTAAGTCTTTTCATTAACATTGATTCATTTATTCATAGTAACCCCTACTGCACAGAAGCATCCAAGAAAAATTGGCCGGGGTTATACTTATTGTCCTCACTTTCACTGAAAATGCAAAAAGATTTAGAACAAATCCAAAGAATTATTTGCGTGGACCCTGAGGTCCACGCAGAAAAATATACAAGCGAGGTTAAACAGGATGCTATGGGGAAAATTCAGCCTGCGCATGAGCTAGCCTGGTTCCAGCTCAGGGGACCAGGCTAGCACAAGTTTATCTGAATCGGGATCCGGATTCCATGCCATATGCACACATAAGTTCAAAGGCGCTGTAATTGTAAAGTTGTCGGTAAACAGTAGTCAGTACAGAAACAAAGTATTCCTTTTAAAGAAATAATCGGCATGTGATATGAACTGTCAGTATTATGAAATAAGTTAATATTATGCCGAAACTACAACATGCCTCAAATAGCATATACATTTGCAATGTTTTGTTGCTTCCGTATACACATGTAACTTAACTTTACTTTTATAGTAGGCGAGGCTAGAGTACTTCCCGATTAAAAAATTTTAAGCATTTAAGTGTGATTGAATAATTATGTCATTGTATAAAAGTTTAAATCTCAAGAAAAATGCATCAAAATATGAAATCAATTTAAACAAAGCTGTCACTGCGTAGTTAACAAAGTAGTGCGAATCGTAATGTGTGCGCAAATAGTAGAATTCGCCGAATGCCTGATACTATACATGCAGACTACATTAATAGATAGATCATAATTATTTTAGAAGTATGAACCCTCTAAATTCTGAGATAAAAAGTCAGGGCTATACATATACGTAATCCAACGTACAAATTTAGTGGTTAAAAGCAGGGGCCTAGAGTTGGTGGAATCTCTGATATTCTTAAGGCTTTCCCGTTTTCGTTGAAAACACATGCAAATGGTCCACGTATTGTAGTCCTTTTTTTAAAGGACAGCAACTTGTTTCAACTATAACATAGCCCAACCATAGTCAAGCTATTCAGCAATAAGCTGTTCAGCAATAACGATTTTTTTACGTTTATCTACTATATCAAATTAGATTTTTCGATCCCAAATGAACACAAATAATATTACCAAGGTGACTAGCGCTTAAACTAGGACTCCTGCCACCCAAGTGAAATCTGAGTCCCTGGCGCAAAATGGACAATATAAGCCCCGTTTTGTGGCGCATGGACGCTGAGTTGACTCTATAATACCGTTATATACGGAACAGGGTACCCAGCGCTCAAACTCTATTAAGAAATTTAATTATACCCGCACTTTCTAAAGAAAGTTCGGGCATATTGTTGTTACCCTGTTCCGTCTGTCCGTCCGTCCGTCCGTCCGTCCGTCTGTCACGTTTTACTTTCTCAAACTGCTCTTACATCTTATAAACCAGCAAACTGAACTCTTGGAGTTTGATTTGGGGTATCATGTTGTTTTGTAAAAAGGTTTCAAAAATTCTCTGTTAGTCCTGGGGGTCAAATAATTGGTAAAAAATTACGTTTTTTCACAAAAAACCTTCTTCCTCGAACTCCTCCTACATTTTTAACAGTAGACAAATCATCTTTTGGAATATGTTTAAGGGTATCCTATAGATGCGCAATAAGGTTTCGGAATTTTCAATTTTGTCCTGGGGGTCATTTAATGGCTGAAAAATGACGTTTTTTTACCAAAAAAAAACTGGTTTCAAAAACGTCATTTTTTTTGGCAGTAGCCAAATGATCTTCTAGAATATGATTAGGGTGTCATATTGAGGTGTGATCAGGTTCCAGAATTTTTTTTTTTATTAAGGGGATCAGTGGGCAACAAAAAATGACGTTTTTTTGCAAAAAAAATATGGCTCCCAGAACTCCTCTTACAACTTTTGGAGTAGCTACGCCATCTCTTGGGATATAATTGGGGCTGTCCTATAAATGTGTAATAAGGTTTTAAAAATTTAAATTTCATCCAGGGAGTCAAATAGTAGCAGAAAATTGACGTTTATCACTAAAAAAAAAACATTGATCCAAAAGCTCCTCTTATGATTTAATGGATAGACAATCATATCTTGGATATGATAGGGACTGTTCTATAGATGTGCAGTAAGGTTTTAAAATTTAAATTTCATCCAGGGAGTCAAAAAGTAGCAGAAAATTGACGTTTATCACTTCAAAAAAACATAGATCCTAGAACTCCTTTTATGATTTAATGGATAGACAAATCATATCTTGGGATATGATAGGAACTGTTCCATAGATGTGCATTACGGTTTTGAAAAATTAGATTTAACCCTGAGGCCCATTACCTACCGGTACATACCTTTTGATGCCCTTCAAGGATCAAGAATATATATGGTTAAGGGGTGGGGATCTCAACCGTTTTCCAGATAGTCGTGCACTTCCTGTTCAAGGGGGGTCATGACCACCCCCCGGGGCCCATGACCTACATACCATTTGATGCTCCTTGACACAAGGAACAAGAATATATATGGTTTAAGGGTGGGGATCGCAACTGTTTTGAAGATATAAAGGGACTTGCTGTTTGAGGGGGTCAGGACCACCCACAGGGCCCATGACCTACATAACATTTGATGCCCCTTGACATCAGAAACATGAATATATATGGTTTAGGGGTCATGATTATAACAGTTTCTGATATATATGGTAATTTCAAATTCCTGGGGGGTGGGGATGACCCCAGGGGTCAGATCTAATAAACCCTATATATTGCCAGTAACAGCCAATATATGATTATGAAAACCCTATATTATTATCTTTGTCCGTTTTCAAGTTACCATTTACAATAGAGTCTACGATTCTTTCTACAAGGTTCAATTAGACCCCACACCCTTTTGACACCCCCTCCCCCCCCCTCCCCCCTCCCCCCCCATCCCCCGAAAAGTGGTTGTCTAACCCAAACTGAGAAAAATCAATCCAGGGTGCACAACTAGATATGCAGGCCTATCATATCCTAGAGTTTTGTACAATTCTGTTCAACCATCTCTGAGAAACAAGTTCAGAGCAGGAAAGAAGAAAAAGAAGATGAAGAATAATAATACATGTATTAAGAACCGTACAAAAACAATAAGTCTCAAAAATTTCATTCGGGAGACTTAATAATAAAGATTAAGTAGAGATAGGATCATCAAACATCAATAATTTAAAGATAATTGACAATTTCTGATTCTAAGGGGGTCAGGATGACCCCTTAGGGTCATGACTTACATGCCATAATGATCTGATGCGCCTGCATGACCTAAGGAGGAATAATATCTTTGGATTAAGGTGGGGATCTCAATGGTTTTTATGATATTTAATAATTTCAGGAAGAGCACTTGGGATCATGACCTACATACCATCTTAAATGCCTTGAACAAAGAAATAATAATATAATATGTACATGATATATGATTCAATTTAAGAACCCCGATATAGATCAATCATCTGTTTTGTAATACTTCCTATGTATATATACATGTACATGTATAATTAGTTTGTGTTCTGTTCTATACTATTCATGGTCATGACTGTAGTATGGCTTAGTTTTATTTTAAATTACATTAAAAAATTGTCAAATATATGACTTCGAACCCCCACTCCCAAACAAACTCAAATATAAACTGTTCTTCCCCCCCCCCCCTTCCCCCCTTGTCGAATGATCTATTAAAATCAAAATATAATTTGGGTGTCTAAAAACTTTTATAAACTGGTAAAAAATGTTATTCTTAAAAAAAATTATATTACACCTTGCATAATTGACAAATGATCTATTGAGATATGATCAGAGGTCATATTTCTACCTTGGGATCAATAAGTAGTATTCATTGACAAGTTAAAATTAATAACAATAAATGATTCAAATTATAAATGTTTATACTCGACATTCCCCCCCCCCCCCCCCATCCCCCATCTAACCTGGTTATAAAGATTCAGTCTTCTTAATACATTCTTACATGTGTACAGTAGCAAATTTTAAATCATTTCTTGATTGCTTTTTCTCTCGTGATTCACATTTAACATTTTGGAAATTGCTTAATTCAATTTTTAAGATTAATAAACAAAATGTTATATGCATCACTTCCATGTGTATTCGCCTATTTGGGGCAATTGTAAAGTCTCCTAAACAAAGCAGTGACATCATTAGGCTTGGAATTACCCACATGGATCAAACACTAATGTATAACATATGAATAAGATAAAATACATTATTATTTCTAGTTCTAAAATGTCAGGGTGTCTCCAAGGGGGCATAATCTATATACAATTTACGCGCAAAGAGCAAAAATAAATTATATGGTTTAGGGATGAGGATTTCAGATCTCAGAAGTTAACAAAATATACAGTGTATCATATCATTTCCTATTTCATAAAGGCAGGGGGGAGGGGGGTTAAAGACAACACCTGGGGGTCATTGATGAACTTTACACCATTTGATGCATCATAATGACATTAGAAGATATTTTGTATTTTCCTGTTTCGTGGGGTCAGAACAGTCCCATAAGGTCATGACCTACATTGTATTTGATGCATTATAATACATTAAGAAAGAAATACTCCTTCCTTCCTATTATAACTCATATAAAAATGATAAGTGTCTACACCTACTTACATGTAATACACAAATTTAATACAAAATTGTTTATACAGGGTCAATATGGGGTCAACTCAATAGTGCATGCAGTCTGACAAATGAAAAAATAACTTTTGCAACTAAAATGACAGAAACTTTACAAATGCGATAGGATAGGTAACGATGATAAGCTTATTTAAATATTAAAAGATGATGATACAGAATGCTGTCAAAGGGAGATCACATTTAGAAAGTGAAAGTAGAACTTATGTATGCTGGCATCTCATTATATTGTGCTACTGCTACTACATGTACTATGCTTACCTAAATTGGTCAACATCATAATGATAATCCAATCAAAACACAATAATGAATTCCTTTGGCTGATCTTAACTAATCCTTTTCTGCATACGGAAAACACAGACATGTATGTATGGGTGTTGCTAAAACGCGGAACGGAAAACGGAACGGAAAGCGGAACGGAATAGAAAATATCATCACGTTTATCGCTTAAAAAGGGTATAGACTGGCCAGAAACGATTTACTTTGTATCTTTTATTTATATCTAATGAATGATTATCAACATGTTGTTATCTTATTAATATTTATATGAATGTCTATCAATTATAGCATTGTATTCATTCGGCTTTAGTTGAGTACGAAACGGAAAAATCAAATGTATACGAATTGTGAAACATTAACATGATTAAACGAGCAAATTAGCTATAAATTTTTACTTATTTTTGTCATATGGTATTGCTGGCATATCAGCGTAACGTATGCAGTTAGTGAAAGCGTTTTATGCGTGTTTTGAGTATTTTTATATTTCAAATATGATGTACATGTATATACTGACATCAAAATTGAATTTTCGGTGTTCTAGACGATCTTTTATCATACAGACGATACAGTATCATTGAGATGGAAGAAAAAAAAACCGTATAGGACTGACGACATTAAAAATCAAAATACAGTAAACATTAAACTACCCGGTAATTTGTGAAACTAGTAATTTGTGAAACTAGTATTTTTAGCAATGCAATTTTGTTTACGTTTGCATTACTAAGCAGTTGTTAATTCCAGCAGCTATATACATATGATCCGAATAGAGAGCTCTAGACGTTGCCTGGTTTGATTTTCCGATTATATATTGGGACTATAGTCTGTCGATCCCAAAATATTCATGCAGCACATTTGGACGATTTATAATGGAAAATGTTGACATCTTTTCTCCATTTGGAAGTCACTCAGAAGACCTTGCACAATTTTTAAACACTATCATCCGGGTCTGTTGAAATGCAAAACCCCGTAGACTTCTTTATTTTTAGCAGTGTATTTATACCGGCTGATAAGCTAGAGAGGACGTTTTAAAGAAAGAATAATGAGAATGTTTAATGCTTCTAAAAGAGAATCGCTTGAACCCTGAGGTATACCGGTATATAAATATACAGCAAAAAGTGAATCGAGGATATTTTGGGACAGAATATAGTGGTCAATGCATGTACTGTTAATTTTGAGGAAATAAATATTCTTGAATAAATAATCTAATATTGCTAATCTTTCAAAAAAAATTTAAAAGGTACATAAAGTATATCGTTTTAGCATGATTAACAAATCTATGAGGTAAATAACATTAGATAAGATTTGCCGTTTTCCCTTCCGTTCCGCTTTCCGTTCCGTTTTCCGTTCCGCGTTTTAGCAACAACCATGTATGTATACACGTGAACTCATCTAATCGAAGAGCTGGGTAAAACTACATTGTAGTACCCGCTAATGAGACATGCAGACCTGTGTTGTGTACGTAACTTTAGACAAAGATCATTCATTTGTAACATGCATGTATTTTTATGACCTATTCTTCAAATCCACTTGCACTATTTTATTAGGTAAATAACAGCTTTAAGGTGGTGGAGGACACCTGCATATTTTGATGTACATGTATACTTTCTATTGAGATAAACAATAAAGTATATTAAATATTGATTAAATATTTACCCCCCAAATAATGTTACCTAACATTGAAGCGCAATGGGTCAGAGCGTTTACATGTCTGTAAGAGCATTGGGGTCCAAGGTGTATTTTTGGTAATTTTACAATTGATATAAATGAATTTTCATGGGGAGGGGGGGGGGGGTCTGGACCCCTCACTCCCACCCCTTCTCTAAATCTGTGCACACGATGATGTTCATGTAGGCACACAGTAGCAAATCTAAAACCGCCACGGGGAGGGGGCATAATTCAATTTTTGATTTTGTTTGTAATAATTATATAGACCATTATACTTTCTATGACATAAAATGTTAAGATTATTGATTAACTTAAAATTCACTGCAAACAGTTCTACCCCAAATTGCACATAAAGTGCTGCTCATGTCACGATGTGTATTATCATATGGGAAGGGATCTCATCCTTCAGTTATGAAAATTATAAATTTTAATTGTATTACTGGAGCTTGCATGTAGCCTTCATTTTTAATTAAACTGGTACAAAACAGTGTTATTTGGGGCAAACACATGGTGCGGGTATTACTGTCTAATGACAGCATCTAGTTTATAATTTGCTTGTGAAACAACAATTGAACTTAATGGTTCCTAAGTTTGGGATCGCACCTCAAGGAGATTAAGAAGACGGAAGGCTTAAAAAGGGCCAAATTGGCCATAAAGTGAAAATCTATACAATCTTAGAAATTCTTCTCCACTCCCATATATATTTGATTAAAACTAAATGCATGCTTATGATGTCCTCTATACGTAAATTGTGAAATTGTGAAATTCGTGACCGCTGGGCAGGTGTTCACGTCTCGGGCGGGGGGGGGGGGGGGGGGGGGGGGGTAGTGTATGGCCATAAAGAATTAATGCATATAATGTTTAAAAATCTTCTTCTCTACTCGAATCTGTAAGAAAATCTTAATGATTATGTTATTAACCAGGAACAAGTGTTCTACTTAAATTGTGAATATTGGTTTTGACTCTAGCGTGGACAGACCTGTGAGGAAAACTGAGTTCATCATTTTGTAAACCAGGAAGTACTAAAGTTGTGAATTTCCCTGGAGGTAGGGGCTCCAGTTCTAGAGTCGGAAAAAAAGTCATTTAAACAATAAAATGCTTTCTTTGGTAATTCATTCGGGATATGAAGGTAGCGAAATTGCAGAAAAATACATAACACGCTGACAGGGGTTAAATAAAAAAAGTTCTGCAATGATCGCTACCTTCATAACCTGCATGAATCATCAAAGAAAGCGTTTTATTGTTTATATTTATATCTTTCTTTCAGTAAATTAATAAATTGATTATGAAAAGTAAGTAAAATCCACTAAGTAACCAGTGTTGTATTGTGGCTTTTCCCCCTGGCCATCTTTCCCCCCGGAAAAATGGCCATATAGCAGTTTTTCCCCCACGGAAAGCCGACTATATAGTGGGTTTTCCCCCTTTTTAGCTCACCTGAGGTGAAAGCTCTAGTGAGCTATTCTGATCACATTTTGTCCGTCTGTCCGCCTGTCTGTCCGTCTGTAAACTTTTTACATTTTGAACTTCTTCTCCAAAACTGCTTGGCCAATTTCAACCAAATTTGGCACAAAACATCCTTATGGGAAGGCAAATATAAATTGCAAAAATGAAAGACTGATCTTTATTCAACGCGGAAAAAAACTCGAAACTGTAGAAAAAGGGGGGTGCATTTTTAAAAATCTTTTTCTCAAGAGCTACTGAGTCAATTTCAACGTAATCTAGCATAAGTCGTCCTAAGGGAAGGAAAAGATAAATTGCAAAAATTAAGGGCTAATTCTGTTTCAAACTTGAGTAATCTACGAAAATAATAATAGGACAAAGAGAATGGGGGTCAATCAGTTTAACTTCGGGCTCGATATTTCATATATCGAAAACCAGTCTATGTTAGAGGCAGCCATCTTGAACTGAAGTGAATTTGCTTGTTGTGCCACAGTTTACGTGCGAAGGGAATATTTGAAACATCCAAAAAATATTTGTGCCGTTTATGTGAAGTAAATTGAGGTTAAATATTTCAATGCGTTGACATTTTCATTTATGACGGTGGTTTTAGATTGTTTTGATTTTCGTTTAGCATGTTTAGTTTCTTTTTTGTTTTGACTTGAGAGGAATCATCGTCTTTATTTTAGAATTTAAAATTATTACGTGTAGACCGGTAAATCAGTCAGCTGATTGTTTACATGTACATGCGTGAAATCTGATACACTAACAACATATACAATAATATTCACTATGTTGGTACATGTTATTCGGTACGATCTCTACATAATGATTGATTAATGCAACATGTTTTATTAAGATGCTGAGCAATTTCGATCTAAACGGAGATTATTCTCGCTGCTAGAATTACATAAGTATATATATGATGAGAAATAAATTGTTTTTCTTTGTTTTAGTGCATTTTTCTCTGATTTAATTGTTTACAAATTTCTGTCCACTAATCTGAGAGTCAAGCTTTGAGTTATAAGCAAGATACAGAGCTTTGCACACGATGCTACTATATGTTTGTACACAAAGCTGAGGTTATGCTTAAGTTCAACCAGGCCTCTCGATTCTCTTTAGTTTGGGCCGATATTTGGCCCAATTCCCAACGTGAAAAAGGCATTTTATTTCCAAAATTGAGTGACTGTGTTTTTCCCAATTGAGGTTGACTAAAATAAATTATGTAACTAAAAGAAAACCATACTTATTTTAAATATATATCATGTATATTCAGCAGTCATAAGAACACTGTGAAGATGTACAACACTACCGCATTGTAAACTGTTGTGATCGGTAACTTAGCCAGAATTTCCTCAGAGACTGTGTAATTGTAAAAAACGATGTTTAATACTTTTAATCCTGATATTACAGTTAGTTGATAAGCTGTTAATAGTTAATAATTCTGCAATAAATGTTAAAATTATTATGAAAACGTTTGTATAAACAGATCCCCTACAAAACGGTAGTAAGTGGGTCAGAGGGTTGGACTAATACCCCAAATACACAGAAGTACAGAGACTGATTTTATAAATATTGTCATTCAGCTTACACAATAAAAAAAACTTATTATTTGTAAATTTTATATATACAAAACTAAATTAAATTCTACATTAATACCAATAAGATATTTTTTTTGAAATTCTGATAAACTGTTTCTTTTTCTTTGCCATTTGACATATATGGTAATTACACAAAAACCTTTTGGGAAATTTTACATCTTCATTAAGAAACTTGTATCACACTATGAATTAACTTTTTTCCTTCTCATTGTTATGCACTCACATGTTCCCAGTTTTAAAAATAATTTTTTAAAAAATATTAATTTAAAAAAAAATCCTATCAGTATACCGGTACCCTAGTTTTTTGTTCAGGGGACTGTACGTATAAAGTAGGGGAAAAAATTCCCAATTTTTATCAAAACGTCGCATTTATCCCAATCCATTAGACCCGGCCCCAGTACCAAAAATGGATTTAAGAGGCCTGCTGAGTTCGTTTATATTTTAAATTCAGCTATGCTGAATAGGAAATACCAAGTTTAAACATCTTAAGTTGAATGTCATAAACTCATGTGAACAAAAACATGACTCAAACCAAGCTATGTATCTTGCTTATGATTCTATTATTGACGCTGGAATTTTGGTTGATTAATAGAAATGTCTTGCTAAAAGGATGATATGCTGTATCTACTTTCTGGTGCCCCTTCTTAAACGATGAATTGCATAAAATCTACACACATTTTTGATAGGTTTTAGAGCACAAATAAAAACGACGTCTTTAAAACAGTTTCCATAGTCCTGACACATTATTATAATGAGGATAAAAGCATAAGCCTTGTTCTTAAAAAAATATTGCAACGGAAAATCATCTTTGTAGACATTTATTGTTTTTTAATAAAGATGAAAATAATGGATGGGTCTTGGTACAATAGAGCGACATGCCTGCCAATACATTGATATGAATTATAGCTCTTTAACATATGTAATAACATTTTTCAGTTAAGTTTATTCATCAGTCAAGTGAGTAAGGATATGAAATGTCATACGAAATGAATTCATGCCTGGTAAACGACAATCGTTTATAATGGAGAAGGCCAATGAAATTTTTCAAATTTTTTAGTTATTTATATTACATATAATCTTATTTTCGGTAAAAATGGTATTCCATAAAGGTCAAACATAAAGTATGTGCAAAAATGAGTGTAAAATTCGAATATATTTTTGGTTAATCTACCGAGGGGCCATATGGCACAATAACCTTTGAACGCCCATATAAGGCCGGTATTACTCAGGTGAGCGATGTTGCCATTGGGCCTCTTGTTTACATTCCGGTCATGTTTATGGCAGATCATTCGGGGCAATAATTTGCAATAACTGAAATGATATTAATTTTCATAATAAAAGATAAATATGGCATTTATTAATACATAGAATAAAGTACATGGGTTTTTTCACCCCTATTTAGTTGTTTTTTTTAGTTGCTACTTTTATGAATAAAATTTTTATTCATTTATTTATCTAGTTATTTCCTATATCATTAGTCATCTTATGAATTGATTAAATGTTTTGAAGAATAATTATTTTACCCGCGAACCTTTTGAAAAAGTTTTGTTTGTAAATTTCAAAAGAAATACAGAATTCAACGTAATTTTTAACCATTTTGATAAAGAAATATTTGAGTGAGTGTGTATTTTTAAACGATGTTTTTACTTTTAAATGACCGGACTCGGAAACAACAAAGGCCCCTACCCTGTGGGCTAAAATTTTCAGTGTCATCTTCTAGTGGTATACCACTACCACTGTGAAAATATGGCTAAGTGGTCATCTCTAGAATTTGAGATTCAAGTCCATACTTATAGAACACTATTCAATCATTATAATGGGGTTTTAAACATCAGGTCCTGAGACATCGAGGGCCCCTATCGTGAGGGCTGAAATTTTCAGAGTCATCTACAAGTGGTAAACCACTGCCACTGTGTACATACATGTATGGTGATATGGTCATCTCTAGTTTATGAGATATTGGACCCTAAAGAATATGCACTATAATCATTATAATAGGATTTTAAACATCGGGCTCTGAAACATCGTAAACAAAATTTCTCTAAAACAGATGTTTAGCCTGGATAAAATTTGCACACGCAGACAAACAGACTGATAGATTTATCAAAAAATTCTTTAAAAATTTTCACTTACAATTTCAGAACAGAGAATTATGCATATAACTGTATATCTTGTAAAACCAAGTACTTTATTAACTTATTTACCTAAATACAGTTCTATGTGTCATTCTATTACACACACGTTCAATTTTCAGCATTGTCTATAAAAATAATACATCGGCAAGACGAAACTTAACCAGTACAGATGAATGCAGGTATATGCAACATGGGAGTGTAGAAACATTGATTTTAATCCTTACTGGATTTCAATAAATATTTTTTATAAAAACTGAACCAAAAACGTGAGGGAGAGACCCTACTACGGGGGGAAACGCTTCTATAGGGGGAAAAACTTCTATACAACACCGATACTGTTAATGTGCATAAGTATGTTAGCTTAAAGAAACAGCCAAATCGTCTCCTGTGAAACGTTGAGTCTGGCATCATAATGATTATTTCGTGCAGTCCGTGATTTTTCTTTGGTCGCTGTATGTTTCGACAAATCGATAAAGAGGGCGTGTCAATTTTTAGTCCTGTCAATATTTTGTCAGTTTGAGCCGCTGTAGATTTCGACCAATCGATGAACTGGGCGTGTAGATTTCAGTCTGGCTGTTTCTGTAGAGCTATGAATTAACTATAAGTTTCCGTAAGAAATACGAGGGTTGTTCGGAAATTATTGAGACAACACAAATATCTCTCTTTTTAAGCGGCCGATTTTAATGAAAATTTGTATGAACATTGAAGAAACATAACCGAATAAATGAGCTAAGTAATACTACAAAAGAATTAATAGTTTGTTTATGACAATACATAAACAAGTCCGTGGTCGGGGTACCCGGCGCAGGCACACACTCGGAGTTTGAAAAAGTTAAACATCTTTATTTTAATGTTGTTAGACTTACCATTCTTGACAACAAAAGACATTTTTGGCCAATAAATTGCCTAAATAAAAACTCTGCGATGGAAAAGGGTCAAAAGCTTCAGTAAGTCGGGTTTTTTTCAACTGATTGTTTAACTAGACTTAAAACAAAGGGACTAAATACATGTATCAAGTACTTTCACACAAACTGATTTTAACAGTTCTAAGATATACAGAATGATTGTAAGGGCAATTTCACAGTAAGTTTACTTTTGGGAAGAAATAACTTGATTTTTTCACAAAAAATCAAAAATGGAAAATATATTTAACTGTTGCAATTTTAAAATAAAAAGAAAAGAAGAAAAATGAAAAATAGTTCATGTTTTCCTTTCGTTTGTAAGGTGTTTATAAAATAGGGCCAAGGAAAAACGTTAAAGTAACATTGCGATGATTTTGTGGTTGCGCCGGGTCATTGGATGTAGGCAAGTTTGTTAGCGTACCAGGAATGAACAAATAATGTCATCAGCTTCAACATTTTTACGATAATAAAAGACATCCTGGTTTATATCCTGGTAAAATTTCAATGATTTATCTTTTTACACAAGAAAGTTAGAGTAAATGTCTCAATAATTTAAGAACAACCCTCGTAGAGGCAACAATACTTGGTAGATGTAAATATATAGTATTAATGCATTTAATGTTTAAAAAATGTTATCTTCTTTACTTTTTCTGAGATATACAATGTACTGAATAAAAACTTGACAGCATGTAAAAAAGATAATAGAGCCATCTATTAAAAATTTTAAATTTCATGTCTCCAAATTTTGGTATTTGAATCAAGGGAGGGGGCCAGAACTCTCAAATATTGTATAGGGTAGGGGTTTTTATTGCAGGGTATGGCCAAAATGGTCATTTAGTATTAATGAAAATAAAACGCTTTTAAAAAAGTCTACTGACACATAATAAAAATTTACTTCATAATAAGAAAAAAACATTAAGCTGTCATCTTTAATTATCTTTTATGTCATCTGCATGTTAGGCAACGGTTATGGCTGGCCATGAGAGGAGGGGTTATGTATTGGTTTAATTTTTTTCTGCTCATTGACAAAACTTTTAATGAAAGAAATGAGTTAATTCACGTGTTTAGAAAAGAAAAAGAATGAAACCGGCTATCAATGTTTATGATAAGATATTGTGAAAGCATTTGAAAAGAGTTCAAGGAAGAGAAATAACAACTCTTTTTAAAACTTTCTAGAATACTCATTAAGATATACAAAAAAATTTATACCTGTGATAATGTTGTACCAGAAATTGAGAAAAGCAAAAAAAAAACATAAATGATTTTTTATGAGAATTATTTTGTAACTTCAAGCCATTGCTTTAAGAATTCCCTGTAGTTTTTCGTAAATATCTTTTAAGTTACTTTTCTAATTTTTTTCCATTTACTCTAAATAAAACTGATGTGCTCGCCAAGTGAATATTTTTTACACAAGCTTTAAAGGGGCATGGCAACGATTTTGGTCAAAAAAAAAAATTCCGATTTCAATCTTTACAATGCTTCACCAGGGCATTATAAAAAGGCAACCAAAATTTGAGTTCCATTCGTTGAGTTCAAAGCGAGATAAAGAGCTGAAAATTTTATGCATTGTAAACAAAGCTTTAGTTTCCATTTTGAATGTTGAGGTGAAATCCCAGTTTTAGACTAAAATAAATGTTAAATGTTAGAAACTGTCTAAGTATGCTAAAAATGAATAGGAAAATGGACAAACCAGTCAAAAAACTTTTTTACTAGTATATAAAGCTTGAATGCTGAATCTGTTTCGGATGCTGCATTGGTGAGGTTTGTTTTGTTTTTGTTTTTTTTTGGAACATGTTTTATTGATGATAGCTTGCATAGTTGATTTAACTATATTATAAATGAAACGCAGAGGTTGCTTCAGATGCAGAGCCTGATCTCCATTATCAAAGATGCTAAAGAAATCTCATACCTCACTCAAACCTGCTTGATAGATAGATGTGGTTGTTGTTAAATGATATAACATAATTCCTATGATAAAGTATTGTATGATATGAAACTCTTTTGTTTAATTTGATACAATATAATATTATATGTTCGTAATATTGCAAAAAGCTAAATGATACGATATGATATTGTATAACATTTTTAGTGATATTTTATGATAAAATATTGTATCATGATATTGTTATGTACAGTATTTTATATTATGATACAATATTGTATAATATTATATTGTATTATTAATTTATTATTTTGTCACATGATACTGCTACATATGATATTGCAATATATAATATTGTATAATACAATATTGTATATTCTATAATATTGTATCATACGATATTGTATAATATGATTTAAGAAATGAAGATAAGAATTTTTCTATTGATTGACGTATCAAAGAAAACATTGACCGGAAAACTTCATCAATGCGCGTAGCGCATTGATGAAAAAGTTTTCCGGTCAATCTTTTCTTTGATACGTCGATCAATAAAAATTTATTATCTTCATTTCTTATCATTTAATAAAACATTTTCAAATAAAAAAATGTGAAGTGTCATTGATCAAAAATATAAATAATGTAAATGAAGCGGCGCGTATGAATACAAAACAACAACAGCAACAATATTCAAAATGGATGCGCCTTCAGCTGATGCAGAGCTACTGGGCTGAATTTAATGGACTAAACACAAATAGTGAGTTAAAATCTGAACCGGCTGAATTGAAAACGAAAGGAAAATACATGTGATAGCTTGTGATATCATTCACTGTGCAGAAAAACTCGTATTAAAACTAGTTTTCATGTGAGATCGCTGGAATATGCAACTGGACATAACCATCCAAGGAAAAGCAATCGTGGACGAAAATAGCTGATATGTCGACAAAGAATAGTATGTATAAGCGACTTTTGTAAACTTTGTGGTAACTAGATAGCCAGTGATGTACTTAAATGGTATATATCTGCCGCTTGGAATTCACCAATTGAAGGAGTTGATGCATTACTCATAGCTTTTCTTTACGACGCTTATTTTGATGACCGATCATCTACGAGTGTAAATTTAAAAATTATCGTTACCAAATTTGAACAGCAGTGTTACCGTGAAAGTTTATATGCCTATATGTTCGTTATAATATTGAAATCCTTAAAAGGAACAGCTAGCCAGCCTCGCTGTAAATGTTGATTGATCTCAAGCAGACGAAATCGTGAGAAGACGTTTAATTTTCTATTTCGTGAATCAAACATAGTGTTTTGTTTATTTTTGAAGGTTAAACTTTCAAGTTTTTATATTCACAAGTTTGCATTATGTTTGCTGACAATAAAACAGAATCAACTTTACATTTTGTTGACAGTGTTTATCTTGGAAATTCCCGTTCTATAAATAGTGTTAGATCAGAACAGTTGAGAAAAGTAGATCCGGCGAAAATTTTATTGATGCAGGTATCAAAGAAATTTTTCAACCAATCAGAAGCGCCGATATCTCATCAAACGAATAAATATTAATAAATGATATTGGTTTCTAAAATATAGAATTATATCACTTGAAATTGTATTCTATGATATGGTGATTTTATATAATATCGTATCATAAGATATTATTACTTATTAGGTTAGTTACTGACTCACTACGGAAATATATTTGGTTGATCAATCGGCTTCGCCTCGCCATCTATGAGTTTGACCAACCCAAAATATTTTCGTAGTGAGTCAGTAACTTACCTAATAAGTGTTTTGTTTTCCCGAGGCGACATATTTATTCTCAAATAGCGATAATCTACGCAAAGCTATGTACAAGATGCCTAACATCTCGTCCAATTTTACTCATTAGAACTCTTCAAAATTTTCAATCTCATCTTTCAAATACTCTTTAAATGCTTACAATGGTTTGTTGCTATTCAAATTCAATGTTTTCTCCCTTTCCTCTGCAGAGATTTGAGCAAATTTCAACGCTGCCATTTTGTTCTGCTCCAGACAAAACAATGTGACGTCAATATTCTAAAGGCAACTACTCTAATTTTAAAGAATTTCAAAGGCCAACTACTCCAAATACTTTAAGAACTTACGGCATGCGGTTTATGTATTAAATACTATGAAATGTCGAAATGAGTAAGCGAAGCGTCGGCCAATGACGGCCATATTGCCTAATATTATTTCTCACCGAACAAATATAGAGATATATGAGGCAATCACGTGCTGTGTTTAAACCAATGAAAGTGTGACATTTCAGTCCAAGGGAAAACAATGTTTAATATGATATTGGTTGAAATGATATATTATCATATCACATTAAATTGTATAATATGAAATTGTAATATATAGTATTTTATCATATGATACAATATGTATAATATAATATTGTATTTTATATCATTTTACTTTATCACATGATATTGTAGCATTTGATATGATACAATGTTGTATCAAATTATATTGTATCATATGATACAATATCATATTATGTATCAAATATGATACAGTATCATACAATACAATAATATACTATATTATACAATATAATATCATATGTTTTAATGTTATCATGTATTATGGTAATATGATATTGTATCATATAATACATATAATTGTATTATATATTATAATATTGTATTATGTGATCAATTACAATAATGTATAACACAATACAATGTCATATCATATGTTACAATATCATATCTCATAATTGGTTATTACGGTATTTTAATGTATAATTTGATATATATTGTAAGTATGCTGGATGTAATTTTTTAATTTTATATTTTTGTATTAATAAACATATGATTATCATACGATTTTTTAACAGATGATATACGATATTGTCTCAAAACAGAATCCGTGAATATCTAAGATCATAAAGTATGATTTTCATATAATATGATAAAGGTGGTCTCATAAAGGGTGATGCCTCGTCTCGGTGAGCTTTGTAATCTGTGATTACCTATGTTTTATGTTTTCGGTGAGGTACAGAATACCTAATAACTCGCTATATTGCTTAATGGGTATACAATTTGTTTAGCCAGGTGTGTCATTAGTTCTGAATTATCTCACGTGATTTATACCGTGTGACAAAAATAAAGTAAGCTACTGTGGAATCATTATAATTCGTGGCGACTCAATTCTCGTGGTATTTGTGGGTATCCCTTTATATCCTCAACAAAATAAATTTCAAAAGAGTATTCTTTTTTACTAAAAGGGAAACCTGAAGCACACGAATAAGTAAAAAACCAACAATCCACGAAAATTGGCCCCCATGAATTTAAATGATTCCACAGTATACTTCGTAAAGATTAACATTTTTGTTATACTTTGAACCGATATAGTGTATTTTTATCAACCATTGTTGCTGTAGTTTGAGCCAATTAAACAGTTACAGCTAAAAAAAATGTATTATACCTGTGATATACGATGTATGTTAGACTAGACATTGAGAAAACTACGAAGCCAACACTGGTTTTTTAAGAGAGTTTCATTTTATTTCAAGCCATTGCTTTACAGATTCCCTGTTATTTATCTGAATTGTATTTTGAATTGTATTTTGAATGATTTCTAAAAAAAAATTCTACTTACTTTAAACAAAACTGATGTGCTGGCCAGGTTAATATTCTTTCCAAAAGCCTATGAATATAAAACCTAACAATAGAAAAAATTGTTCTAAGTAATAGTAAGATCATATGAAAAGAAATTATCGTCATGAAGAATGGGCGGAGCAGAGCGAAGCAAAGCGCAGCAATTCTTCATGACGAAGATTTCTCTTCATGTGATGTTACTGTCTAAGAGCAGAACCCAAGCCAATCAAATGAAATATTTCTTGAAAATACACCGCCCCCTATTGTGTGAAAATATTGCCGTGACTTAATTGACATGTATGGATGTATTTATTTACGTGAAAATCGAACACGCGAATTTCAACGTGGACTTTCAATCAAGTCATGTTAGAATGAATATGATTTAGAGGATATTGGTTTTGATTAAATATGATATTGAGATATATTGTGTTAAATCTATACAGATGATTAAAAATATAACTTAAATCTGATCAAGATAACCAAATACATACAAAAGCCGTGCTCTTTCTTCAAAAAGTATATTTGGTAAAAAATAACTATGCCCAAACAGTCTTAAGAACATCGCTGGTATCTGATATAAAGTGTGAATTTTGCACGAATTCATTTTGATTTGCCTTTATATATTTTGGCAACAGTTTTGGCCAGTTTCGGGCAGAAACAAGCCAGTTCAAGAAATGTTTACATTCTTATCCTCAAAAATACAAGATGGCCGCACATTCCCCTTAAAGGATGAGCAAAATATCACTAAGTAAATAGATTTCATGTTTGTTACAAAGTGGTAACTAATTTGGCCATCTTGAATGTGATGCTTAGCTTAAAATATTTAGGCTACGAATATCTACGTAGCAGCTAGGCTAGCTTACCGTCCGACTACATAGCCCTACGTAGCAGCTACGATCTTGAACGCTGTCTAGATCAAATTGTATACATTATTGCGCAATCCAGCAAGCTTTTGAAAACTTTACAAGAGTTATGTATTTCAAAAGATAAGAAAATTTATTTATTGAAGATTTTAAAAGATTTAAAAGGACTTTGACCTTTGACTTTTATGTAACTTTGCACTGAAGGTAAAAGTTCCAAATCATTTTGTACAATAAAGGGCAATAACTCTGTAACTATTTCAAGATAGAAGCTTAGGGACTATATTTTAAAATGTCTTAAAATGTCCTACTATATCCATGAAAAAAATTTTCTGCACCATCCTTAAAAAAGAGATATAATAACACATAAATTAGCAAAATCTCAAATGACCTTGACCTTTGAACTTTATGTCATTTTGTTCGTCAAGGTTGACACTCCCATCCCAATTGGTCCGAAATCTATAATAAATAGTAAAATGTTGGAAGTGATTTTACCGAAATTTCAATACTTTCAAAGGCAATAACTACTAGAATGGGGCTCGGATCATTTTTGCAAAGATAGATTTAAGAACCTTCAAAGTGTATTGAAGACATTGGTAAAAGTTTTAAATCTCTATTTCCTGTGGTTTCAGAGGAATAGCGAAAAAAATTCCTTTTCAAAGAGCAATTACTCTGTGAGTTCAGGGAGTTTTAAGACACAAGGTCTTCGGTACCATGACTTTTAATGACGAATTCCATAAAGTTTAAATTGTTTGGATTCACTCTGAGATAAATAGAAAAAAAAAAAATTAAAAAACATAAAGAAATCAAGAGGTTTTTCACCTGAAAGGTAGAAAGACCTATTAAAAACGAATCAGGGAAAAGCTTTAATATTATAACAATAAATAAAGTGGCATATATGTAGCTTATTGAACAATAAAGGAGAAAGCAAAATAAAAATAATGCAAGATACAAATGAACATAAATATTTGATGGTTATTTCTTCCATGATATAGTGTACTATTAATAGACAGAGTGTTTTAATACGATCCACTCAAATACAAAACAAATCAGTCTATCTCGAAAATAAGTGAGAGTTGCAGTTGTTTGACAATTTAATTTACTTTTTTTTGCAGCTTTCGACGCAGATTTCAATACATTGTTGTGAGTGGACCAGCAGTAAAAGCGACTTCTGTCGTCATAACGGATGGAATCAGTACTGAGCGTCAAATAAAGAAAAAACTAAGGAAGTTAAATGAAGTGAGTGAAAGAGGGAGGAGAATTAAATTTAGGTTTGCCTTCATGCTTACCCAAAATAGTAGTCCAAAGTTAAGCGTGGAGTCCGTTTCCTTTAGAGAAATCTTCCCAGGAGTGCCATTAACTGGTTTCTGTCACACTGGACAAATTGGCATGGACTATCCAAAACGACGAAATTCCACCAAACTTAACGTATTTCAGGATTTTTCGTCGGTGTTTTTGATGGTCACCGTATACGAAGCCTGAATTTTCAATCACTTAAGGGGTACTATATGGATTTCAGAAAATGATGCTTTGTATTGTTAATAAATTATTGGGGAAAATATTCGCTCAAGATGTTAAGATGAATTTTCATGTCAAAGTATGTATCCTATATTTTATAATAATAAATAATTACAACAATCTAACCCTCTCCCGTTTATATTCATTATGGTGGGTTAGAGGGGGGCTACAACTCCACAGGATCTGAGTAATGGTGCAAGTGTGGAAGGGATTCACTCCCACAGCGATTACGGTTCAAATCGTTTAAAAATGACAATACAGTTTGCATTTCTTTCCTGAACTCAAACAATTGTAGCTGTAGGTGACATGAATTAATCAAGAATAGTCCATATATCGGGTTTTTTTTTTAATTTCTTATCTATGTCAACCACGCAAGTTGAATTTGTCCGCCATGTTTACAGACCTTGGTCGGTTTTATATTGGGACAGCCAATGAAAATTCAGGAGCAACTCTTGAACTGATTATAGGAATTCCCCCATTTTCAACAATAATAACGCGGTAGATATGAATTTCCCATTATATACCCTTTTTATGGTGTACGTTTTAGTAATAGAACGAGGTAGGGTGCTTATTAACGCTGACATTCATGTTATCAAGCCCATCAAAACTCAAAGCGTAAGTCCCATTATATCACGCGAGAGCTGCAACTGGTAAACACACTAGTCTGTTTTAACAGACCCCGGGATCATTAAACTTAGGCGAGCTCACTTTTGAACTCGGTCTCACTTTTCCACTATATATTCCTTGTGGAAAAGTAAGACTGGGATCAAAAGTGAGTTCGTCTTAGTTTCATGGATCCGGGGCCTGGATTTGATTTATATACGGTTAGTTTGTTGAACCTGAATTAAAAAATTATTTTATCAAAAGAAAGTCTACCAATGAAAACGATCAAAGTCAGTCGCATTAAAAATTATTTTTCACCATTTTGGAGATCCTATGAAAATGCATCCCTCTCTAGTTAACATCAGATATTTTTTTTAAAATCGGAGAGGACTACATTATTGCAGCAAATATAAACGTATTAGTAGTACGTACAAGATCGACGTTTTTCATAACCACGTCTATCTAATTGATTTTATAAACATTTTGACTTTGAATATATATGGTTGAATGGAAAGTTTTCGCAGGTTTTGTGTGTTAAATAATTAATTCGCTGTTCTTTATTTCTTATTTTTAAGATAATTAAAAAATTGATTTGATGGAATATTTTCGAAACTATTGACTAGTAAACACCAAACAATTTCACCTTTTTTTATTGTAGACTTAAAATCAACATTATTTGATTGATCTTGTGTGATGGTTTAGGGACCCTTTTTATTTCTCTTCATACGTAATAATTGTATCAATAATTGTTGACATCAGTTTTCATAGATATATTAAAATCAATTTCTAGAATTCGTTAATTAATGGACAATGATCCTATCAATACATGTCATAACAGTAACTGTGCTACTTTTAATTTGAATCTGGATCCTCTCCTTCCCTGTCAACCAGATGCGTGTTCAACAGGCGAGTACTCTGTTGGAGAAAAGTACAATCTGATAGGTCTAAGTGCGGTCGTAAGATGTAGAAAACTACTGTTTTAAAAATAATTAGAGTTCAAATAGGAAGAAAATACTGAAATATTAAAAAACTATTTTTTTTCACATTTTCTACTTGTAAATATGCCTCGCCAAAATTCCCTTTACCTACAACAGAAACTGGCGAGCGCTAGCGAGCACTCGCCTGTTGAACACGCCTCTGGTTGACAGGACAGGGGAGGATCCAGATTCTTGATATATCGATATCGTTTTAAAATTTTCAAATTCAATATTTGACCTTGAAATGCATTTTTGATTTATTACAAAGAATAAATGTAATTTTAAGCTTCTGTGGTTTTCGAACTGATGGATTGCTAACACTTAAACCTATTGCGGTTCGATGTTACACATAAAAACTGCATGTATGAAAGGAAAAACATACAAAATAATTGTTGATTTCATTGTTCATTTGAAACAAAATTACATCACAAAATGGAGGAGTCCCCTGGCTCCTTTAAAAAAAATTGAGGGGTAAAAAAATATGAACACAATACATGCACATGGTTACTTCAGATGTTGGAGGTTCGGTTTCCTGGCAGGATCCCCTGCTACAGAACAACAACAAGAAAAAATATTGACGCAAGCGTCAAAAGGGCCGCAAAAATATAATTGTTGTATAAATCATCATTAGTTTACATTAAAAAAAAACACCACAAAAAAGAAAAAAAAGAGTTGGTTGTACTATTAATCTTTGTGGTAAATTTTAATATATATATCAGCAACACGTTTTGAAGTTTTACATTTTACTATTATCATTAAGAATTGAGTTCGACCATTGCCAGAGTATGAAGTGATGGAGAACACATTGATTTGTAAATTATTCTAATATAAAGTTCAACTAATCATTATTCTCTTGGAGATTATGTATTTCAAACTTATTTGACGCAGAACAAAGAAATTCAAATATATCATTTATACAAGATTTCATGTCATTCAGGTCTCTGTATTTCAGGTCTTTAGAATGTCCTGCATACAGATCCCAATACAATGAAAAACTCCAAAATTTTCCGAATAGATTATCGCGCCTAACACAACAGTCTACGAGCCACTTTACATTTATGAGTAAAAACAAAAAAAAAATATGTAATATTTTTAAAAGGCATAAAACATATTTCTACATGCAAATTTACTTTTAATTCATAAAAATAAGCATAATATTAATTCTATATAAAAAAAAAAAAAAAAAAAAAAAAAAACTATCCCCCAGAAACGCAGTTACAATATCTAAATGTATATCAAATAACGAACCGCCTTCTGGCGGCCCGTAATAATGCCTTATTTGGCGACACTTACAATGAGGCCAAAATTGAAGCTGTTACCTCAGCATTTGCTTAAGTTATAGAAAAAATAGACGTTCCTTTCCTTTGAGTTTCCTCTCATTTTTAGACACTCAATTTTAGCTGTCAAAAAATTAGAAACTCACCCGACGCCTTACATTTATTTGTTTCCATATCAATCATCTCATAATTACAAACATGTGAGAACACCTACATGTAGCTACCAAATCATTTTCAATTTGAAACGATTTTAGCAACTCACTTGACACATCAAGTTAGGCTGAATAATTCTATTGTACAATACAATTTTAATCGGATATAAATGTGCTTCCTAAAACAATGTAATCAAAGATCTTACGATTCTAAAAAATAAAATCGGCCCTATACACTGTGTATGTTTCTTGTATGTTTATAAATGTATAACCATTTTATGTTGAATCATACGTTGAGCTTGTGTTACAAATGTTTGGTATGTTCCATGATGATCAGGATACATGAACAAGTTGCGTCGTTATACACTCATGTCTTACGGTGTACAGATAATTTCAGTGTAATAATTCTCCATTGCATGTATCTTCATTAAGCTAGCGTTAAGTGTTAATGACTAATATGATGCATATTGAATAAAGACTTGTATGATGACTAAAACACTCAAACGACTATTCACATTAACGATGTGCGTAACGATTGGAGTTGGGGGTCGAATTTTCGACCCCCCCCCCCCCGTTCAGTTTTATGAAGAAAAAAATTGCATGCTTTTTGGTTTATTTCTCATTGATTCAATAAGACATTTTAAAGTGCATCTTTTCTTTATTTATGCGTTTAATATTGGTTTATGCAATTCAGTATAAAGATTTTTGAATGCAAGTCACAGCAGGTTTAAACAACATAAGATTAATTTCTCGTCGTTACAATCCAATTGCTATATCAGTGATGCAGAAAATGCTGTGTCAGCAATCGTAATTCTTTATAGACTGCCATTAGCGCTTAAATTGTTAATATGTACATCGTGACAAATAAAAAAATAAACAAGGGAGGAGTGTCTCTCTGAGATTTTATAAGCGACAAAAAAGTTTTACACAGATTATATGATAACAAGATGTGCTTTTTGTACAACTGTTTTCTCCATGTTATGACAGTCGGCCACAGTCGTTGCTTGCTGCATTGAACGCTACCAAACCAACGTTAAGGTGAAAGCCAACTTCAAAACAACATGACTTTACGCCTTCCATTGGAGTCGGAGCATTATCAAATCTATAGAAAATCAGTCTTCTTTTCTTCTCCCTATAAAAAATGTATAGGGCCAATTCAATACTGGGTAGGTCTTTCCTTTGAACCCGCGGCCGTGAATGCAGTGAAGAGGTGAAAACGAATGCAAGAGATTAAAAGTGAGAAAATGAGAGAAAAGTGGGGCGGCGATACGGCTCATGGTCAAACGCAGGGATCGACAGCCATTTTTGCCTTTGGTAACCTAGCTTTATGAAATATTAAATGAAATCATACAGCTAGATAACCAAAGACAAAACTAGCAACGCCATCTTGGTCACGTGGTGTTTCCTTATCAAGCTGTTTGTTGCTTTCCACAGACAAAGTGCCTAGTATAGAAGTAAATCTAGTTTCTGAGTTGGCATTTATTCTGTCTCTTTGATGTTCCTTATCTCCCCATGCACTTAGTTCCTGAAACGAGAAAAGACATCTAGTCTAGATATTATTAACGTTACTCGAGTTTAAACGGAATACACACACACATTCAAATGAATACTACAAATTCCATATGCAGACGTCGACGATTTATCAAAAGTAGAATCTATGTGTCAAGAATTGCTAAAATGTTGTACATGGTTCGGAGTTTTCCTATGATTCACTCTTGATCAGCCATGGGAAGTCGATTTCAATTTAGTTTGAACATTCACATGTTTGAAAGTAGACGAAATGAGGCTTGAAAATGTATTACGTGTACTGCACACGTAATCTGGTCCCCGCTACAATAATCTGGTCCCCGCTACAATGGAGCTCGGATTAGGGGGACTCTTGTCATTAACTAATAGATTACTTTGACGCATTGAGGATTAATATTCGAAACACCAATGTAGTAATACATGTTGCCTGCTGCATGAAAATTTTAATCCTTATTCATGTCTAATTTATTGGCTGTTATGTTTGTCCTTAAATAAATAGGAGAAAAGTTTACCGGATTGTTACCTTCCAGCAAGAGAACAATTATCTTATGATCTAGATTTTTTTTAAAGTGTGTTTTGACAAGCATTATCAAAGCTCTGTTTAATGAGAGAGTCCTTTTATAATACGTTGACAAATTGTAATCGTTTGCAGTTTCAGAGGCAGTCTAAGTCGCCATTTAAGCCTCCGGTAGCATAGCTTTATGATCTTGCAAACTCAATCATACAGCCAAGCAACCAAAGACATAACGAGCGAACTCCACGCTGTTCAACGGCCGTGATCAGGTTCAAAGACGTTTTATTTGATCAAATATCTTTTGAACAGTTCAAACTTTCAGCAAATTTTAGTAATCTCTGTGCAGAGATTTACAAGGCAATGTATGTACTTAAAGTCAAATTTGAAATTTTTCATGTTTCTAAGAAGTTGAATAATTTTAAAGCATTAAAAGTGAACTCTTTAACACACTATAACTCTATAACGCTTTTGTTTTTCGGCTTTATATAGTTTATTTTTAAAAAAACATTGATCATAAGGATATATTTAAATAAATTAAAATAAACGTTGGCCACATATCACGAGAAAGCCACAATGATAGAACATAAGTTATGACCTTACCAACTCTGGACCAAACATACGTCAACTGTCCGTCCAAAACATAAGAGATGAAGAGAACTCTGTGAAAACACTTGTGAAAGTATCTGCACACCCAGAATTAGGTACAGAGAGACAGCAGTGAAATGTGTTGAATCATGTGTATAAAGACAGAAAAAGAAAAGTCACAAAAAGCACTGAAATGAAACAGAACTGAAATCTCGAGCCCGAGGGCATACAGCTTGGGAAAAAGTCCTCGTCAAATGATATTATCGATATGCTATAAATCTTGCACATTGGGGCTTCAAAGGGTTCAAGAAATTAAAATATTGTATTTATGAATTTCAAAGAAGGTTTTTTCCTCATTCAAGATTATAAGCAGACAGGGGTATGACAACGCACCGAATTACTTTGTGTGAAGAAACCACAAGATTAACCAACGATAGACAGTTAAGAAAACAAAAAAGCACAACTTCCTGGCAAAACATGAAGTAAGTTTGTGTATTAGATAGATTCGTTGTTTTAAGTCCTCATTTTTGCCTCCGGTAACTTAGCTTTATAATATTGCGAATACAATCATACAGCCAAGCAACCAAAGACAAAACTGACGAAAGCGTCGACAACAATACAACCACTGACAGGTCAGAGAGAGAGAGAAAACTGATAGGTCAGAGAGACAGAGAGAAATGGAAGGAGGGGGAGGAAGGAGGGGACGGTAGATGGGTAGAGAGATGGAGAAAGAGATTTACCAATATATGGTTTGTAATGATAATTGTACTAGAACATCCACAGTAGTAACAAATCTCGTCGGAAAATCTATGCCAACTCTATACAAAACTGTGCTTCAATTGAAATGAAATAAAAGATTTCTCGATCAATAATTTATCGAAAATGTTCGGTAATGTTTGAAAAAAAAGATTCAACTTGTATTAAAGTTCAAGTGGCACCCCAGCCCCGTTCATTAAGTGTGATCGACGGTCGTCCCAATAATAATAATTACGTAAAATTAACTGTAGTCTTCTCGACAAAATAGATACACAGCTACATTTCATGTTGTTTGTAAGGATGAGAGAAACACGTGTTAGTGTGCCATAAAACTTGACAATTTCCCCTTCCTTTCTCCCCTGATGTGAGATAGACCGAATTGATAATGTTCACTTCATACACGGGATTGTTAATGGCCGCTCTAGAAATAGGGCTACTGGCAGTAAGGCAGCCTAATTTGAATGAAACGGAATATTTCTGCTTTCATGGGCAAGAGCGTTGATCAAGAGCCCAAACGCCCGCCCTTTTCAATATTTTAAATTGACAGTTTATGAATTATTTTGACAGTTAAAAGTAACACCTTCCCCGTTATAACAAGTCACTGGAGATCGCACAAAACAGAACTAACTGTGGGTCGCAAATCTCACTCCATTCCCCCCATTAGAAATTTCTCCGCTTTCAATTTCTCTAATTGATGACGACAATCATAATTCTTGACTTTTTCAAAAATGTGTGCTCCAGCAACCATGAATAAAATTCTTTTTAGTAGAAAAAACCTTGCATTAGCTTTTAACACACCCAACTGAACTGGGTAATAGAAATTGTGAAGACTGCGAATCGAGAAATAAGCGCCGTTTTTCATAAATTATTTCAGTGGTATGGTCTGGATGCGCTGGATTGGGACATCGAGAAATGAAGCTTGACATTTTTTAAAAACATTCCCCAACTGATTTGATTAGAAGGTTCCTAAAATGTCGACAAGTTACTGTAAAATGCGTACTCACAAGAGACTCCTTAAATTTTCAAGATGGTCCATATTTCATGAAGGTTGATCAGTGGAGGCACAACACTGCGAATGACGGAGTACCCGGGCAGTTAGGTATATATACACGGGAAAAGAGGAAGACTCTGGGGACGGGCTTACACACGGAAGTGACCCGTGGGTTCTTCACTTCTTACACACGTACCCCCGGGGAGTCGGAGAGACATGACTGTACGTGTAACAGGGCTGACAAATCGATGGCTGGCCAATGTATCAATATGTAAACCGGGATTGGATAACACCTGTTTTGGTGTTTGTTCCATCTACACAAATATTAGGGGGATTTTTTGTTCATCAGATATGATTATTTGCGATAACGTTAATGGGTAGAAGTGGTTGTTGTAGTGGGAATTTTGAAGATAGTTTTTCTACAGGCTGGTGTTCTTTTTAAAGCAAGCTGTCTTCTTAACTCTTTTTTTAATGCATGCAACTCTAACGATTATTACTTATTATTATGTTCAATTATAATTTGATGGAAATTACAATCTGAATGTCTACCTACAATAACAAATGGATGCTTTACAACAGTGATCATAATGTATTGCTTATGACACATAAATATACAAAATATACCTTTTGAAAATTAGCAAAAATGTTAAAACTTGTCAATATTGGCCTCGGGTTAAATTTGTCCGATTAGTGTGATTTGCTACATGTAAACAAGTGTTAAGTGTTTAATGCAGTAAAACATCCGAATGTCTTACAAGATACAAACATTTGTAACACGTCTATCACCCCGACATCTTTGCAAATAACCCCAAAACGAGGCAGCGCGGCCTTGTCCGCCATTACCCTATGGAAATGTGATTAGTGAGTATCTCTGCCATTAGGATTTGGTATTGTTATGTTATCAAGATAATACATATTGTATCAATATATATCTGAACTGTGTAAAACAAAACCAAGGCAAAATACTCAAGAACATGCTGTAGTTAACAGATTAAAACTGTCCATGCAAACTTGTCTTTTCTTGGAATAAATGTCAGTTTGAACTTCCAAATTAGATTTCCTAGGATGATATATTTTATTTTTGTGTTCGATCCAATATCTAACACACGATTTCCATTCATTTCTATAAGGTATACTATGCACTGACATATAATTGACTTTTTAATGAACGTGTTTTGCTTACAGCATTTTATTTCAGATATTTCTGAGGTCAAATTCAGCACATGACCCTTACGTACAGAAGAACAAATGTCGATTGCTGCGACAGTGTTATGTTAAAGACTTTCAACCGAAGGTTATGCACGGCATTGTTCGCCAGGAGGTTTATCTGGGCGGAAATAGCAGGGATATACTGTTTGATTCTTAATTCATTGAAAAACAGACATTTCTCTTGTAGATAATATATTTACCCCGAAACTAGTGTCATAAAATTCAAAATCCGTGAGTCATTAGAATATGGGTCACATAACTCGACATAATAGAACAAGAGAAAGGGAGAAATCATCCAGAGGAACTCAATGCAAACTCCTCATCCGGTTTAGAGAAATTGGTGCACAATACAAATTTCTGCGCGGAAGATGAAAGGCGTTTATTAGAAACAACCATTACACATGTTTTTTGTGTAACAGGTTGAAAAAAAGATAGGCGAATCATAAAGATGAAGTGGATTTGATTCCAACCCACAGCCTGTGTTCATGATCAGTATATACATGTGCTGCAGGGTATGTGGGAGGGAAAACAGAAATCATCTAGCAATTAGTCTTCCTTCCTAGTAAAGTATAAATTTTGCTACATGTTTTTTAATAGCTTCTTTCATAACATTGTACAGTTTTCAGTTGTTTTGTGTTTGATTTATCTGTTTTGTGTTTGATTTATCTGTATTCAGTCTTGAAATTGCTTAAAATCATGGTTCATCGAAATCAATATGTAAAGAGTTCGGTTCATGATACCCACAGTTTGTCTATTTATTAACATGGTCAGCTATTCGACCGCGAAGCGCTGAGACTGACCCAGATGTTGTTTCTGTAAAAGGAAGCCTAAAAAATGTCCCGGTGGTAAAGTAGATCTTAACTCACAAAGGGTGAAATTTGCACTTAAGTTTTGCACTTTATCATAGTATTTACATTTTTCAGTGTATCTGTAATAACACTAAGAATCAAATTTGTTCTAACTTACAGTTCAATGACGCAAAATGACGTACCGTAGGGGCCCAAGCGGGGTTTTCATGTATATACAAAATAAAAATATCATGAAAATGTCCATAATTGAATATTTAATCTTACTAATTTTTAAATATTAGTAATAAGAAATCATTATTTGAATTCTATGAGGTGAACATTACGCCGGGAGCGTGATCAAATCTACAATAAAGACCTTCGGGATCTATTGAATTTAAATTTTGATTATGTCTTGACCATAATGATCAATTCTTAATATCCAAAAATGATTCCTTATTCATCTGGCCCCGCCGTCACCAAAATTTTTAAATCCCTCAGCTCAGTCCTCAACTCAAAACCTTAAAGGAAAAGTGCGTGAATTTGAGGTAAAAACTCAGACTTGAGGCTGAGTAATGACTTGAGGAAAGCTGGTGACGGCGGGGCCAGGAGACCTTTGTGTCCAGTCCTCAGAATAAACATTTTGCGAAATTGCGCAAGGTTTCTCTTTTGAACAAGATAGCTGAACACATTTAACATTGAAGAAAGGAAGCTGGTCCAATTAATTTACTCGTAGTGACGCAAAACAACAAACTAACGAAATGAAAATCAAACCCACTAATAATCTAACGCCTGTGCTTGCTTTATCTGTATTAAGCCAACATTATCATCGAAGATTGAACACAATGCCCCCAAGGTTCGAATTCCCCTCTGTGCAATGATATCGTAACATGCAAAAAATCATATGCATAAAGTTTTCATATGCTGAGTCAAATCGCTATGATTGTATTTTCTTTTATTAATAAGGCATGATTGAACAATATTGTAACATAACTGGTAACGTTTGCATCAAATAACTGCGAAGGCAAGGCCTCGCAGCTTTGGATTGTCCTGTTACGTTAGAAGGATCATTACAAATCGTATTCGTGATAGGCTGAATTCTCCTGTTTTATACAGAGGATAGGACTGTGTTTATTTACCATATACATACTACCCAAAAATCATTGTCACCAATAAAAGCGGACTCCCACATCAATTTCTATACCTGTACATAATCGATATTGACCAATGAGAGCAGTGATAGGAAGCGTTAATCTTAATTTTTAAGTCGACTCAACAACACAAACATGGACTACAAAAAGTTGATGCATTGTTTTGGTTTGTTTTTTTCTTTCGTTATTTTTCTGTTTATTGTAGAAAAGAACAGGAAATATTTTGTAGAAAATGGCAGGACAATTACGATAATAATGGAATTTTCATAATTTTTTTTCAAACGCTTTAGTCTCTCGGGGATCTTTCCTAAATCAAGAATGGTTTGAGAAGAGCTGCGTTGCTACACCAATTTAACCTGAGACCTCCAGTAGACACCCATCAATATCAAGGCATATTTCAAGAAAGTCGCATCTGATTGTTTAATTCTGTAAACTCTTGGTCATCAATATTTTTTTTTATCAACTTTCAGAAGCAGATTTTGAATTGTCAAAATACATCATTAAACATTTTTAGCTATTATAATCTTGCATGGACAAAAATTTTTGAGAGTTACACTCTTTTTATTCAACCAAAATAATAACAAAAATACACTTACTATACATAGTAATATCATATTAATAGTTCCGTCAGGTGTTAATGAACCATGCAAGTATTTTGCCTTGAATGTCGATTCATGTTTTTCTTGTTGCACATACAGAATAAGTTTTTAGTCAACACATCTGCCAGACCTAGCTCACTCCCCTGAGACGGTATATTTTATTGTGTTCGCACTTGGTATTCACATAAATTGATAGTATATTTTTGTGCTTTGTGTACTTTAAATAAGGTATCACAGATGATTAACATAATTTTTGAATTTTTTCTGGCATTAGCATATCATGTACATACCTGCATAAATGCACAGGGAATTAAATCGAATGTGTGTCTAAGCTTGCATGATTTGCCCATTCTTATCGAAACTCGTATAATAACCTTCCGTTGAAAAACTTGCAAAGTTTTGATTGTACGCCAGTTCAACATAATGCTGATATTCCCTTTATATACAATACTACAGTGCCGAGCACATTTTCACCCTTTGTGAAATATTTATGCGGAACATGTTACCTTTATATTCAGTCCAGAAAATGTAATTTACTGAACTCAAAGACTTTCATAAAAACATAAAAATGATATTGTATCTAAGTTGTTTATCCAAATTGAAGGACAAAATGTTTAATCTAAATACCAAGGAGGCAAAAAACATCGAAAGGAAAACACTTCAATCAAATCATTCACACATCAATGAACGCGGAAGGCCAAAAGCTTCCATTTAAAACTTATGCACAAAATAAACTTCTTCTTTTTTTTTAAATCACGATAAAGTGTAGCTAGAGGACACAGTGAGGCACGAGAAATGAAGAAAGTCGAATTGCCAGGTAACAAAACTCCATACCTTAATAACATTATGATGAAATCGGTGTGTTGTGGTCTCATATTCAGTTCATCACATCGTGCGGCCTTACATGGATATCATAAAAAAATATATTATAACTGAGAAAACACATTGTTGCTCTGACACTTCGAAACGGACACTGGTGCCGAGGACTCGAATTAATTACATCTGAACAATAAAACAAAATATCAATATATGCCCGTTAAATAATGCTGACGATTTATAAAACTTTTAAGACAATATTGAAATCTACCATTCACAGTCTGGGTTGAATTAATCGCTCTGTGCCCTGTTCAACACTGACCGAGAGTCCCTTTGTGGGCGCTGATGAAACATAAATATTTTACTTCGCCAAAGAATGGGAATAAACATGTTGGTTTTAAATGAAATGCATTAAGTTTTTGGAAACATTGATCCAAGTTCTTATAATTCACACATGTGCAGTTTAATTGTAACTTTAAATGTTCGACTATATTTATCAGACTCGTATATATAACGGTCATTAGAAATTTATGGAAGTCATTTTTACGCTGTTAGAAATGTTTTAAGTGCAGTTTTGAACGCATGCTTACAAAAGTTTGTTTAATTCAAATCAAACACTTCCCCTCGAAATATCAATGTCCATCAATATCATTTGCGCGGCCTATTTTCGTGGATTGTTAACTTTACACGATTTTAAAAATTAAAACTACACCATTCTCTACTTTTAAAATATATCTTATTTATATCACTAATCGTTTTAGACTTAATAGTTCGTTGGTTTATCAGGAAAGGGTATGATAATTATAATGGGATGCGATTTAAATCTTTTTATTGTAAGAAATAATCAATACTAGTATTACAATTATTACCTCCATCATTTTATCGTATCACTACTTCTTTTACAATACTATGGTACATGTACATGTAACTTGTTAAGCGCCACAACAAAAAGGTTTCACTCAAATCAGTTTACGTTGATTTTACGTAGAGCTTTAGGATGGAATAATAGTATTTCTATATATTTACATTGTCAAATCAAATACTCCAAAGTGCCAAGTTATATCAATGATATGTAAATATACCGGTATTACACATCAATTTTGAATACATATTTTTTTATTTATCTTTAAGTATCCAAAAATACTTCTTAAATGTCTATTACGGTGAACAAAATACGGTGTAAATAAGTCATCGAGTCATTCAGGTTTTCTGTATTTTTTGAGAGGATCTAGGGTATATGGATAAATAACCATGACTATACGCAGGATGGTAGTAAAAGACCTCTTGTTGAATACAGTACTAACAGCCAAACACCATCTGGGTTTACTTTTATTTTTTAAGCCACAGAAAGGAACAGACAAATGACGTCACCGTTTATTACAACAAAAGACGTAACGGTTATTTATGCGATTTCTTTTTTAGAAGCAATCCATTTTGTGCGATTTTTGATGCATACAAAAGAAGAAAAATGCATTGAAATACAAATGAAATTTGCAGGTGTTTCTTGCAGGATATAGGGCATAATATTGTCATAGTCTTTGGATACCGACAATTCGTGTCGCGCTTTTTCTTGCTGACAATGAAGATGACATTTTTGTATGCACATCAAATCCTTTTTTTAAAATAGCTAAGAAAATTAAGGTCCATTTAATTTGGACGCTAACTTGTAAAAAAAAAATAGTGAAGATCACAACATTAGACAATATATGATATTCTTTTAATACTTTTAGTAGGTTACAAGACATTCGCATACTGCAAAACACCTTCGTTGAGTTATATCACGGACACTAATCAACATTCATTGATACTGGCGACTACTCTACAAAGACATAACTTTATCTTTATTCGTCAGTGTACAAGCACAAGATCACATACGAAGAAAAGGAAGACGTGAAACGTAGACAAAATATTTGGCCGTATCACGGCGGATCGATCTATCAGCTGTGATGGATGGTCGTGTCAGGTTTCTCGCGACTTCTAGCGCGAGCCCTCCACCTGTTGGAGGGCCGGGGTTCAACTCGCTGACATATCTTCACTCCACGATTTCTGGATCGAATTTCTTTTATGATTTTATATAGAATTTATTTTAAGTATAAAATTTAAATATTAAAAGATTTTAAACTTTAAAGGTCATAGAAGTAAGCATCAAATCTCTCTCTCTCTCTCTCTCTCTCTCTCTCTCTCTCTCTCTCTCTCTCTCTCTCATTTAAATAGTCTTCATTTTGATTTATACATGATTGAAGCACAACGGCGCAGTAAACTCATTTAAGATGTGCACTTGCAATACAAAACCACCACGGTTATTGGATTCCAAAGCCTATAAGTAGAATAGGACTGCGATAATTGATTCTTAAATTTACATATTAAGAATGGTACAACGGTAAAAAGAATTTTACAAATCACCACTGGGGCCATTAGGTTTTTTGTGCTATGTCCTTCACGTAACAAGATATGTCTTTGTGATGTAAACCGTTACCATATTATGGCAGCTACCGGGCAGCGCTCAAAGCTGATCTGTGCTGTTACGTGGGTGCTATTTCCCCCGCTGTCATTAACCCTAGAATATAGAATCCCATGGTCATGAATTGCCAGTCCTCGTTTTCGACACTATTTAATTGGCTCCGGTCTGTTTGTGTTTGAACCCGGTCAAGAGGAACCGAAATTCAATATCATGGATTCCTCCGGGATGGATCTTGTATATAATGTCGCGTTCTCGTACAAAGAATTTCAATTTTAAATACCTTGCACAAACAAATGCAGGGAAGAACAATAGCGAGCGGAGGGAGTTCCTTTCATGCAGCAGGTAGTTCGTATGAATTAGCATTCTACTCGCAAGAATTATGAATGAAATTGTAAACATACAAGAAATACTATAAAAGGGACGATTCTCGCTGTAGAATGGTACGAAGACCCCCTACGGTTAGATATCGGCGAAGTGACAAAAGCAGCCGCCAAGTTCTGGACTGTAGACCGGGACTGTGAGCAACTCATGGGTGTTCCTATACAATATGGTTGTCAGTCTATAATTGGTTTTCAATTCAAAAGCAGTGGAATCAGGTGGTCCTACAAACGTAATGGTGACGAGCTTCATAGGACAATATACAAAATGAAGGTTCAATCCAGAAGAAATGGTGTCTCAGATATGATTCACCATGCTTTATTACATCATTGGTTTAAAATGTCTCAACATGTATTAAAAAATACTGATTTTATTTTTTTTTTTTTTGGGGGGGGGGGTATGCTTTCGTACAAATATTCGTAAAACTTAAAGGAGATTTATTGTTCAATAATTTATTTACATCACAAAAAGATGTATTACTAATAAAAATAATTTGACTCGGCAAAGTGAAACATACCGTGAACTTGCATTGCTATTCTTTCAACGAAATCACAACGGTCATCCCCACGATAGTCTTTTATAGAGTTGAGTCTACCATATTCATTGCAATGATGAAAGGTTCATGCAAACCATTATTATCATTTTATAAGCAGTTGTGCCTTGCAAACGAAATTTAGATCTGATATTTTAAGGCGGTTCTATCAACAGAAACATATGTCTGAAGGATTCAGTGAAGTACTATTTATATTGTTATGTTTTGGAAAATTGTTATTTTCTTATTAATGACGACAAATTCAGCACATTCCATGTATCTATTGATAGATTAACATTTTGTGTACTCCCAACAACACTTCTGTATATCTAAAAGATGCATCAATAATATGTATTTATGTGTGGATTTTCACTTTATATAGAATTACATAACTTTATTTGGTTTTGCACAATACGTTTATACGTTGTACTATGATGATCAATAACCAGAGAGGGCTGCCACGTTTATACATGACGTCAAACAACATTGTGCATAATTCTACTTATATAACAGATTGAAAACAAAATTCAACCAACTGATCTGGTTTTTTATGAATTAAAATCTGTTATATGGCCAATATGCACAATAATAACAAAAATTAGGATAAGAAATATCAATCACTGTAAGTGGTTTTTATGAAATTTAGGTTATTCAACATCCAATACTTTTCATGTTACCGTCATGAAAATTGCTTTTTTATGCATTATATTTTCCTTAAAAGTTGTATCTATTTATGCTTAATCATTGTAGAAAATTCCTGGTTAAAGTTTAGCTGTATGTTTTCAAGATAAAAGACGTTATAAAAAATGCACGTTTGTCTCATTGTAAGAATGTCTGACGTCAAATACTATCAACGAGGGCAAAACTATTAGAAAAATGAATGGAAATATTTTTTTAACTCCTCGGCAAAATATAAAAAGTTAATCATAGCATATTTGAAACACTTAAAAATGTGGTTATAAGGAATCGGAATTGTCTCTTTTCATATTTAATGTAGTCCTTACGATTCTTTCTTGCCTTAAAAGAGATGTTTTATACTTAGAGTAAAAACAAACAAAGTAAAAAAAAAAAGAGATTTAATGGATTGAGTTCTGTATGCATGATATTGTTTTTGTAACACTTCATTTCTTTATTGACCCATCCTTATTTAGTTTTTTTTTATTTTGCTTTAAATGTATTAATTTATTAATTCCTGTGCCTTTTATAAAATTCATTATCGAACACAATGCGTTTATTCTTTTAAATTAATTTTATCTTATAATAAGTAGATTTAATTTATGTTTTATTATCTTTTTGAAATATGAATTTTTTTAAAAAGACAAGTATGTTGCTCAATACTTACAAATCGTTGAAAGCTACTGTCAAGAGTTTTTTATCCTTATTTCCATTTATTCATTTTAGCACTACATATCTTGAAAAAAAAATGCCCATTACAATCATTTTACAAAAAAAAATTGATGGAAGCTTATACGAAAATTCAAAAATATAATAGAAATGTCTTAAACTGATACTCAGTATGAATATAGGTTGAATACAGTCTATCTGGACATTAAATCAATTATAGTTATTTAATTCTTTTTTTATAGCACGTTATCTTAATATTTAGCAATGAATTTTAGCTTTTTATTAATATGTTCATCAAACTAGATTATGCAGTGCGAGATTGCTAAATAAAACGAAGCGCAAACCCTTAAATATCATAGAATTTCTCAGACACTGCAGGCGTACATAATTCTCAATTCAAATGCAATATTTTTTACTATTGATATATCAAATCGATAATCAGTTTTCTATACGATTGAGTGATAGTTTCATTTAATTTTTCGCCATCAGATACACTTCAAAACTGCCATAAATTTAGAGTGCTTTTGGGCGTGAATATGAATATGGACTCGGTCATAAGAACACTGGGCATTTTTTTTCTCTTCCTATGAGCCTTGATGGACAAATTATATGGGAAGAAAGGATAGTTTTATAGCAAATGGTGTCTTAGTGGTTTGCACGTGAATACGTTTTACGACATGTCGAAAATGACAATTAGATACAACTTCAAAGATTACTGACACCTGAATTTAATTACAAATTTTAATTTACAATTGAAATAAATGCACTGGCTGAGAAAACCATTTATCATGTTTCCTTGCTTTGAAGTGCAAAATTAAGCGTCAGGTTTTCCTATGTGAAAACCATTTCAGGCTATTTTGGTGACAATGACGTCATAGACAGATTAAGGGTGACCTAGACCATTTCAGTTTTTGCTAACAAGATTTCTATACATTCTTTATCAATATTATAATATTGGAAACTGATCTTAGAATACATTTTTTCAAGTGTGCCAATAAATACAAAAATATAAAAATAAAAGGAATCAATAAAATTTCATAAACAGTTGTAGAAATTTTTCCACTCACAATCTTGTGTTTGCACATGAGTGGCAGTACCCTTAAACAACAAGACAGCAATCAAATGATCGGCAGCGCCAGTTCTGCATATTTGTCAACATCAATCAAAATTTAAAATAACACGCATAATTGTCGTATACTATCATTTTGTCTGCCTATGCAACGCATACCAATTTTCTATATGATTCTATGGCTAAATTATTTCATACACAAAATATACATGTTTGGAGTTTATTTTTAATTTATGGCTATATCATTTATCCTTTGGGTCCTATAGCTCTGTGTAACGTATAAATATATATAAAACCATATAAATTAAGAAGAAATACCGGTATTAGGGACCATTAAAATTATAAATATTGAGAACAAAATTGGCGTCATTCAAACTATCGTAACAATCTCGAAATGCATTGTTTACATTGGTACAGAAATTTGAGTGGGAAAACATAAAAAGTCCATTTCATATTCCAGGAAACATTTCGTAATTTTAATAATAATGAAATATTTGTGTGTAAGGGAATTTTACTTTAATTGTTCAATTTTATACTTTAATTACATCATTAAAAAGATTTGTATTTCAAGATAAGTTCATCACTATCATAAACTAATTATTGTCATTGTTGGTTTTTTTTAGTTTTATTTTTTTAGGTTTTTAAGTGATGATTTTAATATCCAAGGTGGCTCCAAAACAAGAAAATAAATAGTGATAAGTAAATAAAATAAATTAACCCAAAAATTATCATAATATGTGTATAATTGTTGGTTTATGTATTAATGAAATTCTCTAAGAATTCTTATAAATCATTGATTAGGGTTTTTTCTACCTTAAATCTTCAATTATGTGCATGAAATATGTTTCGAATCCAGATTTTCTATCAGTTCTACTTGTTTTTCAATGTAGAGTTTATGGTATGCATAGAAAAGAAACAAAAAACACTTTTACATATGGCCAAATTATTTGCTCTCCTTTGCATCCAATTTGCAAAGTTTTCATTACATATAAGTTATTAATGATCACAAGTATATTTTTTGCTGACAGTGAAGTTTGTCTAATTTGATTTTACAATACCAAAAACTTATTTATTTTTCTTCCTGATGTTATATATTATATTCAGTTATTAATTCTAGATGCATAATTTTTAGTTTTGTGTAAAATCAATTTTTTATTCTTACAAAACAAAGTACATAATTTTGCAGTTCATATAAATTCACATCTTGATAAACGTTTATGATAATTATTTGTCTGGCTTCCAATTGTTTAATTAATAAAGCAAGTATCAAAATGTATAGCAAACATTATTCAATATAATTAGGTTATTTTTTTCCTTATTTTCTACAATTGTTAAAACCGAAATTTGAAACACTCTTGCTGATCAATCTTTAAAAATGTGTTTGTAAATGAGAAATTTTGACAAATTCATCAACACCTCCTTCTCACGACAAGATATACCATAGTCAGGGTTTATTGAAACTTTTGTTGACATGCATGTACATAAAATTGGTCTGTGGTCAGACATGTACAATGCGCGTCAACATAATCTTCATATATCCCCGTTTCTTTCATTGGGGTCGTACATTTGATACCTTCTAACTGGGCTTTAACCTCGTGCGACCTCTTCAATAAGCGATTGGTCTCAGCTTTATAGCCGGTTGTTTCTTGGGGCGAAACATCTAGATTGATCATCTTTTCAGTGGTTATATTGAGAACATGATGTCATTATAGGATATTAGTCAAAATTAAGTAAACTATGAATTCACATTGGTACCTACCTCTCTGTGAAAGCTCCGCCGCATGTTTGGTCATTGTTTTAGATAATCCAACATGGGGGTTTTGTTTGGTTTTATCCCAATTTGTGACTGACTATTTGTGAACTTTGACGACCTTTTCAAAGTCTTACTTTTTAACACAGTCTTCTTTAAATTTGAATTTTAAAGCACTAATCCCGTCTGGTTTAAGACGTCGATTAATTTGCGTACACCATATAGCCAGATGATTCTATTTAAACCTTACACATTTTGTGAACGACTTATTACATTTAATTCCATATTTTGTTATCCACAGGGCGAATGAGACACAAATTCACATATAACATGGTATGACTGAAACATGGAAGCGGTCATAAGATCAGGAGATTTATCTGCAAAACATATACACCTACACTGTGTGTACGGTTCGCTGGATCATTGTCTCCTGAATGCATTAACTAGCTAATCAATTTCGTTGTCTATCCAAATCACTTGAGCACTTTTCAATCACTCATTGATCAGTAAGGTTCGAAACACTCGGCAAATGACAAATGTTAAAACGCTTGTTATTCTTTTCAAGTTGGATTCATTTTGAATTAAAATGTTCGGCGGTTTTCTCCTTGATCAATAAAAATGTGATGTTATTATGTTAATTGTATACTGTGAGCAACCGAGTGAATCCGTCCGACAAAATATGGCTGCCATCTCATACAGCACTTTTGCCTTTTTATGTGATATATTAATGCAAATAAAAAAACCTTTCTCTCAGTCATGCTTGTATCCTTTGAATATCCATTTTTAATGTTCTTGAATATTTTCGATTACTCTCAGTAGAAAATCATTAAAGAAATGTTTGGCTTTTAGAGGTAAGACTTGTTTTCATAAATCAATAATACGTCATAAAATGAGCTTAAAATTTTATTCAGACACAATAAACTTTAATTAAGAAGGATTTAACAAAAACATAAAATTTAAAGTGGCATTCTGTTTTCTTTGGAAATTTTTAAAGGGCACACTGCATGACGTCACTTTAGAAGATTACAGACCATTTTCAAATGTACCACGTATATGTCTTTCCAAGCAAATTACCCAATGCACTGTTTGGTGTCAAATTATCAGAATGCACCAGAGAAAAAAAACATAAAACTTAAAAGAACTTCAAAACAATTGATCTCTAGTTTATATGATAATAATGTTGATGCGGTTAGACATGAAAGCGTTTACCTGTCTGAATACGTCAAAAAATCGCTAAGTATATACAATTTATACATGCATGATGAAGAAAACAATTTTTACAATATTGTTTTAAACAAATAAAGCTTTTTCGACTTTATAAATTCTTATGGGTCTCTTTAAATATTTCAATTATTGAACAGAGTCATGTGATTTTTCAAGCTCCTATACGTGTAATGATAGCCCTTCGGTCAAAGGGTAGAGTATACACATACACAGTTTATGAGAAAGCACCATAATCATAAAACATAAGTTCACAGTTATATGTATTACATTAAAGTTAATAATTTGAGTTACTGTAAAAAGTAGATTAAGAACTTGATATACATGAATTTGTTTGATACACTGTATAATATTCGTTTAAATATTGCACAGAAATATCTTAGAAAAAAAAGATCTCAGATAATTTTGCGTGGACTGGTATTAATGAAATATCATGGGAAAGATATGGACAACAAGAAACAGACAGTAATCTGTATGATAATTGAAAATATAACACATGTTAATGTACATATTTACAAATATATAAAAATAAAAGTAAGATATGATATTATTTCCTTGAATTTCATTTTACTTTTTTAAGAAGAATTCCTACCACATGGTCAGAATACCAAGAACCAACCAAAAAGCAAACATTTAGTGTTTGAAGTTTCAGGAATACGTATGGAAACTCCATTTGTCAATTGAAAAATGTGTGTTTCTGTGGTTTATTTTTCCTACTAACTACTGTTTGTATTTTTTGTACATTTATACTCAAATCTATGCAAAGAATGGTGTTTTACTTCCTTTGAAGACCAAAGGTTAATAAAATGGGAGAGGGGAGAAATAAAACATAATTATCATTAAATTTGGTAGGGGTTAATATGACTATAAATGTAGATATTTAATTGAAAGATTCAAATATTTTAAGTTCTAATGAATTATAGATTGGTTTGGTTTGAACATATTTTCACAGTTCTAATGAAATGGGATTGGGTACAAGTTCTAAAACTGAGCATCCCCAATACACGCTTGACAAACAGATTTAAAATCATGATATATTTAGATGCAATATTGTACATACAATATCACAAAAGTAAAGTTTCTAATAACACATGTAGATACAGCTTGTTATTAAAAAAGGATAATTTATGCTTTTGCAAACCAATGGAAATATCCAAAAAAAATCTATATGGTCCAACTAATAATTTGTAGTAAATTTTTGGTAAATATAACTGTAAACAATTGTAAAGTGTTATATAATGTTAAACAAATAAACTTAATTCATATAGAGCCGTTTAAAAAAGAGCTTGGACTTTCAGTGGGCTGTTACTATCTAATTTGCTTATCAAAAACAAGCTGTCAAATATTGACCTTTTTTCAACTGAAAATATACAGCCCTGGATGAAGTGTCATTGCGTTCAATGTATACAAATTATTAATGTATATATTATTAGCCGATGACAAGACAGTTAACCGTGATTAGATCCCGCCTTTATTAAATCGGAGCATGTCACATACTGCCCAAAGTCCAAATTCTTGTTAAACCGGCTCTAATTGCGCTCAATGATAGATTATACAAATATAATTTCAAGAGAATTTTAAACCTATTACTGAAAAGACAACACTACTCTGTTTGTCGGAGATTTACGGAAACAGCCGAGCTTTTGGTTGAACGAGACTATATTAAACTCTGGCGTAGGAATACATGAGACTACATAAATATCTAAATTATTCGTATTATATAAAATCTTTATTTACAAAGTGTTTATAGATAAGTTTCCTTGAAAAACAATGCTTCAGCATACATTACATCGCATTTTTGTATTATATTCAAGAACTAAGACTTGTCAGCGGTGATGATTTGTGCTTAGGTCCAAACACTGTTTCACTTTCGGTTTGCCAGAGTGACTGCATAGGAGAGTTGATTAAAATCAACTCCCAAAAATGATTCCATAAAACAGAGTCAAGATGGACCGTCAAATTTTAAACATCATTTTGGATAACTGAATACCAATGTAAAATAATTTAAGAACATTTCAATCTACAAAAAGAACAAAACACTCACAGATACAATGCAGAATTTATCTCTTTATACCTTAATCCAACATAACACCCTAAAATAATATGTCATGGAGGACACTTTAATGTCTGTTTGAAATATTCGAGCTCTTATAAACGCCTCAAATTGAAATCAAACAACGAAGAATTTATCAGTAATATGTGGTATAGGTGTTTCTTACAGATATACAATTTCAAACAAAATTTCAGAGACAAAAGGAAGTAAACTTTAATGAAAAGATGGCCATTGATGGCATTTGGCATAATTTAAAAGAAGGGTTGTCTTGAATATGATCATGGCATGTTTTTGATGTTATTTTAATACTTAAAATGCCATGTTATAATCTTTTTGTAATAATGTTCAATTCGACTATCTTGATTATTGATTAATCGATTATTGATCCCCGTCTTACAAAGTAAATCAGTCAGAATAAAACCGATTCTGCTCTTTTTACCCAAGATAACTGTTTTATCCAATTCAGCGGTGTTTAATCATAAACAGAATACCATAATATATGTAAAGAAATTAAATCAAACACTTAGTATATTTCTAATGTTTGGGTGTAATTATATCGTTAGAGTTAGAACACTTTTAAATTGTTTCAAACGAATAATTCCTAATATAGTTTTTTTATTCAGAGTTTACAACCCTTTCATATCGTATAATGATATCATGACTGACATCACTATGTCAATATATTTGTGTTCAGATTGTCCATGTAACGAAACTACTCAATTTTAAGGCTACATTGTATATATATTCAATATCCACATGTTTTAGACAAATCTATATGTAAACGAAACGGTTTGCTGCAGTTATTTGACGCTTGCGGTAATATGTTTTAGTTGTTCATTGTCGTTGAAAACTCAACCAGGACAGCTGTTGCCGTATTTTTATTTTCATTCAGCCTTTCATCTCTAACTATGATCTTATCCACGCCATATACTGCACAACATGGCTTCTACAATCAAGATTGGTTAGGGGTTTTTACTGTATACTGAGACCCACCTAAACTGTGCGATTCAACTCTCTTATTTTTTCACTTTCTCATTTCAACAATGCACATTTCCAGCAATGACTATATAATGAACATTTGCATATACAGTGCGTGTTACCAGCTCCAGTACTATATGAGTATCCTAAAGAGTTATGTAAGGATATGTTCATTTTTATATAACATGTAGCCGTGAAAATAAACCAGATATGCACAATCATGAAAATATAAATTCCGTAAACATAACCTTCTTAAATTATTACGTTTCTGTAATTGCTCAACAATTAAGGGTGTAATTTATGTTTACAAACAAAATACCATGGTTATTTTATGTACTATTTCATATTTGTTTATTTCATTAAAGACCCTGATCGTTGCAGGCATTTTAAAAATATTTTTTGTAATTTCAGGAAGGATGTTTCCTAAATAGATATAGATGAACAAAACTGTTATTGATTTCTTGTTCTTCATGTGTTTTACAGTCAGGTGTGTGACATACTGTGAGATCACTAAATACAATTAAAATTTACAAAATATATTACACTTGCGTGCATTTTTAAATCATAGTTATATATCAACATGCCTGGTATTATTATTTACATGTAACTTATTATACATGGTAATAAGATAACATCCTGGTCTTATTTGACATTTTTAACAAAAAGATTAAGGGGAAAACATAATTCCGCGAGAAATTATGAATAATATATTATTTATTTCAGTTATACAACTTTGGGCAATACAGCCCATCAGTTTTCAATAACAATTAGAAAATTAGACTCTTGAGGGTCTACAATGGGAAAAATCCTGATCAAGTGTTCCACATTTCCAAACATTACATATAATAAATTATTTGTAAATTTGCATATCATATACAGACTTGAATATATAGTTTTGAGTCAAGAATTATGATACATAACTAGAGGCTTAGTATAAATATATATCATATGTTAAAATAAAAGAGAATTTGTTTCTTAAATACATTGAATGAGTTACGTGCAATTTGCATTGGCAATTAGTAAAGCAATATATTTAGCAAAACAAACCAAGGTAGATACGTGATCTGAACCCAACAAATCTAATGCACTTGGAGTGTTATAAAAGTACTCGCTTTTTTCGTGAATTATAATATTTTGGACATTGAAGAATAAAATGAAACTCGTCTTCAATATGTTGAGTATCACAAACATCACATAATCGAGCCTGCCTGCTTTTACCCTTGTATCTTATTGTTTCAATAATTAAGCAATGTGAAAAAATATAGATACATACGACATGTACGAAGGTTGTGAGGGTTGTGAAGGTGGCGAATATAAACAAATAGCGTTATTCAGTTATAGTTATAGAACACACAGAAAGATGGAACTAAATGTGATGAAAGGGAAAGATGAAACTTGTGAATTACCGAACTGTTTTTGAAGAATACTGATAGTAAAAAACAGTAGTTTTCTACTTACTTGGCTGATACATTTGTCAATTTGTCATTCTTCGGTAAGTGTCCTTATTGTGCAATTTGGATATGAAATTAGATAATCTATTTTTAAATACAAAACCTCCGCGCCGACAATAAATACAAATACCAGTACTTTTATTTTCAAAATTCTGCTTTTGAGATATCTTTTTGTTTTAAGGTTGTTATCAAATGTCCGTTCAAGAGTATTTAGAATTTTCAATCACCACAGTTAACAATATTTGAGGATTGGCATTATGGGTGTTGTTTTGTTTATATGTGTAGAACCATTTTTTTCCTTCAACATTTTTTACAAACAGCTGAGACCATACTTGTGAAACTTTTATCAATTTCTTTTTTAAATGACTTAGTATATGTTTTGAGAACAAAATGGCCCCCTTAAATGAACATTGTCATTTTACTGTAATTCTTTGTTTTATTTGTACAAATATACATATGAAGTTTTTTCATAATTTTCATGATTTTAGTGCCCACAATTTAAAAATATGACATCATAATGTTTACCTTTTCCCGCCATTTTCTCATTTTTAGCTTAAAACGGCATGTTTTGAAGCAGTTTTTTTTTAAAGGAAACATTGAGCGACTGCTTGAACAAACAAAATATTTTCACCAAAGATGTATCTTTCCAATACTTATAAGTGACAAAAAGTTCGTTCTTGTTCAAAGAGTCGCTCTATATTTCCCATTCGAAAAATGATGAGAAAATAAAAAAAAATTAGCGTCACTTCTGACGTCATATACTGCCAGTGAGTGCATATAAACCAAATAACGTTATATAGGTGAAAAACATATTTTATGTCAACTCTTTTTAAGGAATGAATTCAATATTTATTTGTTTTATACGATGGAACTAAGGTCAAATGACCGTTTTTATCTATTTTATTTTTAAGCGTAAACTTTCAAACCATTTTATATCGTATAAAACTAATAAATATTGAATTCATTGCTTATAATTTAATTTTTTTTTTATTCTTCATTGTAGATAAAAACGGTCATTTGACCTTTAAAATGACGTAATGTTGTACAAAATTCAAACGTAACGTCAGGCATATTGATACGTTTTTGACATTAGTCTTACTATGACGTAGGCAACATTCTTTATACGATGTAAAATATTTTTTCAGAAAGCGCGTTACAACCAGAATTAAATTATTATAAAATAACACATCAAATTAATGTACCTGAATCATTTTAAAAATAGCGAATTATGGGGGCCAAATTTGACTTATATCATGTAAAGTTCTTTAGATTCCCTTTTCTAATAACCTATCTCAAAAGTAAATGTCTGACTAAAATCAAATACTGCCTGAGTTTGAGATCGCTGGGTGGTCAAGGCCATTTTTGGTCATTCTCCTTAAGAAGTAAAGCTTTGAAAACATATATAGTACAATATTCATTTGAAAATTAAAATTTAAGGACTTTTCTTTACTAAATAATAGTTTATGATGATTAATTATTCGTTGCCCATCCAGCCTCCTTAATTTTTACTGATATAGCATTAACTGAACTAGACCTAGAGTCCTAGATACTGGATTCTCACGTTGATACTGTGTGTCAGAGCACTTTGGGGCTATTTAAGGACTAAGGCACCAGTACTACTTACCTTACCTTACGTTGATATTCTGTTTGAGCTAAAACCCAAGCACAGAAGTATTATTCTGTTTGAACTAGACGTGTTTTCATCATTCATATATGTTTGAAAGGCAACATTCGCATTCTGTTTGAACCTATAATTGAGTTAGTTTGAATTCAGTTGCGCTTCTGGTATACATGTATATAGGATTTGTTTGAACCAGACTTAAAAACACTAATCACAAAATCCAACGAAATGCTAAAATATAGTTTGAACAAAAACTTCGAACCAACGGTGAAAGTGTTTGATAAAGAACTTTGTATATAGTGTTTGAACATCAATAATATGATTATGTGTAGTTAAAACTAGAGTGCTGTATTCAACTCTGTTATGCATATTGCACTACAGTACTACAACGCTATGGTCATATTTAAGAATTGCTTTTGCTGTCTGGTCTCTAATTCTACAATGTTAAATCATTAACATAAAAGGAATAGACATAATCCCAGACGATTAGGAATGTGCTGTAAAAGAATGCAGTATATATCTACTGATTCATGTCGGTGGAATGCTATAATTACTTATCAGCATTGTATAGATTCCCTAAAGTTTGATATTTTTCAATTGTTTGTGAATCATGTTTGATGAATATTCATTAAATATGACAGCTAGCCAATCACTGCTAGTTACCTTCTGTGACGTGTTACAAATAAGTATCATCACTTGATTGTGTAGTTATTGTTTATGATAAAAATCATCCCATCATATTAATTATCGTATTTAACATTTTCCGATTAGAAAGCGATTCATAATTAGATGTTGAGTGACAGTTTTCCAAACAAAATAAATCGGGATATATCGCTGATAAAATCGTTTTACGGACTCTCTTTTTTTTCATCCTCATGAACATTTATGTTGATCGTTTATAAATGTTCTGAAGATAATCAATTCATGATTAAAACTAACTGTACAGTGTAAGATTAACAACAGCGTTTTACAATACAATGAGCATACATACATGTAATAAGTTAATTTATTAGAGTAGTTAGTTAAAGTTTGTTTCATGTTTACATATTGTAATGAAATGCTTTAAGTACGAAACTCTTTATTTTCTCTGTGTGAAGAAACTTCATTGTTGATTTTAAGCTAGATGTAAGTGTTATCAGTATGTTAAACTGTATTGCAGAGGGAATTCTGAACTGGTACTTAGATATCTGATACAACACTTTTATGAATAAATGTTTAAGACTTTGTAACATTCTGGCAGTAAATACTCACGTCCTGTTATGAGCTATGATTTACAAAGATTTTAGAAAACTCACTATTTTGATCCATATTTGGTGCACCTTCCGATCAAGTGATAGATTTTGTATATATCATAGCATGTTTTAAAATCATTACAGGATAATAATTTTTTTCAGTAATTGCCGTGGTTATTAAATATCAAGAACCGTGCTCCTTTAACAAAACATTACATTATGCATTTTAATTTGCGTCCAACCTTGTGTACATCAAATGAATATCTTTTGTTGTACATTGTTGAATAAGATTTTAACATGCTTTGTTTTCATGTCCCCGAACATCGGAAGAAGAATATTTTTGAACTTGTCTGCCCTTTTATCCACATTTTCTTCTTGTGTATAATTCTTAAATTGTCAATAGTTGAAAATTTTGCTCTTGCACGATTTCTTTAAATTATAACGCAATAGATTGAAACCGAAATATTAAGGATTTGAAATCCCTAATAGAATGTCATAATTTTTCCCTTGTTTGGCTAGCTCAGTGCTATCGTTTTTTTATCTTCTATCAAGGTGTGATGGGGAAGTCTAACACGCCCTCCTATTGAAAAAAGATTGTTCTTGCCTGTTAGTATCCTATTGAGAAAAACCATTTACATTGAGGTTTTTTTAGTGCATGTAGAATTTTTACTTTTTCAGATTTTAAAACGCACGCTAAGGTAGGTTTACTTTTGATATTTTTATAATTATAAATAATTACGTGTAGTATATTTCGTGCGATATAATGTCATGAATTATCTATAAATATATCTGTAAAATAAAGCAATAGAAACAAATGGCGTATTTTTGTAGAAAATGTTCACGTGCATGATGATAACGGATTTTAAAAACCACGTACCAAACTGGGAAGTGAAAATTTACAAATATTGCTGGGTTGTTTTTTTTTTAAGTTTCCTAAAGACGTGAATCCCGCGACTTCCAAACGCCGTTCAGTGTAATCGGGTGTGTCACTGTGTACAACACATCATCGATGCGAGCGTGACAGGGCGGAACAAACTTAATGTCCATCCTCTCCAGTCCCGTCCTCCGGGGTCCTGACGGCTCCAGTGCGTGCTGGTGGAGGACCAGGCGCCTGACGTTGTCTGCGATTCCTAGACTTCCGGAGAGTCCTGTGGACCGAATGCCTCCCACAGTTATCCAACAGCTGTAACATAATATATCAATACATCTAAATACACAGCATCTAGGGGTCAGTCGTTACAAAACAAATAATATTACTAGTTTAAAATGTGATATAAAACCTTATAATCATTTAATGTTACTTGTTAAGGAAATGTAAAAACTGTATTTCATTCGATCTATAACTTATGGATATGTCTAAATTACCGTAAAAAAATATTGCAATTACTTTCAAATATATTTAATTTTTTCACTTAGATACACATTTGATCATTTAAGTACAATTTTAAAAATATTGATAGGAAAGCTTGTAAATTATCAATGTCTGAACATCAAAGGCATTTTGGGATCTCTAAGTTGAAACGTTCAATGCTCGACTGAAATTAATGAATAAAATGTTATGTATTATTTATTACAATTAACCCCTTTCCGAGCCAAGTCACTCTGAAGTCAATAAGTGTAGAATTAATTTCATTAATGTAATCATGTGAATAAAGAGGTCATGGCGGTTATTTCTGAATGGAACTTAAACCTACAGCGTTAATAAATCAGGAACACGTGGGTTCGTTTCCTAGTACAGCTTTTACAATACCTTTTTATCTTCCCCTTTTAACTATAAAATTTAACTATTTAAAAGTTTACGTATGATAACTGTATGCACTGTTAAATTCATTAATGCTGAGCTTGTCGATAAGTAATTAAAAATCGCCATGAATATAATTTTAAGATAGATAAATAGATTTGTTCTACTTGTATGTTCGTGCATGCTACTACTGTTTAATTTGCATACACCAACGGAATGCTATGAATAAGCAGCAGAATAGACGTCATCGGTTCCAATAAAAAAAAAAGTCACTTAAGTTGTTGCACCGTTAAAACTGAAACTTTTTATGCTCTCATTACCTGATTCATTTGAAAGTATAAAAAATTTACCGTTCTTAATATATTCAATTTTTTTTAAGATGTTTCCAAATTTTTGTATAACAAAACCCCGCACCTTTCTGGGTAGGAGTCGATGTGGTAATCCTTGGTCTCTGTGGCGGGCCGTACCCCCGTGTAAGTGTTCACAATTGGGCACCCCTCTAGTCCCGGGACACAGGACTCTCCGAGCCTCACCAGGCGTCGGATGGTACCGGCGTCACTCTCCGGGCGCGCCCTAGAGGCAGAGTCCTCGAACGTTGGACCCACGACAACGTTACCGTAAACTGACCAATAGAAAATGATAGATTGATAAAAGTCTAGTTCATTGAAGTGCATTGGCAACGAGGAGTTCAAACTTTTAAAAAATTTATTTCCATTCTAACTTGCATGTAAACATTGAATATATATATTTTTTAATTTGAAAATGTATCTAATGTCAACAAATGCACTAGAGTTGATTTGAGATAACTACGCATTATATTAAGCCATCAAAAACGCTAACAAATAGTCATGTCAAATGTACAGACGTGGCTGAATGAAAAATGCTACCTGTTTTGAAGATGATTTCTCCTTTTCCCTTTGATGTTGGTATCGGCAAAATACTGGAATTAATGTGATGTCCTACTTTTTGAGGATATATTGCATACTGTCCTTTCTTTGGGAATATTCTATCGAAATCAGTAAAAGTTTATGAACAAAGTGTTATATCAAATTTTAATTGAGAATCTGAAAACGAGCGACTAATTTTAGTAAATCTAATAATGAAGTGTTGTGTTTACAGCAGCAGATTCCCAATTGTCTTACTCTGTTTACTGAACTAAAATCGAATTAGAATTTGGATGAGTTTTACCCTCAAGCATTAAAACAATTAACCATTGTAAAACATCATTATTCTAAAGATAGTAACTTCAAATTTACACTTTAAAATTCGCATAGTAAGCAAAACAAAATTTATTATGTGTTTGAATTATTTGGTATTCTAAATTCTAAGTAGGGGTTATAGTATACTGTCTGTCATTTGACGCTGAGACTTTTATTGTTCATCTCGTTGTCATTCGCTTTTTGAGGATATGATGCTACATTTACCTAGCTACAAAACCTTGCTGATTCATTTGTACTTGCTGCTACTCTAACAAAGTCAACATAATATTGTGGTGAATCCTATATACATACATGTGAATTCCTATTGCATACAAAAAAATATTAATCTTTTTTTTACTGAGGATTATACAGAATATGTTAAGGCATATATTGCAAAATTAATTTGGAAGTATATATACGACAAAAGCATCTGTTTGTTGTACCTGAAATGCTGCAGTCCAGCCAGTTTATCTACAATATCTCCATAGAGGCCGCCACAGTTGATTACGACACGTCCGGTAAACTGTCCAAGTGATGTCATAACTTGTATCCTCTGCCTCTCACATTCTGTTCTAGATATGTTTTGCACAACGGCGTTTGTTTTTATCTGAAAATATGGTGAAATATTTAATAATAGAGATAACATTTGTATTATAGTGACTCAATGAAGATTTACTGAAGTGAAAGTGAGGCTTACCATGGCTCCTTTCTTCTTGGCATCGTGGGCCAATGAGATCGCCGTTAGCCAGGGGTCAACGACCGTCTCCCCGGGAATCCATAGCGCCCCCTGGGCCTGCTTCCGGAGTCCGGGTTCTCTGCTGTACAACTCAGACAAGCTGATCTCCGTACAGAATGAAACCCCGGCCGCCCTACATCTCTGCGCGATGGTTGGAATGATTTGTGCCTCCAAAAGAAAATTTATCAATTATTTTCTCATGTTTTTCTTCATTTTCCTGATGCAGTTACAAAGTAGTCACAGTAGATTTTTCTGCACTGGCCGCAGTATTAAAAATTATATACAAACTATCAAAGAAAGCAAAAATATATATATAATATTTTAAGTAATTCCAATAGATGCGCATTCGAAGAAGGACCATGTGGTATATAAATCAGAACATATCAAAATTCTACATGAAATATAAAAAACCTGCTCTTGGGTCCAAGCGACCATAGTTGCTCCAGTTTTGTTGTACGGCAATCCGAATCCTTCCAAAACACCAAACATTTTGGGAAAAGTGTGTTGAATACACTGTAGCTCTAACGTGTCGGCAACTGCATCAAATCCCGTATGAAGCATACCGCTATGAAAATAAGAAAACAATTTTACGTGTAAGTTAAAATTGTATTTTCCAATTTCCGTCTAACATTCTTTATCTTTGTCAAGATAATCATTGGAATAAGTGCAAAAGTCTATCCAAATTCGAAAGCTCCTACGTTGTATTTTTTTAATTGAATCTTAAAAAGGTTTGCTCTCCTGTTATTTTGTTTTGTTGTTGTGTATCTTTTGCAATCATTTTTCTCTCTTTTTTATTTTTATTAAGGAGTGGGCAAAAACATCCTATGGTGTATGGCACAAACCTGTTTCCAGAACTAGCCTCTGATACTAGATTTTCGTTTTTCTCCAGCAGGAGACATTTGTAACCATATGACGTCATTTCCCAGATAACGGCACATCCGACAATGCCGCCTCCTACCACAATCACATCGAACACATCCACCATAGTCCAGACACTGTCCTGGGAGAGGCAGGGTTGGGTTTTCTGTAATCGTTTGCATACAGCTGATCACTCTTAAATTGCAGCAAATTTAATAACATATATGCACAGAGACTTATCTTGTTTAAATTCATTAATCAGAACACTATTTCAGTTTAATATTGTAAATAGTTTAAAAACAATCTATGCAAGGAAAGTGTGAATGCATATTTTTAAAGCAATTACAACAACTGAAATATCTGTGACATATTTAAAAAGACTTCCTATAATATCTCTCCATGTAGATTCCTTCAGATGATAGAACGGTCGCACTGGCTTAATGTCACACAACCCGCCTCCTGCATACTTGCAAAATGACCAGAAATATTGCCCGAATTTGTATTCGATTCTGTTTGAATTACATGAAGTTTAAAGGACTGCCATTTTTTATCAAATATGCTGGGCCATACATATAATAAGGTAAAGTGCGGCGTCCTTGATTAATTTTGATAGGCTAAAAAATCCGTTTTTACGGACTGGGTCAGGTCTGTGTAATTATATAGTTTCAGAAGCAATTCAACTATACTTTGCATTCTCAATAGATAATGATATTAAGTGGCACAATGACTGTTCTTCCATAAAAAAAAAATTACTCCTCTTTGTAACATGAACAGTCACACACGGTGATTTTTTTCTGTGAAGAAGTAGGGGTGGCCAGTGACCTTGATATTCCTTGAAATCTCAGTGTCTGTTGTCCTTATTTAAACCCATCCCACCGCAAATATATGCCTCACAAGTATAAGAGAAAAAGATGTAAAATGTACATCAAATCTTACCTGAAAGTAGGGCAATGAACTGTATTCTACAGTAGGAGTACGAAGGGAGGCAATTCGTTCAATCTTTGCTTAGAGTTTGAACAGATTGTAACGCTACACCGGTGTATGTAAAATTATCTTAGGTAAATCCTTTGTATCTTGATTATTTCTAAATTAATCTGTTCTATTCTAAATTCAAATAATGATAATGTGATTTGATAAGCCCTTAATCTGGCATCAATTGTAAAAAAAAAAAATTACACATTATAGATAATTTAAAATTGTCAACGTTAAACCCTATAAATCAAAATAAATTTGAAAAGCATTTATGATCAGTTTGATTGTATTGTTATAATTTTGAATATTTGTTTTAAATATAACATATAGTTTTCATCTTCCATATTCATCTTATATGTGATACATATACTTTATCATATTGGCAGTTAATATAACGCCAGAAATGACTGGGCTTTTTTTTTTTTTAGATCAAACTGCTCATCATTCCCGACGATTTGGGTAACTTTTTTCTTTCTTTCAATATCTAACTTAAACCTGAAAGACTAGTGACCTACTTTGAAAGTCATACAATGTACAATGAGCTGTATGATACACTTAATTTATTTATTTGATTGTTAAAGTGTCATTTCTGAAATTCCAATAAAATATATGCGCCTAAGTATTAAATAGATTTTTACTTCCTGTGAGAATTGGATAAACTTTAAATAGATGCAGAAAGACACTTCAGAGTCTTTTATTTTCTGTTTAAAATGTACATGTATGATATTAATGTCCAGAGTGTCTGTAACAAGCATCGTCTTTATCAAAATAAAAATCATTTATAAAAATAAAAAACATGTTTTGTTAATATTTTTAAAACTTCTGAATTGATTATTCTTATTTCCTTCTTTTTTTTTAAACAATTCACTTGTGCAAAAAAAAAAAAACAACGCTATAATCCATAATTTAACAAGTCCTCAATAATACGAAAGCCGTTTATGGCAATAATTTATTATTAAACAAAAAATCTCCTTTAACAAAAACAAAGGTGTAATTGCCTGTGTATTACAAGATCACACGGGGTGAATGCATTTCGTTCACACACAAGCATACAACCAATCGGTTGTAATAATACATATTACATTTTGTCAATACAAAACAGCAGCAGTTAATACTGGTCCCACAGGAAATAAATTAATATGCACTCTATATTAGCACCTTGATAATTCAAAGAGACTTGGAGAGAATGGATGGAATAGTCAGTACCAACAGGTAATCCAGCAGTAATACTGACTTGACTCACATCCAGCGGGGTCAGTTTTTACCTTCATACTGGACTAAATAGACAATCTCTGTTCCAGCTGGACTTTATACTGAACTTCTAAATACGTGGCTGGTCGGTCAATTATTATGCTGTGTTTATAATACTGAGTAGCAGTAGATCACTAGATACTCTTACAGTCAATCTAATTGGCTTTGAAGATACCATAAACTTCCTCATCATCCAAAACATTTTGACTAGAACTGAGTAGAGCATCTGTTGTATTCCTGACATATTCAAACATCTCTAAACAGCAACCCCCTTAAAATGCACAATACAAAAAACAAATCCTGTACCGGTATGTGTTTAACACAGAGTTACTGCCCCTTATCCCACAGAAACCTGTTCACTGATGTCACTTCCTGCTGGGGAATTCCCAGTCTGAGTTAGAAAGAAAGATTTCTTCTTTTTCCTGGAGTACCGTTTACTGGTACTGCTGGGGTACATAAGGATATCACCTGAGTCATTGCATTCTTCAAACGCCATACTGGGAATAGGTGTCCGGAGTGAGGTGTCATTCTCCCGTCGAATTTTAGAGGAAAATGAGGACTTCTTTTTCATCCTGTGGTTGCCTCTGTAAGCTGTCATGTCATCAATGGAGATATGATCCTCATCAGTTTCCACAAGAGTCTTACTGCTGAACTGGCTCTCCCTAGAGGCTAGCCTAGAGGGAAGGCTGGAGTTGATGCTCTCTCTGGAGGCCAGGCGTGATCGGTTTCTGGGATTGGTACTTTCCCGGGATGCCAGACGGGAAGCAGGCTTGAGCTCGTTACTTTCCCTAGAAGCGAGTCTGGAGGCTGCCCTAAGGGCCTGAGTCTCAGGAGGGGCACTTTTGATTTTAGAAGGACTGAGTTCATCAGGAAGGTCGTCCGACTCCCAATCAGAATCAGAAAAGTTCTTTACACTTGTCTTTTTGTTTGACCTGTCTTCTGTTTTTCCAGCAGATCCCAAGCCTGAGTCCCGACTAGCACCGGACACACCCCGAGTCTCCAAGTCTGAGTCCCCTAGTCCATCATTCTCACTGGCCCTATTGAGCTGACTCAGTCCTTGAGATAATTTCCTCAAGTTTTTCATGTCCTCTTTATCTTTATTGTACTCGTCTTCCAGTTTTTTTGTTCCCCCGAGACGATCAATTATAGAATCTTTTGCCTGAAGTTCCCTCTTTAACCTTGAGATTTCATCCGTCTGATCTGATATTTGATTGGACAGTTCCAACACAATCTGCATTTTACCTACGTCAGGTGTACTTGTCTTCCCTTGTGAGCCGCTTCTTTCAAGAGACTCTGAAAAGAAAAAAGAAAATCAAACGATTTTTAGGATTGGTTGTCAAACAATGAAACCATCTATTCTATTGATGATGAATTTCAGGGGGGGGGGGGTTCTTTCAAAGAGATGGCTTTTTAAAATCAATCAAGGCCACAATCAAAACCTGTAAAATTGCAAAATTTATATTCATACTCTAAAAAATGCACATTCAAAAATGCAAAACTAAATCATATTATGTAATTGATAACTTTATTTTTACTGAATTTAAGCATTCAAAGAATTAAAACTTCTTCCTGAAAAAGTAAATTAATTTTCATATGAGAAAGTTTTAAGCAACTTCATACAAATATTTTCATATGAGTAAGCTTTCAGCACCTTTGTACATACCCTCTAGTTCTTTGTTTTTCTCTGTGAGTCTTGTTATTTCATCTTTAAGTTCAAAAAGTTGTATAGATGTTTCCTGCTTTGCTTCATTCAGCTGGGTTGTTAATGCCTTTATTCTCTTTCGATAACGAATTTTCTGTTAGAAGATAAAAATGATGTGACAAAAGGGAAATAACTCATATAGATTGATCAAAGGAAGGGAAACTTTAATAAGTTACTGGAGAAAAAATGATAATTTCTTCTTTAGTATATTAAAAGACACAGTAAGACATTTGCATTAAAGACCCAAAAAATTAAACCTATGTTATCATTAATCATATACCATTGAGTAAGTCAACAAATTTAAGAAAGATTAAAATGGTACCGTTTTATTGAACTCCTGGCCCTGTTCCTTCTGTTCCTTCTCCAGTTTCTGAATGAACTGGTCCTTGGCCTTGATGGTCTGCTGGTAGTCCTCCGGCTGCTCCTGGATCTGGTGGCATGAGTTAAGGTACTCCAGACGCTCCTCCAGAATCTCCACGCGCTGCTGGAGATCCAGGTTCTGGCTCTCCGTCTCCGTCAGCTGTAAGATGTATTCACTCATTAATCATGTTATCAAAACACATCCATAAAAAAAAATCTATCATTTTTTATATAACCTTTGGAATAATTAAGTTACAATTTTCAATGATTTGTTATAGAGCTACTCCAAAGTTTCTCCTGAAAAAGGTCTTCTGTCTTCTAATATAATGGTTAAATGTAACTGAGATACCTTGTCTCTGCTGGCAGTTTATATCTAGCACAGTCTTTTGGCTTATAAATCAAGCATTCTGTATGCCAAGGGTATGAAAAGATTCCCTACTATTCAGAACTAGTACACATAGGTACATGTATGTCTTCATTTTTTTCTATGGGCATGTGCTAGATAATATTCTGGTCCAAAAGTGTCACCACATTGTGTAACTACATGTACTACATAACTTGAGTTTGCTTGAATTTGAACTAATACTCTGTCCCAAGATATCCTGGATTTACATTTAATTGGCTTAATTGCTTGATATTTATAATTACCTCAGGGTTCAAACAATGTTCATTCAAAAGTATGAAAAATTTCCAAGATTTCTCAGTCCAAATGCCCCGATAGATTATCAGGTTTCAATACAATGCTAAAAAATGTGATGTCTACGGGGATTTTGTATTGCATTAAGCCCCGATGATAATGTTGTAAAATTGCACGATGTATTCCGAGAAAAGATGGAAACATTCCCCATTATAAATCTCCGTAAGGAATCTTTTTTCGTTCCTGTGAATTTTTCCGAGTGAAAGATGATAATGTGTCAATTAAATAATCTTGGAAATTATCCCTTTCAACTATTTCAATTGCACTTCCTTCACAGGTATGTGCATTTTTATTGAAAATCATCAAAATGTGCAGCATAAATATCTTGGGACAGACTATAGGATGTCTGACTTCAAGTTCAGCACTCTACTAATTCAGCTATAGGGGTAATTTGCTTGCAAGAGCTAGTAGGAATGCTGTATACCTTACACTACTACATACAATAGCAATATCTGGTGATAAGATGTAATCTATGTTTTATAATTTAAAAATAGAAAATTATATATATTTATAATAATTAAAAAAGATAAAACATACCAGTCCAGTATGTTCTTAATTCTACAACTCTAATATACATGTAACCAGGGTTGGCAAAAAAGCGGGAAATACTCATATTTCCCAGGACGGTGGGAAATACTGGTAATTCCCGGGAATTACTGGTATTTCCCGGGAAATACTGGGAAATAAAGTACAACTACATATTATAGTACTTCATAGTTAAGACATTAGTCTTAATTAAATCTGTAGGGATGTAGACAATAGTACACCTTGTCAGCAATGACATTTTATAATGTTCTTTGATTTTAACAAATTTTGACTGGTCAGTAATGCATTGGTTATCTCTTATGAATACTCAAAACATGGTTCATTCATATACCATTGTAATTTGTTTTTAAGGCTTTAATCAGGTATAGGTGCATCTACACAGTTATCAAAAACATGATATCAAAGGTTCCATTTTCTGGTTATTTGGTGAATATGAAAATGGGGCAAAAAATTGTGAAAAATAAAGTGTGACTGTGTCACTACCTCAGTATGCAACACACCTAAGGAGAAGCCAATTAGCCCCACTCATAGTATATATCTCCCCAAAACAGGAGCAGAAAACTGTCAAGTGTAATTATTTATTAAAACAACATGTGTGATTATTGCATTGTTACTTGCAACACCTACACTAATTATAACAGTTTATTTTGTGCTTTGAATTATAAATCTGTAAAACACAAAACTTGAAGTTAAAAAAACTGTACTAAAATTTGTACATTAACAGCTATAGAAATCTTTTGGAATAGGTGATCTGGTGAATTTAAGATTTATAAACTGACAGTGAAATGGGGAAATACAATATAAAATTGGTGTCTGATGCTTACTGTTAATATCTTTTATCATAAACATAAGTTTTACATTGATTAAACTAAAGAAATAAAGATTATAAATTTGTATTTCCCAGTATTTCCCATTATTTCCCAGTTTAGTGGAAAACAGTTGTATTTACAGGGACGGGAAATACCGGTATTTACCACCGGTAATTCCCAGCACTGGTATTTCCCGGCCAACCCTGCATGTAACTGTTAAAATTAACCTGTTTTTGTAAGGATAATATTTTGGCCTGAGCCTCATAGTTTTGCATATTAACATCTGCTTTGGCATCAGGATTTGTTTCCTATAAAAAAAAAGAAGAGGAAACAACGTCAAATCTTTCACAGTACTTAAAAAATTCTTAATATCTTTTTCAAAATGAATTCTTAAATTCATGTTTAAGTCAAATTCATCACTCATGTTGAAACAAATTTAAAATTAAAAAATGCTTACAAATATATGCATTATACACAGCTGTAGATATTTCAACATCACTATACAAACAAAAGTTTTTTTACAGACAGTTAATGTAAACCAGTGAGATACCTACCGGTATGCCCTCTGACATTTGTCTTGGCAGAGACGGAGCCACTCGGGGAGAACTCGTACTACCCATGGACTGCGATCTCTTGAGCTGAGTTGGTGTACGATGGTGGGCTGACAGAGATGGTACCCTTTTAGTTTCTCTTCCAGTTTTTGGCCTACAAGTAATTCAAATCATTGTTTTACTAGTCTTGCAGTGTCTATAATGTATATATTTATTACACATTTAATTGATAAAAAAAATTGCAAATTCAAAATTCTAATTTCATAAATATTGATTTCAAAATTTGCTCTATTGTCGCTAAGAATTGATGTCACTTAGAAAATAGACTTGCATCCACATTACTTGACTGAAATCCATTTGTAATTAAATTTTGCAATATGAATCTGCAATCGTTGAAGAATACATTCTAAAAGAATTGGATGTTTCAATACCTGTGTATTTCATATAACTTATATTAATTATATGGTTATTCATCTATAAATAAATCAGTACTAAGACTCTTTAATCCGTTTATGCTGTGCACTGATTATCACACTGACTTTGATATTACCTTCACCTGCGTTCTGCAAAGACTTACCGAACATCTTCAGTCTCCTTATTCTCCTGTTCAACTTGAAAAGAATGCACCTGGCTCGATCTGCTCGAACCAGATCCCATGATAGAACGTTTAATTAGCTTAATTCACTATACCCACGTCAAAAGTAGGAGCGCGCCATTTGTAAACAATGGCATAGTTACATTTAAACTGGTACTCTTGGTAAACGAAACCAGTTTAAATCTTAGCAACTCGTTCATATGAAATTCGATTCAGTAAACTCGTATACTTGTTCTCATACCAAGTATACTTTTTTTAGTTATGAAATTGACATGATTTTGATATCTTAATTGGACGAGAGACTACTTTAGAATGAAATGAAATTCACATTTTTTTTTAGTAAAATCAATGACTTCTGCATATAGCGCCAAAGTGTCATGTTGTGCTACAGACAATGAAAGAGAAGAAAAAAACTTTTTAAAATGAATTGTGTTTTTGCATCTCTAAAAAAAATGAGCCATACAAAACACAACAATCAGTATATTTCAATGATATAAAACGGACTTCCGTAATATTTTTAAAACAAAAAAGAAAACAAACACGAATGCTTTGTAACAAAGTTACATTTCTAACTTACAATGGGTCAACTTTTTAAACTGTTTTTGTTGATAAAATTAAACTCATAATAAATAACACCAATTCACTAATTTTTAATTCATTATACTTCAATGAACATGTGTTTTCCAGAACTTGACCATGCATAAAACAAATAAAATGAATAAATCATTATAAAGAAAACAAACGTTGTAGATCTTGTGTATGACATTAAATTCACTTGCTGTCACTCTATACCGAGGCACGTTTGCTTGACAAACGAGATCCTGGAAGATAATGTATTTATTCTCATACTGCTTACTTCGAAATAAAGGGAACGTGTCCCATTCCTGATATAAAAGTGTATAAAAACAAAGCTGATAAAACCCCCCAGGTAAGGTCATAACGAAAAATGCTGTAAGAATTTTTTGTAAAGTATATCCTAAATGTCACTGCTTTCTATATGTTTAGAAATTTCATCATGATCGCTAAAATGTATACAAATAGCATATGCATGTGACCATTACAACCATAACAGTGCGCGACATACAAAATTTAGAACTCTACAGAAATTCCCAGATGTGCAACTTGCAAGTGAAATGAATATCATAACATTTCAATTTTCAACAAAATTTTTACTTCTTTTTTCGTTTTTATAGAAATTGAACACGAAAGAGAAAACAACGAGATGCATATATTATATCCCCTACTTTGACTAAAACATTGTATTCATTGATAATGAAATATTAATGTTGCTAACTGATTCCGACAACTCTCTCTCTCTCTCTCTCTCTCTCTCTCTCTCTCTCTCTGGACGGTGAAGAAGATTGTAAATTATACGATGTGTACGAACGTGTGTTTTGATGTATATGATATTATAAATAATTGAATTTTGAATAAATATCTCCAAAATACAACGTGTAAATCTTGCATATTAAACCTAATACACTTAAGCTTAAGTGTTTGGGAAAATATTCTTTTGATAATCATTTACAAGCAAACGAATTTAATGATTTCTATGAAGTAACACTCATGGAACATCCTACAATTACTCAATCTGTCCTTAATTTGATGTAATATGTAGAGCAATGGTATACATGCTACAGCCTCCATGTTTTCAACGTAAAAGGTTCTCTTTTATGTACTCTTGGTAATGTCTGAAATAACCGCCAACAGATCAATGTGTTACGGAATCAATCAGTAATATATATATAGATATAGGCGACTATCCTTCTAATCCACGGAAAGACAAAGGAACAACTGACGAATTACACCTATACCGATTCATCAAGGTCTGAGGATAAAACCACAAACGTTAACAACAACAAAAGGAAGGTAAATTTTATTACAAAACATGCATGCAGTGAAATGGTGCGATAAATAAGTTAAATATAAGTGAGACAATCCTGTGATATATAACAGATGGTTTTCTGCGGTCAACGGTCGGTCAAACCGACCCCCTCCGGTCTCCCCCGGAGTCGCTGTCTGGCAAGGGGTACGTATTGCACAGCAGGGCTTTGTGTCAAAGCTGGATTTCTGTATCCACTCCATTCAGTGGCCGATTTACTGCAAACAAAATAGACGCAAACATTAAGTGGTTTTTCAAGCAAAGATATTTTTCAAGTGTTTACGCAAGAAGTTCAACAAACCTATATAGATATTGCATCAAAAGATTAATGATATGCACAATATGACTGATTGAGTCTAGAAGCAATGGCTTTGACGTAACATAAATAACTGTTACTGCGTAAATCCTTTAAAGGGGCATGGTCACGATTTTGGTCAAAAATTATTTTTTCGATTAAAATGTTTATAATGCTTCAATAAGGATTTTTTTAATAGGCAATCAAAATTTGAGTGTCATTTGTTGAGTTATAAGCGAGTTACAGAGCTTACAATTCCTCGCTATGCAAACAAAGCTTTTGTTTACATTTTGAATGCTGAAGTCAAAATTCCAATTTTAGACCTAAAATGAATGTGTTAATCGTTAGGAACTGTTTATTAATGCTTCAAAAGAATAAGAATATAGACAAATCATCTTGAAAAAGATATTTTACTGGTATATTGAACCTATGTAAACAAAAACAGGGCACGAAAGAGGGCATGTTTACATGACGAAGAATTGTGAGCCCTGTATCTTGCTTAAAACTCATCGACGGGCACCCAAATTTCATTTGATCACTTGAAATGCATTCATCAAGCATTGTAAATAATTAAAACAGAAAAATAAAATTTGACAAAAATCGTGACCACGTCCCTTTAAATTTGAATAATAAGTTAAACGACAGATATATAAGTGTTACTCGACAACTCAAAGTTTCTATAACAAGTATTACTTACTCCCTGGAAGTTCCGTTGTGCTTCTCGCTTCTCTTCGGGCGTCATCACTAAAAGACATAACGTTTTCTCACTTAAGTTTTTCTTACAATGTACTCGTATTAGATATATAATTACTATCGTAAACACCATTGATAAAAATATATTAATTTCAAAACCGACGTTGTATTAAAGCAGTACTAACTTCCTGGTCGGATTGACTGGGGCCTCCTGGCGCCGGCAGCAATTGTTGTGGGGACGGGGGTTGTCGGGGCAGGGGTGGTTGCGGGGGCGGCGGTTGTCGGTAGTTGCTCTGTAGTGGTTGCGGACGTAGAAGAAGACAGACTCCAATCATTCTCAGCGGCCACTTCCGAATTCAAGACTAATGGAGTTTGTACATCTATTGCTGGCTGATCTACCGCCACGGAATTTAAGACTATTGGAATCTGTTCAACTCTTGCCGGTTGTTCTACCGCAGGTCGATCAAATGACAGTATTTCACTGGGTACTGGGATCATCACTGGCTGTACGATGGCGGCCCTTGCCTGTCCGACTCCGCGAGCGACGACAGGTCTTTGCTTTGTGTTTCCGAGAGTATTTACAACAACCCGGCTTGGTCTGGCTCTTCTCGCGAACTGGGCTGTGTTCATAGCTGGAACCTGAGGGGCTTGCTCCGTTGTGGTTGGTTCAGTCTCTGCCGCTTTCGCCGTTGTAGTAGCCTGAGTTGTTGTCATATCAGTTTCAGTGATTGTAGCCGGTGTAGTTTGCCCCACCTCAGGGATATTAACAGGTTCCTGTCGACGGATTCCGATGGGACGACCTCCTCTCGATGATCCTCTAGAAGAAGAGAAGCTTCTTCTGCCAACTGGCTGAGTTCCTCTACCAACTGTTGGAGTTCCTCTACCAATTGGCTGAGTTCCTCTACCAACTGTTGGAGTTCCTCTACCAACTGTTGGAGTTCCTCTACCAATTGGCTGAGTTCCTCTGCCAACTGTTGGAGTTCCTCTACCAATAGGTCGTGTTCCTCTGTTTATTGGACGAGTTCCTCTAGCTGATGGACGAACTCCACTAAAAGAACCCCTGGTTACACTGCTGCTCCCCGGACTTGAACCCCTCGGAGATCCCCTAGAAATACCAATATGGACCGGGGATTTTGTCGTTGTTGTGGTTGTAGCGGCTTGAGTGATGGACATTGTTGATGACGGTACTTCTGGTGTAAAGTCGACGTCCTGTACAGGGAGGTCTGTCTGTGCGTTTGTTGTGTCAGTAGTCTGGGGTGTAGTGTGCACGTCCTCTGAAGTTCCACTCAGTGCAGGTAGAACCTTCCGACGGATTCCGATGGGACGACCTCCTCTCGGAGATCCTCTTGACGGAGAGAAGCTTCCTCTGCCACCTGGCTGTGTTCCTCTACCAACTGTCGGAGTTCCTCTAGCTGATGGACGAACTCCACTAAAAGAACCCCTGGTCACACTGCTGCTCACTGGTCTAGAGCCCCTCGGAGATCCCCTAGAAATACCAACATGGACCGGGGATTCCGTCATTGTTGATTTCGGTGCTGCTTTTGTGACGTCTGTCTGTGCGTCTGTTGTGTCGTTAGTCTGGGGTGTAGTGTGTGCGTCCTGTGAAGTTTCACTCAGAGCAGGTAAAGCAGACTGGACGACTTGAACGTCTGGTCTCTGTATCTCGTTATTTCTGATTGATGATTCTTGCCAAGCTCTCTGCTTGTTAGAAGGAATGTTATCCATTGCTATCTCTGACCCTGAGACTTGAACTTTGTTTGTATTATCATGTTGCGGGGGGTTTATTATTGTTTTGGGATCTACTTTGTTATTTCCTTTTTTCTGCTGTTGTTCTTTGACTATCTCTGGCTTTCTGACATTGTCGGGTTTTACACTCACTGACGCCGCTTGGTCAACAATAACCTGCGACACATCATTCAGCTCCATGTCTTTGAAGTTGTCGAAGCCGGGATTTTGTCCCTTGTTGTTTTTGTCCTGCAGCTGATTGCTACTGACCTCTTTGTTGCTGAATCTGAACGAGGCCGGGTTTTGTCCAAGACTTGGTGCAACAATAGAAAAAGACGGAGAGGGAACCTGTTGTCCTTCATTTTCCGGAAACACAACAACAGGAGTGCTTTTTACAGGCTTAGCGAGAACAGTGCGTTGTTTCTCTTTTATCTGTACAGTGGTTCTCTGTGAGCTTCCTGTGTTTGGAACAACACCACTAGTTGTTGAAGGGAGTGGTAAGAAATTGCTGGGTAGCTCGTTACCTCTTTCATTAAGTAATGGCCCCAATATACTGTCTATTACCGGATTAGACGGGAGAGCGGGCCCCGGAGTCGGGTCGAATTTTATCTTGTTGGCAATGAGCTTTGTTAGAGAGCTCCCGTATCCTTTGACTTTGTTTCTGTCCATCTTGTTGGAGTAAACTCTCTCAGGGGCTATTGTTGCCTGCTCTGTCTGAGCGATCGTTGGCGCGTGGAGGGTTATTTGACGTTCAGTGGCCCTCCGAGCGAAGGCAGTCTGTTTTTCTTTGGTTGTTGAGGGCTGTACATGGGTTGGTCCTAATATTGACGAGGGGTCGTTAGTAGTTCGTACCCGAATGTTTGTTGGACTGATGTTATTATCTAGAACGAGTTCTCTGACCACCAGACCGTCTCCCTGGCGGTTCAGATTTCTTGGGAGACTTCTAGGAGAGTTGTTTTGAGTTGGTCTGTTCCAGATATCTGTATTTTGCAGGGCTTTGTTGATGTCGCCCTTCATCTGTAACTGCCATAAGGCTTTTGCAATCTGTTCATACATGCTGTCCGATGCTCCATAACAATCTGTGAACAATATAGCAAAAAGATGAACACATTGAAACAATGTACATTATTTTAACAATTTCCTTAACAACAAGTAGAATTAATTAAACTTAAGTATTTATTATTTTATCGAGTGTATATGTGTGTTCGTTTCTTTTTTCCCAGAGAATTAATTCTGTAAATTACTCACGAGAGCCGGGAATGGCGGACGCCAATACCAGGGTCAATATCACTCCCGCCGTGTGCACCATTCTGTCCTACAAAGGTAAAACTAAGCTAAATGAACATGTGTAGTGGCAATTAACGTCACGGTATCTAATCAATCTTATTCTTCATTATCATAGACGTCAGGTAAACAAAGACGTGCATTTTAGGGGATTTTGCGAATGTTAAAGAACATTTTTACATCTCAAATACTTTTGCTGAACTTTTATAAAACATCATTTTATCTTCTCTGATTAAACGAAATTACTTTGATTTAAATAGAAATAGTTATTGTATTAAAAGTATCTTACCTAATATCTTATAAACGATTATTAAATCGTTTGTTTTTTCCCGAAGACTTCCAAAATTTAGCAATCGTCAATATTTCACTCAATAAGAATTCGAAGGTAAGAGCAAAAATAATCCAATATAAAAAACCTGAAATCCAATCAAAGCATGTTTTGAAAATCACTGAGGAAAATTAATTCAAAAACACTTTTTATACTTCTGTTCACTCCAAATTTACCGACGCGAAATCACTATGTCTCTATTACGGTAAATATTTTAGCTAGAAGTAACCAATATCTTTCTTGGGACACATCCGGGAGGCGTGACCTGTGACGTCATATGGCTTATTCAAGAAAGGTTGACATGACAGCAATAATGACGAAGGTTTTTGGCCTACCTGGCGCATGATTTATTTTTTGGTTTGTCAGTGACCACCGTTAACAATTACACTTCAGTTATTTTTACTACTTACGTATATTTGAGGATAAGTGCACGCCCGGAAGGAGGAACAAGCTGTTTTAATCGTGATATTTGTAAAAAGTTTCGATTTATTATTTATATACAAACAAACAAACAAATAAAAATAATTTTCAACAGTTGAGTGTTTGAAGAGGCCAAACGGATCATCACCCTATATCAGTTGTCCATGAATAACTAAACGTTTGTTACAAAACGATGATAACGAATAGCAAGAACATTTTGTACTTTGGCGATTAAGGTCTGTCACGTAATCGACGGTATTTCAGCAAGGGATATTAAAGAAAATAAAACAACACATATCTGCAAAACAAAACTTGAAATCATCATGATTATTTTCCCTGTTATATCAAACTTGTAGATGACAACGGTCTTTGTTTTCATATTTCTCAAAGAGCAAATGTATTTTGCAATGAACATTCATGTATTGTAATGTGTAGTAATGATAAAGAATGAATGAAAATGTAAGCAAATATTCGTTTTCTCAGAATATCTATCTAACAATTTAATTCAATTATGCAATAAAAAAATAATTGAAAAAAAAAATCTTAATCTTCTTTAACTATTTAGGAACTAAAATCCAAATCTTTGTAATCAGGACTTGCCTAAATTTTACCACAGTTTAAAATAGGCTGTTTGAGAAAAATTTCTGGAATTTCATTAAGACATAAATATAAGTCTTATTAATGATTTCCTCACACCGACCTCAATTAAGCTGTGGTATAAGAGTACGTCAGCAATTTTCATCAGTAGTTCGTGTAAAGGTTCCTAAGAATGAGAAACATCCTACACATAATTGTATATTTGAGTAAACTATTGTACTTACTGGAAAATACTCCCTTAAATAGACGTGACATATTTCATTAAAAAGGAGATTGTTACGGCGATGAATCTAGGTAACGAATGGGGATTTCCAAAATACATTAAGTCATTGCAAAACTAGAGGAAATATTTTTTAATTTTAGGATTTGACGAAATGTGTTCATTTTATACGCTAGAGACAAAATTAAAATTGCTAAATAATTCACAGATATACATACCGTTACCGTCGGTCGCTCTGACAAGCATGCATGTCCGGTGTGCGCCCAAAGCGAACATCGACGCTAAATTAAAACAATGCATGCCTTTAACAATACATGTCTTTATACCAAATTGCGGGAAATTTCAGATTCCAAAATTATTCTTAATGAAGGAATTTTATTAAGTGACAAAATTTGCATAATTAATTGGATTTTTTCGGTCAAGAGAAAAAAGAATGTACGTGCTATTAATTACTAGAATATTATAATTTATAGATAACGGTATTGTTTGAATTGGACAAGTACGAGAATGTGAAATACACCTTTATATGATCTGATTGAATTCTAGCTGTTCTTTTATAATCGCTTTCTATAGATGAATATAGAATTTGATACAAGAAAGGTGTAAAGTTCTTCATGGAAAATGCAAGTGTTTGATAAAATTCAATTCTTATACAGAGAATAAAATCATGCGTGTCTTAAATAAATTCCAAAGAATTTATCAATGTGTAACGGAATGAACAGTGTATCTATACTACTATATTAAAATAATAGACTCGATTCTTTGAGCTCTAATACCGAGAAATCGGATATGAGTACTGTCTTTTGTTTTATATATTCTAAACATCATTGGTACTTGAAGATTACCAATTTGTTTTTATTTTTCGCTAATTAGTATTCAAAGAAAATTCCTTTAAAAAATCCGGAAATCATCTGAATTTTTTGGATTTTACAATTTTGCGCATGCGCATTACATTCACGTTAAATCACGGAAGGCTCTTTAGTTTATGTTTCCAAAATATGATATTTGTATGGATAAACTCAGAAACGATATTACAAATACGTGTAAATTTTCATTGAAACCGAAAATTTGTCATATATTCATCAAAGGAAATACGGGAGATATCTCTAACTCAGTGCATTTAATATGAAAAATCCTGAGAGTTCCGAATGTCACCATGGTGTGTAAATTCAAAGCGAGGAAAAAAGTTGGTGAAAAGTGTTGAATTCTTCTTTAGTATGAATTAAATTTTTAGATGAAAGATATTTACAGCCTCAAAATGTTTTTGTAAATAATTTGACTGTTAGTTATTTACAATGCAGCTTCATTAATTTTCTCCAAAATCGTTCCGGAGCGATTCTGCAACTTTTTGCTACGTTAATACGGGTGTACATATAGGAGACGTTTTAACTGTGGTGAAGGACCGTCCCAAGGTTTTTCAGTTAGATTTTTCTAAGCAGAGTGTAGTGAAATTAATAGCATTATTGTAGGTGAAAGCTTGGTTATTAAATGTCAACAATACGGCGTGTCGATGTATCTATTGCGTAAATGTCCCATATCATATGTTATTTATTATACTTTCATGTTAAATACTGCAATCTGATTGGTTTAGATGCAGTTGGTAATCCGTTCTATTACCCTCAGCGTTAGCAACGCACTTGGCAACGTGTAACACAACGAATTGTTACATGTGCGCGTATATTATGCGCGTACGGTTCGCCGTAGAATTCACTTCATTTTAATATATATTAAGCAGTAAAATTTTCTTTTAAATTAAGAGATTCAGTATTGCCTGTTTGGGAGGGTAACTGTTGAAATAGAAACCCCTCGAAAACCATCGTCAACCTCCGCTTCGCGTCGGTTGACAATTGTTGTCTTGGGGTGTCAATTTCAACAGTTACCCTCCCAAACAGGCACTATTCATATAATGTCAACCCGTGCACGCACGGGTCAAAGCCTAGTACATCTCAATTATAAATCACCGACCGAGTTTGTTTTTCGTGGAATAATGACTTTTATTGAGTTGCAAAGCCTAATATTTTACCTGCCATTGTTCATCCTCGCCAAATACACATTCTATGTAATATTCCATAGTCCATATAAAGAAATACTATACAAATGGATCTTTGGGAAATGGCATCTTTAAAATGAGGAAGCAACAATAAAAACAGGATTAGTTTGTATTGCAGACTTGTATTAAATATCAATTATTATATTTCATAAGTTTTGTCAGTCGCAAAAATGCTTATTATTACAAAATCTTTAGACGCTACATCGATTCACAATTAAATGTTTTTGTGGCAACTAATGGAGAGTAGTCAAAGCTGTTCAAAATGTGTATTTTCTTATACATACAGCAGTCACCCTTCAGTTTAAAATATATTGATTAACAGGCATTATCATGTGAAACACATAAATATACATTGTCCTTATTGGCTTATATTTACATTTTCCAGTATCTTTTCCTGTGATAACACTACGTATCGATTTTGTTCTATATAACCCATAACTTCAAATGAAGCCAAATTGAGGCGCCAGGGGGGTTTGCTTTTTTATATTTCAATTTTTAATCGTACGATGGTTTAAAATTATATAAATATAAGTAATAAGGAATCATTCATAGAGTATTATGAGGTGATAATTTCGGCCGGGGCGTGATCAAATCCAATAAAGCCCAAAGGGATTTATGATAGATTTGATCACGCCCCGACCGAAATTATCACCTCATAATATTCACAGAATATTAGTAGTGTGTCATAGGACCTACGACATCCAAAAATAAGCATTCAATGCTTAAATTAATTTAAGGTATTTCAGTTTAACAAGGAACAACTTTTGTGCATAGTTCAAATGGGTATGAAGCTAAAAAGCAGAACAGAAAAATATATAACTTGCGTCAACGGGTCATATATTTTTTTTAGCAACGATTGCTACCTTCATAGTCACTATTATATAGAAACCACCAACGAAATTATTTTAGTGTCTATGTTTACATCTCTCTCTAAACTATTCATATAAACTTAGTAGATTAAAATTGGAACTGTTGATGATTCCTATCTCACGTAGTCTTTCATTCGATGTTCTATTATTAGTCATGCTGACATTCAATTTACCTGCACGAGCAAAAAAATCGAACAGCGCCAAAGTAGACGCTTCCGCTAAACCAAATAGTTCCACAGAGAGCCATATATATTTTGTGAAATCTGTTGGTGTTTGGTTTGAAAATATTAGCGAGGATTTTTTTTTTCTAATTGATTACGTCGTTTAAAAACAAGACTATGCGTATTGGGCACATATACAATGCGCATACTAGATTTAAATGAACTACTGTGCAAAGCATTGGTATTCGGCTGCATATCGAAGAAACGGGGGATTGATTTTAAAACGTTTGTTTCAATTTTACTCTCATTGTTGATTATTTTCTACTAGTTACAAACGCTCTCTGATGCTTTACCGACATTAAAAGCATATGAGAGAGAGAGAGAGAGAGAGAGAGAAGACAGAGAGAGACAGAAGAATGAGAGAGACAGAGAGAGAGAGAGATTGCCAGTCTTTACTTCACAATATACATATAGACACATAAAAGTCCGGCTTCAGTACTTTGATTTAACTGGTTGCTTTAGCATAAAATATTTGTATTATCTTTTTAAACATTGATATTCCTGAGCAGTACATATTTTAGTGAATGTAGGTTCTATAATATTGAAATACATAAACTCATATGATAAGTTTCTTGTCGTCAAAAAATGGTCAAATCAATGATCTCTTGTCCTTTCTTATATAAGACTTAATAGGATTCTAACTCTGGACCCCTCGGTTTTTCTTAAGACTTAATAAGACTCTTACTCTGGACTCCTTGTTTTTTTCTTAAAACTTAATAAGACTCTTACCCTGGACCCCTTGTTTTTTCATAAGACTTAATAAGACTCTTACTATGGGCCCCTTGTTCCACTTAAGACTTAATAAGAATTTCACTCTTGGTCTGTTAGAATCGACATGAAAAGTTTTTGTTCCCAAAAAAATCTTATTGTTTACATTTATTCATACAAATGTCAAAATCATAAAACAGAATACACACAAAAAAAACACAGTTTAAGAAAATATTGCACTAAATATCGTATGGCACATACTGGATTTGTTATAAAGCACATTAGCTTTTGTAGGATTTCGCTTTTTTGAACAAACCCAGGGAACTCAGGTAATTTCGTTTACCTTCAGAGAGCCCCTTCCTATCTGGAAGTACTTGTGGTGAAAGACCAGAGTTTGTTCTTAAACGGGCAGATACCATTTCGTCGAATTGTTGCCGCTGGTCAGTGACTGTATCAGGGTAAGGCCTGTCCACATAATTACTATCAGGAAGCGGAAGGCGATTGTTTGGGATTAAAGGGTCAACATCTGCTCCTCTGAAAGGTACAAATGGAGAGTTCACTTGTCCAAATGAATTCTCACCGGCTAGAATGGGTCCTTTGTGGGAACCGTCATAGCTTGGAGCTTTCCTAAGTGGAATGTTTGGGTTTAAAGAGTCAACACCTGCTCCTCCGAAAGGTACAAATGGATTCTCAACGGGTGGAACGGGTACTTTGTTAGAACCATCATAGCTTGTAGCTTTCCTAAGTGGAAAGTTTGGGTTTAAAGGGTCAACAACTGCTCCTCCGAAAGGTCCTAATGGATTCTCACCGGCTGGAATGGGTACTTTATGGGAACCGTCATAGCTTGGAGCTTTCCTAAGTGGGATGTTTGGGTTTAAAGAGTCAACATCTGCTCCTCCGAAAGGTCCAAATGGATTTTCAACGGGTGGAATGGGTACTTTGTGGGAACCGTCATAGCTTGGAGCTTTCCTAAGAGGAATGTTTGTGTTTAAAGAGTCAACACCTGCTCCTACGAAAGGTCCAAATGGATTTTCAACGGGTGAAATGGGTACTTTATGGGAACCGTCATAGCTTGGAGCCTTTCTAAGTGGAATGCTTGGGTTTACAGGGTCAACACCTCCTCCTCCGAAAGGTACAAATGGATTCTCATCGACTTGAATGGGTCCTTTGTTAGAACCGTCATAGCTTGGAGCTTTCCTAAGAGGAATGTTTGGGTTTAAAGGGTCAACACCTGCTCCTCCGAAAGGTACATATGGATTCTCATCGACTTGAATGGGTCCTTTGTTGGAACCGTCATAGCTTGGAGCTTTCCTAAGAGGAATGTTTGGGATTGAAGGGTCAACACCTGCTCCTTCGAAAGGTCCAAATGGAGAATTCTCTTGTCCAAACTGATTTTCACCGACTGGGATGGGCACTTTTTGAGAACCGTCATAGCTCGGAGCCTTTCTAAGTGGAATGTTTTGGCTTAAAGGAAGTGAACATGAAAAAAATAATTGTTGCTTATTAAATTATAAAAGCCTTTTGAAACTTAAAAATGAGGTCTGTTACCTATTTGTTTATTTCTATCAAGAGATTTTATCAATTTAACACTCTCAGTGAAAGGTTTATGGAGGTAATCCATTATTCCCCAGCATGCATCTGTTCTCTGACGTAGATAAGCCACATTGCTGCTGGTGACTGGGTCAATGTTGGAACTAGGCCAGTGTTTATGGACAGAGTTGATAAAAGTTGAGGAGAAAAATTATGCCTTGATGTGAAAAAAAATGTTGTGTACTGTCACGAGAAGACAAGGATTTAGTACATTTCTATAAATGAACCTCAGATAACTACATGTATTTATGATTTGTACAAAAAATGAATATAAATAAATTAATTTGTGAAATATAAGACCATCACATTCCAGATGTTTGTACGCAGATGCATGTGGCAGTCAGTGTTTACATAAATAAAATGCTGTTTTTAGATTTCAAATTAAATTAATATAAAATTGTAATTCCATTTTCCATGTGGGGTTTCTTACCGTTACTTTTTATTTAAATGCCCTGGAAATTTTTCTGATTTTTTTTTTATACATAAGATCTTGATGATATGTACGCCGGTTCTGTTTATGCTGTCAGAAGAATAACAGGACTAAGACACTTTTTTAAAAGTCAGGATGCTGTGCAATGCACCTTGTGTGCTCATTTATGTAGCACACATAATGTTCAAACTCATAAACAAGAAATTCCCGAGTGCAAGAAAAAATAGGTCACAATAACACTGATCCACGGACATTCCATTCTAGTTACATGTCACATTAACTGCTGGTGGGAATGCATCATTCTGAGATCCAAAATCTTCCTCCATAAACACTGTTTAAAATGACAACTCTTTACATTCCTTTCAAGTTTCCATTCACATTTTGATGATGGCATTTTATCCCTGTTACTACACGTGTGTAAAAATGCAATGTGTCTCACTGACGGCAGCATCAGTGCTGCCCTCTCTTAGATGCTTAGAGATAACCCAGCAGGGAGGTAATGATTTCAACAATATGGCAGCGCTCATGGATTGCAAGAATTAGTTATTCTAAGTGGTATATCTTTTTACTGAGGAAAGCTCTGTCTAAACGGTTTTCAGATATCATTATACACATCAAACAGACAAATTTGAGCCCTTGATAATTTTTTCATGTTCACTTCCTTTAAAGGGTCAAAACCTGGTCCATCAATGGGTCCAAATGGAGAATTCTCTTGTCCAAACGGATTCTCAACGGATAGAATTGGTACTTTGTTGGAATTGACATAGCTTGGAACTTTTCTACCCGGATCAACTTGAAAATCAGGTCTGGCAATACCTCCGCCATATCCATTCGGTGGCGTAACTGGAGGCACGGGTACCTTGCGCGAACCGTCATAGCTGGGTTTTCTTTTGTTTGGTAGGCCAGATCCATCAACAAACGGGTTCTCGTAAACTTGCCCTCCTGTGCCATCATTTAAATCCAAAGGGCGGACATTTATTTTGGAGTTTATCACTGGAGTTTGATCAATAATAAAAGGGTTGATAGGGCTTTCATCAACCCATGGTAATCCCTCAGAGCCTATTTGGATATTGTCGATGCTTACCGGTGTAATGATGTCACCGGGTTTCAGTCCTAGGACCACGTTTCTCACGTCTCTTGGGTCAATTGGTGGGTTAGGGTCACCTTGTTCTCCTTAAAATAAAACAGATCAAGTTTTAGTCATGTTTTAAAATTATCAAACACCGTGAAGGCAGATAATAAAGATTCATCAGAAGTGGAATGATCAACAGAACGTCGATACATGTAAGTGTATACCTGCATAGTTGCCTAATGATGCTGACAGTGCGCATGAAAGAACCAATAACCTCAGCATCTAAAAATAAAGAAAACAGATTTCAGCGATGAACTTTTTTGTGAAAAATTGGCAAAATAAAAATCGCCATGTAATATTGCCTTATTTATTCCATAATTTATTTCTTCATTCATTTATTTGTTTATACGTATATCTTTGTTTATTCATTGAAATCAACTTATTTAAGTATATATTTTTTTATTTATGTGCTTTAGATTTTTTAAAAATTTTATAATGTACTTTTTGTTAGAAAATTGAATACATTAATTTAATAAATGTAAAAACAAAAATAATTTGCGGTATCTTAAATCAACAATACGTATATTTTACATATATTTGAAATATTTGAAAGTAAAAAAAAGTTTTGTGGGGAATTCTTTTAAATTATAATTAATTATTTTATATAATTAAGCATATTGAAATTGATAACATACCTTTCTAAAGAGGTTTCAACCTAACCTTATACTGAACGCAGTCCGCGAGTGACTTTTATATTGAACACAAGGAACTCATCAAGTATAAGTGCATATTCTATTGGACCCCTCCTCTTACGTAAAACATAAACTAATTTGGCTACGTGATTGATCGGTCGTTGTTTTAATAGGGGGTCTCCAAGGGGCAATCAACTTCATTCATCAACTCACTTCTAAATGTAACATTGAATTTTAAGTGAATTAAATTTTCTTATCATTCCGTAGAAAGTTAACTTTGAAATGGCAACCGGTAACGAATTCCTACAGAGATAAATAAAATGTTCTGGTTTCTTTATAGCGAGCGCAGCTCGCCGGCGCGCAGCGCCGGCGAGCGAAGCGAGCTCTAAGAACCAGTGTGCGCGGGAAAAAGAACGAGCTAAACCTACAGTTCATCAAACAAAATTTTTTGTCTACGTCCCATAATGCTCTCTAATGTTTTCACCCGTGGTGCTATGCCAAAAATGGCCGACTTTTAACTCGTAATTTACAGTGACTTAAAGTTTGAAGACACGTTTTGAGTACCGCATATGCTATGGCAAGACTCAAAAGATTTGTGACATGCTTCCATACCTCCGTATTGAGTCGAGAAACGTAAACAAAGACGAACAAAGTCATGGATGACGTCACAGTGCACTCGCGCTATATTTCCCGCGATAAATTTAGAGGTGGATCAAACATCTGTAACGTCACAGTGCACTCGCGCTATATTTCCCGCGATAAATTTAGAGGTGGATCAAACATCTGTAATGCGTGTACTAGCTATTCCAGAATAGACTGCGATACCTGCCCCATTGACGGATGATTTGTTTTTAATTTTTTTTAATATAGAGATTTTATGTATACATATATTAGCAAGAGCCATACTTTACTGTCATAACGATCCATTTTTAAGCTAATTGTGCATGCATGAGTAGGGAGGAAATAAACAATAGGACATTTTGAAATAAATAAAAAGGAATAAAATGAAAAAATAAACAGTTAAAAAAAATTATGTAGATATTGCATATAGTCAGACCATTAGATTTAAAAGTGGGAAATTACACACCTACAAACAGGAACTGGTCTCTCTCTCTCTCTCTCTCTCTCTCTCTCTCTCTCTCTCTCTCTCTCTCTCTCTCTCTCTCGTTCTCTCTCTCTCTGGGAAGGGGGTTGCGCTGTATGTATCATAACCATTAAAATTAGTACATTTGGTATACTTATTGTAGAGTAGTACTCTCTCAAAAATTCTTTGACGTTCGTTGATACCTAAATAAAACTCAGTACAAGTTGACAATAATGAAAGGTATGTGCAATTATTGCTGCGCTCGCCATAACGGTAGCACCGTAAAACATATTAAGTCCCCCCTATATAGTATAAGACATTAGTGACCGGGGAGCATGCGTCATCGACTTCTGTATTTTTGATTTTGTACTGCTCCTTTTTTTATGCAGACAACCAGGATCCATTGTCAACCTTGTGTTATTGATAATTTGTGGTCGCTCATCATCGCGGGTTTATGACAACCAGAGGTCCCGGGCCGTCACATGTCGCTTACAATTCATTAAGTAAATGATATAAAACGGTTTATTTGTTTTGTTACTATTTTGACAATAGTGGATTTAAAGTCGGTATGCGGGAAGAAGGAAAACTGGGTGTAAAAATTGTAAATGCCAAATCAAACAGTATAAATATATGTTCCGATAGTTTGATATCGACTGAATATGAAAATAAATTGGGTAGGCCTATAGCGGAAAGTTAAATGGAACTAAAGTGTGTTTTGATTTTTAAAAAAATAAAATGCAGCATTTCACTATGAAATGGATAGCTGGGTAAAAAAAAAACTGTGGCAAATTTCAATAACATTTTTTGTTTGTGTGAGCACTTATTTTTATGAAAGACCCTCGATCATCACAAAAATTTCTCTGATTTAATGGTGTGGGTTACAGAAGTAACAGTTTTTTTGTTAAAGCTCTGCAACTGTTTATTAAGCAAAGTATGATTTATATTGAAATTTCACTCTATGATTATTTCATGTGATATGCTCGGTTTCTTTTTTTTAACCCTTCACAACTTAACTGCGGTACTGCTCTTTTGCAGGGTTTGGTGAAATATGACGTAACGTCAATTGTTTCATTTACGTCATCTACCTGCTAAAATTTTGGCAAGCATATCATTTTGCCTTAGCAGGACCACGGTTATCGTGAAGGGGGTCTATCCGATTGCAATCGGGATAAAAATTGCTACCCTGGGCGGTTCTTAATTTTTCTTTGGGTTTTTCAACATCCGATGAGGGATGAGGCGGGAAGATCAACGAAATTAATTTAGGCCTGCATCGTAGTACAAGTTTATCTCGGAAATATAACAAGGATTTCAAAACAAAGGCAGCTAAATTCAACTTTGATGGCAATGTTATAATCTTTGGGGTAAAAGATTGAGTTGGATACAAATACACTTGTCACAAGTTGTGTACACGTAAGCATTGGAGCGAATTCGCCCATTGCTGCACTAAACCGTTGGCGATTGAAAGTTCTTTTTAAAAAATCACAGTCAAAGTCTAAATAATTAATGCTACCATTAATGTTTAACCCACCGTTAGCTTTAACGGATTAAAGAAATATTGATCTGTTTTGTTTTATTTTTTACAGTTTCCTATGGGTTGTGTATAACGAAGTTCTTCATGGACACTAGGTTGACTTTCATAACACTCCAACTAGTGTTTTGTTTCCCATATGTATTTTGTATAGGTATGATTTCAAGAGCTTTTGGTATGATTTTATTAAAAAAATCTATTGTTTTTTAATACCATGCATAATATATCATTTAACAGTTTAAAGGGAGTTGGAAATCCCAACTGTTCCTTCATGTTAAATGTATTAGTAAGCCTAGCATTTATAATTAATATCTGGAATTTATAGATTTCTTGAATTCTTTCTTTTTACAGATGAATTTGGATTCTCAGGGCAGAGTCCCCTGGAACTGAAAGTCCTGTCTGGGGAGAGTCGCCTGGAGTCGTTTATCCTGGAGATGAGCTTCAAGTCTTACACTACCGACGGGCTGTTGATTGTCCATCGCTCAACTTCATCATCAGATTTCTATACCGTATCAGTGCACAACATGACACTGGCATTCTGGTGAGTAGGATTTTTTTATCTCTCTGTAAAACTAATTTGATAAATTACAGCAGAGACATATAAGGTGAGTTAACCTTGCATCGGACACATACCTTGGATCGGACCACTTTGGTTCTAAATATACAAATAAATGTGCATGCGCTCATGTGTTGTTTCGTATATTCCTGAATTAAAACTTATTAACTTTATCATAATTAAGAATTTGACACTCACATTCTCAAAGAAATTAATAGCAATATAGGTATCGTAATATGCTTCAAATAGGCCCTCTTTGAAAATTTAGTTATAAAGATTTTACACTAAAGCATTAGGCCTATTTGAATGTTGTGCATTTGATTGTGAATTAGTGACAATGCACTCTCTGCATAAAATAATTAGAAAGAAGTAAGTTTTGAAACAAAATTTGATTAAAATAAGTCCAGTAAATTTGAACAATTAATGTCAAGGTCATTTTTGCTCCATATGTTCATTTCACCATGGTTCGGACACAAATTAACCGTGCATGATTTCTTCTAATAATAAGGAGATTACGTGCCCATTCCTTGTGATATACTTTAAATGTGAAGTAAAATTAATATTTAACAAATAATTGATAGAAACATTTTCCTCAGACCACTTCAAATTTGAGTTTTACGGACACAGCCTTTTTAGTCCAAAGTTCCTGTAGGAGCTGGCACGATAAAGAACCCCTCATGATAAATATTTCTATAAACAGAAGCACTAGTCTAAATTCCCATATGTGAATTTGAGAATTGACATTAAAAGAATTCTGAATAGCAATTGAATGAATTTATTTTTCTAAACCTTTTTATTTTTGCATTAAAACCAGAAACTGTTATTTTTAATCTCTACTCAGTACTGTATAGCTGTCTGATGCTTGGTAAATATTGTCCAATCCATGTTGAAAAAGTTCAACACTTCATTGATTTGCTTTATTTTCTACATTTTTAACAATTTCACAATTATTTCTCCAATAGTTAAACAAGGGGAAAACCTGTAACTTTTAAAACAAGTTTTATTTATATTTGGATGATATTTGATGCATGAACAAAGGGAAAAACCCAAAGGTGTCCAATGCATGGTGAAATCACCCTAGATAACAGAGATTGGCAACCCCGCCATTAGCGTGTTTTGTTGTTAAAATATGGTACGCGAAGCAACCATACTTTGAGAACTACAAAATTAGTAACCTGAGGTAATGATCTTAAACCAAAAGTATATTGTTTTTATGAAAAATGTGCATAAGTTTTAGACCTTTTTGAAACAGAAATTGAAAAATAAGATTAATATATAGATAATATAATTGGCCTGCAATAATACATCAGCGAAATCTTGGACTATGGGTAGCCAACTGCCTCTTAAGACTTCTCTTTTAATATTGTTTATAAGACATAAACTCATGAAAATATAATATTTTGAATGTTTTGGTAATAGAGTTTAGCTGTTTATATTTCAATATATCTGTTTATTAGAAAGATATACATGTACTGATTTAAACTGGGAACACTTTACATTAGGAACCGCAAGATTACGATCAGTTGCCATTCTCTGTTACGTGTATCTATATGTCTGATTTCAGTAACTTTTCAAAATACTGGAGGGAAAATGCCTTAAATGAAAGATATCTATTACATTTGGCTGTGTATTCTATTATTAATAAGTGTTTTAGGCTGAAAGTTTATTGCCAAGTTGTTATTTGTAAAAGCCTTTTATCACATCATCTGCGCTAATCTCATCTTCCCAAGTCAAGGGTTTCTGAACCTTTTTGATGCGCTAATCTGTTCAAAAATCAGTTTCTGCTAAATACAGTAGTTTTATTCTCTTGTACATCTCTATTGAATCAGGAAATAATTAATCTACATGTGTTTTTCTATCCCTATAAAAAGATCTTTTATTATAGGGCCTGATAAGTACAAAAATTATAAAAAGAGTAAACCCAGTCACAGAAAGTCCTAGAAACTAGTGGCATTACTTTGCTATACCCTTAATAATAAGTACAGCAAATTCACCATAGATTTTTATCCACATCACTTCCGTTTTTGCTTAATTATTAAGGCATAGAATGAAATACTTCTCTGAAAACCTAAAATTATTGGATGGAAAACTGAAGTATCATTTGAAATTATTAAAGAATTTGCTGTTACATTAAAAGGTGTAAACTTTGTTATATTTTATCTCTACGGGGCTCAAACTTGGTTTGCTACATGTATAGTTGTAAATTCATTATAACCAAGTTCTTTATAGCCATAAAAAGATAGCTAGAATTTGTTAAGAATCTTGCCAGAGGATCCGAAAACTTCACTATAATGGAGATTTTGTTATATACATGTTTGTACTAAACAAGTTTTGCTGTATTTGTATGAAAATTCTTTATTTTGAATTCTCCTGTCAGGTTACAGTCTTCTAATCAGTTGTTGAAGACCGAGAGTTTTCATCCCATCAACTATGATGAATGGAACAACATAACTCTGGTGAAGACAAACAGGCTGATCTCTCTGTCTCTTAATGATTGTCCTGTCATTGAGGTATATATTTACCTGCACACAGTCACTGAGGTATTTTTACCTGTGCATTGTCGTTTATGTTAACCTTACAGTTATGTCAGGTCATTTAGGTAATCGTCTTGATGTACATGCCGGTAGTGTAGATCGTTAGTTTTGCACTGGTACTTAAATTGTGCAATTCCACCCTTTTGTGTAAAAAATGATGAAATTGTTATTGTCAAATGTAGTTTTATATAGTTATCAACTGTCATAAAAGTAAAAGCAGGATTAATTTAAAACCAGTGAGGGATATTTGTTATAATTTTAAACAAGCAGATTGAATTTTTCTTAAAAAGTAATTGAGGGAAATGTTATCTGTTACCCTTTACTTGAAGTAAAAATTAACCTGAACCTTGTCATTGTTGTAATTAGATACATATCTGAAATCAAGATCTCTCACTTCAAAAAATTTGCTCTTCATTTTGTGATGCTTACCTAAACCCAAGGTTCTAGTAAGCTTTTCTGTTGTCTGAATATCCAAGCACTTTTAGCTAATATAATATTATGTACTTTTTTTATAGAACTGATCCTAATTAAGAGACAGAAAAATAACTGATCCAAATTCCATTTGTGCTGTTCAAAAGCAATAGCCTGGACCGTCAGAGGATCATTTATTGTTTGAGCCTAAATGGGGCTCATAAATTCAACAAGATAGACTGTCAATCATCTGTAGTATAGTAATTCCCTACAAGTCTCTTGAAAATTATAATAGATGGTATTATTTTGACAGAGTGAAACACAATTAAGTGGGAGAACGGAATACCTAATTGAGTTGGGTGAGATCCTGTACCTTGGAGGACACCACACCCCCTCACAGCTGACCGGTCTAAGCCCCACCGCCAAGGAGTTCACAGGATGTGTCAGGGAGCTCAAGTTCACAGCACAGATATCCACATGGAAAAACCTATGTTTCTGGTGTTTATTTACTCAGGTGCTCTGATTTAGTTTTATCACACAATATAACAATTTATTGTGGTATGGGGCACCTTGTGATAAAACTGAAAAAATTGCATAAAATATTTGACCAAAAAATGCATTTTAATATATCAGATTGATAAGGGCTCATGAGTACCAAGATGTCTAATTTGTTAATATACAAGAATATCAGGTATACATACATATATATATTTGTTCTTAAATACAGGATGCCTCATTAATTATAGTAATCCATCTAAAGATGTTTGATGAATAGTTTTCTGTTTAAGACCCAAGGATATACAAATGTTGATGGATTTGCTTTAATTTATAGTCTGTAGAGTATAGGTTGTCGCAGGACACTGTGACAGTTGATCATCTCAGGAGAGGCCTGATCAGTAAATATATCACTACACCATGCTCATCTCGCAGTTTGTTGGACTGTTCTTTTTAGAATTAACTTGTTGGGTTTTTTTCTTTTTGTTTTTGTTAATGATTTTATTATATGAATTAATATTCTTTAATGCCAGATTTGTTGTCATGTAAACAAGACTCATGCCATGTTTTTGTTTACATATGTTCAATTTACCCTAAAAAATCTTTTTCAAGCTGATTTTTCTATCATCTTATTCATTGTAAGCATAAATAAACAGTTCCTTATGAAGACAGTTCCTTATGTAGACAGTTCCTTGTGTGAAAATTCCAATTCTAGACATAATATGAATGTGTTAAACGTTAGGAACTGTTTATTTATGCTTAAAATGAATAAAAAGAGAGAAAAATCAGCTTGAAAAAGATTTTTTACTGGTATATTGAACCTACATGTATGTAAACAAAAACAAGGCACTAGCCTTGTTTACATGGCAAAGAGTTGTAAGTGCTGTATCTTGCTTATAACTTAACGATTGACTCTCAAATTTCATGTGATCATTAGAACTGCTTTCCTGAAGCATTGTAATTAATAAAAACAGGAAAAAAAATATTTTGATGAAATCGTAACCATGTCCCTTTAATTGTTCAAGATACATATATTCTTATTAATCTTATTACGGATATACATTTGGGTGTGAGAAGTTGTATCTTAATTCTATGATCTTAACCTCTTTTAAGACATTGATTTTGATGTTCTTTATTTTGCATTTAGCAGTTTCAAGATTCTATTTAGTTCAGTTTCAAAGAAACTTTTCACAATATATTGAAGCCAAGTTGAATATTGGGGAGAGTGATTTATGTTTTGTGGGACTCTGTTTCAGAGTTTTTGTTTTTTTTTTCAGACAGATGTAGACTTAAATAAAATATAATAAAAATTTAGCATTCGTAATTTTATATTCCTGCAATTTAATGCAAAATAGCTGAATCACAGAATTTACTTGTGTAAAATAAGGAATCTACAGTTATCATTTCCTTTCTTACATTTTATAAATGTATATTTTGTTATTATCAGAGAACTGTGATACAACCAGACTTTGTCAGTACTCTCTAACTGTCAACAACATCCAACCAATAGTCGCGAATCTCTGTCATTGGGCAGAATCAGACATCTCCATGGCAACCAATGTAACCAGCAATTGTTCGGGTCTTCTGATTTCCTATGATTGGGTACCGATTACTTTCACAGCTTCATAAAATGTGATGCATCTGCACTTCGTAACAAAAATCCAAATGTACATGTACATGGAGAATTTTTTAAAATGCTCTAGTCCTATACATTTTACCGGTAATTTCTAAAGAACTCTTTAAAGTATTTTACAAAATGCAGACTGACATAAAAAAGAAAAGAAAAGTGTGTGTATTATGAAAGACAATAATATGATCTAACTGTTAATTTCAGAGCCTACATTACCTCTATGGGAGTTATGTAACTATATCAGATGGCTCTCGACACACCCTGCCCGACACTACTCCACTTAACCGGTCCGTCTTGTCCCTGACAGTGGGAGCTGACCACAGCAAGGATCTTGTGAATGGGGTGTACGGTGTCCGTCTGACCCTAGTCGTTACCTCGGATACAGACAAAGCAAGACTTATACAGCAGGTAAAATGTATAGTTTTCATAATATGTAAGTGACTTTGATTATAGATTCTGCAATTTTGGGTGGTAAAACAACTTAGTATTGTGATTTTTGCAGGGTTATTTGTTGATACATTATTTTGATCTTTTGTTAGGGTTACTTTATGATTGGATGCCCGGATGTAGAGAATGCAGGGTCAGATTTCAACTGTGAATGGCTGAATGAAATCTTAACCAGGGATCTCCATCTGGCCATCCAAATCCAGACAACCATGTACTGTAGCAGTCGTTCTGTATTTATTAGCAGTATCTGAAAAGTATCAATGATTATGATATCATTAATGATATCATTGGTGTACTTGAATTAGATAAATTATTGCCAAACATTTTTTAAGCATTCTTTTCAGTACATATTGTACGGTTTTTCTCGGGTTTTTAAAGAAGAAAAAAGTACAATGCATTTATATTTCTGCAGTAAAATGAAACAGGTATTCTTAAATAATATACATGTATTAAGTGAAGATAATTGATTTTGTATAATTTCAGACATTGTAGAAATACTGAACCTGTCACAACCATAGGACATCTTCAGAAAACTACTGAATTCTGGAACCTGGAAGAGCAAGCCAAAAATATTTCAGCCCACACCAAGAAGCTGACTATTTACCACCCCCCACTCCAAATTCAGTAAGATATCAGGGCTGTCGTAAGTTTGTGTTTTCTTTTGCTGAACTTCCTATATATATATACAGAGACTTTAACCTGGAATTTTTTATGCAATTAGAACAATTTAAGACATTGCAAAATTTACTTAATAGACATTCTTTATAGAATAGAACTCTAGGATACAGCTAAAATATTGCCAACTGAAGATTAAACTACAGACTTTTAGTGTGATATATCTGTTTACAACACATGTATGTAGAGACAGCCAATATGTTATTGTTGTATTGGATTTTAACCTTTACTCCTTTTGGAATCTCTCAATATTTACCAGATGCCTGAGCGGCTGTGGGGACAAGGTGAACCCAGGGGAGAACCTGACCGTGCTAAGCATGTGTAGGTCCTGTGTAACTCACTCCTGGGCAGTGTATGGGTGTGGATCTTTGTGTGACACAGAGGTCAAGGTCGCTGACCGCCCTCAGAATGAGTCAGTGTTCAGCTTCCATGTGAACAATTCCTTCGTCAACCAGCAAGTGGTCTATATCGGTAAAGGTTTCTATTCATTGTGAAGTATAGATTTTGGATTCTTTGCCTGGTAATGACAGGCCCATTTTGAATTTATTTATTTTTACCCTGTTAACAAAGTTAAGAAAGATCTTTAAATTTGTGACATGTCATTTTCTCTCTTTCTCATTTTCATTTCTGGTCTTTAACTTAATTCTTCTTAAAAAGATACACAGTACATTACATACACACACTTGGCATGAAGAGGATGTGACCCTGACCCAATCTATTTGACCAAGGTCACAATATAAACAATGAGGAATTTTTGTTTGATACCCATAACCTTCAAGGTTGCATCACTATATACCTCAGCTTTGTATACAAAAAATCCCCATTAAAGTTGTATTTTAAAAATTTGTTTCTACTTTGGAATTTTTTAGGAACTTATCCCACAGGTAGAAATGTGAGAGCAGTGTACAACCTGACCCTGAATGAACCCCCAATTCTTGGGAACTGTTCCATCACCCCCCAGTCAGGACGCACCCTCCTGACCAGCTTCAATGTATCCTGTCAGGGATTTTTTGACCCTGATTCCCCACTGACTTACACTCTCTACCAGATCCAGTCTACAGGTAAAAATTTACTTTTTCATAAATGAAGTCAACTGTGGGTTTTTAGTTTTCCATATTGTTTGTATCCCCTTATCTTTATGCAACCTTATACTAAGGCCACACCAATATAATTTCTTTTTCGTTGGACCCTGCACGCTCTTATTTAAATAAAACTATACAAATATTATTATTTAATTCCCACATCCAGGAAATTCTGGGCTGTTTTCTGTTCTATTTCCGCTCTATTTTTTCACATTTTAAATAGTTTTAATCTATAAATCAGAAACAAGTAGAAGAAGTATAACTGTCCATCAAAATTAGTTGTGTACCACCTAAAATATTTGGCTACAAAAAATAACAATTTTATACTTGATTCGCTCGCCCGCTTGTACCCTCTTTCACTGAATGTCCAACAAACAAGAAATTATAATGGTGTGGCCTTAGACTAGCCTTTAAACACAAATGACAATATTAATTTCCAGGTCAAAAGATTAAATCCTCTGAATGTAATATCCCTGATTGTCTGACTAATGTAAATATCTGATGGGTCATATGCCTGACAGTCATCAGAAATCATGACCTCTCTTGATTTTCATGTCAAAGGTTAAAGGTCACCAAGCTTATCAAGTGTCAAATTAAAAACTTTGAGAAAGGTGTCATTTCATTTTTACAGATATTTTGTGTTTCTAAACTTGTGGCCTGATGTATTATTTTGTTGTAGTTGGTATTTATATATAATATATATATAGATTTTTTTTCCATCTATTTTATTGCTCAAGAAAGCAATAATATAAAAATTGGCTGGATGTGTAAACAGCAAACACCGTTGTGTATGATAATTTTGCTGACAAAATGTTCAATCCAATGCTAAAAAACATTCTCCATATACCAGGTAAGAAGACAAAACTTATGAAATCTGAGGAAGCGTTCATACCCGCTCTGTACCTGAGTGAGGGGCCCACAGAGAACAACCACACCCTGTCACTAGTGGTGGTGTGTAAAGACAGCATGGGCTTGGAATCATCAGCCTTGCCTCTCAGTGTCATGGTAAATAATGATCTCTATGTTGGTGCCTATGGGTCTATCATTTTAAACATTGCAGGATGACTTTTTCTGTAATGAATACATCTGTCTTTGAATTTTTATCAAATTGTTCAAATACAGTGAGTAAAAGTGAGTTAGAGATTGTTACTATCAGAATCAGAATGTTTAGAAAGAAGGGCTTATTCTTCCATACATGGAGTAAAACACAAGAATCAGAACATGATGTCAGCTGTTGAAACATGTAGTGGTGCTGCCACAATGGATCATGCTGGGCTCCTTCCTATTTCTAATGTACCGCGGTAATAGAAGAGTAGGAATGACCACAACAAGGCTCAAACTCAGGACCCTTCAGTTTAGAAACCAATGCTCTACCGGCTGCACTGAAGAGTTATAACCCACTAGCTAGTGCTAGTAGATGCATGGCAGTACTGAGCCTGTTATTCAAACCAGTACACTTATTTTTTCATATGTTTTGTGCAATTTTGTCCTTGCATTAGGATATAAATAGTTGCTTTCTTCGTTATTATTGGATTTTCAGGACGATTTTGATGAGCTGATAAACTTGTCTTCACTCTTCATAGCATCCAATGTCAAAAATGTAACCTTCATAAAGCTTGTTCTTCAACTTCCAAAATATTTATTCTTCCATTGCAGTTGCATTTCACCTTCAGTGAGTTTTGCCACAGATTTTAATTGTAAAGAAAAGCTGGGAAAAGAAACTTTTCACTGAATCTACCGTTGTTGCCATTATCTAACTTCATTGAATCCCAGACATTTTAACTTATATTAATCATTAAAAATTCATCCAAATAAATGCAGTTTCATTACACCAGTAATTTTTTGACAGCTATAAATCAGTAAGAAAAGCAGGAAAAAGAATCTTGTCAATGATGAATTATAATGAATGAGAGCCAGAACATGTCTCCTTATTAACATATGGACTTTGCTGATGTGTATAAGTTTCAGTTTGAAACTGATGTATCTTGTTTTTTGCCTCAGGTTGTAAAAATTGTTTTTTTGTCTCCACTTTTGTTCATACATGTTATTTTGAATGTCAGAAAAAAATATGTGCCTGCCAGTGAAGAATAATTTTCAAGATACATACTTGGATAAGAGTCCTTCATAAATTGAGAATTTTTTAAAAAGTGATCTTTTTGTTTGTACAATGCACAATTCTGTATAAATGAGATTGAGGCATTAAAGCTTCTGTATTTGACTGCATCTATCTGCACACGTTGCATAAAGCTGTAGATTGTGTGGTTACTGTGGAATCTTTAGAATTGGCTCAATTTTCGTGGTATTTGTGGGTAGCTCTCCCCCACAAATTTACATCCTCAATGAAAAAAAATTTAGAGAGTTCTCTTTATTACTGAAACCTATCAAAGTACTGAGAGTACTGAAAGACGGGGTCTTGAAAGTTTGAATTTGTTATTGTCCTGGATTTCCTCGAATATGCTTCCAAAATTTATGAGTTTGAATTATTTGTTACAATCTATGTTAATTCGGCTTTTTTGCAATTGTCTGATAATTTGTCTAAATTTTACTCTATCCCGGCCTTCATAATTGTAGAAAATTGACACAACGGTATATTATGTAAAATAAGACCCCAAGGAAAAAATTTTAAAAATTACTACTAACTGGGAAAATCAAACAACTATATCAAAGACGATAATTTTAATCATTAGATTTATTCAATTTTGTGATCCAAGGGAAAATCCACAAGTGGGACAGTATCCATAATAAAAGTTTTATGAAAACCCCAAAAACTCTAAAACTGCTGAATTAACAAACAAAGTGAACATTTGTATACCGATAACAAACACAGGCACCTGACGTTAGAAATAAAAAATTTTACAATAAGATTCCAAGAACTTTGACAATTAAAAGATTTGTCACGGTTGCTATTTTGATTTTTAAGACCGACTTATCTGACACAATTTTCTTTATTTGCGATTCATGCAAAATTAATAGGTAAAAATAAATCCGTTCGCCACTTACTACTTTTTTGTGTAAACTCGTGCATCACCTACACGAATTACGATACAACCGCTCTTTTCACTAAAAAGCATACTCCGAAAATCAGAGACATAAATAACAGAGATTGTCAACTCTGCCATTAGCGTGTAAATGTTACAGGACCAACCTTAATATGAGAACTATAAGTGCAACAGCAATCAGTATAAGTCATTAAATTTGAACCTGATAGTGAACATGAACATGAACCTGTAAATATTTTAAGCATGTTTTATTTATGAAATACCTGTATTTACAAAAACTCTTTATTTAGTTTGTTAAATAACTTTTTAAAAACTTATTGACTTTTCACAAAGTAATGGTAATGCATTACTTTACTCATGTAATGGTAATGTAATGCATTACTTCAAGAAAATTAAGTAATGGTAATGGTAATTTAATGCCCTAATTCATGAAGTAATGGTAATGTAATGCATTATTTTACAATGTAATTCACCCAAAGCCTGATTCCAACTAAGCCGGAAAACATGAACATAAACATTTAACTTGGTTCTTCAATCAATTGTATATATCATATGATGTATAAGTCTTCCAAAATGTATAATCTATTATAGATTTTGCTTACAATGCATTGTTTAAAATTTAACTTCGGCTTGCGCATGAAATTTGGTAGTATTAAGGTGAAAGATTGTCAAAATAAAATTCACAACTTTTCAAAAATGGCACATTGCGTTTAGGAACTTTAATTTCGATTCCACCATCAACCTCTTCTATTGATTAATGAGCTCGTACACCAACTGAATCGTCAACGGCGCTGTGCATTCAGTTCCGAAACTCATTCCACATTTGAACCCGAGCAAGAATATTTTGATCAATAAAACTATTTGTTTATTTTCTAAATAGAATTTTGTTTATACACAGAGGACTTAAAAAGATTTAATGCGTGTTTTTATAAAACATATTTACTGAAATGCATGAAAACTTTCTGCACTATTTTCTTACGCGTAGACTCAATTCATGTGTTCTACGCGTGCCTTCTGGTTTGAGACTTTGGCTGACAGTAAACCAATAGACGGGGCCATGTGACTCCGTCTAAAAACCGACGCATTCACAAAATTACATACCCACTTATAAGCGAAAAACCCACATCTACAAAAATTGTCCCCCATAAAACTAAATGATTCCACATTACATTGATAGGCACTGCCTTTGGCGTCCGGCTCAAATGTTGGGGTGTCGATTGTTTTGTTACATTCAATTTGGTAGGTACTGCCTTTGGCATCCGGCTCGGATATTGTGGATGTGATTTCTGGGAATGTCCTCGGTAACTCCAGCTCCACAGGGATAATCAGTGACCTACTGGCGGCTGGACAGCAGTCAGGTATGGATTAATCTGACAATCTGGAGTTAATCTACAAGATGATAGATAAAAAGATTCAGAGATTTGAAATCATTATGATTGAACTTAAGAATCTTAATTAATTAATCTCATTGATATCTGTAATACATGTACCATGGAATTCCCACTCGCATATAAGATAAAGAGGCATTTGCTTATGATATAATTGAAGTACATGTATGTGTGAATTTTACAGCCGTGACACAGATCTTACAAACCTCAGTGCTAGCTCTGAATACTGATGCAGCAACAAACGAAAGCAACACGGACAGGAAACAGCAGCGCACAGAGGTTATTTATCACCTTATTCGCATTCATTAGAGTCAATATACACCATTGATGTAGCCTTGTAAGCCTGTAAGATTGTTTGATCCTATGTCATTAGATCAGAGAAGTAGTGGTTGCCATTCTGGCCAATTCTTCCACTAGTTCCCCGGACATTGAGATGGTCACCAGTATCCTAAACACAGCCACAGAAATCCAGGAAGAACTATCCCCACAAATACAGGTGATAAAGGAGGTCTTCCTACTGAAAAAGGGAGACTACTCAATACTAACAAAATCTTGCAATTTATTTAAAGTAGAACATTAGAATGCAAGAAGACAGCATTTGGAATGATGATTTGGGTTTTTGGTTCTAGGAACAGGCAACAGTCCTATATGAAGGAATGACTTCAGCTTTTTCAAATAAGTCAGCTAATGTTTCCCAAAGTGAAGCTGAAAAAACTGCAGGGTAATTTTAAATAAGTTTAATTAAAATTATATAATGAGCAGTGATATTATTTCATGATTATTTATGACCTTGGATAGCTATTGTAGGATTTTAATATTTCTCAGTACTGACTCGGTATAATCACTTACCCCCTCACAGGCTGCTGTTAGAAGGAGTGACCATGCTGCTCGACACACGGACCATCTACGGTACAAAGATTCTCCACATGGGACCACCCAATGACACCCTACAGAAGGAGGTCTCTCTCCACTGATTACCGTCTGATTTCATAGTGTTTTTGCTTTTGCATAATGAAGTACATTACTAAATGCTATGTAGACATATTTTGAAATTACATCTACACACTCAGAAATACCCTGAATGAAATCTTCACTTAAATTTGTTTCAAATTATTAATTATCGTGAAATATTTTGCTTTTGCACACTATGATATGTTGACAGTGTTCACTATTAGACTTGATTTGCAACTACAATGAAATTTATGGGTACAACAAGTTGAGCAGTAGAGAAATTGCAAACGAAGTTTAGGGGGGTATATTGGTTTCACCCTGTCTGTCTGTCTGTAGACGCAACATTGTCCCCCCTATAGAATTATTTATTACCGCATGGAACAGTTTGAAAATTTGTACATATGTTGAACACCATCTGAAGATGTGCACCTGCAATTTTTTTTAAGATCAGACAAGATTTAATGATTTTATGACAGTTTTCATTTTCCTTATTCTATATATTGTACACTAATGTTGAAAAGTAAGGGAGGTAATCCTTACAGATTTTATTGATTAATTAATAGTATTAAAACACTTTAAAATATATTTATATAAATACATCCAGACAGAGTTTTTTTTTGTCTTAATGTCTTAATTAATTAAAAAAAATAATTTTTTATAAGTATTCTATCAACTGACAATGCAACGTTTTTGTTTGTCAATGATAAATTCTTAGGAGCTAATAAGAACATCAAAGACAAGTGTGGCTGAATTCATTTGTCCCAAGGGAGCCATTATCTGAGCCATGGTTCAGATGGAGCATGTGTTTAGGGGAAATTGATAATCTGTAAAATGGGTTATGGTTTTGAGGCTATTTTAAAACTGTTTCATGTTAACCAAAAGTTTCTATCATTATAAGGAAATAAATAATATCATTATTGATAAAGAAGTTAAACTATTTTTAGAAGTTGTTTAAATTTATTAGTCAAGTAAATTGATGAAGTGACCCTATTGGGCATTAATTTAAATGAAATTCAAAATTACTGATATGATTGTAGTGTTTTCGCAATTTTAAAATTGTTTGTAATATTGAATTTTCTTTTTTAAATATTTTTACATAATATGGTAATTATGGTAATGTTTTGGGAGTTTATTAAATTTAACAAGCTCATCAAAGAAAATCATAGTCCTAGTATGGGATCAATTTTCTGATATGGAGTTCCATTGTGCCATAGGAGAAAGTGAGGAAAATTTGAAACAACTAATTGCATGTGTCAAGACTCTTATTAGAAAGATATTAAAAGTTTTATCAACAGAAGAGCATTGCTTGGCTACCGGTATTTCCATTTATTGCAAAGGGAGGGGTTATTGTCATTTTGTTGGTTTTTCTTGAAATCAATTAAATTTTAAAAAAATATATCGTCAGATACATACATTTGTAAATGTATTACTGTTGTAGATATGTATTTACAGTGAAATTCTGACAATTTTGGTTTTAATTTTTCTTTGTTAACTAATTTTTTTTTTTTTTTTTACAATTCTAGAATTTGTTTTTGTATGTGTTCCGAACCTTTATTATTCAATTCAATTATTTGTCCCATTTGAAATTAGCCTTGCGGGGGTATTAGTCCCATTAGGACAGTTCTAGTTATCTTTGATATATTGGTTTTTTCGTAAATTGTTCATTATAACAATAAGCACTGAATAACTGCTCAAATGTTTATGTAATTTAAACTTACATATTTAGACTCGACTAAAAATGAGTGTTTATGTTGTGAATATTGCTAAGGTAAATTTAAAATGTAAGTCAATATGAATTTAATTTGCAACAATGCCCTCTAAACCGGATGGGGCCTAATCTGGCAAAAACTCTCAGAACCAAGTCGGCCAGATTAGACAAGATTTACTTTACAAGTGTTTGACTGTTTCCTGTGATATTAAGGTCAAGAGTTCAGCAGAGAGGCTTCTGGGTACTGTGGACAAGATTACCGACATCATGATGGACTACATCACCCCTGACGCTGCCCCCTCAGTGTTCACCACCCAAAAGATGAACCTGGCTCTGTCCAAAGCCTCACCCTCACAACTTGGGGGAAAAAAGCTGTCCTTAGACAGGGGAAACAACTCTGGTGATTTTACGATCCCCTCTGATGGGAAGTTGTCTACCTTGTTAAGCAATACCTCCTTTACAAGCATCCAGGTAAATACTCTGGCACTGTTTATGTTTGTGAAATTTTTTGTATGCCTACATGGTTTTTGTGGCATAGAATTTTACCAAGTTAATAGTACCGTGGTAAATTAAGAAGGTTAGATGGTCGTGGCAATTTTTAGACTATATTGATCTCCTCTAGAAGAAGAGCTCTATATAAAGATAAAGGAAAATATTAAAATGTGAAGCTCAAATTTATGGATTTTTTTCTCTAGTGCTTAACAAATCATATCTAAAAATTTAAGGTAGATCTGATGGTTAATCTTATTGACAATCCAGCCTCCGTAACCTGTCCAGATTTTTGTGTATGCCTGTAAGATATGTTCTGTTATTCCTCAGGTGATGCTGACAGAGAAGAATCCATATATCTGGGACCCCGCCTCCGACTCCCTGACCACACCCATGGTGTCCTTGACCCTCAGAGATGACCTTAACCAAAAGCTCAATGTCACCTGTCTCACAAACCCTGTAGATGTTTACATTTCCAACTCTAGTATGTAGAAATTACCATAACTCTTCATATACATTGAAATGTACACTTGATTTTTTGTCAGTTTTTTTTTTTTTTGGAAAAACCTACAGACATGATTTTTTCCTTTTGAATACATGTAGTTAGAATCAGACAAACTGATGACATAAATTTGTTTGTTTTTAGATCCAGTGATACAAAAATCAGAAGAAAACTTCACACTAAGTGTACAAGATTTTGATAGTTTTAATGCCACGCAGACAACTGAACTGTGCAGAATAATGACCTTTAACTCCACAGAAGGAAGATCTACTGTTTTCACTGTGCGACCTTTGACATTTAACCTCACTGTTAATGTCATTGAAGTTCAGAACAGAACCAACATGAGTCATCTTAATGTCAGGGCTGCAGGAGTCTCACTCAGTAAACTCAACAACTTCACACACATCTTTAGTTCCTTTCCAACTGGAGAAGTCTCTCTAGCATTCTGTATTGACCAGACGATGGATAATTACTTGGAGCTGAGCCGTCAGTGTTTGACCTTAACCTCCTGTGGTTTGACCTTGGAGACCCAGCTGTACTTTGCTGTGTGTATGTACTGGAATGTCACAGAGGACAAGTGGTCTTCAAGTGGATGTCAGGTGATCCTAAAGTCATTATTTTAAAGAAATTATTTATGCCTCCAAGTTTTCTACTGTGCAATCAATGTCTTTTCTAATTAACCTTTCCACAATAACCACATTTATACTGCTACTGTAAAAGTTTACATTTGGCTGTGCATTCTATTTAATTGTTTTTAGTGAAGCAGCTTCCTCTAAATCATGTACTCTGCTTAATGCCATGCACATATGTATTAATTGTGAAATGTACATTTAGAAAAGTGCTCATTCAAAATGACGCTAACATTGATAAATCAATATTTGCCAAATATAATATATGCTAAATATTATATGTTTATGTTATAGTTAGGTTAAATGATGCAATCAAAACAATTACTGTGATGTCACATTTCAGTAAACTATGTCAGTTTGCCCCGCAAAACAGCAGTACAAGCTGTTACCATAAAGGATTTTATTATAAGATTATTATAACTACTTTATTTGCTGAAATCACAGGTAGGTCAACAGACAACCCCGGTTTCCATGCATTGTCAGTGTACACATCTGACGGCTTTCTCCGGTAGTTTCTTGGTGGCGCCTAACTTTGTTGACCCGTTTGCTGATGCGGCGCTGTTCCTGACCTTCTTCTCTAACCCGGTGGTGGTCTCCTGTGTGATCCTGATCTGGCTGATCTACTTCACTCTGTTGACCTGGGCCAAAAAACAGGACAGACTGGACAAGTACAGGGTCAGTGGTCAGACATAAACAGGGTCAGTGTCAATGGTTAGTTATATACAGGGTCAATGGTCAGAAATGGTGGAGTGTGATGAAATTGAAGGGTTTGGGATGTGGAAAATCTGATTAATCTACGAACCCAGTATTTGCATTTATATAAAGATATAGAGAGTTTATGTAAACCTAGTGTTCTTATTGTAATTTTATATTCTAAGGGAGGTGAGCTTTGACAATTGAATTTTAAGAGTTATTTTAAACATCTTAATGCATCCTAGTTCTCAACAATAACTACCGTAATCCGGTGAATATAATACGCACTTTTTTCCAAGCATTTTTTACCATGAGAAAGGGGTGCGTATTATACATCCCTATAGGATTTGGACATATTTTTTCCCTAGATGAAGCACGGGATATCATACTACAGTATTACCTATGATGTTCACAGACAAGACCGATACCCCGCTATACTTCGTAACATTACTTCATTGCCACATATATATTATTATTTAACCCTTAGGAAATCATTGTTATAGCATGTAATTAAAGAAAATGTATACTTTAAGTCTGTTAATAAATAAACTGTTTCAAAATGGCCTTTAAAATTAATTTGAACTGTCTATTCTTTATCTCCGTGTACGCCCCCATTACTGTTGTTATTAATAGAATGCGGGCTTGGATGGCCACGTGCTATTTGTAACCGATCTTTGAAAACAGCTTACACATCATGTGGCTCATTTTTAACCATTTTCATGTAATGCTAATTGATTTATTGCAAATAATTATGAGCATAAATAATTCTATAACCTATTCCGGTAATTGAAGCCATTGTTGTGCTCCCCTACCGCTAACGCTTGACACCTTGGGTATCTCTGTCACTCCCCTTAGGCTATAAGTGTACTATACACAACACAACTATTTGTGCACATATTTTATTATGTTCCAGGCCTCTAATTTATCACTTTGATAGGAATTATTTAAGAATTTAATTAGGTCCATTATCTTCATACCTGTACACCGTCCGTTTTTCACTACACTTGCATATAACGCTTGCTGAAAGTAGTTGATTTTATTTACGGTAGAATATTTAATACTAGGTCTATTTAAAACATTGATTATGAAATAAAGATATTACTGCGATGTATTCGTTACAATAAATCAGTATCTAAGAAAATATTGCATTTTTCTTATTTCCGGTAGCGTATTCCCGCGATGAAGTTTCAAGCGTGCATACAAAGTATAACTGCTTTGTTGATACTCAGGATTACGGGTACCGTTTGGTCAATTTTTTTGATGCGTATTATGCATCCCAACAAGCTTTTTTCCACCACTTTCAGACCCAAAGTTGGGGGTGCGTATTGTACACTACTGCGTATTATATTCACCGGATTACGGTATTTGTGAGCAAAGGTCGATTTTATCGCTTATATTTTTATTGCATGGATTTATAGTACTGAATTCGAATCAACAATTAAATTTAACCACAATTATTTGATCTTTTGTAGGATTTAATCCAACACAGAGTTTTGACTTTTTAATATTTCAGGGTGGAGTCATCATTGCCCATGAGAACAACCCTGACCACAAGTACGCGTACCTGGTGTGTGTAATCACAGGGTGGTGGAAGAACGCCGGCACCACCTCCAGTGTTAGCCTGTCCTTCGCTGGAACTGAGGGCCACAGTGGCCGCCACTGTCTGAGCGAGTCCGTTCCAGGGAGACAGTGCTTTCTGTCAGGATATGAGGACTGGTTCCTGGTCACCACCAGCCACAGTCTTGGGGACCTCCGGAGTCTCTCAGTGTGGCACGACAGCTCTGGGAAATCCCCACATTGGTCAGTCAGCTGTGAAGTTTAACACATTTGAATTAAAGAAGATAATTGAAGTCTGTAAAAACTGTCTGTGTTTTAAAATATGAAGGCAAAATAAAATAAGATGAAAGAAAGAAAATATTTACTTAGTGTGGTAAACAGAAGTAAAAGTCTAGGATTGTCAAGAATAACAGAAGGCAATAATGTAAAAAAAAAAGATGCCAGTACAAAATTTTCTCAGTTTTTGTTCCAATGTTTTTAAAGGTGAATAAATGTTGTCTTACCTGATCTCGGCAGGTACTTGTCCAGAATCCTGATAGAGGACCTCCAGACCCAGCAGACCTGGACCTTCCTGTTCAGTGACTGGGTGGCGGTTGACAGGGGCTCGGTCAGTCTCAAGGTCACCCTCCAGCCCTGCTCCCTGGAGGACCTCAAGTCTCAAACCAACCAGCAGTTCCTGTTCAAGTCGAGCCGGGACCTCCGAGAGTCACACCTCTGGCTAAGCATTGCTTCAAAGCCCTCCTACAGCTCCTTTACCCGCGCTCAGCGACTGTCCTGTGCCCTCTGCCTGCTTCTGATGACCATGCTGACCAGTCTGATGTTTCATGGGATTCCCACTGACGACCCGGCAGACCAGGCTCGAGTGAGCTACATCACAATCTCGTTGTCTGATCTCGTGATTGGGGTACAAAGTGGACTCATCATGTTCCCTGTCAATATACTCATCATTCAGCTCTTCCTAAAAGCCAAGAAAAAGCCAAGGGGCACAACTCCTGTAAGAGTAAAGAAGAAGAGAAAGAAACAGAAAAAAAATTCTGTAGGTGGCATTGAAGCTGGTGAGGGTAGCGAAACACTAGAGGAAGAGGAGGAGGAAGAGAGAGAACCAGCCAAGGAGGATGGGATGTGAGTGAGAAAAATATCATCAGTAGTCAGTTCTTCCTGTACATATTTACATTTTCAGACAAAGTGCAATACTATTCATGAAGTTCAAAGGTTTTTTATCATGAAAAAATAAGCCACCTGTACCTTTACATGGTTTTGTAATACTAGGAGTCCAAATATACCTGTGAGCACTTGTTTTTATAAAATGGCATGTCAGTTTTCTGGTCATTATCATTTTTCATACATTCAAATCTATTTATCCAGTATTTATGCACTGTGTCTTTCCTTTCTGGTTTGAGTAATGAATATGGTAGGGTACAACTTAAACACTGGTACCATCTTCCCTACCTCTTTAGACTGCCATGGTGGACGGTCTACATTGCCTGGACATTGGTGATCTCCCTTTCTGTGGTCTCCTCGTACTTTGTCATGTTGTACGGACTAAAGTACGGCTATCAGAAGAGTGTGGACTGGCTTGTCTCCTTCTTCACTGCCTTCTTCCAGAGCGCTTTCATTACCCAGCCATTCAAGGTCATCGCCATCTCCCTTGTCTTCACCATGATTCTGAAGAAACCAGTGGTAGTGCAGGGAGGGAAGGCCAGCACAGGTAATATACAAGGTCACAGTCAGTGGGTGTACAGGGGGAAAGTCCAGCACAGGTAAGATACAATGTCATGGTATGTGGGTGTACAGGGAGGGAAGGCCAGCACAGGTAAGATACAAGGTCATGGTCAGTGGGTGTACAGGGAGGGAAGGCCAGCACAGGTAATATACAAGGTCACAGTCAGTGGGTGTACAGGGGGAAAGTCCAGCACAGGTAAGATACAATGTCATGGTATGTGGGTGTACAGGGAGGGAAGGCCAGCACAGGTAATATACAAGGTCACAGTCAGTGGGTGTACAGGGGGAAAGTCCAGCACAGGTAAGATACAATGTCATGGTCAGTGGGTGTACAGGGAGGGAAGGCCAGCACAGGTAAGATACAAGGTCATGGTCAGTGGGTGTACAGGGAGGGAAGGCCAGCACAGGTAATATACAAGGTCACAGTCAGTGGGTGTACAGGGGGAAAGTCCAGCACAGGTAAGATACAATGTCATGGTCAGTGGGTGTACAGGGAGGGAAGGCCAGCACAGGTAAGATACAAGGTCACAGTCAGTGGGTGTACAGGGGGAAAGTCCAGCACAGGTAAGATACAATGTCATGGTCAGTGGGTGTACAGGGAGGGAAGGCCAGCACAGGTAAGATACAAGGTCATGGTCAGTGGGTGTACAGGGAGGGAAGGCCAGCACAGGTAAGACACATGGTCATGGTCAGTGGAAATACAGGGAGTGGAGGACAGCACAGGTAAGACACAAGGTCACAGTCAATGGTAATACAGGGAGGGAAGGCCAGCACAGGTAAGACACAAGGTCATAGTCAGTGGTTATACATGGGGAAAGGCCAGCACAGGCAAGATACAAGGTCAAAGTCATTGGTTATACGGGAAGGGAAGGCCACCACAGGTAAGATACAAGGTCTTTCTCAGTGGTTATACAGGGGAAAAGGCCAGCACAGGTTATGGTCAGTGGGTGTTCAGGGGGAAAGGCCATCACAGGTAAGATATAAGGTTATAGTAAGTGGGTGTTCAGGGGGATAGGCCAGCACAGGTTAAATACAAGGTCTTTCTCAGTGGGTGTACAGGGGGGAAGGGCCAGCACAGGTAAGATACAAAATCATTGTTGCAGGGGAAAATGAATATCTATTCAAGTTGTTTATGAATGTTATGGTGGGGTTATTCATAGTTTAGGCCTGAAATTGTTAATCACTGTCTTTCAAAATCAACAGTTTAATTAGATTCTTACTTTATATTATAATAGTGCAGGTGGTGAATGTCTCCACTTTTGATCTGCTGTTAGGTATTCCAAAGCAACTAATGTTTAAAAATATTTCCTTTATAAGGTTTTATTTACATTTACCAGTGTCTTTGCCTGTGATAACACTACGTATCGATTTTGTACTATATAACCCATAATACAAATGACGCCAAATTGAAGCCCCAGCGGGGTTTGCTAATTTATATTTAAATATTTAATCGTATGATGGCTTAATCTTTTATAAATATAAGGAATAAGGAATCATTCTTCGAATATTATGAGGTGATAATTTTGGTCTGGGCGTGATCAAGTCTATCATAAAGCCCTTTGGGCTTTATTGGATTTGATCCCGCCCCGACCAAAATTATCACCTCATAATACTCAAAGAATGATTCCTTATTCCTTATTTATTGTCAAAAATTGTACAGTTTAAAAATATTGTAATAGTGATATATTTTAAATATGATAATTATAGAACATATGTACTCTGAACCATAACAAAATCCCAAAGTGTCTCAAACCACTGCCAATCACTCAATGCTTAAGGCTCTCTGGTCTAATCATACTCATTAGATCATTCATCTAAAGACTGCCCTGATTGTCCTGTCTGGTAGGGAAATCAGTTGACTACTTTTATCAGAAGTCTCAGCTCAACTGAACTCTACTCACATTATGTTCATACTGCAAGTAGTTGTCTGGGAAGGAAAGGGCATTCTTCCCATGTTCTCTGTCTTTCACTGTCAGTCATGAGATATTATGAGGGACCATTACTATGTAGACTTGGGGAAATATTTTGAACTACCGGTACCTGAAATCCCTGGCAGTTGTTAGGAGGTGCATGTATTTACATGTATATATAGCACATGTAAGTCAGGTCCAGTACAATCACTAGATATATCTATGTAGCTTGAATTACCTTCATAGCTTTATTTGCCTACCTGAAATAGGTGTGTTAAGCGAACTTTATGAAATTTTGCTTTCAATGGAAAACAGTCAAAAAGTTGCAAGGAATTGACAACCTATATTATTTTATGGACAATGTAATTTTAAAAAATCAACCCTGAACCAAGATAGTTTAAACATTGTTGCTTTTGAGCAGTTTAAAGCAAAACGTGCATTTTCATTGTTTGTCCACCACCTTGTGTGCAATGAGGCATGAATAAGTGTGATTACTTCATATTAAGTTCTGAATTATTGCCAATTATTTATTATGTTAACCAGAATTGTTATTTTTTTGCTTTTCATTTAAGAAGAAGATGTTTGATCACTCCTTAACATTTATACATAGCCTCAAATTTATACCTTAATATTTATACATAGCCTCAAATTTATACCTTAACAGTTATACATAGCCTCAAATTTATACCTTAACAGTTATACATAGCCTCAAATTTTAAAGATATTTGATTTAATTTGCACTCAATGAGCACCATTTTTCAGGAATTGCTTTCAGATCATTTCGAAGTTTCAAAGTTAAATTATTGCCGCACATAAGTCCAACTTTTTGTACGAATGTTCATTTAGGAACAAATTTAATTAACTCAAGCTATGCAGCTAAATTTTGTGATTGTACTGGATCTGTAAGTAGTTAAACTTTTCCAAAAATCAGTATACTGTAAGTTATATCAAATAAGTATCACTGTCCTTCATTTGAAATAAGGAGGTTACATATCATTTTACATTTTACAATTCATTTGACATTTCAGAGAAGATGAGTGAGCAGTTTGACTCTGCAAACAAGCCCCAGAGCCGCTACGTTCCAGACCCACTCTCTCGACGACTAATGAACAGGATCCGCAAAAAGCTGAAACTTGAAGAGGAGATTCACGTTACCCTGAGAGACATCGCCCTGTACGCGCTTTTTGTGATCTGTATCCTTTTCATGGCGCACGGTCATCGGAACGTCGGCAAGTCGCTGAAGATGCGCCGGTACATGGAGAGCGTGTTTATTGAGCCCAGACACCCTCCAATCTACTCCCAGGCCTCGGGCTTTTCCACGGACATCCTGGAACTCAGTAATGTAAGTTTGTGGAAAGTTTCCAGGATAGTTAAAAAACTTTTATGTTGCCCTCTACCTAGCATTAGTGTATATAATTCTCAGTGTCAGTTTTACTCTTCAAAATTCAATTGCTTTCTGACCTTCAAAGACACAAAATATATGCAGCAGCTTTTATGTATGATGTATAATTGAACTTTTTTGTTACTGGTACATACATTCGGCTGCATACTCTTCATTGCAGATTGCCAATGTAGAGCTTTTCTGGTCATATATTAAGGAGCGCATTGTTCCTGTTCTCGGTGAGATGTCGCTAGGCAACGCTACAGCACCTGGACTGGTCAGCGAGTACTTTCTGTTGGGAAAGTACCGAATACGACAGGTCAGAATTCAAGAAGGTATGTTTCCAACATTCATGTGTCAACAACTTTATTCAAGCATCTTTGTATAATAAGACATTAATTCTTTTCAAAATCAAATAAGCTTACTGTGGTTTCATTAATATTCAAGGGCATCAATTTTCGTGGATAAAGTGAAAATCACAGTTTCAAGGATACGTAAATTCGTGGCCAATGACCCTATCAATACAAAATGTTAATAAAAATTGCACTTCAATGAACATTTAATTTCATGGATCAACTAAACAACGAAATCCACGAAAATTGGTATTTAACGAATATTGATGAAACCACAGTACTTAGGTAATATTTTTTTACTGTGTTGAATAAAATTAAAATATCTAATTTAATCATGTACTGATGTTTTCTCTGTTTCTCATCTCCTTTTGCAATAGATCTTGATAGGATATACCTCAATTCAGTTTGACAGACAAATTTTCTTTCTCATTTTAAAGAGAAATTTGATTTAATTTATCATTGAGATTGCAGTCACACTGATTATAATTTTAGTAAGAACCCTTAGAAAGTTTAATTTTTTGTAAAGGCGGATGCTGTATAGATGTGTTTAGTAATTGAATGACTTTAAGAACCAACTTTAACAATGAATTTAGTCAAGTGAGATGTTGTTTGCTATGTATACAACTACATTTATGTGACCGTCTTTTCTGCAGACAGCTGCGACTATCCTGAATGGGTACGGAGGAAGACTATGACATTCAGCATGAACTGTTCTGGCGAGTACTGGATCGGCAACGAAGACTCGGGGGACTACAACATGAGCTGGAGAGAGCCCCTCACCTACAAACCCAAGCAGCTGTCCGACACCTGGAGTCACCGCTCCTCCTGGTCCCTCAAAACCATCCCCTACGAGGGGACCCTAGCCACATACAGTGGCGGGGGGTACACTGTGCTGCTGGACGGGAACGTGAGCCAGTCCCTGTCCATGATTCAGGATCTACAGGACTCCAGCTGGATAGACCACAGAACCCGGGCAGTGTTTGTGGAATTCACCACCTATAATGCTAATATTAAACTTTTCTGTGTTGTTATGATTCCCTTTGAGTTCTCCAATCTTGGAGTTATATACCCCAGCTACCAGATATTTTCAACGAAAAACTTCACCTACAGCAGCCCTTTGGAAGTATTTACTGCCCTTTGTGAAATTCTGTTTGTGATATTTGCCTTGGCGTTCTTTTATTTTGAAATCAAAAGATTTTACTATGGAGGAAGAGCAAAGTATTTTTCAGATCCTTGGAGTTATGTGGAAATCATTCAGATCATTATGTCTTTCTCTATCGTGGGTCTTTACTTGAAGAAGATTGTATCCGTCTCAGCTAAACTGACGGACTTGCACATTACGGAAGAATTTGTCAGTTTTTATACCTCTATTTTCTGGGACATGACATTGAACTACATTCTGGCCTTTTTTGTGGCTTTGGTGATTTTGAAATTCTTCAAATATTTGAAATTCAACGTCAGAATGTACTTCATGTCTCAGACCCTCTCCATCGCCAAGAAAAACCTGCTCGGCTTCAGCCTGATGGTGGTGATCATAGTGGTGGCCTTCGCTCACTTCGCTGTCTTCACCTTCGGCCCCATCGTGAAGGGCTTCTCCAACATGGGCCAGTCTCTGATTACCCTGTTTCAGCTGGCCCTTGGCGAATCGGACTTCTACCCCATACAGCAGGCTAACCGGTACATGGGGCCCGCCTTCTTCTTCCTGTACATATTTCTGGTGCAGTGGACCGTACTAGTCATGTTCATGGCCATCCTTAACCTGGCCATCGAGGAGACCAAGAGCAACATGGCCCAAATGAAAAACGATCTGGAGGTTGTGGATTATATATACAACAGAATACACCAGATATTGCCTAAATGTCACTGATCTAAGAGGCTTTTGATTACTTATACTAGTATAACAGACTTATCTAAATGCATTGACAGCTGGGACAATATTATGACTGTTTAAAAAAATATTTGAATTGGTTGTTGTTTTTTTGTATTGCGTCATAATTTGAATCATGCATTTTGTTTATGATTAAACTTGTGTTAGCGTTTTTCCAATTTTTCCATAGGTATAACATTCAGGACGATAACTTTTAAAGCAGGTATTAAATGTGGTTGATTCGGACGCAGTGAAACAGCGGGCAATGTATATTGCAATAATATACATAGATTCAAATCAATAAAGAAGTATCTCCCTTTTTTAGGGGGTCTGGGTGTAGGGTATCATTTAAGGCCAGTAGACGTCCAGACAAATCCAATAAAAGTGACGTAACAGATGAGAGCATGATGTAACCAATAGGTACCAGATGTCATTCCTGCTGAAACGATTAAGGGGATTATCCATGTAATGTGATACATAAAACCGTGCACGTAATTAGCCGCCCAGTAAACAAATGATTGCTTTAATATATCTTAAATAAAAACTGGTTGATGTTTTGAATACATCTCTCGGCTGTGTTCGAGTCGTTTTTCCTTATAGTAGAACACCCCCTATTACGCTTACATCGAGGGTGTCGCTAAGGGTGTGACATTTTGCTGTTCCCTCTCACAAATACAAAATGTACAGCACCGTGTGTCCGTGGATTGTCTCTCTTCTACTCTGTCATATCGCCGGTAAGTTAGACCAGTTTGTGATATTTTGACCGGTGACGGCGAGATACAGATTCGTCGTCCTCTTTTGTTTTTTATATCTATACTGATAAAATAAAGCTAAAACTTGTCATTCACCAATTCTTTAATGTAATTTTCAAGAGCTGTTAATAAGAAAATCCAAGCGTGGTTGCAAACCATTTTCAATCTATTTAACTTATTTAATGATGCAATTCACTTTAGTGAACACAATATGTTGATGCCAATCCAATCTAATTAAAATTAGATCCTTCACGCTCTCGTATTTGATATGTCGGCTGTGAGCGACATATCAAATACGAGAGCGTGGAGGATCTAATTTTAATTAGATTGTGTTGATGCTAATATCATTCCGTCAATTTTTTTTTCATTGAATAGGATATTTTTTAGGATAGAATCAAAATCTTTTTAATCAATTCATTTATTAAATACGTGAATAAATTTTAATTCATTTACTTTGTATATTATATTTTTGTACATAAATCAATTTTTTTAATTAAATTGTTTATAATCTTTGTCAAGAGAAAGTAAAGAAGGAATGAATCAAAATAATACACCGCAATTAAAAGTTCACAGTATACTTTTCTTTGGTCAAACAATTCAAAGAAGAAAAAAACGTTTATTTAAACAATAAAATGCTTTCTTTGGTGATTCATTCGGGATATGAAGGTAGCGACATTGCAGGAAAATTACATAACCCGCGTTAGCGGGTTATGTAAATTTTTTCCTGCAATGATCGCTACCTTCATAACCTGCATGAATCATAAAAGAAAACATTTTATTGTTTATATTAACATCTTTCTTTAACTAATTAATAAACTGATTATGAAAAGTTAGTTAAATTCATTTAATTACTGTTAATGTACAAAAGTACGTAAGCTTAAAGAAACAGCCAAATCGTCTCCTGTGAGACTTTGAGTCTGGCATCGTCATGATAATTTCGTGCAGTCCGGAAGTTTACTAAGGTCGCTGTAGGTTCAGACCAATCGATTAACAGGGCGTGTCAATTTCAGTCCTGTCACTTTCAGCCGCTGTAGATTTCGACCAATCGATAAATAGGGCGTGTAGATTTCTGTTTGGCTGTTCCTATAGAGCTATGAATTATTAACCATAAGTTTCCGTAAGAAAAAGAGGAAACTATGCTTGGTAGATGTAAATATAATGAATTAAATTCAACTATCTTATTTTTCCTACACATACTATTAATAACCCTAAATGAAGGACTAAGTCTCTATACAGTGAAGTTCGTGCGTACACTGTTTACTCTTCGTATATGCAAGTGTGTGAAAATGAGGAGAGAAAATTCTGTAACAGTTACAGTTCCATGAAACAATAATCTATCATCTCTATTACCTTCGATGAGGGTTGTATAACCCAGTTGTTTTTAGATATTTTTAGATATTTATTCTTTCAAGTATAGCTTGCCAGACGAAAGCCAATCAGCAGGCGTTACACGCCCACCTGTTTACGTTATACGACTCCGGGGAGAAGCCGTACTGTGGCGGGGCCGTCAACGTGACCCTTGACCTGGCGCTCCGTCAGGTCATCGATCTGGTAAAGTGAGTCAATTCGGCATGATCGCATGCTTGAAATTTCCATGCTGGAGTTGAAATCTGAGAATATCTTTTCTACGATTATTTTATGTACTCCCGTCTTTTTGGTATAAGGACCGCCCTGTTTCCAAGATCAAATGTCAAGGTCATCATAGACTAAGGTGATGCAGATTTTGTAGGCAATATACACTTCTTCGAATTAGAATGCGATTATATGAAGAAGGAACCCGTTATTATCACTGTAGACACAATCTATTCACACTCTGTAGACAAGATGCAGACGGTTCGACGATCCTGTTCATTGTTCAGCAGACGAACAAGATCAAGGTCACCGCACTTCAATAAAAAAACAAAAACCACGCCGCTTTGAGTTTGATCATTCAAGTTAATCCTAATCCGTGGGGTGGGGGGGGGGGGGGGTATACCTATACTTCCAAAAATAAATTTACGGACCCAATTTTCCCCCCCAAAATCATGAAATTCCTAATCCGTGGGGGGGGGGGGGGGGGGGGCTAGTATCCCTATAACTTCCAACTTCTCAATCTTTCAAGGTAAATTTAGGAATAATTACATTTCCGAGGAGAAAAGTGGGGGAGCTAAACCCTCTATCATGCTATGTGCCTAATGGTTAGGTCTAACTATGCGAAAAAAGTGGGGGGCCTAAGCCCCCCCCCCCCACCCGTTTCCGACGCCTATGATTCTAAAGGTCAAAGACTATGGTCGCTATCTATAGATCTGTTGTTTTCAAACCATATAATGTAATATACGGACACCAATTGAGGTACCACGTGATCATACTGGGTAGACAGCTAGGTTAGTTATGGCAAGAGGAACTTCAAACATCACGGTTTACACGTAATTACTTTCCCCCACACGTAGATGACAAGTCAAATTCAAGCAGCAAGTATATATGGTAGAAAGGATGATTTTCTCTGGAATACCAGTTGCTTATTTCAAGGTCAAGGTGAAGGTCAAACATGTAGTAGATGATTGAAATTCTTGGTCTCGATACCTAGTAGGCATATTTAGGTTTTGTGATAATAGTTGGTGAATAGACGGCTTATGGAAGGTGATGTTAAATCTCCATCACATAAACTATACATTCTCGTTAAGTGATATCGTGTTCAGTACTAATTTAGTTACCATCGTTTCTTCGGTTATTAATTCACATTCTTTATTAAGTACATATAAATCCTAACGTGCTACTTGTGAAGAAAGATTGACAAAAGTGAATTCATCCGTGATAATGGGACTCAAGGGACAACTGTGAAATGATACACCCACCGATTTGTAGATAACAGAGTAAATAGTTCTGTTTCATTCAGCGTCAAATAGCTGTTTGAACACGTAATCAGCGAGATATGGTATCTTGATTCTGATTTATTTTTTTGTGTAGGACGAGCCACTACAGATTCTGAAAGCCAACGTGTGGATACGACTGGTGAGATGCTTCAATGTCTGTGTGATGTAAAAGTTAATGATGTATGGTGTACCGAAGGAGCCACTGCGACCATTGCACTGTCGCCTTTAGGGCGAAGATACGAGAGTGCGGAGTTGCGAAGGCGAGAGTGCGAAGGTGAAGAAGCGATAGTATCTTCGCACATCGCCGTTCTATCTTCGCACTTTCGCCTTCGCATCTTCACCTTTGCAACTTCGCACTCTTGCATCTTTGCCCAAAAGGTGAAGGTCGAAGTGGCTCCATCGGAACACCATAATGATGTGTACAGTGCCAGCAAAGTTAACGTACCTTGAAAAGGCAAGTTTAATAAGAACATGCAAATCTTAACACCAATAATGAAAAGTCTCTAAGCTACCCCTACGTCGAGAAAAAAGAAAACCAATGTTTTTTGGCGAACGGCCTTATTTTGTGGGCACTGGCCCTTGGCTAAATAATTAAAAAGAGATCATTAGATATCAAATACCCTTAATCAATCTCCCTTCGCTACAATCTTGTACATTAAGAGACTATGGTGATACAGAAGATGGCTCTATACTTGCATATTTGAATTGAATTTTACAAGTTTGCGTCGTATGTTGTAGAAATGGCAGGATTGTCGGCTAGTGTGGAACAGCTCGCACTTTGGGGGCATAGAGAGCTTTGTGGTTCCGGTCCGGTATATCTGGGTTCCGGATATCACGCTGTATGACGGGTAATCATCAAATCCAACGTGACGTTACTTAAAGAAACAAAAATCCCTGCTCATGGGAACGATCTCAGAACACTCTTTCGACTTTCGCACGATTATTAGAATGCACGATTTAAAAACGAACCATAGCACGCAACTAAAAACATTTATCCTTATGCACGCTATTTACATTAATCCCAATACACGCTACCAACCAATAGACTAAATCACTGCTCGAAAATAATGTGATCCCAAATGTCATGCGATTAACTGAACTATTTATATACAGAATTTCCCCGGAGTTAGTCGGTTTCCGTGATTTCCGGTCCAGCCTTCACTCGGATGGCACGGTGAGCTATAACTTCCCTACCCTGACAGAGAGCCTGTGTACCCTAGATGTGGACAGGTTCCCGTTCGATCAACAAACCTGTCCCCTCGTGTTCGGCTCCTGGGTCTACGACGGAACCCAGATGGATTTGGTGGTAAGGATTGTGTTCCTGGATGTACAACCAAACAAAGACGTATTTATTTTATAATAGTGTCTTTTTTGGTTTAATGAGATGATAGAAGCAATGGGTGGCAGGTCTATGCTCTTGGTCTACGATGAAACATGGATAGATTTCGTAATCAATGAATAAATGATGCAAATCGAGCCTTTTATTAATTTGTATTTTAATACAGTTCGATCAGTTTATTGATAAGTATTTGTTTATAGCTGTAAATTTGTCCATCTGCTTGGTCATGGATTTAGTGGTAAGCAGTAATATTCATATAAATTACTGAGTATTGTGCATGGGTATGTTGTTCAATATGGGAAAATGCCAGTTAAGAATAATCTTTCATATAGAGCAAGAGTCCGGCGGGGGACTTGTCGTCTGCTGTTGAGCACGTGGAGTGGACGTATGTTTCCATGCGCGCGGAAAAGCACGTATTGCAGTATAAATGCTGCCCAGAACCCTACTCTGACGTCACGTTCTACCTGACCCTGCGGAGGAAGCCCAAGTTCTACCAGAACAGTCTATTCGTCTCCTCGGCTCTGATCACAGTGATGGCGGTGCTGGGGTACCACCTGCCTGTGGAGTCTGGAGAGAAGGTGTCCCTCCAGATCACCGTCATGTTGTCCCTGGCAGTGTTCCAGCAGCTGGTGTCCGACAAACTCCCGCCGTCCGCCGACAGTACGCCGCTCATAGGTAGAAACGCTACAAACAACAAAAGAATAACACAACGTACAACTTAATACAACAACAACACACCACAAATACAAAATACCGTATGCATACAACTAAACACCACAGACTACTAAAAAATTACATCTACAAATGAACGGAAGACGTACGAAACACTGCATATCAATAATTAAGGAAGAGAGGTTCACGTACAGAACGCAGAAACATCACGTACAACAGACAAATTTTCAATGAAAGGAAGACGTAGCTCACGTTTGACTAAAGATATTCCTGAGGAGTATTCTGTATAATTTGATCAAAATACCACAATATACATGTACACGTAACTTAAAAAAATTCAAAATGGTCTAACTTAAGAATATATTTTTGTTGCAGCGAAGTACTTTAACTTTTCGCTGTGTTTGGTGGGAATTACCTGTCTCATGGCGGTGGTTGTAATAGCAATCCATTACCAAGGCAACACGCGCATGCCGGACTGGCTGTACAATATCGGTGTCCTCAGGTTGTCTAAGATTACCCTGGTTTGTGTTGAACACCTAAACGGCGTCCCTGAACAGGTAATGTCTATGACCTCAATGAATTCAACATGTACGTTTTCGTGAATAAAATCAAATTATCTATCTGAAACCATCTTTTTTCAATGGCAATGTCATGAATTCAACATTTACGTTTTCGCGAATAAAATCAAATTATCTATGTGAAACCGTCTTGTTTCAATTCAATACATTTGTTTTGAACTAAAAATCTAATTACCTCTAATCACCCCAAAGCTTAATGTTGCGTGAAAACGTGAATAACATTTGCGAATGCTTATATCAATTGTTAATAATTCATTAATACACAGTGAAAAAAAAATCGCGTTATTCATAATTTAAAGAAACATTTCATCTGGTTAAGACTAAACAATAGTGAACGTGTTTAAACTGATTTTAGGTGATCATCATTAAACAAAAATTGACGTTTTTATTCTTTGCTAGATCCAAAACAATAACCACGTGGAAAATTGTAGAAAACACAAAGAAAACTCGTATTGTGATAAACAACATATTATGGAGCAATCACCTAAAGAATACTATTCGATTCAAAGTGGGAATCCTGTGATCAAGGCACCAAATGTTGACTACGAAGAAGCCTGGAAGAAGCTTGCAATTGTTGTGGACCGACTTTGTTTCTTTTTGTTCATCGTTGTATGTTGTACGGGTATCTGTGTGTTCTTTTATTACTTTCAAGTACAAATGTGATGGCTTGTGTAAATCATCTAATGATTATTGACGAAAATTTGAGGGCAAAAATTCCATTCATAATGAAACTTAATTCATGAAACATGATAATTTATTGGTTATTTAATCTTGATTCTAACAACCGTCAACAATCATTTTGTGTAAAGATTGATTCTGAATTCTTTCAATTCATGTTTTAAATCTTATACATACATGTTTTACATTACATTGTAGTACTGGCGTATCAAATTGTACCAATCGTTCACATCATTGTAGAGCTATTCATGTTGTATGTTCTCGCAGGCATAGAAATCTCATAGAATTTTTGTGAAGAGAGAAGCATTTTATTTTATTTGACAAAAGCTGGTTCGATAGTGGGTGAAAGTTCTATCAAAGGCTTTTCGGCTGACGAACAAGTCCTCTTTGATTGATGTTTTGCTCCTCTCTGATTTAATGACTTTATATGTAGATTTTATATAAATGATTAATGGAGAAAAATAAACGCTCTATTGTACTTGTTTTTACACAAAAAATCATTTCGTGTGTTGTAATAGTGGTTTAGTGAATGCGACGAGGGAGATATCATAGTGCTAATCTTTAGTCTGTAGTCACGTGCTGTTCGTCCTTGCGGTAAGCGTCAATTCATTGTAAACGTGTTCGCTATAACCGTACTTTACTGTAGCACGTTCTGATACAAATAAGTAACAAATGGTAAGACTAAAAACCTACATGTATGGTTGAAATTTTCTAAAAATTCAAAATACCTAAATAATTGTTTTGACACAACATATCACAAATTACATATTAAATGCTATTATTGACGAGAATGTTTTATTACAAAATAATAGTTCATGGCTATAATAATCATAATTTAAGATGATTTTAGGTGGACTTAATGTGTAATTTGTTGATCTCCCAGCCATCTTAAATTGCCTGTGCCTCGTAACTGTAAGTTGTCAAAAATAATATACATGTACTCCATTGCAATATCGTAATCCAACCACTATTTGAGCCGTTTTGTTTTGACCCCCCCCCCCCCCGCAACCAGCCCTCCAAATACGCTGACATGAAACAGGTAAAAGTGTTATGAACAAGTATAGCTAATATTTGATGCTCTTTTAACCTTTTAAAGGAGTGTGTGGCGGTTAAATACCAAAAATATTAAATGTTTGTTGCTTCAAACGCTGGGTTAAGATTTCTAATTTTAGCTGTAATTTTTAATTAATAATTTAGCCCTATCCGATTTTTTCTCTTCCAAAAAATAAAATATCAGTATGAAAATTTCACATTTCTTATATGAAGAAATAGAAAGGATTTTATAATATAAACGGATTTAAAAAAAAAAAAGAAGTGTCAAACTAGAAAACAAAGTGAGTCCCGCCCACCCCAAAGTCTATAAGTCCCACAAAGTTGCCTTGAAAACCAGCTTATTATACATTTGCTATTGTAAACTAATGGCTGTTATAATGAGGACTCTATCGATCAAGTGCAGTAGTTACTTTTGTAGAAATGAATAAGCGTCAACTTCATTGCTTCATTAATTCATGCACATCGCGTCAGATAATATACGAATGGAAACTTTATACGCTAATACCCTCGTTAAATGAACGCTTTCGAAAGAATGGTATGGCTTCATTCATTTCTGACTGAACTTGCTCTTGTAACCTTAACTTGATCTTTAAAAGTAAAAACAAAAGACTGTGTAGATTATTTAAGACCTCATTAGAGAACAAATGGATAACCGCCCCGCGACAATTTCACTCCGGCTGATTGTTAATCATTAGAAATTAAAACATACATGCAAAGGGTAGAATGTATTCAGCGCAAAAAAAAAAATCATTAACGGTAGATTGAGTAAAAAAGATATATCTAAATAATGGCCCAGGAAATGCGTACTGTCAACACAACGTTCGATCTATTTAGGGCGGTATTGTCGCGATGTCGGATTAAAATATTTCATTTTAATGATTGTTCTCGGACCACGGACAGCCAGTAAACATATTACCCAGCGTATTACTTCGGATGATCAGAATGGAGGAGAAGCGACACTTCAGGATTTCTGGGATTGTTTGTCTGTTTTCAATTTTCATTAATGGTAAGGTTTTAATCAGTAATATTAGATTAAAAGTTTTCCTTTAAATTAAAGAAAACACTAATTGTATGGTCACCACAGCTTCATTATTCCATGTAAAATTATAATTTTTGAAATAGCATATAAAATTTTTTATTGTCTGCTTGTAATTTTAATCTTATATTTAGCCCTACTATTTTTGTGGAAATTATTAAAACAATTAATTTATTATCACGACTACACTCAAAGTTGTGCATAGAATTCCTACGAAATATAATGCATCTGTGTGCTCACTGTTTGAGGAAAAGTAAATAAATCTACTTCAATGATTCATATATCAGTACACATGTATATTTAGCCATGTATTGTACATGTACGCGTGTATATTTAGACATATGTTGTACATGTACACAGGTATATTTGAACGTGTTCTACATGTACACATGTATATTTAGACATTTGTTTTCAATTAAAGACGGACGTTTTAACGCTGCCTATTATAATTATAATTTTCCTACATCATTAACTGGACACTAAAATTTTCAAACACACACGAGTATTTTTGTTAAATTCAATAGCACTTGTCTGTATCTGTTTAAAAGGATCCTTTTCCCGTATAAAAAAAAAACACCAACAACAACAACAAAAAACCATTTAAAAACACCCCTCATCAAGTGTAATGAATATCAAATAACTAAATACATATGTATAATAAATAAAGCATCGATTTGTCGAAAATGCAAGCTCTACAGAATCAGTGTAATTTAATTCATCCAGGTGTCATTGTGACTTTAATTATAAGTAAATACTGGTTCCCTGAATTAACTACAAATCAGATCGCATTGTGATTCCGTCTTGATTACCGTCTCCTACAACCAGATTTGACCTGGCCATAGATTGGGACTCTTCCACTCCACTGCTCCTTGAACCCAATCTGAAACACTTCTTCGTGCATCAAATATTTTGTATTGTTGTAATATACCTACACAAAGGTTAGGCTATACCTTTATATTATTGATTTGTCAACACAAATAGGGCGTTACTAACCTTTTCTAATCAGACATCGATCGAATCTGTGACTCGGGATTGCACTTCTCATTTATTTATGATATTAATCAGTTTGATTTTATTAATTGATTTCTAATGTTTATTATTCTATGTAATTAGAGACGGCTTCATTTAATTCATTACGTTAATGGTAGGGGAAGGAGAGAGGCCCCGATCGTATTGAGCGCTGTTGGTAGGTGCGGTAGACCGGTCTTTCCCGAGGTACATTGGTAATTCTGAATTTGAGGGGTATATATGTATAAGTAACTGGGGTTCCTCGATCCAAAAAATAAATGTTCCCCAATGTTTTCTTTAATTTTAAATGATAAATGAATAGAAACACATTATAATGTTCTTTCTACAATACACGTTCCAAAAAATGAGTAAAATTCCTCGAAAATTGATTCCCGCGAATATGAATGGCTCGAAATAGGAATTATCGGAGATTTCTGTTGATGGTATAAGGTTAATTAATCATATTATTGAAAAACGTACATGTAAATTGCTTGTACATGTACTTGCTAAAATTTACCAAAAAAAACGTATCAGGTGTTTGGAAAAGAAAATAATTTTAACCAAAATATCCGTTTAAAACTCGCATGCAAACCAGTACGCGTACTGCGCTTAGCTATGCATACACGTTTGATTGTGTTTTTTCTCTGAAAAATATATTTTTTATGACAAATGAGAAGTGTATTAATTATGACAGTCAGTCGGAACCAATAGCGCACATGCTAGGCTATCAAATAGACTGTATCAAAATTAACAATGCATACTGGTAATCAGGTGACTTTTTTCATCGATAGCATGCACGTGTTTTATTCGTTCTTATCGATTGTTATATTGTAATGACGTAGGAAATACCCTTAACATTGTTATAATCATAGTTGATTATTTTCTCTTGTTAGAAACCAACTGAAAAATTCAGTGTAACAATGGTAATAATCTTTTTTTTTCCTTCTGAGGGCATGTTATCTCTATAGCATTAGACCCAATAGAAATATGTTATCTGTTTATTCCCAAAATGTGGAGCGAAGTGAAAGAAGTGGGTTATTAAAACACAATGAATGTTTTCAATGATATTTTTAGGATCATTCAAGTCTTCTTTAAAATCCATTATTTTTCTCTACAGAACCAAAAACATAAAATATCTCGCCCTAGAGGGGTGGCATTGTCTTTATACAATATCTAACCCATAGTGAGGCAGATTTAAAAAAGACCTGTCTGATTGACCGAATATATAGTCAATGATCCGTTGTTTTTCCTGTCGATATTCTTGTCCTGTCCGGGGCGATATTTCGGAATCAAGCAGCACCCAGCGGTGTTTTAAACAAAGAACCATACACCGTCATCGTACAAATCTGTTTAGAATTGTATACGAATTGTGCATTATGCATATTTAGATGCATGAATGATTTCTGCACATGTGCTTAATGATTCAACATGAGTCCAAAATAAAACAAGTAAATGTGTTAGAATTTAACGACAGAAATATCTTACCTTTGACAGTCACTTATTGCGAATAAACTAGATTTTTTACTCGTTCTATTCAACAATATATATCATGTATAATGCAAAAGGTTGAAAAATATCAATGTCCTTTTAAAAAGTTAAAGAACTTAAAAAAAGAAAGTAATCTGCCTCCTTTTTGATAACATGTTTTCTTTGTGAAAAGAACAAAAAAAACCAAACAAACAAACAAACAAAAACAAACAAAAATCGGGAAAGATTTGAAAACTTTTTAATTTTTATTGCCTAACATTGTCGATAATCTCCCAAACACATTTCTAGACTAAATACTAAAACTTTTAAACATTTTAATAACCGTGATTACAACGTCATTATGCAATACTTTAAGTCGTTGAAATAAATGTACATATGTAATTGAGTATCCCAAATCGGCATACCCATACTAAAAATTAAATTATTTCATTTCAGCCTAATTAATAAATAATACTATTGACAAAACAAATCCATCTAGAGCAAGATTAAGGTCTCAAACGGTCTCATTTGTCTATTCCTTATAATTATTTTTGTCTAGGAACTGGTATTTCATTTTGCAGAAAAAAACGTTATATACATGTATCCAAACATTTCCTTTTGAATGGAGATGTATGCAATTTAAAACAGACGAATCAATTTATTAATTTGTTTATATTTGTTATTTTGGAAAAGCAGTCAGAAGAAATTCAAAAGAACCATGTGAGACAAGTACACTGTATCTTTCAGGTATAGCTGGCCAGACGACAGCCAATCAGCAGGCGTTACACACCCACCTGTTTACGTCATACGACGCCGGGGAGAAGCCGTACTGTGGCGGGGCCGTCAACGTGACCCTTGACCTGGCGCTCCGTCAGGTCATCGATCTGGTAAACACCCCTCTGTATCCGTGTTTGTTCTGTTCAATCGCAGGAGACTGTCCGGATCAAAATTTAATTAATTTTTGTTTTAATCGCGAAAGAGGAAGAGAAATCTTGTCAGTATTGAATTACGTGTTTGTTTGAATTAATATCGTAAAAAGAAGTCTTTGTGAATTTCAAAGATTTTATTGATAGGAAGTGCCAATATCCATTACGGTTGAGCCCCCGAGTTCACTTAATATTACAATACACCGGTACAAAAAGAAGCTGGATACGAACCTAGCTTAATATATTGATTCATGTTTATAAAAGTTCCTTTTGGTCATCACGATTTAACCTATTTCTTTTGCTTTGGTCTTTAAAAAACAGCATTTATTTAAATCAATCCCATAGAGAGGCAAAAATCCAATTAAAAGTAATTACAGTAAAGTTATCAAATAACTCTCATTGGAACGGCCATACTTTACTTTAACCCAGGGTGCCAAACTTCTTTTATCGAATTATTTGAAATTGTGTAGTGGATTGTTCTAATTAAAAAAAAATTCAATATAAACATGCAATGATTTAAAGAATGCTCTCATAGAAATATAATTTACACTTCTTTATGCTAAGACTAATATCATAATAAGAATAATATTATAGCATTAAGAAAAAAACACCAACAACAATCTCTAAAGTTTTTATAAAAATAATATATGAATATCGATGGACACCCTTAAATCCCGTTAACAGGACACACAGGCTAGTAATATGGTCCGCGGGCCTCTTAAACTAGCGGATCTATGTAACCGCAGTTTTTCAAGAAAGGTGGATACAAACATAAAACACTCTTTCTATGATGTATTTTATATAAAATTATCCTTAAAGATGTACTCCTTCCTAAATATAAAATGTACATTGATTATTAGTCACTATTTGACCAAAACGTTCAATGTAAGCATGACAATATCAACACCATTATCTAATATAGTGTTTTGTTTTATTTTGTTTTGTTTTGTTTGCTCTGTTTTTGTTTTTTGTTTAATTGTGAAAGATGATGAAATGCATATCAATTATTGAATCTGTAAACATAGTCTATTATTTTACAGTGCTGGGTACAAATGTACTAAAAGAATACGCAGACTTAAATTCACTATACAAATAGAATTTAGAAAGACAGTGTTGTGCCAAACCCAGTATGCTCATGAATGGAAAACTTTCCTTACCGAGCAGAAATCGATTTGACGTTTCTTTTCTTTCATTAACTAATCTAATGAATCGAGCTTATTATGCTTAAAAAGAAACATCAGTAATAATACTTGCGTCTTCACTCACTAGGATGAGCCCCAGCAGATTCTGAGGGCCAATGTGTGGGTCAGACTGGTAAGTCATCGATTCATTGACCTATAATTTGAGGTAACGCACTCTTCTCTGTTTCAATATTTACATTGTACATATTTAACTCACTAGTATTAATGTATTAAATCAAATAAAATATTTAAACTGTTTTAATTGCTATTTTCAATAATACCCGAGTTCAATGTCTTACCTGATTACTATGTGATTGTCTCAGAAATGGCAGGACTGCCGTCTGACGTGGACCCCCTCCAGTTATGGGGGCATCTCCAACTTCATCGTGCCCTACAAGTATATCTGGATCCCAGACCTCACCTTATACGACAGGTGAACTCTTCTCCAACCTAAATTAAGCGAAATTCACCAACATTTTACAGGAATGAGTTTGATATTTTGCATTAGCTCTGCCTGCGGTGTGTTCGAATGAGACCCTCCTCTATTTCATAAAATGATCTTTTGACATAGAATTTTCTTATTGTTTTAAAGTTGTATGTCTGTTTGGCAATACAAATATTCATCCCTTTCTTTTATAAGTAACTTAAAGTTTCTGACTGCTCTGAATCTTTCAGCGTTTCGGATGATTTCGTCGGACTGAAGGACTACCGCCCGAACATCTACTCTGACGGCACCGTGTACTACAACTTCCCCAGTGTGCTGGAGAGCATCTGCGCCGTGGACGTAGAGAAGTTCCCGTACGACGACCAGACCTGTAAGCTGCTGTTTGGGTCCTGGGCCTACCACGGCCTTGACATGGACTTACAGGTGCGTGTGGTACTAATCCTCATCAATTTGAATGTAGCGCCATCTTCTCTTGTAATTTTATATCAGTGGTTTTGGTTTTTTCCAGTATAAGAATCCACAAGGAGACTTGTCGTCTGCTGTCACAAACGTGGAATGGACGTATGTCTCTCTGAAGGCGGAGAGACACGTGCTGTATTACGGATGTTGTCCCGAGCCCTACCCTGACGTCACGTACTACCTGAAACTGAAGCGAAAACCTCAGTTCTACCTGATCAATCTGATCGTGCCGTCCATGTTGATTACAGTCATGGCCGCCCTGGGCTACTACCTGCCTGTGGAGTCCGGAGAGAAGGTGTCCCTCCAGATCACAGTCATGTTGTCCCTGGCAGTGTTCCAATTACTGGTGGCTGACAAACTCCCGCCTTCAGCAGACGCCACGCCCATCATCGGTAAGATATCAACAATTAATGAGTTAGAAATCCACAATCACCGGTAAGATATCCACTATCAGTGGTGATATATCCACAATCACCGGTAAGATATCCACTATCAGTGGTGATATATCCACAATCACCGGTATGATATCCACTATCAGTGGTGATATATCCACTATCAGTGGTGATATATCCACTATCAGTGGTGATATATTTACGATCATTTGTAATTAAGATAATAGCAACCAATGGTAAGATATCCATAATTAGTTGTAAGATACAAAGGCAATCACTGGTAAGATATCAAAAACTATTGGCAAGATATAAGCAATCATAAAAACGATTTCCGCGATTTTAGTAATAAGATGTCCACAAAAATCTATAAGATAGACGCAATCATTGGTAAGATATCCGGAGTTACTGGTATATTACGTGTTTATCTACCATCATTGGTAAGACATCAGTAATCCTGGCAAAATAATCATTGTCATTGGCAAAGTGCTGCATGACATATGGGACCATGTAATATTGATATCCATTGGTAATAAATAAATTGGTTTGGTATCTATTGCTTTTGGTGAGCAAAGTTTTTTTTTCATTTTTTTGTGTCTCAGTTTGATTTTTTCATCGATACTTTTCTTCAAACCTGAATCCGAAGAATCGCAGTTTTTATGGTGTTCAGATTACTCTTTACTTACAGATTTTTTTCTTTGTTGACAGCTACATATTTTAACTTCTCCTTGTTTCTGGTTGGATTAGCCTGTGTAATGGCGGTGGTTGTCATAGCAATCCATTACCAAGGCAACAGACGCATGCCTGACTGGTTGTACAGTATTGGGGTTTTGAAACTGTCGTATATCACGTGTGTTCACATAGAAAACAGGCCATCAGCGGATGATCGGGTAAGTAGTTGGAAGATTGACCACTAGAAAACGTCAATAGATGATAAGTAGGTCAACTGATTATTAATTGATTTTTCCATTGTCATACTGGCAATCTGAGTGTTGCAGTATGCTATTCCTATATTGTTATAAGGTCATTACTATTAATTAAATCTAAACACCGATATAAATTTAAGTGAGGAAGATACAAGTCGTTCCTCCATTGAAAATTAACACAATACATGTACATCTCAATAGTTGATTGTGGTAATTATATGTTTTAATGATTGTTTCGATAAAAATTCATTTATGATTAATTGCAGAAGACTACGACTGACTTGTTTGCAGTTAAAAGTCAAAATCATAAAGTGAGCCCAGCTATTAAAACAAAGAGTAACTTAACCTTATTAGATCTCGAGCCGGTAGTCACAGCAGAAAAGAAAAATAACGAGCAAAAGGATCCTGTGGATGCGGCACCAAAAAGAGTGAATCAGGATGACTGGAGAAAATTAGCATTAATCGTGGACAGACTCGCATTTTATCTATTTATGATCGTTGGTGTAGTTGGGACATCCATCATTTTCTCAAAGTTTGGGATGTGACATTCTATGAGTATTCATGCATTCATTTCATTGGAAACTTTTGACGCAAGCTTTATTTGACTATTCTTGAAGTATCTGTGGGGTTCTCTACACCCTTTTACATATTTTTAAAATAGTAAATCAAATTATAAAGACTGAATTGAGATATTTTGTCAAATTAGTAATGACAAAAACAGACTTGTCTCATACAGCATTGACCATGTGACTTGCAGATTCAATCACCAGGGAAATTGTTCATAGATAAAATGTATTGTCATAAATGTTTTCCCCTTAAATTCACTAATTTTGATTTTATTTTTTTATAGTTTTAATTGGTTGATTTGAATACTTTTTCTAAATGTGTTTAATATATTATATCAAATTACATGTAAAATACAGACCAGACACAACCAAACACCAAAGTAGACCCAAAAACCTGACCTTGGGTTTGCTTTGTGTCTGCTCAGAGTTTGGTCAGGGACTGCTTTTTATAAATCTGCATCTGCTCTGGGTCTGCTAGGGGTCCACCCAGTCCACCCGAGCACTGCTATGGGTTCACATGTACGCCCAGTCGGTTCTTGGAGTCTGCACTGAATTATAAGCAGACCAATTTTTTTACTTACCATCTGTAAGCCCTCAACTTGCATATTCTTAATTTTTAATAGCGATTTAAGGATCTGCTTCTGAATTTGAGGTCTTCTTTGTAATTCCACTCTGGATTAGCCTTGGGTCAGCCATAGCAGACCCTGAGCTGACACAGTGAGCAGACCCGGGGGTTTGGTTGGGGTCTGCTCCTGTTGGGTTGGGTCTGTACAGTACTGTATATATTAATATACAATCCCTCCCAATAACATATTATCAGACATAATATCTGTACGTATATTATGTATGTTTGTCATGTGAAGGTAACTTGGAAAATAGTTAAGGTCATATGTACTTCATGTATGATACTGTTACGAAAGCTGAGAATACTTGTATAAACAGCTTTGCTGATATTTACAGAACTGAAAACTTACAACCATGAACAAGTTAAAAACAGTTTATTTACCAAAATTATAAAGTCTATGTTTGCCAAAATGAACAATAATATGAGATTCTGTCATTTGTGAACACTTGCTTTCCTGACAAAGGTTTGTAAACTACACACATGTAAAATAAAATATGTGTATGCATTTAATTGCACCCCCTTAAAAAATAAAACAAATGAAGAAATATTACAAAAAAAACAAAATAATTATTTGACTACTGGCATTAAGGAGCACCTTGTTCACCTTGTGACATCCTACAACTCCCACTAATGTGGTTGGTCCATCATCCACTTACTCGTTCATCAAGGTAAGGTTTGCGGCTACAGGGGGTAACTAAGGTTTTTATTATGAAGCAATACCAGCTCCCTTTTATTTCAAATATGACGTCAATAATAGACTTAAACAAAATCATTTTGAATTACTTCCATAGTTTACAGTGAAAAACTATCAGTACACAATATTTTGTCAATTTCCACATAAATCGGAAATAACGAAAAATGGAATATCCTGGTAATATGCACATCTACACATTGTGACCTAAATACCTACAAAGTTTCATGGAATTCCTTACAGTGGTTTAAAAGCAATTTGCTTACAAAAAAGGCCCAGCAATGATGGACTAAATGACTGAAAGACCAGTCAATGACTATGGTATACCCTTTGTAACTTTGATGCCTTCACCTTCACACTTGCAACATATGTGACCTACAGGTTAAAGTCTTTATCAAAATAATGGGTTAAATCATTAACTTTGACCTTTTATAGTTAAAAATGGGTCTGGTAAAATTTGATTATAATACAGACTACATATTAGTATAGTATACAAAATCATGTGTAACTTTTGTGCATTTTTCTTAAAATGAAAAATCAACACAAGCCGCAAACTTTACCTTAATTCATTAGCAGTAAACATTACATAATTATAACAAGCTAACTTATTAACAAGTTTGGAAACAAATGGAAATGCTTTCAAGAAAATATCTGTCAAGAAAAAAAGAACTTAACTTCTTATATACATGCTTTTACAAAAATAATTTCTTTTTCATTGCAATTGAACATTAACTCCTATTAAAATAAAAGGAATGTACACATTTCTTCCAATCACTGATGCCATAAACTTCATAATGGTGATTTCTGAGTCAGTAAGGAATAAAAGCCTTTGCTGATGAAACTATATCTAAAATTTAAAATGTTTTTAAAACTTTCCGAGATGAATTACATAGTAGAGCCTCAAGATTGCCAAAATTTTGTTAACATTCCAATTACAAATACTGATGGCATACTATGTTAAAACATCTGATGCTGCAGCATTAGTCTCGCTGTTTAACTAGGAACTGATTGTCACAATCTGCTACACATCTATCAATAATTATAAAACTCAATTAACCAACCAAACTCAAATCTATTTTGATCATTCCATAAATTTTGACCACATTTTACCCAGTATTGCACATGGAAACCACTTTTGTTTTAATTCACTCCAGAACTCAAACCATTTGACAAAATCATAAACATGTACTCTGTTGATTTTTCAGTGAAGTACTAGAACTTAGAGTATAGAATTTGTTTCACACAAACTTAATGCCTTAAATAAGATACATACAGAACAACTTGTAACCCATAAACCCATTCAGCCAATCATATCCCACTACTGAGACACGCCCCTTAGAATAATAACGCAAATGTAAGATAAACATGATGTACCAATACAGTTTGAATCACACACACACAGACCATGAACCTATACATGTCAACAATGAGGTTGTAACAATTGATGATTGATGTCCTGTAGGAACATTGCAACAAATGTACAGTGTATTATGTGAAAATTATAAACAATACATCTAGCTTTTGGGCAATTATTCCTTTTTTCATCATTGAGTATAGTCAGCATATATTATCTTCATATTATTATAAGCTAAGCTTATATAAAAAAATTGAATGTAGATATTGATATTCATGATATTGCTTGTGACGGCGAATTGTTATATCATAAAAGTCATAATTACAATGAACACATAACATTATAATGCCTACTCTAAGTCATTTACATTGTTTAAACTACAATGTGACACTCAAACCATTAAACATTTGTGTGACATTGATGAGACAGAATGCTGATGTACACAATTTCTAACCAAAATCATTTAATATGTACTACAAATATATCATTTTGTAATTTGTAATTCATGTCAATGCGGGAACACTATACCATTACCAGGTATATCCTGGTTTTTTAAAGACTTAAACACCAAACTCATTATTTCTTTTCTGTAGCTATGAGACAGTTGGTAGGATTCTATCTACCAGTCACCTTAAATCAAAAGCATGTAACATAACCCCTGTCTGTACATGCACTCACTTCTGTCACCAACAGTAATATCACAACAGAGAAAAAAGTACCAAAGTACCAAACAATGAGACATTTCTGTCAATACGTAACAGGCAATTGATCTCAAACAAAAAGCTTAACTCTTCAATGTCTTTGGTGTATACATAAAAAGCAATATTCAGTTTAAATGTAGCTTTACAAAAATTATATAGTAAAGCCAAGGGGATGTGGACAAGAGATACATACATGTATATTTACGTATGAACCTCACATTAAATAAAGCTTAAATGATAAGTACATGTATATGTAACTGAGATAAAGTGGCAGGTACCATAGGACAATATGTACAAATCAAAGAGCAGACATTTTATATACATTACAGAATAACTGAGACTGATAAACACAATTAAATATTGATAAGATTTAAAAACAGGGCAATTATTATATACCTAGAAATGACTTCATTTGGTTGTAAAACAAAACAAAGATATTTGGAAATTAAAAATTAAACAGACTCTGAGAGAAAAAATAATGTAATATCTCCCTCCATTCATACTGTACATGTATAACTTAGACATTTGCATGTGATGTGAAGAGTTTAACTTGATGAGATATCACAACCCAACATAGTCAATGATGTAGCATATATAAGTACACGTAGATGTAAACATAAACAACGGTACAAAGAAATGTGTTAAAAGATATCACTCCACACCACCATGACAATAACAAGGCCACCTGAGCACTTATTTTTTCATCAGCCATTATTATGCACAATGAGACGCCATTATTATGCACAATGAGACAATGATGTATAGAAGCTTGAGCCCGGAACTATTCCGGTCGCCTAGGAGTAAAACGTGAGTACACTTGACTGGTTCCCTCTCAGGAGCAGGATGGGGGGTAGGTCCTTTGTGAGGGTCTCTATCCAGGCCATGTAGAGCCCAGCTGGACAGGTGTTCTTTCTTGGCACAGGTAGAGTCCTACATAACAATGCTCATGTTTATATAACTTCATACAGAAAATACTACAAATCCAATGAAATGATGAGTATTAAAATGCCATAAAAATCAGTATACATAAATAGTAAGAAGCTTACATCACAATTAAAGCTGCATCTTTGGAGTGTTCCATCAGGAGTTCCCTCAAACGGACATTCCTCTTTGTCTGAAATGTAGCAACAGGAAAATCGAAATGCAGTTGCACTGTATCTAGCCTTATGTACAGACAAAAACGTTTTTATCAACAGCAAATTTCTATTTCCAAAAAAGATTGAAGAAATGACATGTCAATACTATGATGACAAGTTTCTTTTCCACAGACAATATAGTTTTAACTGACAATAAAGTTCCAAGTGACAAAATAGCTCCAACTGACAAGCCAGCTCTATAGCGCCAAGTCAATTCTTTGCTGTCAAGCCTTTTTTCTATTGAAAAGTGTTTTTATTTCTGTACTTTCTGACATGTGTATCTTCTTTGACAGAGATGTAACCACTGACCTTATCTTTCAGGAATAGTTTCTGTTCCTCTGTGACTTTCCAAGGAAATTTTTCTGCACTTTCTCCATTCTCCTCGTCTAACATCCAGCCCTCCAGTAGTTTGTCAAAGTTCTTCATGCTGAAACATTTCATTTTATATAATTAAATGACGCTTTCAGTGGTCAGAAATCTCATTGACTTTCTATTTTGATTAAATCAAAACAGACACTCTAACAACACATGGGCATCTTTTATGAAGAGTTGTAAGCTGAACAAAATTAAAGACAAAGTGAAATAAAGTGGGTGAACATGGCTTCATTTTACAAATTTTACCCAATGCAATTCTAAGTCAATTAAAGCACTGCCTTAAATCAGAAAATATTAACAAATAGTAGTTTAAGACATGCAGTATATGATGTTACAAACAAGAACTCCTGACCTTTCCTCTGAGGGTGATTTGCCAATATCAGATAGAATTGTCATCTTCTCACACTGGATACGGAATCGACTCAATAAGGTGGCCATCCTGAAGGGAATTTAATTTCAAATTTCAAAAACTCAAATAATTAAAAATCCAAATTATCACAGATTGCATGAGAGAGAGAGAGAGAGAGAGAGAGAGAGAGAGAATAAGTTTATACTGTCTCTGTTCCCTGTCGATTTCTCCCCGCTTTGTTCCTGCAGCAAACACTCTGAGTGGACAATTCCTCCAGTACTGCTTTGTGGACAAGATATAGGGCAGCAGCAGAGTGAGTCCTATAAACCAGTGAGACAGAATCTTATTTAATTAATTGCACACCAACAAATGCCAAAAAAACACTTACAGGTAATGATATTTATCACAACCCCACATTTTACATTGGGTTTATGTATTTTTCTGGAGTTATTCATAAGTTTCGTTTTATTTTTATTTACATTGACCCACTTACCTCCATCATCAAACAGCCACCAGACGTCGATGGTTCCCCTCTTCTGTTTTTTGGCGAACCTATTTTTGAAATTCTCTTGGATGGCCTTCCCCAGGCCAACGTTGCCCAGTTCTACGTTAACGTCATTGCCGTTATCATCAGCTTCATCGCTATCATTGGAGGAAGTACTGGAACGCCGCAGCATTGTGGGACTGCTGGGCGAACTTGGACGCTTTTCCTCTTCGTCATCTGAAAGTTACATTTATAATCAACTTTTATTTGAATTTATTATCAATTTCAATATTAAAGACATTATCAATAAAATTTCCTCACACTCACATCAAAAACATTAGAAAGTATAAAAACAACAAACTGAGTGCATATTAAAAATGGAAATTGCAATTACCCATTGCAAGATTAGCATAACAAGTTTCTTATCTGCAAAATCAACACTGATAACTTTGATTCCATTAAACAACAAGTGCTTTTATGTGATATACAAATGTATAAATTATCAACATTTATCACAAATACATGTAATAGGTGCATGTTCAATTAATGCTTTACACATTACTTTAAAGATAAGTTAAGTTCATGTACTAATATATCACATTAAATGAGGTGTTGATTACTCATGTTAAAAATATGGTTAAATACATTGTGTATTTTAAAGCATCTTTATGGAATAAGAGTTAATTGTTTCTTTTCTCTTTTTCATTTAAAACTCACATGTAATTACTTCAAGGCTCATCACTGAACACAACTTATTAATAGATAAAGATCTCATGCTTTGATTAGCTATGGAAACCTTGTGAGTAAAGGTCACTGCTGATCCGGTCCATTGTTTGATATCTCAATCTAATTTACTGAATTTACTAAATAACTTGCATTTATCAAACATTGATGATTTCAAATCCCATCACAGTTATCACTATCACAGAATTAAACAACGAGTAATCGATTTCTACTTTAACTGTACAAAATCAACTTAGGTCATGCCTCTTACATAACAACAGACTCCAATGACTGTATACTCTCATCAAACTTAATCTAAGCTTGAGTGTGCATTATGTAGTGTGTAATAAGGATAGAACATAATTCACCAGATCTTTATATGTTAACTCTAATGCATCAACAAAACATATCTTACATTAAAATCTTATTATAGCCACTTTTTCCATTAGTAAAAATAAGACCTCCGTTGTTCGTTATTTTGAATATAGGGAGAGAGACTCCTCAGAATAATAAATTCATGCTTATCATACGAAGAAATCAATTGACAGAAATTTAACAGAAGAAATTCATGGTCAGATTCTCATGCTTAGACACTTGTTGATTGAGAATTACAAAGAAAGCATCTGATGCTTTAGAAATTGGCAAATACTGAAGTCAATATTTTATTTAAAAATAGATGGGCTGTTTTTACATGGTAAAGGAGTCAAGCAAACATTGCAGCACTGAAAAAGAAGGATTAATTTGCCTTGTATATTCTTCTCCAGCAAGCTGAGTTCTAGTTGCTTAAACAACCTAATGAAATGTCTTCTCCTTAAATTTTTGAATTACCAAAAATTTAACCTTTTCAAAAATTACAAACATAGCCCACACTATGACATTTTTCCTTCATAAGCAAGTGATTAGCACCTCTTTCGATCCATCAAAGCAGAGCCTTAATTATCCTACCACACACAAAACCAGTACTGGTATCTTCTTCACACAGCCTACACTTTTTCTTTAAAACCAAACTCTTTACTAAATAGCAAAACAAAAAGAACTTGAGAAGTTCCCAGTGCAATGGTGGAGAAATGCTATACAATGACATGTCCGAGATGTTGGCTACAATAAAAGTGACAGCCTACTTACGCTTCCGTGAAAATTTGAACCTAACTTTAGGTTGCCGATCTAATCAAGAAAGTCATTTAAGGAATCACTTGTTGTACATTTCATAATTACACATACATTGACATTAATTACAGGTATAATGCTGCATTTTTTCTTTAGATAAGTTTTCTTGTTATTTTCCATTTAAGTTATTAATCAATATAATTTTGGATTATTTAAGAGAGTTACAATTTCAATAACATCTGTTTCTCCATCATTAACTGAAGTACTCTTACATATGATTTTTAGCATCTTGAATTTCTATCATTGTTTACACTGAAAGAAGGTGCTGTCATTTACAGTCAATCAATCACTTACCCTCAGGGTCCGCTTTATGGTGGACAGAATCGTTGACCGGCAGACTTTCATTAGCATTCGTTTCTTCACAATATAGTCCCTCTTTCAGTCGCAGTATTCCTACACCATATTCCAAATCAAAAGCGTCACTAAAAGAAAATTTAAGAATCATTAGTTCAATTCATTGAATACATCGATTTAAATTACAGTGACTGACATGAAAAAAGGGTGTTGTTGATAAGAAAGTGAATCTTGAAGGTCAACAGTACATTGTTTGAAATTAGTGATAACAGAGGAGTAAAGAGTGTAAAATTCAATAAACAATACACATAGTAAAGTTATAAACCAGTTAAGGTACATCATAAAGTCATGGAGAACAAACAAAAATGAGATCATCTCTGAGTCGCTACTCACTGGACCACATGGACGTATTCATACACCTCATTCTTATTCACTTCAGGGTCGTTCCAGCGCGACATGAAGCCCATGATCAGGATGTTGGGCCTTAGTTTCCCGATACCCACATTCTACAGTAAGAAACACATCATGTATTACACAATATCAAGAAGGGAACGGGAGGATCACATAATCCAATTTTTGGGTAAACTTTCTAAAGAAATGGCTCCTGAATTGAGGAAGATTTAAATATGGTGATAAGATTAAATGATAAACCAGCGAACCTGAAGGAGGTTTTGGACTCCACACCTGAAGTCGGGGGCGGTAGTGACGCTGTAGAAGGCCTTGACCCTCCTGTTGTGTAGCCAATGGTATGCCTCCTTGGGCCGCATCCCCCGCAGGTGCTTCAAGTTATCTGACTGAGCTCCCTGTAAACAAAAACAAACATCAAACCAATCAACACCTACATGTACCTTGCTATATAAACTTTTAAAAGCCATGATTAATATGAAGTATTTTATATGTATCTATTATCGATGGAAGTTATCATTGCAAGCTATCCACATCAGTTACATTTTCTAGCAGATCTAAATACAAAACCCTTATAGAAACCACCCCGATTAAGCACATAAGCCAGATTTATACTTGTCAGAGTTAGCTCCCATTAGGAGCATTCTGTCAAACTACAATACCTGCCAGACTTTATCAATTTCTGAAAGCAAAGTCCAAGATGAAAAGAACCATGCAAAATGATGAACTATTAATTAAACATCTCTACAGTTAAAATGTCTTCTTAATAATAACAATTTCATACACATATTTATATTCCTCCAAAAATGTTTGGTAACAGTTTATAAAATTTTTATCCATACATTTGCAGCCATACTTTTTGATGCAGAGTTCCTAAAACAGACTACAGAAGTTCCTAGACCTGCAGAATGCTGTGAGTACCTACCTCCACGATGTTCCCACACACCATCAGGCTGATCTTGTTAGTTAGGGAGTACACAAAGTCCACCAGTTCAGGTCTAGCCCAGGGGGCACCAGTTAACACCAACACTTGAGGCCTGAAATTCTTGATGTGATCTGCGACGGAGACAAGCTTCAGTGTGGTGTTGAGAGCATTCTTATAGACATGGGCTTGAGTGGAGGAGCCCCAGTTCACATCTGAAGAGAGAAGGTCATTAATTGATATCAGGTGGTACAATGGTGGGTGAAAAACAGCCAAGTGTTTTAAAATGTCTTTTACAGATTTTTTTGGAATTTGTGTTGAAGAATAACTGTCTATATTGGATTTTATTTGTATCGAAGAATAACTTAATTTTAATACTACAAATCATCACATTCAGACTACAAATGGCTGATGTACTCAGTGTACTGTGAATCAACAGAGTTCACTTCTTACAGTTTGACGTTGCGTCCTAATATTCTCACCTGGTTTGGAGTAATGGACGTATACAAAGAGAGCACAAACAATGACAAATGTAATGAGGGCGGTCCACCAGTTCATGATAAACATCACAGCTATACAAAGTAAGGCACCGAGGAGACTCATCCACATGGAGTAGTAACGGAATGCAGGCCGCCAACCTACAAACACAGCCAACAAATCAGTTCTCTCAAAGTTCAACACAACACAATCAATTCTTGCACCCCTGATTACTAGCACATTCAGTTTGTGCAATTACTTTGTACCTTACAAAAAAGATTTTAAATTGCAAGTATCCACTTCATATTCGGTAGTATCCCTTGTGATTCCTTCAATAATTGACTAACAAAGGACTTTAACTTAAAATCAGAAAAACTTTTGTAAGACAACTAAGTAAAGAAATGAAATATTACTGTGTGAGAACAGTTACCAGAAACAATGGATTCAATTACATTGACCTGAGCTTACCATCTGTGATATATGTAATGTAATTTGACTGGGACTGACCTGGTGAATTGGCAAGTGAGGCATCAAAACAGGAATAGTTAATGAGGGCATAGGACATCAGGAAAAAGTTGGAGATGATAGGAGCTATGGCATTTAAATCACCTACAAATGAATCCGATAACATTAATAATCAATAAAAACAATCAAATGAATCAACAGGCACAAAAAAGTCGCTTCTAATCTTATGTAAGGCAGACATGAAGATGATAAACAAGAATTACATGTACTATCAAATTATGAGAAGTCAAGCAGAAACATGAACTATTAGTAGCACAACTTCAGCAATATAGGAAAAGCTTTGTGACCTACCTATACATATAAATGCAACCCCTATGGCATAGGCCAGGAAATAGGCTCTCCGAGGGTTTTCACTAGCACCATAGCCTTTGGCAAACACATGGATTTTGGGGAATATTCTATCTTTACATACTGCCTAAACAAATAAAAGATTAAATCAAAGTAAATCATTGGACAAAAAAAAACATTTTCATGCAAACATTGCTTATCAAAAATTCTTTTAGGCTTGGATTTACTATTAAATGGAGAGACCAAAACAAAATTTATACCATCATTACATTCAATTTTACTTTTAAAAAGTTGGATATAATGTCATACAAAATCAAAACAAAATGGTACAGTTATCAAAACATCTTAGTGAGGTGGGCTGTGACCTACTTGGAAGACTTTGGGGGCAGACACTAAGCTGGCCAGGGCTGAGGATAGCGTGGCAGAGAAGATCCCGACAGTCAGGAGTGGGCCCCATCCTGATACCACCTCCATGGCCTGAAAACAAATACATCAATATCAACAATGCACTGTAAACATGTCAAATACATCCCTATCAACAATGCGCACAGGATCTCTCTTTACTTTTTATAATTGTTCAAAGTTTTTCTGCAATTTTACATATAATATGCATATTCTTCGTATTACAAAAGGTTGCCATGTTTCACACTACAGAGTGGGATACAGTATATCTATAACGGGGGCAACTTACCTGGAAGTCATACAGCAGTCCCCTGGTGCAGACCCCTCCCTTACCCAGGGTACAGTTCCTGGCCAAGCTATACACACTGGCCGCCGCTGCCCCTGGAGTAGGGGTAGTAATGTTTATCACACCCAGGGTAACATTCAACACATCAGTGCCATTATAAGTCACGTTAGACATCGCAGTTGCTACCGCAGCTGGAAGATATCCTGACGCTTCTCGTAGAATGCAGGACCCCAGCAACCAAGCACAGGCAATGTATGTAATGGAGGAAATGATAATGGCTAGGAAAGTCCCCCGTGGAATGTCTCTTTGTGCATCCTGGAAGTCAAGGAATTAGGTTAATTTCTAAGTATTCTATGGTGTCATACCATTCTCATAGAAATATTCATTGTTATAATGTACTATCATTGTAGTTTTCTTAAACAAAAAAACTTCAAAATTCAGCTTCTTTCCAATATTACTATGTTTAGTACTGGTAATCAATTAAATTTATATACACAGATCAAAGGTATCCAATGTGAGCACTGAGTATGCATGTGTATTGAATACAGACAGCCGTTCACCTATTGATCTATTGATCCAGTAACTAACACAGGAATATCACAAAAAACAAAGGTATCCAGTACCCCTGAGACGTCTGGAGGATATCAAATTAATGCCATGTGTTTATTAATATCAGGACATTATTCTCTTGTCAATAGATAATCAGGTTCATTATTGTGTTACACTGAGAGAGGTTGCAATAAATAGCTGTGACGTGACTTGACATTCCGACACCAGACGCAGATCTTACTTTGAGGTCTCCTGAGATATTGGCTCCCGCTAAAATTCCAGTGGCTGCTGGGAAAAAAATGGCAAACACAGAAAAGAAGTTCTCCCCTTCTGTAAACTTGGGACCAAAGTTCTCCACGAAAACCGTCCCTGTAAATGAGATTGTGACATCAATTTAAGAACATCATCTAATGGTAATTCTATTCTCTCCAATAAATAGATTTGCTTCTTACCGAGATGAATCAATATTAACCTATCATTATACATGTTGGTAAAATTTCTACATCATCAATCTCTGAACATCAATGCATCTTTTAAGTTCTATGTGAATTTTTCTAACCTTGATATCCCACAATTCCCTGCACAACTTTTTCATCACTGGGAGGAATAAAGGTTCCAACAACGAAATTCAGTATTGCTATCAATAATGCTCCCAGTAAAACAACTTGAGCCTGTAAGGAAATGAAATGACTACAATTCATAAAAACCATTGTTGTACACTTTAATAAAATACAACAACATGAAAATTAAAACCCACTGTTTCAAGTCTGCTTGGAAAAATGACAATTCTTAGAATAAACTACAGATACAGTCTACATCTATCATTTATTATATAAAATACATGCAACATCACAAATGAGGATTCTGAGGTACTGGTATATTAAACAATGTTAAGATAAGTTTATCAAGTTTAATATATAATTTGTTTGTCAATTTTACCTTTGTCTTTTTATAAATATTTTTTAAATATGTGTATCAGGTGGAGACAATCATTAGTATATTAATAACTCATTGTAATGTAAGCTAGATTCTGACAGTCTTTGGTCTGACCCAGACTGTGTACATACCCGGGCCTCCCATTCCATCCCTATGATGGCTATGGCCAGTAGTAACGTGACTGTAAGGACTCCGATGATTCGGATGTCATTGGTTTCATCCACCATCAGAGAGTCATTAGCCTGAAATATACAGGAGAAACTCAAACTAGCAAGGACATGATAGGAATACCTAATTATTCTGAAATGGTGGGAAGAATCTTTAATTAGAGAAGTCTCATTAGGAGCAGAAATAAAGGAAAATCCTAGGTATAGAACTAGGTATCATGGTGTAATTCACCGTTACAACAGGCAGTGAGAAATATTTGATTACTTCATCTCTAATAGCTTTCAAATTTATGATATCTAAATAATTGTGATGAAGGGTCGATGAAGCCTTAGAGCAAGAATCTAAAATCCTTGGCCATAAGATCGACTGCTTACAACACATTATCTCTCTCAGTTTGATGTACAGGAAACAGTGTGTATGTAGAAGAGCCTTCTGTGAGGTTCCTATTGTCTTACAAAAAATTAAGGGTTTGAACAAAAATAAACAAAGATAATTGCCCACCTCTTAGTAAAACAGGTGGTAAATAATGTACAAAGATGATAAGACATCCAGACCTAAGTGCTACCTGGTGTATACTAAAAGCTCATCTGCTTACAAAAAGTGCAATTCAATTCACTTTCAAATTTAAGCAGTGGACAGCAGCTTTACTTGAGTTCATTATTTCAATCATTAGCTAGATTGATAAAGAACTGAATTTAAAACAGCATTGCATTGATTCTATGTTTTAGAGACTTAATATGTCTTCTCTGCAAAGCATGCAGAAAAATTCACAATAACTAATGATATTCCGGCAAATAATTCATGAGTTTTCAACCAAAATGAATTCAAGAGCTGGTTTATGAATAAATTCCGTTTACTTTAGTAAACCATTATAAACTGCAGGCAGACTAATTAGACTGGTTTTGCACTGAAGAGTTTTTGGCTTAAACTAGTTCAGTTTACAATATGCAGATTTAGGAATTCCAATCGTAGATTTGAAGATCAAAGTTCCATCAGATTTCATTTGTGTGCACGAGAATTTTAGAAGAGGACATTTCACCGTCTTATTTCCATAAACAGTAGTACACAATTGTAAGTTAATGTCTTGCCTAAATCTGAACAATCTGATTCAAAATATCTGGAATAAAACTGAGCAGATTCAAATAACTGGCCTGGAACATAACAAAGCAACTAATAAATATCTAGGTTAAACATAAACAATTCAAAAATAACTCGCCTAAAACTACCCACTAAATGAAATCACCAACAAATGAACAAATGTTAACGTCCATCTGTACTTCTCTATCTAGTCATTACCAAGAAAAACATTACATAAAACTAAATAATTCATCAAGAAATGGACCGCTTAGTTTCTTTTCCAATGTAATGAATTGAAGAATGGAGGACTCGATTTTAATATGATAGTTATCTGTATCAATAGATAGACCTGGTATAGAAACTTTGTAAAAAATCAAATGACTGTAAAAGTGGTATATCTGTGTTAACTTAATGGACTGTGAAATGTAGGTACTAAGCATCAGTGTATCAGCCAATAAAAACCACCGTATACTGTGGTTTCATCAATATTTGTTGATTACCAATTTTCGTGGATTTCGTTGTTACGGTAAGTTGATCCACGAAATTAAATGTTTACTGAAGTGCAATTTCTACTAACAATTTGTATTGATAGGGTCATTGGCCATCCTTGAAACTGTGATGTTTACTTCATCCACGAAAATTGATACCCTTGAATATTAATGAAACCAAAGTATTATCTTCAAAACCACCTAAACATCACAGACAACCAAATATCCATTAAGGACTCTGCAATACATTCAGAAGATCTCAACATTCCACGGGGCTTATCCTTTTATTGTAATTGAGAATACTAATTCAGTTTTCATTTTGAAAATGTGAAACATTTTTTGTCAAAGTCTCGTTAACAGTAATCTCTGAGACAAACATCAATACTTTGTTGGTGGCTATGTACAATTTTCCACAAGCATACACATCCGCTAATGGTCTGCCTCAAGTTAAAACTAAAAAACAAAGAACCACATTGATTGGTGCTCCATAAATAAAATCTTGTCTTTTAACATTGCTACACAACTTCATGCCAATTTCTGGGCACTTAAATCACAAAGGCTGCCCGGTGCTCCACAAACCTTCTAATTCTCCACCAGCAAGCATGCTATAGAGGAGTCTGAGAACTCTCGCCAAATATGTAGGTAATTTCTTTGTTGTATTGGCAGCATGGAGAGAATTCAAGACACCTATTGATTAGTTCTTTGCTTTTTACCAATATGTTACAATGCAATCTGATGGCTGAGCGAGAGAGATGAAAAGATCTTTGGCCTTAACTTGCTCCCAGAAAGACCATAATTGTGTTTGTTGTCCATATTTAGGAATAAACCAGCAGAATAACTCAATTCCAGTCACCTTATACATCCCCGTGGACAGATTTATGGGATAGATTGACAGGAGCCGTTTTACAGTCTAACGCATTAGCTGACAGGTCTAGCAGACCCATAAAATCTACAGCAGACCAATGCTAGGACGAGACATCAAGCACTATCACTGCTTAGAAACAGCAATGCTCAGGCATTCATGTCAAAGAGGAAACAAATCTATCACGGAACAACTGAAATTGTCCATGTCTGCAGATGTCATCCTTTTTTGGCTCTCTACATGCCTGGAACCAGTAATTCTAATCAATATATTGACGTCTTTCAAATCTTTCATGTTTTTTGGACTCTTTTATAATTTCCCTTGGTCATAAAACATTGTCAAATGGAGTGTAAAATGTTATGTATATATTTACATTATTGTGTATCAAGAGAATAAATAAATGTATACAGGAAGCAAATAGTACATGTATTCATATTTGAGGTTTAGTGTTCTGCAACAAACCCTTCACTTCATCACAGTGATAGGATACAGCTGATTTTCCACATTATTAACGATTTTCACAAGGTCATAACAACAGAAAAAAAGTACCTTAAGAATGTCTCGAACTGTTTCCGCAAAGCCAACCACATACATGGCTACTGCTACCGCATTTGCGACGGAGAAAATCAGACCAATAGCACCACCAAATTCCGGCCCAAGACTCCGCGAGATCATGTAATAAGCTCCACCTAAATAAAACAAAATATCATTTCACAATATAAAGCAAGAGCAAGATTAATTTAAAATTATTATAATTTATAATATTTTTATAATTATAGTTATTGAACTTGCGACTTATCCTGGCTATCGAGTGCAGACTTACCTCCCTTGACCTCCCCGTTGGTACAGATGGCAGACATAGATATAGAGGTGATCACAGTGACCACCGTGGCCAGGAGGACGATGAGGGTTGAGAGTCCGATCCCCGCCTGACCCACCACCCACGAAAGACGCATAAACAGCATCACCCCCCAGATGTTTAACAGACATCGTACCTACAACATAATCAAAAGTCTGTATGTATTGGCAGGCTTCTGTGTCATCTTAGGATGTATGAAATACAAAGAAATTTCTAAAAGATAAAAAAGGCTAAAGTAACACTTTAATTCTCTTTTACAAATGGGATTGATTATACCTTTTAACTAAAGAGAATTTATCACAATATATGCTGTAATTATAACTGCTGTAATAAAAATTATAGGTGTGGGCACATCGAGACCATTCATAAGAAATATAGATAATTTATCCAAATCTTTATTTTCAGTGAATAGAGTGACTTCCACTTTAGAATGTTAACAACAAGAAGAATGGAAAGTTACCACCCAATAAAAAAATGAATGGAACTTGCTGTCTTTGTGTGTTTTGTGATGTTTTATCATTTTATTATGGCCAATATTAACAAAATGGAGTGATCTCTTCCTGTTGGTACAGCCCAGCTACTTCCTATCTTGTTACTGCAAGCAGTCACCTTACACTACAAAGGATCAATGACCTAGACTACACACTAGACCCCAGTCTGTTAATTTGATGGTTAAGTAACCACATGAAAGGAAGCCGCTGAACCCTTCGACAGCCACAAAAAGAAGCAGGCTATGCACTACTGGTGGCCATTTCCTACAGGCTTAGAGACATTATTTTCTCCACTGATCAAGGATGACTGCTGTACACAGCTTCATCTTGTCTGTTTGGAGTTTATTTCTATCCATCATCATCTCTCAACCATCTCGTATTATGGTCATACACTGTGTACATGAATAATACATGGGGGATCATTCAAATGAATTGAAAAGGGGGGAGTATGAATTCTTCACCTTCTAACTCACCTGTGTTAAAATTCACGATATTACTAGTTTTGAAACATAATCAAGATAAAGTGCTTGATGTGTGAAAATTATGCGATTGTAAAATTTTATTGATTTGTGATATTGCATAATTTTTACCTGTGAATATTGAAATTCATGACAAAAATTTTATCTTGTAGGCCCTTCTTGAGAATTCCACTGAAATTCTTACTCTCCTTAAAACTTGACATGACAATACCTTCTTGAAACCTCATGATAAACTGACACAACCTGAGCTGAACTTTCGGCTGTTTACAGCATGATCGGGTCATTATACACAACATTAGCCCACAATTAAAACATTGTTAGCCTTCTACTTACCAAATGACAGAAAAATTACCTGGTACTCAACCTCAAGGATACTTTTTACTTACAATCTAAGCTTGATTTCCGGGTTTCTAGAAATCCACTTGTTTGCAGATCATCTTTATTTCAATTTTTCAAACAACATTGAGAAAAAAAACATTTTCTTATCTACTGGTCCAAAGTTTAAACAAGGAATTAGGAGAGGGCAACCAATCAATTATTCCAAAGGAAAGCTTAGTGCATTTTTAAATTCAATCGATCATTTCTCTTAAAATGTTCCCAAACTTAATAATTTCAGAATTCTAGACATACTATGAAAGGCAAATTTAAAAAAAAATATTTGTTAAATATAATACATCTTCTATCCTTTTTTCCTGTACACATAACTTAACTTTTATTCTTTTTTTTTCCTGTACACATAAGTTAACTTATTTTATTCTATTGAGAAAATGATGAAACTAAGTCTTGAATTACTAGTCATAAATTCTACAGAGGTTGTTTTTCGATCTCTACAACATTTGATGGCATTATCAGATGGTTGTCAGACATCCAGTACTTTACAACTTGAGTGATAGAGCTATATCAGTATTCACTATGACATATAATAATGAGCTAACCAATGTCAGCTACAGTATTTCTTACTGAGGGGAAGGGCTTACTGTTTCAAGGAAACGTCAGGGAGTAATTTGTTATTGTTAGAGTTCACAGGCTGAGTAATCCAACTTGTATTTAACATGCTGTAAGTATTTTTTTTAAAAGATCCATGGTTTAAAGATTATTTTGTAAGATGTGACAGTCAATAGATCCATTACATCAATTAAATACACAATGCCTTGAGTAAAATTCAATAACAAATTATAAGTCTGTATAAGTACATAACCATATTCCTCCTTGACCCTCAGCCAATAGGAAGTTAAACTCATATACTAAATAGTTATGTCAATATTCTCAAACATCCTATAATTGTAAACATTATGTGAGCAGAAAGTCATGTTTCTTGTTTACTAAACAAATAAGGGCCATACAACAAGCTTCCTTCTGAAAGCAGAAATGCGAATTGTATATTATCTATCAAACACAGTCTTTTCTTTCTGTAATGACACTTTAACAAAGAGCTTGCTGAGAAATCAATTTCAATTTATCATCTGACATATTTTGTAGCAATACAGCCTAATTGATTAATAATCAATTGATCTATTTCCTGCAAGGAATCTGCCAAGGTTGTCCTCACACTAGCTGGTCTCCAATAAATACTGAATTTAACTTGGACCTGGCCCTATCCATCAAGTTACTCCTCAAGGGCTCTCACACAGTACTGCCTCTGAGATTCATTGCTGGGCTACAGGAATGTATTATTGGTTTATTGGGTTTACAAGTCATTCGTGTATTGCTGCATTTTACGGGTTTTTACTATTCCATTATCTATCAAATATTTTCTAATTAGCTAGGTTATGCACTGAATAAAACTTGCTTCATCAAGAGACTGGATTCCCCGCTAATCAAAGAACCAACGGCTCTAATTCTTTCTGTATTAAACAGCTTTCAGGAAGTTTACCCTGATCAGCTTTTAGAGTGGAACAAGGTCATCAAAGACTCATTATCTCCGGAAGTCACTCTATTCCGAGTGACCTTGACCTCAAAGGAAGGATTACTGGGTACAATTTCTACACTACTTAAACCTTTAACCAGCTACTACATTTTCGAAAGAATGTTAATTGTCACAGCTGCGCAGTTCTATTCTAATGTAGCAAAACAGTTTGTAGCCTCCAGAACAATCACTTTTTATTCCAAAGAACCTTTGTCTCTCTATGAAACACTTTTATCATTTTTTGCACTAGGATTGTGGCTAGGCGTGTTAGAGGGTTTTGCATATTTACAGCATCAGTTATCCGTTTTATGGGGTAGTAATGACTGTACAAGGCCTGATTATCTTCACCAAATAACAATCACTAAGGTGCTTATTGTTCTGATGCAGCAACAAGTCATATTCTATCTGTAAAACGCACTCTTAATCAGATTACCGATAAGAGAGAAACAGACACTTTCTTTTCCGAGGTTGGACGTTGAGAGTTTTAATAAAAGAGATGTCTGCGTAAATTTTAAGTCTTTATTTTTTAAAGTTCACATTATAAGAGACAGCCTGTATTCGAGGTCAAAGTTAGAAACACAACCAGATATAATCGGGTCTTACTGGTTAAAACCGATTGTGATGTCAAAGTACCACTATGAGAAGGAATGCCATGCATGGGGGGGGTACATGCAATTAAATGTGTTTAGTATGAAAGAAAAGTAGAAGCTTGTCAATATAATGTACAGGTGATGGCCCTCTCAGATCATACCTATAGTTCTTTCATGTGTTTTGCACTGATGCACACTCTTGTAAAATACAAACTTATATTTTCAAAAACTAAATTGCAATTTTGAAAACTCTAATGACAAGATCTTGGGAAACTTAAAGGAAATAAATGCTTTCTATAATAAATAGGTTACGAGAGGGGAATCTAAAAGGAGTGTCTTGTGGTCACCCCAGATGAGTAATCTCCCCCCCCCCCATCCCCACTTTTAATTTAATTACTTGGGCTAGGTACACTCCAGATGAGTAAACCCAACCCTTCATCTATACTTGGGCTAGGTACACTCCGGATGATTAATCCCCCCCTCCCACCTCTCAATTCTTGGGCTTGGTACACTCCAGATGAGAACCCCCCCTTTACTACTTGGGCTAGGTACACTCCGGATGAGTAATCCCCCCTCCCTTTACTACTTGGGCTAGGTACACTCCGGATGATAACCCCCCCCCCCCCCTTTCATTACTTGAGTTAAGTATTCTCCAGAGGAGTATTTCCTCCTCCCTTCTTTCATTACTTGGGCTAGGTACACCCCGGATGAGTACCGGTAATCCCTCTTTCATTACTTGGGTAGGTATACCAACCAGTACTCCTTTGATCCATCCAAACTTGATCGCACTACTAGCTTTGTTGGCGTTTTCTTCCACCAGGTTCTCCTCGGACGTCAGAAGTGGCTCCCTCTGTTTGGCTCGAATTAATTCCTCCTCCTGCAACAGACACAAACATTCTTGAATGCCATCTTAGAACAGAATATATTTTGATTGTCTTCCATATAGTGCCAATTGTTAATGATAATATTTCAATATTTGTGAAATCATGATCTCATGTCTATGGATTGCCAACCCTAACAGTAACATAACCATATCAGAACGTTTGTTGTCTAATCATAACATATTGGATATATAAACTACTGAGGAAGTATTAAGTGTGCACTTTCAACATATCTTGGGAATGTAATAATAGTACTAAATGTTTAAAGTTATTGGGTCTTTTAATAATGCAGATAACAATAGCAATGACCTTAATACCCCCCTCCACCCACTTACAACTGATCTCACTACTGGACAAAATGGTACACTAGTATCAGCAGGAGAGAACCACACTATACTAGACATGTTTTGTTTCTACAAGAAAACAGATATTGCTTGGTTGTTTCTTTATCTCTGTTTGTCCTCAGATACATTGTTTCTCTCCTGTTAGCTTTCATCCTTATCATACTCACCTGGTTTCTGGACAAGCTAATATACACTTGTAACATATTATCAGTCTACCCTACGGAATACAGAATCAATTTGTCTTCCATATATAATTATACTTTCTATAATAACCAAATTTTATCTTTTTACACAGAATAATTGCTAAATCTAAGTCAAATATCAAAGTCAATTAAAACCATGAAAACTCCAAGACAAGCAGTATATAGTAAGGGTATATTAATTTGTACCTTTGTGGAATATACAAACTTAACCAACATACTGTAGCTATATAGCTACAGTTTCAGAAACAATTTCGACATTTTCAAGTTTAAAATAATAAAGAATAAAATTTTGACATTGTTAATTCTAGCTCTTTGTAATAATGTACATATTTAATCAGGTAAAAAAACCCATAGGTAGATCAACATTTGACTTGCCCTTGTTTTTAACCTTTTTGACAATTCTGCAAGATGAATGATCATATATGATTTGCCTGCAATTTTTCTTGAATTAAACAATATATATAATTTCCAAGGTAATAAAAACAGATGAAATGATTAAATATACAATGCACAGACACATATTGTAATTGATCGGGACTGCTGGCAAGACTGAAAGGCTTTTGCATGATTAGGAAAACTATTTCTATAAGCTCCATCTTTTGATTATACAGAATAAAGATTACTTGGCAAAGAAGCAACAAAGTAGCATATGGATGCTTTTGTAAGAACATATAATTTTGTGCACAGCATGTTAAGATTACTTGGTCAACTGACTTAACCCCTTTTACTTTTGAATTATTGATGGACTTGCATTTTATCTTAATACGACAAAAAAAATGAACTTGTTCCTTTTATTGCTAAATTTCTGGGTTTTTTAAAAATTTCTTGTTGAGAGATAAATGGCCCTGTCATTCCCTTTCAGTCTTTGGCAGTTGCAGGTACATACCAATTTAAAAAGCTCATTTAAAATTTATAGTCTATGGAAATCCCTGAGGCATTTCGTTTCTAAGTTTACATAATCAAGGATATGATGGATCGAATAAATATTGAGCACTGATTCTCCGGATATAATACCGGACATGAATGGGCCGCTGATACACCGGGTATTTTGTAAGGTACCGTATTTTGTACAGACGTGACCAAGAAAACAAATCAATATGAAATCAATATGTCGTATAATACAATTAGCATTTATAACAGTCAAATTACCTTCTCTTCGTGTAGTTCGGCAAGAGTTGGTCTCGATTTTAAAGCAGCGGTTGCTGAAAGTAAATTTCTGTAGTGATCCACATGGGGAATAGCTTCCACAGTATTCTTTCCAAATGTTTTCATGTGCGTCTCGCACGAATTATTATATCCATACGTGTCATTTGGACTGACAGTTCCTGCGAAAAATTGGACTGAGTCGTACGGAGATTTTGGAGATTGAGGAGATTCTGGAATTTGAAAATCCAATTGTTTAGCTGGTTTTCCTGATGCCGGTGTCGGCTTCGGCTCTTCTGAAAGCGGCTGTTCGGAATCTTCCGTCTTTTTCTCATCATTCACTCTGGCCACATGGAATCGTGAAGTCGACTGTGTGGTAGACATGCCTCTTGCAGTGTTGTCTAAATCCAACTCCTGCTTTGATCTGTTACCCTTTTTCTTAGAAGATACTTCATTTATATTGTTTCCATTCGACTGGCACGTCTCATGTACGTCCGCCATTTTTTTCAACAACGTGACGTCATGAGTCATGCATGAATATGCAAAGTTTCCGTATATTAGCCACGCCTCAAATTATTGAATATAACCAAGAAAAACATGAGAAATCTATTTGACACGTGGGTAAAATGTCTCTTGAAATAGTACAATTACAAATTCTTTTGCAAGTCTTGTCTGAAACATACAAATATCATTAAACAAACATTTAATGCAAAATAAGATCGGTTATAATAATGAACGCGGCGGCCCCGAACAGAACTATCCTACATATAAACAAATCCACGTGCGTTTGTGATATGTGTGTGTGTGTGTGTGAAGGGGGAAAATCAAAACAAAGCAATCACACTATTTGAATAAATGTCTATTATTTCATGTAAGGATAAGAAATAGAGGCGGATGTATGTGAATTTATCAATTTTCATATTAGTGCACAAACTAAAAAAAATGAAAATTTTAACAAATCTTTAATTTATGCGTTTGTGTAAAAAAAAAAAATCTTTATAATTCAAAAATTCCTATGTGTATTAAGATTGACAATTAACAAGTCAAATGAGACGTTTACTGAACATGATTGTAAGTACGTATATATCAGGGATTCTATTGCCCACTTGTAGATTTATAGCTTATTTATCTGGGTTTTTTTTTTCAAGTTTGCTTAACAGCTTAACAAAAACTTATATGTCAGATCATAAAGGTTATTTTGAAATGTTTAATAAACTAAAAACAAAATAAGATATTGAAAAACCATTCGCAGTGAACATATTAGATTTCAAACATTAAGACAGTGATTATTTTGGTTTATGCACGTCCACGATATTTCTAATGATATGATAGAGACAGCGAATGCGGTTATCATGACAAACGATTGAAAGCAAAACAATAAAGGAGATAATTCCAGATCGATGCACTGATTGACAGAGGGCGACAAATCTGCTAAAAATTCAATCATATACAGCGTACACGCGGAAATTTACCTGATCTCAAGGCCAGCTCCAACAGCCCATAACTTACTATGGTGACTTAAAATCCCACTTGACATGAATGATGTCAGTCTTAACTGTACTCATACGCTGGCCCAGTGACTGGGCGTGGTTACTTATAAACGTACAAGATGTGAAATTTTCTTAAAATATATGGAGACCTATGACCCGCTCGTACATTTCGGGTTTTATCTAATTATTATTATTATTAACAATATTTTTGTTATAAATTTACCTTCATCATGAAAGATATAAACTATGTGATGAGTTACATTTTGTAATTATTATTGTTATATTAGTATGATATATAGAAGGAGACGGTAAAATCTCTTTAAATATATACGATGTTCCAAATGTCAGATCGCCGAGTGAGTTTTAATATATGTATAAACTCTATCTAAATCACTTTATAATTTATTTTCTTTCCTTTCCTATATTTTTATTTAGTCAAACGGTACCTGCTATATATGGAATACTATGCTATAGTTTCTCAGGGAGACGAAATTCCGCCATTGTCAGAGGAAAATGATGGGGGAGGGACTCGCGCTTCTTATATGCTTATTTTCAAAGTTGCTTCCATTTTATGTTGCATGTCTATACAAATTCCAATTCCTGAAGTGAGCTTGAATACCCCCCCCCCCCCCTCTCCTTCCCAACAACCAAAATTCTTAGCTACGTGAACATGTATGACTACACTTCAAAGTCTCCCACTGTGTCAAATAAAAACTACATATAGACCTATGTACTCTGTATAAAATCTATCTGCATCACCTACCAGCTGCTTGACACCCGGCGTGGAATTAACAGGATTAATGCGGATTAGGCGTGTGGCTCACAGTGTATACCAGCAGGTCTGTACTCAGATCTCCCCACTAACTGGCCAGGTCAACAGTTCAGAAGATCAATACCCACGGTAGTTGTATATACACATTTATTTATATACATCAATGCATAGGGAACACACGCATATTCTCTTTATGGCGCACAAACAGGAAGATTTGATACATCCCAGTTTGATATATTTGATCAAAATCCACACATTAACCCAATATGTGTTATCAATTTCTTTCAAAGGTTTAACAGTTTAAATGGAAGAATTAAGTTCATTATAGATATAATTGTAAGACAGAGTAAAAAAAACCCCAACAACCAACGATACATATACCTATGATACAAGAGGGAACTATCTTTACTGTAAGTATATAAAGATTATCTAAGGGGTAATTCATTTTTCAAACAAACTTAACACATTCATGTTACTAGCTTTATTCAATAATCAAAAACCAAGATATTTCATCCTTATGTTCTACAGAAGAGATGGTTTCATATTATTTCTGTTTTTTAACTTCCATTTTGGCCCCTCCTTAGGGTGATATGTGATAAATTTGGGTGAAATGCAGTGATTTTAGACCAGGACATAACAATGAAACAAGTTAATTTAGATACAGCTCACTTTAACCTTCTGTTCAGGTGAGCTGAAACCCAGGAATAAGTGACTAATATCAAATTTATAAAACTAACAAAAAGAAGAAAACTATGACATCATATAAATTTTAATGAAAGCAAAAATTGCACAAAATAAACATTCAGAATAATTATTCAAAGATTGATATACATGTATATGTTCTTTGTATCAATCAATAAGACACTTCTTTCTCTTCAAAGACTATCATAGATGCACATTAGAGGACGGATGCACCAGTAACAGATTCACAATGTAACAAAAATGTGTGTTAAGTTCACAATTCACAACCCTGATAAACGTTGATGGTCATGGTTAAAGTTTTGGCACACTGATTTTCATCACACTCAGTTTATTTTTAACCCATATAATCATTTTGTAAATTTGGGTATTGCTTCAATTAAGGATAGTCTCAACTGAAAAGAATCCACTTTTTTTTAAAATCAATGATAAATAGCAAAGAACTGTCAGCCATCAATACCTTTTTAAAGTATTTCTAAGTATAAACACATTCATCATCTAAATACAGGAGCATACAAAAAAAAATAAAGTCAAGAAATGCATGAAAATGGCAATCACATAAAAACGATTCCAAACACTGAACTACTCTAGCGCAAACTGGATGAATTACATCACTGTGGTGCAGACTTACGCTATTATCGTAAATATTTGAATTAATTACAATAATCTGAAAGGAATACGACAGTCACAAACTGTCCCCAAATTCTTATATACGTAATGAAAGATATTTCTGCACCTAACTACCAATTCAATAGCAACAGCATGCCGTGTATCAAGATAATTAACAAATTTCTATTTTTGTTGGTTTCTTACTGTTTGTATATGTGAGAAATCATCATAAAAAGTTCTTTACTGCATATATACCATTCTACCTGAGAAAACTTTTATAGCAGGCCATTTATTCTTGGAACAAGAGGCGACAGAACTGACAATAGGCAGTGAAAACACACAAAAACCAACACAACTCCTCAGGAATCTATGTCTAAGAAATACCTCCTTTTAAGTTATTTATAACATATTAGTGGAACAGTGAACTAGTTGGAAACAAGTATGGACAATATGTGAACACACAGTCTGTACAAGAGGAGCTCACAAAATCCAAGAGCCCGTGTCACACTGACTAGAGACAGGTGTGGGAAAACGCACAAATACCGCCGGCTTACTCAGAGTTACTTCTGGACAAAAATATATTCGAGACTATACATACTGATAAAAAAAATTGTACAATGTACATAATATATATATATAGAACTATGAAATGTAAAAAATGAATAAAAAGTGCATCTATACATAGAAATTATAAAATAAAGACTTTGTATGTAAATAAAATACTCTTTGATAGCATATAAAAGAAGATGATGTTAACAAACTAATTTTCATCTCAGAAGTCCTTCAACCCTGGAGGTAATAAATACATAAAATGAATAGTAAACATGTAAATGATACATAAAACACATTGATCTTAAAAGACTGCTTTGCCTGACATAAGTTGTTCAATCAATTTTTAGCATTCAAATGAAGACAGAATCACAGATTTAAAGCCCTTTAAGTCAAATTTTGGCATGATTAAATTAAATTAACTTCTTTACATGCAGCAGGATCTGTTATCACAATAAGATTATGGCACACATGTTGATGATGAAGAATCACACCTCTTCAACCTGTAAATCCTCTTCGTCTTCTTCAGGAATCTTTGCCATCTCTTCTTCGCCATCAATGTCAGAAAACGCCACTTTTTTCTCGGACCCTGAGGTGGTTGGCTTATCACCATCTCCAGAGTTCAAGGTCATATGTTTGTTATCATTCTTCGGAATCACCCTTCTCTTTGGTTTTTTCCAGGCATTCCAAACTCTGATAGTTTGGTCCCAGGAACAGGAGACATACTACAAGGAAAAAGGTCAAACATAAAAGGAAGAGTGTATAAAATGTCAAGGCCATAACTTCTGACCTTTGTCTTTAACTAACCATAAGAGTCTGTAGGGATTAAATGGATATTTGTTAAATGTGTTTCATTTTGCATATTTAATTCAATACAAATAAAAGTGTTATCAAACCATTCCTCTTACTGTCTTCAAAGTTCACAAACTTTACCTGATTTCTTTCTGGAATGTGGATGATACTTCTGACAGCATCTGTGTGACCAACATTAGTCTGGACCAAGCGGTAATGTTCACAGTCATATACCCTGTAACAGTAAACAAACCTGGCTACAAATCATAAATCAAACAATAAAGTTTACAGCCATTTACAATCTGAGTATAAAACACTTGGCTTTAGACCATGAGCCAAATGATATGTTAACAATCACCAACCTTGTAACAGACAACACACCTGGCTACTATTATGGTACTTATTAGGTTTGTTACTGGCTGACTATAGAAATATATCGGGTTGATCAATCTCATAGATGGCAAGGTGAAGCCAAGCCGTCTATGAAATTAGCAGCCGGATATATTTCTATAGTCAGTCAGTAACAGTAAAAGATAAATAAGCTAGACTACAGACCATGAACCAAACAATGATGTTCATGAACCAACCAATGATGTTCACAGCCATATACCCTGTAACAATAAATAAGCTTGGATACAGACCATGAACCAAACAATGATGTTCATGAACCAACCACTGATGTTCACAGCCTTATACCCTGTAACAGTACCGGTAAATAAGCTTGGATACAGACCATGAACCAAACAATGATGTTCATGAACCAACCAATGATGTTCACAGCCATATACCCTATAACATTAAATAAGCTTGGATACAGACCATGAACCAAACAAAAATGTTCATGAACCAAACAATGATGTACACAGCCATATACATGTACCTTGTAACCAAATGATACACCATACAAGGCATACATACAATAGTTGTTTAACTATAATACCATGAACTAAATGACAAACTTCAAATTTTAACAAAGCTTGCTACAGACCATTAAACAAATGTTAATGTTTATTGTCAAACATCCTGTAATAGTAAACAACCCTTCATATTGATAATAAATCAAGTGATTATAGCTGGAAAAAAACAGTATTACAAATTAGCAAAATGCTATTTTAGCTCAAAAACAAAATTTTGATGCTTACACTAAATGTAATGACTTGTAATTAAGTCTTCATTGCCCTTTTTTCCAAACATTTTAAAGAACAGGAACATTGTAAAAGCATTCCAGTTCATGACAGGTAATTATAAGACCTCATTTATGTCTCGTAAATATATGTCAAGCAATTTATGACCTGACATGTCAACTCAAGACACAATGATACATCTACCAAAACCCCTTGTATTTGCTTTGACAAAAAAAAATTTGATCCAAAATGGTCGCTGAAAATGCCTTAGGAATTTGTTTACCTACACAAGTTAAAAGTGCAGTAATTAGGATGATGATATTCTGTCTGGCATTCATAAACAGGTTCTAGAGGAATTAAAAGTACTTCTTTTATAAAAATCCACTTTACAAAGGTGATACAGTGTAGGAAATGTTTTCCTCTTGGTTACAAGAGCTGGACACTGTTTTTACGGTTTCCCAGAAAACATACAGGTTTTCCTTCTTATTCTACCTACACAGGCATTCTACAAAGAAATATTTGTACATGTTTTGTGAACCAATGAAAATATTTCCGAAATGTTAATGTCCACTAGACACCACACGAATCAGGTATCTCTACGTAACATGCTCAGTGACATACTTCATGCAACCACATACGCATTGTATTCGCAATAAAAAGAATGCTTTCTCACTGGACAAAGTGCGGTCAGAAGGCGACTTCATGGTGATTGGTTATTGAAGTTTGGCCGTCACATTGACCATAGAATGACACAGGATGTACGGTACAATCGTACTTACCTGATGGTGTTCTGTATACCAGCTACAATGCTTCCATTCAGCTTGTCTATACACATGCAACAAACTCCTCCCTGTGCAGCCAGAATTTGCTCACATTCATTGAGGCCACTTCCAGACTAAACAAAGTAAACAGATTAATTAATCATTGAATTTGCCCTCTTTGAACTAATATAAGATTGTTTAAAAACTTTAGGTCAAAATTTATGAATCTGGTTGAAAAAAAAAAATACTGCATGCTTCAAGTACACTAATGAAGACATAAAGGTCCAAAATTTTTTGATATTTTAAATAATAAAACTCAGAACATAAGAATGTATTCAAAGTTTAGCAGCGCAATTATCAAGCACATGTTAGCTGGCGAAATCATGAAATAAAGTTCTGGCTATTTGTAAAAAATAAAGAAAATTTTGCTAGGATAATCTGTGACAAGAATATCTTTTAACAATACTAGACTTTGACCAGTGCGTGCACGGGTTGACATTGCATATGATATCAGACATTTACGAAATAGGTACATCAATGCTATAGAAATAATGCCTGTTTGGGAGGGTAACAGTTGAAATAGACACCCCAAGGAAACCAATGTCAACTGACGTGAAGCGGAGGTTGACAACGGTTTTCGAGGGGTTTCAATTTCAACTGTTATCCTCCCAAACAGGCACTTTTTCTTTTATTATACTGAATGTCTTAATTTTAGTGAATTGTTTACTGCTTTTATATAGAAATGATGTTACGCGCATAATTTACGCGCATGTAACAATTCGTTGTGTTACCCGTTGCTAAGTGTGTTGCTAATGCTGAGGGTAATAGATAACCAAGATTTAAGCCTACAATAATGCTATAAATTAATTTCACTACATTCTGTTTAGTTAGAATAATCAAACTGTGTCTCGAGACAGGCCTTCACCACAGTTTAAATGCCTCCCATATACCCGTAATGTAGCAGAAAATTGCAGAATCACTCAGAAACGATTTTGGAGAAAATTAATGAAACTGCATTGAAAATAACAGTCAAATTATTCATTACAAACCATGCTGATTGTTGACATTCGCAACTCTCTGTATTTTTCATATTAAATGCACTGAGTTAGAGTTACATGTATCTCCCGTAAATTTATTTGATGAACAGAATATATATAGCAAATTTCCAATGAAAATTTACACGCATTTGTATTATCGTTTCTGAGTTAATCTATGCAATTGTGATATTGTGCAAACATAAACTAAAGAGCCTCCCGTGATTTAGTGTGATTGTAATGCACATGCGCAAGATTGTAAAATCCAAAAAATCCAGATGATTTCCAGAATTTTTAAAGGAATTTTCGTTGATATTTAATAAGCGAAGCTTGATTAAGAAAAAATAAAAACAAATAGGTAATCTTTAAGTACCAATTGTGTTTAAAATATATAAAACAAAAGACAGCACTCTTCCAATTTCTCAGTATTAAAGGCCAAAAATTCAAGTCTATTATTTTTATATAGTAGTATACCGGTAGATAATAGGTCCATGTGTATGTGTTAATTTACTATAGCGTGATGTGTTACTAAGGAAGTCAATATTAAACCAACATGTATAATCAATGTATGTTATTTATCTACGTAAAGTCAATTCTTGTTATCTCTAACTAAAATCCAAGAAATTAAGATATTAAGGGTGAAAAATATAAAGAAACATTGCTTTAAACTATTATATATGAGCATACTGTAGTTTAATTATTCCATATCTAAGATGGTTGAAACTTTTTAAATCACAAAAGAGACAGTGGCATATTAAAAAGCTCAGATATCTAAGATTTTTTACACAATTTTGTGACTTAGTTACCCCCCCCCCCCCCCTAGATATACATGCATGTTATGTTCAAGTTTTGTGTGAGAACTAGTAAGAAAGAAAGATCCAAGAGAGTTGTTAATTACTGTGAAATTGTATTTATCATATGCATTGTTTAGACACATGCAGGCTTTCTTTGTGGGTGTTTTATGCAAGCTGATAATGAAGAAGGATGAGTAAAAATGTCGAAGTCAGGGACAGTCGGGTGGTCAGGGCTGAGAGTCAAGGTCACAGCAGGTGTCAAAGCCACATGGTTAACACATGGTTTTATGAGGTAGAATTTGGGCTCAGATACTGTAACATCATACTGTGCTTTCCTTAAAAGATATAAACCCTAAGTGAGAAATAACTAGACAACATTGAAATGGTGACCTGATCAAAGGGCCCTGCTTAACTAATGGACAATAGGATGAAAAACATTTCAAAGAATTTTACTTTGACCATGACCAATAACTTAGATATTTTCCAGCTGGCGTAGAACTTTTTTTTTGTTCTCATTATCCCTTACTTACAGGCAATTTTGTTTAATCTAAGAATAATTAAGCAAATGGGAAATGATCTTTGGTCTAAAACCAATAATAAAGAAGTCTGCTATGACCTTCTCGTTGACTTGATTCAAAGTAACTGCACACCATTAACCAAAAAGCTCTGTATATGTGTAAAATGAGCCGAATAGGGTGAAGTGGAGAGTATATATGCTGTTTAAAGGATTTTTGTGTGATCCAATATGACCTTAACACTTCACGTACAAACATCATCCAAGGTTATTGCATACTTTTTGATCACAGGCACCATGTGGATAATATATGAGCCAGATTAGACAAAAGGGAGAGAATATATGCTCAGGACAAGAATTTTTCATATAATTCTGCTATGACCTTAACCTTAGACCTTGAAACATAGTTCACAACCACTGCAGTTCCTTTACTTAAAGGCACTCTGTGGGTGAAGCATAAGCCAGATTGGGCCAAGGGGTGAGAAAATATGCTTTGGTCATTGATCCCTGATGGACACACGGACAGACGAACAGACAGACTGTAATTATCACAACATTGATATCATTAATTAAAACACTGACCCAAATTCTAATGGTTCCGTCCTCAGATCCCGTTACCCACGATCCTTTGCCATGGATGTTCCAGCGTACACAGGTGACTTCACCCTCATGACCTTGCAATGTGTTGACCAAGGTCATTTTAGCACCATTAGTGGAAAATTTTCTTATATATACCATCTTATCACTGGAAGCGTAGGCAAATTCTTTGCTAAGAAAGGAAATTTACAACATTGTTTATAAGTAAGGAGATATTGCCGAAGTTAAAGAGTAAACTAGGAGATCCAACAGTAGGTCTATCAGTAAGAAAATTAAAGTCTAGCAACATTCTGATCACTAAAAACATACTGTATTAAGACAAGAAAACTCAATTAAAATATTAAAATGTATTTCATTTTAAACTACTGAGTATGTTACAAGTCAAAAGTTCATAAAACTATTTTAAACAAAACCTCAGTTTATCTTTGACTTGTTCGTTTTGAGAGTACACTCACTGTTTGGGTGAGTAGTCCATGTCCAGAATGACCCCATCACAGGCGAACTCCAAACTCTCATAGGAAGCACCAGGGGCTGTGTTCCGGAAAGTCCCTTCCAATCTAAAAATAGAACAGCAAGCTCCTGATAAAATCATTCCACATGCATCAACCGAGAATTCAGTGTCTAAGTCTAACAGAGTATTTCTATCATAAAATTAATTATATTCAAAACAATCTATCATCAATCAAATACTAGTAGTTAAGGAATAAAATCCCATGACAGTAGAGTGCTAATAGGAATGTAATCCCTTCAACTCCTACTCCCGCTACTTACGTTCCCTTCTCCAGATCCCAGATACAGATTCTCTTATCCCAGCCTCCACTCAGCTGTACAAAGGAGAAAGAAATTCAAATAAATTAAAAAACTTAAGGGTTTATTAATAATTTACCTCATTTGCTATAAATTTTGGAGGTTTTGACAGTCTTACTTTCAGAAATATGATTGTTTTACAATTTCTGCAATTATACTATCGTTCTTTTGAAGAACTAATTTAAGTTATCTTTGTGTCTATTTGGCCCCATCGTTGGATACCCACGGGAGATTGCATCTTTTACTGATCACCGGGTGATAAGTAAAAAACGCGATCATCTGTGGGTATCTGTCGACATTTTTGCCCTAACTATGAATGCCATTTAGAACTACATTTTTAAAAACATTTTATTTCATTACATATCAAGATATACAAACCAATGAAATTTTAATTAACAAAACACTTATCATTGATAAATAAAAGACGCTATCACCGTGGGTATCTGACAATGCTAAGATCTGTGCATGTAGAGAATTGTCAGAGTATGAACATGTTATTCAGAAAATTTCGAACAAACATTATCAAGAATGTTGTTTGTTCATATAATCTATAATCTTTATAATTTGGTAAGAGGGGATGTAATGCTGATCATGTTGCAGACACTACTTGTACTTGTCATTGTGACAATATCCACAGAGGGACATCTTGTTGTGAAATTCAACTATTACTACATGCAGCGTCTCATGGCCACTGATATTGAAAAACGTAATGCTATGGTCATACAAAAATAACAGTATACATACACGGTCTTATTATTTGTTATTGTATAAGGTGGTGACACCACAATTAAATACAAGTGTCAAAATTTAAGAATAACAAATCAGAAGATTTAAAGATTTTTTGGACATTAAATGCATTTTAAATGAAAAACAAATTGAGAACCCCACCCACTGGTGATATGTCCATGGAAAATTCCCCCTGTGTCACTTAATATAATGACTCAATGATCTAAGTAAGGGACAAGTAGTCTTAAAAGGTTTGGTCATTAACAAATGACCCTCCTAATCATTAATTCATCACGAAGTACTATTACACACTAAAGGCATTTCTCTGTATGCACTACAAATGACAGCACATCTATTTATTCATGCAGCGTACTTTGTAGCAAATGAGAAATTAGTGTAATAGTTACCTTTGAATGCATGAGCAATATAAAAACAAAAAACAAATTGTTTGCATTCGTCAATCACGTTCATGCATAGCTGATTAGGTTATGTTTGTTAGTGTCAGGTAAACTTTCACATAATCTCCACAAAGTATGAGTCATACTATCTCTCTCCTTTTTTTGTCTTTAGGGCTGTCGTTATATTAGGAAGTATCTATTTAGAGCTTGATATATCCAACACGCCTACAATATCTATAAATAAACTATTTCTTTTTTAACAAAAATATATCATCACACTCTTGCTAAGGGCGTTTCCTTAATTTTTTCTTCCATTAAACTTTTGTGCATAGTATCATTCATTCCTGCATATGTTTAAATTTCTTCAGAGAAAAAAATTCCATGACCTGAACATGATTGACTCACTTTCATTGATTCATTATACAATTAACAATTTCATGTGCAAATCTAACCTTTGTAACAATTTTTCAGTTTAAAGGTCTGTGTATGGATTTTAATTCCATCTCATTAGCTAAACTATGTTTTAATCACGTGTGCACAATTCTAAATGGATTATATAAATTAAATGATGATTTTTTTTATTTTCTAATTTCTTACCTTCAACTAACTCAAGGTACCTCACTACACCCAGACTTATACTTTTTAAGGCACTGTCACAGGATGGCAATTTAAATGTTTTGTTAAATTGTTTATATTGTTTAATTCGGTTGTATATCGTCGTAGCTCAGTGGTTAAAGTATTGGGCTTCTGAACCACAGATCATGAGTTCAAATCCGCCTGGAGCTTTTGTTCATGTTTACTGAATTACTTTTTCGAAAATGTAATTTTTCATCCAAAATTGCACATTTTTTTGCTTATTTGACTTAAATTCATAATCAAGTAATTTTCTGCTGATTTGAGAAAATATTTCAAGGTGTAGTGAGCCACCTTAAGGATGCTTGACTTTAAATAATCAAACTGGAGGTATAAACAACATTTTACTCAACTATTAAGGATACTGTTTGGTCAACAAATTACCCATCAGATCTGCTTCAAACTTTTAAAACAGTTGAACTTTGATATCTCGAACACTGATATCTCCAATACAATGGATGTGTCAAAGTAATTTGTAATTACCAACCACTTAATTTTTTAATAAGTTTCATATAGTTTGAGATAACAAAGATTGACTGTATAACATTCTTGGCCACAAACTATCATATAGTGAAAAAAATTGCACCAATAATAATACATTTATTCCAACCAACAGAAAAACAGATGTAGTGCAGAAAATATTCTCAGTGTTTTGGTTCTAGCATGGAATGGAGCCTAGCAGAAAGAGTACATGTATATGAATGTATGGTCAAAGTATAATCTTCACTACAAAGCATGTTAATCTCCTTCTCCTATCCTTCCTCAAGAGAAGAAGTACTGGTAGATTGCCACCCATTATAGTAAAGATAAGGTTCTACTTGTCTAGCTCTGCAGACAAGTTGTTGTACTGACTAAGGCTTTACTCATCTAACCCTGGAGACAAGTTGTACAGACTTAGATATAAACAAAAGACCCTACTCATCTAACCCCGCAGATAAGTTATTGTACAGACTATAAGGCTTTATTCATCTAACCCCGGTGACAAGTTGTTGTACAGACTTAGGTATAAATATAAGACCCTACACATCTAATCCCGGAGACAAGTTGTTGTACAGACTAAGATATAAATATAAGGCCCCATTCATCTAACCCTGGAGACAAGTTGTACAGACTAAGATATAAACAAAAGACCCCACTCATCTAACCCATGAGACAAGTTGTACAGACTTATATATAAACATAAAGCCCCACTCATCTAACCCATGAGACAAGTTGTACAGACTTATATATAAACATAAAGCCCCACTCATCTAACCCATGAGACAAGTTGTACAGACTTATATATAAACATAAAGCCCCACTCATCTAACCCATGAGACAAGTTGTACAGACTTATATATAAACATAAAGCCCCACTCATCTAACCCATGAGACAAGTTGTACAGACTTAGATAAAAATATAAGACTTTACTCGTCTAACCCATGTTATTGTTGTTGTACAGACCAGATATGTTGTGTCCATCCCGTGCTCCTTGCCGATCACCACCATGCTGGTAACGCAGCTCATGTGTTCCGCAAACACAAACTTACAGACAAAGCCCGCCACACGATTGGTCACAGAATCGCTCTCCTGTGTATCAGAAAAACAATTACATTTAGTTACAGACTGATCCTGACTTTATTGAATCAATATGAGAAATCATCTTTATCTATATATATATATATATATATATATATATATATATATATATCTTATCTGATATTTTCTATCATCATGCAATGAAATTTGAAGTAACAAGAAACATTTCGTGTAATATCTTTCTATATATTTACTCCTTTAATAACAAATTAAGAGATTTTTTTTTTAATCTGGAAGAAAAAATTATATCAATATTAATAAGAGCAGAAAAACCAAAAATCTCCATTTACAAAAGCAGTCCAAAGAAAGATAACTCTAGACAGACATCCAACACCAGAGAAGAACATCAATATAATAGGGTTACTTTCCTTTGTCCCATTAACCTTCGTAAATATATTTATATATATATATTCTTTAACTGCTGGTCACAATTATACATGAACTATAATATAAAAAAATATGAACCCAGACCTAGGTAGGTTTAAAATATCAATAAAATTATTGAACAATCACTATAATATTAAAGATATGAATTTTTTGGTGCCACCTTTTCACCTGAAGGTGTAAGTAACCACCAGAAACCAAGTCTAATTTCTATAAAATTCCATTACTCTGTGTGCTATCTTGGTCACTGCTCAACCTTCAATGTATATAATAGACATTCATTGAAAAATCTAACAAAAATTCTACTTAAATTTACTTTATATGCATTCATGTGATATATATTATTTATTGCATAACATAAGCACTACTTTATGTGGTAATAAAATGTTTTCTCATTCTTGTGAAATAAAAAAGCATGTGTAATTATTTTCCCATGAGAGTTTTCTGCTTTGCAAGTATTGAAGCCTAACAGATGTGCCTTATCCTATCAAAGGCATACAGCATAGAACAAATGACATTATCTTTATAAAGCTGCAATTATAAACTTCTGTGGAAATCTATAAAAAAAAAAGAAGACGAAAATCTAACTAAACACTCTAGAATGAAACAAATTACTATAATCCTATTTGATAATAAACAGGGCTGAAAATAAAAGCATTTAGAGTTGTACATAGCAGATCAGATAGCTTGTTGAGTGGGTCAGACATAGAAATCATTGATATAACAAATAAAGCTGGAGACGAAAGTTAGGAAAAATTGGCAAAAAATAGAGTACTGCACTCGGTTATAGAGAGTACCGATTTAACACTGCTTATTTCTTCTTCCTCCTCGTCAGCTGTCTCAACCTCCTTATCAATAAACAAGACGCTCATTTCAGTCAAAATCAGAAATTGTTAACGTAAATCTGGACGTCTGGAAATTTCTGGGTTTTTTATTTGTGTTTTTCTGTTTTATTTGTGTTTTTTCAGGTCAACTTTCAATTAACTAAAATTTTCCTTTTTTGATAAGTATAATGGAAATTGAGAGAGAAATAAGTTCAGAATAATTTGAAGATTTCGAAAACAAAATTTCAGCTTCATGCTTGCTAAATAATCTAAGCCTTCATTTCTTTTGTTAACATCAAACCAGATTTATGTACAGCACAATGGAAAGAGCTGCATATAATTGTTTAAAAAGCACAATGCAAACTCTTATATACATGTATACCATTATTATAAGCAGATTTTAACACTTAGAAAAAAATAATGCTATTACAAGAGAGAAAAATAAATGGCATTGTAGAATACATGCATTACAAAAGGCTGAATAGATGCATGAAAAGGACTGTATTGATTAGATTAACAAAGTTTAGATTTACAGAGGTTTGAAAATTGCATCAGATTACACAGACAGAGAAAACTGGCAAAAATGTGTATGCCTGACTATTTATTACACATAACTGTCATACATGCAGTGCTTCGTTTTCATGAAATTAACTTGTAGGACTAAGTGGATGAACCAGTTTCAATATGAGTGTCTTATGAGTGGCTTACAATTATAGTTGGAGTGTTATAGCTTAATGTTTTTTTCCCCCAACAATTAACACACATGGGTATATAATTTGATAACAAGACTCCTGCTTACAAATGTATTAGAAAAAGTATTGTACTACTAATAAGGTAATTTCTTTTTACTTTGTTGCTTTTCAAGACCCACAAGCCCAATTTATTTTTGAAAAGTCTTGAGAAAAAATTGATAATTGACGTTGATAAAAAAAAATAAATGGCCTCATGTTGGAGATGAATGTGTCAGATCAATGAAAACTGTGTGTCGGACGGGTCATCAAAAACTGACAGATACAAGTGGCACCTACCAAGGTGTTGGGTCTGTTTTGGGGCAGTAGCTCAGAGTCTGGGTCCAGCAATATGCTATACTTAGCCACCAACTTCTCCATATCCATGGGTTTCATGTCCTTCAAAGCTTTCACTGCGTCAGAATCAAACGCCCACACATCTAAAAAAAAATCAGAGGACAGCTTGATTGGAAAGATGCATAATTAATGAATGAGAAGTGAAATGGTATGGAAAATGATTCAAACAAGAAAACGATTAAAGATCTACAACAATTGCTTTATATGTCAGATCGCCATTTACTGTATCAAAGTAACTCCTTTTGTAGTAAAAAAAAAGAAATGTAGTTACAGATATTGCTGTCTTCAGATGCAGCTATGATGTAGTCAAATCTCTCCACGAACACTATCTTCAGTATTGTTGTGTTTGGATGGTTATGAACTGATGGCTATCAAAAAAAGAAACTCAAAGTAACTATAATCAAATAATTGCTTGAAGCAACCATAATGTGCTCTGACTCTGCTTGCATAAGCTTGTGTTACATTAACAATTAACTGACTGTCATTAAGTCAGATATTAACAGATATCAGACAACAGAAGATTATTTAGATCACATGTATCTTAATAATCAAATTCTATAGATTCCTATTAAACACAATAAATAAATATCTGTGTAAAATGCAAAATACATTCCTCACAGATTTTAAAATCTTACTTTCATTTATCAAACGATGCAAACTATATGAATTATAGAAAGGTTTGGTGCTTGCTATTATACATATTCTCATGATTTGGTACAATTCTGAAATTGCAAGTACTAACATAAAATAAGGAATCCACATTATTTAAAAGAAACACAAATTAATTACTACCCCTGGCCTTACCGGTGGTATCAGCGGTTTGTTGTAGGCGTAGTGACTTCTGACATTGTTGATTTTCTGTTTGGCCGCCTCTACTTTTGAGGACTGTGTGTCGTGGTATAGCTTGGAGGGCGACTGGTTGAGCTGCTGTTCCAACAATAACTCCCTGGCCTTACTCCCCACTTTCTTCTGTTTCTTCAGTTTGTTGTCACTCAGCTGATATAGCTCTTTACTGAAAAAAAACAACAAAAAGGACAAACATAAGTTTACTGGCAATCTATCTAAGCTGAGGTCAACTGCAGTATTGCAATGTTTTAGTGAATGAAGAGGGAGACAACTCTTCTGTAGACACTGACCTGTACATGAAATGATTGGACTGCATTCTTTCCCACTTAATGATCACACCTTCATTGTCTCCAGAAAATATCAGAATAGGAACCTTCTTAGCTATAAGTGAAAAATAATGTAGATTTTCATTAAAATAATTGATCATGTAAATATTTAGAGTTTTACATCAAAGTTCTTTTAGGTGTTAACTAAGAGACTTAAACAATCATAACAAAAGTATAAATCCCTACCATAAAAACACTTAGAACACTCTAGATTTACTGGAACACTTACTGTAACACAGACATATACTGTAACACAGACATATACTGTAACACAGACACTTACTATAACACAGACATATACTGTAACACAGACACTTACTGTAACAGACATATACTGTAACACAGACACTTACTGTAACACAGACATATACTGTAACACAGACACTTACTGTAACACAGACACTTACTGTAACACAGACATATACAGTAACACAGACACATACTGTAACACAGACACATACTGTAACACAGACATATACTGTAACACAGACACTTACTGTAACACAGACATATACTGTAGCACAGACATATACTGTAACACAGACACTTACTGTAACACAGACATATACTGTAACATAGACTCTTACTGTAACACAGACTCTTACTGTAACACAGACTCTCTCAAATACCCGGTACTGAAATACATGTACTGACTGTAACACAGACACTTACTGTAACATAGACTCTTACTGTAACACAGACATACACTGTAACACAGACTCTTACTGTAACACAGACTCTCTCAAATACTGAAATACATGTACTTACTGTAACACAGACACTTACTGTAAACTATAAACTGCAACACAGACTCTCTACACTACTGGAACACTTAATGTTACACAGACACTTACTGCAACATAGACATTGTAACACAAAAAACTTACTGTAACATAGACACTTACTGTAACATAGACATTTACTGTAACATAGACTCTCTCGATTATGGTACTAAAATACTTACTGTAACACAGACACTTTCTGTAACACAGACACTTACTGTAACACAGACTCTCTCCATTACTGAAATACTATTACACAGACACTTACTGTAACACAGAATTTCTAGATTACTGTAACAGAGACACTTACTGTAACACAGAATTTCTAGATTACTGTAACAGAGACACTTACTGTAACACAGAATTTCTAGATTACTGTAACAGAGACACTTACTGTAACACAGACTCTCTAGATTACTGGAACATTTCAGTGCTGTGATACACCCTGATGGATTGTATTTCCAGACCACTAAGTGTCGTCTACTTGTTGATGCTGAAAAGGAAATTTTCCAGATTATAATACATTGAAAGATCTAGGTCCTCCCTGCAATGCACAAATCTAGGTCTTCCCTGTTATTTACCATTCCAAGCTACTGACCTATTACTTCATTGAGCTCCGGGATGTACTTCAGAATCTGAAGCTGGTATTTCTCTTCTTCCTGTTGCTGGAACGTTCCGATGAAATCAGACACCTGCCAATCAGAATTCATTTGTGCAGAATAAATTTTTGTCATGTCAAAATATTACAGAAAATTTATTTATCAAAACATTTGTGTTAATAATTACCGGTGTGCATATTCTGTAGAGTACTAGTTCATTTTTCAATGTATTATAATGTAGCTTATCAACAACTGCTACTGTATTTATCAACTTACGTTATCCCCTGATTTAGGGTCAAACAGACTGGCATAGGATGTCCCCCCTGCCACCCACACAGTCTTGTTACGTGGAACATAGCAGATCCCAGATATGGTGGCCAAAAAATTGTCCAGTTTATGAGTGAACTTCCCATCAATGGACCAGATCTTCACTGTCTTATCAAAAGACCCCGTCATCAACCTTAAACAGAAGTTCAAACAAATCAAAGGGCCAAAACGAGCACTCAAAAATCATTCAAGCAAAGACTGCCTTTTAGTTGAAAATGTTTTAGTATATTGTATGGTATACACAGTCAATCTCATAATAACCAGCCAAATTTTAAGTTAGCCTCACCACTGATTATTTTCATGGTCTTTTTCCAGCCTCATACAACATATTCCTGCATCATGAGCTTTTGGATGCCTTAAAGTATATAACATAATATTAAACTCATAATGGTACTCATTCACTCGATCATTAAAATACAAGTATATTGAGAATATTTGTACTTGTATGTTAAATTTGTTTTCTACAAACTCCTTCTAAAATGGCATATACCCGGTATATTTGCAATGCTTAATTAGAATTCTATATCATTTATCCTGAGTTGGAGACATGAATCAATGGTGATTGAAAATCTGCTTACTGATGAAGGGGAGCCAGGCTGTTGTCGCGAGTGTAGGAGGAGTCGTATATCACTATCTTCTGGTCATATCTGTAACACAAATCCAAAACTATACAGATAACTTTGCTCACAAGTTTCTGTAAATGTACTAAATATGAAGCTACTTAAGCGTGGTCTTACCCTGCAGAATAAATTCTTGACTCATGGCACAATATACAGCGCACAATATCTGTGTGCTCCCGCGCTATGTACAAAACCTCTGTGTTAATGACATGACCAGATTCTTTGTCTAGAATGAACAAAATTGAATATAAAATAAAACAAAAGAACAAAATTGAATATAAAATAAAACAAAAGAACAAAATTGAATATAAAATAAAACAAAAGTTATAACCGTATGAACTGAAATAGTGGGAACAGAGAGAATAGTTATAGTGCAGTGTATTGGTACCAACCTTCATCAAGGTCATATACACGGACGCTGCCGTTGACACCACACACTAACTGCTCACGTCGGTAATTAATGGCCATACAGTACACAGGCATACCAATCTACATTGAAAAGTACAGGGTCAAAGAAAGAATGAAAAGTGTAAAATATACTCATCTACTTTGAAAGCCGGTCAAATTTACATATCTACCAGGTATATAAAAAAATAAATTCACAACTTCATATCTGAAAACATCATCGGAACCCACGGGTTTCTATCCGTTACACTGCTTTCAGAAAATGCTTTGAAAGCAGTGTAACGGAAAGAAAACCCGTGGGTTCCGACGATGATCTGTAAAAAAATATTACCAATTCAGAAAGCAAAGATAGTTCCAAGTAAAATGTGTTTTCAATATGCTATTTTTTCATAGTTTAATTGTTTTTCCCTTTGTTTACATACTGGTATTTTATCACACACAGTTCCTCCGGTGGACCAAGCTATAATATTCCCATCATTAGCAGCTGACAACATCAGTTTGGGACTTGCCCTAAAAATATTCAAAACAAAATATAAAATGAATATTTACCTGTAACTAGTGAACCTGGGTTAATAAATATTAAAACAATGCTATATGAGATACTGTAAAACTATGACTAAGTTCAAAAGCTGGTATTTTTTTCATAAATATCGGAAATCAAAATCCTAGTAATATGCACACATCTGATATATGTACGATTAATCTGCAAAAGAACAAATTCCTATCTTGAGATCTGTAGGAAAGGTTATCCATACAATGAGGGTACCCTATATGCAATATTTTCCCTAAAAATGACTAAGTTCAAAAGCTGATATTTTTTTTTTATAAATTATTGTAAATCAAAATCCTAGCAAGATGCACACCTCTGATATATGTACAACTGATCTGCAAAAGAGCAACTTCCTATCTTGAAAACTGTAGGAGGAGTTATCTGTACAATGAGGGTACCCTTTTGGCAGCCGCTCGCCCGCCATTTTCACCATTTTAATAACCGGATTTTTCCTTGGAAAACCCAGTTAATAAAACTGTGATTATATGGTTAATTCAGACAGAAATGTTTGGTTAAATTTCATACAAATTTGTTGTTGGTTAATGCCAATGGTCATTTGCTTGCTGTATGGACTCACTATTCAAACATTTGCCAGTACGTGTCCTAATGACATTCTAAAACTTGATACAATGTATTAATTTCTTAATCAGATCAGCTGCCCATACCGGTATATAAAGTTGACCAGTCCACTTTAAATCCAATTAACATTGAATTTTTAAGTTTGGTTATGATGCTTTGTGGTTCTTTATCCAGATTTGAGTTGACATATTGCACACACAGCTAGAGTTTTGTCATATTCATTCCTTTCATTGTAAAGCTAATCTCGCTTCAGGTTCTTCACTTTAATGGATTTGTGGGAAGAGATTAACTTGTTAAACTGCTAAGTTATTGCCCAAGGTGTCCACATTTGTGAGAGTCTCTGACTAGCATTCCAGACGAACTGTTTGTTGTACATATATGTACTTCATTCTTGGGAACAAATCTCCATTAAACCTTATACATGTGTCACAAAACTTTGAGCCTTTGACAGATAAGACCTCAGGAGGTCTACTGTCCACTGTCAACATTAAATCCTCATCGTCAAAATTCACAATCAAAAACCAAAAGCTGCATTGTCTACCTGGAATTTCTTTATCAACAGTAACAATACATGTACATATAACTGGAATTTTTCGCTGTTGTAAATTTTGCTTCCAAATTAGGTACATGTATATTTAATTTAACAAATTTTATTTTTTGTGATTTGAGATTAATAATATATTTAGGAATACTGTATATCATAAAATTCAATGTTTTGTGATAAATTGTTTTGCAATTAAAATGATACCTCAAAATTTAGCAAAAAGCATGCATCGCTTGGAGAAAAAAAAGTGATACAACAAATAAAATATATTGCAGATACTGGATAGGCTTTTGCAGAATTTATAGCAGAAACCATCAAACTACATAAATTAAGGCAAACATTATATGGAAAGAAAATGTACAGCCTCCATAATACATGTATTGTTGATAGTACAAATACACTTACCAGAAGATAAGTTACCCTTACCAGAGGAGTGAGAAACCTTCCTGAAGATTAAATAACCTTACTGGGTGTATTCATTTGCTTCCTCCAGAACTTGTCCCGAATATCTCCATTGTCTACCTGCTATTTGGAAAGTAGACAATGTAGATCTACTGGAGACCTCCATACTGCAAACGAGCAAATTAGGATTACTCTTGCAGTTCTCCAATCAATCGACCAAACGAATACACCCCTCAGAAGAGTAAGTAACTTTATTGAAAGTATAAGGTTCCTTAAAAGAAAAGTAACCTTCATATAATAGGTAACCTTACCAGAAGAGAAAGTCGGTCACCCATCCTTTGTGTTCATATGCTGTCATCACCAGCTTCCCCGCCTCTGCTTCCCAGAACTTGATCACACCATCTAACAGTTGTATAAACAGATTTACATGTAGTCTAGAGCGTACGTATCAAATAATTTCAAATCAGGCGTAATTGTTGTACAGTAATTATATGATTATGTTTCAGTTTTGTTTAGGGCATGTTTACCAGTAATTATATTTATTGCAATTATTGTAAGCCTACTAGATATATATTGCTAACTCCTTTTTATAATTTTTTGAGCAATGCTATAAGTAATGGACATATGAAATAAAATGATTTTGATTTTGATGTGTCATGCAATATTGTTACTAACAGACAGTATCAGAATTCTAAAAAACCACAGGTTTTCTTACTATATTATCAAATAATCTTACAATCGTTTTCTGCAATAAAAGCTGTATTAAGTTGGACAAAAGAGTGTATGAGCTTTCTCTAATTCAGAAGACATTAAAAGTCTGCACAGTCAAAGTAACTGTATCTTATGTGGAGTTTTACATAAGTAAACATGTGGTTTTCATTCCCGTGTTTACTTCTCCTGAATGGTGACCTTTGTTATTTGTCATTTAAAGGAAGCTGTACTCAAACAATGTATACTCTCTTTACACACCAGTGAATGACTTGTTTGCAAAATTTTTAAATCTCTGTATTAAAGACTTGTTATTTTAATATTAAGATGATTTAAAGGACGATCACTCTTCAGGATAGCATGACAAACTACACAAAGAATTTACTGTGTACATATTTCAATCTCACGAGAAAGAAAGTTAGATAAATATTTTGTTTAGTCAAGCCATGCAAGATTCCAAATCCCTATATAATTTATATCAAATTTCATGTGTTGTTTCAAACACTGCTGTTTTAAACATTAACAAATAATTCATTTGCAAGTGATTTTTTTTATTGATCTGACAAAGGCATTTAGATTAAGTTTCGCTTTAAACAATAATTGAACTAAATTCATTCATTATACTTGTAACATTATGGCAATCAACAGTCTAAATTCAAAGAATTCTCAAATTATTAAACAACCGGTAATTTTAGAGTGTTTAGTTTATTAGATATTCCACTCCTCTTTTTTTATCTTATTGCTATACAGATAATGGATTTCTAATTCACCTTTCCGTATCTATCTGTAAATTAAACAAATATAATATTGATTGAATTAATCATTTAATCCAGAAACTTAATGAATCTATTTATTCAAGGACAGTAACTCGTTTACAAGTTTTCAGCGGTCTGTTGTGTCATTTACAATGTATGGATTGGTACAAACTCCTATCTCTTTATCCAGTAACTTTATAAAATATGTTGATATTGGTCGTATTTCTATTCTCATCTCTCCTCGAGTCCCCGTCTTCGACCCTTTATTTAAAAAAGTCTCTAAATAGCACATTTTTCTGCATCCTTTTTGTAATAAATTTAACACACTTACTTCATCGAATTGAAAAGAACATGAAATGAAATTCTGATGACAACTTTATAATCTTCTTGCTAAAATGGTAAGCAATGTAGGACAGTTTTTTGTTTCTATTTTCTACTAAAACCTTATAAATGAAAAAATAAATATCTGATATTGAATTGCAAAGAGACTCAATAAGGTTGTCGTTAAGATTTCATCACACATTTTACTTTGAGATTATTTGGCCTATAAAGGTTTATTTAAAGGTCTTCGAGAGATACAAATGTATAGATATTTATCATTACAGTAATAAAGCCACACTCTTTTGTATGAATAACATTGCAGTGCAAAACATTCCAGCTGCAATCAACACTCAGTAACCCCCAGCGTTGGTCCTACCTTCACACCCTATCAAGATCTCTCGTCGTGCCGGGTTGTATCCGATAGCAGTGAGCGCACGGGTGTGCGTGTCCCGCAAAGTGTAATGCTTTTCCATCGCCATCTTTGACAAACAATAAAACGCAAACCATAAATTCAAGCTTTACAGAGTCTTCATGTTTAGAGATGCGAATAGTTTATTTCTGGAAGCACTGAACCACAGCCTCTTTCACCCATTAATCCCATGTCAGTTTTACCGCCATCAATGTATTTCTTGACAACAACTACTTCCGGTTCGGAGAAACGTCATTAATTCGGCCGATATCACAGTCGTTTCAACTTACGCAGATAGTATTTTTAAAAAAAAATCAAATAAAGAGGTCACAGATAAGTGACTGAAATCTGCCATATATATATATATATATATATATATATATATATATATATATATATATATATATATATATATATATATATATATATATATATATATATATATATATATATATTTTTTTTAATTAATGATGAGAACATTAATAACAAAATTAATTAAACGTTTTAGAAATATCAAATTTTAGAATATTTTACAAAAAGAAAATGTTTTAAAAAATTTTGAAAGGTAATTACAAAAGCCCCAGTGAAATTCGAAGTCATGACTTACAGAATTGATAACGCTCCAACCAACTGCGCTACGCTGTCAGGTAACTTTTGAAAGAACAACTTTACAGAATTAAAGCATAATTTTATTGCTTATTTCGGTAGAAGGTGCGTCAGAATACGGAAGTGTCCCACAACAAAGTGCATCTACACGCAGCAAGAATTTAACACGATTCAATTTGGCCACCAAAATTGTATATTCTGAGGTAATCATTTATGCTGTTCGACTGTACCAGGGTAGGGGGGTGGGGGTTCCAATGGCTATTTCCTGGATGTTTACTATTAATATAAAACAACTTCGTCTGGGAAACTGGACTCCTTGTTCCCCTTTGATCTGTCAATAAAAATCAGTATTATAGTGAATCATTTATCTTAACCCTTTGTGTGCTGACTTGTTTTACGGCAACTTATGTCCCAGTACTGAGTTGTTTAAGAACATCAGCAAATTTAGTAGCATATCGTATTTAACATTAAGTAATTTTAGTAATTGTTAGCTTACGCTGTTGAAATTTGTCACAGATATTGTTTAATATCAGCTCTCTCTGACACAAATTAATGAAGATGGATTTTTACATTTATGCCCATTTTTCGGTAACCATGGCAACATAAATTAAGTAAAATGAAGATTTTTTGATATTCAATGTTTTAATATGGGGATTACATCAAACTTCCCATAATAAAATGAAAAAAAATTAATACAAGTACTTTTGAGAAATTAAATCAAGAAAATAAAAAGAATTGCTGGCAAAATTATCAGAAATCAATTCAAAAAATTCATTATAATGCATGCGTTAAATCAATGAATATCAAATGTCAATTAATGTCAATAAATTATAAATTCCGATAAAATGTGGACAGTTAAATATATAGTGAAGTGAGTTCACCTCTCAGTGGGCTGGCCTAATAACCTCTTATAAGCTAGAACATAGTCTAGCTTGGTGTGGTATATCGCAAAACATGGCTCTATGCACAATGCCACATTGCATTGGCTACATTCATATAAAGTCTGCCTTCCTGGCCTTTTTCTTCCTTCCACTCATCTGCATGCTTTGCAGCATATACAAAATATTTTTTTCTAACAATTGATGAAATTTAAGTCTGTTAAGTTGAAATCAGTTCGGTTTTTCAACTTTCATCAGAGAATTTTACGAGTATTGAGTTACCTTAATTGTATTTATATGCTTATTCCTCCTTTCCTACTACAGATGATGTCGTGACCTTCCTTGTTCAGGCAATATAAATATATTAAGTCTTGAGAAGGTGAACTTGTGTTGCGTCTTCGGGGTCAAAGACTATTTAAGGAGAGAGGAATGTAGTAGTTGGGGCTTTATGATATGACAGTGGATATTGGCCTGGATAGCTCAATGGTAGGCTCCAGACTAGAGTTGCAGGGGTCCCAGGTTCGATTCCTTGTCCAACCATAGATTTTATGCTCATTCCTGTTTTTGTACCACACATTAAATATTACCACCAGAGTTGCTCAGGAGCTTATGGATCAGTTTTCTTTGAAAAATCCTATGATTTCTTCACAATTTGCCTTGTAAAGGACATAAGTATTTAAAATAATGAGGGTCAAAATGGGAAAAAATACTTTTTTCCACCATTTCAAAGTTTTCACTGCAAGCAAAGATCAATTCAAGAGTCCTAATAAATACATTTTACTTTCCACATGCATGGTTGGAAAGTGATTACAATTCATGCATTTTAAAATTGCTTTTCAATAAACTATATTTTTGGTAAAGTTTGGTTTATGTTGAAAACATTTCAGATCAACAGAGCACAAAATAAATGTTTATAGCAAATGCAAAATATCAAAGTAGAATGCTGCAATGACTCTGAAAATAGTTTGGAAACCTCTTAGGGTATCCCACGTCAATAAGAACGGACTGTGCCAGCTAGTAGCACCCATTACGAGACACCATAGATCCATGAATAGTTGTGGACTTGAATAATACATGTAATTGTCAAAGTATAGAATGTCTCCAAAAGCATAGTGGTTTCATAAAAGTGACATTACCAAGTCGCAAGTTTCACCTTTGTCACGGGGGGGGGGGGGGGGGGGGGGGGGGGGGGGGGGGTTCTGAAGATTTCCCTGTGTGCAACTTCATTTTCAAACAATACTTATTTTCTGCATCACAAAGTATGTAAGCTTTAGGCCCATACTTGTCTGGCTTAATTATCTGGACTGTACACTTTGAAATGTAGATTTCCTCTCCAAAGGACCATGGCTTTATCTATGCATAAATTTTGATGGGGCTGATACACATGCAATGTCAAACCTTGAAAGAATCAAGTTAGCAGAAATATATTCACAGAATCAGTATTTATTTCAATAAACAAATTCTTTTACTATGACCATTTTAAAGGATATATCTTTAAGAAACGGACTAACACACTCTGTAAAATTGAATTTTGATTGTGATGTGACCATGACTTGATCAATAACTCGGATTAGGGACATGATGCATCCTCAGGTCAAGTTTGACCAAAGGGTTTTGAACTAGTGACCATTCGGTTACTGATATACCGGTAATACTTTTGACCACTTAGCTACATGTATGTGCTCCACAACATTTGATGTTTCTTACAAGGATTTATAATGGGTAAATCCTACATATTGTATCCATCTCTATCTACCAGAAGGACACAAACATATAAGTGTTTGATTATCTACCGTAAATATTAAGCAAAAGATAGTGGTAGTAGAAACCTGGGACAGAATATCGAAGTGGTCTGCACAAATCACGTCCTCTAGCTTACAAATATACAGACAAACAAGGTGATTCTAAAAACCCCCCAATTCTATTTCAGGTAGGTATCATAATAAACAAAGTTCTATATCATCAGACTTTTTACATGCATTACATTTTTTTTACCCCTCCAAAATCTTTTGGTACAATGGACCCAGTTTAGAGAGAGAATCATAGCCATCTTCCCCATGTGGCACATAATCGGAGTTGTCATTGAGATGAAAAACAGTCATCAAAGACAAACACCTGTCCCTTGGCATGACACTTGGAAAAAAGGGTGTTGCAGTCAGTTAGTCTGTTTTCCAGTACTTGATGCAGAAGTTCCACCAGCATGAGAAGCGATATGAATTACTTCATATCTGAGGAATTTGTTTCATACCGTTTGTGAAACCTACTACATGAACATTGTCAATTGAGCAGAGCTCAAGAATTGCTGTGCATACAGATTTGTCTGTTGTGCAAGAAATTCAAAAACAATGTCATTGAAAAATGATTTAAATATTCTTGAGGTGAACCTTTGTTGTTAATTGCTTGTATTAAGCCAGGAGTTTTTGCAGTCAAGGGATGGGGGCTCCCCGTCTCCTGCCACCCAGTTGTCTGAATCTATAAAATTTTCTAAGTTTTCGGTAGGTCGATCTACTCACAAATCAAAATCGTCAAATTCAAAATCACTGTTCTCTGCTGCAAACTCTGCATTCAAAAATGCTTCAAAATCGATGCTCCTTGCTGTTGCCATTAAATTATCTTCTGCTCAGTACACTCAGAAGATAAGTATTTACATGAACACTTGCGTGTCAAAAGTACGTCAATTTTTTAATTTTTTCCCTATATATTTCATTGAAAACAAGACTAATTTGAAAAAAGTTTTCTGTTGTTATTTTTTGACAGATTTTGAAGAAATTTATATTGATTAAAGTAGATTGAATTCGCAAATTTTGACATTCATTGTAATATTTTTTTGATGACTCATTTGTAAAATTTGATATTTCAAACACAACACAAAGATATTTTTTAAAAGCTCTACTATATATCTTTTGTAATATGCAAGCCTTTGGATTATTACATGTAACTCCAAATCTCAGAAACAAAAGATTGGAAAAAATATTTAAATATGATGCAAAAAAGCTATAGAAATTCTGAATTTATCAATCCAGGTCTTTTCAAAATCGGTCAAGGGGTTACTTTTTAATGATTCTTTGAAAAATGTTGGTTTTCAATGAAATATATAATGAAAAGGAAAAACATTGACATACTTTTGACGTATGCATAGCAACATTCATTATACATTTTCTATGATTTTTGCTGTGTTCATACTAGGTTTAAATAATAGTATCATGAATAATAACTTTTCACTTAAAAGATTATAAATAATAAGGACAAAAGATGAAAGAATTGTGGTTAAACTTTTATTTTAAAACACTGATAACATGTAAATAACTCGCGTTTTCTGTTTGGAGATATCTCGCGCGTTTTCGAACGTGTTTATATAATTATCATGAAGGCATATGTCGTACTTACAGCAAGGATGAAACAATCAAATGTACACACAGTCCGAAAAACAATTAATCACATTGGTGTAATCGTTTTTTAGCGAAAATATCACGAATGAACAAAAACAACCTGCAACTTTCATTTTAACCGGAAGAAATACGCAAGGTTAAGGTCAATGTTAAGAAAGTCTCCAAATTTCCTCTTCTTCTTTCTTTTTTATACATTAACTTAAGTAATCTTTTACTTTTTTATCAAAATTATAGTTTTTTTCTTGATTATATATGTTATTGATTTTGTTTTCTTTGTTAGAGTTTTAGATTGACCGATTGTTTTAGAGATTAGTAATGGCGCGGAATTTCCCTATTTCCAAAATTAGATGACGAATTTAAATTCGTCTTTTAAGCTATATTCTTTTTAAAATAGGCTTATATTTTTCATTTTTAAAACAGAAATCATTTATTGTCTTTAAATTTATTGATTCACAAGAAAAACACTCGACCGTTTTAATTTTATTTTAGGCTAAAGTAACTAAGTGCTGATTTCTTTCTCAAACCCAACATGTTGGGTTGCCGCACGGTAACGTCGGCTATTCCATACCCAATATGTTGGGTCGCCGCACACAAAGGGTTAATACATAAATATAGGTTTATGCAGTTAGATGACTTTAAAATTTGAGATCTCCAATAAATACATATAATGCAATTAAGGTGCAATCCTACACCAAACTTTTATTTTATAGATCATTAAAATATCATTTCTAAAACATGATTTCGTTGTTAAAAGAAGGATATATAGCTCTCAATTATTTTATACGAATTATTTTTTGTATCTTTAATATAGGAAAGTGGGAAATCTGTTTTGGTTTAGAAATGATACTTAAACAATCCATAAAATAAAAAAAAATTATGAACAAAGGAACGACAACTCTGGATAAAGAATGCTTGTAGCGAATAATCTATTTATAACAAATGACGTTGATAAAATTATAAACATTGCACAACCAACAGCAACCAGCACTATTTCAAGGTATCACACCGGTAATTGTTTTCACTATATAACACTATAGAGGGGAAAAAATTCTTAAAAATCAGATTGTATTTTTCATGACAAAATATTCGGAGGAAATGTTATTTGTTACCTATCTCATCAGCTAACACCATAAAAAGGGCAAGCGATACTGCATTTTCTCAAAATATCTAGCTCCAAACAGGTCTACCCTCAAAACCACGTGTTTTCCATTTGTATGTAAACAGACTGCACACTCCCCAGGAAGCTGCTGCATGTGCCATGAAAGAAGTAGTCCCTGTGAAAAAAGATCATCACCTAACAAAATACATGAAATATCCTACTCAGTGGTACAAAAATTTTTAAAACTGAGTAAAGGAAAATGTAAAAATTCAGTCAAGGAAAAAAATAATTCTGAAGTATATATGGAACTACAATTGACTAAGTTCATTTTGATTGACCGATTACCGGTGTGATACCTAAACAGACCGACACCACTGTCAGATCGGCAAAACCGAATCCAAAGGACACAAGGACACATAAAAGCTTGAAGTAAACGAGATCCCTAAAAAAATAAAATATGGTGCAAAAGACAACGAAATGCGGTGTCCATTCCGGGAACACACTGCGTGCTTTTAACAGCAAGTAAGTTTGTTTACGATTGTACAATCTTCGGGGATGGATCAAATATTTTCTTCCTTTATAAAAAACAGAAAGGCAAATATTTTTAAAGAGCTGATAATTGGAAAAATTCTTTCAAAAATTTATTCATAAAAATCTTTCAAAGAAATATCAATTGATAAAATAACTTGTATAGTAGCAAAAACCCGCAAGTCCTCTATCTTGGGCTGGAGTAATAAGAATCTCAAATCATAGGCCTGCATATTACGAAAATTTAGTTCAGTTTAATATTAATTGGGAATATTTCAGCACGAAAGAACCTGATTTGTTTATTACATTTAAAAGGTGCCGGTGGGTTTTAGACCTCTACGTGTAGCCCCCAGAAGAGATTTAATTAACATACATTGTATATGAATTTTTTTTAATCTTGTTTGGAACCCACCAACGAAAATAAATTATATGTTCATTTATACTATTATTTCATACTCATGAAATACGCGTAATAAACTAATTCCTCTTGTGTTAAGAATTTTTTCAACAGTTAATTAAAACCATATCGTGACATTCTTGCTTACCAAATTTAAAATATTTTCCCAAAAGTTATCGTCCAGCGATCTCTGATTAATCAAACAATATTATTACAGATATACCAAGACATACAGAAAGAATTCCTGTCTTGTCCGAACTATCAAGAACTCCGCCAACCTGCGCATTCTACAGGATTTTGGCGTTGCCACTGATGATGTGGTCTACTCTCTAAACAAAAAGGGCCGGTGGGTCCTTCCTAACGTTCTAAAAGAACACATCCTCCTTAGCGGTTTCAGTGAAGATGGCCCCAATGTTCAACTCACCGAAAGCCACAAAATAAGAAAGCCTGCCAAATGTCTCGGCTACTACGCCTCAAAAGGACCCATCAGAAAGGCAGTGCCATCCAAGAAGAGATACTTGAGTTCACCATCTTTGGAAAATAAGGAGCAGAAGGAGGGGACAGAAGAAGTAAAAGAGTGCGCAGAACCGGAAATCAATGTAGAGGTTTACCATCCAACTCCAATGTCAAGCTCTCTCACCCACAACAGGAAATACATCAAACCGACCCAACACACCGATTTCCAAATTCAAACAAAGAACAAGAAAACAAAGAGGAGAATTCGAAATGCAAAATTTGATATAGATCTATTTGAAGATGATCTTTGTGAAGAGTATTGGGATGATAATAATGATGATGTAGAAAAAGAGAATCATTTTTCCCAACGACCACTGACCTTCTTCACCGCAGCTGATATCCTTAAATCAGCAGCAAAGGCAAAGAAGATTTTTGAAAATGGAAAAAGAAAGTGCAGAAACCCGAGCTCCGAGGATATCACACCAAAAGCCAAAATTGTATATGTAGACGAACCCAAAGAAAGCAACCATAAGAAAACACTAGAAACCAAGAGAGTTACTCAAACCTCGGAGCAACGTAAAGTGGGATATAGAAAAGAAATGGTCCCAAGAAAGGTTGTTTTATCTACTAAAGAAACTCAGCCTGAATTCTTAAAGTTCGTGTACGGTGACAAGTATATAGAATGCAAAACGTTTCCCCGTACATTCGTGATCAACGTCACAGATGAAGTAAAAGCTGCAATGAAGAAAACCGCCCCTATGAGTTACAAAGCGTTTCTGTATGACCTTACCACTCTTCTAATTTTCACATACGATATTTACGCAGGAAATGCAAATACAGAGGAAACATTCGACATGTATCTCAATGTGAATGTGAAGGCAGATATCATAGAACCATCCACATTGTTAAGTTACATCAGCGGCTCTTTGGAATCCATCATTAATCATGCAATATCCCAGGTCAGAGTCTTTGAAGAAAATCAATTCGAACGGTTAAAGCTATATCCAAATGGAAAAAACGAGGGTGCGCTTAACGTTTTAGATTCTTGTTGGTCTAAAAGTAAATCCTCTACTATATCGGAAGAAGAATTATTTGAAGAGGCTATGCAAGAACATGGAGCAATGAGCAAATTTGAGGGAGCAGAATTTGAAGCGCTGCCCTCTGAAGTTTGTTTCATTTGCTTTGAAACGATGAATGAGAATAGATCCGGCATTGCTTTGGAGAGTTGTGGACATTGGTTCTGCAGAGACTGTTGGAGAGAGCATCTCCTCAACAAAGATTTCTCCAAGCTTCTCTGTCCAGAATTTAATTGCGACAAAGAGGTAGATTTCAGCACGGTTCTTCAAATTCTAAATATCTCAGAAGTTCGAAAGTATTTGATTCGTAGAAGGGAATCTTTGGTTCAAATGCAACGAAAATATTGTCCAAACGAGAAGTGTGGACGGGTCATATCTACCTTGCTAGCAACAACACACACGAATGCTGCATGCGAATGTGGAATCAAGTTTTGCTCCCATTGTTTCAAGTTTCCTCACTGGCCTGCACCATGTGACACTTCTCAGCAATACTGGGGATTGTTGAAGAAGAAGGGCATTGACATAACTCTTAACGATTCAGATTACTCAACACCAGATCCAGATATTTTGGTCCAAGGAAAGGTCTGTCCTAAATGCAAACGATTTATAGAGAAAGATGGTGGATGTTATAGAATGTTATGCGTATGTGGTACCAGCTTTTGCTGGGGATGCCAAGGCATTTTTGGTGTAAACCACTTTGATAGCGATCACTGTCAGCAATACAAACATGGAGACCTATACCATACTCGTAAAATGCGCATTAAAAATTCTGAAGATGCGCAAAACAAGATGAAAGCGGAGTCTGCACTTCTTCAAGCTGCAGTCAATCACCGAGCAGAGAGGGCGTTATCTAAAACAGTAAATATGAAAGGAACAATTCACTCATTATGTCAAAAATTTCGGACTCTAGGACGGAAATCGATAACAAAGATTGCAGAAATTTTGGCGGACGATAATGCAGAAGAAAAATCACTGTTGTACGTTAAATTTGAACATTTTTTGCGCAGTATGTCGAACTTGTATTTAGAAATGCGCCATCTTGCCGAGTATACTGCAGTGTTTGTGGATCAGAATACCAGGTCCCCAAAACGAATAAATTGTATCCTTGCGCGTATAGAGAGCCTTGCTGCAGAGATTTACGATAAATTGTGCCAGGATACTGATGCCGATGTAGCCTCTCTTGTTTGCGATCTGATGGACATTAAGGACCATTGTATGAAGACAGTGTCTGGCCTTGTCAAATTGGTCACAAAATGAATTTGTTTCATACAAGATGAAAATAACTTTTAAATATTAACAATTCTATGTGTTTTCTAACACATTGTTCAAAGTACAAAATTGATTATATCCTGAGATCATACGGTAAAAATAACGTAGTATTTTGTCCAATCATTGTACTTTTAAGATTTATTTTAAACATATGCCATACAGTATTTATATTTCAAATAAAGATTTTCTAGTGAAGGATAAGATTTTCTTTTTCTTCAATCAGGTACTACAATTACTTAAATTTCAATTGATCAAAATTACAAGTTACTTCATCCCCCCCCCCCCCCCCCCCCCACACACACACACACATGCACAAAAGCGAAATCAGACAAGGAAAAAGTCAAGAAGAATAAAATAAAACCAACTTTAAAACTCACAAAACGCCGATAAAATTTCCTGCCTTGTAAAATTATGAGATATGAAGTGATAAAATGAATAGTATTACGTGTGTGTACGAGGACATGTTTACATGGGTGTTTATAATTCTTCTGATCTTGCTTGGCCTAAGTAGTTAGTAATCAATCCTTTTTGTGAGAGAGTTAAACTTAATTTTAAAATACCATGGTTACTTGCATATTATGAGACAAGTATTTTCCAATGGAGAAAAATATATTAATAGGTGTCTCAAATATTAAATTGTAATAAACAACATTTTTCCTCAAGATATTAAGGGTTTTTTTAATTAACGTAGGTAAAACTACTTGTAAAACACAATTATCTTAAAGGTATTATCCTTTACGAAAAATAAATTAAAATTTCGTGGGAACCGCTAGATGATAAAGTGGCGAATTAAGATGTAAGTGGGGCGCACCCGAGCATCCCCCCCCCCCACCCGTATTAATTAAAATAAAATTAAATCACATTCTATCTGCCTAAGAAAAATGCACATCATAATTATTAGTTTTCTGGAAACTCGCGGGATTTCTTTACAATATATTGATTTTAACGGTGTTTTATGAAAGAACACGTTTTCTCAATGGTATAACATATAGAAAACCCATTTTAATCCCGCTGCCCGCGTCCCTTCAAATGTGACCAGTCATCCACCTTGGAGTAATTAGAATTTAGATATACCTGCTAGTATTTTCAACTACTTTCTATATTTATTATAATATAATCTGGGATGGTTATCTTTTTTAAAGCATCAAATCTTACAAAGTCCCATTGAACTTGATTTCCTTTAAAACTGATATTTTATAAATATTATATTTTATAAAAATTAAGCCATTCTCCCAGAAAAAAATAAAGGCGATGTTTCTTACACATGTAATTTGCAATGCAGCGGCTTCTGTAACTGTAGCAGTTAAATTTGTAAGTTTATCATGCACTTTTTCTGTATTAATCACGAGAAGAAATATCTCAAAAATCAAACTTTAAGACATGTTTACCCTACAAAATCTCTAGAATCCAACCCCCCTGCCTAAACTGCTGTCCCGTTTAACTTCTAACCCTGGATCCGCTCCTGGCAGGTCCCAAATTTGAATATATATATATATATATATATATTTCATGAATAATGGTAAAATTTCAAAAATTGATTTTTTTCACCAAAAATGATTTTTTCCTGCCATTTTTAAGTCAAAAACGCTAAAAGTTCATATATTTAAATAATTAAGAATGATGGGTTTGTAGGCAGAACTTTAAAAAGGTAAAATTGTTACAGAAGACGACCAACGGCAGTAGGTCACCTTAGCGACCCCGGGTCCTAAAAAGTAAATTACTGCAGGAAAATAATTTTTCAAGAAAACAATTTCCTTAAGGGAATTTGGAATTTCCTGCCCTTTTATTTTTATAACAGGATTTAGAAATTTTCCCATTGAATAACAAATTTTTAAATATAATCTTAAAGCAAAAGTAGTTATTTACTCTCCAAGCAATGGTCTATCATTTTGTATACATGTATATGGATTTTTATTAAGCTGCAAAAACGCTACCTTTGATCTGGCATGGTTATCTGGCATTGTTTAAATAATGGCATTTTTTTATTTATGAATACACATACATCCAGATAGTACATGCCATTGCAGATAGAACCTTTATTGTCATTATCAGCAGCGTTGACTGTTTGTTTACAAGTACTGCTACTTGTAAGTGATAACCTGCGTGATGGAACTTATTCAACTTAATAACAATTCCTTGGCACAAATAAATCTTGTTTTACTCACTGCAGTGCAACTGTAAATATTGTCTGATTTTAAGGCTCAAGTGGGCTAGAATTCCTTCTTATTTTGATAAACAAGTAAAACGTTTGAAGAAAACATTTTATTTTGTTCCTTTGTGGTGATTCTTTGTTCATAAGCTCACAAATACGTATATACGAACTGAAATGAGAATCTGAGTTGAAATACTTTTATCGTCTTACACATAGGTTTACAGTCTAGTCTTTGGAACATAAATGCAAATGTTGAAATTGGTTACTTCAGAAAGGCACAACCATACTATAAAAGCTTCAGCACTAAGATGTTTCTATGTCACTAATAAAATCTAGTAAAACATATCATACAAACACACAAATAAATTCATGTGAATCAATTTGTGCCCTCCATGCTACTTCTACACCATAAAATCAGCTGACACCAAGTTCTACAACACAATATAATATCATCACAAAATATGACTAGTAATGAGTATGCAGATAATGACTGTACATAAAAACACTCCAGAAAAATAACCAGCACTAAAATAAGCATGCAATTCCTATTCAATGTTACTACAACTATGTTACTACAATAATTTTACTTTTGGTTTTTTCCCCACAAAATCAAATTAAAAACTATCTTCTCTCCAAACCTTTGACTTAAACTCTACTCAAGAGAAAAAAATTACAAACCATAAGTTATGTCCATAGGACTTGAATGCCCCCACCTATGGTACATTTCAACATGACATAAACATGTCCCGTATACATGTATATTAACGTCAATCTGGATGTCTAGCAAAAAGGGATGAAATTTTTTTTTAAATCCCCTTTATCAGGTAATGATATTGGTTTCAATATATTTTATAGTCTATTTGAAAATTTAGTCCTCACCAAATAAAAACAAATGTCTTTTATTAAGTTTGATTTAAATATTTTGAACAGTTTCTTTGAAACACTCTCTTTACCTGAACTTCAACCAATATAAAGAGCAGCAAGAAGGTCCAATGTTATAGCAAGGATCAAAATAAAATAATGATTTATAAACACTGTTGAATGATCATGCCACCATTTATCTAGTTTGACTAGAATACCCTAAAACTGAGCTCAAAAAAGGGGGGGGGTAAAAAAAAAAAACCATGAACATTTAATTTGGAATCAGTTTTAAAATTCACTCTTGCATGAAAGTACAATAAGAAGAGTAAAGTCTTGGCCATATGAACATAGAGAATAAATATCACAGTTAAATTGTACTTGCTCATTTAAAATTTGTTAAAAAAAAATCATTTTAAAAAAATAAGAAAAATGTAAAAAAAAAAAAAAAAAAAAAGATATGTCAATCTCAAATGGAAGGTCAAAGTAGGTAAATTATTGGGTATGGTGAAAGAAAATATACACAAGCTAGAATTTTTCTAAACAAACTCATGTTTTACATAGAAAATGAAATGAAAAACATACATAAAGAGAAAAAAAACAACAAATGGTAAACATCTCTCAACAAAGCAACAATACTCCACAATAATCTAATCAGTTAATAAACCTTCTGATCAGTTACTTTAAAAGTTCTATGCATGTCAATACAATATTATGCACATTTTAGCATTATTTATCTTAAACAAGCAAGAATGCTTCAATATTATAAACCTATTTTCAAAATTATGTAAAAATATGTTTACATGTAGTAGTATCTAATTTTCCGTAACTCTCAAGAATGTTTTTCAAATGCATTTCTGGTTCGCTTCCATATCAATTTAACAATATAAAATTATTCAGATCTTATTGAAAAAATTACTGGGATCTTAAATTGAACATGGATCTCCAATTTTTCTATGGGAGATATTTTGAGTGTATTCATGGTCACTTAAGAAATCATAGCTATTTTTCTTATTTGTTTTTAAAATATCCCCATGAAGCCTTTCGGCAATACTGTGGGTCGGGAATGTGTAGGATGTGGTGGTGTCATAATGTAAGGTCCCTCTCTCTGATCCCATGGGGCTGGATTGGGTTGTGTCAGGTCAGTGTTTCATAATGTAGGTTTTCAAAGTCACCTCCCTGGGTAAAGACAAAACTGGGGGAAAAAATTGCTCAGCAAAGCTCACATCCATAAATCTAGACTTTCGGTAAAGTTGACTAAACTAAAAATGCATAGAGGTCTGTAATTTTTCCTCAAAATAAGATGCTCCAATTATTTCTATCCTTGGTCAAACAATGGCATATACTGTATGCAGATCTTAGTTTGTGTGTGGAGCACTGACAAGATAAATCCAAAGCACAACACAAACTTCCATCTCAACCTTAATACATATTCAAATAATTGCGAATATCCTGTTCGGTTTTCTTTCTATCTCTAGGTGAAATAGGAAGAATTTCTCTGCTACTCTTCTTGGGAAGCTTGGTGATTTCTGGAGTTTTGTATGGGTCGTTTTGTATGGGACGTATGGATGGACTGCCATCTGTTGATGGTTCCTTCGAGTATTGAGTAGCACTCAGTTCATGATTGCAATGTTTATTGCACTTTCCTGGATTATGCCTGTTTTCCTTGTATTCAGCATTTCTCCGAGTCTTGTCTTTCTGTGAAGCACTTCCTTCAATGTCTATCTTTGAGTGCTTGCTTGGAGAATTCTTGATGAAATCTTCGAGTGAAATGCATCTCCTGTTAACATTCTTTTTCTTCTTCCTTTGCTCTATTATTTCCTTCTGTGTTGAGTTGTACAGAACATCCTTTGCAGGACTTCTTTCTCTAGCTTCTATATATCTATGATCTTTTTTTAACTTTTGCTTTGGTTTTCTAGAAGGAGTGTGCTCTGTATGTCTGCGTTTCTTTTCACTCTTCCTAAAGTCATCATATTCGTAGGCATTTTCCTCATCTTCCCAATTTGAAAGCAATGGATAGCGGATAGATGACTTCCAAGATCTGTAGTCATCTTCACTCAAATTACTCTCATCACTTGTGGTGGCATAAAAAGTTCTAGAGCCATGTCTTCTTGAATTGTATTCCTCTTCATCAGTAAGCCAATACTTCTCATTCAGAACATTCTCTTTGTAATGTCTTGGAGAATCATCCCTTCTTGTGAACTTCTTTTCATTTCCTGAGACAGTTTTTCTACAAGGAGAGTGAAAAGATTTATGTTTCGTATTTGGAGCAAGGTATTCATCTGGGTCTGGCAAAGACGAGTCAACAGTTTTTCTACATGGAGAGTGAAAAGATTTATGTTTCGTATTTGGAGCAAGGTATTCATCTGGGTCTGGCAAAGACGAGTCAGAATCAACCATGAATTTTTGGGACATCTGCTTCTTTGATTGCAGTTTGTTAATGGCAATGCTTTCTTTGTGTCTTTTCCCAGATAGTTTCTTCAACACAAAAGGAATTCTTTCCTTTTGTTCAGCAAAGTTGTTATCATCATCTATTTCCCTCTTACATTTGGGGTATGGATGTTGATCATCAGTACAAATACCTTTCATTTTCCCCCCAATTTTCTTGAACATTTTCTCCTCTTTTACTCTGGGTGAGAAATCATCCATGGATTGGATTCTGTTTCCTTTCCTTTCTTTAAATGGAAGAGAATCATCTGAGGAATAAGAATCATATGCAGATGAAGCTTTCAGTTTATCACCATAATTCCTTTCCAGGTATTCATCTCTAGATCTTGGAGGAAGATCAAATTGATATTCAGCAAAATGGCTTTTAAATTTTCTTTTCTTGATTTTTTTCTTTTTCTCTTCCACTTTTTCATCCATGGATTTGCTCAAACTTTCAGCTTTCTTTATTGAGCATTTTTCCCCACCATGATAATCCTGTCTTGATCTTGGGGAAATGTGATCCATAATGGAGGTTATTTTGTTTCTTTTGTTCTTGATTTTTTGCTTATTTTCTTCCCATCCCTGTGATGAATTTGTCAATTTTGGACCATTTTCCAAGACACATTTTTCATGGATTCTTGGAGGACTTTCCTGGAATCTTTCTCGTGCTGAGAGTGAATAGTCTGATTCATCTGACCAAAGATACAGTGGTTGGGTGGTGGACATTTCTTTCTGTTTTGAAGCGATGTTTTCCTGCCAAGAATCAGAATCTATCGCTCTATTACTACCATCTAACCTGAGTTTTTTATTATCAAACTCCTCCAGTTTTGAAGCAGATTTTTCCCTGTGTGATTTTGAAAGACTATTTCCTCCTGCGGCACTGAAATTGGTAATGTTCTTCAATGGTTCCTGGACTAATGGATTTAAGTTTGCATCATCTTCTGTTGATGACTCATCAGACTCTGGAACGCAACTTCTCCTCTCGATATCTAAACCAGAAAATGATGAATCTAGGTTCTCATCTGAAGGTACCCATTCATCATCAGGATCTGCCCACCTTGCTTTCTTCTGCGGTTGAATCCTTGGCTTGTATACTGAGCTCTCTGTGAAACTATAAGGGTCCCTTCTGGGTTCCTCTCTGACAGACAAAATTCTTTTTATCTTAGCATCTGGAATGGAGTAATTCTTTGGAATCATTGGATACGAGTAAAATGGATCCACTGGTTGTCCTGATTCAATCTTGCTGACTATGTCAAGTGTTGTAGAAAAGTGTCGATCAAGGCCGTAAGTTGAAAAAGCAGCAATACTGTGTCTCAGGTTGGAGAGCAATGAACCAAGAAGATTCTTATCTGAAAAGAAAGTTCCCCTAATGAAATTTATCATTATTCAGAGATCCAGTAAAAGAGACCATTGGGTTTTAAACAAAATGTAATATGCCGTCAAAATAACCTCACTTTAAGGATGAATCACTTTCCAAGTGAGCTCACTTAAATCACCAGTCTACTATCTAGTTATGAGATGCTATACTCCCAATGGAAATCAATCTGTTGACTTTTATCATTATATTATTGGTGGTAGTCGGGATGGGACGATCCACCGATGCATCACGATATTTATTTTGTCGATATTTGGATCGATACATTTACCATTAATGCAACGATACCTAAGCGAACTTTTTTTTATTTTCCAAAAATATCTGAGCCTCATAAATTGGCTATTTTAAGTTTGCACGCCTAATACGAAAGTACAAAGATGGCGGAAAACCTCGTAAAGTTAGGAAACTGTTAGGAAGCTAAATCTGGAGCGTGGAAAACTTTTCGATTACTTGTTAATGAAAAAGAAGTGTATACGAGACTAAAGTAATTTGTAAATTGTGCAACGCTCATTTTAAATATAATAAAATAACTTTAGATATGTGGCATTACATTGACAGATTCAATAAATTTTAAGCCCTTCTTCATGTTTTAATTTAGTTGCAATGTATCCTGATATGTACCGTATCGCACCTCATGTATCGTGATATGTACGGAAACGGCTAAAAAAAGTATCGTCCCAGCCCTAGGTGGTAGCATACAACTACTACTACAATTTCATCGTAAAAGGCCATTCAATTTCAAAGTGAGGTTACTATGAACTACAAAACTGTGCAGAAATAATTGCTGAATCAGGGAAAATACATTTATTTATTATCATCTTCATGGTCAGTTTATAAGTCAAGGCCAATCTAGGGCTTGGGGGTGCCTCTGGCAAAACAAATGTCTCAATGTTTTAACCTTTGATGCAAAGTATCATCAAAGAGATGTTCAAGTTGCCAGAAAATTTTCATCTCTATAATATTTCAAATGTTCCTAAAAATCTAAACACCTGGATTTATATTCATTATTAAATCTCATTATTTTATAAAACTGAAAACTTGTTTTACAGCACGCCTCTGACACATGCTTATTACCCCATCACATCTCCACTTATTTTAGAACACAAACAATTTGTAATGGTTTTGGCAACAAAAACTCTAAAATCTGAAAGTTCTCATTAATTTTCCACGGTAAGAATGGAAGTCTCTATGAAATTTGAGTCTAGGTTAGTTCCTATAAATAGAATAAGAATCCCATATTGATTTTCATATTATAAATATGTACTTAGTAGTTTCTTTTGGACAGAAGTGCATGTATAATCTCTTTCCTTCCTTCCATACCTTCAACAACTCGAGTCAGTTGGAGAATGTAATTCCAGGCACTTGCTAGTTCTTCCAGAAGGACAAAGGATTGTGTGTTGTACTTGTTGCTCGAGTCCAGAAGTCCGAGGGCTATACATTCCCCAGCCAGATAGTCCGTCAGCATACACAGAAGGGTGCATCGCTCCTCCAGAGTCACTTGGCGGTTGACAAGATACTGAAAAGTATACATACTCTTTGTAAACTAGAAAAAAGATGACATGCTAAATTTCCCAAACTCCATACACTTTGTTTTTTCATGTATAATCAAAGTTCTCTTAAAATAAGTTAAAAACTTTCAACTGTAATTTTAATAAGATAAATAGAATAAATATAATAAAATAAAAAATCTCATTTAACATAAGGAATCGTTTCCCTTTTATTTTGAACACCTCTACGGCTATGTCAACATGGTCAAAGCCATTGATGTGAACTTGCGCGCTTGTAACTTATTATCTCAGACATCCCCTTGGGGCAAGGAGGTTATCAAAACACCCCTAACAGGGTGTATTAGGGATGGGACGATCCACCGATGCATCACGGTATTTATCTTGACGATATTTGGATCGATACATTTATCATTAATACAACGTTACCTAAGCGAACTTTTTTTTATTTTCCAAAAATATGCGAGCTTCATATATCGGCTATTTTTAGTCTGCGCGCCTCAGATGAAAGTACAATGATGGCGGAAAACCTCATAAAGTTGTCAAAACTGTTATGAAGCTAAATCTGGAGTGTGGAAAACGTTTGGATTACTTGTTTATGAAAAAGTAGTATATACGAGACTAAGTACTTTGTAAATTGTGCAATGCTCATTTTAAATATAATAAAATAACTTTGGACATGCAGTAATACATCGACAGATTGATTAAATTTTAAACCCTTCTTCATGTTTTCATTTAGTTGCCATGTATTGTGATATGTATCATATTGCATCTCATGTATCGTGATATGTACCGAATCGGCTAAGTACAGTATCGTCCCAGCCCTAGTGTATATCCTGGTATAAACCCCTTTTATCACTTCAAAGCATACAGTTTACAAGTTGGAAAAAAATCAGCGTCACAGAAAAATTATTGTGATTTAAACATGCACTTCATTCAATTATTAGGAATGTGCATATATTAGACATCCATATTTCATTTGGCAAAATACAGAATAATCTGTGTTTGAGAAACACTTAAGAGTTGTTTCAACTGTGATTATCCCTTGAGAAAATGGTGTGATGATTGCCAAGTTCCTTCATTTCATAACTGTCTAGGGGACTTTAAGGTATATAATGTCAATTTAATTGTATCTAAAGGACAAGTGTACTTAAGCTACAGAGAATGGACCCTTTTTCAGTACCCTTTTTATGCAGAAAATATCAACAAATTGCTTTTTTCTTGTAATATTTAAGCAAGTCCAAAATAAAAAAATATTCCTGTTTCCTGTCACCTGACCAAAACAATTAGGGTAGGTAGGTATGAAAATTTTTTTATTTTAAAGAAATATTTTTAAAAACTTGGAGCATGTATGTAATAATGAGAAAGAAGTATATTCACAGTGTACAGTATGTTGATGATTCAAAATTTCCAAAGGTCTTTGTATTATTGTAATGTATAGAAAACAACTGGCAAAGAAAAAAAATATATTAATTTCAATATCAATTAAATCAGTCTCTGTACTTCCGTGTATTTGGGCTATTAGTCCAACCCTTTGACCCACTTACTATCATATTTATATAGAGGATATGTTTAATTCTCAAGATAAGGCCAAACAAAAAAATATGTTTGTTTACTGTTACATGCTGAAAAAAAATAGGGTCGGTAGGTTGGATTTTTTTTAAATTTAATTTTTTTTTTTTTTTTTACACAACTTCAGAAACGTCACATATATGAAATTATTGAGACAATTCGAATATATCCCTTTCTAAGTGACAAATTTTTACGAAATTTGGCGTAAACATTGAATAATCCCAAACAAATAATTAAACAAAGTAATATTGAAAGTTAATTAAATATTTTGTTTACGACGGTGGATAAACAAGTTAGTGGTCGGGGTACCTGGCGCAGGCATAATCTCGGAGATTAAAAAACTTGAACATCCCATTTCAAAGTGTCTGTAGAATTACAGTTAATGATAAAAGAAATCAAATTAAATATGTTCATTTTGCTATATTTTGCGACTAACTTTTGATTACGTTTCACTAATTTTCGAGGTGAAATACGGATATGGTACAAACATATTTACCAAGCAATAGAAATATGACAACAACATTACATTGAATTTTGACCTCAAGACTGCACAGCAAATATACACCAAACTTATGGAAATCTCAGAAGAAGACCTTTAAGGCCACGCAATTCCTTAAACCAAAATTATACAATAACCAGGGTTACAGAGCTTCAGTCATCATAGTTTTTTCACTGATTGTTTAACTAGAATTAAGACAAATAGACTAAATATCAAGTTCTGTTTACAAACTAACTGTTGTCAACAGTTCTAAAATAAAAACAAAATGACTGCAGGAGACATTCACAGTAATTTGATTTTAGGGTAAACAGAACTCAAAATAAAAATCAAGAATGAGAGAAAATGTAAATGATGACATCTTGAAATCAAAACAAAACATAGGTAATCACAGATTACAAAGCTCACCGAGACGAGACATCACCCTTATGAGACTTCACCTTATGAGACCACCTTTATCATATTAAATGAAAATCATACTTTATGATCTTCGATATTCATGGATTCTGTTTTGTTACAATATCATATATCATCTGTTAAAAAATTGTATGATAATCATATGTTAATCAATACAATAATATAAAATTTAATATTGCATCCTATCATATTTACAACATTTATGATACATATATCATATAATACAATAAAATACCATAATAAACAATGATGAGATATGATATTGTAAGGTATGATATGACATTGTATTGTGTTATAAGTTATTGTATTTGATCAAATAATACAATATCATAATATATAAAACAATATAGTATTATATTACAATATCATATTACATAATACATCATAACATTGAAACATATGATATTAGATTGTATAATATAGTATGATATTGTATGATACTGTATCATTTTTGATACATAATATGATATTGTATGATATGATACAATATAATTTGATACAACATTGTATCATATCAAATGATACAATATTATGTGATAATTAAAAGAAAAATGTTATATAATACAATATTATATTATACATATTGTATCATATGATACAATTATATATTTTACAATATCATACAATACAATTTCATATGATGTGATAATATATCATATTATAAACCAATATCATATTATACAATATCGTATGATACGATATAACATAATATTACAGTATCATACTATACAATTTCATGTGATATTGTATCATAATATACAATACTATACATAACGATATCATGATACAATATCATAACATTAAATATCAAAAAAATTGATACAATATCATATCGTATCATATAACTTTTTATTATATTACATATGATATTATATTGTATCATATTAAACAATAATGTTTCATACCATACAATACTATATCATAGGAATCATGTTATATCATTTATCAACAAACACATCTATCTTTTGAGCTGGTTTGAGTGAGGTAGGAAATTTCATTAGCATCCTTGATAATGGAGATCAGGCTCTGCATCTGAAGCAACCTCTGCGTTTCATTTATAATATAGTTAAATCAACTATGCAAGCTATCATCTATAAAACATGTGACCTCTTCCAAAAAAACTAAACCTCATCCAGCATCCGAAACCTATGGCTCAGATTCAGCATTCAAGCCTGTCAGGTGCATCAGTATACATAAGACGCATCTCCATGCAAGTTTGGTGAAGTTCAGACCAGTAATAACTAAGATATAATCATCAGAGGGCACTAGCAATTAAAACCTTAACCTGCTCCAGCATCCGCAACCTATGGCTCAGATTCAACATCCATGCCTGTCAGGTTCATCTGTATCATAAGACACACCATCCATTCAAGTTTGGTGAAGTTAGGACCTATTATAACTAAGATATATTTTTTAGCATCCTTGATTATCGAGATCAAACTCTGCATCTGAAGCTTCCTCTATAATTCATTCATATTACAGTTTAATCAACTATGCAAGTTTGAAATAGTACTATAATCTATTAAACATGTGACCTGTTCCAAAAAACTTAACCATATCCAGTATCTGAAACCTATGGCTCAGACTCAGCATTCAAGCCTGTCAGGTGCATCAGTATCATAAGTCGCACCATCCATGGAAGTTTGGTGAAGTTAGGACAAGTAATAACAAAGATATCATCATCAGAGGGCACCTGTTTCAAATACTTTAACCAGCTCTAAAAACCTTAACCTCCTCCAGCATCCGTAACCTATAGCTCAGATTCAGCACCCAAGCCTGCCTGGTGCATCAGTATCATAAGACACCCCATCCATGCAAGTTTGGTGAAGTACGGACCATCAGTAACTTAGATATTGCTATCAAAGGGCACCTGCAACAAAAACCTTAACCTGCTCCAACAACCTTAACCTCCTCCAGCATCCGAAACCTATAGCTCAGATTCAGCACTTAAGCCTGTCTGGTGCATCAGTATCATAAGACACACCATCCATGCAAGTTTGGTGAAATACGGACCTGCAGTAACTTAGATATTGCTATCAAAGGGCACCTGCAACAAAAACTTTAACCTGGTCCAACAACCTTAACCTCCTCCAGCATCTGAAATTTAGGACTAAGATTCAGCATCCAAGTCTTTCAAGTCCATAAGTAGGTCCAGATGCATCATCCATGCAAGTTTGGTGAAGATAGGACAAGTAATAGCTTAGAAACAGGACCTGCAACAAAAACTTTAACCAGGTCCGGACGCCGACGCCGAGGGTATAGCATAAGCTCCCCCTGACTTCGTCTCGGTGAGCTAAAAATGAGAAATAATTCTTATTTCCAGTCGTTTGTACATTGTTTAAACACAGGAGCAATGAGAAGTGTTAAAATGACGCGAAAAGTTTGCGGTTACGCTGGGTCACTGGACGCAGGCACGTTGATCCACTTACCAATAATGATCTATTCATGCCATGGAAAAGAAACTTTTTACATTGATAAACTCTATTCTTATTTACATTTTGGTGAAATTTCAAGAGTTTATCTCTTTTCCTAAAAGAATAAGAGAAAATGTCTCAATAATTTCCGAACAACCCTCGTAAACTGATAATACAAAACTGTTTTACCATTGTGTCATGCTTACTTTTGCTTGCCACATGCACCCCTGTGAATGTTATTGTCATTTAAATTTTAGACCACGTGGTTTTATTTGACCCTTTCAGTTTTGCAGTAAAAATCATGCCTCGTATTTATAGTCTATATTATAGAATCTAGGTACTTGTAATCAAATATAAAATCTAGAGCTTTATTGATTTTAAACTTTATCTTCATTAATTGGTGGATAAAATGTGTTCTAGAAATAAATAAGACAATACAAAAAAATAGTTTGTCTGCTGTTGCAACAATTAACATGCTTAGTAGAGATCTCCCCTGAGGATTAATTTTCGATTTGCGCCTGACCTAGTAATAGTATCAATAGTGCAACAGACTATATATTTTTATTCAGAATGTTCCTTGAAAATGGCCCGATATGCTAAGTTTTTATACAAAACAGACAACCATTATTTTTTTTAAAAAACATGATATAATTATTGCACATCACAAGCATCTAACATGGCCATGATCGAGATGTGCAAAAATGGATTTAAAATTTTAGGGAAATAAATGCAAGAAATTGATAAGATAACACCAAGGATGTCTGGTGTTTAATATCGGTTGGATAGCGAAATAATGAAAATCTAGAAAACTCGTTGCCATCCTGTCGCTTCGCTCGCTACGCTCACGAAGCTCACTGGTAGGATTTTGCCTATTTCTCATTTATTTTCAAGAAATTGATAAAATCGCCGACTCCTGTGGTCAAAACTATCCTGCCTCCATGTTGTTTGCCTCGTACTTCAAAATCGGGAACCTTTTCATTTCCCCCATGTTATCGATCGAACACCTGGATAAATGTCATGTTATTCAGCAATGCCGATATCAACTGCATTTGCTTTATGTGTGCGCATTCTTCAAACATGTGGACGTAGATATTGACACCATGTTTTTTTTCACTTTCGATTTCATACGCTTGACCGATTAAAATGAATATAAAAGTTAAACATACCTACGTGTGACTTCCGGATTTCTAACGATGGATAAAAACAATTAGGGTCGGTGATTAAATATAGGGTCGGTTGGGTAACCGTAAACAAACAAATTTTTTTGTTAAGCCTAATATAGAGGGCAGTTTTATGATAATTCTAACATTTATTGCATCTATAAACTAATAACAGGTCATTAACTAACTGTAATATCAGGATTTAAAGTAAAAACATGTTTTGGTAATTTCCAATGCACAGTATGTTGTTGCATCACTTGTATTTATAATCCCTGAAGATAAGATAGTTGCAAGTTATTAACCACAAGGTTAATTCATGCAGGAAAATGTCTGTAGATTAGTTTTCTATCATTCTTTTGCCAGTGAGGTTAATTTACACGATTGTGAACTCAGAAGACTGGGCACCTTCACTTCTCTTTCTGAGGAAATTCTGGCGAAGTTACCAATCAATACCATGATCACAAAAAACTTTTAGGGTCGGAGGGTAAAAGATACGGTCGGCATACTTGCCAACCTCCAACATGTGAAAATCTGGTTATGACCAGATTAGGAAAGTAAAAAATCTGGTCATAGCGTTTAACGACATTCACGACATATTTACCATGCATTTCATAGGTTTATACAATAGAAATATGTGTTAAAACTTATGTGTAATACTTTATTGCAAAGAAGCATTTTAACTAACAGTTGCTGATTTTGAATATTGTAAAGTGATCTGACATAGAAAATGGTAGGTTGTGTTCAGCTAAAAAAAAAAATGCAAAAAGAGTTTCTGCTACATCAACCTTTCTTTTGAACTCTGTAAACGATGGCATGAAAGTTGTAAGTGACTTGGAAGACTTTTGTGTATTAGAAAGCATTTTTTACATGACTTAGCTTTTTTGAATGTTTAGTCAGATCATTTTGGGCACAAAAACCAATATTCAAATGTGCGTTACATAGAACACAAGAAGCTTCGTTTTGTACTCGATTACTTTGTTTTACCCATTGGATTCATTTTCCCAGATATGTTGATTAATACAAAAATATCGTTTGGAAGCCATCACACTTAATGATTTAAACTTTAGGTTTGTCAAAGCAACTCACAATAATAATTAACACTTACTGTGTCTGTTATCAAAGCTCAGCTTGGGTTCATAACTGGAAGTCAAGCGCGCAACGTAATTTACGAACCAAATCCGGAAATCAGGGGATTTTCGGGTTGTTCGACAAAAATCGGGTGAAAAGCATGACCCGCCGGGTCATAAAAAATAATCGGGTGAAGGGCCGACAAAATCGTGTCAGTTGGCAAGTATGAGGGTCGGTCGGGCGACAGGAAACAGGAATAATTTTTTTTTGGCCCAATGATGGATATTTCTGAGTTATATGAATGCTTAAACTTACCAAAATTAGCATATAGTTTAAAAAAATTGAGGATTATTTTTTTAATGTCTATAGATAAAATTGTAAAAGTTTACAGACAGAAGGATGCCGGACAAAAAGTGATCAACTGATCATAATAGCTAACTTGAGCTTTCACGTCAGGTGAGCTAAAAATTGGTGTGTAACATTCCAATCGATAATATAGTCTGTCCCAAGATATCTTGGATTCACATTTTGCTTAATTACTTGATATTTATAAATACCTTAGGGTTCAAACGATGTTCATTCAAAAGTATAAAAAATTTCCAAGATTTCCCAGTCGAAACGCCCCTGTTAGCGTATCGGGTTTCAATACAATGCTAAAAAATGTGATGTCTACGGAGATTTTGTATTGCAGCAAGCCCGGATGATAACGTTGAAAAATTGCGCGATGTATTCCGAGTTTATTCCGAATGGAGTAAAGATGTAAACATTCCCCATTTTAAATCTCTGTACGGAATCTGTTTTCGTTCCTGTGAATTTTTCTGAATGACAGTTGATAATGTGTCAATGAAATTATCTTGGAAATCATCCCTTTCAGCTATTACAAGTGCACTTCTTTCACAGGTATGTGTATTTTTTTTTAAATCGTCCAAATGTGCTGCATAAATATCTTTGGACAGACTATAATTATAAATTGATAATTTGTTACCTTTTCACTCCTTTTGGAAAATTGATTTGGTGCTTCATATGAGTTATTTAGGTAACGTTAGATAGCACTGCAAAATATTTCTTGCATAACTCGCTAATGCAGGTTATCTGCAATGCTATCTATACCTTCATAGCTGGCTCAGGTGAGCTAAAAAGTCGGATATGGCAGTTTGTAAAAATGAACATGATGGCAGCTGCAATAATGCGGCATACACTGGTGGGTCATTAAATGGAAGAAAAGTATTAAAAATATCAAAAGTTGTATATAATCTGAAATAAAAATATTTACTGAAGTGTTATATTTTTGACAAAAATTTCAATTATACTTCAAATATTGCTTTTCATTGAGTTATACAGATCGATTAAGGTTATAACAATTAACTCTTTAATTAAGAAATGTTAACCTGCACCATGCACTCACCAAAAACTTCCATACTACAGATGGCGGTAAATCTCCATACAGCATCCCTAGCAGAGAAGGGGGATTGTCTAAAACAAAATTTTCTGCTACACCTTTGGTTTCCTGAAAAGTTTCTTCATAAGTTTTGTACAGATTTTCTTCATCTGTGATTGTTTGCGCGGATTTTTTGACCCCCCGTTTTCTTGACCGCGGCATGGTGGTGGTCCTCTCTCATCTGTTTACCGAATTTCCCGCGAAATCTCATTTCCGGTTGAGTGAACAGACTCGAAAAAACAAACTTCCTTACTGTACATTTAAAATTATCATAAGATACATTTTTTATTTTAGAATAAACAGTCAGACTTTTAAAATTTTACAAACAAGAATAAGACTTAGTTAGAAAAAAATATCAGGGAAGGATCAAGGATCTAGAAACGAAAGCAATTACCCATAGTGCCTTGAGGTAAACAAGATTTTGTGAAACAACGTGGTGATTGCTCAGAGTGTTGTGTCAGAGAAAAATTGCACCACCTTGAAGAAGCATGCCTGAATGTCCTGAACTGCATCTTGCCAGCCAGTTTGTGAATATCGTGTGTAAAGGTAGAATATTCAAAGGTCCTGTTATAAAATCGGAGGTAAGCAAACTTGCAGAAGTTGACTTCAACGGTGAATACACAATTTCTGCCGCCTCCAGGGGAAAAGAAATCAAACTTACATTAGTCCCTTATGGTAATGGAAAGAAATCTGCCAACAAACGCAAACCCCTGGATATTGTTTTTCAATTCGGAATGTCAGGAAGGTTTGATTTCGACAAGGTGGCGGAGATGAGAAAGCATGCCCACCTGAATTTCTTTACTAAAGATGAGCCGCGGATGGTGCTGAGTTATGTTGACCCAAGAAGGTTTGGAAAGTGGCAGGTGGGAGGGGACTGGTCAACAAAGAGGGGGCCGTGTGTCTTATTTGAATATGACGAATTCAGGTAATGTTACCTCAATCTACCTGATGTACAGTGTGTACATGTGATTTTGAATACCTACATGTTCATGTAGAATAACTGCCTGGGGAGTAAAGGGGTTCCAAACAATAGTATCAAGATCTAATGAGAAAACTATAGTTTGAAGAGGTTAAGGCAATGTATACAAATATAAATGGGGCAGATGAAAATTAAAATTTTGAATTTATTATTTATTAATTTTTTCAAACAGATTACTAAGATACCTTCAGCTCTGGTACACAATGACCATTCAGGAATTTCTTATGTTGTTGCTAAGCTTTAATATTGCAAGTATTTAATAAAGACTTTTTGGCTGTATGTACTACTTAAATCCCAAAATCTATATATTAGGAGGAATGTCTTGGAAAATGTGAAGAATCCAGCCTTCAACAAACCAATATGTGAATGTCTTCTAAACCAAAAGTACTTTAATGGTGTCGGAAACTACCTGAGATCAGAAATTTTGTTCAGGTAAGGTTGGAGATGGGTAAATTCATGATAAGTTTGTCAAAATTTTATATCTATAAATTGGTATTTTTACATATGCTACCTATTAATATTACCAGAATGTATGGTCTGTAGGATTATAGTGTGTGATGAACTGTTGATTTTAGCTAGCATGATGTGTAAGCTGCCAAGTGGTAATTAAATTGGAGGTGACCCACTTTGCTGCTTTTCAACCTGTTCTACGTAAATCTTTAGAATAATGCTATCTTTTAGATTTTTACTGGTGCGTATCAATTGGTTAACCAGGAAGTAAAATAGACGATCAAGGTTAATCCGAATCAGCAGGGTGCTTGTGCACTGAAGTGTGCTTGGATTGAGACGTTCCAAAAAAAGACTAAAATGAGAATTGGCAAAGTCCTTTCTCTTACAAAAGATTTTCAACTTTTATTCTTTTAACATAATAAATCCACCAAATATGAAGTGATCAGTTTATTTCAGGGCTGGGATACCCCCTTTTGTGTCAGCAAGGTCTGTATTGGAGCCCCTGACGAATGGAGTGACAAAGAGTGGGGTCAAAGTGAAAAAGGAATCCCCCGATGTCTTGGAGCTGTGTCACACAGTACCACAGGAAGTGGTCAACCTGAGTATGTTCCCACAGTCCTTCATGTGTAATATTGATGCATTGTAAATATACCGCCTCTGGGGAGTTGATTTTAATCAACTCTCCTATTCAGTCATGAGTTACTCTGGCAAACGGAAGTGAAACAGCGTTTGGACCTAAGCACAAATCATCATTGCTAACAAGACTTCGTACTTTTAAATATTTAAAAATAATCAACAAATTCCCTTAATGTATTCAGAAGCATTGTTTTTCAAGGAAACCATTTTTGTGGTCGTATCACTATGTATTCTCACGCCAGAGTTAATTATTGCTTTAGAGTTTGGAGGTGTTACTTCTATCTTTAGATATTAGACAACATGATTCGTATGGGGTTTTCCATCTATAGCTCAGAATTCTTGTCAGTAAAGCCAGATAATTCATAAAAAAAGTGTGCTTTATTATTCAAATAAAGCTGAGAAAAAACATTTACTTACCATGCGGAATTACATATTTTTGATTTTAAAATAAATAATGATTAATAAATCAACTCCTGTCAGTACTTCAGTACTTTGATTTAATGTTACATGTAAACTACTACTAAATTATGATGGAAACAATAAGCATGAATGATTTTCATAAGATAAAAGCAGAGTCTGATAGGAATTGGCACATGTACAGAATAATTATTGCTAGACAGTATACACCAATGTAAAAACAAGTTTACATGTACTTTCCTCTGTATTTTACAGAAGGCGGTGGATATGACCCGTGGGGCAGAGATAAGAACTTTGCCATTTTCATTGGATGGCTCCAGTGCTATAATAAACCAGAGATGAAAAACATGGGAGACCACAACAAGAGGACAGTATTTTACTGTGGTGACCCAGGGCCAATGGTGCCAAAAGGTAAGCCTTCAAGGCAACTCATTGAGATTCAAGATAGGTACATTATTCGAAAGCTTAGTTTACATTGAATTTTATAGTTGAAGGAAACAGAGAGACTCTTTTTCTAATGGTAGGTCTAATGAATTGTGTTATATCGGTCGTCTTCAGTGCAGTCAGCGTTGTGGAATCAGACAATCTGGCTGCTCTTAGTGATTTGCTTTGTACATCTGGTTGGTTGGTTTAAATCAGTAAATTCAATTTTGTCATTGTATTACACTTAAATACAAGACTTTCTACATTATAGATATTCAAGTAAGAGGAGTAAAAAGGTTTCCGAAACAGGCCAATGTTTCATCAAAGGTTTGTACCAAGCTTGCTTAGTTACCTCTTCTATAAGATAAGGTAATTTTTTGGCAGGATCAAATTATTTGGTGAAACAATAAACAACATAAAGACTGTAAATTTATTTATAAAAGATAGAATCTAGGGATGAATAAGTTACATTTTATCTGGAAGTGAATAAGGGAAAGATGACGTTCACCAGCAATTTGTATATTGTGTTATTTTGTGACATCAGAAAATGAAGAAAGACTTGGAGTCTTCGTCAGAGTCATCGGAGGAAGAAGAAGAGGAGGAGGAGGTTCTGACCAAAGGGAAGAAGGAAGATGAAGGCTCAAAGGCAAAACCAAAATTAGCAAGATCGTCTACAAAATCAAAATCAACAAGGCCATCTAAAAAACCAAAACAAGGTAGGTCATCAGGAAAATTGTCTCCAGCTTTGTCGTCAAAGTCAGCAAAGTCACCAGCAAAGAAAGGACAGCGACCAGATAGGGGCTCAGCCAGGTCTGCTAGAAAGAAGTAGACATACTGCAATGGCATACATTCACGCACATTTGTTGTTTTTATAGCATGTTCATTTATTTCAGTGGCAACTATTGAACTTACCATTTGGGTTTTAAAACAGAGAGATTAAGAGAGAAAATATCCAATATGTTACTTTATAAAATCTTTTTTCTGAATTAATACATTGATTAAATTGATTTGTTTGGATTACATGTGTAGCCAGATTTATTTGCATGTATACTGTAATCATTGGAAAATTTCAGATATTTAGAATTTTCTTATTCTTTTGTACATTTCACAATTAAAAATATATTTTGTTTTTGTATTCTTGAATATTTTTACATCATTATGTTTATATTATGTTTTACATTATAACATACCGTAAATGCGATAATTTTTGCAATGATCTAATTTTCGCTTTTTTCCGCAATCTCTTTGAAATCACTTAATATTATTTTGCAGAGATTTTATTCTGTATTTTTTCTATTAGAAGCTTAAAAAATCGCAAAAAAATATGACTGATGCAAATTAAAAATTCTACTCATTTCCCCCCACTTTCCCAAATTTTGTTACACACTCAAAAAAAATAAAATTGGATAAACAGTATGATACTTAACTTTGTTGATGGCAGCATCTTGAAATTTAAACCACTGTATTGTAATGGTACTTTAGCAGTATGTAAATTTCTAACTTTCAAATCCCGGTGACATTTGTCATAGCAGGAAGTTCTATAACACCTGCACCAATAAAAGTTTCTGTCCCAGGAATCTTGCTTGAGATTGTTTTAAGGAAATAATGTTTAGGTTGACCCATCACCAGTTAGCTGTTCTATAAAACCCATATTTATACAATCATGAACTAGTTAAATAATTTTCATGTGATCAAGATCCCAGTATTGACAATGGGAAAAAAGTCACCTAAATCCTTTGCTCTGATTTTTATTACATGTATTTGATTTAAGTATGGATTTGTTATGAGTTGAACATTCTCTTGTGCCATTTTGCTAACCATGGTTTTTAGCCCCAACGTTCCCCATGTGTTGATGGTGAACTATACACTTGTAATTGGGTTTGTTTTTTTGTTTTTTTTAGTTATTAAATCTGAAGGATAGCTTCATTATTTTGTTATGCTTTTTGAATTGAAGTGCTCTAAGTCATGCAAAATGTTTTAAAAAGTAATTATCGGTAACGTTTTTGTGTTTAAATTGCTTCATTGTTTTGTATAAGTACTTGATATGACATTACATATGCATTTTGTTTGGACTTAAAGAATATGTTTATTTTCAATCTTTGATTTGTTTTATTTGTGTGTTTTTTTTGACGTATTAACTTTTTGTGTTTGTGTACTAATTTACAAAACTTGGTAAGCATAATAAATACTTATATTGGAATTGCAGTTTTTAGTTCTGAATACCTTAGAATTTATGTTGGTAATTCTAATGCAGAACAAGCTTGTATAAAACTCACCCATCTACAGCAAAGTTTTTAATTCAATATTTTGAAGAGCAAGATGGACATGGTCATTCTTAGAGTAGTAATATCAAAGGTTCTACAATCCTCAGCCTCCTAGTGTTATTATAAATCATGAGTGATAATGTTATCTGTTTTTCATACCTTAAAAATGAATTGAAATAAAAAAAATTAATATGCTATCTTGATATTCAATAAAGTTTGTTAAATACTTAGATGCCATGATAAGTTAAAAGTGTTATTAAAATATTGTTTAAAAAGTTCAAATCTGCAAAAATGTTGATCAATGCATCGCCATCTTGTACTGATAACAGGAAATTTTGATAGATGTATCAACATCTTGAACCAAATACCAGTATCTTCTTACATGAAGTATTGTCGGTGTCTGTGACTCCTCAAGGCGGACCATCACAACTCAGCATAGAACAAGTCACCTCAATGTGTACCAGTATTGTAATTGGTCACCTCAATGTGTATCAGTTTTGTAATTGATCAACTCAATGTGTACCAGTATTGTAATTGGTCACCTCAATGTGTACCAGTATTGTAATTTGTCACCTCAATGTGTACCAGTATTGTAATTGGTCACCTCAATGTGTACTAGTATTTCAATTGGTCAACTCAATGTGTATCAGTATTGTAATTGGTGACCTCAATGTGTACTAGTATTTCAATTGGTCACCTCAGTGTGTACCAGTATTGTAATTGATCACCACAATGTGTACCAGTATTGTAATTGATCACCTCAATGTGTACCAGTATTGTAATTGGTCACCTCAATGTGTACCAGTATTGTAATTTGTCACCTCAATGTGTACCAGTATTGTAATTGGTCACCTCCATGTGTACTAGTATTTCAATTGGTCACCTCAATGTATATCAGTATTGTAATTGGTGACCTCAATGTGTACTAGTATTTCAATTGGTCACCTCAATGTGTACCAGTATTGTAATTGATCACCACAATGTGTACCAGTATTGTAATTGATCACCTCAATGTGTACCAGTAATGTAATTGGTCACCTCAATGTGTACTCGTATTTCAATATGTCACCTCAATGTGTATCAGTATTGTAATTGGTCACCCTAATGTGTACCAGTATTGTAATTGGTCACCTCAATGTGTATCAGTATTGTAATTGGTAACCTCAATGTGTACCAGTATTGTAATTGAACACTTCAGTGTGTACCAGTATTGTAATTGGTCACCTCAATGTGTACTAGTATTTCAATTGGTCACCTCAATGTATATCAGTATTGTAATTGGTGACCTCAATGTGTACTAGTATTTCAATTGGTCACCTCAATGTGTACCAGTAATGTAAATGGTCACCTCAATGTGTATCAGTATTGTAATTGGCCACCTCAATGTGTATCAGTAATGTAATTGGTCACCTCAATGTGTACCAGTATTATAATTGGTAACCTCAATGTGTATCAGTAATATAATTGGTCACCTCAATGTGTACCAGTATTGTAATTGGTCACCTCAATGTGTACCAGTAATGTAAATGGTAACCTCAATGTGTACCAGTATTGTAATTGGCCACCTCAATGTGTATCAGTAATGTAATTGGGCACCTCAATGTGTACCAGTATTATAATTGGTCACCTCAATGTGTATCAGTAATATAATTGGTCACCTCAATGTGTACCAGTATTGTAATTGGTCACCTCAATGTGTACCAGTATTGTAATTGGTCAACTCAATGTGTATCATTATTGTAATTGGTCACCTCAGTGTGTGCCAGTATTTCAATTGGTCGCCTCAATGTGTATCAGTATAGTAATTGGTCACCTCAGTGTGTGCCAGTATTTCAATATGTCACCTCAATGTGTATCAGTATTGTAATTGGTCACCTCAATGTGTGCCAGTATTTCAATTGGTCACCTCAATGTGTATCAGTTTTGTAATTGGTCACCTCAATGTGTATCAGTAATACGATTGGTCACCTCAGTGTGTGCCAGTATTTCAATTGATCAACTCAATGTGTATCAGTATTGTGATTGATCACCTCAATGTGTATCAGTAATGTAATTGGTCACCTCAGTGTGTGCCAGTATTTTAATTGGTCACCTCAATGTGTACTAGTAATGTAATTGGTCACCTCAATGTGTATCAGTAATGTAATTGGTCACCTAAATGTGTACCAGTATTTCAATTGGTCACCTCCATGTGTACCAGTATTGTAATTGGTCACCTCAAGGTGTACCAGTACTTCAATTGGTCACCTCAATGTATGCTAGTAATGTAATTGGTCACCTTAATGTGTACCAGTAATGTAATTGGTCACCTAAATGTGTACCAGTATTTCAATTGGTCACCTCCATGTGTACCAGTATTGTAATTGGTCACCTTAATGTGTGCCAGCATTTCAATTGGTCACATCAATAAGAACCAGTAATGTAATTGGTCATCTAAATGTGTACCAGTATTTCAATTGGTCACTTAAATGTGTACCAGTATTTCAATTGGTCACCTCAATGTGTACCAGTAATGTAATTGGTCACCTCAGTGTGTACCAGTATTGTAATTGGTCAACTCACTGTGTGAAATCGAACACTTTCGTGCATGTAACATGTGTAGAAATTCCAAATGTATTTGCTCAGGGTGGCTTGCAGACGTGCGATTCGTCTCATCAACAATATAAATATATCCATCAGTTGGGATTTGAAAATGGAATTTTATTTTTGCTTCACAGACGAACTACTTTTTAGGCTGTTAACCTATTACGAACCGACCGAATTTGATGCCCCAGAGTTCCTGCGATAAGACTAAATAAAGTAACGGCTTCAATGGACCCCTGCGCTAATGTGGACCGCATATGGCGGAGACTAGGCAGGTTTGGTCGCTATCAGGTCGTCCAGCTACTGATCACCTTGGTAACGATCTGGTCGGCGGCCTTTAGCCTGATGAGTTCCGTGTTTACAGGTAAGTCTCCTTATTCTACCTACAGTCTGACCTTATCTATTTTGAGAGAACTAACAGTAACGTGTCGAGATATCCTGCCCCGGGTCATCCCCCCCCCCCCCCACACACACGCACATGCGTTTCATACAGGAGATCTTTTAACTATACACAATCATGTGTATAGTTAATTGACCTCTTGTATGAAACAAGAGCATGTGCCCCCCCCCCCCCCCCCTTAAAGAATGAATATATTCCTCACCCACACCGTCAGAATCCTTGGTCTGCTTAATTACGAATGACCATTTTCAATAATATATAACACAAAAACACAAATATATTAAAGTACTATTCCCTGCTTTTAAAAAACTTGCACCAGCTATTATAGCTATTATCTTTGTTATAAATATATATACACACACACACCTAGTTTAGTTTCCGACCAGTACACTGTTGTGTATATGAATTGCTTGCTACACATAAACACATCTAAATAATTTCACTTCACAAACTCGTCAGACTTCTTGCACCAAATACATACATTTATTCAGTAAACGTATCTACCGCAAAATTAACAAACAATGTGTACACCAGGTCATTCACATCAATGAAGTTAGCTTGAATACGCGAATCTCTAAATAGAGAATGCAAATTAATGCAATAAGAAGACCAGTCATTCTTAGAATTGCCACTCCATTACTCTGGTCACGTTGTTAAGATAAATTTGCCAGATTGTTTTAATAATTTGCTTTTCCAGAAGAACATCATATAAGATGCTTTTCTTGCATTTTCAAATCTAGGTCAGATTCTTTGCATGGGGGAGGACGAAATCAGTTTTGTTAAATCTTATCAAAGCAGTACCTTATTCTAGCAATGAATAATCATTTATAGTACAATAAATGTATTTAGTGCAATAAGTGCATGAATTTCCGTTTTCTTTCTTTTTACATATACATGCATCTTTGACCTGCTCTTGATTTTTCTATATTAGCGGTTGTATTTCCGCTGTATTAAGTACCATCGAGAACAACAACTGAAGTAATTCTTTATTTTACCGCGTTAAAAATACTCATATTATAGAGATGTCGTTTTCAATCTCAAGTATTATAATTATTTGGATTAGTCTTCATGATATGCAACGGGGGGGGGGGGGGGGGGGGGGGGGGGTCGAGGCCTATTTTGGTAATTGTTTTGAAAATATAATACATTTTAATTTTTAAGGTGGGATTCGGACCTCGCCCTTGTTCCGCACATGCACCGTGATCAAAACTTTTATTCTATAAACTTTTCATGTTCAATAAAGTTAACTGCTTAATATTGTACACGAAATTAATATTGAAATGTATCTTTTCCTTATTAACAATAATTTTTTTTTAAAAACTTTGCCGGAAAAACTTACTTGATTGTATCTGTGTGTATTAAAGCCGGTAACGGGTGTTATATTATAATTTCTTGAAATTCAGTATTTAACATGAAATTATAATAATTCAAATTGGACCCTTTTAAAGGAGAATGACTGAGGTAGAATGTATTGCCCTGTATTTGATATGTTCTTCCTACACATTTTAGGGCACAAGCCCGTAGTTCAGTGCGCACCAATAGAGAACTCCACTTACCTAAACACCAGTGACGTCACGAGGAACATGAGGGTGGAATACAAAGAATGCGGTGTTGTAATGTACAGAAACGTGACCAATGGCACCACCCTACGACAGGAGATTCCGTGCCCCGCGGGCTACCAGTATGACATACCACGTGACCGGAGTCTGGTCACAGAGGTGCTCACTGTTGCAATCGATCATGGCCATCTCTTTGTTGCAATTAAACGTTCTTTTTTCTTTTTTTCACACCATATATATTTTGTAAAATTTAAACAGTTTTAGTTAAAACTTTTATTTAATATATAATAACGCGTGTAATTTAATTTTTACAGTTGGATATACACGAGGTTTTATCTTGATACAGTTTATAATATTAATGATACACAGTTTATTATGATATCAACTCCCTTTTGTGACTCCCCCTTTAGTTTGACCTGGTGTGTGATGACGGGAGTCTGGCCGAGGTCTCACAGATGCTGACCATGGCCGGTATGGGCCTCGGGGCGGTGCTCTCCTCTGTCATATCAGACAGGTACGGTAGGAAGGTGGTACAGGTGGGAGCCCATATCGGCATTTTCCTAGCCGGACTCGGTGTTGCGTTTGCTCCCAACTACACGGTTCTGATTATTCTAAGGTTCATTTCTGGAGCACTGCAGCAGGTGAGGTGCAAAACTTATGGAAACCATGAATAACGATGACTTTTTTTAATAAAATGCACGAAGTTCAAATTTTTTATCAATAATTTATGCAATACTATCACCCAGGCTCTAGCTGTGGTGGGGGCCGTTATAGCAATGGAGTGGGTCCCCGAGGAGAGTCGCTTTATATGTGAGGTGCTCGGTCTCCTTTTCTGGACAACAGGAGTGGTCCTTGTGACCCCGATAGCTTACCTGATGCGAGACAACACGTGGCGGGAGTTACAGATCGCTCTGACCCTCTGTTCCTCCTACAGCCTGATCCAGTATTGGTACGCAACTAAATCGCCATCATTTTATCTTTGCTAGACTTTTTTCATGTAACATCCTTATCAATGCATGCGTGTTTAGCTAATTTTTTTTTTTTTTACAATTCTACGTTGCTTGCAAAATTGGTCTTTACGTAAACAAAGCTAGTAACATACGCATATTTTGACTGTTTATAGAGGGGGTTGTATTTTGTTTTAAGGTCTCTGAGATTTTTTCTGTAGAGAAGGGTCTATAATATTTCAGTAATTTTGTGTCCCATTGCTAGGATTCAGGATGAATCGGTCAGATGGTTACTGATGAACGGGAAAACAAAGGAAGCAGAACAAATACTGCGAAGGGCAGCTAAGTGGAACAAAGTCAACTTTGATGACGTCATATCAACTGATGCAGTACATGCCAACAGTCTTGATACGATTTCTCGTGAATTAGAAGGAACAGAAATGTCAAAAGAGCACATACAGGAAGTGGGTCATGTAGAGAATTCTGGGAGTGTTAAGTCTCACAGAGATGACAACGGTTTTACTGTAGAACGGTACTCCGTGATCACAATATTCAGAAATAAATATATCCTTAAGAATTCTGTGATCATGTGGTTTACATGGTACGCATACACCATCCTAAATTTTGAATGTCCTATGTTTTTTTAAAGTGTACATTATATGGACTAAATAGTATATAGACTAGATAGTATGCATGCTCAAACTCACCTTCTGTATCCTATTTTGACTAGTTTTCATTGGTCACTATTTTAGGCTGACTGACAGTTTGACCTATTTTGGTCTGACACTGACAGCGACAACTTTGGCCGGGAATCGATTCTTGAACTATTTTTTATCGGGAGCTGTGGAGTATGTTGCATGTTTTCTAGAGTATAACATGATGAAAAGGTAACAAGCTAAATCAGGACTTTTAAATTGTTTAAACCGAACTTTCTTACATCATTTCTTTTTATTACTATTCTTTACTACCAGTAAATAAAAAAACAGTATACGATTCAATTTCCTAAAATTGTAACATGGAAGTTTTGTTTTAACCTGTTTTTTGCCAAATATGTGTACTGAAAACCTGTAACATAGAATTGGTCGGAGGTCTATCACCATTATTTTCCACGCCACCTCTGCTATAGCCCTGCTGATTGCAACCCTGGTCCATTCTTTTGGAGGTAAAAATTATGTCCAGTTTTTAACTACTGGTATGACTTAATCCTATCTTGGTGATGGAATCCACTGTCTGACGTCTGACAATACTAAATTCACCTCTCTCTCTCTCTCTCTCTCTCTCTGAAACCTGACCTTTATTTATTTTACAACGAATAATAAACAAGTTCTACAACTTATATTAATATCTTTTGTTGGCACGGGTGTCAGCGCGAGGGGGTCATTGGTGTGGGAAGAAGCCGGAGTACCCGGAGAGAACCAATCTCTCTTTCTCTATGTAAAGGCTCACTCCAATTTTTAATAAATTCCTGTGATAAAAGATCAGTTTTCTTTGTTACAGGGGTGGAATCCTCAATGACAACGACATCATTAGTTTTCACCTTGATTGGTAAAATGGCCATCACCGGCTCTTTTAGCACGATATTTCTCTTTACACCAGAACTTTATCCTACCAATCTAAGGCAAGTAGATACAATCCACCCATTTACTTATGGAGGTGGTTTCATTTTCCCTCTAGTTATATACAAGTTAAGGCAACCTTTTTTTTTTTAAATCTGTAAATAATTTTACCTAGAATTGAAGATCCTTAGATAAACAAATGTTGTTATCTATCATTAATATGTTATTTTAGATAAATTTCGCGTTCAGTTTTATCAATTTGCGTTTACTGTTGATTGTTCCAGGAATGTTGGAATTGGGATGTCGTCTGCTTTCGCTCGTCTTGGTGGCATGTTGTCCCCTTTTGCTGGAACCTTGGTGCGACCTTAAGCAACCTGTCGAAAAAGATATAGCATGCAGATACATTTGATATATTTCTTCAGATCGATTATTTGTTTCAACAAACATATATGTAAAAGACATTAATAAGCACGTACCATACGATTTCTTAAAAGTCACCCTCAATGATATTCACATTTTAACGTAACAGTAAGACTATATTTTTACTGTATGGAAATATCTCCAAGGTTCAGTTTGTTACATATTTTTACCTTGAACTGAATTATAAGATAGACTAAGATTGATAGTATTTAACACAAGCTATCTTTGATAAAATCTGAGAATCTTTTGCAATGAATCCAGTTTGTAAAATAAACCTGTCCATATATTAAATTGTTTTATAGATACGTACATTTTAGTATATGTTTTTTTTTCTACTGGTCTACGCTTTAAATCGATTTGTTGACATGCATAGTTTGTAAATTTTTATTTGCGTATTTTGACAGGCCAAGCAGGCGTCGTGGGCTCCTGCTGCTATTTTTACCTGTATGTGCTTCCTCGTCACAGTGGCAGTGACCAATCTACCAGAGACACGTGGGGTCGAACTCCCGTCGACCATTGGCGAACTTGAAGAGTGGCACAAAAAGCAGACAACAAAAAAGAAGACAAACGCCTAATAGATATTTCTTCCAGTGAAATCATGAAACTTGGAAACCCTGTACTTTCTTCGCTCATTGTTCACAGCTTATTGAAGATGATACATAGAAATCGTAAACTATACTTATTATTGCTTTTCTCTGAAAAAAGTTCATGTTACATGCAAACAAATACTGTATACAGGGTTATTTTCGCCCCGTGTTATTTTCGCCCTTTTACACTTGCAAACAGTTTCGCCCAGTTTTGAATTCACACAAACACGCATGTGTACTAAAGAGATAACTTGGAACATTGGAATTCGCCCCCTCTGAAATAAGCCTGCTGGCAACGATGGCGAAAGAGGCGAAAATAAAACGGGGGCGAACATTTCCCTGTATACAGTATCTATATAAATACTTAATATAAACTAGATTATTCCTGGATTCTTTATCTCGGAGTTCAGCGCTTATGATTTTCAAGTGCTTAACTGATGGGACAAATTTAAAAACTCGCTACCATTGATTTCATAGAAAATCAAATAAAGCATGGCTTTGTTAATACAGAATAGGTAATGAAACTGAATTAATTCTTCTCTCTGATGTGTTTCCTGAAATGGTCAGTTACGGACTCAAATTGTCAAATTCTCAATTTGTCAGAGGTCTACAAATTTACTAAAGTTTAAGAGGCTGTCCCTCTAATTACAAAGAATGAAAATCACGCAGCATTCCTTCGCTTTAATACGAAATACTTTAAAGATATTTTAATTTCTTAAAATATAATTAGTACATTGTGTACCAGATATATGAATCTGAAAACGGTAATCAAATAAATCTTTCAAATACTCTAAATACAGATATCTCAAAGCATATAGAAAATTATAAAGCGTGACGCATTCCCCGGTAGGACATTTTCCCCGAATAACAATACATATCGTGACTTATAGGGGGTACTTTTATCTTAAAATTTAGTTTAAGTGATCATCTATGGCTAATCTGAAGATCATCGTATGCAAGTACACGCACAAACTGTGAATCTTCGTAAAACGTAGTTACTACAGTAGTTGTTTGGGCGAATAGAGAGGTACAACTATGGACCCGTACACTAATGTCGACGAGATCTGGATTGCTCTGGGAAAGTTTGGAAAGTTCCAGATCACTCAACTGCTCGTTTCGTGGATAGCGATCTTATCCTTGTGCTTCCAGCTACTGAACGTGGTTTTTATTGGTAAGACATTTTTCAACAAAAATACCTTAACATTCTACTTTTTAATAAAAAAAACAATTAAATCAAATCAGTTATGGATAAAAAACAACCATGAAACCTTTCAATATTTTTGTTCTCAGGATACAGACCGACCTTTCAATGTGCACCAATAGAGAACCTCACTCTTCTGTCGGCACAGTTTCCTGGTGACGCCGACATTTTTGTGACCTACGACAAGTGTAGTGTAAACATTTACAGGAACAACACGAACGGATCCGTGCTGCTAGAGGAGCGAGACTGTCCGAATGGATACTCCTACTCCACTCCGAAAGACGCGACTTTCGTTACTGAGGTAGACCAATTTATCGGTGAATATTTCTTAACGCTGTTCCAGAATGATCTGATTGGTCCGTTTCTGTTGTAGCTTGACCTTGTCTGTGACAATGCAGCGCTGGCAGAGCTCACGCAGACAATGACGATGGTGGGACAAGGTTTGGGCGCCATGCTTGCGTCTTCCATGGCGGACAGATTCGGTCGGAAGACCATCCACCTGAGCTCCCACATCGCCCTCTATCTGGTTGGCTTTGGTGTGGCCTTTGCTCCAAATTACACCGTGCTGATCATTTTAAGGTTTATCACAGGAGCTATCCAACAGGTTAAAAAAACACCAATAAATACTAAGTATTTAATGATTCTTTTAACTCAATAAGTTCCTATAAAGGAATAAAAAAACCCCAAAAAACCCAACAACAATAACACCTATCTCTTTTAACAAGAACTTTTTAAAAAGACAACTAATCTGCTTGTGCATGCGCATTTTCTTTGTCAGGGAGTCGCCATGTCCGGTGCAGTTATAGCGTTGGAATGGGTCCCGACCAACAGCCGGTACCTGGTGGAGATCTCCTCCCTGCTGTTCTGGTCCACCGGTGTGTGTGCTATCGCTTTGTTTGGTTACCTGATGCAGAGCTACTCCTGGAGATACTTACAGCTGGCCTTTACTCTTTATTCCTCATTCTCTCTCATTCAGTACTGGTAAGTGGACGGGGTAACGAGAGATTTTGTATCATCACGTTTGGGGTAATGAGGGATTTTTTATCATCATGACTGGCTGGCAATGGTTTACCTCTTTGTCAGATGCAATTTCACGTCTCAAATTCAATGATCCACCAAAATTTTCAAAGAAAGTTACATGTAGACGACTTTGAACTAAAGAAACGAAAACATGATGCAAAAATATTATGATATACGGGGTTGAATTGTTTGTAGGCTTTTGAAAGCGCTTGAATTTTTTTTAGCTCACCAAGACGAAGTCAAGGAGAGCTTATGCTATACCCTCGGCGTCGGCGGTGGCGTCGGCGTCGGCGTCCGGACCTGGTTAAAGTTTTTGTTGCAGGTCCTGTATCCAAGCTATTACTTGTCCTATCTTCACCAAACTTGCATGGATGATGCATCTGGACCTACTTATGGACTTTAAAGACTTGGATGCTGAATCTGGGTCCTAAATTTCAGATGCTGGAGGAGGTTAAGGTTGTTGGACCAGGTTAAAGTTTTTGTTGCAGGTGCCCTTTGATAGCAATATCTTAGTTACTGCTGGTCCGTACTTCACCAAACTTGTATGGATGGTGTGTCTTATGATACTGATGAACCAGACAGGCTTGAGTGCCGAATCTGAGCTATAGGTTTCGGATGCTGGAAGAGGTTAAGGTTTTTGGAGCAGGTTAAAGTTTTTGTTGCGGGTGCCCATTGATAGCAATATCTAAGTTACTACTGGTCCTAACTTCACCAAACTTGTATGTATGATGCGTCTTATGATACTGATGCACCCGACAAGCTTGAATGCTGAATCTGAGCAATAGGTTTTGGATGCTGGAAGAGGTTAAGGTTTTTAGAGATGGTTAAAGTTTTTGTTGCAGGTGCTCTCTGATGATTATATCTTAGTTACTACTGGTCCTAACTTCACCAAACTTGTATGGATGGTGCGTCTTATGATACTGATGCACCTGACAAGCTTGAATGCTGAATCTGAGCAATAGGTTTCGGATGCTGGAGGAGGTTAAGGTTTTAAGAGCTGGTTAAATAAAGTTTTTGAAACAGGTGCCCTCTGATGATGATATCTTAGTTATTACTTGTCCTTACTTCACCAGACTTCCATGGATGGTGTGTCTTATGATACTGATGCACCTGACAGGCTTGAATGCTGATTCTGGTTTCGGATGCTGGATAAAGTTAAGTTTTTAGGAACAGGTCACATGTTTAATAGATGATAGTACTATTTCAAACTTGCACAGTTGATTTAACTGTAATATGAATGAATCGCAGAGGTAGCTTCAGATGCAGAGCTTGATCTCCATTATCAAGGATGCTAAAAAATAAATCTTAGTTATTACAGGTCCTAACTTCACCAAACTTGAATGGATGGTGGTCTTATGATACAGATGCACCTGACAGGCATGGATGCTGAATCTGAGCCATAGGTTGCGGATGCTGAAGGAAGTTAAGGTTTCAATTGCTAGTGCCCTCTGATGATGATATCTTACATGTAGTTATTACTTGTCCAAACTTCACCAAACTTGCATGGATGATGCGTCTTATGATACCAATGCACCTGATGGGCTTGAATGCTGAATCTGAGCCATAGGTTTCGGATGCTGGATGAGGTTTAGTTTTTTGGAACAAGTCACATGTTTTATAGATGATAGCTTGCATAGTTGATTTAACTTTATTATAAATTAAATGCAGAGGTTGCTTCAGATGCAGAGCCTGATCTCCATTATCAAGGATGCTAAAGAAATCTCCTACCTCACTCAAACCAGCTCGATAGATAGAAGTGTTTGTTGATAAATGATATAACATGATTCCTATGATATAGTTTTGTATGATATGAAACAATATTGTTTGATATGATACAATATGATATCATATGTTATATTATAAAAAGTTATACGATACAATATGATATTGTATCAATTTTTTCGATATTTTATGATATGATATTGTATCATGATATTGTTATGTATAGTATTGTATATTATGATACAATATTATATAATATTATATTGTATTTTTAATTTATCATTTTATCACATGATACAATTACATAAGATATTGCAAAATATTATATTGTATCCTATGATACAATTTTGTATATTCTATAATATTGTATCATACAATATTGTATAATATGATATTGGTTTCAGTAATATAGAATTATATCACATGAAATTGTGTTATATGATATTGTAATATTATATTATATTGTATCATACGATATTGTATGATATGATATTGGTTTATATGATATATTATCATATCACATGAAATTGTATTTTATGATATTGTAATATATATTATTGTGTCATATGATACAATATGTATAATATAATAATGTATTTTATAATATTTTACTTTATCACATTATATTGTATCATTTGATAAGATACAATGTTGGAATCAAATTATATTGTATTATATGATATAATATCATATAATGTATCAAATATGTTTCAGTGTCATTCAATACAATATCATACTATATTATACAATATAATATCATGTTTCAATGTTATGATGTATTATGTAATATGATATTGTAATATTGATACTATATTGTATTATATTTTATGATATTGTATTATGTGATCAAATACAATAAGGTATAACACAATACAATGTCATATCATACGTTACAATATCATATCTCATTATTGTTTATAACGGTATTTTATTGTATTATATGATATATATTATAAATATGACATGATGCAATATTTAATTTTATATCATTGTATTGATTAACATATGAACATATGATTATCATAAAAAAAAATTATCAGATGATAAACGATATTTTGTCAAAACAGAATCCATGAATATCCAAGATCATAAAGTATGATTTTCATATAAAATGATAAAGGTGGTCTTATAAGGGTGATGCTCCGTCTCGGTGAGCTTAGTAATCTATGATTACCTATGTTTTAATTTCAAATTTATGTTTTAACTAAGTGGCTAAAACGTAGACAGCAGAGATGCATGGCCGATTGTTGACATTATCATTTAGACTTTTATGGCTAAGTTTATTTTTGTATTAATTTAGTTTGATTGATCAAACTGACAAGAAAACATTTGATAACCTTATTAGTTGAACTATTTTATCGTCGTTAAAATCTATTGATACGAAATTTGCAAAGACTACTTAATTTTGGTTAATTCTGGATTAATTTTGTCTCTACTAAGGGTGCAAGAAGAATCTGTTCGGTGGCTCCTCATGAATGGCCGGGTCAAGGAGGCCGAGAGGATAGTGAGGAAGGCCGCGCGGTGGAACAATGTCAGCTATGAGGAGGTCATAGCCAAAGCATCGCTAAAAGCCGCGGAAACAAAGACATTGCTGTATAATGGCGCCGACAAAATGGCGGACACCTGGGGGAGGGATCAAAGGGAGACGGGCGAGGTCATGGAATTGAATGGCATTTCTGTGACCCCCGAGACCCAAACTGTCCAAGAAAAAGAAAGCAAAGATTACAGCGTAGAACGCTACAATATAATCACAGTACTGAGGACCAGACGTCTGTGTGTGAACTCAATGATCATTTGGTTCTCATGGTAAGATTTATCTCGATATTTATCCGGATGGTTTCAGATAGGATATTTGCTAAGACATTTTAATTGTTTTCAGGATCACGATCAACTTGACCTATTATGCTTTAACCTTGACCTCGACATCCTTGGCTGGGAACATGTACATGAACTTTTTCCTGAACGGGACGATGGAGTACGTAGCGTGTTTTGTTGAGATGTTCCTGTTACAACGGTAAATATGACGCCTACAGGTAACGTACACATGATAAGCAGGTTTGAGGTGGAATTGTAGGGATGTAATATTAATGTATTGACGACTTATTTACAGCATGGGTCGGCGTCCGGCGGTTGCCATACTTCACCTGGTTACCGGGGTGGCCTTGGCGGCCGCTACTCTGCTCAACCACTTTGCAGGTTGGAAACAATGCTTTTTCATCCGGTCTTTATTTGTTTAAAACTCATATCGAAGTACCTTGTTATTTTCTTCAACAACGAATAATTAGGCATTTACATGTATAACGAGTAAATTTTCATCCGGTTTTTAGCTCACCTGAGCTAAAGGCTCAAGTGAGCTTTTCTGTTCACAATTTGTCCGTTGTCTGTCGTTGTCGTTGTCGTCGTAGTCGTCGTCGTTGTTGTCGTCGTCGTTGTAAACTTTTCACATTTTCATCTTCTTATCAAGAACCACTGGGCAGATTTCAACCAAATTTGGCACAAAGCACCACTAGGTAAAGGGAATTCAAGTTTATTCAAATGAAGGGCCACGCCCTCTTTAAAGGGGAGATAATTGACAATTATTGAAAATTTATTGGTATTTTTCAAAAATCTTCTTCTCAAAAACTGTTCAGCCTGAAAAGTTTAAACTTGTGTGGAGGCATCCTCAGGTAGTGTAGATTCAAGTTTGTTCAAATCATGGTCCCCGGGGGTAGGGAGGGGCCATAATTGGGGGATCAAGTTTTACATTAGAATATATAGAGAAAATCTTTAAAAATCTTCTTCTCAAAAAGTATTAGGCAAGAAAAGCTCAAATTAAAATTGGAGCATCCTCAGATAGTGTAGATTCAAGTTTGTTCAAATCATGGTCCCCAGGGGTAGGGTGGGGCCACAATTGAGGGATCAAGTTTTACATAGGAATATATAGAGAAAATCTTTAAAAATCTTCTTCTCAAGAAGTATTAGGCCAGGAAAGCTCAAATTTAATTGGAAGCATCTTCAGGTAGTGTAGATTCAAGTTTGTTCAAACCATAGTCCCTGGGGGTAGGGTGGGGCCACAAGGGGGGACCAAGTTTTACATAGGAATATATAGAGAAAATCTTTAAAAATCTTCTTCTAAAATACTATTAGGCCAGGAAAGCTCAAATTTAAGTGGAAGCATCCTCAGATAGTGTAGATTCAAGTTTGGTCAAATCATGGTCCCCGGGGGTAGGGTGGGGCCACAATTGGGGGATAAATTTTATACAGGAATATATAGACAAAATCTTTAAAAAATTTCTTTTAAAAACTATTTGGCCAAGAAAGCTCAAATTGGTGTGTAACCATCCTCAGATAATGTAGATTCAAGTTTGTTCAAATCATGGTCCCTGGGGGTAGGGCGGGGCCACAATGGGGGATAAATTTTTTATATATAGAGAAAATCTTTAAAAATCTTCTTCTCAAAACTATATTGCCAGCAAAGCCCAACTTTGAGTGGAAGCATCCCCAGATCATATACATTCAAACTTGTTTAAATAATAGTCCAGGGGTAGAGTGAGGCCACAATGGGGGATGAATTTTTACATAGGAATATATAGAGAAAATCTTTAAAGACCTTCATTTGAAAGACTATTTTTGCCAGAAAAGCTTAAACTTGTGTAGAGGGATCCTTGGGTAGTGTAAATTCAAGTTTGCAAAATCACAGTCCCTAGTGGTAGGGCGGGGCCGTGATGGCAGTTTGAATTTTTACATAGGAATAAAAAGAGAAAAAATTAAAAAATATTCTTGGAAAGTTTTCAGTCCAAAACTCAGTACTTAGTGTGAAAGCACAGGTTATGCAGATTTAAGTTTGATGAAACCATGATTCCCTAGAGAAAATTGGGGCCACGAAATGGGGGGTAGGGGTATATAGGATAGAGAAAAATCTTCTTACAGGTACAACAACAAAAGGGGCTAAGTATTTACCCCCAAAAAGAGGTGGGTAAAAATTTGCAGATTTTCAATTTTTTTTTTAGCAAGATCTACTGTACTTAGTTGTCAAGATATTTTGATACTGTAATACTAATTTGATCAGAATTAAGGTAATTGTTGCTCAGATGAGCGATGTGGCCCCTGGACCTCTTATTGTTTGTTAAAGATTCACATTGTAATACCTTGTTGATTTCTTCAACAAATGTAATTAAGCATTTACATAATATCATATAACGATAAAAACAACCTCTTTGGTGGTATGATTTTAAGTCACTTATAATCGTATTGAGGAAGGATGGTAATATGTACATAGAATTGAACAGTATAGCTTCTTCCATACTCTTCACTAATACTTGTATAAACATTTAAAGCAATCTTTTTATTTCAGATGGTAACAGTGACATGATGACTGCGTCAGTAGCTTTTTCTTTCACGGGGAAAATGGCGATAACGGCAGCATTCAGCGCTGTGTTTTTGTATACCCCGGAGCTGTACCCCACAAACCTTAGGTGAGCTCTGGACAATCCATGTATTTTTCTTTGATAATTAAGAACGATGACAAAAACATCTCATTTAATATGTGTCTACGTCAATGTTTTGACGAAATGTTATAGAATATTAGTATTCTTGGTCACATGCGCATACAATATTGAAATCAGGAATTTATAGCACCGAGCCACACAATTTATCCGGAAAAGAATAGGAATTATTGACTTAAAATATGAAGTAATCTGCATGAGATGATTAAGTTTATCAATATTGGATAAATCACAATTACTAGTAGTTCAAATACTACTGTGGTTTCATCAATATTCGTTGAATACCAATTTTCGTGGATTTCGTTATTAAATTGATCCACGAAATTAAATGTTCATTGAAGTGCAATTTCTATTAACAGCTTGTATTGATAGGGTCATTGGCCACGAATTAACGTTTTCTTGAAACTGTGATTTTCACTTTATCCACGAAAATTGATACCCTTGAATATTAATGAAACCACAGTAGTACTTTTGATCTATCAATTTACAACGGTGAAAATACCTGCATAAGGTAATAATACATATCCATTCTATGATTTATTTAACATTTTACATTGACCAGTACCATAAACAGCGCTACATATACATGTATCTCACATCTCACCTTAACCCACATTTCTGTTTGTAGAAGTGTCGGTATAGGCTTTGCTTCAGCCATTGCGCGAATTGGTGGAATGCTGGCTCCATTTGCTGGGTTGTTTGTAAGCATTAACAAAAATATTTCTTAACGTTAGTTTACACCATTATTTAGCCGCCTCTTAAGAGACCAAATAAAAAAAAATTTACGGACATGAATGTAGTGTAATTAAACCAGTCAATCTGGCCTAAAAAATTGTCCAACCTCTAAGTAATAGCAACAAAAGGTTTCCTGGTATATGTATCAATTCAATCTATTGACATATTCTATTGATCATATAAAAATGCATCTTAAAATTACAGGTAAACAGCAAACTATAAGTGTTATCAAAACACAATTCACATTTATTGTTTTAGCTCACCTGAGATGAAAGCCGATCAAAATTTGTCCGTTGTGTGTAAACTTTTCACATTTTCATCTTCGTCTCCAGAACCACTGGGCAGATTTCAACCAAACTTTGCACAAGGCATCACTGGGTGTAGAGATTTCAAGTTTGTGCAAACGAAGGGCCACACCCCTTTTAAAGGGGAAATACACTGTAATTTAGAAATTTATTGGTATTCAAAAATCTTTTTTAAAAAAAAACATATGGTCAGAAAAGCCGTAACTTGTATGGAAGCATCGTCAAGTAGTGTTTATTAAAGTTTGTTCTTCATGGTCTCTGAAGGTAGGGTGGGGCCAAAATGGGGGATGAATTTTTAAATAAGAATGTTTAGAGAAAATCTTTGAAAATCTTCTTCTCAAAAACTATTTGGCCAAAAAAGCTTAAACTTGTGTGCAGGCATCCTCAGGAAGTGTAGATTCAAGTTTGTTCAAATCATGGTCCCTGGGGGTAGGGTGGGGCCACAAATAGGGGGGGGATCAAGTTTTACATGGAAAAGTATAGAGAAAATCTTCTCAAAAACCATTTGGCCAGAAAAGGTTAAATTTGTGTGAAAGCATCCTCAGACAGCGTAGATTCAAGTTTGTTCAAATCATGGTCCCCGGGGGTAGGGTTGGGTCACAGTGGGGGTGGGTGGGTCAAGCTTTACATAGGAGTATATAGAGAAAATCTTCTTCTAAAAAACTATAAGACCAGAAAAGCTCAAATTTGAGTGGAAGCATCCTCAGATAGTAAAGATTGTTTAAATCATGGTCCCCAGGGGAAGTAACTTGTGTGAAAGCATGAGTTGTATAGATTAAAATTTGATCAAACCATGAGAAAAGTGGGGCCATAAAGTGTGTGTGTGTGGGGGGGGGGGGGTCACATGGGTATAGAGAAAAATCTTCTTACAGGTACAACAACAAAAGAGGCTTGATATTTACCATTAAAATATGTGGATAAAACTCTTTAGATTTTTCAATTTTTTGAGCAAGATCTACTATACTGATTTGTCAAGATATTTTGATACTGTACTGTAATTCTAATTTGATCAGAGTTAAGGCAACTATTGCTCAGGTGAGCGATGTGTCATCTGGGCCTCTTGTGTAACTAATTGTCAAATGTATGGAAAACGGGAATATACCCTAAGATAGTATCGTTATAACAGCAATGATAACAAAGTGTTCCTAGTCAACCATTGTGTTCATTGTAGTAAAAGTCTATACCAATTTGTAGTCTAAGTTCAACACAAATCAATACAGTCAATTATGTGTAAACGGTTTTCTGTTTAATCTATATATTATATATAATAATCAAAACTCTGTCTTATTTGATGAATGAATTAATGTCCTTTCTTTTTAGAACACAGACATATTTACGCATCTCAAAAAAAACCCATTAATGATGATAAAGTGTACTGAAAAAGCATAAAAAATTGATGAATTTAAACTTAATATAAGAATTATTACTCCTGTGAAAAATGTATTTTTCTTTCCAAAGCATTAAACATCTAAACTGAGATAAAAATAAAAACAGAGAAAAATCTCCCACCAAATACTGGTAAAATAATTAGGATTACAAGAAGGAAAAGTAATCTAATGTAATCGATTACTTCTAAAACTGGATGTAATCAGCTTGTAATCGATTACTCTTAAAACCCAATGTAATTGTAATTTAACCGATTACTTTTGAAAGTAAATGACCCTATCCCTGCTCCCACCCACGAATTGACATTCTCGACAAAACTATGAAAAATCAGTTTTTATACTGAAACTAACAATCGACGTCCCACGAAATGACATCCCCACGAATAATCAAATAATCTACAATCCACGAGAATTGGCCCCACGAAATTAAATGACTCCAGTAAACACACTTCATGTCATACCATTTCAAATGTAAGATTTTGGTTCTCGATGCCCATTTCTATTTACAATACAGGCGGCGTACGTGCCGTGGGCCCCGGGGACAATTTTCTCCGTGCTGTGTCTCGTTGTGGCTGGCATTGTGTTATATCTACCGGAAACCCGAGGAGTGGAGCTACCGACAAACCTGGCCGCACTCAACTCGTGGTACAAGGAGAACTCTGGGACAGACAGAAACCAGAGAAATAAACGGAATAAAGTGATCACAAAAATTATGTCTGACCAGACCTAGTGTGTGGGTAAATGTGACTTCCATTGTCGCTGGTATTTTGTTGTTAATTTTTTTAATTTAAAGCTTTTCAGTCATTTAAAATTATGTCAATATATTTTCATGTCTATAAATTTTTCGTAGTATAATTCCTTGTTATTGTTTGCCATCACAATTGCTATGAAGGAGTTCATGTACATTTACATCATTATGCTCTCAGAGGGTTTTTTCTTAGAGCGGTTTTTATTATAAGGTTTCGATAAAAATGCCGTTTGCCTAATTAAATAACAGATTTAAAATTTGCCTAGAGAGAGCAATGATTTTAGAGAAAAAAGAGTAAACAAATTGTTGAGGATTTGTCTTGAAAAATAACAAGTTAATTATGGCTGGTGTCGCTCAATTGAGAGAAGTGGCCTCTTAGCCTCTTGATTATCTTCAAACCTACTTAACACAATGCATACTTACTGCGTAATTGGCTTTCAGGTTTGTTCATACGAAGAGTCAGACCCTCTTACAATGGTAATTTACACAAAAATTATGAGAACGGGTTCTTTAAAGGAGTATGTTCACGATGTTGTTCAAATTTTATATTTCATTTTTTTTTTGGTTTACAGTGCTTTTGTCTTGCGTTTCTAATGATAAAATTGGAGTGTCATTCCTAGTGTTATACGCAAGATACAAAGCTCATAATTCTTTGTTATGTAAACAATACTTTTGCCATGTTTTTGTTTATATTGGTTCATTAAATCGAAAGAGTTATTTTTCAAGCTCATTTTTAGCCGGGCTTTGCTGAAAGCAGAGTCCTGGCAGTAGGCAGGCAAATCGCCAATGATACTATAAATAGCACAACTTCAAAAGTAAACAAAAAACCGAGCAACGTCAAAGTAAAGGCTTCTGTTATACCAAATAGTTACATAGAGAGCCACGTTCTGTCAAATCTATTGATTTTTATTTGTTTGCGAATAAATTTAGCGTTGAAATTTTTCCTTTTCTTATTAATTACATGTTTTTAAAACAAGATTATGCGTTTTGGGCACATATACAATGCACATGAATTTCCATCAACTACTTTTTAAAGCATTGGTGTTTAGCTGCACATAGAAGTAATGAGGGAAGGAAGTTGAATTTATAACGCTTGTTTCAAATTTCAATGCAACTGTTGATTTTTTTCTACTAGACAGACATATCTTTATTTATAGCCGCTTACAAAACAATTCAGTCGCTCCCTGGCGCATTTCCGACATAAAAAGCATGAGAGAGAGAGAGAGAGAGAGAGAGAGAGAGAGAGATTGCCAGTTTTTACTACACACTATGCTGCATAATGGCACACCAAAAGAGCTCGGCTTTCAGTTCTAATTCAGTACTTTGATTCTATCTGACAACAAAGGATTTTGAGCTCTGTGTCTCGCTTATAACTCAACTGATTACGGTAACCAAAATTGTGATCATGCTTCTGTAAACGAACAAGAAGTAAGTTGATATATAATGGATACGAGGTAACGGGTTGCTTACCAACAACAATAGTCCAAAATAATTGTCACACGAACTGTCGCGAGAATATAAAATCGCGAACGCAGACCTTTTATCCTTATTTCTTATAGATTTCAACTCAGAAAACAATGGCGAGATTAAAAATCCGCGAAGGGTGCTTCTCGTGATTTTACATGAATCAGATAAACCTGTATACCAAATTTCATTCCAATATGTTCATCCTCTGCGAAGAAAATGAGAGGAAACTGCAAATAACTGGATTTTTTTTAAGTCGAAAGGCCATAACTCTGTCGAAAATTGCTCGATCGTACCCAATATCGAACTTAACTTATATATTATTATGATAAACCTGTATACTTAATTTTATTCCAATATGTTCATCCTTTGCGAAGAAAATGAGCGGAAACTGCAAATAACGAATTTTTCTACGTCCAAGGGCCATAACTCTGTCGAAAATTGCTCGATCGTACCCAATATCGAACGTGACATAGATTTGATCATTATAAACTTGTGTACCAAATTTCATTACAGTATGTTCATCCTTTGCGAAAAAAATGAACAAAAACTGTTGGTGGACCGACCGACAGACAGACAGCAGCAAAGCAATATGCCCTCCCTTTTTTGAAGGGGGCATGATAAATTAAAAAAAATCAAAAGAGCTAAGAGACAAAGTCACGATTGGAGGATACTAAGCCATTATTAATATTCAACTAAAATTGGAATGTCATTTCATTCCTTTCCAGAAAAGAACAGACATTAGAATTAATTGTCGTGTAAATAGGGTCTGTGTTATGTCTTTGTTTTAAAATAATGCTCAAGTTTATTGATAAAATGGTAAATTTTTGGAAGTTAATTTGAAAAAAAAATTTGTTTTCCTGAAGATTAAGTATCATAGAATTTATGTTCATTGAACAAAATATAATGAAAAAAATAATGTTGTACTTAAAAAATTTATGTAATGGAAATGTAAAAGAAAGAAACCAAATTTTAAGTTCTTAAAAGATACCACACACTCTTTTATATTTATATAAAGTTTTTAAAAATTAAAACTTAAAAATATACACATTATTTGGGGTCCCTTGCAGGAATCGCTTACTTTGTGCTCGAGTACTTACTTTTAAACTATAACAATACACCGATTTTGTTTATGTGATGAAAATATTTTTTATCATCGTGACTGATAAAAAATATGAATAGATGAAATAATTATTCTTACGTTTGCTTAATCTAAAGGCAAATCAAACATTTATCAAGTACAAAGATTTTTTTTGATGACTATTATACAAAATATAATGATATTATGTTATTCATATAGTCCATGTCTCCGTTTACGAGGTTTAAAGGTTACTATAAGCCATAATAAAATGCAGTTTTAAAAGTTAACAACTCTGAAAGTCGGCGATTTTTTTTAAAGTTCAGTATGCACGAATTACATTATTCATATATCTGTGTTTTAAAGGGAAATGGACACGATTTAAGAATTTATATTTTATGTACAAAATGGTTTACTTATGCATTTTGAATTATCGACCAAAGTTGGAATGCTAAAAGTCATGATAAAAGAGAGATACAGAGGTAAGAATTCATTTTTATGAAAATAGCCCGAGTCTTATTTGTTTACAAATAATATACAGTATTGAATTATTATTTTTTTGACAAAATTACTCGTGGTAATGAAGAAAACCTAATTTAATGTGTTCATCAATAATCTTATCAACGAAAAAAAGCAACATTTTATTGAAACAATCCAATGTTTACACATAATTTTGTTCTTGTTCTATAAAATATGTATAGATTCAAACTGACAAATTTTATTTTCAAAAGTAAAGTCGTATTGTGGTTCAATGATTAATGATATTTTGATGATGTTTTGAATTTCAAAACAAAAGGATATTGATTTAAGTAAACTTATAAAAAGAAGAAACGCATGAGCCTTATTAATCACCTGCGCTGCAATGGCAATTAGGAGCTTAAAAACGTCAAACACAAAACAAAAAGCACTAGTTTGTACGTAAAAACATCGGTATAATTGTGATTCTTCATCCTCACATCTATAAAACGAAAATACCACAGTGACCTATGTTCTGTTGATTAAAATACAAAAATCTATATCGATAAAAGAAAATTTATTTTAAATGTAAATTACTATGTACAGCTCGTAAAGAGGAACAAAAATATAAAGTTTAATGTTCTTATTCAAAATACAGAATGGATAAAATGTTACAAAACATTTTCTAGGTTTTTTTGGGTTACAACTAGAAGTATAAGAACCGGAGGTTTAAAACATAAAATAATGTGCAACTAACGACTTTGCTGCAATACCTACGATATCATGTTTCTTTTTACAAGTTGAAATAATTCACAATTGGTATTTAAAGAATTTATACTAGAAAAGGAAGACGTCAATTTAAAAAACCTATTTTTAAATTTTTTTTACAAGAACTGCCAATCGAAAAATTCATTTTTACCCTATCAATAATAGGAAGGTTATTGCTCATCTTGAAAACTTCTCGAAATTTTTTTTACACAGAGGCGTTATTATGGTCATTTGGGACACTTTGTAAAGTTGACAGGGTATGATGGTCTCACGCTTGCACATTAGGTTCTCGTTAAGGACTCTGGCTCCCTCCCACATTAATAAACCCTTAAAATTCGTGAAACGATTAATATAACTGTAATATAAGTTGTAGAACTTGTTTATCAATTGTTGTTGAAAAATGAAGTTCAGAAAATTAAAGTTACAACATAAAGTTAAATTTTCTGAAGCTGGGTTACTTAGCGAGTGACATCATTGAATACCGTGTATTAAAATTTTGTTTTGAACATAAAAAAGATAAACACAAATTCATTTTAAAACATATTGTTAATTTCACTGCATAATAAGAAGTGCAGTGAATCTTTGTCTTAAATATTTTGACACATTAAAAGTATTAGAAAAACATTTCGATTCAAACTGCTGTATTTGACCAACCATATTGTATATACATAAACTGCTCAAAGAGTAATTCTAAGATTCAGACCAAGTCCATTCATCAAACAATAACATTTTGAAAAACCTTCATCTTTCCATATTAAAAAAATATTTGAATTCAAACGAACTGTTGATAGTCCTGGGGCCCGTTTTACTAAAAGGCGTACGCCCGGCGTAACCTTACGCCTATCGTAAGTCAAATATTTGGACTAAGGTCCGTTTCACTAAAAGGCGTAACTTTGCGCCCGCCTTAAGTTAAGACAAAAATCTACGCCTAGCCAAGGGTAGTCGTAACTTATGGCGTAAACAGGAATTAACTGCTAATTCTGTTGCTGAGAATATCGCTGCTGACCGTAATGTTAAATTAAACAATTTGTCATGTAAATTTTATTAATTTCATATGAAATTAAGAAAATAGAGAGTTTTGATAGGTGATATCAATTCTCGATTTGAAACTTTCTTACATATTTTATGCACACTCTTTATATTTGCACTTGCCGTTTACATGTTAAAATGACATATTTAGACAATTGATAAATAGTTTTCATTTGATTATTTTTATTCAAAAATTTGATTTACGTTTCATATTTTTAAGTAAATTGAGCAATGAATAATGCAGGAAATATACATACATGATGCACATGTATTACAAAGGTATATTTGTATAAGAAATGACTAGCATTTCAAGCATTTAACCCCCCCCCCCCCACTTCCACGGAAAATACATGTATGTGTGAGAGGGATATTTTGAAATTTAAAACTCACTAAGTGAATTATTGACTTTTATATTTTCCTCTTTATTATTTCATTTTTAGTGAGTAAAAGTTAGGTAGTCTAACTAAGGTTAATCCCCAAAGTATTTTCAGTATTGTCAAAATGTAAAAACTAACTTCGGAAACAAATTGTGGAAAAAAATTAGACTTGGAATTCATCAATTATTTCCTAGGTCATTTTTGCTCCACATTTTACATTGACGCAATCTTAATATGTTTTTTGTTGTTTTTTTTTTTTGCATGAAATATTAAATTTTCGCTCTTTTTAGTATCTGTTGTATGGTTGTTCGATGCTTGCTCAATATTGTCCAATTCATGGTTAAAAAGCTCATTACTGCATTGATTCGCTATATTTTCTATTTTTAGAAAAAAATCACTGATTTTCTTTAAATGATATAGCAAGAGGAAACCAGAAAATTTAATTAAAAAATATTTATACTCGGTCCATAATTGACGCATGATCAAAATAGAAATTCAAAGGGTGTTCGAAACATGGTCAAATCCCCGTAGATATCGATAACAAAATAGTTTTGTTGAGTTAATAATTTTGAATGAACATATCCTATATGCTTCATCAAATATATCTTTCAAATAAAACATTTTAGCAAGTTTTGCTGTGTGATTTTGTCACTAAACAGGATTAATATGCCTGAATACTTTACGTCTCTCCCCCCCCCCTCTCTCTCTCTCTCTCTCTCTCTCTCTCTCTCTCATATGCAAACACAATTGACAAGTTTCTATCTTTTTATCTATCTAAAGAATATCTATTTATCTATATATCTATCTATCTATCTATCTTCCTTTCTACTGTTTATCATCTGTCTGTGCAAGTGCATAAGCTCGTTGTCAAGGACGTAAGTCTGGCCTTAACTTAGTCCGATACTAGTGTTTACGGCCAGGCGTACGCCTCTTAGTGAAACGCAGTTTACGCCGGACTAAATTTTGGCGTACGCCCTAAGGCCTAACTTAAGTTTCGTCGTATCTTACGCCTTTTAGTGAAACGGGCCCCTGTTCTGTAACTTTGTTTGTAAGGTGCTTCCCTCGCCTTATAAACTGTTCATGCGATTAGCATGTTCTTACGTATCGAATAAACTGAGAAACAAAAATTACCAGGTGATGAAGGTTTATTGCTACATAAGAAAAGAAAAGTCATCGCGTTTATCAAAAAGTTTTGCTTTTAGGTTACCATCAATGCCCATTTCGAGTAAAATATCCAAATATGTAACAGGTGACGCAGTGTTATCTTTTATTTCAAGTTCACTGGGATATATCAAGTCGACGTAGGTATGGAAATAACAATTGTTATAGTCTATCCCAAATTATTGCTTCCATCACTTTTTGATTATTTTTAACAAAAATACCCATACCTGTAAAAAATGAAGTACAGTTTTTTGGATGTGTATTGAAACCTGAAGCGGTAGAGAGGGCTCTTCAAAACAGATAATCTGGACTTTTTCCATATTAGTGGATGAACGTAGTTTAAGCACAAAGGTATTTATGATTATCGAAATATCAAGCAAAAGGTAGTGGAAGCAAAAACTCGGGACAAAGTATAATTAATAATACGTACGTCGTTGATATACCTGGATGATGAGTTGAAGGCCACAGCGAGTGATCTTTTTTTCATGTACAAGTTTTTGAATAAATTCTGCTTCATATGCATACAAAAATAGGTCTGCTAACAATGGGACACACTTGAAACCCATGGGAATTCCAACAAATTGTTTGAAAGTAAATTATAACTATCTATTTAAAATTCAAACTCTTAACATTAATTATTATCATTTCATTGCACCACAAAACGTATTTACTTTAAATATTCAGTTTGTCAGTTGAATTAATTAATTTCATGTTTTAAAGAACAACAATAAAATCTTGAGAGATAATGAGGCTTCGTTTATTACACAAATCATTCCATTAATTTCTTCTCATCGTTTTCCTCTATGTCCTTTTCGTCAGCTTTTCTTTTCTTATCATCCATGGATCGCCGTCCATGATGCCACCACCCGTGGTGGTGGTGGTGGTGGTGTCCATGGTAATGATGATGGTGGTGGTGAACAATTTTTGCTGTAGAAAAATTTAAATCACAATGGATGAAATAAAGTAATTCGTACATGAGTGTGTGCATATTGGACCTTTTCAAAAATTGCCGACTTTCAAGTAATTCAGTTTTAAACCTGCATTTTACGAGGCTAATATTTACTTTTAAATCTCCAAACGGGAGCATGGGCTATATGAATAAAACGCAATCATTATATTTACGTCTGTCATAAAAGACAAAATCTATGTAATTGATAGTTTTGACTTTTGTATTACCTTAAAATTGAAGCAAATACAAGAACAATTATTTTTATATCTATTCATATTTTTTTGACAGCCACGATAATACTCCCCAAAAAATACTCGGTATATTGTAATAGTTTAAAAGTAAGTCATCAACCGTAAAAGAAAGCGATCTTTGCGACAGTCCATTACGACTCTTAAACAATGCGTTAATTTTTAAGTGTTAATTTGTTGTTCAAAACTTCTATTAAAATTAAATGTCTTATTTCTTTAGATCGACAGTTCATTTTCTTATTTTGTTGATATTATACTTACTATGATGAAATAACCACCCTTCAGCATCTAGAAAGAAAAAAACACATTATTTTGGATAAGGAAATGGTCCTTTAAGGAATCTGTGGTTGGAACGTTATTATTAGTTTCATAGATATAGAAAAGTCGGTATATCAATCAATCAATTTTTTTTATATAATAAAGGTATTTGCAAATAAATTTAAAAGGAATAAATGCATGCATCAAAATATAATTTTCGTCAATTATAATGAACGGTTAAAAATATAAGGATTCGGGGGAAAATCCTTTATGTGCCTTCAGATTACTTACCTTGAATGGAGACAAGAAGGACAACGGCGAAAATTAAGATCTTCCACATTTTGCTGTCGGAAATGATGATAACTATGTTAATTATAGTTGTTGTCAATGGACTCGGTCGGTCAAATTTATACCAAAAGTTATCAATAGTTTTCATCCCACGTAACAGTCTCCACCAATAACATTTAACAAATATGTTACTATTTCTTACCAACATCTATCAATTATTATTTTTTTTTTTGTGTTTTTCAGAATACAAAAGAGTGCGTGGTATGTGTCACGTGTATCGGTTCTTAAACCAACGAATTGTTATAACGTTTTGTATAAAATCAATTAATTTTTATAATTCAAAAACGTTTTTATTATTACATTTCAGTCAAAAAAATTACATGTATTTGAAGTACAATATTAACGAAAGTGCGAAAATAATTTCTAAAGTGCTTAACGCATTTTTTCTTTTCTTTACCAGCAAAACTTTATAAGAAAACTTGAGCATTATTTAAAACAACAACCAGAGTAATGTAAACCTGACAAATATTCGTGACTATGCATTTTGCCAGAAGCGTGTGAAATGACATTCAAATTTTGGTTAACTATTGAAAATAGTTAAACATTTCATTCTTTGGAATTAGTCAAATAAAATTCTAAAATCCTCATTATGCTACTTTAAATTGCTTCTCTGATTTTTGAATTTTTTCGTCTCCATTTTCCTTTCCATTATTTTGTGTTGAATTGATAATCATTCCATATCCTATTCGATCAATATATAGTTCTTTTTTGTATTCATTACGGCCATACTGGATATTTGTTTTTCGAAACAAGTAAAAGATCCTTATAAAAAAGTCCCTCTCTGAAAAATATCCACCGTGACTAAAATGGAAGATATGAAGAGAAAAATCAGGGGGAAACTTACACAAAAAAATCAATTTTAAATTACGCAAGGTGGACAGACCATCCAAGTTAAAAAGGAGAAAGAGGGAAAAATATTTAACCGTCCCACATGTAAGGAGTACTACAATATTATTTTAGAATTTTTGTGTCCTATTTGTATTGATTATACAAGTAAAATAACATTCTTTCATAATCAAGATGGTATTATTTCAGCAGTAACTTCTATGCTTATATTAATAAATATATCTCAATGCGTTTACAGATTCATTTGTAGCGATACTTTTTTGTATATTCTTGGACTAAAAAAAGATTTACCTTTTGATTACGACAACGAAATAAGAAAAATAGATATACGAAATGTCATTATACGGAAAATTTCACGCATAAAAAGCCATCATTTATCAGTTTACAAGTCGTTAAAACTCATCACACATGTTAACAAACCGAGTTGTTAAAGGAGTATGGTTAAAGGAGCATGGTCACGATTTTGTTTAAATTTCACATTTAATTTTTTAATTGTTTTCATTGCTTTAGTTATGCGGGTCTAATGATGAATCAAAAGCTGAGTGTCATTTGCAGAGTTATACAAAGCTCAGAGTTGTTTCTTATGTAAACAAAGCTCGTGTCATGTTTTTGATTACATTGGTTCATTTCACCGATAGACTTATTTTTCAAGCTAATCTTTTCTACCTGATAATTCGTTTTGAACATATATAAACAGTCTCTAGCGTTTGTCACATTCATTTTTTGGTCTTAACTTGGAAATTCTTTTCAGCATTTAAACAAACAAGGAGTAATTAAGTTCATATACAATTGATAAGAAGTAACAGGTTGCTGACTAACAACAATGGTCCAAAATAAATATGACACCCGAACTTTACTGCATTACAATATGATAAAAATTCTTCATTATGTCTAAACACCATATGTGTATTTAAATTGATAAGTATGTTTTCCGACATTGAACGATTTTTGTAATGAAAAGAACTAAAATGTTCAATATATAGTACATGCTATATGATATCTTTGTCAAATCGAATATCTCAGTTCATAATTAATTTCAACAAAATAAAATAGAATTGATACGCTTAAGTAACAGGTTGATTTCTTGACAGAAGGTGTCAGACAAGTGACACGCAATAAACAAAGGGATTATTACCGGGTGTAACTTGTACATATTGTTGATAGTAAATAAGGATCAAACAGGGCACACAATTATGCCTTTAGTTAAAATGAAATTTAATCATACCTGTAAATGATAAAGTGTGACTTATCCATTTCTTAAACAGTATAATTTCAAGAACCCTTCATTCTTTTTTTTTTCATCTTAGAGCTTTTTAAATTGTTATTTATTTCTTAAATAAACAGCAATTTAAAACTAGAGACGAGCTCGTTGCAAGCAACGATTAGGTCTTCCGAATGCAGCATTCCAATTGGAGGAACTCGTTGACCAGGTCTTTTACCGTAGGCCTACACCTTAAAGCGGAACTCAGCGGCCTTCCGGAAGACGACCTTTTTCTAATACTCCTAGGAAAACAAACACTGACAGTTCTTTCTCAAGCGGAGGAAATAGAGTTTAGGAAATTGAACTCAAGACATATTGTGACTTCTTGCGCGGTCTATAACAGACTCCTTGGGTAGCTCAATTCACAGCTCCCATCCCATCAACTTATTTAAAACTTTCTTACATTCAAAAAATATGTAAATTATCTCAACCCTACATGTAATTTCATTACTTATCACTACTTATATGTACATACATATCTTCACTTTATAATTTTGACTTGTTGACCGTAATTTATTTGTTGTTTGTATTATTCTTATCTCCATAATGGAGGAAATAAAAGATGAATGAATGACCATGGTACAATATGAGATGTATAAACACTGAGTGAAAGAAACAAAGTATTATACTACATGTTTATAAGCAAATACAGATCTTAACACATTGTCTATAGTTTGGTTCGCCGCATTTTATTCACAGAGTGGGACTGTGGTTATGCCCGGTATGAAGGTAAAAAGACCATTGGCAAACATTTTACACGCATTTTTATCGAACGCAAGCGCCAATGAATCTTTTAGTATATATGCGGATATCCTGGATATTTTACCGGGGGGTTTGAAGAATAATTTTGTTTTTCGAGGAGGGAAAACATGTGCGGATCAGAAAATTTTTCCGGGGTGGGGGTTGAAAAGTCTGACGGTTATTTGAGTTTGCCATGGGATGTCCGAGGCATATTTTTGGTAAGTTTATAATGTACACGTAATTGAAAGAAATTTTGCGGGGGGGGGGGTGTCTGGAACCCTTCCCCTTCCCTTTTAGATCCGCACATGGAGAAGAATGATGCCAGTTATTTTACTGTGATTTTAACAATTTTTATTTAATTATTCATTTTCAAAATTATCGGAATGCCAATATTACCTTTCAAAGCAGTTAAAACTTAAGATACGAACCATTTAGTCTCGGTAAGTATTGCGTCCGCGTACGAAAGAAATGGCAATATTCAAGAAATTCGAATGGACGATCTGGGTCCTAGGTCGTCCATCCGATTCTTTTTTAGACTAAGAGCTACAGACCTGCAGTTAGAGATTGTCAAACTCTTATTGATTATGTCAGTTTGTTTTGTCTCAAAGAATAATTTTTTTCAATCAATAAAGTTTAACCTTAAAAGAGAAAGAAATCGGGCACAATTTTCAATGTTAGCATTTTACAATTCTATGGTCTAATAAAATTTCAAGATACTAACTACTCTTCAATGCTTTATCCGAACTATTGCTTGAAAAAAAGATTTACATCGCAGTTTTTTAAATTACAAAAGGATATACAAAATGAACTTGGATTAACCGCTAACAAACAGGCATAAAGAGAGACTGAGAACTAATTTCTTCTCTTTTTTTTACATCTAAAGAAATTCAAGAATAAATCAAAATATATTTTTCTTTAAACGCGTTAATGAAAACATAGATCATCAAGGGGTTCTTAGTATATCTAAAACTTCAATTTCAATCCTAATTTCATGATTTAGGATTGGTTTTTCATACCATTTTTTTAAATGCTCCCAAAATAGTGGGGGGAGGGGCAATTCCATGATAATTCAATTTTTTAAATGTAAATTTGTTAAAAAAATAGTTGCTGCGGGAAAAAGTGGGGAGTGGGGCAGGCCCCCTGCCCCCCCCCCCAATTCTACGTGCCTTAATTTTCCGATATGAAATTAAGCATATATTTTCTTATTATCATAGACTTAAAGCATGTTGGAAAAAAGAAATATTGTATCAAGCAGTTATTATGCGCAGATCATGCATGCATTCCTCTATGGTTTTCCAAAAGGATGATATCGGTAACTTATAGTTCATTTAACAGTTAAGTTCCAGCTTGTCTTCTGCCACATGGAAGAACGTGTGTAATCCTAATTTAGAAATAGGCATCATGACCGGGGGGGGGGGGGGTATCATCGCAACAATATTGTGTACTAGCGTACTAGAGTGTACGTTCATTGTTAATTCATAATTGATGTTAAATTATTATTAACAACAAAAAATCATTAATTCATTATAACATGCAGTCTGGAAAGTTAACTGGAAGAACTAAAATGCCAGGGGGTTTTATTAAGGTCTTCCGTTTCCAACGGAAGACCTTGTACTGATTCTGTTGGAAATTCTTCATTATTATTTTTAGGGTCTTCCGTTTCCAACGGAAGACCCTCTTGTTATTCTACGGTTTCTTTCTATTATTATTATTCTTAACATTCTTTTTCTGCCTTCTTTAAAGCTTTATTTCTCGAAAACTATTCGCCCGATTTGCACAAAATTTTCCGGACTTATAGGACATCGGAGGGGATAAATGTTTTTAGTTAAATTTTTTGCTGACGCCTCCTCCGGTTTCAGATATTGACGATTTTATAAATTTTTAAGGGTCATTTTGTCCATGCATCTCCTCCGAAACTAATCAAGATAGAAGCTTGAAATTTTCAGGGATTGTAGATGAATGTATGTAGATGTACCCCCATGCTTCCAATTATGAAAATTACTAAAGGCCTCAAAGCTCGCCTGGACCTGAAAATTGACACCAAATGTATTCACGAAATTTTTGCACATTTTTTGTGAAATCTTTTGATGTACAAATATTTTTATAAAACATGTAATGCAAAAGGTGTTTCAAATTACACGGGCTTTCATTTGATATCAAGAAAAAGGGGCTGGCCCCTCAAATTAGGGGCCAAGAGGGCTGTAAAGTCTTCTTACAATAACTCTTTACTGAATAATAATTTGTTATTAATTATAGAAGCAAAAATGTTCATTGTTCAGCTGTTTATCTATAAAATACCATACTTAAGTCATATGTTACGTAATTAGGGGTTTCAAGGGGCCAGAAATTCAAAATTCCGATCATTAATATATGAAAAAGGAGAAATATTTTGAAAAGCATTGAAGAACAAAAGTTGCTTAAAATAATGTTCTGTACAATATGCCACCTTTAATTTTTTTTGTTCATGGCCCCATTTAGGAGATAAAGGGTCGGCCCTTAAAAAACACATTTGTAAAGATATCCTAAGAACGGTTAACATTTCGTGAACACTTGTTTAACAAAATATTTTTATATTTGCAAGACCTTTCATTTGATATCAAGAAAAAGGGGCTGGCCCCGCCAATTAGGGGTCAAGAGGAGTCTTAAATCTTCTTACAAGAACTCTTTACTGAACAATTATTTGTTATTAATTATAGAAGCAAAAATGTTCATTGTACAGCTGTTTATCTATACAGTATCATACCTAAGTCATATATTACGTAATCATGGGTTTCAAGGGGCCAGAATTCAAAACTTTGATCATTAATATCTGTGAAAAAGGAGAAATATTTTTTAAAGCAATGTAGAACAAAAGTTGTTCAAAATAATGTTCTGAACAATATGATACCATAAATTTTGTTGTTAGTGGCCCCGGTAAAGAGTTAAAGGGTCGGCCCCTAAAATACAGTTGTTTAGATATCTCGATAACAGTTAACCATTCGTGAACATTTGTAGAACAAAATATATTTATATTAGCGAGACCTTTTATTTGATATCAAGAAAAAGGGGCTGACCCCTGAAATTAGGGGCCAGAAGGGCTATTAAGTCTTTTTTATAATAAATCTTGTCTGACTAATAATTTGATATAAATCATCAAGCAAAAAAGGAGCTTATATTAATCTTAATTTAAAACTGAAATCCGTTTTAAAATCGGACGATGCATTACAAAAATATTGGGATTTAAAAATTGAGTTTTCCGGAAATTTTGATTCCAGGTTCTTGGTTAAGAAAATAGTGTTATGTTAAAAGTTAAATTAACTCATGCCTTAAATGATTCTGAAATTGTTAATTCGTACTTGAAGACATTCGAGACTTTGTTTTTATTAAGTCGTTCTAGATTTGTTAAGGTTTTTGTTAATTCGTTCTTGAAATCATTCGGACATTGTTAGGTCGTGTTAAGAATTATTCGATTTTTAAAAAAATATTTTTTTCATTTTCTTTGTAGTTGGTTTTAGAACTCTGCTTCATACAGGAACTTCTATCTTTACTCTCGACACCACCGGAAGACCTTGTCGTTGCTTTGCAACGAGCTTTGCTCTAGTTCTGATTATTCTTTTTTTTCTTTTTCTGACTTTTTTTGAGCGTTATTTCTCAAAAACTACCCAACCGATTTGCACGAAATTTTCAGGAGTGATAGAACATCATCGTTGCTACATATTATTAAATTTTTGCATGATGACATCACTTCCGGTTTAAGATATAGACGATTTTGTAAATTTTTAAGGGTCATTTTGTCCCCGCATCTCCTCCGAAACTAATCATGATAGAAGCTTAAAATTTTCAGGGGTTGTAGATGAATGTCTGTAGATGTACCCCCATGCTTCCAATTATGAAAATTGCTCAAGGCCTCGAAGCTCGCCTGAACCTGAAAATTAGCACCAATTTTTTCCAAGAAATTTGTGCACATTTTCTGTAATACCTTTCGATGTGCACATAATTTGTTTGAACATGTAATGCAAAAGTTGTTTCAATTTTCACGAGCTTTCCTTTGATATCAAGAAAAAGGGGCTGACCCCTCAAATAAGGGGCCAAGGGGGCTCTAAAGTCTTCTTACAATAACTCTTTACTGAACAATAATTTGTTATTAATTATAGAAACAAAAATGTTCATTGTACAGCTGTTTATCTATAAAGTATCATACTTAAGTCATATGTTACGTAATTAGGGGTTTCAAGGGGCCAGAAGTTCAAAACTTTGATCATTAATATCTGAAAAAGGAGAAATATTTTTAAAAGCAATGTAGAACAAAAGTTGCTTAAAATGGTGTTCTTGTCAATATGCTACCTTAAATGTTTTTGTTTATGACCCCATTTAGGAGTTAAAGGGTCGGCCCCTAAAACACATTCGTACAGATATCTCAAGAACGGTTAACATTTCATGAACACTTGTTGAACAAAATATGTTTAAATTTGCAAGACCTTAAATTTGATATCAAGAAAAAGGGGCTGGCCTCTCAAATTAGGGGCCAAAAGGGCTCTAATGTCTTTTTACAATTACTCTTTACTGAACAATATTTTGTTATTAATTATAGAAGCAAAAATGTTCATTGTACAGCTGTTCAACTATACAGTACCATACCTAAGTCATATATTACGTAATTAGGGGTTTCAAGGGGCCAGAACTCAAAACTATGATCATTAATATTTGAAAAAGGAGAAATATTTTAAAAAGCAGTGTAGAACAAAAGTTGTTCAAAATAATGTTCTGAACAATATAAAACCAAAAATTTTGTTGTTAGTGGCTCCGGTAAGGGGTTAAAGGGTCGGCCCCTAAAACACATTTGTACATATATCTCGAGAACGGTTTACAATTCATGAACACTTGTAGAACAAAATATGTTTATATTAGCGAGACCTTTTATTTGATATCAAGAAAAAGGGGCTGGCTCCACAAATTAGGGGGTACAAGGGCTACTAAGTCTTTTTATGATAACTCTTTTCTGACCAATAATTTGATATTTATTATAAAGCAACAAAGCAGCTTTTATTAAGCTTAATTTAAAACTGAAATCCGTTTTAAAATCAGATGATGCATTACAGAGATATCGGGGTTTAAAAATTGATTTTTCCGGAAATTTTAATTCCGCGTCCTTGGTTTAAAAAATAGCGTAATGTTTATAGAAAAATTAACTCGTACCAAAAATAATTGTTAAGTCGTACTCAAACACTATCGGATTTTTTTTGTTAAGTCGTTCTTGAAATCAAAAAGGTTTTTGTAAAATCGTACTTAAAATCATTCGGGTTTGTTAAGTCGTACCAGGAATAATTCGATTTTTTTCATCTTTTTATTTAAGTTACTCTTGTTATTGGTTTAAGAGCTCTGCTTCTTACAGGAACTTCTAGCTTTTCTTCCGACATTAACGGAAGACCCACTCGTTGCTTTGCAACGAGCTTTGCTCTAGTTATTCTTTTTTTTCTTTTTCTGACTTTTTTGGAGCGCTATTTCTCAAAAACTATTCAACCGATTTGCACAAAATTTTTATGACTGATAGATCATGATTAGTGCTACATTTAATAAAATTTTCAAATGATGACGTCACTTCCGGTTTCAGGTATTGAGAATTTTGTTAATTTTTAAGGGTCATTTTGTCCACGCATTTCCTCCATAACTAATCGAGATAGAAGCTTGAAATTTTCAGGGATTGTAGATGAATGTCTGTAAATGTACCCCCATGCTTCCAATTATAAAATTGCTCAAGGCCTCGAAGCTCGCCTGAGCCTGAAAATTAGCACCAATTTTTTTCACGAAATTTTTCCACTTTTTCTGTAATATCTTTTGACGTATACATATTTTGTCAAAACATGTAATGCAAAAGTTGTTTCAAATTTCACGGGCTTTCATTTGATATCAATAAAAAGGGGCTGGCCCCTTAAATTAGGGGCCAAAAGGGCTCTAAAGTCTTTTTACAATAACTCTTTACTGAAAAATAATTTGTTATCAATTGTAGAAGCAAAAATGTTTATTGTAGAGCTGTTTATCTATGCAGTACCATGCCTAAGTCATATATTACGTAATTAGGGGTTTCAAGGGGCCAGAAGTTCAAAACTTTTATCACAAATATCTGAAAAAGGAGAAATATTTTGAAAAGCAATGTAGAACAAAAGTTGCTCAAAAAAATGTTCTGTACAATATGCTTTCTTTATATTTTTTGTTGATGGCCCCATTAAGGCGTTTAAGGGTCGGTCCCTAAAACACAATTGTTCAGATATCTCGAGAACGGTTAACAATTCGTGAACACTTCGTAAACAAAATATGTTTATATTTGCAAAACCTTTCATTTGATATCAGGAAAAAGGGACTGGCCCCTAAAATTAGGGGCCAAGGAGGCATTAAATTCCTCTTACAATAACTCATAACTGAAAAATAATTTGTTATTAATTATAGAAGCAAAAATGTTCATTGTACAGATGTTTACCTATACAGTACCATACCAAAGTCTTTAATTACGCAATTAGGGGTTTAAGGGGCCAAACATTCAAAACTTTAATCATTTATATCTGAAAAAGGAAAAATATTTTGAAAAGCAATGTAGAAAAAAAGTTGCTCAAAATTATGTTCTTAATAATATGATACCTAACATTTTGTTGTTGGTGGCCCCGGTAAGGAGTTCAAGGGTCAGCCTCCAAACCAAAGTTGTCAGATATCTTGAAACGGTTAACAATTTGTTAACTTTTGTTGAACAAGATATGTTTATATATTTCCGAGACCTTTTATTCGATATCAAGAAAAAGGGGCTGACCCCTCAAATTAGGGGCCAGGAAGGCTACACAGTCTTTTCATAAGAACTCTTTTCGATAATTCTATACCGATAATTTAATACCAATCATTAAACAAAAAAAAAGAACTTTTTAAGCTGAATCTAACACTGAAATCTGTTTTAAAATCAGACAATGCACTACACAGATATTGGGGTTTTAAAATTGATTTTCCGAAAATTTTGATTCCACATTCTTGGTTAAGAAAATAGTTTAATGTTCAGAATTAAATTAACTCGTACCTAAAATTATTCGATAATTGTTAAATCGTACTATTACGCATTCGGATTTGTATTTTCTAAGTCGTTCTTCAAATCGAAAAGGTTTTTGTTAATTCGTACTAAGAATCATTCGGATTTTGTTACCTCGTACTAAAAATAATTCGATTTTTTTCTTTTTGTCTTATTTACTTATGTTTATTGTTTTAAGAACTTTGCTTCTTACAGGAACTTCAAGCTTTACTTTCAATATTAACGGAAGACCCACTCGTTGCTTTGCAACGAGCTTTGCTCTAGTTCTTCTTCTTTTTCTTCTAGAAGTTTCTTTAAACTGTAATATCTCGCTTGTTTGTCATTAGTTCTGATTATTCTTTTTTTTCTTTTTCTGACTTTTTTTGAGCGTTATTTCTCAAAAACTACCCAACCGATTTGCACGAAATTTTCAGGAGTGATAGAACATCATCGTTGCTACATATTATTAAATTTTTGCATGATGACATCACTTCCGGTTTAAGATATAGACGATTTTGTAAATTTTTAAGGGTCATTTTGTCCCCGCATCTCCTCCGAAACTAATCATGATAGAAGCTTAAAATTTTCAGGGGTTGTAGATGAATGTCTGTAGATGTACCCCCATGCTTCCAATTATGAAAATTGCTCAAGGCCTCGAAGCTCGCCTGAACCTGAAAATTAGCACCAATTTTTTCCAAGAAATTTGTGCACATTTTCTGTAATACCTTTCGATGTGCACATAATTTGTTTGAACATGTAATGCAAAAGTTGTTTCAATTTTCACGAGCTTTCCTTTGATATCAAGAAAAAGGGGCTGACCCCTCAAATAAGGGGCCAAGGGGGCTCTAAAGTCTTCTTACAATAACTCTTTACTGAACAATAATTTGTTATTAATTATAGAAACAAAAATGTTCATTGTACAGCTGTTTATCTATAAAGTATCATACTTAAGTCATATGTTACGTAATTAGGGGTTTCAAGGGGCCAGAAGTTCAAAACTTTGATCATTAATATCTGAAAAAGGAGAAATATTTTTAAAAGCAATGTAGAACAAAAGTTGCTTAAAATGGTGTTCTTGTCAATATGCTACCTTAAATGTTTTTGTTTATGACCCCATTTAGGAGTTAAAGGGTCGGCCCCTAAAACACATTCGTACAGATATCTCAAGAACGGTTAACATTTCATGAACACTTGTTGAACAAAATATGTTTAAATTTGCAAGACCTTAAATTTGATATCAAGAAAAAGGGGCTGGCCTCTCAAATTAGGGGCCAAAAGGGCTCTAATGTCTTTTTACAATTACTCTTTACTGAACAATATTTTGTTATTAATTATAGAAGCAAAAATGTTCATTGTACAGCTGTTCAACTATACAGTACCATACCTAAGTCATATATTACGTAATTAGGGGTTTCAAGGGGCCAGAACTCAAAACTATGATCATTAATATTTGAAAAAGGAGAAATATTTTAAAAAGCAGTGTAGAACAAAAGTTGTTCAAAATAATGTTCTGAACAATATAAAACCAAAAATTTTGTTGTTAGTGGCTCCGGTAAGGGGTTAAAGGGTCGGCCCCTAAAACACATTTGTACATATATCTCGAGAACGGTTTACAATTCATGAACACTTGTAGAACAAAATATGTTTATATTAGCGAGACCTTTTATTTGATATCAAGAAAAAGGGGCTGGCTCCACAAATTAGGGGGTACAAGGGCTACTAAGTCTTTTTATGATAACTCTTTTCTGACCAATAATTTGATATTTATTATAAAGCAACAAAGCAGCTTTTATTAAGCTTAATTTAAAACTGAAATCCGTTTTAAAATCAGATGATGCATTACAGAGATATCGGGGTTTAAAAATTGATTTTTCCGGAAATTTTAATTCCGCGTCCTTGGTTTAAAAAATAGCGTAATGTTTATAGAAAAATTAACTCGTACCAAAAATAATTGTTAAGTCGTACTCAAACACTATCGGATTTTTTTTGTTAAGTCGTTCTTGAAATCAAAAAGGTTTTTGTAAAATCGTACTTAAAATCATTCGGGTTTGTTAAGTCGTACCAGGAATAATTCGATTTTTTTCATCTTTTTATTTAAGTTACTCTTGTTATTGGTTTAAGAGCTCTGCTTCTTACAGGAACTTCTAGCTTTTCTTCCGACATTAACGGAAGACCCACTCGTTGCTTTGCAACGAGCTTTGCTCTAGTTATTCTTTTTTTTCTTTTTCTGACTTTTTTGGAGCGCTATTTCTCAAAAACTATTCAACCGATTTGCACAAAATTTTTATGACTGATAGATCATGATTAGTGCTACATTTAATAAAATTTTCAAATGATGACGTCACTTCCGGTTTCAGGTATTGAGAATTTTGTTAATTTTTAAGGGTCATTTTGTCCACGCATTTCCTCCATAACTAATCGAGATAGAAGCTTGAAATTTTCAGGGATTGTAGATGAATGTCTGTAAATGTACCCCCATGCTTCCAATTATAAAATTGCTCAAGGCCTCGAAGCTCGCCTGAGCCTGAAAATTAGCACCAATTTTTTTCACGAAATTTTTCCACTTTTTCTGTAATATCTTTTGACGTATACATATTTTGTCAAAACATGTAATGCAAAAGTTGTTTCAAATTTCACGGGCTTTCATTTGATATCAATAAAAAGGGGCTGGCCCCTTAAATTAGGGGCCAAAAGGGCTCTAAAGTCTTTTTACAATAACTCTTTACTGAAAAATAATTTGTTATCAATTGTAGAAGCAAAAATGTTTATTGTAGAGCTGTTTATCTATGCAGTACCATGCCTAAGTCATATATTACGTAATTAGGGGTTTCAAGGGGCCAGAAGTTCAAAACTTTTATCACAAATATCTGAAAAAGGAGAAATATTTTGAAAAGCAATGTAGAACAAAAGTTGCTCAAAAAAATGTTCTGTACAATATGCTTTCTTTATATTTTTTGTTGATGGCCCCATTAAGGCGTTTAAGGGTCGGTCCCTAAAACACAATTGTTCAGATATCTCGAGAACGGTTAACAATTCGTGAACACTTCGTAAACAAAATATGTTTATATTTGCAAAACCTTTCATTTGATATCAGGAAAAAGGGACTGGCCCCTAAAATTAGGGGCCAAGGAGGCATTAAATTCCTCTTACAATAACTCATAACTGAAAAATAATTTGTTATTAATTATAGAAGCAAAAATGTTCATTGTACAGATGTTTACCTATACAGTACCATACCAAAGTCTTTAATTACGCAATTAGGGGTTTAAGGGGCCAAACATTCAAAACTTTAATCATTTATATCTGAAAAAGGAAAAATATTTTGAAAAGCAATGTAGAAAAAAAGTTGCTCAAAATTATGTTCTTAATAATATGATACCTAACATTTTGTTGTTGGTGGCCCCGGTAAGGAGTTCAAGGGTCAGCCTCCAAACCAAAGTTGTCAGATATCTTGAAACGGTTAACAATTTGTTAACTTTTGTTGAACAAGATATGTTTATATATTTCCGAGACCTTTTATTCGATATCAAGAAAAAGGGGCTGACCCCTCAAATTAGGGGCCAGGAAGGCTACACAGTCTTTTCATAAGAACTCTTTTCGATAATTCTATACCGATAATTTAATACCAATCATTAAACAAAAAAAAAGAACTTTTTAAGCTGAATCTAACACTGAAATCTGTTTTAAAATCAGACAATGCACTACACAGATATTGGGGTTTTAAAATTGATTTTCCGAAAATTTTGATTCCACATTCTTGGTTAAGAAAATAGTTTAATGTTCAGAATTAAATTAACTCGTACCTAAAATTATTCGATAATTGTTAAATCGTACTATTACGCATTCGGATTTGTATTTTCTAAGTCGTTCTTCAAATCGAAAAGGTTTTTGTTAATTCGTACTAAGAATCATTCGGATTTTGTTACCTCGTACTAAAAATAATTCGATTTTTTTCTTTTTGTCTTATTTACTTATGTTTATTGTTTTAAGAACTTTGCTTCTTACAGGAACTTCAAGCTTTACTTTCAATATTAACGGAAGACCCACTCGTTGCTTTGCAACGAGCTTTGCTCTAGTTCTTCTTCTTTTTCTTCTAGAAGTTTCTTTAAACTGTAATATCTCGCTTGTTTGTCATTAGTTCTGATTATTCTTTTTTTTCTTTTTCTGACTTTTTTTGAGCGTTATTTCTCAAAAACTACCCAACCGATTTGCACGAAATTTTCAGGAGTGATAGAACATCATCGTTGCTACATATTATTAAATTTTTGCATGATGACATCACTTCCGGTTTAAGATATAGACGATTTTGTAAATTTTTAAGGGTCATTTTGTCCCCGCATCTCCTCCGAAACTAATCATGATAGAAGCTTAAAATTTTCAGGGGTTGTAGATGAATGTCTGTAGATGTACCCCCATGCTTCCAATTATGAAAATTGCGCAAGGCCTCGAAGCTCGCCTGAACCTGAAAATTAGCACCAATTTTTTCCAAGAAATTTGTGCACATTTTCTGTAATACCTTTCGATGTGCACATAATTTGTTTGAACATGTAATGCAAAAGTTGTTTCAATTTTCACGAGCTTTCCTTTGATATCAAGAAAAAGGGGCTGACCCCTCAAATAAGGGGCCAAGGGGGCTCTAAAGTCTTCTTACAATAACTCTTTACTGAACAATAATTTGTTATTAATTATAGAAACAAAAATGTTCATTGTACAGCTGTTTATCTATAAAGTATCATACTTAAGTCATATGTTACGTAATTAGGGGTTTCAAGGGGCCAGAAGTTCAAAACTTTGATCATTAATATCTGAAAAAGGAGAAATATTTTTAAAAGCAATGTAGAACAAAAGTTGCTTAAAATGGTGTTCTTGTCAATATGCTACCTTAAATGTTTTTGTTTATGACCCCATTTAGGAGTTAAAGGGTCGGCCCCTAAAACACATTCGTACAGATATCTCAAGAACGGTTAACATTTCATGAACACTTGTTGAACAAAATATGTTTAAATTTGCAAGACCTTAAATTTGATATCAAGAAAAAGGGGCTGGCCTCTCAAATTAGGGGCCAAAAGGGCTCTAATGTCTTTTTACAATTACTCTTTACTGAACAATATTTTGTTATTAATTATAGAAGCAAAAATGTTCATTGTACAGCTGTTCAACTATACAGTACCATACCTAAGTCATATATTACGTAATTAGGGGTTTCAAGGGGCCAGAACTCAAAACTATGATCATTAATATTTGAAAAAGGAGAAATATTTTAAAAAGCAGTGTAGAACAAAAGTTGTTCAAAATAATGTTCTGAACAATATAAAACCAAAAATTTTGTTGTTAGTGGCTCCGGTAAGGGGTTAAAGGGTCGGCCCCTAAAACACATTTGTACATATATCTCGAGAACGGTTTACAATTCATGAACACTTGTAGAACAAAATATGTTTATATTAGCGAGACCTTTTATTTGATATCAAGAAAAAGGGGCTGGCTCCACAAATTAGGGGGTACAAGGGCTACTAAGTCTTTTTATGATAACTCTTTTCTGACCAATAATTTGATATTTATTATAAAGCAACAAAGCAGCTTTTATTAAGCTTAATTTAAAACTGAAATCCGTTTTAAAATCAGATGATGCATTACAGAGATATCGGGGTTTAAAAATTGATTTTTCCGGAAATTTTAATTCCGCGTCCTTGGTTTAAAAAATAGCGTAATGTTTATAGAAAAATTAACTCGTACCAAAAATAATTGTTAAGTCGTACTCAAACACTATCGGATTTTTTTTGTTAAGTCGTTCTTGAAATCAAAAAGGTTTTTGTAAAATCGTACTTAAAATCATTCGGGTTTGTTAAGTCGTACCAGGAATAATTCGATTTTTTTCATCTTTTTATTTAAGTTACTCTTGTTATTGGTTTAAGAGCTCTGCTTCTTACAGGAACTTCTAGCTTTTCTTCCGACATTAACGGAAGACCCACTCGTTGCTTTGCAACGAGCTTTGCTCTAGTTATTCTTTTTTTTCTTTTTCTGACTTTTTTGGAGCGCTATTTCTCAAAAACTATTCAACCGATTTGCACAAAATTTTTATGACTGATAGATCATGATTAGTGCTACATTTAATAAAATTTTCAAATGATGACGTCACTTCCGGTTTCAGGTATTGAGAATTTTGTTAATTTTTAAGGGTCATTTTGTCCACGCATTTCCTCCATAACTAATCGAGATAGAAGCTTGAAATTTTCAGGGATTGTAGATGAATGTCTGTAAATGTACCCCCATGCTTCCAATTATAAAATTGCTCAAGGCCTCGAAGCTCGCCTGAGCCTGAAAATTAGCACCAATTTTTTTCACGAAATTTTTCCACTTTTTCTGTAATATCTTTTGACGTATACATATTTTGTCAAAACATGTAATGCAAAAGTTGTTTCAAATTTCACGGGCTTTCATTTGATATCAATAAAAAGGGGCTGGCCCCTTAAATTAGGGGCCAAAAGGGCTCTAAAGTCTTTTTACAATAACTCTTTACTGAAAAATAATTTGTTATCAATTGTAGAAGCAAAAATGTTTATTGTAGAGCTGTTTATCTATGCAGTACCATGCCTAAGTCATATATTACGTAATTAGGGGTTTCAAGGGGCCAGAAGTTCAAAACTTTTATCACAAATATCTGAAAAAGGAGAAATATTTTGAAAAGCAATGTAGAACAAAAGTTGCTCAAAAAAATGTTCTGTACAATATGCTTTCTTTATATTTTTTGTTGATGGCCCCATTAAGGCGTTTAAGGGTCGGTCCCTAAAACACAATTGTTCAGATATCTCGAGAACGGTTAACAATTCGTGAACACTTCGTAAACAAAATATGTTTATATTTGCAAAACCTTTCATTTGATATCAGGAAAAAGGGACTGGCCCCTAAAATTAGGGGCCAAGGAGGCATTAAATTCCTCTTACAATAACTCATAACTGAAAAATAATTTGTTATTAATTATAGAAGCAAAAATGTTCATTGTACAGATGTTTACCTATACAGTACCATACCAAAGTCTTTAATTACGCAATTAGGGGTTTAAGGGGCCAAACATTCAAAACTTTAATCATTTATATCTGAAAAAGGAAAAATATTTTGAAAAGCAATGTAGAAAAAAAGTTGCTCAAAATTATGTTCTTAATAATATGATACCTAACATTTTGTTGTTGGTGGCCCCGGTAAGGAGTTCAAGGGTCAGCCTCCAAACCAAAGTTGTCAGATATCTTGAAACGGTTAACAATTTGTTAACTTTTGTTGAACAAGATATGTTTATATATTTCCGAGACCTTTTATTCGATATCAAGAAAAAGGGGCTGACCCCTCAAATTAGGGGCCAGGAAGGCTACACAGTCTTTTCATAAGAACTCTTTTCGATAATTCTATACCGATAATTTAATACCAATCATTAAACAAAAAAAAAGAACTTTTTAAGCTGAATCTAACACTGAAATCTGTTTTAAAATCAGACAATGCACTACACAGATATTGGGGTTTTAAAATTGATTTTCCGAAAATTTTGATTCCACATTCTTGGTTAAGAAAATAGTTTAATGTTCAGAATTAAATTAACTCGTACCTAAAATTATTCGATAATTGTTAAATCGTACTATTACGCATTCGGATTTGTATTTTCTAAGTCGTTCTTCAAATCGAAAAGGTTTTTGTTAATTCGTACTAAGAATCATTCGGATTTTGTTACCTCGTACTAAAAATAATTCGATTTTTTTCTTTTTGTCTTATTTACTTATGTTTATTGTTTTAAGAACTTTGCTTCTTACAGGAACTTCAAGCTTTACTTTCAATATTAACGGAAGACCCACTCGTTGCTTTGCAACGAGCTTTGCTCTAGTTCTTCTTCTTTTTCTTCTAGAAGTTTCTTTAAACTGTAATATCTCGCTTGTTTGTCATTAGTTCTGATTATTCTTTTTTTTCTTTTTCTGACTTTTTTTGAGCGTTATTTCTCAAAAACTACCCAACCGATTTGCACGAAATTTTCAGGAGTGATAGAACATCATCGTTGCTACATATTATTAAATTTTTGCATGATGACATCACTTCCGGTTTAAGATATAGACGATTTTGTAAATTTTTAAGGGTCATTTTGTCCCCGCATCTCCTCCGAAACTAATCATGATAGAAGCTTAAAATTTTCAGGGGTTGTAGATGAATGTCTGTAGATGTACCCCCATGCTTCCAATTATGAAAATTGCTCAAGGCCTCGAAGCTCGCCTGAACCTGAAAATTAGCACCAATTTTTTCCAAGAAATTTGTGCACATTTTCTGTAATACCTTTCGATGTGCACATAATTTGTTTGAACATGTAATGCAAAAGTTGTTTCAATTTTCACGAGCTTTCCTTTGATATCAAGAAAAAGGGGCTGACCCCTCAAATAAGGGGCCAAGGGGGCTCTAAAGTCTTCTTACAATAACTCTTTACTGAACAATAATTTGTTATTAATTATAGAAACAAAAATGTTCATTGTACAGCTGTTTATCTATAAAGTATCATACTTAAGTCATATGTTACGTAATTAGGGGTTTCAAGGGGCCAGAAGTTCAAAACTTTGATCATTAATATCTGAAAAAGGAGAAATATTTTTAAAAGCAATGTAGAACAAAAGTTGCTTAAAATGGTGTTCTTGTCAATATGCTACCTTAAATGTTTTTGTTTATGACCCCATTTAGGAGTTAAAGGGTCGGCCCCTAAAACACATTCGTACAGATATCTCAAGAACGGTTAACATTTCATGAACACTTGTTGAACAAAATATGTTTAAATTTGCAAGACCTTAAATTTGATATCAAGAAAAAGGGGCTGGCCTCTCAAATTAGGGGCCAAAAGGGCTCTAATGTCTTTTTACAATTACTCTTTACTGAACAATATTTTGTTATTAATTATAGAAGCAAAAATGTTCATTGTACAGCTGTTCAACTATACAGTACCATACCTAAGTCATATATTACGTAATTAGGGGTTTCAAGGGGCCAGAACTCAAAACTATGATCATTAATATTTGAAAAAGGAGAAATATTTTAAAAAGCAGTGTAGAACAAAAGTTGTTCAAAATAATGTTCTGAACAATATAAAACCAAAAATTTTGTTGTTAGTGGCTCCGGTAAGGGGTTAAAGGGTCGGCCCCTAAAACACATTTGTACATATATCTCGAGAACGGTTTACAATTCATGAACACTTGTAGAACAAAATATGTTTATATTAGCGAGACCTTTTATTTGATATCAAGAAAAAGGGGCTGGCTCCACAAATTAGGGGGTACAAGGGCTACTAAGTCTTTTTATGATAACTCTTTTCTGACCAATAATTTGATATTTATTATAAAGCAACAAAGCAGCTTTTATTAAGCTTAATTTAAAACTGAAATCCGTTTTAAAATCAGATGATGCATTACAGAGATATCGGGGTTTAAAAATTGATTTTTCCGGAAATTTTAATTCCGCGTCCTTGGTTTAAAAAATAGCGTAATGTTTATAGAAAAATTAACTCGTACCAAAAATAATTGTTAAGTCGTACTCAAACACTATCGGATTTTTTTTGTTAAGTCGTTCTTGAAATCAAAAAGGTTTTTGTAAAATCGTACTTAAAATCATTCGGGTTTGTTAAGTCGTACCAGGAATAATTCGATTTTTTTCATCTTTTTATTTAAGTTACTCTTGTTATTGGTTTAAGAGCTCTGCTTCTTACAGGAACTTCTAGCTTTTCTTCCGACATTAACGGAAGACCCACTCGTTGCTTTGCAACGAGCTTTGCTCTAGTTATTCTTTTTTTTCTTTTTCTGACTTTTTTGGAGCGCTATTTCTCAAAAACTATTCAACCGATTTGCACAAAATTTTTATGACTGATAGATCATGATTAGTGCTACATTTAATAAAATTTTCAAATGATGACGTCACTTCCGGTTTCAGGTATTGAGAATTTTGTTAATTTTTAAGGGTCATTTTGTCCACGCATTTCCTCCATAACTAATCGAGATAGAAGCTTGAAATTTTCAGGGATTGTAGATGAATGTCTGTAAATGTACCCCCATGCTTCCAATTATAAAATTGCTCAAGGCCTCGAAGCTCGCCTGAGCCTGAAAATTAGCACCAATTTTTTTCACGAAATTTTTCCACTTTTTCTGTAATATCTTTTGACGTATACATATTTTGTCAAAACATGTAATGCAAAAGTTGTTTCAAATTTCACGGGCTTTCATTTGATATCAATAAAAAGGGGCTGGCCCCTTAAATTAGGGGCCAAAAGGGCTCTAAAGTCTTTTTACAATAACTCTTTACTGAAAAATAATTTGTTATCAATTGTAGAAGCAAAAATGTTTATTGTAGAGCTGTTTATCTATGCAGTACCATGCCTAAGTCATATATTACGTAATTAGGGGTTTCAAGGGGCCAGAAGTTCAAAACTTTTATCACAAATATCTGAAAAAGGAGAAATATTTTGAAAAGCAATGTAGAACAAAAGTTGCTCAAAAAAATGTTCTGTACAATATGCTTTCTTTATATTTTTTGTTGATGGCCCCATTAAGGCGTTTAAGGGTCGGTCCCTAAAACACAATTGTTCAGATATCTCGAGAACGGTTAACAATTCGTGAACACTTCGTAAACAAAATATGTTTATATTTGCAAAACCTTTCATTTGATATCAGGAAAAAGGGACTGGCCCCTAAAATTAGGGGCCAAGGAGGCATTAAATTCCTCTTACAATAACTCATAACTGAAAAATAATTTGTTATTAATTATAGAAGCAAAAATGTTCATTGTACAGATGTTTACCTATACAGTACCATACCAAAGTCTTTAATTACGCAATTAGGGGTTTAAGGGGCCAAACATTCAAAACTTTAATCATTTATATCTGAAAAAGGAAAAATATTTTGAAAAGCAATGTAGAAAAAAAGTTGCTCAAAATTATGTTCTTAATAATATGATACCTAACATTTTGTTGTTGGTGGCCCCGGTAAGGAGTTCAAGGGTCAGCCTCCAAACCAAAGTTGTCAGATATCTTGAAACGGTTAACAATTTGTTAACTTTTGTTGAACAAGATATGTTTATATATTTCCGAGACCTTTTATTCGATATCAAGAAAAAGGGGCTGACCCCTCAAATTAGGGGCCAGGAAGGCTACACAGTCTTTTCATAAGAACTCTTTTCGATAATTCTATACCGATAATTTAATACCAATCATTAAACAAAAAAAAAAGAACTTTTTAAGCTGAATCTAACACTGAAATCTGTTTTAAAATCAGACAATGCACTACACAGATATTGGGGTTTTAAAATTGATTTTCCGAAAATTTTGATTCCACATTCTTGGTTAAGAAAATAGTTTAATGTTCAGAATTAAATTAACTCGTACCTAAAATTATTCGATAATTGTTAAATCGTACTATTACGCATTCGGATTTGTATTTTCTAAGTCGTTCTTCAAATCGAAAAGGTTTTTGTTAATTCGTACTAAGAATCATTCGGATTTTGTTACCTCGTACTAAAAATAATTCGATTTTTTTCTTTTTGTCTTATTTACTTATGTTTATTGTTTTAAGAACTTTGCTTCTTACAGGAACTTCAAGCTTTACTTTCAATATTAACGGAAGACCCACTCGTTGCTTTGCAACGAGCTTTGCTCTAGTTCTTCTTCTTTTTCTTCTAGAAGTTTCTTTAAACTGTAATATCTCGCTTGTTTGTCATTAGTTCTGATTATTCTTTTTTTTCTTTTTCTGACTTTTTTTGAGCGTTATTTCTCAAAAACTACCCAACCGATTTGCACGAAATTTTCAGGAGTGATAGAACATCATCGTTGCTACATATTATTAAATTTTTGCATGATGACATCACTTCCGGTTTAAGATATAGACGATTTTGTAAATTTTTAAGGGTCATTTTGTCCCCGCATCTCCTCCGAAACTAATCATGATAGAAGCTTAAAATTTTCAGGGGTTGTAGATGAATGTCTGTAGATGTACCCCCATGCTTCCAATTATGAAAATTGCTCAAGGCCTCGAAGCTCGCCTGAACCTGAAAATTAGCACCAATTTTTTCCAAGAAATTTGTGCACATTTTCTGTAATACCTTTCGATGTGCACATAATTTGTTTGAACATGTAATGCAAAAGTTGTTTCAATTTTCACGAGCTTTCCTTTGATATCAAGAAAAAGGGGCTGACCCCTCAAATAAGGGGCCAAGGGGGCTCTAAAGTCTTCTTACAATAACTCTTTACTGAACAATAATTTGTTATTAATTATAGAAACAAAAATGTTCATTGTACAGCTGTTTATCTATAAAGTATCATACTTAAGTCATATGTTACGTAATTAGGGGTTTCAAGGGGCCAGAAGTTCAAAACTTTGATCATTAATATCTGAAAAAGGAGAAATATTTTTAAAAACAATGTAGAACAAAAGTTGCTTAAAATGGTGTTCTTGTCAATATGCTACCTTAAATGTTTTTGTTTATGACCCCATTTAGGAGTTAAAGGGTCGGCCCCTAAAACACATTCGTACAGATATCTCAAGAACGGTTAACATTTCATGAACACTTGTTGAACAAAATATGTTTAAATTTGCAAGACCTTAAATTTGATATCAAGAAAAAGGGGCTGGCCTCTCAAATTAGGGGCCAAAAGGGCTCTAATGTCTTTTTACAATTACTCTTTACTGAACAATATTTTGTTATTAATTATAGAAGCAAAAATGTTCATTGTACAGCTGTTCAACTATACAGTACCATACCTAAGTCATATATTACGTAATTAGGGGTTTCAAGGGGCCAGAACTCAAAACTATGATCATTAATATTTGAAAAAGGAGAAATATTTTAAAAAGCAGTGTAGAACAAAAGTTGTTCAAAATAATGTTCTGAACAATATTAAACCAAAAATTTTGTTGTTAGTGGCTCCGGTAAGGGGTTAAAGGGTCGGCCCCTAAAACACATTTGTACATATATCTCGAGAACGGTTTACAATTCATGAACACTTGTAGAACAAAATATGTTTATATTAGCGAGACCTTTTATTTGATATCAAGAAAAAGGGGCTGGCTCCACAAATTAGGGGGTACAAGGGCTACTAAGTCTTTTTATGATAACTCTTTTCTGACCAATAATTTGATATTTATTATAAAGCAACAAAGCAGCTTTTATTAAGCTTAATTTAAAACTGAAATCCGTTTTAAAATCAGATGATGCATTACAGAGATATCGGGGTTTAAAAATTGATTTTTCCGGAAATTTTAATTCCGCGTCCTTGGTTTAAAAAATAGCGTAATGTTTATAGAAAAATTAACTCGTACCAAAAATAATTGTTAAGTCGTACTCAAACACTATCGGATTTTTTTTGTTAAGTCGTTCTTGAAATCAAAAAGGTTTTTGTAAAATCGTACTTAAAATCATTCGGGTTTGTTAAGTCGTACCAGGAATAATTCGATTTTTTTCATCTTTTTATTTAAGTTACTCTTGTTATTGGTTTAAGAGCTCTGCTTCTTACAGGAACTTCTAGCTTTTCTTCCGACATTAACGGAAGACCCACTCGTTGCTTTGCAACGAGCTTTGCTCTAGTTATTCTTTTTTTTCTTTTTCTGACTTTTTTGGAGCGCTATTTCTCAAAAACTATTCAACCGATTTGCACAAAATTTTTATGACTGATAGATCATGATTAGTGCTACATTTAATAAAATTTTCAAATGATGACGTCACTTCCGGTTTCAGGTATTGAGAATTTTGTTAATTTTTAAGGGTCATTTTGTCCATGCATTTCCTCCATAACTAATCGAGATAGAAGCTTGAAATTTTCAGGGATTGTAGATGAATGTCTGTAAATGTACCCCCATGCTTCCAATTATAAAATTGCTCAAGGCCTCGAAGCTCGCCTGAGCCTGAAAATTAGCACCAATTTTTTTCACGAAATTTTTCCACTTTTTCTGTAATATCTTTTGACGTATACATATTTTGTCAAAACATGTAATGCAAAAGTTGTTTCAAATTTCACGGGCTTTCATTTGATATCAATAAAAAGGGGCTGGCCCCTTAAATTAGGGGCCAAAAGGGCTCTAAAGTCTTTTTACAATAACTCTTTACTGAAAAATAATTTGTTATCAATTGTAGAAGCAAAAATGTTTATTGTAGAGCTGTTTATCTATGCAGTACCATGCCTAAGTCATATATTACGTAATTAGGGGTTTCAAGGGGCCAGAAGTTCAAAACTTTTATCACAAATATCTGAAAAAGGAGAAATATTTTGAAAAGCAATGTAGAACAAAAGTTGCTCAAAAAAATGTTCTGTACAATATGCTTTCTTTATATTTTTTGTTGATGGCCCCATTAAGGAGTTTAAGGGTCGGTCCCTAAAACACAATTGTTCAGATATCTCGAGAACGGTTAACAATTCGTGAACACTTCGTAAACAAAATATGTTTATATTTGCAAAACCTTTCATTTGATATCAGGAAAAAGGGACTGGCCCCTAAAATTAGGGGCCAAGGAGGCATTAAATTCCTCTTACAATAACTCATAACTGAAAAATAATTTGTTATTAATTATAGAAGCAAAAATGTTCATTGTACAGATGTTTACCTATACAGTACCATACCAAAGTCTTTAATTACGCAATTAGGGGTTTAAGGGGCCAAACATTCAAAACTTTAATCATTTATATCTGAAAAAGGAAAAATATTTTGAAAAGCAATGTAGAAAAAAAGTTGCTCAAAATTATGTTCTTAATAATATGATACCTAACATTTTGTTGTTGGTGGCCCCGGTAAGGAGTTCAAGGGTCAGCCTCCAAACCAAAGTTGTCAGATATCTTGAAACGGTTAACAATTTGTTAACTTTTGTTGAACAAGATATGTTTATATATTTCCGAGACCTTTTATTCGATATCAAGAAAAAGGGGCTGACCCCTCAAATTAGGGGCCAGGAAGGCTACACAGTCTTTTCATAAGAACTCTTTTCGATAATTCTATACCGATAATTTAATACCAATCATTAAACAAAAAAAAAGAACTTTTTAAGCTGAATCTAACACTGAAATCTGTTTTAAAATCAGACAATGCACTACACAGATATTGGGGTTTTAAAATTGATTTTCCGAAAATTTTGATTCCACATTCTTGGTTAAGAAAATAGTTTAATGTTCAGAATTAAATTAACTCGTACCTAAAATTATTCGATAATTGTTAAATCGTACTATTACGCATTCGGATTTGTATTTTCTAAGTCGTTCTTCAAATCGAAAAGGTTTTTGTTAATTCGTACTAAGAATCATTCGGATTTTGTTACCTCGTACTAAAAATAATTCGATTTTTTTCTTTTTGTCTTATTTACTTATGTTTATTGTTTTAAGAACTTTGCTTCTTACAGGAACTTCAAGCTTTACTTTCAATATTAACGGAAGACCCACTCGTTGCTTTGCAACGAGCTTTGCTCTAGTTCTTCTTCTTTTTCTTCTAGAAGTTTCTTTAAACTGTAATATCTCGCTTGTTTGTCATTAGTTCTGATTATTCTTTTTTTTCTTTTTCTGACTTTTTTTGAGCGTTATTTCTCAAAAACTACCCAACCGATTTGCACGAAATTTTCAGGAGTGATAGAACATCATCGTTGCTACATATTATTAAATTTTTGCATGATGACATCACTTCCGGTTTAAGATATAGACGATTTTGTAAATTTTTAAGGGTCATTTTGTCCCCGCATCTCCTCCGAAACTAATCATGATAGAAGCTTAAAATTTTCAGGGGTTGTAGATGAATGTCTGTAGATGTACCCCCATGCTTCCAATTATGAAAATTGCTCAAGGCCTCGAAGCTCGCCTGAACCTGAAAATTAGCACCAATTTTTTCCAAGAAATTTGTGCACATTTTCTGTAATACCTTTCGATGTGCACATAATTTGTTTGAACATGTAATGCAAAAGTTGTTTCAATTTTCACGAGCTTTCCTTTGATATCAAGAAAAAGGGGCTGACCCCTCAAATAAGGGGCCAAGGGGGCTCTAAAGTCTTCTTACAATAACTCTTTACTGAACAATAATTTGTAATTAATTATAGAAACAAAAATGTTCATTGTACAGCTGTTTATCTATAAAGTATCATACTTAAGTCATATGTTACGTAATTAGGGGTTTCAAGGGGCCAGAAGTTCAAAACTTTGATCATTAATATCTGAAAAAGGAGAAATATTTTTAAAAACAATGTAGAACAAAAGTTGCTTAAAATGGTGTTCTTGTCAATATGCTACCTTAAATGTTTTTGTTTATGACCCCATTTAGGAGTTAAAGGGTCGGCCCCTAAAACACATTCGTACAGATATCTCAAGAACGGTTAACATTTCATGAACACTTGTTGAACAAAATATGTTTAAATTTGCAAGACCTTAAATTTGATATCAAGAAAAAGGGGCTGGCCTCTCAAATTAGGGGCCAAAAGGGCTCTAATGTCTTTTTACAATTACTCTTTACTGAACAATATTTTGTTATTAATTATAGAAGCAAAAATGTTCATTGTACAGCTGTTCAACTATACAGTACCATACCTAAGTCATATATTACGTAATTAGGGGTTTCAAGGGGCCAGAACTCAAAACTATGATCATTAATATTTGAAAAAGGAGAAATATTTTAAAAAGCAGTGTAGAACAAAAGTTGTTCAAAATAATGTTCTGAACAATATTAAACCAAAAATTTTGTTGTTAGTGGCTCCGGTAAGGGGTTAAAGGGTCGGCCCCTAAAACACATTTGTACATATATCTCGAGAACGGTTTACAATTCATGAACACTTGTAGAACAAAATATGTTTATATTAGCGAGACCTTTTATTTGATATCAAGAAAAAGGGGCTGGCTCCACAAATTAGGGGGTACAAGGGCTACTAAGTCTTTTTATGATAACTCTTTTCTGACCAATAATTTGATATTTATTATAAAGCAACAAAGCAGCTTTTATTAAGCTTAATTTAAAACTGAAATCCGTTTTAAAATCAGATGATGCATTACAGAGATATCGGGGTTTAAAAATTGATTTTTCCGGAAATTTTAATTCCGCGTCCTTGGTTTAAAAAATAGCGTAATGTTTATAGAAAAATTAACTCGTACCAAAAATAATTGTTAAGTCGTACTCAAACACTATCGGATTTTTTTTGTTAAGTCGTTCTTGAAATCAAAAAGGTTTTTGTAAAATCGTACTTAAAATCATTCGGGTTTGTTAAGTCGTACCAGGAATAATTCGATTTTTTTCATCTTTTTATTTAAGTTACTCTTGTTATTGGTTTAAGAGCTCTGCTTCTTACAGGAACTTCTAGCTTTTCTTCCGACATTAACGGAAGACCCACTCGTTGCTTTGCAACGAGCTTTGCTCTAGTTATTCTTTTTTTTCTTTTTCTGACTTTTTTGGAGCGCTATTTCTCAAAAACTATTCAACCGATTTGCACAAAATTTTTATGACTGATAGATCATGATTAGTGCTACATTTAATAAAATTTTCAAATGATGACGTCACTTCCGGTTTCAGGTATTGAGAATTTTGTTAATTTTTAAGGGTCATTTTGTCCACGCATTTCCTCCATAAGTAATCGAGATAGAAGCTTGAAATTTTCAGGGATTGTAGATGAATGTCTGTAAATGTACCCCCATGCTTCCAATTATAAAATTGCTCAAGGCCTCGAAGCTCGCCTGAGCCTGAAAATTAGCACCAATTTTTTTCACGAAATTTTTCCACTTTTTCTGTAATATCTTTTGACGTATACATATTTTGTCAAAACATGTAATGCAAAAGTTGTTTCAAATTTCACGGGCTTTCATTTGATATCAATAAAAAGGGGCTGGCCCCTTAAATTAGGGGCCAAAAGGGCTCTAAAGTCTTTTTACAATAACTCTTTACTGAAAAATAATTTGTTATCAATTGTAGAAGCAAAAATGTTTATTGTAGAGCTGTTTATCTATGCAGTACCATGCCTAAGTCATATATTACGTAATTAGGGGTTTCAAGGGGCCAGAAGTTCAAAACTTTTATCACAAATATCTGAAAAAGGAGAAATATTTTGAAAAGCAATGTAGAACAAAAGTTGCTCAAAAAAATGTTCTGTACAATATGCTTTCTTTATATTTTTTGTTGATGGCCCCATTAAGGAGTTTAAGGGTCGGTCCCTAAAACACAATTGTTCAGATATCTCGAGAACGGTTAACAATTCGTGAACACTTCGTAAACAAAATATGTTTATATTTGCAAAACCTTTCATTTGATATCAGGAAAAAGGGACTGGCCCCTAAAATTAGGGGCCAAGGAGGCATTAAATTCCTCTTACAATAACTCATAACTGAAAAATAATTTGTTATTAATTATAGAAGCAAAAATGTTCATTGTACAGATGTTTACCTATACAGTACCATACCAAAGTCTTTAATTACGCAATTAGGGGTTTAAGGGGCCAAACATTCAAAACTTTAATCATTTATATCTGAAAAAGGAAAAATATTTTGAAAAGCAATGTAGAAAAAAAGTTGCTCAAAATTATGTTCTTAATAATATGATACCTAACATTTTGTTGTTGGTGGCCCCGGTAAGGAGTTCAAGGGTCAGCCTCCAAACCAAAGTTGTCAGATATCTTGAAACGGTTAACAATTTGTTAACTTTTGTTGAACAAGATATGTTTATATATTTCCGAGACCTTTTATTCGATATCAAGAAAAAGGGGCTGACCCCTCAAATTAGGGGCCAGGAAGGCTACACAGTCTTTTCATAAGAACTCTTTTCGATAATTCTATACCGATAATTTAATACCAATCATTAAACAAAAAAAAAGAACTTTTTAAGCTGAATCTAACACTGAAATCTGTTTTAAAATCAGACAATGCACTACACAGATATTGGGGTTTTAAAATTGATTTTCCGAAAATTTTGATTCCACATTCTTGGTTAAGAAAATAGTTTAATGTTCAGAATTAAATTAACTCGTACCTAAAATTATTCGATAATTGTTAAATCGTACTATTACGAATTCGGATTTGTATTTTCTAAGTCGTTCTTCAAATCGAAAAGGTTTTTGTTAATTCGTACTAAGAATCATTCGGATTTTGTTACCTCGTACTAAAAATAATTCGATTTTTTTCTTTTTGTCTTATTTACTTATGTTTATTGTTTTAAGAACTTTGCTTCTTACAGGAACTTCAAGCTTTACTTTCAATATTAACGGAAGACCCACTCGTTGCTTTGCAACGAGCTTTGCTCTAGTTCTTCTTCTTTTTCTTCTAGAAGTTTCTTTAAACTGTAATATCTCGCTTGTTTGTCATTAGATTTTATTCAAATTTTCAGCGTTTATTGGAAATGACAATAGCTTACTATAGCACAAAATATTGTGAAATCGCTACTTCCGGTTTTGAGTTATTCCCCTTTGAATATTTTTTTAGTGGGTCTCGTGTACCTGCAAAGGCTCCGAGTTCATCCGTAGCAAGTAGTTTTAATTTACAAATCTTTAATGTAGACACCTTGAACGTTGTCCTACTAGTTTTACATGTTTGATTTACCCACGTTTACTTCTTAAAAAATTACATCGAAATTTATGTTTCAAAAAATGTTAAATTTTGCTTACATCTTTGCTCAATAACTTTTTAGTTGTAAATTTTGTCTAGTCACATATAGAACAAAAGTTGTGCAGAATACTACGAGCTTTCATTTGATACCATAAAAAAGGGGCTAGCCCCTAAAATGAGGGATCTAGATCCCTTAAAAGTCTTTGCCTCATAACTCTAAAACGGTAAATTTTTCGATATGGGCGTCGCTGCAAAAAATGTTGTTTGTGACTTTATTGATCTCATAAAACTGTTTTTGTGTTCGGGTATTGCATAATATGAGGGTAAAAAGTAATACCTGTTGACCAGTACTCGAGGCAATCTGGCCAAGTTTACGAAACTCTCCCTCGCCCGCGGCCGAGAAAATCGGTCACCATGGTCGCGACTGGGCTACCTAGCGGTCAGCGGTTATCTAATACACGAGAGTTGCGTCTCTCAAATATGAGTTTATTTAGCCGCAAACTCAAGAATTGTTTTAGTTTTGATTACACATAAAAGTTTATGGACTAAACGATTAGGTGTCAATTAAGAAATCGTTCAGTTAATTAATAAAATCAATGTCATTCTCATATTCTAAAGTAATATCAGACATAGATCAATTGTGGGTTTCAAGTTTAAAATAAAGAACTTTTATTTGAGAGAATATGGTCATTATACTGCAAACTTTTCAAATCTTCCTGGGTTAAGAGCTGTGCGTGTCTGTGCGTTGTACCTTTACGTAATCTTTCTTTCATCCACGGCCGAGGAGATCAGCCGCGGCTGCACTACCTAGCGGTAAGCGGTTATCTATTACACAAGTTTCGCACACCGCGACGCACACTTAGATGAATATGAACGTGTTTGAGTTTATAAAGCCGTAAATACAAGAACTGTTTTAAATTTATGTTATAAAAGTTTGTCCATCTTGTATTTATTTTATTAAAAATTTGAGTGTAAGTGAATATTAATGAAACGATATTACTCCAAATCGGAAACATCGTCAGACATAAATTAATGGTTGGTTTGTATATCTAAAAAAATTTATCCCCCCCCCCGCCCCACAAATATTAAATGATGATCATCCCTCGCACATGGCCGAGGAAATCTAGCGCGAGTGGACAAGTGATCCGCGGTCGGCTCGTGTTCTTATACATGTACCTTATCACGCGTTCATGTTTCATATTTTGCACGGACAGAACTATATTTTATTATGTTTTCAACTATTATATAGGTTTAAAATTAAAAGATAAATTTATTTGAATTGTACAGTTGATTAAGCATTGATTTGATTATACGATAGGGTACAAGGTAGTTTAAAAATCAAATCAAATTATAATCAAAGTTCCATGTTACATGTTTGCGGTAGCTGCTAGCACGATAAAAGAATGTCCTGAATTGTCCTGAATTGAGGCATTTGATGATTATTTTAAAGAATATTCACATGAGTTTTAAACAACTTGAGATTAGGTTCTATCGTTCACATATTAATCACGCAGTAGTTTTTTCTACATCGTTTCAGTATGGAAGCGAACTCATTGCTGCGTCCCCCCTCCCTCCTCCCGCCCCGCTGACAAGTCCTTGCGCTGGATGTTTTTTAAATTGGCGAAAAGATATCCAGATCTGTCGAAAATCATTTTTGGTGACTTTTTCTTATGTGTAACATTTTCCCTCAACGTGTTTCATTTTCCCACCCGTTTGTTTATTCGGTCAGTCTGTGTTAATTCAATCGCCATGTTCGACCGAAAATCTTGTGTCTCTTCTCAGAACATATGTAATTGAGTAACAGTTGAAAGGGTGCGTTTATAAACAATAAGACTATTATTCGAAGTCAATCATCTTCACATTGAAGATGTGAAATCGTAACCTGAGAATGTAGCTAATAAATAAACCTGTTAAACATGCTAAACTTCTATAGTTATGAACAGAATAATTCATAATGTATTATGATTAAAAGTTTGAAGTCAAAGGAAATTTTGTTCTTGGGAAATACGACTACATTATGCAATGCAGTCGATCGCCATAGAAATCATCAAAATACTGCAAGTGTCGACAGATTTGAAAGACCATGATAATTCACTTGACTTGCAGACTATAGCGACATATCTGCCTCCCAAAAATATTTGCACTTCTCAAAGTTACACTTAAGTGAGATAGATGTGCGTTATTGGGGATTTTATTTATTTCTAATTGATTGAAAATTGAAAAAAAAAACCCAACTTTTAATTGAAGTTGTGTATTATGAGGTTGTAATGCAACTTAATTTACTTACAAGGTTAGCTGCAGCAGCGGAATACTAATTTTAGCTGAACAATGAATATCCAATATATTTAATTACGAGATAAATAATTTCCAGAACTATAACACTATGCATGTGTATATGAAGGTTGCACCCTGATTTGTATGGCTGTAGGTGGGGAGGTAAAGGTGTATCGATGTACATACAATGTATGACTGCACATACGGATTCCGGACCGTGGGTATAGACGATACCCATGATAGTCCTTTAATACATCAATGCGCAGTTTGATCTAGAAACTGACCAGTTTCATTACTTCTTCGAATTTCTCGAACACGGACTGTCTAATTCCTTTCCAGAATACCAATTTACGCAAGCGCAATTGAATTTTTTTTTTTCAATTTAATTAGTCAACCCACTGAAATAAAAGAAGGATTTTGAATATTATTACGTTGTCGAGAGAAGTAATATTCATTTCTGTAAATAAGGTTATTTAATTCACGTTACATAGCGGTGTCTCTATGAAACAGCACCATCTGGTGTAAAATTTAGATGCTCGCTTTTGCATAAATTCTCCCGCTGATCTTCTTTTTTTAGCTGATTATATATTATTTTGAATGTCTAAGTCTACTCGTATCATTAAATAATATCAGACGACACACATTTCCCTGTAGAAAAGTTCAGAGAAGCCATCAATTTTGACTAATTACTAAATTTTAACAGCACGTAATAATTCTAAACTTGCACATTGTCTTCAAAAATTTAGAAAGATTTAAATAAATAAAGAAGTTATCCCATAGAAAAGGTTACATGTTTTGTAGGCGGGTTCGGTTTTTAAAAAAAATACAATTCCTGATATGAATCATGAGTACATACTGTTTATAACAATGCTTGCTACCCTTTGAAAATTTAACTCGCCATTAAACATCTCATTTTTTAAAGAATTTTTGAAACGATTACACAAACTGTGTTCGACAAATAGTTTCGTAAAACATTTTCTTCCTTTCTTTTTCAAAATACGTTTTATATACAGGCTTTCAATCACAACACGTTTTTATAACAAAAGCAGAACTGATAGTTTACTCATTATAATATTTTGACACCATATCACATATATTTTCAACCCGCAGCAACAACGGAAGACCTACTCGTGGCTTTGCCACGAGCTCTGCTCTAGTTTTCTATATCTTATAGGGTGTAAGGATGCCCGCCTACTAAATACACAATCATGCTCACTCGTCAACCAATTACACATGACTGTAATATGGATTTATAAATCGTTCTAAAACATTTGATCTGATATATCATTGTTAACAATTCAAAATTTGAACGATTAAATTGGTTTTTATACCTGCACTGACCCTCACGAAAGAATCAATTCTGACCAATGGAATTTTATTTACAAGACTCCGCGCCAGAATGTCTCATTCATTAATTTTTCGCAGTTATAGTAGACGAGTCCAAAAAAGGAACATTTGGGACACATCATACAATGTGACCATATATACCGTGAATGCAGTTTACTTTGTGTCTATTTTCTTATTTTGAGAGACCTTCTTATCATTGCTTGAAATTGAGGGAAAACCTTGAATATTGTTAATCTTTATGTCATATAACATGTGAAACTGTTTTTATTCCACCAACAAGCTTTAAATAATGAAATAATTTTAATGAAAACAATATAAATAGACGTCATAAATCCCATATCAAACGAGATATTATCACCTGAATCTGCGCGTCTTTTTAATGAATTTATCAACAGCGGCAAATTCTAAAATGTATTTTTAAAGGTAATGTTAGTCCTTGTATGAAAAATTTCAGATGGTAGTAAATTTTTCCGGGATCCAGACCGAGAGCTACATATATGCAGCTAAGGTAACTAATAATGCTTCCAATAAAATACTTTGTTTATTAATGCAAGCTTTTAAGAAAGCAAAACTTCTATTTGTTTAAAATATAACACCCCAATATTTCGTCTTACATTCGCTATTTGTAGAACAAGCAGAACCAGTATCAGTCCGACCCTCACCATATACATTGTTCGAATTTAATTGCCCTAGCATTGCATTGTTTTGCATGTACGCAATTTCTTTTAAAAATTAAACACTTAATCTTAGTTTATCTATAAGGCTACTAATCTATTTGTACACATAACGTACACACGTGATTCAAAATAACCCAGACGGAAAACGGTAAAGAATTCAGTCATTGAGTCTACATTTTATAGAACTTGTTAAAAAAAAACCCAACACATCGCGGGTCTGAATGTTTTTTAGTGTGTCAATCTATCAATATACGGTTTGTTAATTATTTTCGATTGCTAAGGCTACAGCGTATTTAATGAACATTGAACAACATTTTTTCCATGCCACTTTTTTCCATGGAAGATAGCGAGTACAAATATAAAGCATTTATAAAATTTATTTAATTACCTCTTTAGAATTGTGTATGTATTAAAAAATTTATAAATTGCTGCTGAAGGTTGTTTGGTATTTTCGTTTGTAGATGTTTTGCAAATAATAAACGTGAAACGCGGGGCAAGTCATAATTAATATCCCTAATAACCGTAACTTAAAATTAGCGGCTTTGGATTCAAATATTATTGTATACGAATATTAAGTTCATCTCCACGATAGTAATATTATCTCCATCGTAAATCAGTATTTTGTCTTGCTTTAAAAGAAATGTCCTATCGGGAGCAACCCCGTGTTCGTTTAAATTGCCAGCGTACATTTGTCATGTCAGTAATACACATTATATAAATAGTGCCTGTTTGGGAGGGTAACAGTTGAAATTGACACCCCGAGAAAACCATTGTCAACCGACGCGAAGCGGAGGTTGACAATGGTTTTCGAGGGGTGTCAATTTCAACTGTTATCCTCCCAAACAGGCACTATTTATTTTGTTATACTGAATGTCTTTTTTAAAATTTTTAAGAAAATTTTACTGCTTTTATATAGGAATAACGTGAATTCTACAGCGAACTGTACGCGCATAATTTTCGCGCATGTAACATTTTTTAATGTTACCCGTTGCCAAGTGCGTTGCTAACGCTGAGGGTAATAGTAAATATTATTAACTGCGTCTTAACCAATCAGATTTCGGTATTTAACATGAAAGTATAACAATGTGCTTTATATGACGGCCGTGTATACGTATTGTAGAAAAGTTGAGTGTAATTACCATGCAATGGAACTATTTTATTAACACATCTCCCAGTACTGAAACAATTCAAAATGTCTCCGTTATGTACAGTAAAACAGCGGGGCGTTAAACATGTGTACGTCCAGCTCTACAAGCACATGCACTGTCGTCTGGGCGACGGCCTGAATACAGCTAGCGACTCTCGTAATGCATCTAAATATAGAAAGGGGCACAGTTATGAAACAAACAACAAAAATAAGGTCAAAGAGGTTCATCTCTATGAAATGAAAATGTACATATGAATAAAAACGTTTGGGAATTTTATATGGAATTATCTTTGCGCGCTGCATGTATCAGTTAGTGCATTACAAGAAGCCCTTTCATAACCTCCTAAACGTGCGCACCCCCACAAAAATGGACCGAACTGACAACAATTGTTTCTGCAAATACTGACTATAAATTACGAAAACATTAAATTGAATACTACGGAAGGGTTCGGAATTAATTTCTTGACAACTTTGCTTCAATAATGCATTAAAATGTTTTATTCCTTTACAAGTTATTGACAAAAAACTTTTGACGCCTCTAACTCCCTAATTATAGAGGCCAGCCCCTTTTTCTGTATACTGAATGAAAGGTCTCGTTAAGACCAAGAACTTTTAAGATACATCTTACAACAAATTATTATCAGGTAGAAAACTAAAACGGAAAATACGCGATTTTTTTGCATTTTTTTCTAACCTTTGTTTCAACATCTATACCACTCCTTTTATTTGCATTTAAATAATAAATAAAATATGTCTTGCACAAACTTAATGTATCAGCTTCCAAACCAGCCCATCTTTGAGACTCTGCCAGTCATCGTTAAAGCGAAACCCTCCGGACAAAAGAAGTCGTTAAATTTTACTAAAAGGGAAATAACTCAAAACCGGATGGGGATTTTCATCAACTTAATATGCAACGAAAACATCGCGCGGCATGTTATCAGACCTGAAAATTTCAAAACAATCGATAAACAAACGAGCGAGATATTAAGGATCAAATTTGGCGTCTAGAAGAAAAAAAAAATAATAAGAAATCTGCAATTTTTTTCAGAATAATCGTAAAGTCTTCCGCTCCCAGCGGAAGACCTTAATAAAAGTTCACTGGGATATGAAGTTGGTTGGTCACGTGATCAAATCTTGTGAATCCCGAATGGCTTTTTAGTAGATTTGATCACGTACCAACCAACTTCATATCCCGGTGAACTTTTTAACATTGCTGTTTATCACTTATATTTACGTTTGAAAAATAAAATCGTTAAGAATTTTTAAAATTACAGAGATTTTATTCTTACAATAATCCAAGCGACAAGCGATAAGCGCGTGCTATGATCATTGTGACGTCATAAAAAAGTTCATTTAAGAAATAAACAGCAATTTAAAAAGTTCACCGGGATATGAAGTTGGACTGAAATAAAAGTTTTAAAAATTTTAAGTTAACAATTAAAAATATACGCATTGTTTGGGGTTTCTCGCAGGAATTGCTAACTTTGTGCTCGAATAATTATACTTTAAAAACTACAGTTGAATTTCGATATCTTGAACACTGATATCTCGAATACATTGGATATGTCGAAGTAATTTGTACGTCCAAAACCACCTTCTTTTTAAAAGTATTTTACCCTCGATATCTCTAAAACTCGGATACCTCGGTTTTTGAAGAGTCTCATTTAGTTCAATATAACTAAGTTTGACCGTATAACAATACACCAATTTTGTTTATGCGATGAAAATATTTTGTATCATCATGCCTGTTAAGAAAAAATGTCTTATTTCCTATAAATTCTTCCATTGCAACCCATGTTTACCACCATCATCATTACCATGGATACCACCATCACCACCTCCTCCACAATCACCACCACCACCCTCATCACAAACACCACCACCTCCTCCACAATCACCACCACCATCACCACTACCACCACAACCTCCACCATCACCACCACCACCACCTCTTCCACCATCACCACCATCATCACCACCACCACCACCACCACATCACCACAACAACAACCTCTACCATCACCACCACCACCTCCTCCACCATCACCACTACCACCATATCACCACAACCTCCACCATCACCACCACCACCACTACCACCACATCACCACAACCTCCACCATAACCACCACCACCACCTCCTCCACCATCACCACCATCATCACCACTACCACCACATCACCACAACCTCCACCATCACCACCACCACCACCTCCTCCACCACCACTACCATCATCACCACAACCTCCACCATCACCACCACCACCACCTCCTCCACCATCACCACCATCATCACCACTACCACCACATCACCACAACAACAACCTCCACCATCACTAGCACCACCTCCTCACCATCATCACTACCACCACATCACCACAACTTCCACCATCACCACCACCACTACCACCACCTCCTCTACCATCACCACTACCACCACATCACCACAACCTCCACCATCACCACTTCCACCATATTTTGCGGTTAGGGGACGACGATCTATGCATGATAAGAAGAGAAAGATTGACGAGAACGACACAGAGGAAAACGGTGAAAAAAAATTAAATGGAATAATTCCGTAAAGGATTTTATTAGAATTATATGATAAACAAAGCCTTAATATCTCCAGATTTTGTTCTTGTACTTAAAAACATGTACTGGTACTGTACCAGTTATCGGCTAAGACCAGTTATCGGCTAAACTGAGAGTTCGGGTTTATAGCACAGGACAATCCAAGCTTTTTTAATTCTTTATCGAATGAAGAAAAGTAGGTTTGCTTGAAAACTTTCTTGAATATATTTTATACATGAACTTAAACGATCATTGTTTACCGCTGATTTTACATCTTTGCACTTTCAGCAGTGGGGAAAATGACGTAATAAGTTAAAAATAGAATATTACCTCTTTGTGATACGTTATTATATCCCTTCTTTGATTTGACATATAATATCAATACATATAACATGTATAAACAAAAGGAATTCATTAATTTCCGAGAGATTATGTATTGAATAGTGTACGATTTGGTGTATTACCGTATGATAATAAAAGAATAATTTTATGAGGCTTGTTTATGTATCACAACCCCGACTACTTTAGTCTGACCCCACAAGGGACATAATTCAAATTTCATTTAGCAGAGTATAAAATCAACATGTCCAGGGATTTTACTATGTTATTATTACGAAGCCGATAACTGGTACAGTAGATCGTAAAAACTCGGCAAAATCACGAAACAAGATGTTTGCGGTTCTAAAAAATGATATAAACTAACAGATTGATAAATAAGGAGATCATTATTTGAAGTATGGCAAGTTTTATCCAAAAATATCAAGAAATAAGAAAATACGAAAAGAAAACATTAAATTTTAGCCGATAACTGGCACAGTGCCAGTATAGATTAAAATTGACAAATCTTATTTTCAAAAGTAGTCATATTGTGGTGCAATAATCAGTGATATTTTCAATTTCAAAACAAAAGATATTGGATTAAGTAAACTTATAAAAGAAGAGACACAAGAGCCTTATTAATCACCTGAGCAGCAATGGCAAACGGACATAATTTTTGACTAAGCAGCTTAAAGACGTCAGTCATAAAACAATACAAAACAACTAGTTTATATGTAAAACATCGGTAAAATTGTGATATTCTACATGCTCACATCTTTTAAACAAAATACCACAGCGACATATGTTCTGTTGATTATAATACAAAAGTCTTGATAACGATAATAGATGAATTAATTTAAATGTAGATTACTATGTACAGATCGTAAACAATATATAAAAAATTATAAAAATATAAAATTTAATGTTCTCATTCAAAAACAGAATGGATATAATGTTACAATACATATTCTATTTTTTTTTTCGTGTGTTAAAACCGGAAGTATAAGAACATAACATAATGTGCAACTAAAGTCTTTGCTACAGGACCTACGATATCATGTTTCTTTTCACCAGTTGATTCAATTCTCAACTGATTTTTAAAGAATGTATGCTAGAAAAAGATGACGTAAATTAAAAAAAACCTATTTTTTTTCAAATTTTTCAAATATAAGGAAAATTATTGCTCATCTTGAAAACTTCTCGAAATGTTTCACACAAAGGCGTTATTATGGTCATTAGGGACACAGTTGACAGGGTATGATGGTCTCCCGCTTGCACATTAGGTTCTCTTTGGGGACTCCGGCTCCCTCCACATTAATAAGCCCTTCCTGAAACGATTAATATAACTGTAATATGAGTTGTAAATAGAACTTGATTATCAATCGAATCGTTGTTGAAAAATAAAGTTCAGAAAATTAAAGTTAGAAAGAAAAATGACAATAACAAACTGTCAACCATCTCCAACATCCATAAAAGAAAAAACACATTCAAAGCAGAGGCACACGCACCTCTAAAAAGATGAAGTCAAGTGGACTTTTCTGAAGCTGCGCCCCTTCTCGAGTGACATTATTTAAATCAGTGTAATAAAAATTTGTTTTGAACATAATAGGATAATCACAAATTCATTTTAAAACATTTCATTGATTTCATTGCATAATAAGACATGAAGTGAATGTTTGTCGTAAATATTTTAATACATTAACAGTATAACATTTCGATTCAAACTGCTGTATTTGACCAACCATATTGTATATACATAAACTCAAACAGTAATTCTAAGATTCAGACCAAATCAATTTCTCAAGCAATAACATTTTGAAAAACCGTCATCTTTCCATATTGAAAAAAAATATTTGCAAGTACTGTTCCAATTATTATTTTAAGCCCTACCATTTATTATGTTTATCGAGGAATACGATGAAATAAACCTATTCATTTGATTTAGCAAACGAACAAAAAATATTCTTATATATGCATTTATTCCTCTAAAACTTCGTTTTATACAACTTACTAATGATTTCCTAATTTTGGGTTGATTATACAAAAAATCTTAGACCAATTGAATTAACAACGTGCCCGAAACTCTATTGCGTATTAGAACCATTCTATACCTAAAGAGATGCTTGGATGTCATTTCATTTTCAGGTATTGGTGGAGGATAAGACTCCTGTTACAGTATGATAAATGAAGGCATATTGCACTTTAAAAAAAAACCGCTAACTTTTAAAGTCAACTAATTACTTTTACTTTCAACATCATGATTTTAAATGTGGTCGTTGATAAATGTTAAATATAGTTTTGAAAACGCCCATTCCAAATTTTAAGAATAGCTTTAAACCATTATATTTTGTGAACCTAACAATTTATTTTATTTTGCAGGTGGTATACTTAATGGAATCTTAAGATTAGCGGTAGGCACTTGATATTGTGGGTTGTCTACTTTTTGTCAATTTTTATCTACATTGTCTTAGTCCAGTACATCCAACAGAAATTTGAATAGAAACAGCTTATGATGGGAGTTTTACCTGCGATTGACTGGGCTGCGTTCAAGATCGTAGCAGCTAGCCTAGCGGAAATATACATGTTAAGAATCATTATAACTTAAAGGATGAATAAAATATCACATAATAAATAGATTTCATGTCTGTTACAAAGTGGTAACTAAAGTGGCCATCTTGAATTTGATACGTAGTATAAAATATTTAGGCTACGAATATCTACCTAGCGGCTAGGCTAGCTTACCGTTCAACTACGTAGCCCTACGTAGCAGCTACGATCTTGAACGCAACCCTGGTCTCCAATCCAGGCACCCCTGCGAATGATATTGTCATTTAAATTTTAGACTACGTGGTTATGTTTGACCCTTCAGTTTCGCAGTAAAAATCGTGCCTTGTGTTTGCAGTCTATTTCATAGAATCTAGGTACTTGTAGTCAAATATAAAATCTAAATGTTTATTGATTTTTAACTTTATCTTCATTTAATGGTTAATAAAATGTGCTCTAGAAATAAATGTAACAATACAAAAAATAGTTTTTTTTCTGCTGTTGCAACAATTAACATGCTAAGTAGAGATCCTACTGAGGATTAGTTTTCGATCCGCGCCTGACCTAGTAATATCATCAATAGTGAATGCAGAATGTTCCTTGAAAATGGCTCGATATGCTAAGTTTTTTTGCAAAACGGACACCCATCATGTTTTTAAAAACCTGGCATTGCACACAACAAGCATCAAACATGGCTATGATTTTATTAATCAACCCAATGTTAATATTTTCAACCACTCTACACGTGGTTAAACACGAACGGTATCTTTGTTCTGAATATCATCGTTTAATTTAAATAACCGCTAGATCGTGAAATTAAACATACATTAAAAATGATTTTCATGTTTTGAAATAAATCAAGGTAGGATATGAAATGAAAAACGATCAGTTCTTATGTATTTTGAGAATATTATCCGAACACATTTACTTCCGCTCGAAATTTCACAGGAACTGAACAAATCTCGGTGAAGTCTCGTGAACTTTCATTCGAGTACCTCTGAATTTGTTTTATACTAAGCAACGATAAAGAAAACATTCCGAACACATTCGCAGGGGTTCCAGGGAAAGTCAACAATTTTGCTTAAAACCACGGAAAATTGGATTTAAACACCCGCCCTATGTGGCTTCATTGCTCAGAGCAGGAATTAAATTTTAACAGGAAACATCGCTAGAACTAAACATAATCCATTCGAAGGCATAACTAAGTTCCTCAAACAAAATATTTTGCAAGGGCTACTTGCTACCATTGAATGATGATGATCATAATAAAATTTCTTAATTTAAGTGAAAGCAGTACATGATGATCTTTGTGTAGTACGAGGAAAACTATTTTACCTGCATGGTCTTAACCTCAGTTAGCGTTTAAAAATGATTACCGTGGTTACTTGAAACTGTAGTTTGACTGCAGAAAAGTCTGTATACTGTTCTCATTTTTGCTTTTTCCCTCGTCATTTGTTTTGCCAGTTATTGGAAGCAAATTGAGGAGAACACTGCTTCTAGGGACATACTACTATATTAAAATAATAGACTCGATTTTTTGGGCTTTAATACCCAGTAATCGGATGAGTACTGTCTTTTGTTTTATATATGTTGAACATCAGTGGTACTTGAGATTACCAATTTGTTTGTATTGTTTCCCAATCAAGCTTCGCTAATTAATGATCAACGAACATGCCTTTTAAAAATTAGGAAATCATCTGAATTTTTTGAATTTTACAATCGTGTGCATGCGCATTACATTCTCGCTAGATCACGGGAGACTCCTTAATTAGTTTATGTTTCCAAAATAGCACATTTGCATGGATAAACTAGGAAACGATATTACAAATACGTGTAAATTTTCATTGAAAATTTGTCATATATTAATCAAAGGAAATACGGGAGATAATTCTTACTCAGTGCATGTAATATGAAAAATCCCGAGAGTTTCGAATCTCACCATGGTATGTAAGTTCAAAGCGAGGAAAAAGTGTTAATATCTTCATTAATATAAATTAATTTTTTAGATGAAAGGTATTTACAGCCTCAAAATGGTTTGTTGTGAATAATTTGACTGTTATTTTCCATGCAAACAGCTTCATTAATTTTCTCCAAAATCGTTTCGGAGCAATTCTTCAATGTTTTGCTCCATTGCGGGTATACATATTGGAGGCATTTTAACTGTGGTGAAGGCCTGTCCCGAGACATAGTTAGATTATTCAAAATAAGCAGTGTACTGAAATTAATAGCATTATTGTAGACTTAAAGCTTGGTTATGTAAATGTTAGCAATACGGTTTATCGATGTACCTATTTCGTAAATGTCCGATATCATATGCAATGCCAACCCGTGCACGCACGGGTCAAAGTCTAGTGATTATATAAGAATTACTCGTACCTCCTTTTGACCAACAAAAACAAACTATTTGTAAACATCAAAAGTGAAAAAATTGAAATATTTTGACGATTTTCGTGAGTGATGCTGATTGTATCATCATTCATGAATCTAATTTGAATATGTATCTAGACAAGAACTCCATAGCAGTTTATCTCGGTAAGGAGATAGGACATGTTGGGCTGACTTTTATTCAGCTTCGAAGCGTTAACATACAACCAACACAATTATTATAAGAAAAGATGTTATTACATGAAAGATAAACAAGGCCGGCCATAAATTTAGACTTTTAAAATTTTCACTTTGATATTCAAAGTTCTTTTTAAAAATTTGCTATTTATGAAGTCTTTCCAATCTTAGATCTAGAACAGCAAATAACGACATAATTTCAATGTACCCTGTCACACTCAATTCGTTGGAGAAACAATAAATAGACTAGTATCTAATCTATACAAGCTGTTTTGTTTAAATGTATTTTGGAAATTACACCTATCCCACATCAATGATGCTCAATTCAGAAATTGACGAAAGTAGTAACAGGTTGACGAAAAAATTACAAAATATTCTACAGAAAACTTTACTTGATAACTAATTTTAAAAAACTTTATTCTATGTCGTATGTACCCATGGGAAATTCGTCATGTGTGTTTTCAGTTACGATGTTAAATCTTTAAAACGTTAAAGCAAGTGCAGTGACAGTGCATCGTTTCAGCAAAAACAAGTTGTAAGAATTAAACATACATTGTTTAATCTTATATTTGTAAAGAGGAATGCCGAAGGAATATTTTTTGTTAATTATGTTACACCATCCCAGTATTCTGTAGTGGTGTCTCTAACATAGACATTTGACAATCTTAATATTTGTATACAACAGGATTACTGCCCACGTTAAGTAAAACACCGCTCTCTCGTTTCCAGATATATATAATGCACTTAAAAAATCTGGACCCAATCAAAATATTTTAAAAAATATTTTTAATTTTTAAAAATCCGCCTTGATTAACCTCCTTAATGCATTTTTTGATTCTTAATGTTTGATCATAATATCTTTGTATTAACAGTCAGGGAGAGAACAAAATCAAGACACTAGTATTTTCACGCAAGTTTAGCAAAGGCAAGTGTTGTGAAATATATGAAATATATTTCAAGTCTAAAATAATATGATTTTTTTTAATATCTGAAACAATGTAATTGTAAAACAATATATCATAGAACACGATATAATGTGGGATTTTTTTTTTTAATTTCACTGTTGAGAATCTTTAAAACTTTTCTGATTAAATAGCTAATCAACACTGGACCAAAGTTAGGTGTTCACCCAATATATATTTATCATATGACACAAACACATTAGTTTGTCTTGTCGTTGGGGCTACTGATTTTCATGAAATGAAGTAGTTTTAGCATCTGGTTACGACTGGAGTTCTGGGCCTTTGCATGAACACTTCCGGTTTGGTTGATTTTCACGCAGAGCTTTCGGATTATTATTATTAGAAATGACGATAACATTAAAAAATCATGTTAAAATAACTTTATGTTCTAATTCGTCAGATTCGGGCAGAAACAAGCCAGTTCAAAAATGTTTACATTCTTATCCTCAAATGTACAAGATGGCCACACATGCATACCCCTCAACCGAACATAAATAATCTATAAAACTAGACTCTTGTTGCAAAAGCAACAAAAAGGTCTTCCGTTTTGATATACATGTATCAATTCAAGTGAAAGACATTGCTTCTCTCACATAGAAAAAAAGTGGATATGATAATTATTGTTAATGATATATCCAGACGTTACTTCTAATAAAAACAACGGAATGAAAAAGAAAATCAATTTTTGAAGTAATTTTTGTGACGACCGGAAGTAACGCCGAGCTAAACAAAAATGTTAACCATTTGTACAATCATAAGTCAATCTTACTTAAAGTTTGGTTGTTCACATCCCTAATCTCTTTGAAACAATATTTTTTGTCTCGGGACCGGAAACGGACGAACGAAAGTGATAAATGAAAACAAAAGACGGTTTTTCTCGTACATTTGCTTAACGAACATCACTGTTTATCAGGCTAGATGAAACACCCAAGAAACTCAGTTAAACTTGTTAAAAACAAGATTTGTCTGAACCCTTCCAGTAAGAACCGGAAGTGACAGTTGACAAAATTTTATCCGTTAAACACATCCCCAATCAAATTTTGATCAATCATGAAAGATTCGTGTCTCAATCACTTACAATGACAAAAATCTCGCGGACATCAAATTTGTAAAAAAGAAAGCTACATAGAGATATTTGAGATATCTCACCGGAAGTAAAATTTATTTGCCAATTTAACATTATATAGATGAGATATGTAAGATTGTATACTGATATTTTCATTTTATGTAAAATGAATAAAATATGAAAAAAACAAAAGTTTTGAAGTCTTTCCGGTGACGACCGGAAGTTACGCCGAACAAAACAAAATAGTGTTAACACATGTTCAAACAGATTATTATATCACATTTATTATCCCACAACGTTTGGTTGTTCAAGTCGTCACCATTTTTTAGATCTCGTCGAAATAAGGTTTTTGGTCTCGGGACAGGAAACGGACATGCAGAAGTGATCAATGTAAATTGTATGAAATATTTCTTGTATACTTGCCTTTTTTTACATTATTTTTCATTTATCTAACTAAAAATGCCAAAGGGAAACAGTTAAACTAATAAACGGCTCGATTTGTTTGAACAATTCCGGTGTGGACCGGAAGTGACGGAAGGCAAAATGAAACCAAATAAACACATCTTGAATCAAATGTCTATCATCTGTTAAAGTTTGGTGTCTTGATCACTTATAGTTTCTGAGATCTCGCCGGTACAAAATCTGTATTAAAAGAGCTACCTGAGATGATTGAGATATCTCACCGGAAGTAGATTTTTTTGTTGATTTAACATCGCATAGATAACCTATGTATATATTTATACTTATATATCTAATTTATGAAAAATGAATTAAATGCGTAAAATTACTATTTTTGAAGTGCTTCCGGTGACGACCGGAAGTTACGACGAACAAAACAAAATAGTTTAAACACATCTACATACACAGGTCTATCATCCCACAAAGTTATGTTGTTCAAGTCTTTACAGTTTTTAAGATCTCGAGGTGACAAGCTTTTTCGTCGCGGGACAGGAAACGGACGACCAGAAATAAAATTTTGAAAAAATAGAAAAATCATTCCTAGACTTTATCATTTCCTATTATTCCTGAAAATTTCAAGAAAATCTATCCAGTCATCTCTGAGAAAAGCGTGGAAAAAAATAAGAATAATAATAACTAGACACGATCTCGTTGCGAGCAACGAGGAGGTCTTCCGTCCGATTTTTAGAAGAGGAAATGACCTTGCCTTTTATATTCATCAACAAAACATATCAGGAAACGCAGATGTGATCTAAAAGAGCGATGGATGAAGGATTATACACCCCGTTGGATCCCTTATTTAAAGGACCAGTCCAATTTTATTTCATATTAAATAAGAGGTCTTTTGACCTAATAGCAGGTCTAATAACCTGTAATATAGAGAAACCGAAGAAAAAAAAAGAGGGTCTTCCTTTGTAAACGGAAGACCCTAATAACAATTAGAATAGAAGGGTCTTCCGCTGATGACGGAAGACCCTAATAATAAAAGACTGTTTTTGTCTAAATCTTAATTGAAGAGTGTTTTTCAACTTGAACTTTAGTCCAACGACCCTTTTATGTTGAATATTTTAGCTAGAAAATTAAATAAAAAGGAGAGAAAGAAATAGAGAGAAAGAACAAATCTTGGCTCCGGCGAGATTAGAACACACAGCCTTTGCAGATGTCTCAAAACATGGCTGACGCAAAATAATTCCCGAATTTGTCTTTGATTTTGGGGCGTTTCCGCCCGGGAGAGGAGCTGAGTTTTTGTATGAGATGAAAAACAACGTGTAAGATGTCTGACTATTCAGGTTTGGTAACAGTGCGAGGTCATTTGAAATATTGTTGCGTGTTTGTGTCTGGAGGGGGGTGAAAAGACCTGAGCTTGATTTTCGTCGTAAATAAATCGAAAATAGAATTTTGAGGTGTGAATCTCGGATTCGGTCATTACATGTAGTACAGTAATTTAGAATTGAACTAGGTTGAAAATAAAGGTTCAAGACGACAGATCCAGTAAAATCAGGCCAGAAAAACTAAATTATTTTGTGAATAGGAGGGGGGGGGGGTCGATGCGTGTACTGTGTAGATTTAATTTCCCAGTATAGACAATAAGCGCCGTTTAATCTCAGGAATTTAGTCTTGATTGTTCAATCCGCTGCATATTTGGCAGAAAATAAGAATGGTGTCCGAGGTTCATTTTCACGAATTTTCATTAGGATTGAGTGAAGGGCTTGGGAGTTATGATTTTTTTTACAGTACATGTCAATCACGACAATTGAAACTCAAATGCCAAAAACTTCATAACTCTGTTAATAATGAACGAATTGGTCTGGTAATTAGTACAGTAATCTAGAATGGTACTTAGTTGAAATTAAAGGCCCAAGATCAAAGATCAAGGAAAATCGGGCCAGAAAAACTTAATGATTTTATGAATGGGGGGGGGGGGGGGGTCGGTCGGTGACTTCTATATTAAACGTAGAATATTAAATTCTAAATATCACAAATAACACAATTTCTAAACAAAATACATATGTTAGAACAATATATATGCGTTGTTTGAAAGATGTAACTATTGATTTTTTAACATCTGTTTATCTTAGGCTCAAACACTCATAAACGGCTGGTCAGTTTTCAAACATTGTCGCAGTCACTCGTTCGTTTGTATAGTAACGTGTATAAACTTTTTCTTAATCCCAGACAGACAACAGATTTGTATCAGTATATAGACATGCACAAAAAAGGAAAAAGTACACCATCTTTAATAAAAATGACCTTTTATGCCCCAGTCACACATTCACGGATTAACTCCACGGTTCTACTACGGAATATTTTCCACGGTTGACACCGGAAAATCAAATAATCGTTAATGCCTCAGTCACACATTCACAGATCAACTCCTAGTTTCTACTACGGGATATTTTCCACGGTTGACACCGGAAAATCTGATAATACGGAGTTAGTACGGATGCACTACGGAATGGATACAAATTGATACATACGAATTACTACGGATTTATACGGAGTTAAAACGGACTTCTACGTTCTAAAACGGTTTAATAAGTTTTTCTAAGGAAGTACTACGGTGGTTTCATCCGTAGTGGAATTTTGAACATGTTCAAAAATTGTCGCAACTATACAAGTATTGCTACGTTTGGATACGATAACAGACGGAAAAGCCACGGGTCAATAAATATCGCCACGAATGATTCCGGATCGCTACCGTAGCTAATCCGGCATTTAATCCTTGAAACTTGAAATAAATACATGTATGATTTTTGGACGCCAATGTACATTTAGCCTCTATCCAATTTACTGCAAGTTACCTATACTAGTTCTTATTTGAATGCTAAAACATTTGTACTTGAGAGAGAGAGAGAGAGAGAGAGAGAGAGAGAGAGAGAGAGAGAGAGAGAGAGAGAGAGAGAGAGAGAGATTTTCTAGTTTTTTTTATAGTGTTTAGGGAATCAGTATATTAGCAACGTATGTCAATAAACACATTTATATACATGCATGCGTGTATCTATATATGTGAATAAATACTAATCAGTCCTCTTTTTAAGGTAATGTTGAATACTTATTTAAACGTGGGTGCATTGCTAAATATTGTGAGTGTCATTGAGATGGCGGCATTTCTTCGATGCCGGCAAAGCGACCCAGCGTACTGCAGGGGTACTTTGGCGGCACGTCTTTGATGCCTGCGATGCAACGAGCGTTTGAATTAAGCGAACTGCTGACAGAAACAAGCTATCTATTTGTAATTAAAAAAAGCCGCTATTATTTCTATATATTATAAATATAAAACGGAAAACATTAAAATCCATCATTTTAAAGATAAAATCGTTAAACAAAACAAAATTAAGAAAAAACCAACATTCGGCATGTCTGATACCGGCAATGCGACGAGCGTCTAAATTTAGAGAGCTGCTGGCAGAAAAGAGCTCCATATTTGTACTGAAAAAGCCGCTATTATTTTTAATCATGACAAAAATAAAACTAAAAACATTCAAATCCATCATTTTAAAGACGAAATCATTAATCAAAACACAAATAAGAGAGAAAAAACATTCGGCACTCAGGGACTGAACCCGGGTCGTCTGGGCACAAGTCCAACACTCTAACGACTGAGCTACGCGGACCTTCGCTTCAGGATTTTGGGGTCCAAAATCTCAAGAATGCGTGGATCGATTTTAAAACGGATTTCATATTTAGAAGTTTTGAGGGCGTCTCTATTGAATGAAATAAAAAGAAAATTCAAATCTCAAAAATTGAAAAATTAAGGTTTTTCATTTCCTTCCGGTGACGACCGGAAGTGACGGCGGACGTTCGGATATGCGTAGTACACTGCGGCTGGACACTTTCTATCATCCGTGAAAATTTAAAAGTTCTATCTTAAATACTTTTGGAGAAAACTTGTGAACAAGCAAAAACATAAAATCTTTAATATCTCGGGACCGGAAGTGACGACCAGAAAAATCCCATGTACTTTTCTTACAAATTTTGTTATAAACAAGATCTGAAAGTTTTATCAAAATCGGCTGAAGCGTTTTTGAGAAAACGTGGGAGAAAAAAAAAGAATAATAATAATAGAGGAAAAGAAACAAAGCAATAACAATAAGGTCTTCCGTTGGAAACGGAAGACCTTAATAAGAAACATTACAATCACTATAAGGTCTTCCGTTGGAAACGGAAGACCTTAATAAATGAACACAGTGTGTAGGTACAGACGAGCTTTCAAGAGTGCAAGAGTTAATGTACTCAAATATCTTCTGGTATATCCTCAATTCTCTGCAATAATGAGGAAAATTTTAATAACAATAAAATGGTACATGATTTCAAACGAGTATGGGTGGATGGGTGGCAAGGGGCCACGTCTAACTGCACGAAGAGAGAGAAAGGGCATTCGAATGGCGCTAAATTCTTTACTCACTCAACACGAGAAGTTGCACTTCTCTAATCTAAATACCTGTATAACAGGTAAATTACTTAATATAAAAACCGATCAAATTTGGTTTATGGTTTTAAATATAAATAAACAAAACCATGTGTTCGATAGACACACGTTTTATCATACCTATCATAAATAAATTTTTATGCGAATAGCCAAATATTCGAAAAATATCGATGATAAAATAAACAGTAGATTTAAAGTGAGTACAACTTGTCGTAAAAACAGTTCAGACACCAACACTCAAACGGCTCAGAGATTTTTCCGAATGATAGTTAGGCATTTTAGACCATTAATGAAGACTAAAAATTATCGCAAAATTATGTCATTAATATGACGCATATCCTGAAAAAAATGTCTTGTTTTGAAGTTCCTTCACGCTTAATTGATTTCAATCAGTATTGTTTTATCTGTGCTATCGTTGAGAAGACGTATATCGAGTACGAAAAGTTAAAAATTTCACTATTTAGGTACAAAAAAAAAAATGCAAAATGTCCGTTTCTAACCTATTGAAGATCTTAGACTCCGCGCATAATGATTTTGAAATAAAACCGTATACCATTACGGAGTTTTATAAATGTATTAATTCAAAAGTTAAAAATAATGAACCGGTGGTTGTTTTAAGATTAAGAACACTGTTAACATTTACAACTTTGTTTCACAGTAATTTTATAATAATTTTATACAATTTTTTTTTATTACATTCCTTTGACTTTATACTTCACATTCATTTTTTTCTTTCATAGAATTATCACTAAAAACATTATTGTTTCCAACTTTGCATCTGCTACATAATTTTTTCTGTATCTTCTATAACACAGATGATACGGGATACATATTTTTTAAGTTTTGTTACAAAAGAAGTATCGATAATCATGAACCATAAATAATGAAATATCAGTGGCATAATTCATTTGTCATAAGTCTTGAATATAACTGGATAAAACTGTTACATGTTGATTGATTTACTCGATTATTTTTTACTATAAATATGACCGTTTCATCCCATAATTAATTAATCTATAGCAAAACCCTTGCATTCAAGATGTGGAAGATTTTGGTTCTCTTTGTCGTATTGGTGGTCGCCGTTCAAGGTATTGTCTTTGTTTCGATTTAAATTTTAAAAAGAAATTATTTCTTTTAAAAATAAAAAAAAGGTATTTTCTTTAATTAATGGCATGCTTTGATTAACCAAAAAATACATAGAATAATGCAGAAAGCATTTAGCCGTTAATTATATAAATTGTTTTTTCCACCATAAGAACTTTTCTGTTTTCATATTTAAAGCCCTAAAAACTCTATATTTTGTTTATATCTTACATTTACCTTTCAGATACCGAAGGATATCGTAAGTAAATTTAATTTAGAAATACAATCAAATTTATTATACGATAACGCAAACAATCAAATTAAAAACATACCTGTTGATATTAAAATTACGAGCAAATATGCAAAGTGTGTGTAGGGAAGGTACTAAATATTTGCCCCCCCCCCCCTCCCCTGCAGAGGGCGTTGGTTATAAATTGATTTTGTTTAAATAAAAGAAAAGCGTTTCTCTTTATATAATATATATGGTTGTGATTAGAACATTTTTAAAAAATTCTATGGATAAAAAATTGCTGCCAAAATTGATTCGCGGAAAAAGGTTTATAATCCCTTTCAAGGAAACTGCTATAAAACTCTTTAGCAGGAATGATATAGTTTGGTAAGATACGGTAAATTTACCGCAGTTATCTTAAAAGAGTATTATCGTTTTTACAGTCCCTACAAGTAAAATGTTATAATCATTGACCAAATCATAGCGTATATGTCTTTATTTTGGAAACGTTATCTGCATGGTGACATGTAGTGAAAGTCTATCAATTTGACTTATGGTTAAGACCAAAAAAGTACTGATTGACTTAAGATGGCGACACCAGTTGACTTGGTTTTACTAGACTGTGGCGCGTGTAGATGCGAACAGTTGGACTTTGACGTTTTGGTCCATCGTTCGTAAGCGTGACACGTCTATAAGAGACGGACCATCAGATTTGACGTGACTATCCATTGTCTGGAAAGGTTGAAAATTTACACATAGATGCTTTGACTATAGACTGATAAAAGCATGATTGTAGTGTCTGATATTTATACAGCATAAGTATATGTAATTTGCGTACGCTACAATAAGACGCGCAAGCAAAACATGTTTTAAAATGCTTTTGTCGATAATTTGTAGTTTTGTAAAATATATGTCAGCCAAAATAATTTGTTTCATATTTTGAACTAGATAGAAGATATTGTACGTAAATGTACAAATGTGCAAATTTTTACCAATGTAGTACAAAAATAAATTTTCTTTATCGGAATGTTTTTGATAAGATTAATTTTCAAGTGCATATTTCGCATAACAAAGGCAAAAATAACATTGATTCTTTAATTAATATACAGGATATCATCATCATTACGTACATCATTTCCGGCATGGAAGATGGCATCACCATGGTCACCATGGATGGCATCATCATCACCACCATCGTCACCACCATCATGGACGATCGCTGGATGAGGATGAACAAAAGTTTTACGAAAACCTAGCAGAGAATGTTGGCAATAAAATTGAATGATGTTGACGTGCCTTTATGAATGTCACTTGTTATGTGCAATAAAAGGCTGAATACACTCTAGGCTCTCTCATTTTTAATAAGGTCATTAATGTTAGTTAATATGTTACGCATTTATCAGCAGAGACAATAAAAATAACGTCTCATTTTCCCAAAAGCACTTAAAAAAACCACAAAAATTTTAAAAACCTATAAGTGTGTCAAACTTACAAAAAAAAACCTCTGTAATGATGTTGAAATATCAAACAGACAGATAACTCTAAACAGGGGTACTCAAGAAACACATGATCGATGTGTTGGTCACCTTTGGTCTTACTCGAATATTTTGATGTCATAAGGACTCAGACAAAGACAGAAAAGTTTGGATTAACTTTTAAAAAGCTGTAATGTATGATGTAATTGACATCAGTACACCTAGAGTTATGTTGTCTAACATGAAGCATGGTCGATACAACACTAAATCATATATGTTTTCTGTGTCCATCCTATTGATATGATATCCCAAACATTGATGTGCCTAATTTGTTGGGATATCCTACTCATTGCATATACATTGAATTTAAAATTTAGCTTTATCGGAAAAAAGATGTCGTATTGATGCATTGAATAAATTTATACACGCTAAATACCAGAATGCACGTTCCTAAAGCTATCTTAGGACTATGGTGCGTCCTAAGTACATCTTAGGATATCTCTTAGTGTTAAGTCTGTTTCTCAAAGCTCTCCTTTATATAGTAACCGTCGTAACTTTGTCATAACTTTAGGATGTCACTTACCTTTGTACAAACACTTTTTTTTTGGGGGGGGGGGGGGGAGATTGGGACTGTTGTGAAGGTTTTTCTTAAGGCCGGTAGAATAAGGCAGTCTTTTCTTTAGTTCCAGCATTTCCAACAAACCTCCTTCTCCGGGAGGGGGCATAGGCATTCTATTTCAATTTAATTATGTAGAGAGAAGCCCGAACTCCCCCCCCCCCCCTTTTCTGTTTCTACATGCCTGCCTGGGAGCTGACAATGTAAACAATTTGTTTCTTATTTGTAATTTTTACAGTTGATCACTGTTATTTGCTAAAAATCATTCACTTGTCACTGGCTCTTTTAACATCGGTTTATATAAGCCAGGCATGATCATTCTTAATTTTTATGACTTCAGTACTGAAAAATATTCCTTAAAAAATTCTTAATGTGAAATAAACTGAATATATTTATGTATTCTCGAGATAGATAACAACTTATTTCTTATTTAACCTGTACGTGTATTATAGATATTGCTGATGAAATGAAAATTGGTTGTGTTTGTAAATGTAACGTTAAATTCTATGAAAAGGTCGTGCTTGATGTATTACTTGAATGGGAAGAGTAAATAATTTTAATTTACACTCAAAGATTGTACGTGTTTTTTAAATAATAATATGCTTGTAAGCCGAAAGCTGTCCCAATATATTTTATTTTGCTTTACACAAAGTAGCAGCTATTTGGGTATCTGCTTTTTGTTTGTTCGTTTTTTTTCGTTTTTTTTTTAACTACATGTAGATGATTATTGGTCACTGATATAAGCTAGCAAATGTATGTTTCTAAAAATGTATACAAAATAAATTGACTGGTGGTGTGACTATCGTTACACCGACACGTTTTATTTTCTCTCGCAAAATTTTTAATGATTTATCCCTGCACAGATCTCTCAAATTCACTCTATATAAATTGATGTGAAAAATAAGAATGATTTTAGTGGGTTAGGATATTAACTAACTAAAGACTTTCCTAAGTTAGCGTAGAGCTACATCTTAAAACGTGTCCTAAGTTGATCTTAGGATGTTCCTAACTTTTTTCCTAGAGACATATACACACACCGTCCATATTTTAGGAAAGTTTCGTGAACATGCCTGTCGTTCTTAAACCTGCTAAACCTTCTTCTCCGAAGGATGCATGAGGCAGTTGCTACCTACAGAGGTCGCTGGCAACAACCTGCATCTCTCTCCATCTGTCCCTCCCAAGTTCTTAAATTAGTGTCTGTAATAAATTAAATGGAAATGAGGATACAATTTACGGGCAGTTGGAGCAGGTTGTATTATTTACACACATTATGGCGAGACAGACGCATATTGATTGTATACAATGGATTTTTTCTTTAGTAAACAATACTAGAAAATTGTTTTGTATATCCTTTATACGATGTTAACACATTGTATTTTAATTGATCAGGTTGGATAATTGACACAAATTATGGAATGAGACAGTTGAGAAATGTATACAATGGACTTTTTCTAAGTAAACAGTGCTGGAAAATTGGTGCTAGTATATCTTTTATATGATGTTAAAACATTGTAAATTAAAGGAGCAGGTTGTATTATTGACACAAATTATGGGGTGAGACAGTTGAAAAATAAGTAAACAATGCTGGAAAAAATCTTTTATACGATGTTTCATCATTGTTTATTAGAATTTAAATGATATCTGAATGTGTAAGAGCAGTTTACATACTTTAAAAACTTGTGTTCTTTAGGCATGTTCACGAAACTTTCCTAAGAATTGACCTAAATGTGTTCCTAAGATATGACTTTTTAATGAGGAAAAAAGTTAGGAACATCCTAAAATCAACGTAGGACATGTCTTAGGATTTAGCTCGACGGTAACTAAGGAATATTTAAGTTAACATATCCTTACTTTCTACAACCATTCTTATTTTTCACATTTATTCATACAAATCGTTTAGGAGGCATTTGTAGAGATAAATCATGAAACATTTTGCCAGAGAAAATTGCACACGTCGGTAGTTAACACAATTGGCCTAAAACCAGTAATTCTAATGTATACATTTTTAAAAATTTACAAATACTTAAATATATATCAGTGTCCAACAACAATCTAGTTAAAAAAAACAAAACCAAAACAAAACAAGAAAAAATATCACCTCCCCCAAAATCCAAATGACATCTTTTTTTTCAAAGAAAATGTGTATAAGGACAGAATTGGCTTAAAGCAAATAATTATTTAAACAACACGTGTGCATTCTTTGAGTGTAAATTAACGTTTGATAAGCTTGTCATTCAAGTATATGTAATACATAAACACGAGCTTTTCATAAAAATTAACGTTACATGTAGAAAACACACACGTACAAAAACAACCAATTCCCCTTTAATCTGCAAAATATAGATTACATGTCGAACATATTGAATAAGAAATTCATTGTAAGTTGTATTATATTTTAAAAATACATAAATACAGTTTAGTCAATATTACGAATTTTTAAAGATTATTTTTTGCAGAATGAAGTGATAAAAATTAAGAATGACCACGCATGACTTCTATAAACCGTTGTAAATTTTCTTTCTAGCCAAGGACATTTGAATAATTTACAAAAGTAATCAAAATAAAGAATGTACCTCACTTGGTGTCAATGTAGATATTAGTAAATAATTTTCATTCGCTAAACATGGACAGTATTTGCACCAAAAAACCCAACCAATTTGCTTAATTAGTCAGCTTCTATGCAGGCATGTAGCAACGGGGAAGGGGTTGATCGTTTGGGGTATCTCTCCACATAATTTTGTTAAAATGAACATACATGCATACATCCCCCCCCCCCAGGTCGTCCCGGATTGAGAATTTGAGATTTGTTAGAAATGCTGGAACTGTGGAAAATGTTGCTTTATTCTACCGGTTTTAAGGAAAAGCTGCACAACAGTCCCAATTTTCCCCAAAAACGTGATTTTACAGCCTTAGGATGGTCTTAGAACAAGGTCAGTGAAGTCTTAAAGTTAGGACAAAGTAATGGCAGTTCCTGAATATTTAGGAGAGCTTCGGGAGCTTCGAGAGACTAAGACGTATCCTAAGATATACCTATGACACACCATAGCCCTAAGATAGCTTCGTGAACATGACTGCTTGTTTTTAAATATTCATGACTGTTACAAAAAAATACCCTGAAAGCATGGTCACGGATTAACTTTTCGAATTTTTCAATTAGGAATGGTACTAATATTTCTGTTTATTTTGTTTATTTTGTCATATTTTTTTATGCTTTACTTTTGTGTCTAAACCAAATAAAATGAAATTTTATTTGATATTTTGTCTTGAACTTAAACATTCAGATTCATTGTAGACAAGTTATTTAAAAAAGAAAAAAAATTACACACACACCCAAACAAAAATGCAAAAAAAAGTAACAAAATAAAACAGACAAATAAACAAACATACGTGCAAAAAAAGAAAAACAAAAAAATATGAATTATGCATTACAAAATGAACTAGAAATGTGAAATAATGTTTCCGGCTTTATATTATATCACGTGTCAGATCTGTTTGTTCAGATGGTACTGTTACATTGTGTACACTGTTCGAAGCTTTCGGTATAAATACGACTAATCTACTCGACTGTGCTGTCTACTTTATATGCAGACATTACTTACAAGTACAACAACATGCGGAAGGTCCTGCTTCTCACAATGGCATTTCTTGTCGCCGTTCAAGGTAAATAATAATTTCAAAGCTTTTAACAGAAAAAGAGAATACTACTTATTACATTTCCTTGTAAATTATAAATCATGAAAATTTACATATATCTTTAACCACGTAATTATGAAATAGTGTGTTTTGATGTGGATTCAAGAAACTGACATAAGAGCACATAAGATTACATTTTTGATAAATTCCTACATTCTCGGTTGAATTATTTCACATTTCTTATTATGCTATTTTCAGATACAGAGGGATTGCTGTTTGGTATGTATGAGACTTGCCAATTAATTGCATTAAAGGAACTAAGGTCAGAGAACTGTCTGCACATTTATAGTAGAAGGACTATCAAAAGCTAATGTATATCAAAGAAGCAATGTGTTTTGCATAGCTGATAAGTGCACGCTGATCTCGTGCGATCAATTCACGCGATCTGATGCTACTTATTTCATTCAAGGTTTGTAGATTTACATCATTTGGCAAAGTGTGAGCCGATGATTAGTAGTACTTTAAATTATTTATGTTTTGTCTGATATTTAATTTGAGATCCGATAGCAGAGGTATAGAAGTTTATCTTTTCACCCAGTCCCTCCAATTAAGTGTTATAAATCGATCAGCTTGTTTGTTTTCATATTATACTATATAGTATTAAGTACAATGTATACTGATGGATTTGTAATGTATGTGAAACTATAGTCGGACCATTAACACAAGTGATTTTGTTTTCATTTAAAGGACACCATTGTCATCATCATCACCATCACCATCATCATCATCATCATCATCATGGATCGCATCTTTACGGAAGATCTTTGGACGAGGGTGAAAGAAAGAACACGTTGACGGGCGATGACATAAAGAAGAAATAGACGCAGTGACACAATAAGGATTTCATGTTATTGTATAATTAAAGGAGGCGTGAAAACCACCGCTTGTCTGTATTGGCGATGTCCTAATTGTAACCAAATAAACATATTTTGAAGCAACAGAATAGGAAATTTTACTTATAACTGAAGAAACAATAATATTCAAGGGATGACTGCTGGTATGTTAGTCAATGTTTGCACATCTCAAATATTCATCAACATATAGATATTATTCAGTTGATTTAAAAAGAATTTGGACTATAAAAACTTATTCAAAATTACTTAAAAGTGTAATGAGTAAAATTCTGAAGATGCAAATTCCGATGTACTTATATAGTTTGCATCCATTTTTATTTTGTATTCTACGGTATTAAGGAAACGAAACGTTTAGTAAGTGAAGGAACATTTTATAATTATTCTGATTTCAAGAAGTCGTATTGGGATGCTTTTGAATAAACTTGCTCTCATATCGCGAACAAGATGGTTAATTTTCGTGATCTTTAATCAAAATATTTGAGCAACGTAGCACTTTCAATTTTGGTTACAGAACGATCATTTCTTCACGTCCATAAATTACAAATTCTAAAACCTGCAAGGTTTACACGATATTGTTGCAATAAAATTAATGTACGTGGAAATATAAACGATAGGCAGCCCCAGGTGTTGATGAGACAGTTGGTACATTACATATCAAATAGATTTTTTTAAAATTCAATTGTGTAAACAAGTTTATCTCTAGCTGAAATAAAATAAAAGGCAACATTTTTAATATCGGTAGTTAAGCAGATACATTTATCATTACACAGCATCATCTATTCTGAACAATAAAATTGACGGGCCTTACTAGTAATTATAATACAAATTTTATCCTACCGAGTATGATTCCCTCTATTTCTTACGGAAACTTATAATTAATTGACACAGCCAGACAGGAATTGAAATCTACACGCCCTGTTTATCGATTGGAAGAAACCTAAAGAGACCTAAAAAAATCACTTACTGCATGAAATAATCATTATGATGTCAGACTCGAATTCCCATAGGAGACGATTTGGCTGTTTCTTTTAGCTAACGAACTGATGTACATTAACAATAATTTGGTTATTTTTTTTTCTTTCTTTTTAAGATCAAATTATTTATTTGTCAAAAGAAAGATGTAAATATAAACAAAAAAATGTTTTTGTTGATTCATGCGGGCTATGGAGGTAGCAATTATTACAGAAAAAAAATACATAACCCCGTAACGCGCGGCGGGTTACGTACATGTATTTTTTCAGCAATGTCGCCACCTTCAAATTTTGTATGAACACCAAAAAATTATTTCAAGAATATAGCTGTATTTTCCCATCTTTAAAAAAACAAAAAACAAAAAAAAAACATTAGGAAGGGGTACAGAGACAATTGGAAGTATTTCTCTTCAGCTTATAGAGGATCTGTTGGAATAACATTCCGAAGGGATGCTAATATTCTGTTCACATTATCAGTATGGAGAAATTTTTCGTAGAATAAAAATCCAAATCCTATAATTCAGGATACTTCCTAGGATTTCTGTTCAGCGGCTTTGAAAAATTTCTCGAAATATTCCACAAAAGGTTAAAGTTTCGTTGGCTCTGAATAAAAGGATTGATTGTGCCAGTATTTTTAACACATTTTTCTAGTTTGAAGGCAATTATCATGATTGACCAAAATTATCCACGCTAAAATACCACACTGGACATCCTCTTAAAGGTAATAAACCACCCCACCCCGCCACCCCCCTCTGCTAGAGGTTTCTTATTTGTTCTGTTGGTCACAGACTGTGCGGAACGAAGGTTCTGATATTAGCATCTACATGTACCTTTGGATACCTTTTAATTGTAGTCTGTAGGCATATAGCCCCGAATTAGAAATTGGATATGATCGTTCTATAAGTCACTTGTTCTCAAACGCTTCCAGGAAAAGCTATAAGTTATTAACTAACACTGCGTTGTGCGAAAAGACTACGTTTATTATCATAGGTTAAACTGAAAAAAATATTTGGAATATCCGAATTGTCTCATTTATATTCATGTGTGCTTGGTTTGTCATTAATATAGTTATCTTTGTATGCCAAGAAGGCCCACGATGTAGAAATAATAAAGAATTTTAAATACCTACGTCCGCTTAATTTACATGCACATCATCCCCTATAGCACATCATCCCCAATATAATGTTGGAATTTACTTCATTTTCTATGATAATGGAAATTCTGTATCAATTGATCTTTTGAAAGGCATTTTTTCAGAATAAGAGATCTCTTGCAGATAATGGGAAATTACGGGGTTTTGTCCTCAGATATATATACTGTACCCTTCTATATATTTATTATAACTTATGGTAGCCTACAGCTACGATTTTGTCTATATTTTAGTAATTGCCTTTTACATTAGTGTCAACAAACTGTTGCTGATTCGGAAATAAATGATCATTATACTTTTTTCTAAACTAAATTGTAAATTGTTCCTCATTTCAATTATATTCGGCAATAAGGAGTCTGTTTTGATATACATTTGGTTGTAACGAATAGATCAAGGCACGAGTTAGTTATTGATCGACAAACGACTGCACATGCGCACCAAGATTGTCGTGGCAGCATGGCCGAACAGAAAGTAGAAGAACAACTTGGAAAGATGAGTGTGTCTAATTCTAAAAAGGCATGACATTTTTTCGTCTTCAAAATCCCCAATAATGCTTTCAAAGTCAGTTCTCTTGCGTATTTCAAGGAAACTTGGACCACGGTTCATAGTTAGTTCCACTAGGGTGTGTTATTTTATCGACCCGGATTTCATCATCATTAATACTGTTGACATCATGTTGCATCACGTCAAAAGATAATTGGTTGTATTTAATACTATATTAGTATATAAAAGACAGCATCATGAATATTTTTGTTTTTCATATAGGGTTCCAAGAAAACGGAGAAAGAGACCAAAGCAAAGTTAAAGGATGTGAGTCCATATTTAATTTACGTTGTCGTACAGTAGCAGTTTAATTACTGCATAATTATTGCAACCATATTATTAATACCATTAATCAGTTTATGGCCAAATAAAAAGGTTCAGTCTTCTTCTATGGATATGGTAGAAATCTTGCAGTTCATATAATATATTGGCTGTGTTAATCGGTCTGTAGTCGGTCCCAAGATATTTATGCAGCACATTTGGATGATTTTTAATAAAGCTACACATACCTTTAAGAGAAGTGCAATCGAAATTGATAAGAGGAAAAATATCCAAGATAATTTCATTCACACATTATCATTTCTCACTCGTTCTTACGGAGATTTATAATGGGGAATGTTGACATCTTTTTCTCCATTCGGAAGTCACTCGGAATACCTCACACAATTTTTCAATGTTATTATCCGGGTCTGTTGCAATACTAAATTCCTGTAGACATCACATTTTTTAAGGAGTTATTAAAACCTGTTAAGCTAGAGGGGCATTTCGAAAAAGAACCCTGGTGTATTTACAAATATTGAGTGATAAGCAAAATATGAATCAAGGATATCTTGGGGCAGAGTACAGTCAGACTCCAAAAAAGAATATTTTGTGATCATGCAGCCATGTTTTTGAGAAAGTTAGGTATGGACCCAGGCTTCTGACTGAATTATTATGATTTATATGTTGTACACTTCAAACAGCTGGTTCCACCCCCAGAGTTCATTGCATACAGAGAAAAACTCTGGCAGGAGCTAAAAGCAGACTATGATAAATGGTTGGCTGCCCAGCCCCAGGATCCAATAAAGGTGACCTTACCAGATGGTAAACAGGTGGAGGGTCAGGCCTGGAAAACTACGCCCTACGATGTTGCTAAAGGAATCAGGTGTGTCAATCATTAAAATCAAAGTAGTGTGGCTGAATTGCATAAAAAAATGCTGGCTCTCTAACTGAACATGAATATAACACCCTTCACTATGAGTGAAACAGCATGTTTTTGGTATAGATAAATACATATAATATGTTAATATTCAATAAAACTATTTCATTTGTACTGTTACAAATTCTATCAATGTCTTCAGATACCTTGATATACTTTGTATGTAAAAAAAGAAATAAAAAAGGCAAGTCCTTTATTAGTTTAATTGCATTTGTCATATTCAACTCAAAATTTCAAAAACTTGTTTTTCTGTCAGTATTCAATAATAATAAAGAAGTTGAAATTCCTTTACAACAAGCTTGAATTAGTCATAGTTTTATTCTAACATTTTGGTTTCACTGTTTGTAGCCAAGGCTTGGCTGACAACACTGTGGTGGCTAAAGTAGATGGAGAGTTATGGGACTTGGATAGGCCATTGGAGAAGGACTCCTCTCTACAGCTTCTGAAGTTTGATGATAAAGATGGTATTAATTTAATCAGTATATATAAATACATTGAATTGAATTGAACAGCAGGCATGATGCCTATAAATGCTCTCTTCTTAAAATGGTTTGTTACAAAGAACATGAAGAAGTTTATTAAAATAACTTTTGGAAACAGTTTTACAAAGTACTTTTAAATTTTGAAAATTACAATATTTAATGAAAATACCTGTGAATCTGTATTGAACTGAGTTTAGAACTTAGGTTGAATTTCTCTTCTTCAGGCCAGTATGTTTTTTGGCACTCAAGTGCTCACATCCTAGGAGAAGCGATGGAGAAGTTGTATGGGGGACATCTATGTTATGGGCCGCCGATAGAGGAGGGCTTTTACTATGACATGTGGTGTGAGAGGTATTTCATCAGTTTACAAGAAATATTTACCACAATGCTTGATATTATATTTTTACATTCAGTGCCATTATTTTTGTTGTCAGATTTCCCCCCTATTAAAAGATACAACTCCCTCTTAAAAGCAAACAATAATGACAGACATACAATAATTTAATGCTGAAATACCAGTTCTTATTTCTGCTATACAGTGCAGCAGTGTCCAGCAATGACTTTGGTAGTATAGAAGACAAAGTGAAAGGAATCGTCAAGGAAAAACAGCCATTTGAAAGATTAGAAATGAAGAAGGAAGATTTACTCAAAATGTTTGAGGTATGGAGCAATTTATATTTGCTCTCACATGACAGGAGTAGTCAATGTTTTTGGAGTTCCTAAAGATTTTTTTTTCTTAAGAGTGAATGCTCATGTAACTTGACTATCGTTTTTCTTCATTTAGTATAACAAATTCAAACAAAGGATTCTGAATGAGAAGGTGACCACTCCTACCACTACAGTATATAAGTAAGTATTGTCCCTCTGTTATTATATGTAAGTCACCACTAAGGTATATAAGTAAGTATCATACTTGCCAACTGACCCGATTTCGTCGGGTCACACCCGATTTTTCAACCCTTCACCCGATTATTTTTTATGACCCGGCGGGTCATGCTTTTCACCCGATTTTTGTCGAACAACCCGAAAATCTCCCGATTTCCGGATTTGGTTCGTAAATTACGTTGCGCGATTGACTTCCAGTTATGAACCCAAGCTGAGGTTGGATTTACGTAACGCGTAAACAATGCCGATGGCTATAACAGACACATTAAGTGTAATTTTTATCGTGAGTTGTTTTGACTAAGCGTAGGTTTTAATCATTAAGTGTGATGGCTTCCAATAAGAAAAGGTCTTCATCGGGGCCAGCGGAATCAAAACCAACAAAAAGAAAACGATATTTTTGTATATCTGGGAAAATGAATTCCCATAGGTAAAACAAAATAATCGAGTATAAAACGAGGCTTTTGTGTTCTATGTAACGCACATTTGAATATTGGATTTTGTGCCCAAAATGATCTGACTAAACATTCAAAAACGCTAAGTCATGTATAGAATGCTTTTTAATACACAAAAGTCTTCCAAGTCACTTACAACTTTCATGCCATCATTTACAGAGTTCAAAAGCAAGGTTAATGTAGCAGAAACTCTTTTTGCATTTTTTTTTTAGCTGAACACAACCTACCATTTTCTGTGTCAGATCACTTTACAAAGTTCAAAATCAGCAACTGTTAGTTAAAATGCTTCTTTGCAATAAAGTATTACACATAAGTTTTAACACATATTTCTATTGTATATACCTATGAAATGCATGGTAAATATGTTGTGAATGTCGTTACGCGCTATGACCAGATTTTTTACTTTCCAAATCTGGTCATGACCAGATTTTCACATCTTGGAGGTTGGCAAGTATGGTAAGTATTGTCCCACCGTTACTGTATGTAAGTCACCACTACGGTATAAAAGTAAGTATTGTCCCACCGTTAATGTATTTATGCTTAAGATTATATTGATTTGTTCTATAAAATTAGGAATTTTTATCATGATGAAATTTTGATGAATCATGATTTCTTGGCAAGTGGTTTCTTGGGGAATCAATTCTGGTTTTTCTTTAAAATAATAAAACTAAATAAAAATATTTTGAATATAATTCTGAGCAAGGGATAATATTTTGTTCATATGCTGTTGAATATTTAACCTGCTGGCACAATGAATAAATATTAAAATGCTCTTTCAGTAAAATTCTTTTGTGAAAATGATTCATGGTTAAAATTGGTTTAGTAAATGGAGAACCTATATGTCAATTTTCCAGATGTGGACCATTGATAGATTTATGCAGGGGACCACATGTTAGACACACGGGTAAAATCAAGTCGTTTTCTGTAACCAAGGTAGGTTGATACAGTGTAGAAGTCAATGGCTAAAGCTGTAAACTTATTGCATATGTAGAAGTACTGTAGAAATTCACACTACTTGTGTAAATTAAAGTGTTGCATCCTAGAAGATTATGGAATCTTTAACACTTATCATGATAATATTATGTTGTCTGAAGGTCAAAGAACATGTTAGTATTTTTCACTCTACATTATAAGGAACAATGCTGAACACTTTCACTATAGATGATATGAGTCATGGGAAAATAGGCTTTATTAATTTACATTGGATAGTATGTTTTGTTAAATGTCGTGTGTATAAATCTTTACACTTATATGGTGATTAGATGTATATTGATGGTTGACAGCGTCCCTGGCAATTTTTTTACAGAGTTCAGCCACTTACTGGGAGGGCAAGGCTGATGCCGAGTCACTCCAGAGAATTTATGGAATCTCATTCCCTGACCCCAAACAGCTCAAAGAGTGGAAACACTTCCAGGAAGAGGCTGCCAAAAGAGACCACAGAAAAATTGGCAAGGTTAGGTGTCAAGCTGTCTCATCTTGTAAAGCTGTTTGATAATTTGAAGGAAAAACTCCAAATATTTCTGAAATAATAAATGTGTGACACTTGTATGTTTTAGGAACAAGAGCTGTTCTTTTTCCATGAGCTTAGTCCAGGCAGTTGTTTTTTCTTACCAAAAGGAGCCTATATTTACAATACTTTAATTGACCTTATCAAGGTAAGCTTCAGGTGTATATTTTCCTTTGTAAGGTACTCTAAAAAACATTTAGGAAATACTTGTGTAAAAACCAATCATTTGCCTGGCATTCTGAGTTTTTTTGAATAAAGTTTGTGTGTTTTGTTCTTATTTTGTGAATATTACCTATTTTTAATGATGATATAAATTTTACAGAGTGAGTACAGAAAACGAGGCTTCCAGGAGGTGGTGTCCCCCAACATCTACAACGCTAAGTTGTGGGAGAGGTCTGGCCACTGGCAGCACTATGCGGTAATCACTCTCATACATCAACTTAACTTCACTCAATGCGCTATCATAAACATAGGCCCATAACAGCAGGACTGCCTATAGAATTAGGGTCACCATGTCATCAGCCAATGAATAGATAAAGAAATAATTCTTATTTCAAGTTTTCATTGTCTTATGACATTACTTCAGAAAAATAAAATTTGGAGTAAAATATTTTTTTTTGCTTCAGGAAAACTTGTTCCAGTTTGATGTTGAGAAAGAGAAGTTTGCCCTGAAGCCAATGAATTGCCCTGGGCACTGGTGAGTATCATTTGATGAAATGTAGAATCTCTACTCTAACACCACTGTTCTTGTTTTAGATTTAACTGGAAAACTATCAAAACTTTTATTCAGTTTGATGTTTGACCACCGCCAGCGGTCGTGGCGTGAATTGCCCCTCAGAATGGCCGACTTTGGAGTGTTACACAGAAATGAGCTGTCTGGAGCTCTCAGTGGGCTCACTCGAGTCCGGAGGTTCCAACAAGATGATGCCCACATCTTCTGCCAGCCAGAACAGGTAAACATGTCAATTTAATTGCAAGATTCTTGGTTGCTCACAGAAAGTCCTTTCAAACTATTTATTTTATTTTAAAATGAAATCCTTTTGTGAACTCATATTTGTGTTGATGATGAAAAAAAAAAAATACAGTTGTTATTGAATCACATATTACATTAGCACTTTTTGAAATTACAAGTATGCTAAAATCTGTTTGGCTTCTTTAGATCAAAGAGGAAATAGCCGGTTGTTTAGACTTCCTGAAAGCTGTCTATGATGTGTTTGGCTTCACTTTTAAACTGTACCTGTCCACGCGACCAGAGAAGTACATGGGCGAGATTGAGATCTGGAACACCGCAGAAAAGGTAAAAGAGGCATATACATGTATGTGTCTCTTAGAAACAGACATTTATATTGGAGAATTAAGTTTACATGTATGTTGGAACACATTGGTTAAGAAATTTTGCCTGATAAATTTATAATCAAGAAGACAAAAAAAAAATTGTATTCTAGTACATGTATCTTTCAACCTTTGCCTATATATTTGAAATTCATAATGTTTCCTTGTAATGTTGCTACTGTAAACATACATGGAATGTTTCAAAGAAAATATATGACATTATGTGTGTTGTTTCTTTTCCAGCAATTGTCTGAAAGTCTTGATGCTTTTGGGTATAAGTGGGAGATAAATCCAGGAGATGGTGCCTTTTATGGACCAAAGGTAAGCAAGATTTTGTACTGACAGAAAGGAACATGGTAAAATTGCATTTATTGAGTTTTATATGAATGGAAATGGCTGGATTGTTTTGACCTGAGTTTACCCTCACAGATTGACATCATCATCATGGACGCCTTGAGGAGGCCCCACCAGTGTGCCACCATACAGCTTGACTTCCAGCTGCCAATCAGATTCGACCTCAACTATGTCAGGTAAGGAAAACACGGGGGTGTGACATTCAGGGTCAATCTGGGTTGAATTTGACCTTAACTTTTAGAGATGACATCCACGTATACCTGTCACAAACTCTCATCCAGCTTTTGAATTGATCATGTTCTCCAGCTTTAAATAAATACTCTATTTTTAGAGAAAATGTGTAAAACTTGTAAAAAAAAAAAAGTATATTTATTATAAAATAAATTTTTAGATGATTGGTTAATAATGTCGCTTAAGGACCTTTTGGTGTCTTTTACCAGTTGTGCTTTAAATTGATGTTTTTACTGTATATTTTACCTGACTTTGTTTAGCGGAGGAGAGGATGGAGAGAAGAAGAGACCGGTGATGATCCACCGAGCCATCCTGGGATCTGTGGAGAGGATGATTGCCATCCTGTGTGAAAACTACGGCGGCAAATGGTGAGGCAACTCATGAATCTATGAGACAACTGCAGAATTACTGGCAGTTTGTATGTTATATGTAGTTCATTTCAGTATACTGTAGAAGCAGATATATTCGATTGGTCAAAATTACATGATTTTTGAACCAAATAAAATATCATTGGCATTTCATTTTGTCATTGTAATCTCCAAAATGTATCACGTATCAACTCAGTATTCTTTAATACTTGGGTTAAAAACTCATCATGGATTTAATTTTGTTGGTTTATACTGCCAATGAAAATAACGAAATTAAATCCTCAATGAATATTTCTGTTTCTACAGTATGTATTGTATAGACCGTGTAACTGATTTGTATTGACCTCCTTTCAGGCCATTCTGGCTGTCGCCCAGACAGTGTATTGTTGTCCCTGTGGCTCCTCCATTCAATGAATATGCTAACCAGGTAAACCATTGAATCCGTAATTCATAGAATGGGTGTCAAATGTTTTCTAATTTTACTATTGAAACATGATTGCATGGATGAGTTATATCTTACATTTCATGAAAACTTTAAGTCTTGTTATTTGAATATTTATATAAAACTTTTCTGAAGATGAAATTTTTATAGAAAGATGAAATAATGTGATTGTTTTTGGACAGGTCCGGCAGCAGTTACATGACGCAGGGTTTATGTGTGAAGCTGACGTCGACGACGGTAACACGCTGAACAAGAAAGTCCGCAATGCGCAGATCGCACAGTTCAACTTCATTCTAGGTAAACGGTCAACAAACAAGTTGTAGTTTTCTTGCATACTTCAGTAAGGCATTGGAAATTTGAATATGCATTTAACTGAAATATTTGATATTATTAAGGAAGTATTTGTTACCAAGTTTTTATCTGTTTTGTGAATTTGCTCATAATAATTTATTATTTAAATATTTTCTTTGTTGTTTAAGTTGTGGGTGAAAAGGAATTGGAAAACAAGACGGCCAATGTCCGTACACGCTGCACCAAGGTCCACGGCGAACACAGTATAGCGGACATCATCACCAAGTTCTCCAAGTTCAAGGCCACCCGCTGTCTAGACGTGGAGGACAAGTTTGAATAAGTGACAGTTCCCCTCATGGAGCCTTTATTTATTTCTTTGATTGTGATTGGCTTTCACATTACCCCAGTAACAATCATGTTTACATAGTGCTTTGAAAACCTGTGGACTTTAAATTGATGGGCTCTGAAGTATTCCTGGATGTATGTAGATAAATAAATTTGATAATTCTTCGGAAGAGAGTACTTACTTTAGTAATCTTCCCTTTCAATTTGTGCAATTTTTTGGGCTATGTCACAAAGAAGACTGGTTGTAGATCGGGTATTTTGAGGTACAGTGTATCAAGAAAACAGTTGAATGATGTAATAATGCTTTGTAGAATGGTGCACTCTGTTTATTCGTAATTGATAAACAATAAAACCTGACATTATTTACTTGCACTATGATTGCATTCATTGTCTTCTCAACTGTCCATGAAATAAAATGATTTTATCAAACACAGTTAAATCTTTCTCTTATATATCAGAATGTGTTGAAAAGTTACCGGGTTTTGTGATGAAGAGAGATAATTCAAACAAACAACAAAACTTATTTTAAGTTGTGATGTATCTGCATATGATAAATTTTAGGTGCATTACATCCGGGCTTTAGTGCTGGAGAACCTGTCTATACGGCAGGGGGTGAGGTCATAGGAGGGGGTCTTATCCATGGCCAGCTCACTCAGAATCTTGCCCACCACTGGGGCTAACTTAAACCCATGCCCTGCCAAGAGAAAAAGCTGTTTCATTCTTTTATGATTAATTAAAGATTAAAAGATATGAGTTAACCTTTTAACTAAAGATTTATGTGTATGTATTATTCAGTGATCCAAAGTAAAGTAATAACATCTGTGTTACCGGAAAATCCTGCTCCTATTATGATGTTCCTGTGGATAGGATGGTGGTCTAGGATAAATTGTTTGTCAGGAGTATTCTGAAAAGAAAAGCTGCAAAACTAATGATACATTCATATGGAAAGTTTAAATAATTAGAAATGGGAAAGACTAATTTCAACTTTATAATCGTGAAACTAAAAAACAGTTTCTAAAAAATTAAAATTAAGAAATTGTATAAATATGATGAACTGTCAAGTCTATGATACAGCATCCTTTCCCGTTAATTACCGTGTACATGCAGGGTTCGACGATAGAGGGCGGGTCCTGTAGACTAGGCAGGTGCTCCCTGACGTAACTCTTCATCGTACTCAGGATCCGCCCCGTGTCCGCCATATCTCGACTGTCGGGGTCAGTCTCAGGGCCGTCATGGTAACACACCTACGGGCAATTAATACAAACACGATGTCACATGGAATTATATGAAAAAAGCATTAATTTATTATGATGAGGTATCAAAAACTATACAGAGCATGGTTTATTCCATCAGACAAGTTTATCATTACAGTTTGGTTTGATTCTACCGTGTGTGATGATGTGGAAACATAATATCCAGAGTATCAAAATGAGATAGCAGATATACTCAGCGGTGAAATAGAATGAATGTCCTCCACCGTAAAATATGCCATAAAAGAAATAAAGAACGTACACACAGTGAAGATAAGCCGTAAAAGACAGGCATGTAGCATCGGGGGGGGGGGGGGGGGGCTGCCCCCCCCCCCTCCACTTTTTCTCGCAGCAACAAATTTACATATAAAAAATTGAATTATCATGGAGTTGCCCCCCCCCCCCCCACTTTTTTGGGAGGATGTAAAAAATTGATATGAAAATAAGGAAATGAGGAGTGAAATTATATACTACGCCAGCCCCCCCCCCCCCCCCCCCGATTAGGATTTTGAAGATTTTGGGAAACTTTAAATTTTCCTATTTTTTTTGCTTGTCAAGATTTTTTGGATGAGTCTGCCCCCCCCCCCCCCCCCACTTTCAAAAACGATGCTACGTGCCTGAAAGAAAAGAACTACAGAATACACAGTGTAAAATATGCCTTTGAAAAATTACACAGTGTAATTTAAATGCCATAAAAGAATTACAGAATACAGTGTAAAATATGCCATAAAAGAATTACAGAATACACAGTGTAAAATATGCCTTTGAAAAATTACACAGTGTAATTTAAATGCCATAAAAGAACTACAGAATACACAGTGTAAAATATGCCTTTGAAAAATTACACAGTGTAATTTAAATGCCATAAAAGAATTACAGAAAACACAGTGTAAAATATGCCATTGAAGAATTACACAGTGTAATTTATATGCCATAAAAGAATTACAGAATACAGTGTAAAATATGCCATAAAAGAATTACAGAATATAAAATGTAAATATGCCAATGAAGAATTACAGAATACACTGCATTAGAATGCAGTAACTGTTACGATACATAATGTTATCAAAAGTACCCCCCCCCCCCCTACAGAAAAATTGACAAAATACATGCGGACTGTAGGTTTTTAAGTATAAGGTAGTACATTTGACCAGCTGTAAACCTCACAAATAGTTAGAATAAACCAAGATATTGAGCCAACCAGTCTAAGAGATAATCATCTATCAGCCAGTTTGATAGCTTGTATATGTTAAATATCATAATGTGAAAAGAGATATCCTTGTTGTCATGGTGTGATAGCAGATATCTTATGTTGTAAGGATTTGATACCAGTTATCTTCTATAGGTATAATGTGATAGCAGATACATGTATATATCCTCGCTGCTGTACTATAAACATATATATCCTTGATCATTGTTATGCAGCCTTTAATATAATGATGTGATAGCAGACATCATTGATGTGATAGCAGACACATGCCATAATGTGAAAGCAGATTTTCCTATTGTTATTTAGTGATATATATAGTGTATAATTTATATAATTTAATTGCTATATAACAGCTATTTACAATTTCAGATAGTAGTCTACTAAAACCATGTTAATTCTAAATAAAATATACCGGTAGAAAAAAGAACGAGTGTGGAGGTAACCTTTTGAAAAGGAAAAAGGTAAACTGACAAACGTCAATAGATAAGGAAATAATTTTAAGGTAAGATACCGTGCAAACTCACAGACAGAAGCCTAAAAGTTAAAAAGTAGTGTTTGTTGGTATATAAGACAGCATTAATGAAAGGTTTTTAAAGAATAAAAAAAATTGCTTTAAGAGATCCAAAGAAAACGGGTCTTGTTTGAAAACGGGTTTTGTATTGTTTGAATATTGCAGTTTTAATTAACGAGACAGGTGCAAAGAAATAAGCCAGTAATGCGATATATCGTCTGTATGGAGAGTTTAATAATGAAGAACTTCATAAATATCTCTCACTTTTGCATGTCCCGGGTATTCCAAGCTAGGTAGAGCGTACACTCCACCATTTTCTCTGATATTTCTGAACGCCGGAAATCGACCTGCAGAGAACTCGCCATCTTTTTTCTCCTTCCAATATAATACCAGGATCAACACTGTCTGGAAAAACAAAATACGCTGCAAGTATTGAATCCGATAAATTAATTTAGGACTCGTAAGGAAAGGGTTACATGACAAAATTTCTTCCAAGACAATATATATATATATATATATATATATATATATATATATATATATATATATATATATATATATATATATATATATATATATATATATATATATATATATATATATATTTGTGACAGGTTTAGAGACATTGTTTTTAAAATTGAATTAAATTCGATGTATTCGTCTTAGCATTTACGACGAAGTATTAAAAGAACTGCGAACGCCCGTTTCCTGCCAAAAGTTTACATACATATAATTCGGAATTTCTATCAGATATTAAATAAACAAAGCTTAGTATTTACTACAAAGAATAATTAATTCCTAATTAATTTCTATTAAAATAATTATTTTTTAAACGAAAATTTTCCTGACTGGAGGTCTAAATATTTCTTCATTAAAATTGGTCTCTATGAGTGAGGAAAACATTATTTAGCGGCCAACATGTGCATAAAACTTAATAATCACATATCTACGTTAGATATTAAAGTGTTTTTTTTTTCATTTTAATTCATATTCGTTAATTATTTTTTGAAACGTTACAAAGCAAAATGGTTTTCTTTTGGAATTTATTTTTGTCTGTAGACATATGCCCGCCCCCGTGAAACAAGAAACTTTTCGGTATGAATATGCTAAATAACAATATATACCCCCCCCCCAAAAAAAAAGAAAGAAAAAAAAGTAATTTTTGTTTCATGGGGGGGGGGGGGGGGGGTATTAAATCCGTTTTCCGTTAGTTTCTATTACGAAATGAGGTATTTTAACCCAGAAAGCAAAGTTACCTCTTTTTGTTTGACCAAATCATTAATATTTAATGAAAATATACATAAATATTTACATTATCTAAAAAAATATTTTAAATATAATCTAATTAGACGATTATAAAAAAAAGTGACTTTAAGTTTGGCGGCTAGAATATGCTACCGTTCGCAGTTCCTTATTTATTGTGACAAAAATCACCTCTAAAGGTAAATTAATGCCGAGCTTGGGCAAAAATTTGGGGGCCCATGGTCCCAGCGTGAGTACAACCTTCCTGGCCCTGTATTCTCCCTGTGACGTCACAATGGTGACGTCAGAACCCGGTAGGATACCTGTCACCTCTTCCCCGTCTCTCAACTCGCCTCCGTGCTTGACGAACAGAGTCTGCAATCAGACACATTGATTCTTGCTACATACAGCTGAAAGCTACCCCGGACGATTTTAATTTGTTGCATAACAGTTGTCTTGTACGTAGCATTGTTTTTGAAAGTGGGTGGGCCAGCCTCATCCAAAAAATCTTGACAAGCAATTTCACAAAATCTTCAAAATCCTAATCCGTTGGGGGGGGGGGGGGGGGGCATATAACTTCAATTTCACTACTCATTTCCTTATTTTCATATCAATTTTTTACATACTCCCATAAAATTGGGGGGGGGGGGGGGCAACTCCATGATAATTCCATTTTTTATATACATGTAAATTTTAAAAAATTTGTTGCTGCGAAAAAAAGTGGGGGGGGGGGGGGGGGGGGGAGGAGGCTCCCCCCTGATGCTACGTGCCTGTTGTGTCAGTTTAGGCAATCGAAAATTTTGGATTTTGATTTTAGTACATCTCGATTACTTGATAGCTTGTACTTAATGTATGTTTCCTGTCATCGTCGGACACCCATGGCAAGTCTCGTACACACTGACCGATCTTTAGCCTACTGATTGAATGTTTCTCGTTTTCGTGAATATTTATTCTTAGCCCATGAGAAATGGAAACTCTAGTTTTTGGTAAATAGAGACAAGAAACCGACAATCATGCAATATGAACATGTCGATTGGAATAGTGATAATTCCTTCATGAAAATGTTAAGAAACCAACTTAAAAAGAACATGAATTATTCATGAGAACGAAAAAAATTCAACAAGTTGGCCATCGGTCAGTAAGCGTAGGTTAGACTTGACATGGGTATTCCGACGATAGTTTTAATTGTTTTTTAAAATTACTAATTCCTGATGTTGCAATATGTCCTAATTAAACTGCAGGAAACAATGGTATATGTGGTCACCTGAAATGCCCTGAGAGCTTTGTCCGCCCTCAGCACCCCTCCACTGTAGTCAAACACCCCCACGTAATCTGGCGGCAGGGACAACATCGGGTACCTGTCCCTCAGGTCCCCAGGGGTCAGGATATCGTACTTTATACCGTTCCGTGACAGGGAGGATATTGTAGCCTTCATGTAAGAGTTACCTTGCTTGCTGACTGACAGACAGCCGCAGTTCCTGCGAGGAAAAGGAGCTCGTTATATTGATTAGTTAAAAATCTCACTAAGCATTGCTAAAAGCGTGCTATCTTCTCATTAGCCTAGTGTGCCGCCTTATCCACGCATCCTTTCATTAAGTAAAACAACAAGAACAAACAAATAAAAAATACATGAAGAATATAGCCTTTGGCTTTACATCATTTGATATATTCTAATAGTCGTTTTGTTTATACATTTTACTATTAATTAACTATTATAAATTCATTCAAATATTCTCAACTACAATGGTGTCAATGCCCCTTTATATAAGACTAAAATGAATAAATATAAATCGTTTTGAATTATTAAGTATTAGAAGGTAATTGCCTCTATCCTTTTGATTTTTAAATGATTTCTCTATAATGATATTTAAAGATTTTTAAAAGCAGTATTTTGAAAAACAAACCCATAAGGAGAATCGATTGTTTTTTATTTGTAAAATACAATTATTTTCTCACGTTGTCTTACGTTATATGAGGCTTTTTAACCATAAATATCGCCCTAAATCCATTAAATAAAATGCCCCGTTACCCCCTGACTACTCACACTAAGAGAGAGGTCCCTGACTCGCGCTCCAGGGAAAGCCACAGTTTCCCGCCTTCTTTCATCATCACGGCGTAATGGTCATCCTCACCGTATTCCACACGGGTGATTCTACTCTGTCCGTGAGAACTCCCGCGGGAGTGAGGCAGAGGGAACTAAAACAAATTATACCGAGAATCATCTTACACGTAGTCTACATGTTATTTCTTGAATATATATCTGTACATTTGGGTCTTGGTTTCCATACTTACTATATCCAGAATACATACGGGTATATATACTGACCTGCTCCAGAAGCAGGGTTTTCTGTCCGTTCTTGGCCAGGTTGTAGGCCGTGGCTGACCCCTCGATCCCCGCCCCCACCACCACCACGTCATACATAGTCTCCACGGGTCAACCAAATCACTTTGTACCGCGAAATTATTAGAATCAGCGGCGGGTCGTGCCTAGAGCTTATAAAATTTGCATATCTTATCGTGTAGCCTTTTCGTGTCATATTTCACAAATTTGTTCTTAGGAACTCTAATAAAAAGAATATCAATGTCATGAACGCTTTGTATTCTTTCCGGGAAGGATTTGTGCAGCAAATTATATTGTGTGGACCTGTCGGGAGTCAGGGTGAAATATACATACATCTGATATGTATATTCTGAGTAGAACTAAATTGGCTAACCAAGCAGAAAGAAGTTAAGTCAGTTCAGCATTAAATGCATCCAGTAAATGCATCCATTAAAATTGATGACTGCGGAATCATATACTGTAGTGACTTTATTTTCGTGGATACTCTTTTTCCGCTAATTACTAGTATACCATACATAATTATTCCTGACACAGTCTCGTTGCTTTTGAAAAATGATGAGTACAGAATGGTAACTAGCGCAACTCATTCACTCAAACATTGAGATACTCATTTTGTAGATTCGAATTTTCAAAGCGTTAATATAAAGAGCTGCAGCTGAAGAGCTGCAGAGAAAGTACATCATCAATGCATATCGATTATTATCTTATACATATAAATGAACTTTATATCAACTGAGCAAACATTTTTACTGTTAAAGCACAGTACAGGGAGCAGAGTTATTTTGAACAAGTGAATTACAGAGAATATGATAAACAGCGAGGACGATGAAGACAGATGACGAGCCATCAATCAGACAGTCTCCATTGTTAAACAGATCCTATAATAAGTAGAAGGTTGAACTGTGTATTTATAGCTCACCATTTTGCCTTGATTTAATGAATTTGATTGATGAAGCTTGTAAACTAGGCACATGTCAAAATAATATGCATATATGTACATTGACATTTTACTTTATTTGACTTTTATAAGGTTTTCAATCTTCTTCAGCCGATCGTTTAACAAAGGCATTGACTTCAATACATCTTTCATCATGTGATGGAGCGATTGAATTCCGAGAAACGTGCTGAATTCATTCATTTTGATGTCTATGTGGGGTTTAATTTAGCCGTCCATTCGGAAATAACGGGGATAATTTGGTGAGGGGAGTTGGAAGGTGAAAGATTTTAAACTATTTTTGAAATATCTAAATTAGGCTTTTGATATTAATTTTACTTTAAATACAAATCTTGGTATTCGCAAATTTCGTAACGCAGAAAAAGAGATTTTTAGACTTTATGAATATTATTGTAATACCCCTTCCCAATATAGAAAAGCTCGTTTTATACAAACATGAATACAGAAAATTCATAGTTATAAAAAGAAGTGGGGGGGGGGTAGCATATTCTTAACAAGTCAAATTAAGAATAATCGGTTATAACAAACTCTGAGAAACAAAACCTGATTATATGGAGGAACCTAAAATTACGGCATCTTTAAGTACTGTAAATTCCTAATTAAACGCGAGGAATTAATATCCGCGTAAAATAGCGAGAAGCCCGTCTTGCGAATTTTAAAATCTCGCTTTTAATTTTGGGACACATGTAAACAACATGAAAGTAAGATAAAATTTCGGCATTCGCGATTTTACGTCTCGCGATTTGATGGTAAATCGTTGAATCGCGGAATAAAGTACTCGCATAAAATAAGGAATCTACAGTAAAATGCGGATACAGGGTAGTTCTAAGTTTTATAGACCTGTATAACAAGTATTGTAAGTGAAAAAAGTAATTCAAAGGACAAGTTCATAATTCTTATATTTTTTTTGTATCAAATTACAAAAAAAAAAAGCCAAACCAGAAGAGACGCTGATTAAATAAGCATCAACAAAAGTTCAATTGACCAATTTTTTTTTACCATATATCTAAACAGGTACAATACTGTCCGAATAAAATGACCCGAACAGGTTTCACGACTTTTAAATTTAAATGGACGTTAAAACTTTTAGTTCACCAGAGGCACAACGTTTTGCTGTATCTTCTTATAACTCTCATCATACAGGATTTTTTTTTACGGTTGACCATAGGAGACTATGTATGACGTGGTGGTGGTGGGGGCGGGGATCGAGGGGTCAGCCACGGCATACAACCTGGCCAAGAACGGACAGAAAACCCTGCTTCTGGAGCAGGTCAGTATATATGCCCGGATATAGTAAGTATGGAAACAAATTTCTGCGATAAAACCATAACAAATGGGAGGTGTCATTTAAAAAATAATTAGGAAATATATTTTATTTATTTGCCCTAGTTCCCTCTGCCTCACTCCCGTGGGAGCTCTCACGGTCAGAGTAGAATCACCCGGGTGGCGTACGGGAAGGATGACCATTACGCTGTGATGATGAAAGAAGGCGGGAAACTGTGGCGTTCCCTGGAGCGCGAGTCAGGGACCTCTATTTTCTTGTAAGGAACATGTGATTCAGAAAGCAATTTTTGTTCATGACTTTCCCTTGACCTGTCACTCAACCTGACCTTTTCAGATTGGCTACTAGAACATATATTTGTTTTGTTTGGTTTGTTCATTTAGGTTTTTGCTTTTGTTTTTGTTTTATTTTTTTTTGGTGGTGTGGGGGTGTGGGTGGGGTATTTTCTTTTACAATGATATACCTTGAGTAACCTGTTATATCTTTTCTTTGAATTAAAATTCACCAAAAAAAAATTAGCATTGCCTAAAGCGTATCTGTATATTTATATAAGACTTATCTTATATGTGATTTTCTAACAGCAGTCAAAATACTCAGTATTTTTGCCAACCATGCTATCGTTTAAAATGTATTTGCTTTGAACAGATCGCAATGAAGTACTCCTTAGGCTTAGTATTGGTTGAAGATGAAGCTTTTTATTAAAGACATATCACGTAGAAATGCCAAGTTGACTCATGCACCATTGAACCACGTTACTTCTTCATCGATAGGAACTGCGGTTGTCTTGCAGTTGGTAAACCAGACTTTCACTTCATCAAAGGAACGATAGCCTCGCTGTCGCGGCACGGCATAAGTCACGATATCCTGACCCCTGGGGACCTGAGGGACAGGTACCCGATGTTGTCCCTGCCGCCAGATTACGTGGGGGTGTTTGACTACAGTGGAGGGGTACTGAGGGCGGACAAAGCTCTCAGGGCATTTCAGGTGACTATCACACATTACACATTAATTTGCTCGTTAGTTTAACGTATTCAATTTAATATGTTCATTTAAAAAAAGCATATATAATGTATATACATTTAATGTATACCGATGATCCTGTGCATTTTTCAATGTTTGATTGCAGACTCTGTTCGTCCAGTATGGAGGTGAGTTGAGAGACGGTGAAGAGGTGACAGGTATCCTACCTGGTTCTGAAGTCACCATTGTGACGTCACAGGGAGAATACAGGGCCAGGAAGGTCGTCCTCACGCTGGGACCATGGGCCCCCAAATTTTTGCCCAAGCTCGGCATCAATTTACCTTTAAAGGTGAATCTAAATTTGCTAATGGATAAACTTGACTTTTTAAGATAAGGCTCCTTTTTTGTATATGTTGATTTCTTAAAGTCATGGTATGTACCTGAAAATAAAGTTTGATATTTATTTATTGGCCTCTATGCTTCATTATATGCATGGCTAGGTTACATAGTATATTTTGTACAAAAGTATATCAGTTTTTAACTAAGTGATGAATAAGTAATATTTCCTTTAGACAGTGTTGACCCTGGTGCTTTACTGGAAAGAAAAAAATAAGGGAGAGTTTTCTGCAGATCGCTTTCCGACGTACAAAAATGTCCGAGAGAATGTGGAGGTGTACGCCTTACCTAGCCTAGAGTATCCGGGACACGTCCGGGTCAGAAAAATTCTGCATTGTTTTTAACTTTGATAATCATGCTTTTATGTTTAAAATTTCACTCATGTTCAATTGCACTTAATTGATGATAACTTGCGACCTATAAATTTATAAATCTTAACTTGATCCAATATTTTAAGAATTTTCACTGCTGATTTAAGCCATTTCCTTGTCTGTTTATTGTTTGAAAGTCATACACCAGCTCTGAATAATCTGTTGGTTTACATTTAACACTATGCCTTTAAGTTTAAGACTAACATAGCTACTTAACACACTGTCTGTTAGTCCGTCATTACGACATAACACTGTCACTTTGTCCGTCATTACAACATAACACTTTGTTAGTCCATCATTACAACATAACACCCTGTCTCTTTATCCGTCATTACAACATAACACTTTGTCTGTTAATCCGTCATTACAACATAACACTTTGTCTGTTAGTCTGTCATTACAACATAACACCATGTCTGTTAGTCTGTCATAAAAACACAACACTTTGTCTGTTAGTCCATCATTACGACACACCACCTTGTCTCTTTGTCCGTCATTACAACAAACACTTTGTCTGTTGAAGTCCGTCATTACAACATAACACTGTCCGTAAGTCCTTCATTACGACATAACACTTTGTCTGTTTGTCCGTTATTACAATACAACACTCTGTCTCTAAGTCCGTTATTACAATAGAACACTCCGTCTGTAAGTCTGTCATTACGGCATAACACTCGGTCTCTTTGTCCGTCATTACAACATAACACTTTGTCTGTTAGTCCATCAATACAACATAACACTTTGTCTGTTAGTCCGTCATTACAACATAACATTTTGTCTGTAATTCTCTTTGTCAATAATAACGATATAAAACTTTGTCTGTTTGTTTGTCAATACGACATAACACTCTGTCTGTTAGTCCGTCATTATGACAGAACACTGTCTGTTTGTCTGTCATTACATCAAAACACTTTGTCTGTTTGTCCGTCATTACAACATAACATTTTATCTGTTAGTCTGTTATTACAATACAACACTCTGTCTGTAAATCCGTTATTACAATACAAGTCTGTAAGTCCATCATTACAACACAACACTCTGTCTGTTTGTCCGTAATTATAACATACAACTTTTTCTGTTTGTCCGTCATTACGACATAACATTCTGTCTAATTGTCCGTCATTACGACATAACACTCTGTCTATTTGTCCGTCATTACAACATAACACTCTGCCTGTTAGTCCGTCATTACAATACATCACTCTGTCTGTAAGTCTGTCATTACAATACACCATTTTGTCTGTTAGTCAGTCATTACAACAAAACACTTTGTATGTTAGTCTGTCATTACAACCTAACACGATGTCTTTTAGTCCGTCTTTACAATATACCACACTGTCTGTTGGTCCGTCATTACAACATAACACGCTGTGTGTTAGTCCGTAATAACAATACACTAATCTGTCTGTTATTCCGTCATAACATCAAGACACTTTGTAAGTTAGTCCGTCATTACAACACTACACACTGTCTGTTAGTCCGGCATTACAACATAACACTCTGTCTGTTAGTCCGTCATTACAACATTACACTCTGTGTGGTAGTCCACCATTACAACACAACACTCTGTCTGTTAGTCACACGACACCTTGTCTGTTAGTCTGTCATTACAACATAACACTTTGTCTGTTAGTCTGTCATAACAACATAACATTCTGTCTGAAAGTCCGTCATTACAACATAACACTGTCTGTTAGTCCGTCATTTTAACATAACACTCTGTCTGCTAGTCCGTCATTACAACATAACACTCTGTCTGTTAGTCCGTCATTACGACATAACACTCTGTCTGTTAGTCCGTCATTACGACATAACACTCTTTCTGTTAGTCCGTCATTACAACATAACACACTATCTGTTAGTCCGTCATTACAACATAACACACTGTCTGTTAGTCTGTCATTACAACATAACACTTTGTCTGTTAGTCCGTCATTACAACATTACACTCTGTGTGGTAGTCCATCATTACAACACAACACTCTGTCTGTTAGTCACACGACACCTTGTCTGTAAGTCTGTCATAACAACATAACATTCTGTCTGAATGTCTGTCATTACAACATAACACTGTCTGTTAGTCCGTCATTACAACATAACACTCTGTTTGTTAGTCCGTCATTACAACATAACACTCTGTCTGTTAGTCCGTCATTACGACATACACTCTTTCTGTTACTCCGTCATTACAACATAACACACTATCTGTTAGTCCGTCATTACAACATAACACTTTGTCTGTTAGTCCGTCATTACAACATTACACTCTGTGTGGTAGTCCATCATTACAACACAACACTCTGTCTGTTAGTCACACGACACCTTGTCTGTAAGTCTGTCATTACAACATAACACTCGATCTGTTAGTCTGTCATAACAACATAACATTCTGTCTGAATGTCTGTCATTACAACATAACACTGTCTGTTAGTCCGTCATTACAACATAACACTCTGTTTGTTAGTCCGTCATTACAACATAACACTCTGTCTGTTAGTCCGTCATTACGACATAACACTCTTTCTGTTAGTCCGTCATTACAACATAACACACTATCTGTTAGTCCGTCATTACAACATAACACACTGTCTGTTAGTCTGTCATTACAACATAACACTCTGTCTGTTAGTCCGTCATTACAACATTACACTCTGTGTGGTAGTCCACCATTACAACATAAAACACTCTGTCTGTTAGTCCCACAACACCCTGTCTGTTAGTCCGTCATTACAACATAACACTCTGTCTGTTAGTCTGTCATTACAACATAACACTCTGTCTGTTAGTCCGTCATTACAACATTACACTCTGTGTGGTAGTCCACCATTACAACATAAAACACTCTGTCTGTTAGTCCCACAACACCCTGTCTGTTAGTCCGTCATTACAACATTACACTCTGTCTGTTAGTCCGTCATTACAACATAACACTCTGTCTGTTAGTCTGTCATAACAACATAACAATGTATCTGTTAGTCCGTCATTACAACATTACACTCTGTAAGGTAGTTAACCATTTCAACACAACACTCTGTCTGTTAGGCACACAACACCTTGTTTGTTAGTCCATCATTACGACATAACACTCTTTCTGTTAGTCCGTCATTACAACATAACACACTATCTGTTAGTCCGTCATTTCAACATAACACACTTTCTGTTAGTCCGTCATTACGACATAACTCTCTGTCTGTTAGTCTGTCATTACAACATAACACTTTGTCTGTTAGTCCATCATTACGACACAACACTTTGTTTGTTAATCTATCATTACAACATTACACTCTGTCTCTTGTTATATCATTACGACTTAACACTTTATCTATTTGTCCGTCATTACAACATAACACTTTATCTGTTAGTCTGTAGTTTCAATTTAATTAATACTATGAAAGTTGGTCTGTCATCTCGAATACTCACTTTGGGTATGTTACACCTACATATGATAACGACAAAACACGCAGTCAGTCAGCCTGCAATTTCATCATTACACACTGTCCGTAAGGCTGTCATCAAGACTTAACACCATGTCCATTATGAGGACATAACATTCTCTTTTTCTGTTAAAGGTTATTACAACATAGTACTATGTCTGTTAGTCTGTCATTACGAAATAACATAATTTTTTCTGTTAATCGGTTTTACGACATATCAATCTGTTAGTTTGTCATTACTACATTGTACATATACTACATGGCTTCGAAAGCGACAGACTAAAATATTTGCCCTGAGGTGACAGGAAAGCCCTCTAGTGTTGTGTTGCCCGATGCCGAAGGCAGAGGTCAACATAATTATCCAGGACTTTCCTGTCATCGAGGGACGAATATGCTGGTATTGTCGTGTAAAAAGACATGTTATATAAATTACGTTACAAGTATATATTTTTTTTAAACAAATCAAAATCAGTTTAAAAATTTATTCACCTATGAACAAGTTTATTTTGATTATCAATGCATCTTCATATCTTACAAATCGACGATTTGTTAGATGTCGATCGGGGCTTTTAATCAGATAGGGTTTTTTTCAAAATAAATAATTTAGGTAAGTTTTTCTGGATAGCAGACGCTGTCATGGCATTTTTATCTTCTAGGAAATAAATTTTCACTTTTGTGTAACTTAATTTCGAACCCGATGTACGCTATTGTTATGCAGAATTTTTGCACGCGAGGGTGATATAACAGTTTCTGGAGGGCAATAAATGTACATGTAATTATAACTATTTAAAGCGAAATAGAAATGTTTCTGGGAAGGCAATATAACTCTTCCCGGTGTGGTTCAGCCATTTTCAGGGCATGGGAATAAAATTATCTTATTTGTGACAAAACGAAAAATAATTATTCAGAAATGTTATAAAACATTCTATCTCTTAGTCCGCAATAGCGACAAAACATTCTGTCTGTTAGTCTGTCAAACACATGACACTCCGTCTGTTAGTCCATCATTACGACATAACATTATGCCTGTTTTTCTATCGTTACAACTAAACACTATTTCTGTTTGACCATTATTATAACTAATCGCTATTTCTGGTATCTGTCTGTCCATCAATACGACCTGACAGTATGATTCTTGGTCCTTCATCTCCGATACTCATTTTCAGTATTTTACTCCGACATAACGACTTAACACTATGCCTTTTTGTCTATCACTACGACAATACACTCTGTCTAGAAGTCGAACTTTGTGATACAACATAACTCTGTCTGTTTGTCTGTTCAACAACTTAACACTTTGTGTGTTAGCCCATCATTACAACATAACTCTGTCTGTGTGTCTGTTATAACGACAAAACACTCTGTCTATTTATTAGTACTTAACAATATTAATCCGGATTTGTGACTTTACACCTAGTCGTTTTAGATTGCTTCCACGACTTGACAATCTGTGTGACAGTTACAGAGAGAAGTCAAGTCAAACTAAATGACCGTCATTCGGTGTTAGACCGTAACATGCTAACGCAGATTGTGTAATGGCGTGATGAAAAACTCCATCATCTCATCTAAACTTTATACTTCATTTGCTTTTGCATCTAGACTTTACTTTAAAGATTTATTTTTTTTATAATTATGCCTCTTAATTGCAGTCAATTCTGATTATCAGTACATATTTCTGTTGGGCTTCCATCACGTTTTCACCCTTTCCTCGTCCTTTAATCTAATCACTGGCTTCTTATTCTTAAGACATCCATTAACATTGCGTAGGGTTGTATAAAGTAGTTTATTAAAACATCGTGTCGTTCCTCTTTTGTTTAAGCCATCAATAGTTATCATTTTCAGTTTGCAAGTTTTTTTTTGGTTATTTTTGCAATGTTAGCGCGATGGATACTGCAAACCGGTCCACTTTCACATTTCAAACTATAGAAAAATATCTTCTTGTTCGTTGTAACGTAATTCTTTGTAGGACACCAAACTTCTGTTAAAGTCATAAAAGATGAATTAGCTGGCCTGGTCGCATCTTTAAAACTTTCTCCACTCTTTAATATTATGTCGGTAGGTGTGTTACCATGACGGCCCGGAGACTGACCCTGACAGTCGAGATATGGCGGACACGGGGCGGATCCTGAGTACGATGAAGAGTTACGTCAGGGAGCACCTGCCCAGTCTACAGGACACGCCCTCTATCGTCGAACCCTGCATGTACACGGTAATTGATAAAACTTATAAATATTGAAATCATTTCCATAACGCCTAGAAAACTTCATTCGCAATAAAATTGGCATCGTGCATTTAGTAGCTGTGCAGTTCTATACGAACCAGGTGTTTTCTTTAGAACACACCAGACTTGCAGTTTGTTCTAGATCGACATCCTAGCCATAGGAATATCATACTAGGAGTAGGATTTTCAGGTAAGAATATGGTTACATAAAATTAGAACTATTTTTAGAAAACACTTATATACTGAACGAGCACAAAAATGCTTAGATAATATATTTTTTTTTTATTATGGACATTCTTTCAAAGATATGAAAATAATTCTCCGTCTATAGTACGTGTGCTTGAACATTATTATGAATATTTAAATACCAAATTAATACTGTAATACGTTTTGTCGAGTAGGCAAATACATTTATGAATTCATTAATACATTTTGTTATACTTTCATGTTAAATACTGAAATCTGATTGGTTAAGACGCAGTTAATAATATTTACTATTACCCTCAGCGTTAGCAACGCACTTGGCAACGGGTAACATTAAAAAATATTACATGCGCGAAAATTATGCGCGTACGGTTCGCTGTAGAATTCACGTTATTCCTATATAAAAGCAGTAAAATTTTCTTAAAAATTTTAAAGAAAACATTCAGTATAACAAAATAAATAGTGCCTGTTTGGGAGGATAACAGTTGAAATTGACACCCCTCGAAAACCATTGTCAACCTCCGCTTCGCGTCGGTTGACAATGGTTTTCTCGGGGTGTCAATTTCAACTGTTACCCTCCCAAACAGGCACTATTTATATAATATAGGTTTTTCTTCTTGACAGGGCACGGGTTTAAGTTAGCCCCGGTTGTGGGTAAGATTCTGTGTGAGCTGGCCATGGATAAGACCCCATCCTACGACCTCACCCCCTGCCGTGTAGACAGGTTCTTCAACCCAAAAGCCCGGATGTAACCACCTGGATCTACAATCCTCCTCAAACTGGAACCCCCAGTGTCTCTTATTTTCATGTATGAAGAAAATAGAATTTTGTTTTATATCATTGTCATAAAGCGGTTGTTAAACTCAACTTTCAATGTTTATGGTTCTAAACTCCATCAGTCATCATAATAGATTAACAAAACTGTAAAATGTTTGGGATTTCTACACAAATACTATGGAAAATATATATTGAAGATATTGACGGTGACTGTCGTTCTGAATCAGTCCCTACTTTACGACTGACAGAGGACTGTAAATACTTGAACATTTTTTGTTTACATCAGGTGGCGGTTGTAAACACTTGGCCACTGTGTTTAAGGGTTCTCTGTACTTTAAAACAATTACAAAAACTCATGTTGTATGCGGTGTAATATGTTTAGGATAATTGGTCCAGTTTACATGTACATATGTCTGTGCAGCTAGTGACGTTTACAGGTAATGAGGTCAGTACTGAATGAATGGGCGTGCAGTATTGACATGCATGCAGGGTCATGACCTTAGTAGAGAAAACACAACGATCATGTCAACCAAGATAGTATATCATGGGTCTGTGTTGTCGATTTGATCTCGCCCTTTGTTGCTGGTATGCAATAGTATGTCCTACATAGAACAGCTGACTGGTTATCCAGTAGACACGGCCCTATTGTTATCCCCTTACCTGCTGTTAACACTCATTTTATAGCAGCTGCTGGAGGTCTTATAATACATGGAAACAGCCGCAGTGTATGGAAAACAGCCATATACCTCAGTCTTTTACGATATCATTATCAAATTAATGCAGTGTAGATTAAGGGCACTGTGTAGAGGATTAAGGAGGACAGGGATAGACAGAAGAAAGATAATCTTTCGTCCTGTAAGACCCATTGAATCTTATTTTCCCGTAGACTCACGGTTTTGATCGCGGCGACTCAGAACAAATCATTGCCAGGGACAGGGAGGACTTTTCTTGATCTCTATAACAAAAAAAATCCAATCTACTTAATTTGATTCCGCGCTGGTTTACAAACTTTTTATCTTGTGTCTGTACATATTTATTTTAGGTCATCAACTATCCTGACATATAAGTGGTCGCTGTGTATCAACTTGATATAAATTAAATACAGTCGCACCCCCAATTCTTCACAATATGTGTGTATACTTAAATGTGAAATAAAGGGGTAAAATACAGCTGTCGTTGAGTTTACAGTAACACCGACACAGGAAAAATTGTGTCATTTTGACCTACTTTAATAAATAAATGTTTTCATCGAAAATTGAAACTGTGAAGATTTATACTTGACAGGTAAAGTCGTAACTTATGTTAACCAATGTTTGTATCTTTAGAATGGTATACTTATATGTCGATATCGATTTGTACCCATGTAAGGCATCAGTCATCACACGAAATGAATGGCTTTTAAACATATATCTAATGTAAATGAAAATTGAAAAGCTTGATAAAGTTATCATGCAAAATAAATATCTATGAATTATTTAAATTATCAATATCACTTATTTGTATTAGTTAATATCAAATGTCACTGATACATCGAAATAATCAGGAATTCAAAAATATATATTATGACATAGAATATTGCATCAATATCTATATGAAATAATGAATCACATTTAATTCAAAGAATCTCATGTTCTTATACATGTAAGTTTGCCTAAAATCGAAATATCAGTACATGTGCCACGTACAAATTTAGAATACAACGGTTTTCAGTGTGACCCACAAATTAACCTTATTCCTTAAAATTTCCCCCCAATGGCCTCTCAACTGCGGTCATTATTGATAAATTTTGATCTATTTAAAGATGAGTGTCCGGACTGTTAACCTGTGGGTTAGACCCTCTCACAGCTTGGTCTATATTGGGTAAGAGGATTGTTCCAAGCTGTCACCCTTAATGGTCACCTGGAGATTATTTTTTTATGATTAACCAATTTTCCTGTCGCTTAAGTACGAATCCGTAACGTGCAATGCTGCTTCAAGCAATTTATTATAAAGAATTTTTTTCAAATGTTCAGACTGAATTCCATTTATCAATTGATTAAAGATAAGAAATCAGCGATAGTGTACTATTTATTTTGCAACAAAAGGCCCAAAAGATAGCTTGTAAAGATTTTTTTTATCTTAAAAGATAAATTGCGTCTGAAAAATCAATATTCTGCGACATAATCGATAAAGATTTAAAAATAACGAAATCTCTAGATTAAGATATACATGTATATATCTTAATTTGGAAATTTCGGTATTTCTAAATCTTTATGGCATGAATCATACTTTATATATACTTAGCTACATGTTACGAAGTGTCTATAAAGTAATAGTTATGCTCGTACATTTTACATACAAAAGAATTTATATAATCAACAGATAGGACAATTTCCCCGTATGTGTTGTGTGGTAAAGAATTTTGAAAATCAATATCATTTATTTTTTAAAGTCTAAATGTGACAAATCTTCTCGAAAAAGTTTTTTTCTTTACTATACAATCATTTTCTTTATCTGAAATTTTACTTTGGCGGACACGTTCAATCCTCATTTTTATGCAGCAATGTTCAGATTATAGTGACGGAAATGACATCGCTCCATTTAACCAACATACTGAGGTGACATTGCGGAGGAATTAAGTACACTGTATGAACACTCTAAAGCGTCTCTCCAAAAATGCTGCTTAAAATGACTACTTACATTGGGTTTTTTTTTCTTTTTCGATAAAATGTAATCAAAATAAGGTACATTTGTTCGTTTAGTTTAACATACTATGTACTTTTTGAAACAGTGGTAAAGCTGTGTAGATTGTTAAAACTGAATGGTCACTCGCCATTACCTATACCCCTCTCGTAATGTCAATAAAACTTGAGTGTACAGTAACTTGTAGATTACAAATGCAAACAAACAACTGGAGAATTCTTTTCAGTTCTTTATTGACAAGTAATTATTAGGTTACAAATTCTGATCAGTTCTACTAAGAGAACGTCATTTGATGTTCAGAATTTGTGTCAGAAACTACTTCGGCTATTGTACACAGGTGTACTCACAACGTACACAAGGTACAAACAGCGTCATGTGGAGTTCTAGCTTCTATAATGATTTCTTTGAACATGAAACCTTTTTGAGACACATGCAAAAGTGGAAGAAAATATCAATGAAAAATAAAACATAAAACAGATACTAACAACAAAATAAAAAAAGGCGAGATTTAAAAAAAGAATTTGTCTCGGTGCTACACTTACATATGTAGCACGTCATTGCAAATTAAAAATCTCATCACTGAGTAATTAAATCTCATCACTGAGTAATTAAACATAGATATCTCATCACTGAGTAATTAAAAATATATATGTCAATAGCTATACGAAACATTCCATGATTAGGTCCCCACACCAAGAAACCCCACCCTAGGATAATTCAACGTCAGCACGCCTAGTGAGATGCGTCATTCTTAAACTACCGGGAAAAGAGTGGTGTTATTATGTCTGGGGGTGGGGGCAACCGGCTATCGCTCTACCCCTCGGTCCGCTTAGTGAACGTCATAGAAGAAGGCGGTTTAATTCTACACAGAGAAAGTGAAGAATAATCATATAAAAACTACACTAATACGACACTAGGTTCTCCTTATTTACGGGCGATAAGACGAAAAAGGAAGGGTGTCTAAAATTCCAAAAAATTAGCAGATTCTTGAATTTTACTTGGCTAAAGATTTTTTTAATGACCTTACCACAAAAAATTAATATATATTTTCATTGCATATCGTGTGTGACATGTGTTATAGCCTGAGTGCGTTGTCTGTACACAGACTGATGCAATGGTCACCATTCTGACCCACATTTACACGGTTAGTTACACCTATTGATCTCCTACCCCAGTACAGGTATTTCAGGTTATACATCAATAATATACATGTAATATACATGAAGATATCACAAGTGTCATAACAGGGTCGATCTCTACCAGTACAGTATCATAAACTTGCCTGTATATCAATATATTATCGGATTATTGTATAATTGCCATAATATCAATATAAAGTCATGTACAATATATGACTAGTTCAAACCAGTTAATATATACATAAACGTATTTCTGCAATATGTAATGTAAAATGTATAAAAAATAGAAATAAAAATAAAATGATAATATTAATCTGTTAAAATAAGATTTAAACACCTGAAAAAATCTCTCTTAAAGGGTACTTTGAGAATTTGTTGGCAAAAAATTCAATATGTACACGAGACATTCGTTAATAAAACCTTACATTTCCTTTGTGAATAACAAATCTTAGACAAGCAACCCTCAACCGACTTCAAAGACGAGCTTTCATCACCCTAACTACTGTCTGGCGGCTACACAAGACTTGCGTCACGTCATTGCCAGTTCATTAATTAACGCATGGAATAAATGACAAAACTGTGAACGCACAGGAAGGTCAGAGTTCAACACCTGCTATATACATGCGTATTACCTTAAGGGTTTTTTTTTCCTTTCAGTTGAGCTCAACGAAATATTTGTAGAAGAATTATACAAAAAGTATTCAGTAAAAACTGTCCACTTCTCTTTTTTATACATTGCGCTGATATACAGCAGATTTTCACAATATCGATCTTTCGTTGTCCTTTTGGCATCGGAAATGAATTTTGTGGGAGGCACGGCAATTCTGCACTCAGGTGACAATTAGAGACTATCGACTCACTCCTCTAAATGAAGTTTCATTCTATAGGAAGCACTACTTTATCTCTACGGGTTAGGCTTACTTTCTGGACAAATCTGGAATGATCTGCCAGATTCAAGGATTGTGTGAGCTGAGAATACTTAGTTTTCACCAAAATAACTTAAGAACAAAATGCGCCTATTGTACCATGTCACAATACGAGCTGACATAGAGAACAGCTGCAGAGATCTTAGAATCACGAAAAAAATATAGAGAGATAAAACATTCCAACGGCTGTCTGCATGAGACCAAGATAAATAAAAAAGGGAATGAAAAAAAAATTCTATTAACATTTTCGAAATATTAGAAAATATCCTTCCTCTTCCTCGAATCTTTCAAATTTCAAGGGAATAACACTTAAGAACATTCTGGATCATTTGGCACAGAGAAGCCTTTGATTTCCTCTGTTAATTCTTCAGAATTTTAGACACCCCTATAAATGTGACTTTTGGCAAAGCAATTATTTCGCTTTTTTGGCTTCCTTCACTCGCCGCTCATACTCCACAAGTTCTTTGGTTTTCACTCCTCCCGCCTTCATGAATGGACAGAACGTGTTAAACAGTTTGTCCCAGTGATTGAAGAAAGGCTGGAAGTTGGTCATCGGCTTCAGGTGGTGCATGTCGTGTTTCGGGGCCCCACCCACCATCCCGAATGGCTCCCAGTTGTGGACACAGAACGGGAACTCGTATCCTATGTGGGCCTCGACACTGACCATTATACTCAGTAACATGTAGCTCCACGTGGTCAGCGGGTGGCACTGAAGGAACCACGAGTTGGTGGTGGTCAGGAATCCGACGGTGACCAGCTCCCAGGGGTGGAGGTACTGGGTCACCCACACAAACGGGCTGTTGTAGCGGTGGTGCACTGCATGGATGTGTTTGTACAGAAAGCGCACCTTGTGGTGGGACCAATGCCATACATAGTACTGGAAGTCGAAGATCACCAGACTGGCTATCTGGTGCCATACGAATTCCAACAGGGTGGGGGCAAGGTGTGGCAAGGGGGTGGGCGGGGCCCAGATCCATTGACCCACAGCGGCGGGTAGCACGAACAGGACATGATTCCAGAAGGTCAGTTGTAGCGTATCGTAAATTTGTGAGAAAGTCACCGGTTTGTCAGTCTGAATCTTGAATTTATGAATCCATGGCAACCGTTCACCGAGAATATCGGCGATCATAAACGGAGTGCAGAAAGAGAAATAAAATCCCACGGAGAGAATAACCGGGAAGAGAGGGGATGCTATGTAGTCCTCCCTGCCGAGTCGTAGATCCCAGATGTATTGGAGTATTCGGTGGTTCGATTTGGTTGAGTAATTTCCACGCAAAGCACCGCTCAAGAGGTCGGATGAGTTCCAGAATCCCCGACCTAACTCGGCAAGATCAAAGAGGTTTCCAGACATGTTGGAAAATTAAATGGCCAGTGTCATTCGCAGTTGTATTATATCTGACGTGCATAGGAAGAATGTAACAACCCCCTCTCTCCCGGTTCTCTGTCGTCGCTATATTATACTCGCTGGCTTGACTTCCCTCGTAGTGCTTATTATCGACTAAAAATAAATCTGCCGTCTGGGGCCTTCCAAGGGGTCAACCAACCAGCGATGATGAATAATTGATCTTCCAATGCGCTACATATAGCTTCAACGGGATTGTTTTCATAAGTATTTTTGATAAAACTTCTTTTAAAACTTCGCGCTATTTAATAAATCGATCCTTAGTTCACGAAAATTAATTTAGCATTTTTAAATGAAAGGTACATGTAGATTTTAATCTAAATCTTCTTAATATCTTATATCAAGGAACGTACTTACGAAGAAAAAGTGCACATGCTTTATTCTAAAGTTCGTGGTAGATTCATAGTGATAACAAATATTGCATTTCCTAGTTTTACACATAAGGAGTATTAGAGCTCCTGATATTTATAGAGAGTTGATCGATAACAAAAACCAGAGCTAGCTGTTGGTCATAAAGACATCTAATAACGCTGTAGTAAGTGTAGTATTTTAATGAAATATTTTTATTAGCGTTCCATCTATAAAAAAAAGTAAGAGTGAATTTTGATAAACAAATATGTAAATATTACACCCCCCCCCCCAAAAAAAAAATTATCAACATCTTAATTATAGAAATATTTGAAATAGATAGTAAACCATCATGTGAGTTGGGGATAACTAGATGTACACGTATATATGCAACAGTAATAAAACTTCGAACAATGAAATTAATTATACATGCCGATGAATATCTCTATTCAAGTGCCCCGCCCATCAAATCCCCAAAACAACGAGCAATAAGTCCGATAGAGTTATCGCTCTTAGACTGTCTACGCCCTTGGCAGACCGTAAATACTGATTTTTTTTTTTTTACTGAATTCCATATCATTTAGCCCCCCCCCCCCCCCCCCCCCCCACGGATTTAGGATTTCCATGATTCTGGGAATTAGTTTTTTCTCAATAATTCTGAGGATTAGTCTAGCCCCCCCCACCCCACTTTCAATTTGCTTCCGACGCCAGTGCTTATAATGACGTATACAGTATGTCCAGGAAGTAATCGGTCACTTTCGTGGGCGTTTGTGTTTTCTTGTGGAAGTAACAGTTACACAGGATATAAATAAATGCATGTTGATGACGAGGTGAGTCATCTCTCAGTGAAAGGATGCTTGTTTGTTTTATCTTGCTTCAGATCTGTAAGGTACTATATAGGACAATATACATGCTATACAAAGAATTATCTAGAATTTTTTGCAGTCACCGGTCGCTTCAACAGATACAAGTAACAGGTGCGCGGGTCGGACGCCTTTTTGTCATCTGTGGGTTCATAAACATATGTAATTGCTTGTTTTATTCTTTTAAACATTGTACATTTGTTGTTATTATTTTTTTTTTTGCTGACCACTGTTTTGTCGACTGGGGCAAGGGGCAGATTTGTTTGTGTGTGTGCGAGTGTGTGTGTGTGTGGGGGGGGGGGGGGGGGGGGAATCCCATGGTTTTTGCCGGGATTCTCTGTCTTTAATCTATATAAGGAATAAGGAATCATTCTTTGAGTATTATGAGGTGATAATTTTGGTCGGGGCGTGATCAAATCCAATAAAGCCCGAAGGGATTTATGATAGATTTAATCACGCGTCGACCGAAATTATCACCTCATAATATTCAAAGAATGATTACTTATTACTTATATTTATATAATTTTAGGCCATCGTACGATTAAATCTTTAAATATAAATAAGCAAACCCCGCCGGCGCCTCAATTTGGCGTCATTTGTATTATGGGTTATATAGTACAAAATCGATACGTAGTGTTATCACAGAAAAAGACACTGGATAATGTAAATATACAGAATTAAAACACCATTATATGACATGTTTAAAATGTTTCGAAAAACAGCTAGCCTAGCAAGCTTCCACACTCCCAGTGACTCGACACGGTGACAAAAGACGTAACCCGTAATTAGGCAATATTTACCTGTCCTCGTACTGACCTCGTACTGATTAACCTCCCCTTATCAAGTTCTGGAGACCCATCACGTAAAACGATCACCCCACTCGATCAAAACTCAAAGGTTTGCCCGGATTAAAGGATGATAATTCTACACTACAGGTTTCTCTTATATCTAGAACATATTCATGTTTCATTGAAGCTTTGGCTCCAGCAGTTTCACACGTGGTCACGCGTAATCTCTGTTTGTAAACAATAATAGTTCAAAATACACGTCATAATATTTGAAAAAGAAATGGCTGAGAAAATAGTAAACGACTTTCAGAGGTATTAAAGAGGATGATGTGAAATTTCAAAAAGTATCCCAGATGCATTACATATATTTAATACAATTTTAATGACTTTGTATATATTTCAATTTGCATTAGATTGAATTGACTTCAGTAGTTGTGACACATATTAGACTACGATATCGTAAATACTGTCATCAATGACCGACCCTTCTTCATGCTATACACTAGTATACCGTATTTAATTAAGGAGGCTTTGTGGTCCACAAATTGGCCAACAAATCGACCTTCAACTTGTAAATATGATTTTTAAGCGACGAACTATTATTCAGTACAGAAATATTTCCCATATTTTAGCTATAAAGTCTGATATTCTCTTACATCTTTATACATGGTTCTTCTTATGGAGATCAGTACAGTCCAGTGGTTTGCATTTATTTTATTGTAATGTATACTTGTGTTACAATAGGAGTGGGCACAAGTTCTAAAACTAGCCCTCTCCCTATACAGTAATTGACATACATTTTTTTACATGCACATTGCATGCCATACATGTGTATATAAATATAGAGATTCAAAATATTTTGCAGTAAAGTTTCAGATATTACATTCTGATATACATAAATGTAAATACGTTATCAACACCCAGTCCAGTCTAAAAATGACCACTACCAAAGAGCCCTCTCTTAATTTATTTCATCAAGTTATAAACTTTCTGCAAATTATGCAATTTGATTCAAGCGGATTTAGAATCAATTATAGATTAATTTTTTTTACTGTCTGAAGCAAAAGGTTTAACATTCATCGTCACGTGATGCGACAAGTCGATGCGAAACGAAATTATGGTCGGCATGTTAGCTAATAATTTGGAAACAAAAGAAAGACAAAGATAGATATAAATATCTTTTTAGTCGAATGGCCCATGAAAAGGACACCTTTGACTTTCTATTTTATATATTCTTTGATTAGGTATATATGGTTGTTGATAAATTGTTATCATTTATTTATGGTCAATCTAAGTAACAGACTACTTGTAGCCCTCGCGCCTCCTCCCCAATGCTGTTTCTCTCTCGATTACATGCACAAATCCGCATCCACGTGAATCCTTTATGAATACATGTATGCTTCAGTAATGAGTAATATGTCGCAACTTTCACACAGTTTCCTTGTATACAGCTCATTTTATGACAAACTTCGGGTCTCAATTCATGCAATTTATTTCGATTCGTTAATACACTCGAACTATTTAAAATATAAAATGGTGCATGACTTATAAAATTGTATGCTTGCGTCAAATAGTATAATGTCAATGGTCAACATCACAACATAATGATACAATGGCCGGTAGCATTAGTAAGAAAGGGGTTGGGGATGATCAGGTTGCATAATGAACACAGAATATGCATAAATTATTTAACCATGGCAAAAGATTAGAAAATATTTGGCATTGTCAGTTGAGAAATAACAGTAGTAACTTAAATGCTGACCTTTACTCATATCACCTTATTGCCTCTCCACTATGTCAGAAGTGCTTTCTGGAAGTGGAAGACTCTAAACATTACTTCTTACACTGTCCATTATATGCCTCCCAAAGAAAATCTCTATTTGATTATATGAACGACAATTCCATACCAATCACAATTAAGAATCTACTTTTTGGAAGCGATAAACTAACATTTCAAAACAACTTACTATTATTTGATAAAATTCATTTTCAGATTTAAGTAAGTTAGGTAAAAATGTACACATTGTATAAAAAATGTATCAAAATGGGTAACACTAACTTTCCTTACACTCCCTTCCTTTCTTTTTTTATTGCTTATTTGTTCTCCCCCTCCCCCCATCCCCCTTTCCCCCAAAGTTTCCATTTTTTTCTACTCTATTATCAATTTTTGTTTTGTTATTATTACATGTTTTTTCTTTTCTTTCTCATTTTTTCTCTACACTACATATATTTTTTTCTATTTTCAACCTTAGCAATTAACCAGTATTTTTCTATTTTCATTTTCCTATCATAAGCTATTTGTTTTGTTGGTTTTTTTGCACTGTACCTACTTCCAATGCTATTTATAATATTAATCTATTATACAAAATTCAGTTGCTATATATATATATCTTATATTTTACCTTGACTACAGGAGAGAACATAAATAGGCATTATGCCTGCTGTTCAATCCATTTCAATGTATCTATATACTTGAATAAAATACTTCTTAAATTAAATTAACACTGAGTTTGGTATTTGATTTATGAAATATAATAACTAATACTAAAATAATTTTTGGATGAACGGTACACTTGTTCTTGAATTTTCCAAAAAAAATTCCTTATTTTTTAAAATATTTTTATGTGACAAAACCTGGTAGTTTGAATTTTTTTTTCGTAAAGTTGAAAGGGATTTGCACTCGAGAATAAAGTGAAATTCGTCCGCTAATTTACTAGTACTACTGAGTGCACAATTCCTGTCATTTTTAGGAATCCTCTACCAGTTTCAATCGGTAAACGGTGATTTGTCTCTCTGAATTTAATAAGTGGTTTCCAAATTTTTTTGGTAAGAATGCTTAACTACTTTTCAAATCCAAAGTATTGTATATATATTTAACTTTTTGATGAATTATATATTTTACATCACTAGCCCATTTCTGAATAAACTGGTCCTGTAACCTTTGTTAGATGACAGCAGAAATCCACTTAACAGTAAATATTGTAGTGCACTGATCTGTCCAGATATTAGAAAAACAACAGGAGTCCAAAATGCGCCCCATGGGAAAGCCCGGTCGGTCTTGTACGTATATCGATTTGATACTAATACATGTCTGCGTATACCGTGTCTGCTGAATAGCATCGCAAAAGGGCGTTATACTGCGCATATAGCTTACAATATTCGATATTTTCATACTGCATTGACAACAATTTTAAACTCTAGAATATATTATTGTTAATCCTGAATGTTTATATTGAGTTTGATTACCTACTATTGACCATTATAATCCATTTGATATGTCAAAAGTACGCACAGCCGCAAAATCATATGAGCTAAGTCTAAGTAATTTTGATGTGATTTTTCCACAAGAATGCTATGCTAGCTATTATACCTCTATAACAGGGCCTCGGACGTGTCCTCCCCACCATTCTTTGTGACAGAGATCAGCATCCGTTAATGGATTACTTTAAATAATTCAGAAGTCATTTCCCCGAGGTCAGAAATTGATTACAGCAAAATAAATATACATATTGACTGTTGTCATAGTAAAATGAAAGTAACACAAATTATGACAGTATTTCAAATAAATTTCAGTGTAGTGTGTAGGACATAAATTAATATTTGATTTCTGTTTTCACTCATATAAATGAATTAGTAAATGAAATTTGTAGAAAGACATTGTATGCTTCTGCACCAGTAGTGATACCATTACAATATTTCCCCACAGAAACCAAATATTTATTTTTCATAATTTTTAATTATTATAAAGAGATTCAATCGAAAATATGTAAATACATGTAGAAACTGTATTTTTTTTTTTGCAAAGACTTCAGCACATATACTTGTAAAAATATTTAAAGAGCACAAAAACAAAACAAGATTATGTATTTTCAATCGGTACATATTTCTCCGCCTGATTTCCCCCTGACCTTGGTCCGTCTTTTCTAAAGTCATCAGGGACAGGGTTCTTTGGTTCCCTGGTATCCGTCGTGGTAAGCGAATTGGTCTTGGATATCTGAGACAGGCTGCTTTCTTTCCATATCCGTATTATCGATCTTGAAAAACAGAAACTAAAGAAAATGAAACAACCTTGGAGGCAGACGAGAGCCGTGGAGACCCAAGACAAGACCGGCCATCCAACGAAGGCGTTCACCATCTGTACAGTCCAGACCAAACCAGTAATGGAGAACAGCTTCACAAAGGTTTTAACTTCCGCTACTTTATCATCTCTCAATTTACTCGAAGAGGATATTCCTCGAATAGTCTTAAGGAAAAAGAAACAATTGAGACAGCAGGTGATTATAATAGGCGCGATAAACAAAATAATATTGGAAATGACATTTTCCACAAAACATATCCGTTCGCCGTATCCAAGCATTCCACTAACGCCGACCATCACTCCGATGTTTGTTCCAACAACGACCAAAGGAACCAGGTAAGAAAACAGAAAGTACCTGTAGAATGTTCGGGATGTGAAGTGGATTTCAGATCGTACAAGATCCCGGCTGTTAAAAACTCTGTACATGTGAAAACAGCAAATTAGCAGGCAGAAACATGTACACAACCAGAAATAGTGCAAAAGAATGCCAACAACTGGACACCAAATGTCATCGCCTTGGTTATCGGAAAAGACGAACAAAAGCTGTGCAAAGAAAAGAGAAAACACCAAGCTCATGAGGTTCAAGCCAGGTATAGTGCGCAATGTCTTGAACATGCAATATGTCACAAATGTAACTAGCAAACATAAAAGACTTACACCCGTGCATGTCAAAGTGAATATTCGAAGAGGAATATTGTCTTCTGGAGACTGAAGGAGGGGTTCGTTCTGTTCGCAGATTTGAATGGATCCATTCAGAGCAACGACAAATTCTCCCATCGGAAAGCGTCGATGGGACGATTTCAAAATCAGTTCAAAATGTTTATAATCAACATGGAAATCACTTCTGTTGTACACACGCTGTTTACAAAACAACAATGGGCCAATAAAGACGTTTGTTAGCGGCGTTTGAAGAAAGGAGGCGTTCAGAGAGACTAAGTAGTCGATGTAGGCGGCGGTGGATGGAACAAACGTATTGTCAGAACCGGATAGTGGTGCCACGTGGTGCGTACCACGTGCAGTCAAAGTGGACGACGATGATACGGGGAACATTCCCGGTCTCATGCTGACCGACCTTTCCTCCATTATAAAATGGAATGTGGATGGGAAATGGTACAAGGCGTCTTCAACCAGGGGACGGTTGACAGAACCCTTCGCCTCTGTTTGGACATATACCAAAGCAGTCAGCTGTGTGGTTCTGTTAGATTCCTTCACTACCGAGGATTTCTGGATTGGGAAAATAAAGCGATCCATTAACGTGTTTGGAAATAGAAAGAACAGCCGATGTTGAATTTCTGTTAAGACGGAGTTAAGCCTTGACGTAACGTCGAACTCGTCCTCGCTTCCAGACTGTTCGATTGTGACATCAACTTCAAAATTAAGGGTGTATTTTGTTGACACGTCGATATTGAACAGCGCTGAACAATGTCCACCTACAAGGATCTTCCCGGGATAGCAGACGTAGTAGTGGGTTGGATTATTCTGTAAAGAAATGAATATGAAACATTATGCAGAACGATTTGAAACTAGGTAGAAACAGATTCAAGTAACATAGAAAAACTAGTTTTGCTGTTATGTTTTTAAAGAGTTACCCAATTTGAATTTCATTTTAATCACATTATTTTCATTGATGATTGCCATAAACCAGAGCAACATGGTGATTAAGACATAATAGTTTATCAGAGCTCGCCTAACCCAAACATTAGTTGGATATCTCAAATTTACATTATGGAAAGGAAACATACTGAAAAATTATACATACATCTCCATTTACATTTAATTCTGTAGATACGCCGTTAAATCTGAATAACATATTCAAAAGGGGCGGCCGCACAGCACTCGATCCTGGGTTTGATCTGCAGTCACCGTTCCGACGGCTCGGCGGGACCGTACAGCCAGCATCAACACACGGTGGGTTGCAAAACCTACAAAACCTGTTTTTGTACCTGGTTTCTGTTGGAGGAAGAAGGCTGAAAACAGCATCAGGGAATAGCTCACATGCTTCTTTATAGGATTGGTCATAATGAGTACTTTGGTTGTCACAGGTCTCAATTGGTCTGTCCTCTGTGTAAGGCGCCTGTGGATTGCACTGTTCACAGTATCGGGTGCTGACAAATTTGCTGTAATGGGAATCCTCGCACGCCCACTGGACGTCGGGGTCATTAATCTCCAGATACCTTGTGACATTGCATTTATCGGGGAACATGGACGGCAGTATTTCGCACTCGAAAGAATTGGCAGTGTTTAACCATATGTTACATTGGCTAGAAGACATAGCCGTCGAGATGATGTCTGTGAAACTTGCGGAGTAAAAGATATTTAATTCGTGGGAGCATTCAACGCTCACTCCATGGACGCTGTAAGACGATGGGATCTGGGGCTTATCATCGATGATTTCAAACTGGCTGTTACACAAAAAGCAGTATATATTGCGGAAGGACAAATCATCCTCAGACACCGGAAGGATATCATGGCGACTAACGCTGTTTTCACACAAGTACCGAATGGCGGCAAAATGCAAGGAACCGTCAAAACGGTCGTCCATGCGTGAACAGGCATTGAAAACTCTCACCAGTTTTGGTTTTCCGTTGGGAATGAAACGGTCCTGTATGCATGTGATTGGCAAAGAAAGTGCGACATCGAGACCGCACTGGCAAGGGTCCTCCATCATGCACTGAGGATTACAGAGACTGTCGCTCGCGGTGTAGTTTCTAGCGATGGCGGGTAACAGCGTTTTGTCGCAGATAGGGACAGGATACAGAGATAACTGTTTCAGTAATAGATAGGTGATGTTGATTTGCGCGTCTTTGATCGTCATCACGCCGTGTTCGTACCTCTCTGTGGTACGATTCAATTCCGTGTACATCTGAATTTCTTCCTGAAGGGATTCGTTATGGAATACAATTTGACGGAAAATGTACATATACTTCTTCGTGTTTGAGATGTATTCATCAAATTCTAATCTAACGTCATTATAGAAATACTCTCTTTTTCTTGGGCCTGAACTAAAGCTTGCTCTACTGTTGCAAAAAAGACAGAAAACATTTTTGTAAGGGTGGGTCATCTGAAGAGCAGGGTTTTTTTCACAAGCTAAGACCAGGGATTCGTCGTACTCGCGCCATTCTCCCGTCACATTGCACGTGTCGATCACGCGACCCTCGCCTGTACCAATCGGGTTACACATGGCACAGAATATGTTGGTGTAATACCTATAACGAAGATCGTATGACGATTCACAGGCCATCTGAATTTCATCAATGGATTCCAACCACGTGCCTGTGACGTTACAGCGAGTTCGGTACTGCGGAGTTAACAGCGACTTTCGGCGGACGGGCATCGTGTCTCGGGGAGAGTAAACTAAACCGCATTTCCACATTTGTGCGTAGGCCATGACCTCCTCATAAGAAGACAGATAAAAAATGGTCCTTCTTCTCATGCAATCGTCGTCAACACTTAAATTCCAATCAATGAGGTTTTTCTCCGATTCGCCGTGACAAAAAGCACATTGGCGATTCAAATATGATACGTTTGTGATCAAAGAGGTCACAGGGGGGTTGGTCAATTTGTAAAAGGGAGTTCCCTCTATTTCACATTCGCGGCTGTATGACGTCCTGTTTTGTGGGGGACAGTAATCAACAACAGCATACTCTTCAGGTTCTATATAATTCCGTCGGAGTCTCTGAGGAAAATTTACAACAGCGGATCTGTATCTTGTATATGTTCTCGCAAATAACTTGTCCGGACAGCAGTTTCTTTGCTCGAAGCAAGTGTCATCACACGAGCACTCGGGACACAGTAGGGACTTCTTGAGTGTCTTTGTGTGTGGCAGGCGGTGAGAGGGTGACCAATCAGAACACGAATAGCCCAGGCCACAGGCACTCAGGTAGCTCGTCATTAACTCGGTCAGATTGACTTGAGCCCCCACCAGGTGAGCTACAGCAACCATGACCACAGCAAAGGACATGGCATACCTTTTCCAATGTTGCATTTCTCTGCAGGCTATGAAATCAATTTTAGATTTGTAATTAAGGCATATGAATTCATTCATAATCTGCATAATTCGGCCAATTACTTTTATGTAGTTTCACAACCAGACTTTTGTTTGGTATTAAAACGAACGAAGTTAAAATTGATGCGCTTTTTTATGGATTGACTTATCAAGAAAAATAATGATAATAGTTTGATTGCCTTCTTGCAATATTCACTCAATGATAAGTTAAAAGGCAAAATCGAGATAAAAGCACACAATCGAGAGTAAAGGCAAGATATCTTTTTAAAACGTTACCTACCTCTAGTTGACAGTTCCAGTTTACCACCGAGTGATGAGATTTCCAGGAGCTGGTCCATTAACTGACACTCGGTCCCGGATTATTCACACAAGATGAGCGGCAGTGATGCGAGCGATGGTAAACGAAGGTCTCCTCGGGACCTCATAAATTTCTAAACGGTCGCACGGATTAATTTCACGTGAAATCATTCTCCCAAAGTAATTTGCGAAAGTGATTAATTTGCAATGACATTATTGCAGGAAAACACAGGACCCGACCTGATTACTGTGTGTCAATTATTGGTCTAAAAGTGTATGTAAATAACCGTGTTCTTTGTTTTAATATTTTATGCCCTATACGGCAGATTACTTCAAGATTTCACTTTTTTTTGGGTAAAATGGGTGGCTGCACAACCCCTTTTGTAATTGGAGTTTGTTGGGCTGGTTTGGTACAACAGTACTAGTGACCTTGGTCAGTGAGATGGTTGAATTATGAGTACATAGTATAATGTGGCATATTTAAATAATGTATCGATCTGTTAACAGTGTTCACAAATGTAATAGAAATTAATATTTAACAATAAATGTTTTAATTTCGCAAAATTTATATGATTTGAGATCAAGAATGTTTACGTATTGTCGGTTTTTATTTTATTAGAATGAAAACTCATGATCAGCTATTTGATAAATACTATTTGTTCTATAAAAACACATTCTCGTCCGTTTTACATCCTTAGCCGTAGAATTTTGACTGATTTCGATCATGTTTTATAAGTTGGCCCTTTCTTTAACAGAATTCCCTATCCATGTTCTATAAACATGGATGATTAAATTAATGACATTCGGACACTACACACCGGTCATAGCAAACAGTCCCCCTACTGCAGGCCCCGGAAGGAAGTACATTTTGCCGGTCATATTTTGATACAGGTACAATGTATACAAAACATACCGGATATTCGCTAGTTCAAGAGCCGTGCTAAAAATGGTTTGTTTACAATTGTTTGGAAGTCCGAAAACGTTCTTTTGAAATAAACAATAAAATACCTAAGCTTTATTATTTTTTCTTTCACAATTCGTGTATTAAAGGGGCATGGTCACGATTTTGGTCAAAAATTATTTTTTTCGAATTTGATGTTTACAATGCTTTAGTAGGGCATTTTAAATAGGCAACCAAAATTTGAGTGTCATTTGATGAGTTATAAGCGAGTTACAGAGCTTACAATTCTTCGCTATGTAAACAAAGCGTTTGTTTACATTTCGAATGTTGAAGTGAAAATTCCAGTTTTAGACCTAAAAAATGTGTTAATCGTTAGGAACTGTTTATTTATGCTTTAAATGAATAATAAGATAGACAAACCAGCTTTAAAAAGATTTTTTACTGGTATATTGAACCTATGTAAACACAAGAGGCCCATGGGCCACATCGCTCACCTGAACAGCAGTTCCTTGTAACATTACATTTTGTAGCATACGCTTTTTCTATTTTAAACATTGAACCCCTTTCTGAGGACCCAGTTATGGTCCAAGGTTTATGGTTGGCTTGAACAACATAAATAGTAACATAGGAATGAAAATGTGAAGCACTGCGGTGGGACCGCACGTACACAACCTGAAAAACTGAACATAGCAGAGTTCCACTTCAAGAGGAATAACTCTCAGACTGTACAGAACACAAGAAAGATAACTCTTGGTTCCACTACATTAGAGTTTACACAATTTGAGGATCCTTGCATAGTAATCTCACAAACTGTAGCATTATAGTTCTCGAGAAAAACTTTTTAAAAAGTTTTTAAAAAGTTTTTCTCGAGAACTATAATGCTACAGTTCTATTCAGTCAAGAAGTCCAAGATGAAAAAATGCAACATTTTAAAACGAACCCCGTAAAAGGTACTATTGACTTGGTACCTTTTTATTTGGCTGTCCCTTAAACATTTTCAATATATCCTTCTATGTTAAACTTTGAACCCCTCTTGGGGCCACAGTATTAGTCCAGTGCTAAAGTTTTAATTATTTGGAATCTACATTATTTAAGGATGCTTGCCTAGTTATCTCACAAGCTGAAGCATTATAGTTCCCTAGAAAAAGATTTTTCAACATTTTCCCTCTATATTTCTATGCTAAACTTTGAACACCTCTTGGGGCCCCAGTATTAGATTGAGATCACGGCTTTTATAATTTCGAATCTACACTATTTGAGGGTGCTGACGTAGTTATCTGACAAATTGATGCATTGTAGTTCTCGAAAAGAAGATTTTTAAACATTTTCCATATATACCGGTACTTCTACATTTAACTTTAAACCCATCTTGGGTCTCTAGTATTAGTCCAGGGGTCACTATTTTAAAACTGTCGAACCTTCATTATACAAGGTTGTATGCATGATAGTAATCTCACAAATTGAAGCATTGTAGTTCTCGAGAAGAAGATTTTTTAACATGTTACCTTTATATTTCTTTAATAAATTTTGACCCCATCTTCGGGCCCCAGTATTGGTCCGGGGGTCACAATTTTACCAATTAGGAATCTACATAAGCAAAGGATGCATGCATAGAAATTCCACAAACTAAAATATTGTAGTTCTTGAGAAGAAAATTTTTAAACTTTTCCTTTATGTTTTTTAAAATGTTTGAATTTTGAACCCCTCTTGGTGCCCATCAATTGTCCGGGAGTTACAATTTTTTGAATCTACATTATTTTAGGATGTACATGTATGCATAGTAATATCCCAAACAGTTGCACTATAGTTCTTGAGAAGAAGATTTTAAAACATTTTCCTACATATGTTAAAATCTAAACCCCTACTGGGGCCCCACTTTTTGTTCGGGGGTCACGATTTTTACAATCTTCACTATGTATACAACCTTTTGTGTATGTATTGGCATTTTTGGTGAAGTGGTTCTTGAGAAGAAAATTTTTAAACATTTTTCATATGTAGTTCTATGTTAAACTTTGAACCCCGCCTGGGGCCCCAGTTTTGGTCCGAGGGTCACGATTTTTACAATTTAGAATCTTCACTATGTATACAAGCTTTTGTGTAAATATTGGCATTTCTGGTGCAGTGGTTCTTGAGGAGAAGATTTTTAAAAAATTTTCCATATGTTGTTCTATGTTAAACTTTGAACCCCGCCTGGGGCCCCAGTTTTGGTCCGAGAGTCACGATTTTTACAATTTAGAATCTTCACTATGTATACAAGCTTTTGTGTAAATATTGGCATTTCTGGTGCAGTGGTTCTTGAGGAGAAGATTTTTAAAAAATTTTCCATATGTTCTATGTTAAACTTTGAACCCCGCCTGGGGCCCCAGTTTTGGTCCGAGGGTCACCATTTTTACAATTTAGAATCTTCACTATATATGAAAGCTTTTGTGTAAATATTGGCATTTCTGGTGCAGTGGTTCTTGAGAAGAAGATTTTTTAAACATTTTCCAATGTATTTCTATGTTAAACTTTGAACCCCGCCTGGGGCCCCAGTTTTGGTCCGAGGGTCACGATTTTTACAATTTAGAATCTTCACTATATATACAAGCTTTTGTGTAAATATTGGCATTTCTGGTGCTGTGGTTCTTGAGAAGAAGATTTTTAAAGACATGCACCCTAAACTTACTGTTTCGCAATTATCTCCCTTTTGAAAAGGGCTGTGCCCTTTATTTTAACAATTTATAACCCCCTTTCCATAAGGATGCTTTGTACCAAATTTGGTTAAATTTGGCCCAGTGGTTTTTGAGAAGAAGTTGAAAATGTGAAAAGTTTACAGACGGACGGACAGACAGACAGACGGACGGACGGACGACGGACAACGGGTGATCAGAAAAGCTCACTTGAACCTTCGGTTCAGGTGAGCTAAAAAACAGGGCACGAGCCTTGTTTACATGACGAAGAATTGTGAGCCCTGTATCTTGCTTAAAACTCAACGACTGGCACCCAAATTTCATTTGATCATTACACATGCATTCCTAAAGCATTGTAAATAATAAAAACAGAAAAATAGAATTTGACCAAAATCGTGACCATGCCCCTTTAGTGTGTAACTGGACAGCGTAGCATTAGTCACGTATCGAAACCACCAGTTTGTTACATCATAAGAATTTTTAAAATGCATCATATAGTAAAATAATGTGCAGTGTAAATATTTTAAAACCTGTTGACCAGTAACAACCTCCAGCTAGATTCTGTGTTTACATGATGCATTCCCAGAAATAATATACAACAACAGTTACTTTCCTCGTTTAATTAACAGCAAATGATACATTTGCATAAAAATTCAAATGATAACAACAAATTTACAAAATATTACTTCAAAAAATTTTGAATTATTATCACCAATACATTATCAAATGAATTTCCTGTTAATTGCGGGCATCAACAATAATTGTAACTTATAGCGGTGAAGTTCCACGTGACACATTTTTCCGTAACAGCTGTCGAATGTATCATTCATGTTTGAGATCCCACTATATTCTGAATCCCGCTTCTTTCCCTTTAACGCCGTTTACTGATCGCCAGGAACCCATGTCCTGATAAGGCTCCACAAATCCTCGCTCACTCTGGGCTGGGTTTTAAATCCACCCGGAATGGTTTGTCTACAGGGAGTGATCCGCACCTGGCGACGATTATCTCCGTTAGGGGGCGGTCGTTACTGTCTGTGGGAGTGTTCTCCATCTTACGGAATATGTCCTTTAAACCAATCAAATTATTAATAACTGAATAAAATCAAACATTTTTTAAAGCATAAATCACTTTGCTGAAATGGCGAAATTTGAAATTATGAAATCAATAGTCCCATTCGTGATCATATTAAACGATGCAACTGCTTTCTTGCTGGAATCTTTATCGCACTCATTTGATACACTACCATTCAGTTTCCAGAACCCGTGGTCCTGACTACATGCAAGATATGCAATGTCTGTGGATATGTATGCTTTTCAGTACGAAGATTTTGCAATTTTATACAAGAACTTTGTAATTAAGGAATAAGGAATCATTCATTGAGTATTATGAGGTGATTATTTTTGGGCTTTATTGGATTTGACCACGCTCCGACCAAAATTATCATCTTGTGATTTCTAGAAAATGATTCCTTAATACTTATATTTATATAATTTCCAATTCGTAACCTTGTTTTTTCATGTAGCGCATGCTTTGTATTAAAACGAGGCGCAGCCAGTACTGTTTCTCGGTTATGCTATAATTATAATAATTAAGTCACCAAAGTATACCTTACATATTTTGAGATTTTTAAAAATGTCAAACGGTTCATGGTTCAATTACTAAGTACTTCGGTCATGCTTATTCTCTAACCAATATACAGTAGCCGCCCTCCAGTCGTGAAACACCCACCCACAATTGTTTCACGACCTCTCATAATACACTCTCAGTGTGATTGATGACACGATGTCATCACAATGTACAAGAAGTTCCGGTTAAGTTCTTAAAAGTAATGCAAAAAATGTGAAGTATCTTATTCAGCTCTTGTGAATAGCGCATTAAGTGACTGATAATCTGGTAGAGAGAGACAACAACAGAGAGAGAGAGAGAGAGAGAGAGAGAGAGAGAGAGAGAGAGAGAGAGAGAGAGAGAGTGTGTGTCTTACCATTCCAGCTAAGACTTTGCCGAACACCACGTGTTTGCCGTCTAACCAGGGGGCAGGGACAGCGAATATGGCGAACTGTGAAGAGTTGGTGTCCTTGCCGTGATGCGCCATATTGACCCAGCCAGCCCCGTAATGGTCCAGGTGGAAGTTCTCATCCGGGAACCTCGCTGTCTCAAATATACTTCTGCCTGAAAAACACGTCGAGATTGTTAAACCTAACATTTATATGATTATTATGCTACATGTACAACATACGGTCGGTATATAATGTTTCCTTCAAAAATTAAAGAAAGCAGTCTATATATCAATTGCACCTCCATATCCATTTCCCTGTGTTATGTCCCCTCCTTGTACAATGAAATCTCTTATAATTCGATGAAAACGCACTCCTTCGTAAGTTAATCTCTTTCCATCACGTACCTACAATGCACAATATCTACATGTACACACTGACATATATACATGATGCATATAATGCTATGGTATTGAGGAAATCGTATGATCCGCCACATTAAGTGGGGGAATCGGTTTACAATCTCCATGCAGCCATTTAAACAATATGTTGAACCTCTTACCACGGTGCCCTCGGCCAGGGTCTTAAAGTTGAGGACCGTCTTTGGAACCACATCACCGAACAGACCAATCACCATGCGCCCTATCTCCTCATCCCCCATCTTGATGTCAAAGTACACCTACAAAACAGATCAGCAATCTTATCATTTCTCCGACTCTTGAAATCTTGTTTGTCTATTAACGTCTGCAAAAAACATTTTCCCCGCGATTTGTTTTGACAAACCAGGGATGTATATACGTCCCTGGACAAACTAAGGGATTCCAACCATCGCGTGATAACATCAATGACGTTGTAGAGGAATAGATGAATGGTCTTACCTTGTCTGTGACCATAGGTCCGACATTGTCTGAGCCGGTGTCATTACTACACACCACCGCCAGACAGACCACCAACAACACGAGCTGAGTCCCCTCCCACGCCATGGCTGCTACCTTCTGATGGTCAGACTGAGATCCCGTCTCTCGCGCGGAGCTAAACAGGCTGAACACGTGGCAATCTTACTCACAGCTACAGCACCACCGCCGCACAATCAGCACATACACGAGGGTCTGAGAATCAGCGGGGGCGGATCAAAGAAACCGAAGAAAACTTCCCTGGAACATATATGTGTAGTGCTTGGTAATTCCTAAATTCTGATAAATTGATTGCTCCCGAATTTGCGTAAAATGTATCTTTTGTCACCAAAAGCCACGCAACCACATATTATCTAGATTAATGGCTGATTAAGTAATTCGATCAGCCTGTATATAATTTATACACAGACACCGAGCGCACATGTGGTAGACACCCCGGTGACTAGCGGGGTCTCGCCGAGGGTATCCCACCGTTATCTCTCATCTCACCCACCAACTCCGAGTGTAGGGTTTCTTCAATGAAAAGAACTTTAAACATGCATACAAACTGTGGGGTGCTGCTTTAACATGCAAGGAGCAATTATACTAGTAGTCTAAACGGGAATGTAACATTATACATCACTAAAGTGTGCAGAGAAAACACAAAACAGCTACATGTAGTACAGTGTTAACAGTTATTTTTCATTTATTCACATTAACATACGTACATGTACGTTTACTTTTGCTCAACCTCACAGTTTTGAATCAACACATGAATTAAACAACACAAATGTCATGATAATCATTGCGAAAAATAAACTTTTCCTGCTCTTACAATATACAAGTGTCTTACGTTTGAAGCTCTGTATATCGGTCTATAATCTTGACACAAAAATATGTTTACAGTACATGTATGAGTTCTTTTCAGAGCCAGTTGTTTGGCATTTTAGCAAACTGTATGTCCCTTGAATGAATGTTTATCCATACAGTAAATAATTAAATTGTTAATCCGTACAGTAAATAGATTGTTTATAATAAATACAGTAAATACAGTAAATAGTAAGATTGCTTATCCATACAATGGATAGATAGACTGTTTATCCATAGTTAGATTGTTTATCCATACAGTGGAAAGTTCAATTATTATTCCATTGTTAGATTGTTTATCTATACAAAGAATAGCTAGACTGTTTATCCATACAGTGAATAGCTAGATTGCATTCCCATCCAGTGAATAGCTCTATTGTATAATCAATCACACAATGGATGGTAATAATATTTATTCATAAAGTTCGTTCTTTGCTCATTCAATGGATAGTGAGATTGTATCCAAACACAGTTGATAGTAAGATTGCACAGTTGTCCCATCCTTCATTTCCTGACTTGACTGAGTCCACTCAGACCAATGAGTACACTCAGACCATGAGTAAACTCAGACCATGACTCCACTCAGACCAGGTTCTCCTTGTCGTTGGTACTGAGTTCCACCATCGCGATCCTCTCCGGAGATTCCCGTTCTGTCTGCTCACTGCTCGGCTGACTGGACCGGCCGCTGTCCAGGAGACTGGAGTGCCCACTACTCCCGCTCCGAGTCCGGAGTCTCAGATCCTCTGAGGTCTGGTACAGTCGGTTGGTCTTTTGGAGCACCTCCATCTTTATTCTTTGTTTTTTGTCAATTGATACTTTTGAATCAAGAGCAGAAATCTCTGCAGGAATCTGAGGTGATTTCATTTCAAATCCTTTCTTCAGACTGTAAATAATCCCAAATACATTGTAAATGTGTATGATTTAAACAGGTATACATTACTTGTAAAATTATTCCAAATTTTAATAATACTACTTTAATTTGATTACAAAAACAATGTTAGAAGCTGAATGTCACAAACGAACCAGTCTTATACACCATATAGGAAATATTCAATATATAACGTTGACATACTGTATCTATATGCAGTAATCTACTTAGTAAGAATACATATCGGTATGTAGATATTTTTAATTTGTTACCTTACCTATCTAAAAGCCGAGTCAAAAGTTTCATGTAATTGTTGTATTCATTTTCTCCAAACATCTAGAAATATAATTGATATGAACAGTTTGATACAATGCTTTTTTCCATTTAAAAACCAAAATTTGTTGCAGAAAATATATACGGTACATGTAAACTACCAGGAAATATTTATTCCTGTTACCTATGGATAAATTCATACAGATTGCAATTTGAAAGTATGTACCAAGAAGAAACAAAATTTCAAAAAATAGATCTTTTTTCTCTACCATAATATTTCACATGCAAACAGAACCTGACATTTTGAGGTGTAATGAAACAAATGATACCTCTGGGCTGTGTCTGGCATGCTCATAGGCATCACAGAAGTCATTGATCAGGTCCAGGGGACAGGTACACAGGTAAGTTTTACTCAGACCTGTCAGGTACCATCTGACCCTCGTGTTGGGGTGTCGACCCTTATAGTTGCTGTCTACTGTTTTTATAGTTTCATCTATGACAAAAAAAGATGAATTTGAACAATATTTAAAATAATTCTTGGGCTATAAAATATTATTCAATCTCCAAACAATTTTCCTTCTCTACATTTTTCTTAATATCTACACTGGTTATACATTATTTTTTTCACAGCCTTGTAAAACTGAGCTAATCAATTTGACAGGACACAAAGTATTTTTGAAAAAAAAAATTCTTGATTTACCAGGCACACATGGTAAGTTTTGAGGTTCAATGTTACATACCAAACATAGAGAAAGCATCCATGGCCTTCATTCTGTGTAAGTAGTGACTCGAATCTAAAGAACAAAAATGGAGATCAATTGATCAACAAAGGTATTACGATCACCATTGCGCATTTATATACCAGTACTGGTATGGATCAAAAAACTTTTATCAAAAATAATTTTTGATACCAGCTAGTATTCTTGTTTTCAAGTTTTTTTAAAGTCTTTATTATGAATTGAAGGATTACCTGGAGATGACATAACTTTGTTGTTCAGTAAAGTGGGTTCATACTTTATAGTAGATACTCGATTTAACTTTTCCAATATCTGCTTTTTAAACATCTGAAAAAAAATGATTAACACATTGTTAGCCGAATACAAATATTTATGGGTACTATGTCAATTGATCAATATTTATTACGGTAGTTCTAATGATTCATCAGACTTTCAAAATTGATATGAAACATGGTTTGGCATATATTTGAATCTTACAAATCTTTATAAAATTAGACTTGTAGAGCTGCATCTGTTCAGTATGCAATCAAATCTTCTGAGAAGCCCTTTGGGTTTTACAGGATTTAATCATGTGACGGTTGTGACCAACTAAGTAAATATCCCCCTGAAACTTTTTTACCATTGCTCTTTATATCTAAAATTCTCTAATAGTATAATAATAGCTATTAACCATAGCTTGACTTTATCAAATTGCTGATCCTTTATCATTATTATAATAACATAACAGGAATGCTGGAGAAAACGTACCCAGGAGAAAACGTACCCAGGAGAAAACATACCCAATTTATTGGGTACGTTTTCTCTTGGAGAAAACGTACCCTATGAAAATAATAAATAATGGTTTTCATAGATATTCTTAAATGAAAGAAAATAAAATATACCATGAATATTTGTATCATTTGTTGCTGTTGTTTTTAAATGCATAGTCACCATGGTCACGTACTTAAATTAAGACAATAATTTGTAACATATCATACACGAACATGGCCTGAGCAGTTTAATTTGTCGACAATTAATCCACCATTAATGAAACCGTTAAATCATTAGTTTTTATTGCAATCTCATTTGAAGAACTAAATGATGAGTATCTCAAGAAGTCGATATCGCAGGGTTTTTTTCACCATTTTTTTTTTAAATTATCTATAATACAAGGTTGCTTAATATAACCAAGTCCAAGTCTTTTAAATATTTGTTTGATTCATATATATGGAAACTAATACGAGATGTAACATTGAACAGTCAATTTGCTTCCGACGCCATTGACATGTATAATGTGTGGAGGGTGAATATTTCTACCTCCTGCACGGGGAGGCATTACATAATATTACATAATTATAACTGCTCAAGTATTTAATTGATTATCACTATAATTAAAATCAGGGGATCTCGTATAGAGAAACTCAAATCGGTAAGGCTAACGGTATATGGATGATTAGAAGAAGTAGACTGAAAACACTTTATGACAGGTCATTATTTCGCACAAAAATAAAAGTTGCTACAATTATTATAAAGATATCATTCATAAAATAAATATATTTCTATACATATATGCATTTAAATATGCATTAAAGTAGAATTTGAAAATTATTTAATATGTCCAACCCCTTTAAAATTATAAAGTATTAAATTCATATATCTATAAAATTCTTACATTTCTGTACATTTATTATGCAAAATAGTATTTAAAAACTATTAAGTAGTATAATTATGATTTTCATAGGGTACGTTTTCTCTTGGAGAAAACGTACTCGGGTACATTTTCTCCTGGAGAAAACGTACCCTAGAAATTGGGTACGTTTTCTCCTGGGTACGTTTTCTCCTGGGTACGTTTTCTCCTGATACCCATAACAGCTATTAACCATAGACTTTATGGTGGAACCCCCCCCCCAGCGCAGTTTTACCTTTGGAGCACCTGATCCTATAGACTTCTGGGCTCCTCTTGTAGCAAACCTTGATATCTGACGCTTCACCACGATAAATGCCATGATAAATAACTGAAATGACAGCAAAGTAAGAATGAATCTTAATATTTCGATAACTTATATATTGTACTTTAAACACTTGCTAAATCATGCAAATAGTAAAGTGTCAATTTATTGGAAATCAAACTTTGAACGATCGAATTACCAAAAGTCCAGCGGCGATGAATAAAACCACGCCTACAATGGTCAACTCCCTCGTTACCGACATTGTGTATTGTGAGGCTTCCTTGTGCTCTCGGCCTTGTCTCACAACCTCACACAGTCCACAAGTTACTGTTCAACTGTTTATCATGATTAATTTCACAGCAAAATATTACATTGCCTTGGTTCATATCAATCAATGTAATTAATTTATCCTTGCAGCAATATTAACTATTCATCCAGTTAACTTTTAGTTCGCCTGTTCTATTCAGACTGTTCGTTCGTCTGTTGTTTCTTTTTCCTGATGTTGACAGTTCGAGTTTTCTCTAGTCCTCCTGTATTGCGATCCCGATCTATTTAGTGGTTTGTGAGATCAAGAGAACACACACACACACACACACACACACACACACACACACACACACACACACACACACACATATATATATCATGCGCGGATCTAGAGGGGGGGGGGTCGGGGGGTCCCGACCCCCCCTGGAAAATGAAAAATTATTAAATTTACATAGTAAAATTATCGCGAAAATATGCCTCGGACCCCCCCTGGCAAACACATTTATCCTTCGGACCCCCCCTGGAAAAATTTTCTGGATCCGCGCATATATATATATATATATATATATATATATATATATATATATATATATATGTATATATGGCTACGTTTAAATCTGTATATATATGCCACCATCATGTATATAAACTAAAAGTTATGTCAGAAAGAGCATAGTTCTATTCAAAATATATTAATGCATTCAGAAAATTTAGGGGGGGAGGGGGGTGTTGTCTATATAGACTGAAAACCACTGCTTTTTTTATTTGATGGTATGAGAAAATTACATTTACCTTCAGTCGAGAACTTATGATAAAAGATTGTTAAATTTTCATTTTTAAATCTTGGGAAGTTGTTATACAATGTATATGAAAGGTTTATTTTTTTTTCTTTTGAAAAAACTGATACTTGATTTACATGCGTCTGACTTTGCATGAGCTCAAGCGTTGGTCTGACAATGATCCAGTCTTTGTCCATGTGTAAGACTGTGAAATGGAAGAGTTTCAGTCAGTGGAGATATGTCACCGTGTTCATCAACTCACAGGCCCGAGTCGAGGCATCATATGAACTCCCTTGAAAAATTAAAGAACCCGGCTACATTTACATAGTTAAGTTACCGAAAATAAGCAACAAAATTAATGTAGTTTATTGGATCCCTTGCGCTAGCCCCCCCCCCCCCCCCCAATTCAATTTTTAATTTAATTTATTGACAACATTATCATACATGTATATTGGCATATAGTAATGGATATAACAAACACTTAACATGCATAAAACATACATAAAATCACCCCAGTAGCACCGAGTAAGCTTATCAATTATGTTGAAGATTTTCTTCTATAATATCAAAACACTTTTTTTTCAGGAAGTTACATACTCTTCAAGCAATTAATATTTGGAGGGTTGATACAAAGGCACCTGACCTTATATATTTCTCTCGTAATAATATATAATTATATACTAGTATATATAAACATTGTATTGTCATGTTGTAAATTTTGAATTTACTGGGTGGGTGTAAATACAAAATTTTGTATTTACACCCACCCAGTAAATTCAAAATTTACAACATGACAGTATACCTTCTATAGATAGAGGGTATACATTTTTATTACAGAAAGATCGGTCTTGAGTATCTCCCCATCTCAATATTGGTGAATTAGCACTAAATCTTAATTTTCTAAGGTTTTTTTTTTTTTTTAGATTTCTTCAATGGTAATTTTTGGTAGTTTTGTAATTCATATTTTTTTACTTAATTCAAATTTATCATATCACTAAGTAAACTGAGTTAATTTTCCAGATTCTGAATGAGAAATGTTTTTTAATTGTTCACTAATTGTGTTCCTATAATGCTCCTCTAATTCAATGTTATAACTTAGAGTTTTATGTGATATAACGTTACCCAATGAAGATAAATATTCAAATATGCAAATTTTATTGTAGAATATATAAAACTTTAAACATTTTTTTATTGTAAGAAAGACTCATATATACCAATCTTACTCACACTATGTACCATAACGTTACGTGTATATATGTATTTATAAAATTATGTTATTAGACAGCACGTGTTCATAAAAAAATATATATATTGTGTGTACATATTTGAATGCGACATTTTTATGCAGGAGATTACGTTTGAATTTTCGCGGAATCAGTCATTGTATTTCATTCATACGTCACTTCCTTGTATACAACGGGCACGCCCACAGCACGCGGTTCAACCATTTGAGGTAAGTAATGGTTTATTTACGTTACCAAACGACAATCAAACACATTGAAGAATCTGGTGACAATTTGTGTTACAAATGTTTGTAATATCAATGAAATCTGATTGGGAATTTAAGGTGAATCTCTTAATTTCAGACCAGGGCGAAACACTTGTGTAATATTGTCAGTCGGAATTCTCACAGAACGAGGTCAAGACAAAGAAAAGCACGTTGTTTGTCAACAGACTCTTGGATTATGATCATGACTTACCAAGATCAATCAGACATTGACTACGAGACTAGTTTAGCGGCAGAAGGACTCATGTTGATGTCAAATGTTGTTGTCGCTTCAAATAAGCCAAATCGAACAGCTGATGATGTAAATATGGCAGACGTTTCCAACACAGACAAGAAGGATTCTTTGTTCAATCTTGCAAGCATTCTGACTGACTTGGGGAAATTCAGACGAGAACACATAGACCATGATTATTTCAGTGGGGAAATGAAGAGGGTTCATTTAAGATCTTTACAAAATGACGAAAGTTTCATTGAAAAATCCACAAAAGACAAGAAACGAAAGCGCGCAAAAGCGACCCCGCCCACTTCGGTAGCTGAAGGATCTGACGACGATGACAGCTCTGTGTGTAATCCAAAGAAGAAGCTTCACCAGTGCTATTACAAGGGATGTGCCAAAATGTACGGCAAAAGCTCACACCTAAAGGCACATCTGCGTACACATACAGGTAAACTGATACACATCAACACAAATGGGGGGGGGGGGGGTAGGAATTGTGCATGTTGGTGCTGAATTTGTGAAATCTGGGCAAGTTTTTATTCATGTAAATTGCATACTCAGGTATAAGCTTTTATATTGATATATTTGTGATTTTTGGTTCAGACTTAATGAAATCAGCCAGTCTGTCCTTTTTGGGTATTTCATCATGCTTGTGAAACATAAATCTATATTTACACCTATGTAAATTACAATATGAATACAATTCAATGAAGTTTAATTTCTGTCCTACTGTTAAAATTACTCATGCCAACCTTTAATTGATTTCATAATTTAGTTGATCATTGTTCATTGACGTATAAATTAATTACCCATTAATTAGTGAGTTGATTTGTTGACACATTGACCCTGACTGTTTTGACCTATTTCAGGAGAGCGTCCATTCCCTTGTACCTGGTCTGGCTGTGATAAGAGATTTGCCAGGTCAGATGAATTGGCAAGACACTTACGGACACACACAGGTAACTAACATGTAATATTATATATACACACATAGGTACCAATTGTTTACAGCAACAAGAAAGCATGAATATATACACAGCCCCATTTTCCAAGATGCATTTATGTGAAAAAAGCAGCAGCATCAGCTTGAATCATCATTTTATTTTATGTAACATATACGTATGGTCTATAGATGTTGGTAAATACATGTATATCAAATATAACAGTACCGGTAATGAAATCAGAGTGAGTTAAGAATATGGATGCCATATTGCAAATGACCTTGACCTTTAACTTGGATTTCTGCAGACTATAATCAGCTGCACTAGTCTCAGCATGTCATCCTGCCAAAAATAATTTTAAAAGAAATACAAATTATGTAACAAGAAGAGGAAAAAACAAACAAATTATGTAATGGGAAGGGAAAAGGTATACCTGTATATCTTTCTAGACTGGGTTTTATGCAATTGTACTCAGGTCCTCTGTGTTTAAATAACATGTATGTGGTTGAATCTTTGAGGACAAAAAAGGTTAAAAATCTATATCAAATTTTTGCGATATTAATTACCTGATTGAATGAGTGTAGTAAATGTGTGTACTTTTTGATTGCAGGAGAGAAGCGCTTCTGCTGCCCTTACTGTGACAAGCGGTTCATGCGGAGTGACCACCTAAATAAGCACGCCCGCCGCCACCCCGAGTTTGACCCCACCGTGCTTCAGAGGTCAAGGTTGAAGAAGAGCAGTTCCAGTCCCCTGCCAGACAACAGTACAGAAACGGACCGAGAGAGATAAACACCAATCGGAGGAAGATGGTTGAAAGAGCGAAATGATGTGTATACAAGCATGCATATGTAGATTTATGCTTGCTTATTATATAGATATGTAACTGTACTTGATTTTTTTCAATCTCTCATTTAAAGTTTACATGAGGGTATGAATGATTAAAGTATACTGAGTAGTAATGACACACAGATCAGACATATCATCTAATCCCTGTGACTGGTCTACAGCGATGTATTTTACACTCATTCTAAAAGCAAGTTTGATCTCAGTTCTGGTGAAAGAAATATGACTGCACATCATAGGCAATGGTTTAATAAAATGTGTATCAGCGAGTACTCATGCGCACTAATTTTGTTTTTTTTGTTAAAAAACAACCAAAAAGTCGAGCATCATTGCTGGAACATACGGATTCTGGTCAATTGTCCATTGTCTCCAAATTTAGTAGTTTTCAATTTACTTGGATTTGTGTCAAAGGTATGTTAGGTATTTAGTATAAGTATTTTTTTACGTATGATATATGACTGTACCTTTTAGTTTAGTGTTGTGACATATTTGGCAATTGCAATAGAAGTAATACGAGTATTTGATTGTTTATTGTGTATATGAATTTTTGAAATATCCTGTATACCCTCTATGTGTTTGTTTTGTGTGATATTTTTAGAATTTGAGGTCATTCTGATGGCCAGTTATACCCTATTAGGAATTCCCTGCTGATTCTCAGTTTGAATAATTTTGTCCAGCTACATTGCTTTCCTTCCATGTTACTGGGGAGTGTTCATTGGCTACTTAATTTCCTTAATCTAAACTTTGGTTTGTTTTTAAAACAATTGTTGTCAGACATTACAGTGAACATCTGGTGAATGTCTTTTAGAGCCCTGTCTTACACACTGATAAATTTGCTACATGGATATCCCTATTTTTGTTTTGAAATTTTTGTTTTGGCAGAAATCTTGCCAAGAACGTGTACAATCTGGTTGTTTGGGAGAGAGAGACTGGGTGCCTCATCCATGTTTCTGTGAGTGTGTGTGGTTATGAGATCCAGTCTTGTTCAATGGGTCTGACTGTGTGTTCCAGTGTTTGTATTTGTGACTGACTGTCTGTGTGTTCCAATCTTGGTCCATGGGTCTGACTGTGTGTTCCAATCTTGGTATATGTGTCTGACTGTGTGTTCCAGTTTTGGTCAGTGTGTCTGACCTTGTTCTCCATCCTGGGTTTATCTGTCAGACTGTGTTCCATTTTTTGTCTATATCTACGACTGTCTGTGTGTTCCAGTCCTGGTCTGTCTGTCTGACTGTGTGTTCCTAATTTTGTGTCTATGATCCAGTTTTTGTCCATGTGTCAGGCTGTGAGATTGAAGAGTTTCTGTCAGTGGTGATATGGCATTGTGTTCATCTTTGTGTCATCTATGTTGTTTGATTGATATTCCATTGATGTTAAAATGATATTTAAATGAAATGTTGAATTTTTATATGACCTATGTTTAATGTGTCACATAGACTTATCATACTTACAGAGAAATCCAAATTGCTACAAATATTTATATCAACTTTATTAGTGCTTAAACTACTCTTATGGCAATTTTGTGATATATTGAAAGAGATAGATTCACCTTTGATGATATTATTACTTTAGTCAAGATTATCATGATTCATTGAAAGTGTTCAATATTTTGATGTTAAAAGTTTGAAGTAAAAAAAAATTTTACCATCAACAATCTGTTACAGTTATATTAAGGATTGAATCGTTTAAGTCATCACAAACTGTTAGAGTTATTGTTGGTTCCGGGATTTTTTGTATATACATGCATTTAATATGATCGAGTTTGTCAGTTACTTTGATCTGTGATTTTTTTTCTCCTTGATATCTACAACATGGAAAGAGTAATTGTGATGTTTTAAAATCTTTCATTTTCCAGTGTGTGTGGATTCATCATATCCACGATGATAAGAATCTTGCAAGTATGGAATATAACCATCTTCATTTGTACATACATAGTAGATAGAAATATATATCCACATTCAGTTTGAGGAACGTCATTCCATTTTATGTATGTTTGTGTGATTTTTTTATGATATGGTTGGTGAAAATAAGCTACGTTGTGATTGTGTCATTGTAACCTCTATGTAACACATTGTGTGATTGGTGCTAAATATTCCGTATGCTATACATGTACACCATATCAAGATCTGTCCATTGTTGTAAGTACATCAGTTTTTGGTGATTTGTGACATTTTTAAAAAGTTTTATAATCAGATCTGATCTATTTCCCACAGTGTAAGTAACCTAGTAGCGAGTGCCTCTCAGTATTTGTATTCACCGAACAGGCCTGCCATTTTTTAGCAGGTCTGATGTAGTACGTTGTATATATTTTCATTATGAACTTCCAAAGAAAGATATATAATCTCAAAAACTAAAGGTAGCATGTATATATACAAGTGAATTGGGTGCCAATTGACAATAATATGATTTTTAGACAAAACGATATAGAGATGGATACTATTTTTGAGTTAGGTAAAGAAAGGCTAAATATTGACTGTATATTTTGTACAAATGCCTTTTATTAAGCAAATATACAGGGATTTGATGTTGCTCCTATGATATAGTTTTAATCTCAAGTTTTCAAGTTGTAAATAGTTTTATTTTTGTTGATGTTGAACTATATATATATTGTAAAACCTGTTCATGGTAATCGTGACAAATAAAAATACTATAATGTCTCATTCATATTGTTTTAATTTTATGTCTGAAAATATGAAAGATCAGGTGGCATGTAAATTCTTGGAATGATAATTATCCTGCAGCTTAAACTGTTTATTGGCCTATTCTTTTTAACTACATTTATCAGATATGCTCTATACATTATATGGTCAGATGTGAAAGCAACCTGAAATATGAAAACATTTATGGGATTGAAAAAAAATTTTTTTTAGTGGGGACTGGGGCTGGGGGGGGGGGTGGATTTTGAAGAACATATGTGGATCAATTTCCTGCTTCACATTGACATGAGAGGACAAAATTTTGACATTTAGAATAGTGAATCGTTAATATCTGTATGATATATATTAGAGAGTTACTTTCAACCCTGTTGAAGATACATGTATATCATTAAAACAGAACTTGACATTTCAAAAAAAGGGATTTCTATGAAAACTTGTAAATAAATTTCTTTCGAAAAATTCTCTCAAATGAATTAATTTACGGCATAATACATACTATAAAATCGAAAATTAATATAGATATTTACATACAGCTCATAGAGCTCCTTATTTACATCGGGATCGAGAAACAATTATCAACAACTTCCGATTCAACCACCGGTGCTTTGGTACACGCAAGCAAATTCATAAACATGGGTAAATTTTATGTTCTATTCAGTTTGCAAGAATATATCCATATCGAAATTATACAGGAAATCTGTTTCATAACTGCGAATCATGCATTTCATAATCTGTCTTGTTGGTTTTCCAAGTGTGTTGTAAAGATGGGTAAGGGGGAAGGGTGGGGGGTAGGGTTAATGAAAACTATTTTAGTGTAGAAAGAAATTATTGGTAAACGATAAAATTGATAACTCTTACAGCGTTTTTGTTTTGCAGATAAGTGTTAAATCAAGCAAACTGCCTAAATATGTGTAAAGGAATGTGTTTGTCTTTTTCAAAATGAATTTTACCAGGTCAAACCCAATTTGTTTAACTTACTAATACATATTGCTTGATTTTGCAGTTATAGTATACCTTACCTATTTTGGATTGATTGACTTAGTTTTTGACAAAAATTCAAAAGTATTTATCATTTTTGAAGATTATTACCCTATGATTGTAACAAAAACACATTGAAATATTCCAACATTTCCAATTTATAAAAGAAACAGTACCGACTAGACCAAACCTAACAAAAAGCAGACCAAATCCCAGAACTGCTTTTGGTGTCTTCTTAGGGTCTGCTTCAGGTCTGCTATGACCCAAGAACAGACACAGAAGCAGACCCTTAATCACTACTGAAAAATGACCATATATCTCTACATGTTTATTTGGAAGATGCAAGGGGCAAATTGTGTATATGCACATGTATGTGGTCTGGAATATACAAGGGGCGGGCTTACAGGCGACAAGAAAAAAGATAGGGTCTGCTTCACACTTCAGTGCAGAGCAGTTGCAAGTCATTAGTCTTTAAAAAGTAGACCCCAACCAGACACAAAGGAGACCCCTGGTTGTATTTTGGGGTCTGCTTTGGTGTTAGAATGTTTCTAGTCGGTACTGTACATTTAACATTACAGAATTTAAAAAAAAATATAAAAAAAGAATTTTTTTTTTTAATAACTGTACACATTATATACTGCCTTTAATAAGTGTGTAATTTAGGGAAGGACATGCATGATTATTTTTGAATTTGTAAATGATTGACAAGCATTATATGTTGTCAATGAGGATAAACTTTGTACATTAATTAATTGTGACGACCCGGTATTTGCTGACAACATTTTTGTCAAAGTCACAGAATATGGCCATCAGGTTTTTTTTATAACATTTCGTTTGCTAATTCTAAATTTTTAAGATTTTATGTTGTAATTATGTTTTGCCTTCATTATGGAAAAAAAATTTCAATCACTTACATACTATTCTTATCTTTTAATAAAATTTTTAAAAAATTTGATTTACCATAAGGCACTGTATACTGGTTTTGGGGTGGGGTTGTTTTTACCCTTCTGCATTTGCAAGCAGTTTACCCAGTCTTAAATTTGCTCAGACACAGATAGAAATAAATAATCTTTCTACCAGTAATTAACATAGTTAGTTAAAAATTGTTTTGAATTTTTCCAGTCCTAACTTTGCCCAATTTTAATTGCAAAATTCAAACACTTAATAATAATTTATTAAAAAAGAAATATTCAAACCCCTCTCATTGTTTGGTCAAGCTATACATGTTGTATATACATGAAATATTAATGGTAAACCAAATCAAAACATTGTGCTTGACCTGTGTGAAGACTCATGGCCTTATAATTCTGATTACAGCCGTGTCGAGTGGAACATCGTGTGTCCTGTCATTTACCATGGCTCTGACCTCGTTTGCTGCCATGCAGATGTTCAAGCAGCAGCTGGCAGGGTCTGAGTACATGACCATCGTGGGAGGACTCCTAGGAAGCACCATCTTTTTCTTTGTCCTGGTTGTATCCTTTTGTCTGTGGTGCTGTCACCTCTCTTTGATCACACTATATAGTGCTATCACAACTGCCGTTATATGGTCATAACAGATACATATATCTCAAATGAAGATCAGACTGTAAAGATTGCAAGTCTATTAGCTCTTTCCTTACACATATTAAACAAGCAAATGTGTTTGCTGAAAAGTCCAGAAAACATATAGGAAAGCTGGAAGTTTATAGCATGTGCGACAAACATCTTCATGTTGATTAGTTGGAGTTATCTTTCTTGTTTTTTCCCCCACTGTTAGTATACTCATATATGCTCAGCCTTTTATCTTGTGAATGCTGCATTCTTGCATACTTTCTGTTCTCCTTAACCAAATCTCAGGGTGTCGGCAATCTCGAGAACTCAATGTTCGGCAGTAATTTCCAGACCAAACTTTTTCCAGAAGGTGAGTCTTAATAAGCCTATCACCGCCTAAATTTATTATAAAAAACCTTTCCTCTGCTAGTCGACTTTCATTATGATATTTCAACCAAGATAATTTTGTTAAAATACGATAATCTGTTAAAGACAAAGTGGTCAGTTAAAACAAATTATGATGGGATAGATATGACGGTATATGTGGATTTTACAGTGCTCTTCTGTCTGGCTGTGTCGATGTTTGCCTCTGGCCTGGTCCATCGAGTATGCGTAACAACATGGTGAGCAATATTATTCACTCAGTTCTTACTTATGTTTTAATAAATGATAAAATATATTTTTAGATACAATAAAAGACAATGGTTTAATAAATGAAGTTCAGTAAAACTAATACCTCAGTATTTAGCTTTTACGTTCTTAATCATTTGACACTGCTTATTTACTCATGTATCAATAAATGATGGGATATATTATAAATTTATATTTACATGATTTGTTAAACGAAATATAGTAACACAAAGACCCCATAATTTTATCACATCATGCATTTTACCCATATACTTTAGACAATTAAATCAGATAGATTTTTATGATTTAATTTTTTTTCCAGCTTTTTGTTTTCTCTGGTGGCATTGTATTACGTTAACAAGATTTCTCAGAATAAATATTCTGCCCCAGTGGCGGCTGTTCCAACCAAAGCAACACAAGGCAAAAAGAAGAAATAAAGTTGTAACTGTTCATTTACACCATGTTATATCATAGACATTCATATATAGAAATAAATTTTATATAGGGTTAAGACAAGTTGTTTTATTTTCACTTGTATTCGGATTAAAAACCAATAGTCACTATTTCTTAAAAATATGTTAAATGTATACACATAATTTGTAGAATAAAAGGAACATTTTGTCATATGATCTGTTGTAGTAAGCCAGTTCTATTCAGACACGGATATGTATAGAGAAAAAAAAGAAAATGCACCTAGAATACTGATGGTCCATCCAATGTCAGTAGCGTTATATACGTACATCCAATGTTAGGTTTTGTTGCGTATAAAATTTTATTATGGCATTCTTAAAAGATATTGCATCATCCATTAGGAAATTAATTTTGTTTTATTAGTCACTTGATCACTGGTGAAGTCTTGCATGCTTCCACGACCAGGTACATGTCTGGTCTAATATGACTTGAGGACTGGAAAAGTCTGACATACTATGATTTGGCCACTGGTCACCGAGTCTGGCATACTATGATTTGGCAACTTGAAAAGTATGGCATACTATGACTGGAGCACTGGTAAACTTAAAGTCTGGAATACCATGAATTTAATACCGAGAAAATTTGGCAAACTGCCGGTTGACCACCGGTGAAATCAGACGTTCAACAATTTGATCATTGGTGAAGGCTGGTATCTTACAAGTTAACCAAATTGAATGGAAAAGCCGGTTATCTAGATACCATTTGACAACATACTTATACTTAAAATTACAAACTTTCTCAAGAATAACAGCGCAATTCCACATCAATAATGCACTTGATATTATCACAAGATATCTGGTGGAATACAGCTGATCCACCAACACTATATTTCGTCTCCCTCAGAAACCTTTGCTCTGATAGTGGTGACATCAAAATGTGTTGGTATATTTATACTGAAGAAGAGGGGGTGGGGTGAAATGCCTCAAAATTTGGGAGGATGCACGCTAAACATACTTATGTCGCAAACCGAAAAGACCTGGTATACAGAAAGAGAAAAAGGGACCACTGAGAAAAAAGTTCTGTGGTGTCAAAGATATACATGTACTAATACCCCCACAACTGACAGTTTTTAGAAAATGATTATTAAATGTCAAAAACTTATCCCACCAATGCTTTGTTTATTTAAGTATCAAAAATATCATGATATCAGAAATAATTTACAAAAAGAATCAAATATATTAATTCAAAACATTATTCTTGATAGTACTGTATCCTGCATGCCATTCTCCAAATACAGATTTTATAAACATAAGAGATTGTGACAGTCCATTTTCGTCTGTATATTTGTCTGTATTGTTCATCATTATAACTGCTATAAGACGTATGTCTTAAGCAATAAAGAAAAATTGATGGAAGAATTCTTCTTCTACTGAAATATATAGTAAGTTGATAAAAGTTTCTTTTAAATCCACTGCATATTTCATCTCTATAGAATGGAATACATGTATCTTCAAACCAATTGAACCAAAAGTATTTTTAACAAGACACAATTTAGGCTCAAAGTTTTCTCATTTTTCTATTTGTGATGTCAAAAATGCTGAACTTTTTTTTTTTCTTCTCTTTTCTTTTCCTCTTTTTCTTTTTTAAATATATAGATATCAAACATATATTTAGATTTGTACATAAGTAATTAGCAGGTTTATGTAACAGTATATTTCTCTGTTAGATGCGTAGGGGGGATAACAGTATTAGTGTCCAGAAAATCCCCCTACCAGTTTTATAATCTAAAGGTCTGGTCACCTTTAGAGTTATATTTTTCAAAGATATAGCTAATACATGTAACAGCAAAGTATTTTTCTGGTAGATATGTGTAGGGGAAATCAGTATAAGTGTCCAGAGACTCCCCCTACCAGTTTAATAATCTAAAGGCCAGGTCACCTTTAGACAAACATAATTTGAAATATAATTACAATTTTTCATTCAATCTATTAAGAATATCAAAATTAAACATAATGCTTTTTGCTGATTTAACTGTCATATAAAACTGTGTCAGTGCACTTTTCAAAAAACATAATAAACCATTATATGTTACAATGTCGTTCAAAACTCTACATTTCATTTTATATTTGTACATTTTATAAGCTACAAAAGATACAACATTATTAAAGATAAACGTGTTTTTGTTGCAATATGCTGGAAAACCAATAACAATAACTTTCCATGTAACATTTATATTTAAGATATCAGACACTTTCTTCCAAATGGGGTTAGATATACAACAATCAAAAATTAGATGTTTAATGTCTTCTTCTACATTACAGTTCAGACAGTTTTTGTCAAAATTTTCTTTCCATTTACTTACACATTTATTACAAGATAAAATATTGTGTATTAATTTGTAATTAAATTCTGATACATTTTTATCAAATATCTTTTTCACTTTTTCTTGGTAGATATTACCCCACATTTGACGGTCATCAATACAAAAAAGTTTGGACCAAAAATTTTCCATTCTAGGCTCTTTTGAGTTTTTTTGTAATAAGATGTGGTAAAAAAATTTAGATTTTTTTCCTTCGACATGTTCGAAATATCCATGAAAATTGAAAAACAACTTTGTACTTCTATTATGTGTTATATTCTGTAAGTTAATTTTAGCGGCATATTTCTTAAGGGCACTTTTTAGAGTTATATATTCACATAGGTAATTGTTTGTAGATATCAGACTCTCTTTAATTTCGTTTATTGGTTTGAATCCATTTGAATTGAATAAATCATTCACGTACTTAAAACCGCTTTTAATCCAATTTGGAAAAAAGACTGTTTTTCCTTTATACGTTATATTTCTATTGAACCATATATTCCGAAACTGGATATTCTCTCGATCAGTGTTTTTACATTCATTAAAAGCGCATATTACTTACTTATAAAAATGTGGGAGGTATTTGATATTTAGGTCTTGTGCGTTTGTAATATTAGTGTTTAATAGATAAGAAATATCTAAATTATATCTTTCTATACAAGCGTTCAAGAGTTGATTTAAATCATTGTTAGAATGAATAAGTTTTGAAACCCATGATGCTTTTAAAGCTTTGACCTTAGTTTCAAAATCGGTGATACCAATCCCTCCATCTGATATATGTCTTATTAAAGTTTTACGCTTTATTCTTTCTCTTTTCCCCCATAGAAACGAGAAAATAATTTTGTTTACTTGTTTAAAAATAGTTTGATAAGGGTTTTCAAGTATTGTTGCGACATAAAGAAGCTTAGAAATAATTAAAGAATTAATTATCTGACATTTTCCGAAGAGAGTTAGCTTTCTTGTTCGCCATGAGTCCAATATTTTTTCGAACTCTCTCAGCTTACATAGCCAGTTTTTTTCATTACACTCTATTTTATTATGTCCTATGTAAATACCTAGACATTTTACTGTATTTATGTTTATTTTGATATTTTTTATGGTTGTATCCTCCTTAAGAATGTTTCTAAGTTCTCCCAATACTATACATTCAGTTTTTGATACCTGAAACCAAAATTTTCTATGATTTGGATTGCTTTTTCTAGAGAGGTTATGTCTCTTAAAGGAAAGGTGCTATCATCGGCATGTTGAATACATTTTATTTCTTTTTCCATATTTTCTAACCTAAAGCCTCGAATTGAATTTGAGCTATTAATTTTTTCATTTAGAATTTCCATTACAAATAAAAATACTATTGCTGATACGGGACCATTATTTTTGATACAGAAATTTGGATTGGTATACAAAATTTTTATCCATTTAATAAAGTTATTCCCAAAATTGAATATTTCTAGTGATTTTATTAAAAAGTTTCATTCAACTGAATCGAACGCTTTTTGGAAGTCAGCAAATAAGAAAATTCCTTCTTTATTTGTATTTTCGCAATACTCGAAAATATCCAGAATAAGCCTAGCATTATTGCCAATATATCTTCCTTTTATATAACCCGATTGATTTTTACTTATTAACCTATCGATTATTTTTTGTAATCTTCTGGCAAATATAAAAGCAATTATTTTATAGTCACAATTAGTGAGACTTATTGGTCTGTAATTTTCTAACTTATCTAATTCCCCTTTTTTATGTATAAGTGAAAGAACTGAACGTTTTTGTGTAGAAGTTAATTCTTCTTCGATATAAATTTGGGATATAGCTTCATATAGAAAATTCCGGATATTTTTCCAAAACATCTTATAAAATTCAACAGGTAAACCGTCTATTCCAGATGACTTATTATTTTTCATTCCATTTACAGCTTCTGCGCATTCTTGTAATGTTGGGAAATTTTCACAAAATCGAAATGTTTTTGTAAATTTTTAAAACTATTTAAACTCTTATCTTTATCTTTTAACAGAGAACAGTTGAAATCTCATACAAGAATTACATTTTCATTATTAATAGAATACTTTGAAATCCATTTTGAAACCTTTTTAAAAAAATCAACCCGATCGTTCTCAGAATTAGGTGCATAAATATTGACAAGTGTAATAATTTTACTATCATGTTCTATATTCAACAGTATAATTCTGCCATCTGCAGATTTATGCTGGTTTAGTAATGTAAAGTGAAATTTGCTACCTTTACTGTGTGAAGAAGTAGAAAAACTATGAAAAGATGTACCTTTCCAGCCTGAATTAAAAATATATTCTTTTTCAGATATAAAATGTGTCTCTTGTAAAAATACGACATCACAATTAATATCATTAACCCAATTGTATAAAATTACTCTTTTTTTATAATCATTAAGTCCACGACAGTTCAAAGAAATAAATTTAACAGAAGTCGTTGTTGTGTCCGGTTAATAGAGTTAGTAGAGACAGATTAACACGTGTACTTATCGATGCCTTGCTGCCTGGTTTTTACCGCTCTGGACATGGAGACGGAACGCGGCTTCGTTCGTCGTTTGTCCGCAAGACGCTGTAACAGCTTGCCGAACTTGTTCTGACCGGGCCATGCATCTGGAGCAGTATGTGCGGTTTTTTCGGAGTCCAAGCCGGTGCCCCAGTAGAGATCGTATACGGAGTGGGCGAAGATGGTATGGGGCCTGGAGGAAGCTAAAAGATCATTCATTTCCTTTAACTGATCAATCTTTGCACATAATATTTTCTCCATGACATCCTCAGCTTCATCCCTCCACTGTGGGGTGTTAGTAACGGTGTTGCCGATTAGCTTGCACTCCAAAGCTGACTTGGCATCTCGAATTTTGTCTGCTGCCACAAGGTTGCCTGTACGAATAGCTTTGGTTAGCTGGTAGGCCTGCTCTGCAGATTTGAAGTTTTCTCCAAAGATCTTTAGATCACATGGATAGAAATTCGATAGCACATGTTTTGCGCCTTGGACGGTAGCAACATTTTTTGGATCTGCAACAAATTTTGCGCAAACGCTTGAGCCGGGTTTTTTGCAGGCTGCGCAACTTTGCTCATTTTGACAATTACGGGTGTAGTGGTCATTTTTCCAGCATTTTGTACATAAGATAGTAGGTTTGTCAGAATTTTGCCCGCGATGCAGGATCTTGCATTTAAGCCCAGCACAGTAGCTAAAGCGTGGTAGAGGTTTTGATGTAAGTGGCTCGATATATATAAAACGATTGCCATTCAAAACGCTTGTCATTTTATTTTAAAAATGCTGAACTTGTGTATTTCGAAATTATAATGATTCAGATCTCGGAACGTTTTGTAGAAAAAGCTCTTGTCATGATTGTGCTTATAAAGAATGTACTGAAAAGAAAATTCCACACTTTAAGTAACTCATGAGGTACCGTGTCATTTTGTTAATAAAAAGCACTCATAACAGAAAAAAATATTTTAAAAAAAACATCTGATGAATGATATCCAACTTTTGTCTGAAAATATGACATGAGCTTTTTAAACATTAATTTATCGATATTCAAAAATGGAAAATAATAATAATAAAAAAAAATTCAGCTGAAATCGTATGTGGTCATGTTTTTTTTTTACTTCAAAATTTTATTTTTCATTTAAAAAAATCGTCAACAACCTATAATGCCACCCTTTATTGTAACAATATTTGCTAAGGCTTATATAGAGAGCATAAGACGTCCCAACAACAAAAGATCACTGAAATGACAAGATATGAAGTAGATTAGACCTTAATTGTATTGTGTAGACTGATGAGAACAAAGTAGGCAGTTTTCACGATTTGTTGAGAAATCGAAGTAGGTGATCTCCGAAAACGGCCATACAGTCGATGTGGCATCTTCTGTGAGGAATACATCAATAATCAAAGCACAATGTAGCCATTCATATCGACAGATTAAACCAATCACGATTAATGAAAGCGAGTTTGTTCAAAAGTCCTGTTATATTAATTTTTCCTCCTTCAAAGATTTGTACATATTGATTTCAAACTCCAGTAAAAGGTTTGGAGAACAGAATCAACAATAAATATAAATCTGTTAACGGGATCAGGAAAAGCAAGCCGAGCATGAAGTACAAAGTTTCTTACCATCTTTTATGATAAAAGCTTATTTCCCATGGAAGTGCCTGAAAAGTTAGAAAACAGTAGACACGTATAGATTTCGTCGCTTATTGTGAATGAATTCCAAAGGCTGTTATTAACTTAATGAAAGACTGATAATTGCATATTATATCCTTGCTTGATTAACTATAAAATTCCTTAATCCTCGACTACAAATTCATAAGATTTTCTAAATTTCTAACACCTTTGTAAGTACGTGTAGAGACATCATTAGCGTGTTAATTGGCACCTTCAGAAAACCCGCCAAGGCTTTTTGCTACAATCGCTAGAAGGATTAGTATAAGGAAGATACGGATTTGACCTTGACATTATGCAAGTGGATACTTGGTCAAGGTCGACGATCTTTTGCCAATTTTTTTTACATGACAACCACCCAGTCAGAAAGAAACCGGGAAACGAACACTTTCAAACACGAACAGTTTTACAAGCAGTAAAAATACATTGTATATGTGAATACAAGTATACACTAGATTTTAGATTGTAGCTTACTGATATAAATTTACTTTATATTAACGAGCAAAAAAAAAAAAATATTTGAAATGATTTGATAACACGGTTAACACGAGTTGTTGGATTTGAACTTGTAATACACAATTTTGATACAGTATACTAGTAATCATAATTCTCATTCACTTTGTTCCAATCTCCCCAACAATTTCATTTTCCGGGCAAACAACAGATGCATAAGTACGGTTTATGTCCATCGAAAATCTTGCTTAGATAGACCCCCTCAGTACATACAAACGATAAATCCGATGTAAAGCCTTTACATCATCAAGGTTGTATTTATCGAGGAGGCGATTGTTATTATTGGTTTCAATTTTGTTGGTTGTTTTTAAAATATGTATTAAAAATGAGGTAAAAAAAATGTTAGATATCAAAATAAGAGAATCTTGGCGAATGTATATACCGTCTACTCTGCAGGAAACGTTTGTACAAATAACGCCTGATTAACATGTAGAGTCAAACGAATAAACTTTCGGCTGACGACAGCATAATTACGATTCTTGCCGAATACATTCTAAACGTCTGAGTTCTTTGCTTCCACACCTTAGATGCAACTGTCAATGCACCTATCGATATATGTTTCTTATATTTGAGGTATGAACACCACATTGATCCGTATGGATTCTAATTCGGATATATCCTTTCAAAACTGTTAAAATATCGGAAAAAATCGTAAATATTTGTTAAAGGGGCTGAATAAACTTTTAAAGTAAAAAAAAGTGTCCACTTGAACCTCCTTGAAAAGAAAAGCTTCGTTAAGGTAAATAGAGGTATATTCCAATTAATTCTTAATTTAGATAGAGTTTTTTTCTTCTTCAAAACTACAGTTTATGAGTGATAAACAATATTTGAAATTTTATGATTGATTTTGTTAATTTTCTTCACCAGTAAGCCTCCTTCAACATAGAACATAACAGTTACAATCATGTTACAGGCGTCTGTTTACCAAAAAAAAAAAAAACCCCAGTTACAATCATGTAACAGGTGTCTGTTTACCAAAGAAAAAACCCAGTTAAAATCATGTTACAGGGGTCATTTTACCATAGAATAAAACAGTTACAATCATGTTACAGGCGTCTGTTTACCAAAGAACAAAACAGTTACAATCATGTTACAGGGGTATGTTTACCAAAGAACAAAACAGTTACAATTATGTTACAGGTATCTGTTTACCAAAGAACAAAACATTTACAATCCTGTTACAGGCGTCTGTTTACCAAAGAACAAAACAGTTACAATCATGTTACAGGGGTCTGTTTTCCAAAGAACAAAACAGTTACAATCATGTTTCAGGCGTCTGTTTACCAAAGAACAAAACAGTTACAATCATGTTACAGGCGTCTGTTTACCAAAGAAAAAACCCAGTTACAATCATGTTACATACGAGTAAGTCTTTTTTCCATAGAACGGAACAATTGGTAGCTTGCCATAGGTGTCTCTTTACCAAAGAACAGGACAGCTGTTATAGTGTCACATGTATATGTTTACCATAAAACGGATCAATTGATATATTGTAACATGTATCTGTGATTTATAGAAAAACCAGTTGATATTATGTAACTATACCTTTTATTAGAGATGTAAAATGGAAGAGTTGATATTGTGTAAGCTGTGTCTATTCATCATAGAACAAAAACATGTTTTCGAGTCGCAGGTGTTTGTTTATAGTAGACGGAACAGTTAATATTGCGTCACATGTGCATGTTTATTATAGAACGGAACGGTTGATGTTGTGTAACATGTGTCTGTGTTTGATAGAACGGAACAGTTGTTTTGTGTCACAAATGTCTTTTTGAAATTGAAAGAGTATTTTCCTGTATTCAGGAGGCCCGATGCCTTATGATATAATATGCATGAGTAGTTGCAACATGCTTAGACTCTTTGTAAAAGATGAGATCTAAGAGGGTACTTGGAAAATTTCGAGTCAATTCTGGTAACGTATTTATTTTTATAAAAGTGAACGTTCATTACTCAGTAGATAGCGACCTTTATTATATTTTTGCATTAACAACTTTGCAATTAACAAAAAAAACATGATTTATTCGAGTAGACTTTATGCACAAACAGAAGTAGATCCATCGTCGCAAGCCACGGGTTTTGTGTCCTGTGTAAATAGAATGACACAAAACCCGTGGCTTGCGACGTTGAAGGAGCAGGCCAACAAAAATTAATTCTGAATCTGTCTTATTTTCACAATACAATTTATTATCTTTCTTACCGTCGACTCCTTTCATTATCGACAAATTTATATTATGGTTTTTCTGACACACCAGATAACAACACAAAAATGTGTTATATATGGTAAATTAATTTTTTCTTTCAAAACATTGATTCATCTATTGACTTAGAGTCAGGTGAAAATCATCAATTATTCCTATTGAATATTCATGACCACATTTGTCCAAATAAACAAATTTGTCATCCATGGAAATGTCCTTTGATTCCACGCAATATGCATTTTTGATTCCCATGAGGATTTTTTTCCCATTTGGCGTTTTATGAGGCGTTCAGTTTTGATATAACAAGAACCATAAGTTCGGCCATTAATAAATGAGTACAAGTAAAAATTTAACCTAAATTACGGTCTGTCCATTTATAAATGTTACAGCAGGCGGTTCATTAATTTGTTTCGTGGGACATTCTAGGAGAGTCACCGATCAATTCAATCGATGATTTAAGCGACCCTCGGAAGGTAACACAATAAGCAGGTAGCTATCAGTCATCCATCGTCCTCTGGACCGCCAACAGGTAAGTACCTATACCTTTTGTTCTCGCTATCTGTCGCTCTTCATTACTACATCACTGTGAAAATTATAGCAAATATAATTTAACGATGTTGTTTTGGGGTTTTTTTTCTTCAATTTTTTATATCGGTATTTTTAATTCATAGTACAGCTGTATTAAAATGATTGAAAGCAAAAAAAAATTGACATTTTTTAAGAACAGACATATTTATAAATTATATTTATATATATTTTATCATTTTACACATTCCAAGTGAACTCAACATGTTACAATCTTTGAGAACACTGGGTTAACCAAGAGGTTCTCAAATATGTTTCCATTATTATTGCGTGCTGACATTTTGATGGCATCGGAAGATGCTTATATTGCACGCAAAAAACCAAAAGTTTTCTACTTTGATTTTCTCTTTTGGGTTCACCGTCTAATCACAGTAGTTTCTTAACTTTGTAGATACAGTCTAAAAAGTATCGTCATAACCAATTAGACTAAACCCTTGTTTATCCAGCTAAAATTCCTCAAATGGTTCTCTCCATCATAAATGCATCGAATAAATAATTATACCTCATACTCTCATCCTATATGGAATTTCATTTCACGAATTACAAGTATCTTTGGAAGAAAGTCTCGTGTAAATCATCACCCCTGAGTGTAAGCACTACAAACCCTGTTACTCCCCCTCCCCATCACCCCCCCCCCAAAAAAAAAATACCGATAATGCTACAAGATTAATATTTACCCCCCCCCCCCCCCCCAAATAAGCAAGAAATAACAGCAACTATGTGAGAACGCAATTTTTTTCTACGAAGTAGTGAAATAGCGCGCGTTTCACGCTCCATTGTTTGTACAACTAGATTACGGAGAGATACAATGGAAAGTTCTCTGTTTGTCATCGGGGAAAACATCAGAATAATTTTTCATGCCATCGATTTTGGTTTAACAGCTTTTTTGATTAAATGGATGCTATGGGGCTACGTTTACTTAGAAGTTAAACATCGGTGGAAATCGGGTCACTTTGACACATTGGTCGTTAATCTTTAACACAGAACATGAAATTGAAATGTTAGAATATCAATTCTTAAAAAAACTAAAAACAAAAAGTAGACCTTAAAAGAAAAATAAATTATCCAAAAAAAACCCCAAAAAACCGAGAAAGTTCATGGAGCGTCACAAATTTGACATGACCTTGAACTTGACCGCGTTCAAGTTACATATATATAGTACATCATTCGTTGTCTTAGCTCTATGCATCATCATACTCGTATACTGTACCAAGAATGCCCGTATTTTTAATCTTGAGAACCACTTCCATGTTAATGTCTGCATAAATAAATATTTCTAAATATTTTTAAAAACTTGGAGAGGATGTAAAACAAAACCATCATATCTTTTTAGTTTTAAATTAAGTACACTTAAAGGACATGTGTTTACATTCTGTGTAACAAATGTGTTTGATACCAACATAAAAATTATTCAGTCCATTGTTTTGGTCTTTTGCGAACATACATTCTCATATTAAAAATTTACGTCAACAGTCTTCTCTGTGTTCCGACACTTTATGTTCAGGTAACTAATTATAAATCAAATTAAATTAAATTATAAATATAAGAGGAATGTTTGGAATAAGGCCGAGGCATTAAACATGATCAAGCTATTTTCTACATAGTTGTAGCAAAGCCCTAGATTTATTTTTTTTCTAACAAAGTTCGGGGTTACACAGACGTAAGTTTTTATTTCATTCAGGTGATATTTTTCCTTTCTTAATTAGATTCTGATATTTTTTAACCCATGATTTAAAAATCCCGCGAATAACTGATTATTTTTTTGTAACAAAGCAAGTGATTGGTCATATTGAGTAACTCAATCAGTTTGTTTCAAGATCTCTTCGATAGAAGTAATTTTTAAACATTTTTTTGTAGCAAAGGTTGTGATTCGTTGGCATGTGAAATGTATTATTTACATTCTACTGTGTTTTTCCATTAAATTCTGTGATCTTCAAATGCCTCTAAATCGTAGTCAAAGGTCAAATTGACGAGTTTTATTATGACGTCACAAACGTTAAACGCTGTAAACTGCAACATCACAAGCGAAAATCAAAGTTCACGCTTGTGGCTGTTACGGTGGCTCTTCCATTAATATTAACTTACCCTTAGGATAAGATAGGAATTTTAAGGTATGAATCACATTTGCAGACAAGGCAAGAAGTTACAAAAAGGAAATATAAGCATAAAATCATGATTTTTTGAAGTATACACTCTCATAACTGCAGCGGTGTGTGCATACAAATTTTCATAACGCGCTAACGCGCGTTACTCAATTTGTATGCACACACCGCTGCAGTTATGAGAGTGTATACTTCAAAAAATCATGATTCAATGCTATAATACATGCATAACAAGCCCATGATAAGCCAAAGTTTGTTTTTTTTCTTTTGTTGCAATTCTAATGGTAGGCTTGGCAGACATGTCAATCCATTGGGTTGGGGGGGGGGGGTATACTACATGTATATCCTCAATTTCACTGCTCATTCCCTTATTTTCAATTCAATTTTTAACATGGTCCAGGGGAAGGCACTCCATGTTTATTCATTTTTTTGTCTGTAAATTACAAAATCATTGCTGCGCCAAAAAGATGGGGAGGGGGGGGGGGAGGGGGGGGGGAGGAGGGGGCAGCCCCCCTCCCGGCCCCCCAGATGCTACATGTTTGTTACAAATTCCCTGATCAATCAGAAGTAGTTTTAAAACAAAGCTAATGCAGGATTATTTTTTACAGAATTTGTGACTAATTTACTTTGACAGAACTTATGGCTATATTGTTCGAAAATCATTTTGCGTGTGCTTTGAAGTTAATAGTGATGAGCTGAAAGTAAGTTCAATGCAATAGTGTTTGTTATAAGGTCTCTGATTTGATGCGAGTGTTGTTCCTTTGTAATTTATTCATCTGGAACGTGTTTTACATGTAAAATGTGCCTGATAGAACATAGATATAAAAAAAATTGGTATATAACCAGTTCAATATTCAGAAATATCGTTTTATATATTTATTTCATCGAAGTTGCTATTGATAAATATGAAAACCATTAACAGAACCCATTGCCAACCAAGGTTAACTAACATAAATGCACAAAGAAACGGCTTAAATTCATCAATGAACCCAAACTTATTTACATGAAAACAATCATTTGATGAAAACACATAAAAGGGCACAATGACAAGTCATTTATGGAATCAAACAGCGGCACAAATTACCAGTACTTATTTGACATTGTTCTTACTGTTTGATGGTTGTTTAACGGCCGGACTTTTCTGTCTGGGCAGACATTTTACTGGTGTTTTATGTGGATCAAACCCCCTTCCCTTCCTTGTAGAGCCTGACCCCGATAAAATGTGCTTATTAATAAAAATCAATCAGCATTTCCAGGTTCATGCGGTCTTTTATGAGCTGCTTCTGTACGGAGTGATTGGTGCGCTAATGTAACAACACACGCCATATTGTAATGGCGTCCCGGAGGCAAAGGACAGTCGCCCGCGCAGTCACACACAATGCGGTGCAAAAACAAACTTCTTTTTCTATTTTCGTAATAATAGCAGTAATGATACAGCCATAACTTAGGACTGATAAAGATGATGATGGTGATGATGATGAGATTTATGGCTAGGATATTTAAATATCACCTCAGATAAGGGCGATAAATCGGGGGAATTACACGGCGATTAAGTTTTCATAAAAACTTCAAAAGATATGAATTCGGTCTATTGTTGGAGATTCTTCCTGAAAGTGACGCCTCATTAATACATATAACAAGTATTTAAACATCAAATCGTCACAGGTTTTTTGCACTTTAGTTCTTTCTTGCTTCGAGGCCGAGATCTTTAGATTAATTTGTTAATTAATTTTTACAAAAAAAAGAAAGCTTTAAATTGACAAAAGAAACCAACTGACAATATAAATACATTTTTATTTTGGGTAAGCAAAATTAATCATAGAAACTATAGTCGCTAGAAATATAAACTTTTATTTAAATTATACTATCTAATTAAGCTATTAACGTTTATTTTATAAAAATGCTAATTATCCCTTTTTATTGCAGATCAACATGAAAAGAATATTTCTATAACAAACCAGGCGATGGAAATAGATGTAATCTGACCAAATACCAGCCCTGGCGAACCTCCCCTCTTTGTATGATGGGAAAGTTGGATAGGTTCGACATAGTGTTTGAAAACCCAGACGGTGTCTGCGTATCCGGAAACCCCCTCAGTGGTTCCGTTATTTTGGAACTTTCTGGAAAATTGAAAATTTGTGGTAGGTAAATTATATCTATCGATCAATCCAAATTAAATTACATAGATATTACTTGTGGAAACATCAAGTTTACCATAACCATTTGCCATTTGGAATAGTTCATCAATTTACATGTAAATGTACATATTTGGCAAAATCAATAACCGAGAAGTTTAAAGCTCCTTAAAAGGCATTTGTTAAAGGAGAGTTTGTTTTCCAATCTGTGAGGTCCGCAACAAATCCACCAGGAGTGAAATATCGGTAGTGTAAAAGTAAACACAAAAGCTTAAATCTAAGATATACTATACTTATACTTAAGGTTGATACCATTTTTTATTAAAAACAATACTAATTATGCACGTTTTGCAGTATCTTTGATTTGTCGGCATATTGTACTAATTCCCTGATCAATAGGTGTCGTTAATTAAGCATGCCAGTGGCTTCGCTACAGAACTATTTAAATGAAGTAAGGAAGCAAAGAGCACATTGATACATATGCTCCATTACTTTATAGCTGCAATGATATTCAATATTCCCTCTTCGCAATATTTACTCGATAATGTGTAAAAATTAAATATTCATGTCTCTAGACCTCGGATGCACGTACTGGGTTTACAATAATCTATACTCGGAGAGGATTTGTTAACTTTAGTTGGATAAACCAACCTTTAATTTAGCCAGTGTTTAGTGTTAGTGCTACGATTAAATAGCATTCGGTAAATAGAGATATTAAGATTAAATACATTCCTACTGTTTACAAGATTTATGGCTACATTAGTGAAATGTTTCAGTCTCAAGGAGTGGTCTTCATCATGTAAAAAATATCACAAAATCTTTTATTCCAAAACTTCAATAGCTTAATACTTAAAAGTTTTCATTAGCCGTTACGTTACTGAAACGGATATAATGTTTAAAAAATGGATAGTTGAAGAATGACAAGCATTTATAAATTTGATCGTATCTCGTGTTCTGTTGTAAAACATTCCGCTAATTTCTGGTCCATGAGATATTGTACCCAAGGGCATGCCCATGATTACATATCAATGATATCTGGATTTTATGAAAGAAGAACATGTCCATGCTAACCAATCGATAATATTTCAATTGGTCTTTATTGTATGATATATTAGTGCATGTCCATGGGAACGAATCCATGATATCTGGACTTTATGATCCACTATATGATTATATAGTTCAACGTATTATGAAGTGGATATTTCCCAATGGTAAAACAAAATTGCACTCATTTATTAATCAATATTTATTTCCATGGCAAATATATAGGTGCATGATTTTCTTTCAATATTGAACTAAAGCTACTCTCTCTGAGAGACAGGAAAACTATCTATTATTAATAGACTTTGTGTTTCCTGATTATCCATGTAAAAACTGTTTTATTGCTATTTACGGCAATAATAAATGATAAATATATATCTTTTTTATATTTTGAGTTGTTTCTACTTGTTACAGAGTTGTTGCTCCGTTTCCATGGTTACGCCAGTGTGTGCTGGGTGGAGCGACAGTCCAGTGGTCACGGTAAGAACAAGAGGGCCGTGGCCAAGCACTACTCCAGCGACGAGATCTACTTCGACCACACCGTAAACGTCATCGGTAAGTCAACATAAAATCAAAGTCCTGCAATTGTCATCAGCAGCAAGAGCCTTTTTTAAAGGAGACAATCAATTTTAATCTTAGTCTCACATGTCCACTATATAATCCTTTTGGTAAAATGAAAGATAAAAAGTGTGCATGCTAAATTTTATGAACTTTGATACTAGAGTGTTTGTAGGTTTTAAATCCCCTTATTGGCTAAATAATGTTATTCTATGCATGATAAACCATAGATCAGAGTGATAGGTTGTACATGTATTCATTTACTTTTCCTCAGGGAATAATGGCAGGGATATACAGGTCCTCGCGGCTGGGCACCACTCCCTCCCATTCGAGTTCCACCTCCCTGCCGATTGTCCTACGTCATACGAAGGCTCCATTGGTCGCGTGCGTTACTACGTTTCCGCTAAAATCCGGAAGTTATACGAAATCGAACACACCACAATGAAACTATTCACTGTGATTCATCACCTTGACCTGAACAACGACCTACGTTTGCTGGTATAAGTTATCATTATTGGTTAATCATATCTATTGTCTTAAGGATGCTCGACACACCAATGCATTATTTGATGGATCGATGAAGAATAATTTTTGAGAAATGATTATATAAAAATGACACCTATATCGGCTTCCAATTATTTTATATGAATTTTTTTGTATTTTTTATAGAAACCGGGAACATCGTTTTAGCTGCGAACAGGATATCTTAGAGCTAAAAATTTGTTATCAATTAATGCACAATACAATTATCTATAAATACATATCAAAGATGGCCATACAAACTTTTAATATTTTTAAAAAAAAAATTATAAAAATATAAAACAAAAATATTAGATATTTTTTAAATCTATGGATAAAAACTGCAAATAAACTGTTTCTCGCAATAAACAATTGCTGTACAATCATATTTCAACAAGAAATTGGAACGAAATAGTGAAATTAAAGAAAAACTGGAAAATCTTACAACTGAACCGATCCCGATTGTAATTAAACTAATCCCGAACAAAATCACATAAAGTTAGAATGTATCACAATTTTGCAAAAATTTCAGAATGTTAAACTCTAAAATGGTTTGGTCATTTACTGACTTTATAATTCATATCAGTTACTCAGAATAAACTGCAGAATTTTAGTAAAATTTTAAAATAATTCTAATCGGGATCAGTTTTTTTTTCAATCAGGGATCGGTCCAAATTTGATAAATAACAATTTTCCTAAAACTTCGCATCTTCGTTTCAATTTCTTTGTAAAATATCATTGTTTAGTACTTTAACTATATGTGACTATATGCTATTCTTTAAATTTTATCCATAGATTAAAGAGAAATTTTGATTTTCAGAAATATTTTTAAATAAAAAATTAAATACTTGACCCGGCAAACAATCTTTGCATGTATTTATTCATAATAATATTACACATCAATTGACACCAAGTTTTAAGCTCTAAAATACCCTGTTTGTCCTTAAAACAGTTAACGTTTTTCCTATTTCACTGAAAAAATACAACAACAAAAATCATATAAAATAACTGAAAGCCGATATTGATCTCCGTTTTGTGGAATCATATTTCAAAATGATTCTCCATCGATCCATCAAATAAAATTTTAGTGTGTCGAGGAAACTTAATATGAAAGCACTGCGATATTAAGAAGAAATGTAACACAAATTTCACATAAAAATGTGGTAATTTTACAGCAACCTGCGGAGGCAAGCAATGATATGACCCTGTGCTGCCTCTGTTGTAAGTCAGGACCAATCTCTGCCACGCTATATTTAGAAACAATAGGCTTTGTCCCGGGAGAGGGGATTCCCATCCACGTGGAGATTGAGAACAGAAGTGGAAGGAAAATTTCCGCGGCCAGTGTTACGTTACTCATGGTAAATTAATATGTTTTCCCGACACGATGTTTATTCCAAGAAAGCTTTAATACAGTGAAATGCATCATCTAATTCGTTTGCACTTTTGTCCTGTCATTCCAAAATGAAAGGTTTCTGTGACAGTTCTATGTTTGTTTCACTGGATTTTCTGATAATGACACATTGCTTATGAACACATTGTTTATTGATGTATGAAAGTTTACTCAGGGATTACGTGCTTTGGTTCTCTCAATTCGGACAATCTACGAATATTGGTCCCCACCACTAGAGATGTGTATAATCAATCGTCTACATTATTTTAAAATGTCGACGAGGAACAAAACCTGAATAAACATATTTTAGATTTCATATCAGTCGCGTTAGGTCTATGGGACTACTTCCCCAACCTACAGAGTCGTGGCCTTTTAGGTTTTATAAGTTTTACTCTTCTCCTAACGTAGGAGAAATCAATGAATTTTAACAATGCATATATATTTACGATGGCGATGTTTACTTTAATCTAATAAATTTATTAGAATGAAATTGATTTACTACTCAGACAAGATGTCAGTCATGATCTATAAAGAACAAAATAGAACCACCCAAACAGTCTTTTGTGTTAAATGTTTTTATGAAGTTGTTTCGTTTTATAAAGGTGGTACGATATAACACAAGTAAAAAGTCGAAGACACACACCAATCAAGTGGCGTCCCTGTGCAAGGACGAATGGAATGCTGGGAAGACGGAAATGTGGACGGGAGAGCGATTGATTATACCCTCCGTACCGCCCTCTTATCTCATCGGCTGTGATATCATCGAAATATCGTATGTTCTAGAGGTAGTATCAAACTCTAGACTTTATTATATAATATACCTGCCAATCATACTGTCCCAGTGTCGTTTTTCAGAGTTTTTGTTGCGTTATGGCTTGGTGAATTGATTTTAAACTTGCTGTTTAGCTTTATACTGTGAAACCAAAGACCATGTTTGAGTTTAATACTACTGATTGACGGATTGTGAAGAAATTAATCCTAAATAAAAATACATTCGTCTTCTTAAAAAAATCTAACAAAATTTTCTCGAAGGCTATTCTGCACATAAAACGGCAATCTGGGGTGTCGGTAGGAGAATTGTACTGCTTATGCAATACTTTTCTTATCATAAGCACGCTCTTTACAAACATTCGAATAGTTTTTGCTGACATCTTCAGTTCAGTTCTATTCATTAATCCTTACAGCTGAAGGTCCATCCCTCTGGCCCAGCGTTCACTCTACCGGTCAAAATGGAGGTGGTTGTGGGCACGAAACCCTTGAAGAACTCTACCAATAATTTTACCTACAGCGGGTCGGGAGTCTCGCTAATTTCACCAATTCACCGAACCAACGAACAACAGAACAAACGTAAGTTAAAGTAAAGAGTGCTTGTAATCCCCTTGCGCAGCTTGTTGTGAAGGGAATATAGCATCGCTGCTGAGCGTGTGTATGTATGTGTGTTAATTCAGCGTTGTAAGCAAAATTAAAAGGAAACCCTCGCATACATGTTTATCAAACTTCGTACACTTCATAAGCATGGTTAAAGGACAAACCCTATACATCTACAAGTAATTATATTGAATATTTATTAAAATATCGCTAAAATTACAACAATTAAATTGTATGGAAATTTTATGTACGACCTGACAATAAACATTTCCGGTTCGTGAAAGTGAACGTCTCAATTTACAACTTGATATTTTGTTTTAATTATTAAGGCCTTTTCAAGGTGAGAAACAAACGCTATTTTACTTATAGATATGAGGGGGGGGGGGGGAGGTAGAGGGATGTCCAAAGTGAAAAATTGAAGCGAAAAGGAGACTAGTTCATCCCTATTTAATAAAAAAAAATGCAGCCGTCTGATCCGGAACCAAATTTCGGGCTATATTTCCCGATTTACTTTGAGAATTTAAGAACATGTCCAAGATTCTAGATACAGAAGATACTTATAAAATTGTAATACTAAAGTTAAAACATTTGTGGTGTGTTTTCGCTAGTAAGGAGAAGAATTGCACAACTACCTAAATGTAACACCCCTCCCCCTCCCATGTATACACCAAGAGCGTACATGTGGATAGGAATAAACGAAACATGTTTATTCCTAGCGGTTTTAAGAAGATAAATGTTTTTCTTCTCAATTACGTGTATATTCCTGAATAATGCATTCCCCACTATATAACATTTCGCGAGGGATGCTCCTCTTTGCGGTGCCCTTGTTTACAACCGTTATTCTCCATTCATAAGGCGATTGCATGGAGAGGGATTTCTGTTTAGGTTGCCATTATTAGGCAACTGGTTAAGTAACTGGCACACTTTTTCAACTTTCATCACAACAATGTCATTTACATAAATATCTGATGCATTTTGATAATCTTTTTTTCAGCCCTAGCTATTTTAAAGTGGTTTGGGACACAAGCCTCATTAAAATTTATCGTCATCATATTTTCCAATAAATGAATAATGAACATCAACATCACGGCGTCTCGATGACTTTGAATTTCTGATGAGTTACATGGTTCTGGATATTTTCCTATTCATACCGCTTAGTAAAACACTTAACATATATAGTTAATGCACATTTATAATATTTCTTGTCGTTAGATAACCATTTTACAATATTAATTATTATTCTTTGCCAATTTGAGATAGATACCTATTAATTTTGATTAATGTTAACAAATTTAATTTAGTACTAGTATATAAAAAAAAGATTTTATTAATTCTCGGACACTTTGGGTTGAATATGAAATGCATGTACATGTAAAATAAACTGCATTTGTCTTTAGATGAATGGAAATTGTGATGACAGATATTTACAAATCTCTTCGCCTTATATGTAGATACGTCCCTTCTATCGCTGATCTTAGACATGATTTTTTGACAGTTTGTGTGACCTTCACGGAGAGTGTCCTTGGAAAGGTCACTGTCGATGACGACAGAGAATGTGACGACATTCCTCATGACATCACTTTCGCACCTGTGTATCCGTACCATTCTCTCTCCAACAAAACAGACAGTTTCCAGGTGAAAAGTTCGCCAAAGCCTGGGGACAATGGTTTCAAGAGATAGGACAGGCCTTGTCAATGTTTGTCTTCATATAAAGTGTTGAATTTGCCAAGACAGCATGAATTCTCGTATACCACAAGTGATACGTTGTATCTCTGCGCGTGCTTCACGGACACGTGACATTAGGGCACCTGACGTGATGACGTTCTGTCTGTTGATAGAGACGTTGGCTGTAGAACGGCTTTTTGGTGACGGTGGTGTGTATCGCTGTTTAGACAGTGAGAATGAGCGGGTTCTGGTGAATTACTGACGTTGGAAAGGATTGTGACGCTATGGAAACGCAGGAAACAGATTTACTTTGTAAATACTAGTAATCCAGGCAGATCCTAATCTTTATTTTTTATAAGTAACCATGAATACTATTAATAATTTTGCGTTGATGAATGTGATTTTGTACAATAAATTATATTACTTTTATCTATCTGCACTTTTACAACAATACAAAGACAACAGACATACATCACAAAGAAACGTCTCAGATGTGTTTACTACAAGTATAAATTAAAACACATCCAGTATTTCCCAGATTATTGCAGTTTTAATAGCAATAAACATCGCGTTCTGCATTCATATGTTCCCTGTGAACGTCTGACTCTCTTTGAGATGACAAAGGTTTCTGTAATAACTTTCAGGTATTGATCTGCTGCCAACACTGTGATGTATGGCCGTGTTACAAACTTTAATTTTACAAGCACACATATCTATTGTTCAAACTGTTTCATGGTATATTTATTTTGTCAAATGCACGTACTTTGGACTTAAAAGAAATATACTTTTGAAAAACCCAAATGTCATTAACCTAATGAAAAGTAACTCCTGCGTGTCGTGGCAAAACGCTTTCATGTTATACATGTATAAAACAACAATAGAACTCGAAAAAAAAAAATTAAAAATATCGTCGACAACGCTTGCTTTGTTTTAAGTTAATGTGATTTTAAACAAGAGGCCCAAGGACCTTAACGGTCACCTGAGGATTAAGCAACAACGTTAACGATTTATAGAATTGCAATTTAATAATTAAATAGTGTTGCATCATAAAGTGGTATAGGAGAATGTTGCTCGTTGACAAAATTCACAGAAAAATGAAGAATTCATAAAATGATTGGTTCTGACATTCTCTTATCCATAATTGGAGTTGAATGTTTGGAAAACTTAAAATTATCCAAACTATTTATTTTATGAATCCTTAAGTTTTACATTTTAAATATTGAACTCCATTTAATAACAAAAGAACAGAGATTTATGGGATTCCTTATTAATATGACCTCGTTGGGCAGATTTCCAAACAAGAGGCCCATGGGCCACATCGCTCACCTGAGGAACAATAGGTATGATAAAATCAGCTTAATGGAGTCATAATACAAACAATCTGGACAATGTACAATAATACATGTAGATCCTGTATAAATAAAATCCATTTTCCCCCCTGGATATTCTTATGTTTATAATCATTAGTCCCTTTTCTAACAGGATGATTTTATAGTCATATCACATGTTGAGTATTGCATCCTCAAAAAGATCCCTTACAATTGTTTATATATGGGATATTAAGCTACAACAAACTCTGAACCTTCTTTTGAGGCCAAAGAATTGTCCTGGAGCCAAAGTCTTAACAATTATAAAGAATCATCTGGCTGATTAGTTTCTGAGAAGAAGATTTTAAAAGATTTACTCTATATATTCCTATGTAAAACTTTAACACCCCCCCCCCCCCAATGTGGGCTCACCCTGCCCCCAGGGATCATGTTTTCACAACTTTGAATCTACACTACCTGAGAATACTTCCACACAAGTTTCAGCTTTCCTGGCTGATTAGTTTCTGAGAAGAAGATTTTTAAATATTTACTCTACATATTCCTATGTAAAACTTCGACCCCCGATTGTGCCCCACCCTACCCCCAGGGATCATGATTTTCACAACTTTGAATCTACACTGCCTGAGGATGCTTCCACACGAGTTTCAGCTTTCCTGGCTGAATAGTTTCTGAGAAGAAGAATTTTAAAGATTTACTCTACATATTCCTATGTAAAACTTCGACCCTCCATTGTGCCCCACCCTACCCCCAGGGATCATGATTTTCACAACTTTGAATCTGCACTACCTGAGGATGCTTCCACATAAGTTTCAGCTTTCCTGGCTGATTAGTTTCTGAGAAGAAGATTTTAAAGATTTACTCTATGTATATATATAAATTCCTATGTAAAACTTCGACCCCCCATTGTGGCCCCACCCTACCCCTGGGGGTCATGATATTCGCAACTTTGAATCTACACAACCTGAGGATGCTTCCACATAAGTTTCAGATTTCCTTGCTGATTAGTTTCTGAGAAGAAGGTTTTTAAAGATTTACTCTATATATTCCTATGTAAAACTTCGACCACCCCATTGTGGCCCCACCCTACCCCCAGGGATCAAGATTTTCACAACTTTGAATCTGCACTACCTGAGGATGCCTTCACACAAGTTTCAGCTTTCCTGGCTGATTAGTTTCTGAGAAGAAGATTTTTAAAGATTTACTCTATATATTCCTATGTAAAACTTCGACCCCCCCCCCCCCATTGTGGCCCCATCCTACCCCCAGGGATCATGAATTTCACAACTTTGAATCTACACTACCTGAGGATGCTTCCACACAAGTTTCAGCTTTCCTGGCTGATTAGTTTCTGAGAAGAAGATTTTAAAAGATTTACTCTATATATTCCTATGTAAAACTTTGACCCCCCATTGTGGCCCCACCCTACCCCTGGGGGATCATGAATTTCACAAATTTGAATCTGCACTATCTGAGGATGCTTCCACACAAGTTTCAGCTTTCCTGGCTTATTAGTTTCTGAGAAGAAGATTTTTAAAGATTTACTCTATATATTCCTATGTAAAACTTCGACCAACCCATTGTGGCCCCACCCTACCCCCAGGGATCATGAATTTCACAACTTTGAATCTGCACTACCTGAGGATGCTTCCACACAAGTTTCAGCTTTCCTGGCTGATAAGTTTCTGAGAAGAAGATTTTAAAAGATTTACTCTATATATTCCTATGTAAAACTTTGACCCCCCATTGTGGCCCCACCCTACCCCTGGGGGTCATGATATTCGCAACTTTGAATCTACACAACCTGAGGATGCTACCACATAAGTTTCAGATTTCCTTGCTGATTAGTTTCTGAGAAGAAGGTTTTTAAAGATTTACTCTATATATTCCTATGTAAAACTTCGACCACCTCATTGTGGCCCCACCCTACCCCCAGGGATCAAGATTTTCACAACTTTGAATCTGCACTACCTGAGGATGCTTCCACATAAGATTCAGCTTTCCTGGCTGATTAGTTTCTGAGAAGAAGATTTTAAAGATTTACTCTATGTATATATATAAATTCCTATGTAAAACTTCGACCCCCCATTGTGGCCCCACCCTACCCCTGGGGGTCATGATATTCGCAACTTTGAATCTACACAACCTGAGGATGCTTCCACATAAGTTTCAGATTTCCTTGCTGATTAGTTTCTGAGAAGAAGGTTTTTAAAGATTTACTCTATATATTCCTATGTAAAACTTCGACCACCCCATTGTGGCCCCACCCTACCCCCAGGGATCAAGATTTTCACAACTTTGAATCTGCACTACCTGAGGATGCTTCCACACAAGTTTCAGCTTTCCTGGCTGATTAGTTTCTGAGTAGAAGATTTTTAAAGATTTACTCTATATATTCCTATGTAAAACTTCAACCCCCCCCCCCCCATTGTGGCCCCACCCTACTCCCAGGGATCATGAATTTCACAACTTTGAATCTACACTACCTGAGGATGCTTCCACACAAGTTTCAGCTTTCCTGGCTGATTAGTTTCTGAGAAGATTTTTAAAGATTTACTCTATATATTCCTATGTAAAACTTCGACCCCCCATTGTGGCCCCACCCTACCCCCAGGGATCATGAATTTCACAAATTTGAATCTGCACTATCTGAGGATGCTTCCACACAAGTTTCAGCTTTCCTGGCTTATTAGTTTCTGAGAAGAAGATTTTTAAAGATTTACTCTATATATTCCTATGTAAAACTTCGACCACCCCATTGTGGCCCCACCCTACCCCCAGGGATCATGAATTTCACAACTTTGAATCTACACTACCTGAGGATGCTTCCACACAAGTTTCAGCTTTCCTGGCTAATAAGTTTCTGAGAAGAAGATTTTTAAAGATTTACTCTATATATTCCTGTGTAAAACTTTGACCCCCCATTGTGGCCCCACCCTACCCCCAGGGATCATGAATTTCACAACTTTGAATCTACACTACCTGAGGATGCTTCCACACAAGTTTCAGCTTTCCTGGCTTTCTGGTTCTTGAGAAGAAGATTTTTGAAAATTTCTCGAAATTTTTCATTAATTTCTAATTATCTCCCCTTGAAAACGAGTGTGGCCCTTAATTTTCACAACTTTGAATTCCCTTTGCCTAAGGATGATTTGTGCCAAGTTTGGTTGAAATTGGCCCAGTAGTTCTTGAGAAGATGTTGAAAATGTGAAAAGTTTACGGACAGACAGACAGACAGACAGACGGACAGACGGACGGACGGACGACAGACAAAATGTGATCAGAATAGCTCACTTGAGCTTTCAGCTCAGGTGAGCTAAAAAGGCAAAGAAACCCCTAAATTGCCCTCAATTTTCGTGCCAGAGGGAAGTAGACGAAAAAAAATTTAAATTATATTATTATTTGAAGGGGAACTACGTTATACTCCTCAAGTAGAAAAACAAAACAAAAATGAAATCGTCATGGATTTTCTGACGTTTGGTAGATAGAAAACTTTTCTCATAGAGTACTTGATCCATATTTTTTTCAAGATAAAGCCATTCATATTAAAAAGTCAGTTTATAGATCTGCAATATTGAAGTTATTGGAAATTCATAACCAAAAAAACCCAAAGGGGGGTAGTAGCTTATAACATGGGCAAAGATTTTAAATATCTAAATCAAATACTTAGTACTCTTGAATCAGAGTTATCATAGAACAGTATTAATTACGAATGTTTTCCCTTAATAATTAGTAAAGCCATGACCTAAAACCAGGAACTCCTCATCCAAGGTCCAGGGGGTAATTAATTCCACAGTTTGGTGGACATCTTCTCTCATCAATCTAAACATATGCTCCGTTTGTCTGCTAAATGCCCAAAAGTAAAGTATATTTTGTATAAATTGTTGCATATTCACCATCACACGAGGCCTCTTTGATTATCTTATGACTCGATAATAATAACCGTATGACCACGGACCCCTTCATTTAAATCCCTACCCACTACCTGACTACCACAAATACAAAAAACATGCCCCAAAATACAAACCAATAATAAAAAACCAGGCCCAAAAATTTTATTAAAAGTCAATACAAACCAATAAAAAAACCATGCCCAAGAATTTTATTAATAGTCATTACAAACCAGTACAAAAACGATGCCCAAAATTTATTACAAGACAATACAAACCAATACAAAAACAATGCCCAGAATTTATTACAAGACAATACAAACCATTACAAAAACCATGCCCAGAATTTATTACAAGTCAATACAAACCAATACAAAAACCATGCCCGAATTTATTACAAGACAATACAAACCATTACAAAAACCATGCCCAGAGTTTATTACAAGACAATACAAACCAATACAAAAACCATGCCCGAATTTATTACAAGTCAATACAAACCAATACAAATACCATGCCCAGAATTCATTACAAGTCAAAACAAACCAATACAAAAATCATGCATAGAATTTATTACAAGTCAATACAAACCAATACAAAAACCATGCCCAGAATTTATTACAAGACAATACAAACCAATACAAAAACAATGCCCGAATTTATTACAAGTCAATACAAACCAATACAAAAACCATGCCCAGAATTTATTACAAGACAATACAAACCAATACAAAAACCATGCCCAGAATTTATTACAAGTCAATACAAACCAATACAAAAACCATGCCCAGAGTTTATTACAAGACAATACAAACCAATACAAAAACCATGCCCGAATTTATTACAAGTCAATACAAACCAATACAAAAATCATGCCCAGATTTATTACAAGTCAAAACAAACCAATACAAAAACCATGCCCAGAATTTATTACAAGACAATACAAACAAATACAAAAACCATGCCCGAATTTATTACAAGTCAATACAAACCAATACAAAAACCATGCCCAGAATTTATTACAAGTCAAAACAAACCAATACAAAAACCATGCCTAGAGTTTATTACAAGACAATACAAACCAATACAAAAACCATGCCCGAATTTATTACAAGTCAATACAAACCAATACAAAAACCATGCCCAGAATTTATTACAAGTCAAAACAAACCAATACAAAAACCATGCCCAGAATTTATTACAAGTCAATAAAAACCAATACAAAAACATGCCCTGAGTTTATTACAAGACAATACAAACCATTACAAAAACAATGCCCAGAGTTTATTACAAGTCAAAACAAACCAACACAAAAACCATGCCCAGAGTTTATTACAAGTCAAAACAAACCAGTACAAAAACCATGCCCTGAGTTTATTACAAATCAAAACAAACCAGTACAAAAACCATGCCCAGAGTTTATTACAAGTCAAAACAAACCAACACAAAAACCATGTCCAGAGTTTATTACAAGTCAAAACAAACCAGTACAAAAACCATGCCCAGAATTTATTACAAGTCAAAACAAACCAACACAAAAACCATGCCCAGAGTTTATTACAAATCAAAACAAACCAGTACAAAAACCATGTCCAGAGTTTATTACAAGTCAAAACAAACCAGTACAAAAACCATGCCCAGAATTTATTACAAGTCAAAACAAACCAATACAAAAACCATGCCCAGAATTTATTACAAATCAAAACAAACCAATACAAAAACCATGCCCTGAGTTTATTACAAGTCAAAACAAACCAATACAAAAACCATGCCCAGAATTTATTACAAGTCAAAACAAACCAGTACAAAAACCATGCCCAGAATTTATTACAAGTCAAAACAAACCAATACAAAAACCATGCCCAGAATTTATTACAAGTCAAAACAAACCAGTACAAAAACCATGCCCAGAATTTATTACAAGTCAAAACAAACCAATACAAAAACCATGCCCTGAGTTTATAACAAGTCAAAACAAACCAGTACAAAAACCATGTCCAGAGTTTATTACAAGTCAAAACAAACCAGTACAAAAACCATGCCCAGAATTTATTACAAGTCAAAACAAACCAATACAAAAACCATGTCGAGAATTTATTACAAGTCAAAACAAACCAGTACAAAAACCATGCCCAGAATTTATTACAAGACAATACAAACCAATACAAAAACCATGGCCAGAATTTATTACAAGTCAAAACAAACCAGTACAAAAACCATGTCCAGAGTTTATTACAAGTCAAAACAAACCAGTACAAAAACCATGCCCTGAGTTTATTACAAATCAAAACAAACCAGTACAAAAACCATGCCCAGAGTTTATTACAAGTCAAAACAAACCAACACAAAAAACACGCTCCAAAATTTATTAGAAATCTTCCCGCTCACCCAAACCTTCTGCTTTAATTTGCTTTCTAGTTGCTCAAATGTAGTAGTAGAGAACAGGTTTTTAAAGGAATTAATTATGCATGTTAACTACATGTGTATATAACCCAGGAGCCCCGCACTAACACCAGAATTCTTAACTCTGGGACTGGACACTGGCAACTTTAGGAGAGGCCTTGTTCAATAATACATGTATAATCTGTGTCCTTAGTTTATTTGCTAAATATCAAGTAGTAAAGAAGAAGATGTTCAAAGACGTAATGCATATTCACTGTATGACCACTGGAGCCTCAACCTGACACCAGAGCGCCAATCTCGAGGACCTCAGTCTTCACAAATTTTGTGGAGGCTTCCATGCTTATCATATTTTTATTTTTGGTATTTAAATAAGGGGATTACAAACCACGGTACGTATTGTTTTACCGCCTACATTAGAGCAATTTTTGAAATATTATCTAATGATTAGGTTGGGGTTTTTTTCTGTTTCGTTTTTTTGATGCCAATTTGCATTTTGGTTAACAAAGAAAGATAACTTGTTAATTTGGTTAAGAATTGAGTTTATGATATTTATGTCATATACACGTATTTACACCTAGCAAAAAAAATTCTTTGATTTATTTCGATATTTTGACTTTTTATATTAAAAAAATAATAACTGATTTAATTCATATTTGTAATGATAAGCAAATAATAAAATGCAGAAAACCAATTGACCTAATACTCATTGTCTTTTCAATGGCTTTATTTTGTTTTGTGCTGAACTTAACCCAACTCGAAAGTTTCAAGCTAACCTTCTGTCAATCTTCCTGTATTTATGTTAAAAAGTCATATAACCTAACAAAGAATGAGTTTGCTTTGTTAAAAATGTATTTGTGTATATGTTTTACCGCCATCATCATTATTTCAAAAAAGAGATTTCTGTTGAAATTTGGAGCGGTTTTCCCATTTACACACGGTTGCGTGTTGTACATTGTACGATCAAGAGTTATATTTCTTGCATCTTTTCTGACGAAGAAGGAGAATATAATTATAATAAAGTTTAATGATTATGCGGTCAAGTACAGAAACAATTGGATAAGACAAATTGAGAAAGTAAATCAATATCGTCTGATTAGACATTCGATTTTAGAGATTGAATTATAAAAGAAATGATTGCTTAGCAAATGATGCCAACACTGAACCTTTGCCAGTAAGTAAATCTGTGGATACGTAAACATTTCTTTTTCCACGTTACTCAACACTAGTTGTACTATAAAATAACTTTAAATGATAACAATTTCATCTAACAACATTTGATTTCGTTCTAATTCATTGTATACATTCATCCTTATTTTGTTTCAGCCATAATTTGCAGTACAGCTTCCCTTTCCGATGTTTTGATTAAAGCAAATTCATCAAAAGTAAAAGTATAAGATGCAAATATAATAAAACGATTCTTCGAAAGTTTAATACTCAATTGAAAGCTTTGGGCTCGAACAACAATTAACTTTATGTTCAAGAATATTAGCCTAACGGAAGTTATTCTAGAGAGTTTTATGAGGTGAAATGCACTTGTATCTTTAGTTATTTACTGCAAATAACTTTCTTTGAAAGAATATGTATGAAGTACAAGTTTTAATTAGAAGAATCTGACATTATGCTCCGGGGCTCAATTTGTTTGAATCGATAACCGCCTGATGCTTCAAATTGTTAATACTCTTTCTTCTTTTTTTGTCAACCTTTTACCTACTATACGGATTGCAACAATCTGTATTTTGTTTCAAACATATTTAAAATTCTGCAATAAAATTTTAATCCATTGATAGTGAGAAAATACTGTGCTTTGTAGTTTGAGAAACAATTTTTATAACAATCTTCACAAATAGTTTTTTTAAAAGGTTTTCGATGCTTGGTTTTTTTTATTTTTTGAATTTATACTGTATATACATCATGAAGGTATATTAAACACAGATTCATTCATCATGTAAAAGCAGCTAGGACAGACCTTTGTCTCACTGAGCGTCCAAATGGGTGGCTCTACCGTAATCAGTAAATTTTCTTTCCGGTCTGACGTTTTTGATTTTCCAGATAGAGGCTCCTCCGCGCCTTCTGTCAAAGCCCGCGTCAATCACCTGTAGTTAGAATGATGACGCGCGCCAGTGTCGCCGGCTAGTGGGCACTGATTTGTTCTCTGTGTTGTAAGTGGCATTGTGCTATTATCATTCTCTATTATATTGTAAGGCAACAATGAAAAATCAAATTAATCGGGACAAAATGGAGTCGCTCTTTTTTCCGTCCCATTTCATGTGTTAATTACGTCTTTTTTGGGACCCCATGAGATTCAACACTTGTTTCCCTCTATGTTGACGTAAATACAATTAATGATGTTGCTTTAATTAATGAAATACGAGTTAGGTTTTTGTCAAATCATAAAAACTACCCAATAAAACACAGAGAGATAACGCCCACAAGTCGTATATTAACCCGGTATGTATCTTTATTGTTGTTTAAATGTATAACAAGTGTAGTTGCCAATGGTATAAGACGGTGAAATAATAAATTCTTCCTGTTATACCGAGTCTACAGTGTTAATCAATAGAACACTCTTTCTTCAGTCTGGAACGTCAGCCGATACACTACAAATCCCTCACACAAGACAAACTGAATCTTTAGTTACTGGAATGGAACTAATACAAATACTTAATAAGCAAACACACGTGCACCAAATAACAAAATATCCACATTTTTGAAAAAGTTTTTTTTTCATATAGCGAGAATAGGATATACCCATTAGACTTTAACTAGAGAACACAAAACTTGAGCAAAATTAAAAAAACAAAACCTCGATAAAACTAGATAACTTTCGGGATTTTGTATATTAAGTTGCTGATCAAATTAATGTCCTTTTCAAAAAAGACCAATGACGCTATATTATATGAAAGATTCTTTAAACAAAAATGATCCACTCTTTATTCACTACATCTTAGAATAGATAGATTTCATATTTTAAACGCATTGTAGGAGAGAAAATGATAGCAATAGTCCAAAGAAATTTAATTCCATTAATTAGAGTTCCGGTACAGTTCTCCGTAATGGAGTCGTGGCACTGGTCCCTGCAGTATTAATATGTCTTGTAAAAGCTTAGGTATGTAATGATCTGAAAATTTCTTAGTGATATTATCGCATCTGTTTGAAATCGCAACGGGATCATGTTTGGTAAAAAACAAACCACGTTTAGAACAGTTTTTTTTAAACCTCTTGTTCATTGGTTCAGCTAAATGAACCAAGATTACAATAGGATCGTTATGAGGATATTAAATCAAATTGAATTGTAATGGGTTAGACAGCCTTCACTATTACATTCCAATCGTAAAGTAAGTCTTACAATCCAAACGTTCTGATTGATCACACGAGTGTTCATTGGTTCTTTAAAAACCATTTTATTTCATCAAACTTAATACTGCAAGAATAGAAATCTTATCACAACTGTTATCACTGCTTGATTTCTAAATAAATATTGGAGCCGTCAACTCCATTGTTTGAATCACAGCCTGAGTTTGAATTCTCCAATTCTGGGGTATTAATTTTGATGACTGGAATCGAGGCCGGACTGCTTCCGCCACTATCCATGTACGTGGTGGCGCTCGAGTCGTAGCTTTGATAGTGCTGCCCCCTACCGGTACATAATACGGACGGATGATCGAGCTCGCCCACGCCCGGATCCTCGGTGGACAAGTCTATGCCGCTCTCCTCGAGACTACTAAAGTTGTCCTGGATATTTGTAAACGTAAAAGGAGAACCATTGTCCTGTACGTGAAAAATGTGTTATTGACTGTGTGTACGCTTAGCACATTGAAAAAAAAAACACAGGAAAATGAAAACAATAAGAGATTGCGTTTTCTGATCATTTTACTTGTTTTAGATCTATTGCTACACAGCAAAACGTAAATGACTGAACAGGACCTGGTACAAACATTGATCATAATAACTCAGGTAGAAATATGAAAAAAGTATCTGTAGATAAATATTTGATAAGATTTTGAATAGAATATCTCAATCTATCTGCCACAACAATGGGTTACATGATTTCGTTGTCTAAGGTAACACTGGCGTAACAAAAATATAGCAAAGAAATCCGGAAATCTAAATTGCCATCTAACTAACTATACATTGGTAAAAGAACCTAGTAGACAGTCATTAATTGATTAAACGAAGCACCATACACTGTAAATAGAACTTAGTTGTATCAAATTGCAGTGTCTTTGGCACTGTCTAACAGAGGCTTGGTAACCACCACTATGTCTTTTTGTCCAAGTACCTTAATATGGAACATTCCCTCTCGTTGTTGGCACATTTCCTCTTTGGCGATTTTGGCGACACGGCAACTGAGGAGAATGGATAGAATGCAAATGAGACACTCGACCCCAGCGGTTCCCATGGCGATAATGATCAGAGGGTCCTTGACCTCTTTCTGAAAAGTGCTGCCATCCGTGGCGTGATTTTGGAGACCAACCCGTAGAAGTTGGAAACTTACGAACGTGGTCACCATAGAAACGGCAGCTATTGCAATAAAACACATTATCTGCAAAAAAATTAAAATATAGATTTCAAATCTATAGAATATCTCGATTTTTATTATTTATTTGATAACAGATTTATTTTTTATATTAAAAAACATTTACCACATATGATGTCTTTCTTTTGGCACAGAGTATTCCAACAAGCCCGGTAATAAAAAACTGCACATGAGAACAAAAATATTTAATTACTGAAGTTTTCTGTAATTGAAACAATTTCATCTACCTTTTATTTAACGAGAGATAATAAAGAAGAAAAAGAGACATTAAAAAATTATAGTGTCCAAGTTTCTTAATATTCTGAAACCAGGCAGACATAGGTAAGACTTACTATGCCACCGCTCCAGATAGGTGACACGCTGTGTGCCAGCCAGACTTCCGCCTGGATGCTAAGAATGACCCCGAGACACACACTGAACACTCCCAGAAAGATGTGACAGCCCGAGGCACAGAAAACCAGGATTAGGTCCCAACGAACCATGGCGACAAGCAGGTGCGAGATCACGTGGATTAACGTCCAAGGAAGCAACCTGACAAAAGAACGGAATCTGAATTTTCATCTCAAAATTAAAACCTTTGTAGAAGAACAGTAAGAGAAATAAAGACCAAAGAATACAGGGCGCGGTCAGGATTGTGAATGAGAGATGTATCATGATTTAGGATAACATATTTCAAGAAATTCTAAGATGAAATTGCTGGACTTTGTAAAGAAGCAAGTAGTTGCGTTTGAACATTTTTCTTATAAATTGAACACAGCATACTTATCAGTTTCAATAACACAGTCTGTTAACTTACCCATGTTGCGTGTATTCCGTATTAACAGTCCAGTTCTAATTTTACCCTGTTCTTCCACAAACGACACGGATTGGTATTAACCTGATTGATTTCAAAGTATCCATGTTATAAAGCTTCAATTACGTCAAACTCGAAAGGCCAGTCACTGGCTGCTAGAGGCTCCTAACCATAAGAAATCCAATATTGGACGGACTTGGAGCTACCTTACAAATCCATGGCAGTATCGATCGGTCTTCAACTCTCTATTGATCGTTTGGTTGCAAACAGTCTCAGCAGCATGGCTGGGACGGGTTATTATATTGTCTACTGCACAGAATGAACAGAGAGAAAGGGAAAAATCGATGGCTTGTATGTATGTCCAAACTGTTTAATCTTTGTCTTAAATTATCATGACTGTTTGTCATGTCCAAATATTGAAAGTTTAAGAAATAACAGAAGATGTAAGGTATTGTTGACTTGAGTAATATTACCGTGAGAAAATTACTCAGCTCATCAGGCTGTGTTACACAGCAATAGAACGCATTGGTTAAAAGAATATGAAGCTCTACACATGTAAAAAGAACATCACATAATTGTAATTAAAATAGAGAAATAGCAAAGGGACGTTTTACATCACTAAAGAAGATGGATAAGGCGTGTAAAATGCCTATACACGGTCGGACAAGCTATTGAAAAATCAAAATATCAATAAATCTGATATTTCTTTTTAAAATCATTTAAGACAATAAATATTTAACATATAATTGTTTTTAAACCTATAAATATGTTAAATACTTGGAATATGTTGACTCAAACAGGCGTAAACGTATCAAAACCTGCAAATAGTGTCATTTTTTTAAACTTCAATGCATTTTCTTTTACAGAGTAGGTCTGTGCTCCGTATTTTTCTCATAGTCTCAATAAGGCCTAATGGAAAACAAATAATAATTCAATAATAAAAAAAAAAACGCGGAGAGATCACCCACTATATAGTTAAAAAAAACGTGGAGAGATGATCCAATATATATTAAAAAATAGCATTTTGTACCCCAACAATTCAACGTTTTGAAAAAATTATACAAGTCCGTAAATTCGTGGCCAAAGTCACACATAATATTTAAACAACTTATTTTGTTATTTCTGAAATGGCTCAGTGGTTAGAGTACCTGACAAAAGCTTACCTTATATTTATAGGGTTCTTAAGTTATGGGTTCGATACCACTAAAATTTTAGGCAAATATTTTTTCTTATCTTTTGTTAAATATATTAAAAACTGAATATATTTAGAAATTGTGCTTTTGCAAACTTGTTTTATAATATATTTGAATAGATTTAATTCGGAAAATAAATTCAAAATTGTATTTCACGACTAAAACGAATGGACATTTACGCCATTTTATTCCCCCATCTTCTTTCTAGGCTTTTATTTGATTTTTGGAGAACTATTTTTTTTTACTATTCTTGATTGAAAACTTTATCCTGTTATGAGCTAAATAAAGTAAATTGAGTAAGCTTGAAACATTTCTTTTGATATTTTGCCAACGTATAAATTGACATTTTTACACAATTTATCCAAATTTACAAAAGCATACGTCAACCAATCAATCAATCAACCATTCAATCGATCAGGTTTTGTAATTAGATGACCATTAGAAGACGTGAGTGGTATTGTTTTGGGTTGTTGACTGAGAAATTCCACATCTGGTTGGTTTTTAAATTATCGTATTTTGGTCACTATTGAGCTATTTGGAAAACAATCTCTGCAATTTTTGTGCTAGATAGCTTGCGAACGACTCCTCAAATACATACCAGACATTTCTGTGCATATGTAACTCGTATTTGATACTGTGATACAAGTAAAGCCATCTAATGTATAACTGACTGAAATATAAAGTAAAGAAGGAAATCATTATGAAGATAAAAATGCTGCTTATAAATTTTTTTTTTAAAAAGTTGTGTCTATACAGTGTATCAATAACTAGACGGGGCGGAAAAGGTGGATTATATCAAAAACTGATATTGACATGTATTTGTTGTGATTTAAGGGGACAATTCAAACCTTATCAACAGGGTGGATCGGATGGGGTTTTATATCAGCAACAACTTGTTCCACTGCCTTGTAGATACAATCACAGATTGGCAATGCTCCAATTTCATTCAATTTAATTTTACTTTTCAAAAGGTACAAAAAGTACGTGTCCCTCTGCTAGGCCCAGATGTGTCGAAGTGTTATAATTTTGTTTATGAAACGTTTTAAAGCGATTCCTCAGACAAACATATAGAACAATTCGGGCTTTCAGCATTATGTATCGATGTATTGATTCAGCAATCCAGACTCCAGCAGAGTTCGGAACGGGAGATATAAGTCCGGATATACCCACAGGAAACAATATTTGATAATACTCAACGGAACAGGATGGACCAACAAGTCAACAGTCAATGGCATCCATGCCAAGAAATTATATCATGCTGCACCAAGTGTTGTTTTTGTACTCTGTATTTTTTAGCTGTAATAATTGTAAGAACTTCTATCTTCATTTTTTTTTCTCTCACCAAAACACTCTTAATTAAATACAATGATTTGTTTTACTCGGTAGTACTAACGTCCTCGTTCATTGACACTGACCATGTATGGATAATATGATTGTTGGATGAACGGCCTTGGCACTGACACCCATGGATAGAGGATAGAAGTGAGAAATCCCTTTAGTGTTATTATTTATAACTCTTTATTATATATGCACATTGTATTTTTACATTTCAGTTTAATTAAAAATGTATAAAAAAAAAGATGTTGGTTTTTTTTCTTTAGAACCATACGTTAAAATAGCAGTTTTAGGGTAAAACAGAAAATCAACATTTTTTTTACTAACGCTCAGTCAAAATTGCAGAAAACGTTTTTAAAAGCCCAAACCATTATATTTGAATTTAATTTGACACCAGAAAAAATGTTGTTGAATTAATAAATGAAAGCGTATAGATTTCTGTTAGAATATTCATTTTTAGACACATTTTTCCTTCATTATTCCTTGCTTTAAATTAAAAATGTGTTTTATTTATTTCTAAAATATTGATTATATATGATTTTCTGTTAAAACCCTCTCCAAGTTATTTACTGGCAATTTTTTCTGTTTGAGGAAACCAGACTGCTTTTTGCATATCGAAATTAATTATTTTTACACATTTAGTCTTCTTGGAAGTTGGTACCATAACGTAAAAATCTTTATAACTGTGCGCATTTCGGAATTTGGAATTTATATTTTGACATTGCATGTTTTGTTACGGTAATTACCTTACATAGCTACCAAATTTCTTAATTTAAATGCAAACAAAATTAGTTAGTAGGGAATAAGATATCTACCGTATTTGACAAAGAAACTATCCACACAAAAGGCTCCACAACAAAGCTTTATTTTTAATAAAATACATAAAGCATTTAGGATTTTATGTGATGCCATTACGAAATCACGAATAAAAGATTCACTCCCATAAACATTGTCAACACTACAACAAACATGTCATTTTTCAGCAAATATCCACATGTTAATTTCATCAAAGAGCATCTCAAAAGTACATGTGGACATGCTTGTAATATCAATTTTATCGCAAAAGCAAAAAAATAACTGTACGTAATAGTTCCCCACAATCTGATGGTTGTAATAAACACACGATACTAAAGCCACGAATTTTATAATGTTACCTTGAATAACAATGATGTAAGTTTTCAACCACCCAATCAGCACGACAAAGGTGCATTAAAAAGATATAATGCAATGAAGAATGCTTGACCGCATCAGGGTAGCCGACCCACCCAAGATGCATTTCTGTCCTGCCCTGCGTTCTGGGGGTGGGGGGGGGTATCAAATAGATCCACTCATTTTCAAGAGGAATGATGAATTCATTAAAGTGAAAGCTGAAAGGAAAAGGAAGATGCAAAGACGATCAAAACATTTCCCAGCATCCCTCCACATGACGTCATTTTTCTCCTTTGTCTCTTCCGTTTTCTGGTCCCGTCTTTGTAAAAAACAGATGACATTTTTGATACATTGAGGAACAGGTTTCACCGATCTGCGATGTATTCGAAGCCCAAAAATGGTGAATATAATAATGAAGGCGGAAAGAGACACATTTGATACGAGAAGGTAACAAATCAGAGAAATGGTCGGCTTAGAGGTCTGGGGAAGGTTTTCGGACACAAGAGTCAAAAAGACGATGATTGCTAAATGAACAGAGAGAGCATAGGCTATTCTGTCACCGTGTGCCACAGGAATGACAAAAACAAAGATGTTGAGAATACCTAGCATCAAAACAGGTAGCAACATGTTCACGAGGAAAAATATGGATCTCCTCCTCAACTTTACGACGAAGTGAACGTAATCCAGGTTATGTTGAGAGTGCGAATAAGCATACGTGTCAAGTATGTCCCAAACACCATGGGGTGAATAATATTGCAGATTCACTTTATCCGAAAGCATTTTGAAGTTCATCTGCGTAACAGAATATCCCCATGTGACATAGGTCATTCTACAAACCTGAACGTCAAACGGAAAGTTTTCAACGTCCACATCACAAACAGTTTCAATGACGTCACCTGGATTCCAAGAGGCATGTCCGGAAGAAGAGAAATGAATTATCATTTCGTCATTTCCAAGATTGTGGTGAATGGCAAATGAGTTTGTCAGTAAGATTGCTGGTTTCCAAACTAGATTTTGTGGTAAGAAAAGACTATGGACATTGTTGAATTTTTGGGAATCCCATTGGATTCTCGGATCTGACCAAGATATGTAGAAAAATCCAATGACGGAGAATTTACCGGTTAGTTCGTCTAATTCGTTTATATTCATCATACTGAACTCGATATTTATCTCTATAGGTTCGTGCAAACTCACACACGGCCGTACATGTCTATTGTATCCTCCCATAACGGAATTAAAAACGGATTCCTCCAACCGGCAGAAGGATGTGTTTCGAGGGACTGCCCTTGATGCAAGAAAAAGCAACGACAGAAAAAAAAGAAGAAGGGTACACATCTTTACTCAATGTTTCTCTTTGCCCCAACTCACAGTCGACGAAGAGGTTGGTGCTTTTATGTACTCGTTATCAGAACTGTTGATGAGTTCCATTATCACAAATGAAGTGCTTAGGTGACAAAAGGTTCAGGAGGTAAATTATCCCGCCTTTTCGACACTTTAAGTGCTAAGAACAGATGAAATAACAGATGTGTATTTCCTATGACCATAAGAATCAAACTTCCTTTAATAACAAAGCAAGGTTGAATTTGCGTCTAAAACAAGTGACTTGTATCGGGAAATAAATACATGACTTTTAACAAGTTAGAAATTAGTTCTCAGTTCAATAACTCAAAACTCAAAGTTGCACAATAGATCATTACATTTTGAGTAAATAATATATGGTATGATGAGGATTTACAATATCATTGCAAAAACTATAAAGAAGATTTGAGATCTTTTATCATGCTATAGTAGATTTTATGGTGTTTTTATCTTTGGAAAGTAGCTTTGTATTGACAATAAGACTGGCACTGTCAGCGAAGTTAATTGTACAGAAAAACAATATTTGATAAAAAGATATGTCAAAAACACACACTTTGTTAAGATCGACATAATCAGAATAACATCATATCAATGATGTAAAGTGAATGGAATAGTACAGATTATCTGTTTAGAATGACAGATATTGTTCTACGTCAGTATATGTTAATAACAACCAATTTATATACACAGTGCACAATATCTTCAGATTGAAATGTTTTGTAAGTAGATGAGTGTCAGGGATATGTCTGAGCATTACATTTTGTATTGTAATTATCCCGGAAAAGCATTGTAGTACATGTATATTTTTTTTATCTTAGACAATACTGATCCTGTCGTTAGTACTACATTCACATGCATACCACTCTTACGAAAGGAAATTGAGAGTACCACATAACATAACGATTGAACAATAGTTCATTATGAGTTCATCTCTGTATGAAATGAGTTGATCATATCATATAAAGATTTATTCATAGCATATAATGAATAAACCACGGCACATAATGATCTTACGACATAACGTAATGATGTTACCACTTCATATAAAGATTTTAAAAATGAAGAGTTGAACTTTGTATTAGAATAATGTACAAATCAATTACCGTTAGAAATGCTTATAGTAACGAACTCGATTCTTAATAATAGTAATGATAGTAAAATGTTAAACTTCAAAACAAGTTGCTGAAAGTATATTACAATTTACCAAAAAATTAGTACAACCAACTCGTTATTTTCTTCTTTGTGGTGTGTTTTTATGTAAACAACCAATGATGATTCATACAACGTACAATTATATTTTTGCAGCCCATTTGACGCTTGCGTCAATGTGATTTCTTGTATTACTCTTGAAATCAATATACAAGTTGTCGTTTTAGTTATTTTTCATTACTGCTCTCGGTTTATAATATCATTAATTAAATGTTTCTTAGACACTGAGTGTAACAATAAGTTAGGACTAGAGAATGGGGCCATTACGGATGACATGATATCTGTGCCCTCCTCAAAGACTGGAAAAAGCAAGAATAAGGTCCGGTATGATTGTTGTGCTGGTAAGCTTTCAATGTTTGATTTTTGTACAAATTTTGATTGAAAAGAAATTACTGTAAATTTTTAAAGTAATATCTTACATTTATTTCTTAAGAGAATTTTTCATTTTGGTTCTATTTCAACAGTTGTAGTTCAATTTGAAAAATGTTTTAAACCTTCTTTAACGTATAACCTTATTGAATGGAATTGTTTATTTCGTCTGTGTGTATATATAAATATTGTTCTGCTTTAGTTAAGTTACTAGATAGAAATGTATTGGACCGCCAGTAAATAGTTCGTGAATATCGATTGCGACTGTTTCGTGATAAATAGAGTTTAAAATACAATGTTGCTAATTGTTTATATTTACATAATAAAAGACAGAAATTTCCTCGTAGGACTCTACAGAATTTGCATAAAACTGTCAACAAAAAAGGTTAAGAAACACTGGAAATTTAAAATAACAATGAAGTAGAATTTCCTTAAATTTTCACACAAACCATAAAGAAAAGTCATTGTTACTAAGTACCTGCATTAAAAAGCAAATACAAAAGTGTTTAATACGAAATAAATAAAATAATATGATAGAGCAATAGGAACAATGTAATAATAAAAGATGATAGCATTGTAGAAACGCAGTTTGCAAAATACGCACTTTAAAAAATATATGCGTAAATGATTTGACAAATTCAACATAGTTCTATTTTTTAACCTAAGTCTGTTATGAATGTAGATTTGTGACTCAGTTTAAGATGAATTTTGTTACTGCAAATTAGTAAGAAAAGGCATCTGTTGGTTTTAATTCGCCTGGACAGTTAAAAGGGATGGTTATGCCCTGGTGTTTTGTCCATTCTACTAGGATTACAGAAGAATGGAAGAAAAACTTGTTATAGGCATAGCCTGCTACAAACCAAGCATTCCGGAATATCCAATATCTGCTGTTCACTAACATTTTGATATATGCCTTGAGATGATCGATTATAAAACTCTGGATTCATTTGCTTGTTAGGGAAGCTATGTTCGAAAGGCGACTGAGTTATCCCCCTAACATGTTATTTTTCCTCCCTCGACCAGACGTCATAGTGTCTATACATGCTGCTATCAGCATACAAAGTCACTCACAGCCAAGGATGGGTTGCGATCAGTAGATATGCCCATTTTATTTATGTTTTAAATCATGTAGGGTTTGTCAAATGCAGAGAGAGAATATTCTTAAGATTCTTATAATGCCAAGCAACAATATATTCGAAAAGCATCTTTACCCTCACAAGTCTGTCTGACATTGATACCTTAAGATCAGACCATATCATCTCCATTCCATTTTCTTAGGATGCATGGAATTATCGATGGTAATATCAACACATTCTAGTATATATCCATGAATATGTCCATCTGCATTTGCAGCTATGATCTTAAAATTCTTTCAAAATTTGCACGTACGTAATTTCATAGACCAAAATAGCAGCTTTCTCCATCATTTTAAAATTTTACACAAAGTGTGTAAGCAGCATCTCCAAATAATCAATAACTTTCTGGTAATGTCAGTCAAAGACTTTAGACACCAAACATAAAAACATAGATGTATGATATTGCATATGCCTTCTTGAGAGAATTGAACGTCCCTGAAATGTGAAAAATGAAAAAATTTAAAATATCAATATCAACAATTCATCCTGTGAAATATTTGTTGTCTTTTCAATTGTTTAATTTTGATCCTATTAATTCAATTTGATCCATAGATTGTGATGGCTACGAATACAATAATAAGATTCCGTAAAACAAATGGTCAAGCACGCCAAGGGTCTATAAAGTATAGAAAATATCCATTCTCAAAATAACTATAGTTGCAAAATCGTCTTAATAAGCAGTTTAAATATAAAAGTTCTATATGCATCATTTAGAATTTGCTTCCTTCTTTTTTCGTAAAAAAGCAGGTTAAATATAAAAGCTCTATATGCATCATTTAGAATTTGCTTCCTTCTTTTTCGTAAAAAAGCAGTTTAAATATAAAAGCTCTATATGCATCATTTAAAATTGGCGTCCTTCTTTTTTCGTCAATAAAAAATACTAATAGTTTAATAAAAATTTGCCCTTAACCATCGCTTTACAAAAAGGTATATGATCAGTCCTGAACAGATCAAATGTAGTTTTGTATATTTTATTCATGTTAATAAGCTTGCCTTCGGTGATATTGGAAGAGTTGTGGTTGCCTTTAAGATATACATGAACGTCTAGATTCTTTTTATGCAAAGGAGAAGACAGTGGAGCATGGTGTCAAGAATCTAGTGACAAGAATTTAAATTGAGAAGTAAGATTTCCTCGACTAATGGCTGTGTCAGGCCTTAACTTCGAACACCCAAGTCAGACAGATGTATACACCTACCCAAACATGTACATGAAGACTTTACAGCTTAAGTTTATTTCCGCTTTAGATCCTCTTCGAGAGTGGAGAAGTTATACAAAGGTAAAAGAAAGCTTCGAGATTATCTGATGTTTTTATTTCTGTGTTTTATTTTAGATTGTCATTTAATTGTCCTTTTATATTGCAAGGTAAAAAGTCTATGAAACGAAAATACTAGTATGAAAAATGGTTGACGTGCAACGTCGTTATGCATTGTTTTAAAGAATATTCTGTAAAGCGTCGAAATGTTAAGAGAATCAAATGCCCGTACTAAATTAATCTTTTGTTTTCTAATTTTTGCATACTTTCTATTTCTTTAATTGATGGACTAAGGTTTCTTTTATAAACCAAATTAAATAGTACTTCACATATCTATGTCTTACATGACCTTCCGTCAATATACAACTCTACTATTTTCTACAATATTTGACTAGACCAAATTGAATATATGGTGACCGATGTAATTAGAATTTATCCAGAGGGATTATCCTATGAGGGATTAGCCTGTTTTAGGATGGAGATAATCGGTTGTGATCCAAATGGTGACTTAAAAATTCTTTGACCTAAGAATTCTCATCAAGAACTTCAGGACAGTATCCCCCTCCACCCGCCCAGATATTTAGAAATTCGATGTACTTGATTTTTTTACGATTGAATTTCTTTGTTTTCAAGCACCTGTGCTTTAATTAAGGAAATATACTAGTATGCGCTTATTTTGTGTTTCAAAACCCATACAAGAAATATAACATTCCAATACGATAACTATTAATTTGTATGAATTTACCTTATCTCACAGAATATACAATTTATAAGAATTGTTAGGATTAATACCGAGCACACTGCAAGAAATACTTGTAGACAATTGAAGTTTTATTTTTGTAGTTCTCTGTCCCAAAGAGTTTTGTCAGAACGGGGGAGTATGCTTAGTCATGAATGTATGCAGATGTATGCCCGGCTTTTATGGTATCGACTGCCATTTACCCGGTGAGATATTTCTCATTAAAACTCTTTGAATGGGTATATAGTTTCAAAGAATTTAGCTTGTATTCTGAATCATATCTATTCGGTTTTTCTATTGAACAGCATTACAGATTGTCCATCTTAACTGGGAAGTCACACAGAAAACTGATAACACCATACATACAGCTACGGGTATCAACTTGAGCATTTATGGACACGTAACAATGGAACCAAGTGATCTCGATAATGGACGCGATGTACATATAACCGAAAACGGATTTGTTACTGTAAACAGTACTGGATTCAACTTCTGTCTGGCGGATATAAACACGTGCTCTTCGGGCTTCACTTTTATCTTGAACGTAAACTTTCACTATCTTCTTGATGGTACATACATTCTTTCAAGTGGTGGCGATCTGCAAAATCACACAGGAATATCCCTAAAATACGAAAACCAACAACTGCATTTTATCGTTACGACCTCTGGTAATAGATGTATCTATCATCTATTATATATACCGTCATATCTGTAAATACATTGTTGACATTGGACACTTGGCACAAAATCGAGCTCTCGTGGAGCCGAGCATTAGGTTCGTCTCTTTACATTGACGACTTTCTTGTAGGTTCTGTAACTATGTCAGAGCCATCCATAGCTACCATGACTAAACCTCTTACATTAAGATTTGGCTTTCATCAGCAAATGAATTTATCTATGACTGCCAATTGAACGGATGCCTTCGACTCTCTTAGACAAAATCTCATCATAAATGGAATAACCTTTATTGTCATAACAAACTTTCATATTAATGTTCAGTGACAACGGCACCACCTGTAGAAAACACAACACAACACATTTAAATGATTCAATAGCAAAACCACAATAACAACAACCAATGACTCAAGAGATATTACCTCAACCACTCATCACGACATTAAAACCGCATCCAACACTAAAAAACGCAAAACGTCACACTGACAACAACCCTATTGACAACACAACCGCCAACAACAGCCCCACCACCAGCTACAACATTAATTTATAACGCATTCACTTACAACACAGCGTCTGACAACTCAACCGAAAACGCCACCAACAACACCTCTTTTAGCAACTCAATCGTTAACAACGTCATAAATAACAACGTCAAGACTCACTACAATTAATCAACAAACAACTACACAGCAACCAACATAAATACAGCAACCAATAATACCACAACAACCAACAATACCAAATAAACCAATAACAACACAGGAAAACAAAACATCCCATCAATCAACAACCAACACAACCGCCAACAACACAGAAACCATCAATACAGCAACTAACAACACCACATCAACCAACAACAACAACAACACATCATCAACAACCCAAGTTTAACAACCCAAACGTTAACAACGTCATGAATAACAACGTCAAGGCTCACAACAATTTATCAACAAACAACTCCACAAAAACCAAAAACAACCACACAGCAACCAACAACAAAAATACAGCAACCAACAACCCAGTAACTAACAACATCACAGAGACCAACAACACCACAGAAACTAATAACACGTAAAAATTATGAGTTAGCATTCCGTCTACTTGGCAAAAGATTTCAACTTTTAATCACATGGTCTGGTATACGATACAAGCGTCACTATTCTTTTGAAATAATGGCCATGAAGTTATTGTGATTAAAAGCTGTATGTTTTGAATTTATTTAGGGTGTCTTTTTAAAAAATATGATCAACATGGTACAAAGCAAAGACCATCTGTGTCGCAGGAATATCCAGCTGTGCAGTTGTTGCATATCCCTCCTCGCAAGTAAGGCCTCTCATTTGGGTTTCCTCTAAAATAGCAAAGCAGAAGTCATAAATTAAGATGTGTGTTGTCATGATGTTGGAAAAACATGCTTTGTTTCAATTTTTACACCCTGTGTTCTTTGAAGTTTCAGTACCTTGGCGCATAATTACAAACGGTGAACACGTTTGACCCGCACATAGCCTGACCACATCCAATGAACTCTGTCTCTGCTCGGACCACCTTTTCATAAAAAGAATCTGATTTGAACATATTTTATTGTGTAAGTAACACAAAAGGATCGGAAACAAGTTCTTGCAACTTACAAGTTCCTCTCCTAATGATAATGCATACAATATATACAATTGTCATAGTACATGTAATATTACATGTTACTTATAGTTATTGACTTTTATTATGATAATTAAATTCATAGACATACATTTACAAAGTAATTGCAAATCTATAGTAGATAACGATAATGTACAGTATAGAAAGCAAAAGCAAAAAGGAATTTAATTATTAAATCTTCCAGACTCATTAATGAACTTTTGAACTGCTGAAAAAATAAAGCAGTTTGTATTGTAAGACAAATTTTCACTACCCCAAAGAAGCAAATGTGAGTTAATTAAAATTGTTTCATCAAGCCTATTAAAAAGTAATTCAAAAAGATTGTTTCTTGCATTTACATAATTCTTGCATACAAAGAAAAAGTGATAAAGAAAAAGTGATAAACATCCTCCTTTTGACCACAAATACAAAGACCACAAATAAAAAGAATCAGGACTAAACAATGAGAACAAACTATTACATAATATATTATGAAAACAAGAATTAAACGATTATTGTGGGAACTTTTAGTCAACTATTGAAGTGATTTAATTTCAGTTTTTTGCAGTCCTGAAACAGAATTAAACGTCACAGAAGGCAGTTAATGGATAAAATATCAATATCGCGTCAGAGTGGGTAGGTACCAAATCGGCCAATTAAATCGCCTCTTTTATAAACTGCAACCCATGATTCGACCTGTTTAACTGTTAAATCATATAGTGTCATCACTTAACGCATCGCTATATAACTGTATACTCTCAATCGAGATTTGCCATAAAGGAAAATACTTGTACATCTAAGTTAAATATAATTTTATCAAATAACCAATAAACAATTGAAAAAAATTATTTAATAGTTTTAAAAAATCATTTCCTTTGAAAATCATCCTGCAGTATTCGATTTACTTTTTATTTTATCCCCTAAAGGCCACAAACCTCCTATTACAGACTTTCGAGTTAACAATGCACAAAAAAACGATGCCATTAATAGCAGGTACATACCTGTTTAAATTTTTCGCAATAACCTACATCTATGCACGTGTTTGAGCTGTAATGGTATTTGAAAACTTTGCTCCAAGCATTGACTACTCCCCGGTCTTTTATCATATTGTAGTCTGTGGTCAAGTGAAACAATGATATTGGTGATAAGGAGTCTATAAAACTATGTATTGTGTGTAAATAGGTTTTACATATTTAACTATTATGCATAATTTATTATATTCATTTTTGACCTTTTGAGTTGAAATTTTTCGTCATTGTGATAAAATAATTTGTTTTATGTGAGAAAAAAAAAGTAATTCGTTTTGGCATTATTTACAGTTAACAGTTTTCCTTTCACTTAAACCTATTAACAAAATCCCTACAGTTTTCAGAGCGAAACTTTTGAAATCAAATTAATCGATATCATTACTTTCGATGGTGGTAAAGTGGATGTTTTCGCCCACATCCTTGAATGTCTTGGACAGTGTGGACAGGTTGGGATTGTTCTTGTTCTCGCATCTCTCGGCGTGGGCTTGGGCAATCATCTGGAGTTCTGGGCTTAGTCTCTTTTAACAAATTAGATGGTTCTTTATTTCAATCAAATTTTCATGATTTTTCGATTGCAATAGGCGTGTTCAACAAGAAAATAAGCGAATTATACAGGTGCAATATCTACATTAGCACGGATAAAATAAAAAAATAAAATTTCAACATATCTATTTTTTAAAATTACGTTCTCATTGATGTATATTAAGCATACTGTTTACTTTCAGAGGTTAAAGATATGTAAAACTTGAAATACATACAACTTTTTTCATATTAGATGCTCCTGTGTTTGACCGCTTCGTATTGTGAAGCTGAAAATCCAACAAATAAAAGTTTTAATCGTTTGAAAAGTCATGTATACGAAAGCCGAGAAGGATAATTCGTGTACGATGCTGAAATTTTAAAGTATCTTAAAACTGCGGTGAGTTATTTTCAAATTCGCTCTTACTACCATTCTGTTACAAAAGTAGGAGCAATCCTTTACAAGATATAACTAACTTTCAAAAGAAACAGGTTTTAATTTTGAGGAAAGAAATTTGACGATAAGAATTGAAAAAAATTTGTGTAAAACCACTGTGCTATTTTCTACTTTTACATTATAAAAGTTGTATGACATGAATTCATAAATAAGCGATATTTCCTTTTCTAATATAAAAATTTACCCTAAAGTCATTACTTGGTACCAAAACTAATGCTTCGTTTCATAACTAAGCTTGTCAGGTCATTGAATAGAAGTTTTTAAAAGGCATCAGGATAAAACTTTCACAAGCCTGAATGCATTTTACATACGTTACGTATAAAACTTTACAAACCTTTACAAAGTCAGAGGAGACATGGTAGGATAGAGAGACTGTAACCAGGAGAACCACCCACAGGCTCGACATCTTGGAGTTTATCAAACTCTGTCAACCAACTAGACTTATATAAGACACGAATCAATTAACCTGTACTCAATGGTTATACCGTGGGCATCACCTACTCACGTGATGACAGCGACGATAGCGAAGATGGCTGATGATAAAAGAAAGATTACGTTTAATGTAGGGGGTGATTGCAGTGTTTATTTTTAATTGTCAATTTTTGTTTTACTAAAAGTACAATGATTAGTTTTCAAATTCAATTATATTTTACGACAACTTAAATGGATATATAGAAGTGCTCACATAAACATGAGCTGGGACTTTCGGAAGGATGTAACTTTCTTGTGCTCATGAAACCAAGCTGTATAATATCGACCTTTTTCCCTCTAATTTTCGAATTAGTCTTTTAATATTCATTTACAATTTTATTTCTATTTTAACTTCCTGCTCTGTTGTGAAATTAACGGTGTTTCAATTGAACAACTCAGCATAAAGTCGGACTGGTGGCAGTGAGTTCAATGTACATGTATTTATAACTTTAAGCTAATGACTGGACAATTAACAATGATTTGACCCCGCCATTTTTCATGGAATTGAAGTTTGACTCAAACTATCCGAAGTTCCTAGCTCTTGTCATTCTCCATGTAATGTAAAATTTCATATAAGGATCTGGCCAGTGACAGTCATCAATTTTCTTTATATTTCAAACATGGACACAACTATGTGTTAAATGAAAAAATACACTAAAAAAATTGGTTGCTAGGGGTAAATATGTCCATGTTAACCGATCAAAGATGTTGTCCACTAATATAAACTATCAAAGACATAAAACAACATTTGTTCTATTGCCAATTTTATGCCAGACACAAATACTTTTAAAATATTACCCTGGAAACCATTAAAAAAATTGGAAATTGGTTTCTTACGATTTTTAATAGTTGAACTTTTATACTTTAAATTTACATCCCTATCAATGTCTATGCAATACACAATTTATTTAAGACAATTGACTGACTGACGTTGCTATGGTAACATGGCAAAGAAATAGGAAGGCTGATGATTTCGGTTTGCTCACTTTGCTGTATTTCCTGATTTTAAAGAAGTTGTTTTTGTTGTAACTTGTAAAAATATGACTACATTTTCATTATACATAACAAAATGATTTGTTATGCATCAAAAACGTGTGGTTGCCGTGGAAATTGAAGTTGCTAAGAAAATCACGCAGAAATTCTTACTTTTTGAAAAGTCAAAAGCAACGGCAAACTATTTTTAGAAAAGTCACAATATGTTCTCAAATATCAGGATGCCATTTTTACATCTTTACCCTCTGTCACCGTGGCCACAAAGCAACAAACATTAAAGTCTATCAAACAGTTAAGTATAAAAAAATTGGCCACTGAATTTTGATTCTTACATAGGATTGGTCTAAAACGGCTCTATCATTAGATGCACCTATCCAAACTCAATTGTGAGATAGAAACTTATTGAGAATCCGCCATCATGTATCCATAGATATTTTAGCACAAATGAAAATATATCTTTCGTAGGCCCACAACTAGATTTGCCCTAATCTGAACCCATTGAATTGATGGTGATAAGGTAGAAACAATTCAGTCATATGCAGCAAGAATAATTGCATGTACAGTGTACTGTCTTTCAGTCATAGCTTCAAGAAGTTCATTGCATTGGAAAACAGGATATGAACCATTAACAAGAGGCCCAGGGGCCACATCGCTCACCTGAGCAACAATTGCCTTAATTCTGATCAAATTAGCATTACAGTATCAAAATATCTTGACAACTGAGTACAGTAGATCTTGCTAAAAAAAATTGAAAATCTGCCAATTCTTATCCACCTCTTATTTTTTTGGTAAATACCAAGCCCCTTTTGTTTTTGTACCTGTAAGAAGATTTTTCTCTATTCCTATATACCCCCCCCATTTCGTGGCCCCACTTTTCTCTAGGGAATAATGGTTTCATCAAACTTAAATCTGCATAACCTTTCACACTAAGTACTGAGTTTTGGACCGAAAACTGTCCCAGAATATTTTTAAAGATTTTCTCTATATATTTTTATGTAAAAATTCAAACCGCCATCACGGTCCCGCCCTACCACTAGGGACTGTGAATTTGCAAACTTGAACTACCCGAGGATGCCTCTTCACAAGTTTCAGCTTTTCTGGCCAAATAGTCGTTAAAAAGAAGATTTTTTATCCCCCATTGTGGCCCCGCCCTACACCCAGGGACCATGATTTGAACAAACTTGAATCTACACTTCCTGAGGATGCTTCCAATCAAAGTTGAGCTTTCCAGGCCTAATAGTTTTTGAGAAGAAGATTTTTAAAGATTTTCTCTATATATTCCTATGTAAAACTTGATCCCCCAATTGTGGCCCCACCCTACCCCCGGGGACCATGATTTGAACAAACTTGAATCTACACTTCCTGAGGATGCTTTCATTTTAATTTGAGCTTTTCAGGCCTAATAGTTTTTGAGAAGAAGATTTTTAAAGATTTTCTCTATATATTCCTATGTAAAACATGATCCCCCTATTGTGACCCCACCCTACCCCCGGGGACCATGATTTGAACAAACTTGAATCTACACTATCTGAGGATGCTTCCACTTAAATTTTTCCCCTTTTGATAGGGTCAAATAAATATAACATGTTTTACTTATTGACTCTGTTTAATTTGAGCTTTCCTGGCCTAATAGTTTTTGAGAAGAAGATTTTTTAAGAATTACTCTATATATTCCTATGTAAAACTTGATCCCCTCTTGTGGCCCCTCCCTACCCCCGGGGACCATGATTTGAACAAACTTGAATCTACACTACCTGAGGATGCCTCCACACAAGTTTAAGCTTTTCAGGCCGAATAGTTTTTGAGAAGAAGATTTTTGAAAAATTTTCAATAATTCTCAATTATCTCCCCTTTAAAGAAGGCGTGGCACTCCAATTGAACAAACTTGAATCCCCTTCACCTAGTGGTGCTTTGTGCCAAATTTGGTTGAAATCTGCCCAGTGGTTCTTGAGAAGAAGATGAAAATGTGAAAAGTTTACAACAACGACGACGACAACGACGACGACAACGACGACAACGACAGACAACGGACAAATTGTGATCAGAAAAGCTCACTTGAGCCTTTGGCTCAGGTGAGCTAAAAATGAAACGAGACTGTTTTAGATTTTCAACAACGTTCAAAATCCAAAAAAAAAATTGTTCCTGGCATTCGAAACGTCATTTCTAATTACAACACAAATTTAACACAAAATTACAAACATTTAAAATAAGTATTTTAGTTTTGTGTTACTTGTACTATAATTGCTCTTAATGTTTATATCTGCAAGTGTAATACATAATGTATTAAACTCTGACCCAAGATATCCTCGATTCTCATTTTGCTTAATTACTGGATATTCGACCCTCAGGGTTCAAATGATGTCCATTCATGAAAAAAAAAATCTAAGATTTCTCTTTTTGAACGCTCCCTCTAGCTTATCAGGTTTCAATACACGACTTTAGTCTGTCCCAAGTTATTGCTTCCATCACTTTTTGATGATTTTTAATAAAAATACACACACCTGTGAAAGAAATACAGTTGAAATCGATGAAAGGGAATATATCCAAGATATCTTCATTGAACAATTATCATTTTTCACTCATAAAAGTTCACAACGAAAACAAATTTCTTAAGGAAATTGATAATGGGAAATGTTTACATCTTTTTTTCCATTCGGAAGTACTCGGGATACCTCGCGCAATTTTTCAACGTTATCGTCCAGGCTTATTAATGGCTGACTTTCTAGGTTTGTTCCCGTTTTGCACACATTTGAAAATTAGGTATCGAAAAAATGTGTGCGAAACGGGAATTTGACCAGGTGTCATAATTGCTTAATTGCTATAGTCTATATCACAGTTCCTGCAAGGGCAATTGACAATGAAATAAATAAAACATATCTACTCGCAATTGATATTTACATTTATTTTATGTTACAATATAACTTGCATAGAAGCACATTTACATAATAATTGACATCCATGTTCTGGAATTTAACTTTAAACATCGATTTGGTCATCAACAATTTCATTAATTTCTTTAAACAAAAAAGATTATTGCAAAAATGTTGTGTATGTAGTGCTTTTGTTTAACTTCCTGCCTTTTTCATCTACTCTGTCTATTTTTCTACCAGTGTATAAGAAGTTTTTTAATATTATTTTCTGTAGTGGGTTCGTTCCAGATGAGTGGCTAATCGGTATTATCAAACCAATTTATAAAAATAAGGGGGATCCTACTCAGCCGGAAAATTACCGCCCGATATCTCTTTTAAGTTGTCTAGGTAAACTTTTCACTAGTATTTTGGCCAATCGTCTGGAAGCATACGCCACTGAGACAAATCTTATTTATGAAAACCAAGCCGGGTTTAGAAAAAACTACTCAATTTTAGATCATATTTTGACATTACAATTTCTCTGTGATATTTTCATGAAAAGAAAAAAGAAATTATTTTGTGCTTTCATCGATTTTAAACAGGCGTTTGATACTGTATGGAGGACCGGCCTGTGGAGTAAACTTATTTTGAATGGAATTAACGGGAAATGCTTTAGATATATTAAAAACATGTACATGGGTATAAAGTCACTAGTAAAATTAAATGGTATTGCTTCTAATTTTTTTGAATGTAATGTAGGTGTTAGACAAGGAGAAAACCTTTCCCCTTTCTTATTTTCTTTGTACATTAATGACTTAGAAAACTTTCTTTTGGAAAAAAATATTGTAGGTTTACAAAGCATTAGTAATGAAATCGAAAACGAGTTATTATTACATTTGAAACTACTTATTTTATTTTACGCTGACGATACCGTCATAATGGCGGAATCGACAGAAGACCTTCAAAACGCCCTCAACGAATTTTATAGTTATTGTACTCAATGGAAACTTAATGTCAATGTTAATAAAACAAAAATAATGGTTTTCTCCAAAGGTCCAACATCGAAAAAGCTTTTTTATTATAAAGGAGAAGTTATTGAAAATGTTAAAGAATTCAAATACCTGGGTATCGTTCTGTCAAGAACTGGTTCATTTATTAAAGCAAGAAAGCATTTGTGTGAACAGGCTCAAAAGGCTATGTATGGTGTTATAAGAAAAATTAGAAATTTTAATTTACCAGTAAATTGTCAATTTGATTTGTTTGATAAGGTTGTTTTACCAGTTTTATTGTACGGCTGCGAAATTTGGGGCTTTGAAAATCTAGATATTATTGAACGTGTACATCTGAAATTTTTGAAAACAGTACTTAATTTAAGAAGCACAACACCGAATTTTATGATATATGGAGAAACAGGGCGCTACCCGTTGTATATTAATGTTTATACAAGAATAATTACATATTGGGGGAAAATGCTAATAAGCCCCGAGAACAAAATTGTATATGCAGTGTACAGATATTTATTTTCACAACATTTTAATAGCGATTGTAAAAGCCCATGGATTGATTGTATTCAAAGAATTTTGAACATGTGCGGGCTACAATATGTCTGGCAGAACCATAATTTTGTCAATATAGAATGGTTATCTGCTACTGTAAACCAAAGATTAAAAGACCAATTTATGCAAATATGGTCAAATGATATAAATTGTTCTTCCAGAGGTCAAGTGTATAAAATTTTAAAACCATATTTTGGCTTTGAGAAGTATCTTGATATTTTACCTGTAAAACTAAGAAAAAAATTCATTAAATTTCGTACATCAAACCATCGTTTTCCTGTAGAGACAGGCAGATGGTATAACATTCCTTTGAATGAGAGGTTATGTCTTTTGTGTAATAAAGGTCTTATTGGAGATGAATTTCATTATATTTTAGAATGTTCGGCACTAGAAGAAATAAGGAAAAAATACATAAACACAAAATATTGGAAAAGACCATTTTTTTTAAAGTTTTCTGAACTCATGACTAATTGCAATTGTAAATCGCTAAGAAAATTATGTGTATTTATTTCAAAAATTTTTGATGCTGTCTGCTCCTCTTAGTTGTTTTCCTATTATGATCCTTTATACTAAAATCTAACATAAGTAGTGATTCTATAGTCTGTTCTTTTTTATTTATATTTTTTCCCTGTATGAAAATGTACCTGTTTGTCTGTACCTCTGACGATTTGTATTTGTATGTATTATATATATGTTCCTCTTGTACCAAATTATTTGGTCTGAGTGAATAAACTGAACTTAAACTTGATATCAAGTATTGTCCAGGAAGTAGATTTACACGCTACAAGTTTGAAGAGAAAATATCATATATTAGTATTTATTTATTGCTTTTGCTTACATAAATGGAGGAAATGTGTCTAGTGAAAACGCTGCTAATTATTTCTCATTTATGCTGTGGCTTGAATAATCGAAGAGAATACTATTAGACAAATTAATGTATGACGATATGATGATAAGTAGGCAATTTTATATGCTTCAAAACTGAAAATATTTTTTCACAAAATTTATCAAATGTAGACCTAATTCATACATTTTCAACATTCTTCAGTTTGAGGTATATCGAATCAATATTTAAATTATTATTTTTGTCGGAATTTATTGAGCTGCTGATTTGAAAATCCAGAAAAGTGACCCGCAATATACAAAAGCGGTGATGTCGATCATAAGATCTACTGTCAAGGCTGGTACTTCGAAGATTGAAATATTTTGTGATAAAGGTCTGTTTCTTTTCATAATAATCTTTCTGTTGATACCAAACAACCAATTATAAACATGCGATTTACATATTTTGCATCTACAATGTAAGTTGTAAAAAGAGACACGGACTACCCCATATGACTGTCCGTGTAGTTTTCCCCTTTATCATATAATTATCCACTGAATCAGCTTCCAATTGGCCCGGGACCAGCAATTTTTCCTCAATTCATCGAGTTTATATTTAAAGTAAATGGGCAAAAATGTAAAAGTCAAATCATCTAATCCTTATTTTTCTTATCAGTGAGCGGAAATTATGACTAAAAATTTTAAGATGATCTTTATTTTATCAAATGAAAAAAAAAATTGTGATAGTTATTAGTCTAAAACACAACAAAATATCTATATTCTTCTTGTTTCATGGCACTGATGAATGAATGATAAAACACAAGCGCAGCATTGTAATAATACTACAGTTTAAGCTACTTATACATTTATGTTCATTCATATCTTAAGATATGTACATGATTAAATTGTCTTACTATGTCTACTCACTTACTGCACATTGCACATTTGAATATAATTTTATATGTATTATAATTTGTATTCCGATGAGTTGTAAAGCTCAAGGATAATAAATTGAATTGAATTGAATAAAACACAAGTAAAAATCCAGGTAAAATCTTTGACTGAAAGCAGAGTCTGACTATAATTGCTATCACAACACAATTCACACCTATTGTTCTATACCCAATTATCAAATGTGTGCAAAACGGGAACACACCACTTTCTATAAAGAAAGTCTTAGCGTTGGGCTAAACCCCCTGGTTATTCTGAAATAGTTTATATTAGTTGGGGGGGGGGGGGTACTGTCAACAAGCACATGTAAGAATTTTAAGTTTATAACTTTAAAAATCATATCTAAAAAGAATATGTTGAAAATCCAGCCTCCTTCATAAATATATTCGATGAAAAAAAGTATTTGAATTAGAAAAAAGAAAAATAACTCACAACGTAATCCTTGATGGCAATTTTCATTACAATATAATTTTACATTTTCTTAAAATTTATATCGTTAAAAAATGTTAAATGAATTACAATGTGGCTATAAATTGTTTCCATTTTATTGAATTATTGACAGACTATCGATGCATTATATATTTTCCGTTTATGAATCTCATTGAACAAATCCTGTTTTTTTCATAAAATTATCTAAACGTTATGCTAGTCCATTGGAATCCATCCCGGATAAATGAAATCGTCTATGGAATTGTTCATGAAATTCTTAGAAAACGGACTTCCAGGAACATATATGTGTTTGTAGTATATGCTGATACCCCCGGACATCCATCCGACCCACCAGCCGTACGTCCCCACTGACATGATCGTGTGGTTGGCCAAACTAAGTAGCGCTATATCCTCGGCGGCCGAGTTTCCAGTAGAGATATGGGTATTTGGTTCTCCGTCAAAAGTCTTCCTACACCACTCAGTGTCCGTGGAACCCACGATAAACAGTACCTTGTTAAACTTATTCTTGAAAAACGACATGGCGTTAAAATAAAACGTGGCACCTGGCGTGAGTTTACCGTAGTTCACGACTTCTTTCGATAAATAGTCTTCTCGTCTGACATGAACACTAACGACAACGCCGTCTTTGTCTAGTGTAAAATCTCTCTCTTTTAAAATCTTCTGAAATTGGGAGACAGCTTTTCTTTTGATTTCGTCATTAAACTGAAAAACACTTCGAATTTCTTTCTCATATTTAATCCAATATTTCCAAGACTGAAAATATCCGTGAAACCTATAGTTTTCCCTTTTGGACCGTGGAATCTTGAATAAATGTTCGTCAAAGGAAAGACCCCAACGTTCTTTGTGAAAGGGAAGTTTTAAACAGGCATCCTTTGGTAATCCAATACGAGACAATGTTGTGTTGTGGATAGAAAATATTTTGGGGAGATTAGAATCCTCCGGAATAATCGGATATAGTCCTTTTGATTTAGCCATTGCATACAGAAACGCGTACTCCAGCATCAAGTTACCCAATCTTCCCATAAACGTGATACAAACTATTCCTGATGAATTGGAAAAATTAAACATGTTTTTCCTTGAGGGAATTTCATAGATCTCTATTTGTTTGTGCGTTAGATCCTGGGCCCCAGTGAAGGTATCCATTTTCACTTCTATGTTATGAAGATGATAGGGATAATTTATTTTCAAAGTTGAATATAGCCTTGCTTTGTTCAGAAACGAAATTCCAAACACCATTAAACTCCCTAAAATAGCTGAAATAAATTCATGTTTTCATTACTTTATATTTTATATTTCTAAAGAAAAAAACCCATTAATAACACATGGAGTATTTCAAGTATATTAGCTTTATTAAGAAATATTCATCTTTATATCACTTACCAAAGTAGGATAATCGTTTGCTCAAACGCATCTCTATATCCTCGATACTATAAATACCGCACTATGTGTACTTCAGTCCTAAAACAAAACTATACATACTAATATAATATACATACAGATGTATTTTTGTTGGTAAAACTGATTTGAGTAAAACCAAATTTCATTTAGTCCTTTACAAGAAAGGTATAACGGCCAGTTAAGGTAGTGGCTACCAAAGCTACCCTCGGGGTATATAGATATATAGTAACTAAACGTGTAACACACGGACATATCTAGAATGAGCATGTATTGCCCAAACAGAACATTATATATATATGATTATAGGCACACAAAATCTTTACATGCATATATAAGCTAATAAGTAATGGTGGTATATCATACTCATATATAATGTTCTTCTGGATGAACGTTCTATAATTTGGTACATTGTATATCGGCGTTTACAAGCAGATGACAGAAATTTGCTCAAGTTCCGAAGTTCTCTAAAACCATGCGTGGTGAACTACTGAACTAATTTGAACATTGATGGTTTGTTTTAATAATATTTTTAATGAAAGATTGTCCTTATCACAATATAATGGATTTAAGGATGCCGATTTGTTTTTTGTTTTTTTTGTTTTTTGCGGAAAAACTACAGTAGCAAAACTTATTTTTTAACCATATGTCATACATTTACTATTGGATAATATAGAAAACTGTCATTTTCCGCACTTCGAAGCAAATTTTAAAAAAAATACTACAATAGCTTTTTTCTCAAATTTTTATATATGATTGGTAATATCGTTTCCTACCTTATATGTAAAAAACCCCCTAAATTCTACGGTCTTATTTTTAGTGGGGGTCATCTCAAAATATTAAAATGCACCAAATTTTGCTATATATTTGGAGCATTACGCATGGAGATTGGTAAAATAGATTTATAAAACAAATAAGAAAATGTCTCCGAAAATAGCATAATTCTGTGTATAAAATTTCAACGGTATACAATATTTACTTTTTCTTTTAGTTATTTCTTATAACGTACTCCTACAAAGCTTCATTTTATTATTACGTCATAAAAGCGCAATGGCAATGCTCCCCTACCGCACAACGGAAAAATCGTAAAAAAAAAAAAATTCTTTGAAAATATAAATATACTTTTATTTGTATTTTGTTTATTGTGTTCAATTTTATAAATCACATCGTAAAAATTTCATAAGAATATCAATCCACTGTATTATACTAGAAAGCGCAAAAACATGCGCAATGAAAACTAAAGTCGGCCTCCTTAAACTAGAACTTGTCTTCAACAGCGTTGATGATATAATTTTGACAAATGCTTTGCTGTTAAAAATCTACAAGAAAGCTCCCAGTGTTTTGGGATAGCATACCAGAGCCTAGTTCGACCAAAGCTAGAGTTCGCAATACCAACATGGAATCCACAACAACAACAGATAGAACAATCAAGTTCAACGTAATGCCGCGAGACATTACAACCAAGAAAAACATCTATGACGCAGAAACTCAAATGAAACACACCCCCCCCCCCCCAGAACAGGGATGCATTTGGACTGACGTAACACTTAATATGTACAAAGTTCTCAACCAACTCACTTCAGTACCAATAGCATACCAATCTTCCCTAGCAAGAGTACGAGTAACTACATACAGTCACTGCAAAAATTTGTAACGTGTCACTGCAGAATTGACGTCTACCAACATTCATTTTTACCCAACAACAATCTATTACTGGAACACTCTGCCAAAACAGTCTTACTTTCACCAACGTTGGAGCAGTTCAAATCATCTACTCACAACCTGGACCACTTACCCTGCATACGAAGATACATACAATGACCTGTACAGTGTATATACATTATACGGAGTAACCTTTTGTAATATTTGGACACCGTCATTCCACTGCACGCATAAACATAGCTTCCTCGCCAGTAAAAGTCCGCAATGGATTTTAGGAAGTACTCACATTGAAGTTGAAGTTGACATTAAAAAACCAAAAATACGTACAGAAAACACTGTGCCGGATAATTATGCCTGTGCCAAGGTGGCATTTTTGCACCCGCTTAAGATGCAGTTTCGGAAAAAACCATGTATACCAAATGATAGACCATTGTCTAGAGAGTATATAACCACTTTTGTTTTTAGTGTGTTTCACCTGACAGGTGAGATATTTACCTTTGAAAATTAATATCCCATCGGAAATTGATAATTCCTATGGGAGAATTGACTCCACTACAGGAAATATTGACAATCCTATAGGATTTTTTAAAAGTCCTGTAAGAATTATATTTCCTATAGGAGAATGGTAATTCCTGTAGGAATTTGATTCAGACATGTAGTTTTCCTATTGGATATTAAATTTTCCTATCGGATTTCATCAAATCCTATCGGAATTGAAATTCCTATAGGAAGTTCTCGTATTCCTGTAGGAAATTTTAAATTACCTATAGGAATAATGATTTTCCTATGGGAAAAATTATTTTCCTATAGGAATTTATTTTTGAAAGGTGAGATACACTGATAACAAAGGTGGTTGTTAACTCTTTAAGCAATGGTCTATCATATGGCATATTTGAATTTTTCGATACATGCAGCTTAAGCGGGTGCAAAAATGTCACCTTGGCAATGGCTTAATTATCCGGCACTGTGTTAGAATTTGTTATATATATATTTTGTAGTAATTATTCAGTTCAAGTGGTGCATACACTTTGCTTAGTCAATGGTCGTGTAAAGAGTAGTTCCATAATAAGTCCATCTTTCATTAGTTTATTCAAATATATGGAATTAACCTTTACAAATTTTTATGATACATGGATTCGGTAACGTTACCAGGCACATCCTACATATAAACCCTCTCACATACACATAGTCAAGTTGTGGAATTACAAGATGTTATATAGGATATATATAGGATGTACATGTATACTCTGTACCATGTTTCTGCTTCCATCGGTTTTTGCTTAACATCCACTAAATTGTAAAATAGTCCAGATTGTTTGGTTTGAAACGCCTACAACTAAAACCAAAAATAGGAAGTTTACGGGGATTTTGCATTTTGCATTGCAAACGACATGAAAACTTACCCGGATGATAATGTTTAAAAAATGTGCAAGATGGCCCGAGTTATATACTCAGAATAGGGAAAGATGTGAACATTTCCCACTAAATCTAATTGTTTTCGTTCATGATAATTTAATATGTGTAAGTTACATACATAAATAAGGGAATAAGCGTCTAAGGAATGGAAGGGAACTGTTTTCAGGTTGTGAAAAAAATATTTATTCATTCGTGAATTCGCTTAGATTCCCTAAGAATCAAGAAATAATCAAATTTAGCCCCGAACACTTACGTTTTGCTGCAGACGACGCAAAGAAGAACAAAAAGGACATGAAAACTTACCCGGATGATAATGTTTAAAAATGTGCAAGGTGTCCCGATTTACTCTGAATAGGGAAAGATGTAACCATTTACCACTATAAAAAAAAACTCTGTCCCGAGTTTTTGCTTCCACCACTTTTTGCTTGATATTTCAATAATAGTAACAACCTTTGTGCTCAAACTAAGTTCATCCACTAATATAAAAAAATGTCCAGATTATCCGTTTTGAAAAGCCCCCTCTTCCACTTCAGGTTTCAATACACATCCCGAAATTGAAAGTCTAAGGAGATTTTGCATTGCAACAGCCATTAATAAGCCCGGGCCCCATGATCATGAAGCAAACTTGGACTTATAAATTATAAACTGTCTTAATGCCTCTTGATTAAAAACACTGACAAAATTGAAATGCTATTAAAAGTGTCTTGATATAATGTTGTTAATTACAAATTTCAATCGTCATTTTATGATAAAACATTATTTTATGACTGATGGAAATGTTGACTTAAGTCTGAAATTGCTTCATGATCCTGAGGCCTGATGATAACGTTAAAAAATTGTGCGATGTATTTCGAGTGTATTCCGAATGGAGAAAAGATGTAAACATTACCCATTATAAATCTCCGTAGGAATCTGTTTTCGTTCCTGTGAATTTTTCTGAGTGGAAAGGGATATAATTGTTCAATGAAGATACTTTGGATATATTTCCATTTAACGATTTCAACTGTATTTTTTTCACAGGTATGTGTAATTTTATTAAAAATCCTCAAAAAGCGATGGAAGCAATAACTTGGGACAGACTTTAAATCTAATTTAAAAAGAAAATTGTTTTCGTTCATGATAATTTAATATGTGTAAGTTACATACATAGATAAGGGAATAAGTGTCTAAGGAATGGAAGGGAACTGTTTTCAGGTTGTGAAAAAAATATTTATTCATTCGTGAATTCGCTTAGATTCCCTAAGAATCAAGAAATAATCAAATGTACCTGCCCTAACACTTACGTTTCGCTGCAGACGACGCAAAGAAGAACAAAAACAATGTATCTAAATACGAAACCCGAACCGGTTACTTTATAAAAGATTCGGGTTGAAACTGGAATGCAATGTATCGCGGTAGTTATTTCTTTTTATTAAAAAAGATTTTCCAAGTTGTAATTTTAACATGTCATTAACTACAGTTCAAAAAATGTATGATACACTATTTTTCTGTGGAACATCATTTTCCACACTGACTTATTTTATTTTGTGTACTATCTTTAAAAAATTAGCTTATTTGCCTTGAAATTGTATCGCGACATTGAATGTCTGGAAGCCTGGTTTAGTTGTAGTGGATAGTTTAATATTTATTTCAAGTTAAAATAGGACTCTTACGATGTGGACTATCTTCGGTAAAATTTTCACTTGTGTGAAAAATTTCATTCTCCGATAGATTTTATTGATTTCTTTGTTCTCAGTCTGGAGTTGGTATGCTCTTTGTGACATTAAAATTTCGAAAGAAAAAAAAACGAAAAAAAACAATTTTTTGCAGATATTACGCGATACAATCATGATTGGAACCCGCGATATAATGGGAACATTTTCATCAGGTTCATCTGGGCTATCACATGTACATTTACAATACCATAAAAAAGACAGTTTGAATACTTGTTTATTGATCAGAAGTAGAAAAAAAATCTATTGTAAAGTTAAAAGTGTACAAATCTGTATATAATCGGTATTTTTGGTGACACCCATGATATTAGCATTTCGCTAATTTTAATACCGTAGAAGTGGAAAACATTACGGTGTTTATAATTTCACAATGTTTGCGATCAGACAATTTTCCGTGAACATTAAGCCCCCGTGAATATTCAGCTGTGCATTCACCATCTCCGTGTAGGCCGCCATTAATCCAAAGAAAAATAATGTAGATATACATGAGTGCATGTCCATTATACATAAGATTTTTTTATAATCAAGATTATATTTTCTTTGTAAAAAAGAAATTAATTATCCGTGAAATTAAAAACACAGTGAAAAGTACTAACATGCAGGATATCGTGAAATTTTAGACGCGTAGGACTACTGTATTTAGACGCTTACAGTATTATTGATTTGGGGTTTTTTGTTTTGTTTTGTTTTTTAGAAAAAATCAATTGTTTAATAATTAATTTTTTGTGCCGAGTGGGTTGCCACTATAGGTTTGTTATACTTGGATTTGTTTTAACTATTAAGGTATGCATAAGCTATCATGCAATGATGTAATAATTTAAGGAAGTTAGTACAACTGCATATTTCATTATAGTAGTCTATGTTATGCACCGTTATGAACTGCATTGATGTAGTAAGCACGGTAGCTACAGGTATTATCCACTCATACGATGACAATAGTTTGATTATAATGTTTATTGATCTATCATGGATAACAGTCTATTATGTATATCAATATCTTTAAAAGTTTAAAAGTTCAATATACGTTGTATACATTTTTTGTTAAACCAAGCATTCTTTGACAAAGTGGTCGTTGATATGTTATGTGAAGCAAAGCGTCATTTTAAAAAGTACATGTATTCTAAATATACAGCAATTGAAGTTTCTATCCCTGCGACAGTTGAAAGGAATAAATGTCATTCAGTCTTTCGTTGCTTAAAGAATTCCCGCCAAAAATGTAAAGTTTCTTGTCGGAATCAGAATAAGCTGCGGTAAACCAACCCCTGGGCTCAGGCTGGTCACCCTCCGTGGGAACCCTGACCCAATTTTGTGGGTTAACAGTGTCAAGGATAAAAGCCTCATTTGAAAAGTGTCCTGCACCAGCGTGACCTTTATCCGATGGGTCGACCTCCCCGCACACAACGATGATTGTGTTTCCATGGGAACCTATTCCGAACACACTTCTAGGTGGCAAATCAGTATGGAATGTCAGGGTCTGCCATGTTTTTTCCTTCGTGTCAAAAGCGTGTACGTCGTTCATTTCTCGTCCAGCAAATCCAGCTACAACGTAGAGAGTATGACCTACCGAAACCAACCCCGGGCCGCCACGTCCTTCAATGACGTCATAAGCCGGCTGCTTCTCCCACGTGTTTGTGTCAACGTCAAAGCGGTAAAGGTCGTTCATTCGGCCTTTTTGCGTACAACCCCCGAATACATAGAGAGCGTTACCTAGCGCCGTCATAGCGTGGTAGCTCCTGGCCATGGGGACGTCTCCAGTTGTGGGTAGTTTCCGCCATTCCTTACTGCAGGTGTTAAACGTGTACATATCGTTGTTGTCCCCCTCCCCCATGGAGATTCCCGACCGTCCCCCGAACATGTACATGCTGTCCCCCAGGGCCGCCACGGCCGCGGCATTAGTGGGAGGGGGCTCGCTCTCCTTGTCTTTGGGCTGACTCACGCTCCATTCCAGGGTGTTTAGGTCCAGGCAATGTACGGTGCTGCCTATAGGTACTCTCGGGGAATTCTCGCCCCCAAACACATAGGCATGATGATTGATAATCACAAAACCATGGCTGCTCCTGCCCTGAGGGATAGCCCCTTTAGTGGAGAGACGGCGCCACAAGGCCTGAAAAAGACGATGAACGGCATTATTTATTTACATCTACCAAGTATGATTCCCTCTATTTCTTACGAAAACTTATGGTTAATTCATAGCTCTATAGAAACAGCCAGATTGAAATCGACACGCCCTGTTTATCGATTGGTCGAAATCTACAGCGGCTGAAACTGACAGGACTGAAATTGACACGCCCTGTTTATCGATTGGTCGAAATCTACAGCGGCTGAAACTGACAGAACTAAAACTTGACACGCCCTCTTTTTCGATTAGTAGAAACCTACAACGACCAAAGAAAAATCACGGACTGCACGAAATAATCATGATGATGTCAGACTCAAAGTCTCACAGGAGACGATTTGGCTGTTTCTTTTAGCTAACTTACTTATGTATACATTTACAGTAATTAAGTGAATTTGAGTTCCTTTTCATAATCAATTTATTAATTAGGTAAAAGAAAGATGGTAATATAAACAATAAAATGCTTTCTTTGATGATTCAAGCGGGTTATGAAGGTATAGCGATCATTGCAGAAAATAACACATAACCCACGTCAGCGGGTTATGTATTTTTTTTATGCAATGTCGCTACTTTCATATCACCAAAGTTTAAATATTAATACAATGGAGATGTCCCTAACCTCCACCCGTACTTACTAATGAACAGAAAGTCGGACTGTGTGTAAAATATTCACTGTCACAGAGTCTCCTACGATTTCATAGATTTATTTTAGACTCTTACTTTTAAAGAGATAAATTTAAACAACTGGGTTACGTAACATGACATCGGAATAGATCGTTATACTTAGTATTTACAGTTGTGCGTTTTCCAAAAAAAACCAAACCCCAGAGATTATATTCTATTTTAAAGCAAAAAGTTACATATATCGGGGGAAATTTGCTTTGATAAAGTGGGTTACCTTTACAGCTGATGTCATTTTCCGTGGCCAAAATTCTTCCACCGATTAGATTAGGGCCAGTGCACACAGCGCAGCGGGTGTCGTTTAAAGTAAGGTGCACAGTTCATGAAAATACAGTAAGATTACTAGGTTTACATAGAAGTGGTCGTTACATTTCTTCCGACTCGCTTGCAATGAATTGATACAAGGTCACATAATTATCATAGATAAGGAAAAGCAAGATTGATATGTGAATATACATGTATATCTTGACTGGTGTTTTCTTAAGCCGACCACTTATCATGGTTATGCTACTTGTTACGTTTGACAATAAAAGCCGTCTGCAAATTGAATAACTAAGATTGGTTTTCTTTCTTTTGGATAATATAGTTCCATTTTTATATCGCAACTAATTTTTAATATGAAACTATCAAAAATAATTCAGTAATAAAATATGTCATGATAAAATATGTTACAACTGAGAATTCGTACACCCTACGTATACTTAAGAAAAACAGACAGCGATTCGAGGGAGAGGAAGTCATATACTATCAACCATCAGCAGTTTATGATCTGGATTCGCATCCACATTTAGTACTATCATACCCATTCATATACCAATGCAATACAAAATGGCATAAAAAATACGAACAAGAAAAAAATAAGTCCAAGAGGCCACATCGCTCACCTGAGAAACATCAGTTATAACTCCAATCAGCTATGTACAGCATTTGGAACCAAGACACCCTATCCTATTTAATACAAACAACGGAATCTCAGTGCACAATATCAGTCTATTTCTATCAGCTATTAAAACCACCAACAGCTTCTGAAAATAGTTATGCCAGATTATTTATTCTAGTTTAATTCAACTTTTAAATCACTCTATTTGTGCATTTACCAAAAACAAACATTTACTTGAATGAGGGTATAACTTCCAGCATTATAATGTAAATGATTCATCCAATATATGACATTAAAGCCAGACACATTAACGAAAGAAATAGAATAGACTGGTTCTCTGCCATTAACTACTGGGCGCTTGTTCTCGTTGTCATGTTGTAAATTTTGAATTTACCGGGTGGCAGTATATACAAAATTTACAACATGACAACTTGTTATGTGTATACAAAACGACTAACGTTACTTGACGAAAAAATTGAAGTACTGTGTGTCGTAGAAGTAGGTCCCATAACTTTTTAACAACGTGGATACAACAGGGGCTAGATTAAACCGCATGCTTTCTTCCTTTTCTCTCAGTCTTCATTGTAGTTCATTACAGTTTAATATGTAATTCCTGTATACACATTTGTAATCTTTAAAAACACCATTCAGTTTCACAAGTCCAAGAACTCTTTGAAAACTCTTTAATTCAATTAAATCGGAATATAACACATCCTTTCTTTTTTCAATGAAATAAAAAGTTTTGCTTGTATACATTTGTGCTTCTGTTAATTAGATGGTATAAAAGACACTGTAAACGTCTGATTCATACTATAGTGTGAAAATATCTGATTGAAAAGATGTAGAAAAATCTCATAGTAAAAAAACAGAATGTATGCTCTGGAATTTAACCCTGCGTCTGACTGTGTATAGACTCATGCAACAAGTGACTATTAAGGCTCAGATTTCCCGATTTAAATCCCATTGCCCAGCACTCATTGATAATGATTAAAACATAAAATAAAAATTCAGACTACATGCATGTGAACATTGTAGAATATGAAACTTTTGACTTACTATCTTCGGTCTACTGAGTCACACAGCTGACCTATTGCAATTAGTCTGTCGCCGCCCGTCGTCCATCGTTCGTCTTGCGTTAATATACGTAATTTACATGTTTAACTTCTTAAAACTTACAAGGCCAATTATCACCATTCTCATCTATAGGATACGAGAAGCCCGAGTCCTCATTTACGGGGCAAAACAAGCATAAAGGGGCCACATTTTCAACAATCTTCTTCTCTACTCCCAAATATGTTAGAAAAAAACTAAATGCATGATTATGATGTCCATGAAGCCCTCTACCAAAATGCATGGCCCCTTGGTCAGGGGTTCATGCCTAAGGACAGGACCAATTTGGTCATGTAGTGAAAATGTAATAAAACATAGAATGTCCTCTTTCTAGCCACAGCAGGCCTACAGGGAGATAAACTGAATGCATTAATCTGTGGTTCGTGAAGCCCTCCACCAAAATTGTGAATACATGTTTTTCTTTGTCGGTAGTTCAGGTCCTTTGTCGAGCCATATAGTGAAATTGTATTTATTCTTAGAAAATCTTCTTCTCTTCATCCAAAGTTGGAGGGGGATAAACTGAAGTCATGTTTATGTTATTAATGTATCTACCTAAATTGTGAAGTTCATGACCCCTCATGACACTTAGACCTGTAGGGACAATATGGCCACATGATGAAAGTGTCTAAAATTTATATTTTTTCTGTACTTACACGGTTGTGGGAGATAAACTAAATGCATTAATTGTTATCTGTTATCAGTGGCCTTGTCCTTGTCCAAATGACTTTGGATTAAGTTCATGACACACCCTCAGGTCATAAGCAATGTTTATGTAAGAAAGAATTTCCAATGTTTCTCCATAAAAAAGATGAGGACCAAACATGAACTTTGCACTTTTCCTCCCAGTGACCTTGACCTTGCCAAAATGACCTTGGGTCAAGATAATGCCAAATCCTCATGTCATAACCAACTAACTGCGAGGGGGGGGGGGGGGGTATAAAAATAATAGAAAATATCAATTTTGATCACTTTGGAACCCTAAAATTATTTAAAATAGCTTACAAGTGCCATTTGTAGTCATGCAGGTCAATTCATGTGTATTTCTTAGAATTAACTAACACCTTGAAGTGACAATAAGTTATTACTCCACACATGTGACCAATTAAAATAAACAATAATAAGAATGTACATGCACATGTACAATGTACATGTATTTAGTTTTATTGACAAAAGAATTAATAACAAAATTTTTTAAATATAATAATGTAAACAAAATATTTGTGTCTTAAAAACAATGAAACAAGTCAGAATATCATCATCACAGTGTCAATATCACATCCAGCAGGAGCCCCAGTCATCACAGTGTCAGTATCACGTCCAGCAGGTGCCCCAGAGAGTCCCAGCTACCAACTATGTTAGCTGATTTCTAGTTATGATTAAGTCTTCATATCTGAACTACTTCTGAATTGGGATTTTTTTTTTTGGTAAATGTAAAAAAAGAATATTCAGGTATGGTGTTTTAGAACCAGCTCTTTTGGAATCCCATTAGACAGGTTAAACTATTACATGTAATCTAATATAATGATACTGAACGGAATTCTATCACTAGCAGTATATTGTAATATGATTCATATACAAAGCTGCTATTCTGTTACTGCTATCACCAATAAATACTATGCTATCAAAAAACATGTACAGTATTCCAATATCTCTGGGATGTGAGTTCGTTGAAAGGATTTTTTTCTTCAAAATTACTACATCTGGAATTAGAAATTACAGGTACTCTATAAAACTGAAAATTCAACAGCTACAAGTACATGCATTATGAAAAGATTCAAGTTGTTGAAAAATAATCTTATATGATTGATTTACATAAGAGAACTTACAGTGAGAATAAATTACAACATGGACATCAATGTAACTTAATATTAGTGAACACTAAAACAGGGACAATGCAAGTGTAGACGTATCAACAATGTCTGAATTTATCAACACGATTCAGATACACTAAAACATGGATTTCTCAGATACAGTTACTAAAAATTGAGCTGGATTTCTGAGTTATGGATGGAATAATTTCACTGTGTTTATCATATAACTGTCAGGCTGGCATGGAGGGTAGGACTAGCTTTGTGTGGGTCGTGAGCGGGAGGGGGAGTAGGACCGACTCCTCATCCTCTGGGGTGAGGGAGACCTGCTGCGGGCCTCCTTTTCACTCTTCACAATGGTCTTCAAGTTTCCTAGATGATGAAGGGCTCTGAAAACCAGCAACAAAAGCTCATAAAGTTTCAATACAATTATCTTTACAGCATATATTCTGTAAAGCATCTTTATTTTCATATTTACAGCAAGAACAGTTTTCAAAAGCATCTTAATTTCTTTGTCTTTGACAGCAAAAATGAATGAACCTACAACTTGTGAAGCTGCACATGTGTAACAGGTGTAAGAATTTTAGGCTGTCACATACCGGAGAGCTACAGTTCTTTACAGGCAAAAACAATTAACTATACCTAAATGTTGCCAATTAACTTGCCTCAGAAATTCTTATAAAAACCCCCATCAACAATAGAATAGTTATGGTTTATACAGGTATAATGGTAGAGGTAAAATGACAAGACGTACTTCTATTTTTATGTTCATGAGGGCAAATACTATTTGAGTGTTACCTTTATGGTCTATGTAAGGAAAATAGGTCTAAAACTAGCATCAATTTTTTACGAAATATATTGCAAATTTTTTGCTCTCTGATGTACTGCTCTGCAGCTACATATTGTGATTTTTAAGCTCATCTGACAGTGAGTAAATAAATAGAGGAAAAGGAGGTAAAACAACATTATGATTTGAGATTTAAGAGTTAAACTACTTTAACAAATTTATACAATAAATTAATATATTAAACAAAAGTTTTAGTTTAAATTACTTTTCCAATAGTGAATACACAGCAACATCTAAAAATTACTAGTACCAGTAGTCACCCAATACATGTACTTATAACCTACAGTGCCATTGTCATCTCATAACAATTAATACCTGTAGATATATTCATATAAGTAGGTCTACCAAGAGGTTGATGGATTGAACTCTTCAGTTACAATTGATCAGTGGACACTTACTTTTCAAGGGACTGACCCCCGGGCTGTTCCTGCCAGTTGTAGCCTTTCAGGGCGGGGATCTCATCCTCCACCTTACCATTGCTAGGAACAGCACCAACCTACAATACATAGCCATAGTTAAAACAGCAAAACTCAGCACTAAAATTAATACCATACCCATCTTCACAAGCCAAGTGGTTAATTTGTTTTTCTCATCTACGATTGGCTGGCAAAGATGTACCATGTATCAGTGTATATATTTTTCTAGATTCAATTTATGTACGTTATTTGTCAAAGCATCATTTTTATAAAATATTTGCCAAGTGTCCTCAGATAAGCTTGATTACTTTAATATCACTTGCTGGCTCCACTTCATATGCTAATCTAGCATATGCTCAAGATCATATCTATAGACTAGCTGCTACATGATGTAGGTAAAGAGTATAACAAAAGAACCAATTTTAAACATATAAACTTAGCATGTAAGGACAGGTTAATCTCATTGTAATTCTACATATGCTATCCTGTCACACTCTTGTATGACTACTCGATGGCATCAGACCTCTTTTACCAGTAGATTTTTGTTGGTGGTTTGGATTCTGGTGACTCTTACCTGTAGATTTTCGATGGTTGTCGGATTTCCCGCAGCGTGTGCCGCAGCCTCTGTCTGGAGTTTAAACAACATGTTCTTAAGGGCTTCCAGACTGCCTGGCTGTGGAGTTCCGGTCAGTGTGTCTGTCTGTATGTCTTCGTCTGCAGGAAACACTGGTGGCTTCCTATCAACAGTAATATAATGATATGATCAAGCCAGGTCAAGAGCTATAAATTACTTCTGACATGAAGATCATCTTGAAAAATGGATGAAATAAAGAAATAGAGTGGTCATCTGTAAGTAGATAAATCTATACAAAAATCTGTCCTTTTAATTCCTGCTTAAAAAATGTATCCTTACAGACTGGGTGCCACAGGTTTCTCCCAGGACCGGTCTCCTTCCAGCACCATGTCTGTGTCAGGACTCTGAGGGCGATGGGTCAGTCCTGGCCGAGCTGGGGATGCCTCTGTACAAATACATAAAATGTCATAATCTTGGTTAGATTGTTGTATTCTGCATGAACACAGATCACTTACTGTGATCACCAACAAACTGAATAAGTGGCATAAAATAGTTTCTTGTTTCATGGAATTCCCACTAACCTGGTTCAATAGGGCTGGCTCCAGTAATGTCACTTTTGTTTGGGGCAGATATCCCAGCTAACAGTGCTTCTGTATCAAGACTTGAACAGCGAGGGCGACGAGATGTATTGAGTGAATGATCTCCCTTTGAAGTTTCCAAGTATTTATCCAAAATATCACTACTGGTTGCACTTGTGTTTCCAGCTTTTAACACTTCTGGTGCTAACTTACTGGAGAAGTTATATGCCTTTCTACCTGATTTTGGAGATTTTAATGAAGATTTTCCTGGTGATTTAGACAGCAAATCATTGAAATCTAATCCAGGTGGGTTTGAATCATGTGATTTGTTAAAACTAGATTGGGCCACATTTTCAGAGAAGCCAACTCGCTTCTGAGGTAGATCCGCAGTGAGGCTAGAAATTTCGGATTTATCCAGTCCATTGACCCAGCTTGGAGCTGGCCTACCAGACACTAGATCCCTCCTGGACCAGAAACTCTCACTGGGGTTAGAAATGTCCAGGGCATCGATCCAGCTGGGAGGTTTCTGAGTCCGGGATGAATTGAGGTCGTAGCTTTTGACAGGAATGTCATAGGCCTGTCGGGCGGGGTTACTGGCCAGTCTCTCGTGATGTCTGAATGAGGACGGGGACACCGATCTACTTCTCTCCCTTGGCTGGGACGACTTGAAGCTCATCGGGGGCGGTAGATTGGCCAGCCCACTCCTCCTTGAACCACCAAGGATATCCTCAACACTGGACATGTCGCGCTTCTGGGGGGCAGCCCCTACAGTCTTTGACCTGTTTCGGGGGTTCTTATAAGAGTACACGTGTCCCTTTCTATGGGCGGCTGCCCCCGGGTTCATGTTGATCAGAGTGTCTGTGTTAGCACTCTCTATGTCACTCGGGGCATCCCTGGGGAGGCGCTCGTCACTGGCGATTCTCTTCAACAGCTCTCCAGACTTATTCAAAGCTTCATCCACTGAAGGTAGAAATCAACAAAGGTTATATTATACAAATATTGACTGGGGTTGAGGGCAACATTGATTATATTAGCCCCCGAGGGACGAAATATTGCCCGACGCGAAGCGGAGGGCAATATTTTCGTCCCAAGGGGGCTAATATAATCAATGTTGCCCGAAAACACAGTCAACATTTGTTTTGTTATATGAAGAAACAAACCAAAATTTAAGAAATTAATTGAAAACAGATCGCCGTAATTTTCTCAGCTCAACAAAGAATTCACGAATTCAATTTTGTGCAAAGTTCATTTCCAAAATATCCTCAGCATCAAACGGTCACTTGTGATATTCCGCCGACCGTAAGAATTATCAGACAGGTGTTCTACCTGATTTTACTTCACAGTAATTCGCAAATCCTTATATCCGTTATGATAGCAAACCGTTGCATTGCGCGTTCGTTGTTTACTTGCCTTGACTGACTGTCTATTATGACGTCACCTTGTTTTGGAGTCGCGAAGAATTATCTACGTCACCGTTTACGAATCAACAAATCAGAGGCGATTATTTGAAATAGAGGGAATGTTCTCCAGATATTATTCCTAGCCGGTCAATATTTAAAAAATATTGACCGGTCAATATTTTTCGGACGAGCTGATATTACAATTATTGACTATTCGTCTATATAGAGTTATATAGTGAGAATATACTACTGAATATAACAATATCCAATTTTGTATCTTTCAAACTATTTGCTGCAATGTTGTAAATGACCTTGACACTTTCGTTCCTATGATTTTAACAAACATTGAACATGGTGAAACATTATGTATCAAATGTTGCTAAACACGAGTAGCAATCATTAGTGTTACAGATGAAACATATTGTTAATTTAACACCTTTTCATTATAAAAAAATATGTTTATTATTAAGAGGTAATTAATCTATAAGGTTAAATATGGTAAATAGCACCCATAAAATTAAATCAAATAGAACTTTATAGTGGACTTAGTTAAGACTATTCCTTCCCATTACCACTGTTAAAGAACTCATTGATTCATGTCCCTATACCAATGTACATGTAATACGCCACAACACAGAGAATAGTACATTGTACCGAGATGTACACTTACATGACACACTCATACTATATTATACTGTACACATGTGTTTTTGTATAATAATTATTTAGAACATTGCTCTTAAATTATTGCTATTTTCATTTTGTTTATAAGTACATATTTTTAATGTACAATAATTTATTTTACTTTAGTAACCTGTATACACACTGAACATATAGAAAGCTGGTACATTGTACCAAGATTCAAACTAAGTATTTATTAGTACGGTAGTTTACATCATTACATGACATTGTATCACTACAATTGTCTTCAGTTACATACACTCTGATTACTGAACTAAACTGTTAAAACAAGATTACATAGTCACATGTACTAACATACTGTATCATTGTACATGCATAGTCTTTATGCATAGTTTAAAGTACACTGTATAATGTGGTTTCTTTAACCAAGTAAAACTCACAGTTTTGATTATATGTATATTCATGGACAATAATCCAACATAAAAAATTAATGAGATAATTCTTATGTTATTAAATTATATTTAACATTGATTTCATGACTTGACTACTAATTAAAATCCAAGGATATTGGTGTTTGACAAATGATGAAACCACAGTATATTGTACAGTCCAAGAACAACAGACAGAGAGAGGTGACAGAATATGGAGTCAACATACAATCCTGGCTCTCACATTGCTCTCTAAAGTGGATGAATGATGAGCCCGATATGTAAATATGGGTGTTAAATAGCAATGTGTATAGAATTAGATCTATGCATCTGTAGAGTTTCAAGTTAAATCCAATGCTGTCATTCTCGTTTCCAAAAAATTCAGGTAAATCTGATGCATTTTTAAAAATTGTGAGTTTTTTTAAAATGAACAAGCATTAGATTTAACTCTCTATATCACATTTACATGAATTGGAAGAGAGAGAGAGCTACATGTATATCTAGAGCTGTGTTAGCAGAGAGAAGCGGGTATAGAAGTCTGGGTTACATGCATAAATGAAGAAAATAAATGATATATGAATTCTTGGTTACTTGAACAACAGATTAGTTATGAAGATGCACAATACATATACATGGAGTCTGGATTACAACATCTGACAGATAAGTAATGTAGTGCATGCATACCTCTGTACAAGTCCCCATAACCTGCTAATGTATATAATAAATCCCATCTAATGGCCAAGCCTCATACAATGCTCATTGTTACATATAACACCATTACCAACATTCTCCCCAGACAAACAGGAGGCATGCTTTGGTATAGAGTCACAGTGGGACCTTGATTATACAGTGTCAATATTCAGGGGTTATATTAGATTTATCATACATGCATGCAAATTATTGTTATTGTTGTCATCTATCAATTAAAAATAGTTATCTATACTGCTTGTTTTTTTCCCTCTCATTGTATGGCAATAGAGTTACAAAGGTATCATACATGTGAGACCATGAAAGATGTTGGGGACGAGGAACAGAAATGGCAAAAGAAATGCAATGACATGATATTCTAGCATAACATATTTCAACCTAAATTGAATTAACACTTCATGGCAAGTTGCAATGAATTATTCCCTTTTCTATTTTTCTATCAGGTGCTTTTTGCTGCATGATGTGTGACTTGTTGATTGCTTGTGTCTTAATCTCGTAAAATACTTGAACAAACTGGGGGTCATCTTTTGAATACAATATAATTGTAAAACGAGACAACTACTCTCAAAACATGCCTTCACTCTCTAGAATTGTACAGAGCCAACCTCTTACCCTGTTGGTTTCTCCTCTCTCGCTCTGATCCAAACAAAAACAACAGTCATTGCAAAATTTTTTACAAAGAAAAAACTGACTGTGATAAGTATATCAAGTAATGTTTACATGTATTATACTAAGATAAAATTGTAAATCATTTCTACCTCTACTTTAAATTTGTAAATACCCTATAACTTTGGATCATGGAAAATTGTTTGATGATGTTTGAAATCAATTTATGGCTTTAAAATCTATATAGAAAGAAGTTAATTTCTAATTTCTCTGTAACAGTGGACATTACCAAACAATCTTTGTTACCAGTACATTATATTAATTGTCATGTGTGAGAGTCATCATCAAAGATGTTATCACTGAAGTTTGTTCATGAATCTGAAGTGCAAAGACTAAGATGGTCTAAGTTTAAGGGAAACAAATATTAAGCACCTGTACAACTACAAGGTTCAGAACTATAGATATTACAAAATCATGTGTTTCCAAAAAAAATAAAATCCAAAAAACTTCAAATAACTTCAGTGAAGGTAAATCTCTAAACAATTAAAATACTTGTCTCAGTACTTTAAAAATTATTCTGTAATTGACCACACCTCTAACACTGAGATGTATCAGGTAAATGTTGTAGATTCCTGCCTACCTTCGGCCCTCAGAGCCATGTTTCGCTTCATCTTGTCGTAAGATTCATTGATAGACTCCCTGGCAGTCGCCAACTTGAGCTCCGCAGGGGTATCCCTGACCCCTGTCTGTAGCGACCGGTCGGCCGTCAGGTGAAGCGGGGACTTTGGGTCCAAGAGGTCAGAGACGTTCTGACGGTAGCGACCTTTGTGTTTTGAGGTCAGGCCTATAAAGAAACAGAGAAATAAATAAATGTCTACAGAAAACCTGATATACCAGTAGATTATTATGGCAAGATGGAAACCCTGCTTCCCTCACCTGGATACTGGTGCATGTAAGATTCTTGATCAAGCCTCAAAAGTAAATTCAATTTACCTTTAAAATTGCCTGATAGGCTTCTAAAGACTCAGAAAACAGAGGTAGACTCAGTTCCAATATACCTGCAGAGTGGGCTATGTAAAGTTCTTAAAAGCCTCAAAGGAATTTCACCTGTTTACCTGAAAGTGTATAGTCTATCGGTAAAGTCAGTTCCTGAATACCTGCATACTGGTCCAGGTAAGCCTCCAAAGCCTCCGAGGCTGAGGTAAAATCTCGGCTCCCCACCATGATCCGCGATCCGTTGCAGCGGATTCTGTTCAATCCGTGGAGGAGGTCTGTGGGAGGTTCTAAATCCATTGTCATACTGCACCAAATGGAGACTGGTCCTGGATGAACTCGCTAATCCATTGTTGTACAATTCTATCTACCAGTGTACAGCTCTACCAGTCAACCCTCTGTGTATCTACAAAAACAACTGTCACTGGTATACTACAAGAAAACATTACATGCTGCAATTTTTTTAACACTTGATATTAGCTGAATTTGATCTAATATAGGTTTTCATAGAAAATATTTTACAAACTTGTTGAACTACTATAAAATCTTAAAATCAGTGTCAACTTTATTTAAGGAAAGCTATTACCATGTTCAAACACCATTATTTGCTTTGAACAAATATATCTTCATTATTCTTTTTTTCTTCAAAATGGAATTCATTCCTCAGTTTATCATTTCAAGTAGAGGATACATGAATTAAATAACTTTGCACAACTTGAAGTTGGTAAATGTATGCTACACCCCCTCATATCAATGCAGCAATTGTCAAATATTTGTTAATCCTGTGTAATCCAATTAACCGGGTCATAAATTAACCTATCACAGACTGTGTCCTATCAGGATAAAGCTATCTCGTGTCAGGCACTGAAATAGCTGAAGACTTTAAATTGCAAGAGTTTTATTTCATGTTCAATCTGCATGGTTGGGTAGTTTTCTGAGGGATGAACAACTTTATCGAGTCAATGGGTGATCAATTCCATCATTTAAATCTATTAACTAGTATCTGTGATGAGTTCATTCCACAAAGAATATATACCAGAATATTGCTTGATGGTACCCTTCTTCAAGAAATGTTCTTTCCAAATTTTGCAATAGTTGTTGGTGTCTATATATAGCTTGCATAGATGCGGCTAATATCTTTACTGTATGATGGCCAAACAATAACAAAAATGGAAAAAAAGAAAATGGAAAATGTATAAAATCTTCTGGTACATTTTCCTGATATTGTACAAGAAATTTTTTTGTTACAGTATGATAATGAATCTTATTTAGACAAGATCGTCACACTGCTTTGAGGGACCATAATCTACAGAATTTCTAGTAAATACTGCCTTGTTCTTGTAAGCCAGGTTAAACTATATGTTTAATAAACAAAATCATTATAAAAGTCACTCTTCTTCTAAATTTTGTGTGCATTAACTTTATACATACCGTACCACATATCTAAAATAGGTAGAACATAAAATTCCTGAAGAAAATCAGATAGTAAGAGATAGTCTGTGGGTGCAATAATTCTATATACAGGTAAATCCCAAACACAAACAAGGAGTCCAGGTACCGCTAAAGTCAGTCCTATAAATCTAGAATATATCAGTGATGTAATCCCCCAGTCACCGATCTGTATACTCTACAGTCACCACACTACGCCTTTCTATCACCGCTAGAGAAAAAACCCAGAGATTGTGGAGTACCCACCAATCCAAGCTCAGACCTGCATACAGCCCAGAAATGAAAATATTTTAAATGTCTGACAGCAGTCAAATAACTCATAGTGGCTCCATGAAAAACAGAAAATAAAACATAATCCCTGGCCTGAATAGGTAGTTATTGAACTGAATCCAATCTTGTGAGAGGCACACAAATAATCATTGTGATACTGGCCATTTACTTTTCCCTTTAAGTTGCTAATGGCTTAATGGCCGGGGATAAACTTTCCCCAGTACACACTATAAAACACACAAATTCTTTGCTTACTGTCATCTACAAGATTCTGGTAAAATGTAGCAAATAGATTTAAAATCAAAAGACTTTCATGAAGCATTTTTTGCACATTTACTTACTTTTGGATGAATTGGGTTTGAACTCAAGGTTATGTTAAAGATCTCCGCTTATCTAATTTCAACTCTTTTTGTGTTAAAAATGTTTTCATCAAGATTCACAGGTGAAAAGAAAATTCACAAAATGAACAAGAATTGACAACTTAAATCCAATAAAAGTTTTGTCTTATTAAATCTACAGCGGAATATTGACAGGTAACAAATACCTCAACACCTGACAGAGGTGTTCTGGACGGTACCTGGAGATCTTCTTTAATGTTAGGAATCCACAATTCAATTGCTTTGTATCAACTCTACATTTCAATCTCAACGTTACTGTTCCATACATTTGCTGTAGGTATAACTTTGAACCACGAGTCCCCCCTGTAGGTACATAGACTCTCCAAGCCTCACAACCTTTGCCTGTTCCTGGATTGTGTTTATCACACAGAGTTTCGAGTAAGCTCTTCATATACCACCACACAGTCAAGTGTTTGGTCAACAGCTGGAAATGTTGATTTTAGTCTCCTGCTCTTGTTTACACTTTTCTGATACCTCTTTCTTGTCATATTAGTCTTTTATTTGTTTACCTATCTGGGATATATACAATTCAAAGGAACTATCTACAATCAACCTTGTCACACAATGCAGCTCAATTATTCAATTCTGGTTGAAATGCCTAACTTCATGTAATATCAATCACAATATTAATTTGACTTCATTATATGATCACATACAAAATGAAATAAAACCATCATTTTTAGAAAAAAATGTCTTGTTTTTAATGTAATACAAAAATAAAATTTAGGACCTTTGGAATAAATTAACAGTAAACTTAATTAACTGTTATAGAAGTTCATGTACAACAAACTTTGGTAAAATTTACACTTTTTTACTCTTTGAAATGTTAAACTTTATAATGTTAAACTTTATGAAATGTAAACTGCACCCAATTTTCATAATGTATAACCAAGGTTTAGACTGAATTAATATAGACCAATGTTGTTTGCATTCAGAAACCAGTGTAAACTCTTTTTTTCAAATTTGATCCAAGTTTTTAAAATTGTTTAACTGATCAGAAACTGATGGAGTCAATTATAGGAACAACTGAGCTAGCATTTTAAAATGATTGGTCTGGGGATAATTTTTGCACCGTGCCTCAACAATGTGATAATTATATACCAGCAGTACACAAAGTGTTACGGAAATGAATATTTGTACACTAGGTCTCTGTCACTCGCAAACACTGACCAGAATTCTCTTTGCCTACCATCATAACCATACATTACAACAAATTTTGGTGAGTACACCCAAGCAATCACTTAGCTGATCAAGCATTCAGAATTTTGGTTTATGTTTGACACATGATCTACTGTTGCATGGTCAGTCTACACCCAAAACATTACTTTGTGTAAATGTCGAAACTGTATCAAACATGGTTTAGATATGTTTAAAAAAACTGCTCCTTAGGTTGAGAGTTTTACTCTTAAATAGGTCAATCTTAACAGCAAGAATACAAAAAGATAGAGACAGACCCCTGTGTATGCAAGAAACAAATCTGATACTTTTTGGAGTCATGAAAATTTTGGCGCACAATGCCAATTTTTCGGAAAATATTATCTACAGGTGGAGACAACATCGAACTGTCATTCTGTCATCTTATCATAAAAATCAATATATTGAGGGTTTTACCGTTTTACTGCATTTTAAACCGTGTTGAACACTAATCTCAGGTTAATGTTTATTATTTTACTCCTTGAGCCTATGATCATTTTTCTAACAAAATACTGTTTAATGTCCTTATACATAAAAGCATAACGATAGTTCCCTTTCGAATAGTGTCATTGGTTCTTTAAAAGTCAAGTGTTGACATGTTTCAGCATTGGAAATTATCATAAAGTTACAGGAATTATCCTAATATAGTAAATGAATAATGATAAAATTGATTAGATATGTCTCCTTTAAACTAATGAATTCTTTTTACCTCTTCAATTTGCTTAAACATTATCACTTGGAACCTCTTCTACATTTTTCACAAATTGAAATTCAAGTTTTGCGGGAGCAGACAACAACCGGAAGTTTATTGTCAAAAATTTGTTAACTCGTTCGTAATAAAACAGAAGAACTTTGGTAATTTGCTCAAGGGCATATTCGGGAAATAGGGGTGTGAAACTAGTTAAAAGAAAAAATACGTTGTCGTTTTTTAATGGACTTTTTAAGTTGTATATTATAAAAGCTTAACTATCCAAAACTAAATAATTTACTTAACACCCAGAGAAGCAACCTAAAAAAATAATCACCTACAGCATTTGCTATTATCAGGGACGTATATACTAGTATATACGTCCCTGCTATTACTATTTTTTTTGTCTTAGCATAACAAGAAACAGCACAGATCTTACTTAAATTAATCTAAAAAAATAAAACTTCAATGATTTGAATGAAAAAAATCCAGATCTACCCAGCAAAATTCTCTCTCTCCTCTCTGTATCTCCCTCTCTTTCTATCTCTATTTATGGATCTCTGGTAACAATTTAACTTTTGAATCTCTTCATCAAAAACATAAGCTACAGAAAAAAGAATGCGAGTGAAAAAGTCAAAACAACAATATGCTAAATATTATGGGTACAAAATATTTATTCAAAATCAAAGTCTTCATAATATACAATAACATGATGAAATATCATTTAAAAATTATAATGTTATCACAGATGCAGCCTCATAATCATTAACAGATCAGTCAGATTAGATTTCATTCATAAATAATCAATTATTACATGTAATACCGGTTTGTATCTGATACAGACTCAGCCAAAGCATGATCATTAGCCCATTCACATTCAATACTTCTCTTTTAATGCAACAAATTGATTGTCAGTGTTAAGTACATGATTTAGGAAAAATGGTCCCACTTATTAAGCACTGGTTTCAGTCACACAAGTCTAGAGTTTGGAGGTTTCTCCAAACAGAGAACCTAGCTTCTGAGCCAGCATCATATTGCCTTTTAGTTTCAAAAGGCCTTTCATGAAAGCCTAAAAAGGAAAAGATAAGAAATTATCAAAAATGTATATTTTAGCATATTTTAATTCATTTACATTCATTTAATTCATGGAATATCAAGATCTAACATAAAATTTTAGAATAAAAATATCAATTAATTGACTAAGGTAATCTGGCAGAGCCAGAAATTTCCCCTTTTTTTCCGAGACTGACCGTTTGTCCGTTCAATTTTCCTGATGCCATGTCCACCATGTTTTTATCGTCAATGGTCAGCGTACAGTCGGCCTTGCCCTGTTTGGGTTCCCCTTTGTACACTCCTGCTCCTGTCTTCATGTCAGCCGCTACAAAACAAGCACAGTCATTACCATTATACACTGATGTAAGTCAAAATCTCTTGCAGAACACTTTTTCATATTTCTAAATGAAAATATAACCAAGTCTAAATATGGTAATATAGTTACAGGTTCACAGAATGATGGGCCAAACATATGCCCAAGGGGGGGGGGGGGGGTGTTTATTCCCAAATCCACTGTTACACAAGAGAGACATCTTCTAATTGTTGTGCTCCGTCATTACTGATGCCAAACATATTACATGTATTCATTTGAGACACTTTATCATAAGTAGATAATAATTTCATTTTGTAATATCAGTTTGACCTGGAAACCTGGATTTTTGGTATAACTTACTCCATTTTGCAGCAGGTTTGCCATTCTTTGTGATATCAAACAGGAACACTGCATTGATTTTCTTGGCTACATTAGGTTGAGATTTTGCCCGCTTGGCCATATCCTCAAACAAAGCATCACTCAACAGACCAGAGCCACCAGATGATGACTGGACAAAAAAGTAGAAATAACAGATCGTGAGTTTTATTGAATCAAACAGAATATCACCCATAAAAACAACAGAGCGATAAAATCTGTACATTAACTTTGTTTGTTATGAATTAAATACAACACAAGTGGGCAAGACAGTTAGTTTGGAGGAGTATATGTTACCTTTGAGGTTTGGGTGGAACCAGCTGGAGCTGGTTTTAGAAGTTCACCTAGCTTTTGTGCCAACATCATGTTTCCCTTTAACTTCAAGATTCCTTTCATAAAAGCCTGTTGAAGAGGTGTAAAATAAATCTCTATAAATGCCACATTTGATATTCTAATGTACATTGCCAGTATTAATTATTCAGAAGTCTAAACATACAGTCTGCAAAGAATTTAAACTTGGAAAAAAAACTGTGTACACACATAAGCATGGATTATTTACCAAACCTTAAAAAAAAAACAAAAACAAAAAATAACAAAAAACACTTCCTTGACCACAATCACAATTTATCGTATTTTAGACTGACAAATGCACCTTAATTTTGTCCCTTACTTTACAATGCTACAGTCATGTAAAGCTTGGGACTGCCCTTACTCACCGTTTGTCCTTCGAGTTTTCCTTACTTTACAATGTGACAGTCGCATTAAGCTTGGCACTGCCGGTACTCACCGTCTGTCCGTCTAGCTTTCTTTACTTTAGAATGTGACAGTCAAGTTAAGCTTGGCAGTGCTGGTACTCACCGTCTGTCCATCGAGCTTTCCTGCCGCCATGTCCATCATGGCCCCGTCGTCAATGGTCAGTGTACAGTCCGCCTTGCCCTGTTTGGGTTCCCCTTTATACACCCCTCCTCCAGTCTTCATGTCAGCCGCTATCAGAAATATCAAGCATTTTTATAAAATATTACAGAACTTTTGTCCACACTGGATATACACAAAATTTTATTTGCATGCATGAAAACAAGAATTTGAAAATTTCTGGCAGCAAATTATTTTATCACCAGTCCATTTATACAAATAATGAAAAAACTTGGTTTTTGGTAAATAACTTGTATTGGTTTGACTTCATCATCTGAGTGAATCAGTCATTAAGCTTCCTTGTTTGGTCTTGTTTTCCAGCTTTTACTTACTCCATTTAGCTGCTATTTTCTTGTCTTTTGTGATCTCGAACAGGAAGATGGCGTTGATTTTCTTGGCTAGTTCTGGCTGGGATGAGGCACGCTGTGCCATGTCATTGAACAGAGCGTCAGTCTGAAGACTTCCTGAGGACTACAATAGATAAACCACTCTGATAGAAAAGATGTCGCACAAAAGTTATTGAGAACAGAAAACAGACAAACAGGACTACAATAGATCAACCAATCGATATCTCATACAATAGATATAACAAAAAAATCTCAAAGGATAGAACAGACAAGACTACAATTACATGTACACCAACCACTCTAAATACATAAAATAGAACTTTGCAGTCTCAGTCATTAGACAGACAGATAGTCAGACAATAAGGGCTGGTTTCACATCACTGTTTAATACATTTTGAAAGCATAAGCTTTGATATAAAGGATATCAAGTCTGTAACAGCAGCACTATTGTATAGCCTCATGATGTAAACATGATAATCATGATTCTACAATAATTCAATCAGATTTATTGGTAATGAAATAACAGTTCAAGATTAAGATAGATACTAACTAAAGTTACCTGTTTTGATTTTTTTAATCACCTAAAAGTCAATTGTTTGGGAGCCAGAACTTTTCTTATGCGTGAGATCAAATTTGCTGAATACAGCAAAATTAAATTACAAACTAGATGTCACTGCCATGCACAAACAATCATTAGTACATGAAGTAAAAAGGCCTTGACATTTGGAGGCCTATTGTGAAGGTCATGGATCTTACTGGTGACTTTGTGGGTGCCCCTCCTTCATGGAGATCGATGTAAGAACCGGACAAACTGATACTGCCATTTTCTACAACCTGAAATATAAACCAGTGTGTTCACTAAATACCATGTTTTACTTTTGTGTATTTTTCAAAATTTGCTTTTTTTCTAATCAATTTAATTAACATAACCTTCTCTGGCGTAACAACGACCTCCGACTGACCTTGCACTGGAAGAAGACCCGACTCCCCTCCTTCCACATGTCTGTCTGTATGGTCTGTCCAGGTAACACAGGCTTGGAGAACCTCACCTGTTATATGATAAAACATTGATCTAAAGGGTATACTTAATAACCAAAATAATAATGGCAAAAAATCAAAGCATTTCATAGAAAAGATAATATTTATAACAAATTCCGTGCCCTTTAAGCAATCACAATCATCATCTTTATCTATCGGTACATTACAACTAACATGTTTTTTTATATGGTAAATTACTTTTTTTTAAAGTCATGAAACCTTAATATTATCATTTAAAGTATTCATCATGAATTTAGAACACCTTGACTTACCTTGATAGCCTTAAATTTAGACACATTATTGTTGCAGTACTGGCGTAGAACATGCCTGGTGGCATAGCCAAAGCTACACAGTCCATGTAGAATGGGCTGAGAGAAACCTGAAAACAAAAATGAATGGGTAAAAAAAAGGGGTGTGTTCCAGAAAACTATCAAAGTCATACTATGTAACTTTCACAATAATTTTTGCTCTTTTTGGGATCACTTTTACATTGTAAATATTCAATATGCAAAAATTATATCTGGTGTTGTTTTATATATGAAACTTTAAATTGCCAAAAAATGAGGGACACATACATAAAAGTTGCACATTTTCCCCATTTTTCGGAAATTTTGTGACATGTGAAAAAAATAGAACTATGTGAATGTGTCCATCAGAAATGGACAGATTGCTCACCTCCCATTGCAGCAAAGCTTGGGTCAATGTGCAGCGGATTTCTGTCCCCGCTCAGTCTGTAAAGAGCTGCCTGTAACAACACAAAGATCTTGTAACAACCATATCTTGTAACAACACAAAGATCTTGTAACAACACAAAGATCTTGTAACAACAATATCTTGTAACAACACAAAGATCTTGTAACAACACAAAGATCTTGTAACAACACAAAGATCTTGTAACAACACAAAGATCCTGTAACAACACAAAGATCTTGTAACAACACAAAGATCTTGTAACAACACAAAGATCCTGTAACAAAACAAAGATCTTGTAACAACCATATCTTGTATTCTGTAACAACACAAAGATCTTGTAACAACCATATCTTGTATTCTTTTCAAAGAAAAACTATTTTACACAACTCCATTAATTCTCTTAATTTTTTGTTCATGAGAAAATTATTCAAGTACATGATTGTATTTGTCTATACACTTGTCCACACCATGCAGTTGGTCAAACAACATAACAACATCATGACTGATATATCATCATCTACCGGTATAACTGATCTATACAGTCTTTCCTTGTTTAGATGTTACTATATACTTTAAAAGGATTTTAAGATTACAGAACTGAAACTGAAGGAACTGCAAATGTAAATTCCTTATACTGTTAAGCATGTTTGCTGTTCCGGTACCCATATTTAACTGTATAAAGGCACCATAATCCATGATCAAATTGACACAAACAACACTGTTTAGTTAATGGTGACTGTAAATAATGCTACATTTACCTGATCAATGCCAGTCTTTTCACTGATGCTGGCATCGGGGGGTCGTTTTGGGGGACTAGCTGTTGGTTTGGCTTCATCAGAGTTCCTCTTTCCCCCAAACTTCCCCGCCCCCACCACAAAGGTACTGAATTGGTTAAAGGCAACCTTTTCATTTTTCTCGTCAAATGTTTCAACTAAAAATGAATACCAGGTATAAAATACTCCATTACTTTAAGGAGTTTAATGATATGTGGCATATGCATAATGGTCAAAAAGTGACTATTTATCTGCTCATCATAATCAGGTTTGTGCAAAGTCGATCATTTGGAAAAATCTTCCAAGAAATGAAACTATTGCTTATTATAAGATGGTAATTGCAGCCCCTTGGAGGACACCCTGTTCGCACGAAATCAACAGAATAAAATAATACATGTACAAAATATCCTGTATATATTTTACTCCATAAAACAACCTGTATAAATGCAAATTTTATAAAACTAGCACAAATGTTTTGGCACCATAAATTGCCAATTTTAACACTTACAGAACTGTGGCTTCCAAGTCGTCCATCTGAATTTTTTTCACACCAGAAGCTACAGACCTACAGCTCATATTCCTGTATCTGTATCATTTGTTTACAGACCCTCACTTACCATTGACAATGAGGACAGCCCCCGAGCCCTTGTCCAGAATGTCCACTACGCGACTCCTGGAGGTGAGGGTGGCCCTGGGGGGCAGGGGTTTGTACAACTCGGTGTACTGCTCCCCATGAAGCACCTGTCACAACAACAAAACACATTAACAAGTTGTCATGATTTGATTTTTTTACAATCCTTTTCCTGATCATGGAACATTATAATAGTTCCCTGTATTGTACAACTGAAGATGTAAAATATTGTAATGAATTAAATAATATTATCATATATTTTTCAAGTTAACAAAATTTACCAACACATCAAACATTAAGAAACAAATCAAACATTACCTTCATGTAAAATATATGTATGCCAAAAAAAAAAACCCTTGCAATACAGCTCCAGTTTTACCTTTGTCAAATCAATCTGGAATCCTGGCATTCCGCCAACCATCATCCCTGTCTGTGAACTAAATGCAGGAATGACAGCGAAGCTTGGAATGACACAGAAGTCGCCCGCCCCCTCAAACAGGAACTTCAAATAGTCCTCCTCCTTGGTGGAAGAGCCAACTACAATGTACACACATGATGTGGTTTCATATTAATTGTTACATCACAAGTTCACAATATATGGAAGAAGTCAAGCTTGGAAGAACAGAGCACATACATTGTGTGTTCAACACTTGGTAAAAGCAATGCAATAAATTGAAATCATTAATATGAATTGCAGATAATCAGAAAAATATACAGGTTTTAAAATGTTCCAAAATGCAAAGATTAATAAATTTGACCTACTTCCCAATGCGTATAGAATGACGTCCCTCTCTGTGTAACTGAACTCAGTGGGCGGGGCTTGATGAGCTTTTGCCGCTTCCTGTCATTAAAATAATAAACACACATACCCAAACAAGGTCACAGCTCTATGAAATCACAACAGGAATTCTAGTCGGAAGATCAGATTATATGATTTTTTTTAAAATTGAGATCTATAGTATAGAACAGATAGTTTTAGGAATAAAGCCCACAAATATTTGTATAAGCATGTACATGTACCTAATCATTTGTTTTATACACAAAGATCAAGAGCTATATAACCCTATTTGAAGAAATGTAAACGGGAATAATTCCTGTAATACATCAGTCTTATCTGTAAAACAGTGATGTGAAACCATGGCACTAATGATACTGAGGGACAGTCCAATATACAGTAGAGTACACAGTTAACAGAACAAATCACAATAAGTTAATGTCAATCAACGTAAGTAATCAGTCAGGGTTGTGCCTTATTCCTAGGACTTACTATGTCCATGCCGCCAGAGGAAGGAGAAGATCGTGATGGTTTCTGGTTCTCCAAATCCTTCAGAATGTTGAACATTTCGGCCGAGGACTCTACAAAATGACTTAGCTCTGTTAGTCACATACATGTAACCTCCTTGTATTTGATAATGTTGTTTTATATTTACATCCTCAATCCCCCTAGGAACAAGTGATGTCCCATTCAGAAAAGCTAAGATGTATACATGTGTACGCATAGAAAAAAGTAACTAGAACGCTGTCATTTCTATAATCTTAAAAAATTTGTCGCAAAATGATCCATAATCAACAGACCTCATAGAAAATATATAATTGACATGAGTACTGTACAATCTTACATATCATGTGATTAATGAGCTGCACAGAATTCTGAGGACTATTAGTTGTAGCCCCTCACCTGTAGTACTAGTGGGATGGGTGGAGTTCCTGAAGTCTGTGATTTTGTCCCAGTTGTCACGAACTAAAATGTGAAATTTAATAAAAAGTCAATGATGTCAAATAAACGGCAACAGCAGATGAGTATGCATGTATTTAATGATACAAAAATCAATAAACATGTATATATATATGTTCCAGTACATTGTATAAAACAATACTAGTACAGCTTTAAAACTATTTCTTTTTTTAATGATTTCTATCTAATCATCATTACCCACATGTTACTTTGATATCTACATGCAGGCTGATGGGACTAGTTGATTAGTTCTACCACCTGTCCCACAATTTATCTACCTGTATCAAGTAATACTTACCATCCTCCGGGGTCATCTTCTTCCCTGGCTCTCGACAAACACTCCCCTTTGTTCTTTCCCATCTCACTGAAAACAGCAAACACAATGCAAGTGAAAATTACAAATTCTACAAGATTTATCCTGCTGGGCACTGCTAGATCAAAGCACTACTGAACTACGGGATTTTAAGATTAATCTGAGCTCAAGTGTTACTTCAATCTACAAACTTCCATATCCAATGTGTGTTCCAAAACTTGACTGAATTAAATCTACTTACATTTTCCTATCCATCCTGCTCCAAGTTCAAATAATGACCCATTTTCTTCGCAAGATTCGTGACACAGATACAGAACAAGAGGAGACACGTATTCTGGCTTCAGTGCCTCCACTAAATCTGTACCAAAGACAAAGGGTAGAAATAGTATACAACAATGCATATTGTGTCACACTTTTTTGAAATTAATTAACAAAAAATATCCATAAATTTATATTACATATACTATTTTCCTTCACTCTTTTTATGTTTAACCTGTGTACCACAATAAGATCAATAGTCAGTTACTTATGATGAATCTGCAAGTCATGAAATTGAAACTGACCTTTTACAATTTTTACCTTTTTAAGAATTTTAAAAAGTGCATTTTTGGTCAAATATTGTACAGTTTGCAAATTTAGAATGAATTTGTTCCTAAATGGAATGCAATTTCATCTACATTGATATCACCATGTGTCCCATCTTAAATAGTTATAGTTAAACAATTACATGTATAAGCTACAAACCAGGTGGCAGTACGGTTTCTGTCATTCTGGATCCAGCCATGGGAGCGATCGTGTTACAAAAGATGTTGCTCTTCTTCCCCTCGATGGCCAGAGTATTCCCCAGTCCCAGAAGTCCGAGCTTGGCTTTGAACACAAAAATAAACATCAATGACTGAATATATATTCCAATTCTATATATGCAAGTTTGTTACTTGATGCTAATTTAGTTTTAACTTTTCCCAAGGAAGTTCTTATAGTTATAATGTACATAAGGTTGAGTATTGTCTTTAAATCTCATGCTGAACTCATAAAGAGGATTCTGTTTGTACCTGCGCTGTAGTTAGCCTGTCCGAAGTTGCCATAGATACCAGCAGCAGAGGCCACCATGATGATTCTACAAGGGACAGATAAAATTGTATTTTTGTCGCATGTTCTGCTGCAAGCATTGAATTTTAAGCTACTGTATGCAGGGTTATCTTTGCCCTGTGTTCACCCTTTTACACTTGCTAACAGTTTTGTTTCATCTTGAATTCACCCAGACACAGTTGTGTAGAAAAGAAAATAATTTAGAATTGGATTTGCCTACTTTTAAATTGGGTTGCTGATAACAAGAGTGAAAGGGGCAAAAATAAAACAAGGGTGAACATTTCCCTTTATACAGTAAATTTTATCTTATATCCATCAAGAGAAATCTTCTATGAACATTGTAATTCTAAAAGAACAGAGTTAAAAATTCAAAGTAAAACCAAAAGAAATGGACCTTCCATAGTTGTTCTTTTTCATGTGAGGCCATGCTGCCCGAGTCACTTGGAAGGAGCCCCTCAGGTGGACTTTGTGAATCAAGTCTGACAAAACAAAGGGAATGACCGTAAACAGCTTCCAAAGGTTAAATACTACTACAGCTCTGTTTATCATGCCAATCGCTATTTTAACGCACATTATGAAAGGTAATACATTGTATTTGAACAAATTCTGATATTTCTTTTGTGTAAGAGGAAATTTGCAACTGAAACAAAAGGTAAATTGTGGGCAACGTAGGTACTGACCCCAGTCCTGGTCACTGATCCGAGCAAAGGAACGATCCCTCAGGATTCCAGCATTGTTTACAACTACATCTGAAATACACATATTAATTTAATTAGTAATCACTTCAAAATTTCAAACGCATCTGATGTAACTTTTTAGGTAAAATGTTTGTTAAGTATTTGACGTACCAATGCGACCAAAATTCTCCAGGGCTGTTCTTACCAGCTTCTCTCCCTCTTCCACCGAGTCTATATAAATAATTAGTCAATCTGAGAGTGAATATGGGAATCTTTTGACAACATGAGGAAGCAATTTCTAGTACCCGGTATTATCCTACATTCATTTATATTATATAGTCAATGGTCATGTTGTTTAATTTGAACATTAAATAAGGACCTCCCCCCCTTCACCCCTCTGATTGTGACCCCTATGACTGACCATAGTTAGCAACAGCTTTTCCTCCTTTAGCCCGGATTTCCTCCACCACTATGTCAGCAGCACGGGAACTCTTTCCTTCCCCCTTGAAATTTCCTCCCAAGTCGTTTACTGTAAAAATATCCTATGTAATATGCTCTCTTACTTACAAAGCATTTGAAGATATATCATTTGAAAATAAAGACTTTGATATTTTAAGCTTAACAAATATCATGCAATTTATTAAACACATTCAATTAAAACTTTCAGTTGGTCAATGAATTCAGTAAATGGTTATGTACAACTAGAGACAATAATATGCACATAATAAAATAAAAGCCATTTCATTATTAAAGGGTTCATAATAATTATGATGACATTGCCAATATCATATTATATTGATGTAGAGGAATCTTGAAGGTTATTTAAGTACCGTAATTATAATGACATAAATCATTGATTACCGACTACTGATGCTCCACGTTCAGCAAAGGCCAAGGCGTAATCACGTCCCAGTCCTAAAACAAACAGAACAATTCCTTATAATACTAACCAATCACTGTATCATTCAACTGTCAGAAAAGTCAAGGTGTTATACAACTATATAACTATTGTGTACGCCACAGTCACTTTATTTTAGAGTTAATTGTGTACACTAGTCATTGTAATACACAGTTATTTGTGTACACTAGTCATTGTAATACACATTTATTTGTGTACACTAGTCATTGTATTACACAGTTATTTGTGTACACTAGTCATTGTAATACACAGTTATTTGTGTACACTAGTCATTGTAATACACAGTTATTTATGTACACTAGTCATTGTAATACACAGTTATTTGTGTACAATAGTCATTGTAATACACAGTTATTTGTGTACACTAGTCATTGTAATACACAGTTTTTTGTGTACACTAGTCATTGTAATACACAGTTATTTGTGTACACTAGTCATTGTAATACACAGTTATTTATGTACACTAGTCATTGTAATACACAGTTATTTGTGTACACTAGTCATTGTATTACACAGTTATTTGTGTACACTAGTCATTGTAATACACAGTTATTTGTGTACACTAGTCATTGTAATACACAGTTATTTATGTACACTAGTCATTGTAATACACAGTTATTTGTGTACACTAGTCATTGTATTACACAGTTATTTGTGTACACTAGTCATTGTAATACACAGTTTTTTGTGTACACTAGTCATTGTAATACACAGTTATTTGTGTACACTAGTCATTGTAATACACAATTATTTGTGTACACTAGTCATTGTAATACACAGTTATTTGTGTACACTAGTCATTGTAATACACAGTTATTTATGTACACTAGTCATTGTAATACACAGTTATTTGTGTACACTAGTCATTGTATTACACAGTTATTTGTGTACACTAGTCATTGTAATACACAGTTTTTTGTGTACACTAGTCATTGTAATACACAGTTATTTATGTACACTAGTCATTGTAATACACAGTTATTTGTGTACACTAGTCATTGTATTACACAGTTATTTGTGTACACTAGTCATTGTAATACACAGTTATTTGTGTACACTAGTCATTGTATTACACAGCTGTTTGTGTACACCACAGCCCTTGTAATACACAGCTGTTTGTGTATGCCATAGACAGTGTTATACACAGCTGTATGTGTAAGCTACAGTCATTATAATGCACAGCTCTTTGTGTAAGCTACAGTCCTTGTAATACAAAGCTGTATGTGTAAGCTACAGTCATTGTATTACACAGTTATACACAGCTGTTTGTGTTCGCCTAAGTCACTGTATTATACATTTGTATGATATTGGACCTTGTTTTCATTGTTTAATGGCTCATTCCAAAATGGATTAAATAAATTAAAATAGAATGAATTATATTGGACATCCAGAAAACCATGTTTGTATCACTGGCACATGTACCAGGTACCTACTGACTTGATTTCATTGGGAAAAGTGAATAAATTACAGCAAAAGAAGAAAATAACTGTAAGCTACTTGACCCCTAAAATTTGTGAAATCATAAGCTACTAAACAGAAAATAAATATATGAGCAATTATTCCATCAAATGATGTAAGGTTTTAGTGGTGTGTTATCTCCTGATCAAATTCTAGTTTGGATAACATGTTCAGTTGTTGTTTGCTTTTCAGCCTATCTTCATGTCTGTCACCTATAATGCAGTGTCAGATACATTGTTGCATCCCAATCAAAATTACTTTGGTTAGATACAAGCAGTCACCACATATTAAATTAATAACTTCAGGTATGGTAGAAATTGGTATTGTTCCTCAACCATATGAATACCAGCAATGATGAACTTTCAAATATTCCTATCCGTTGAATTTCAAACTAAACAGTAACTCATGTTAGGCTAATGAATTGAATAAAATTATATCAACTTTATATTCTGACATCAATTGCAGAAATAATTCCAAAACTATGTTACACAAAAAATGTTTAAATAAAAAAGAAACTTACCCTAGTCAAAACTTCTATTTCAAAATTAATGCCAATGTTCTTAATTAAACATTCATATAAATAAACGTTGATAAGTCACTTGGAATGGTGTCTTCCCACAATATTTTAATGTTATCATCCAGGTACATTCAATGTCTGTTGCAAACATGCAATGCAAAATCCCCATAGATATCATTTTTTTAAGCTGTGTATTGAATATAATAAGCTAGAGAGGGTGTTTTAAAAGAGAAATCTTGGAATTTTATCATACATTTTTTGAACTCTGAGGTATAAATAAATATCGAGTAATGAACATGATAAAGCAAAATGTGAATTGAGAATATCTTGGGACAAAGTATACATGTAACTTAATATACTGGTTTAAAAAGATAGCACCAGTATTTGATTCATCCTACATTATGATCATTCCACTTTTTCACCCTTGCCCTATATTTTGAACTGCATGAGTTTCAAACATTTATCTACTCTAACAAGACCATGGATTAATGAACCCAACAAATTAATGCATTAAAAATATGAACTGATATTGGCCTCAACTTAAGTCAAATGTGTAACATGTTACAGTTCACAGATCAGAGTCAGAAGTTTGATGCTGTTTTGTATTAGAAGAAGAATGAAAAAAGAATTCACAAGAATGAAAAAGTCGAATAATTTTGCCCTGGACCTCCCAATACTACTGGTGTGCGACTAGTTCTCGCTGAGTACCATTTCTTGCCAGTGCATTGTTACATCATATTTCATATATAATTTTATGTGTTGATAAAATGACGTAACAATGCACTGGGGAGAAATATGGTAGTCGGCAAGAACTGGTTGAACCCCAGTGTATCTCTCCTGACAGGCTAAAAGATGCTGCTAAAATAAAGTCTTTTACATAAAAAAATGACATAAACGTAGACAAGTATCATACGCTGAAAAATTGTGCAAGGTGTTCCAAGAACCTTTGGAACGATAACGTTACACGATGTCAAATTTTCCAAATATAATTTTTTCATTTTAAATTTACAGTCAACTTTTAGCCTAATGAGAAAATGAATTGACATTGTATACAAAATTACAATGAAGGCAATTAAGACGGAAGAGAAAAATGACAGAATATTTCTATGAATTGCTACCCCCCCCCCCCCCCCCATCCCATTTCTTGAACCATCGAACCTGCAAAACGCAATGGACTTTGCACCGCTTGCATGCGTTCCTCAAAGGTTCCTCTTAAAAAGACAGCAAAAATACAATTATTCAGGAAATTAAGTTTATAGCATAAAAGAAATAGGTTGAATTTACAAACCATTTCCAGCGCCAGTCACTAAAACAACCTTTCCGTCAAAACGCAAGGGAGCTGACATGTTGGATGAAGAGAATGCAGTGAACTTTCAACCCAATGTGTTTTATATACAACACACTCCACGGTTGGTTAAGATTTCAACTTTGAACTCAATGTCAAAGTTGATTCGATACTATTGGTCCTCGTGGCAAACTCCTATTTGACTTCCGATCGCGTTGTAAACAGCGGAGTTGCAGAGAAAATGTGGCGAATAATCGTATTAATGTCTGTATCAGCCTATGTCATGTGTTTTGAAATGGACGAAGACCAAATTCAAGTTGCAAATTTTGATGTTAAACCGGGAGGGGCATTGCTGTCGTTTGAGAAGGAGTGGGTATGTGAAGTCAAAAGAAAAGTTATTGATTTGGTTGCTAGAGTGGTCTCCCTCTCACTAAAATACACTGTTTGATTCTTATGTCAGTATTTAGCTACATATATAAGGAATAAGGAATCATTCTTTGAGTATTATGAGGTGATAATTTTGGTCGGGGCGTGATCAAATCCAATAAAGCCGAGAGGGCTTTATGATAGATTTGATCACGCCCCGACCGAAATTATCATCTCATAATATTCAAAGAATGATTCCTTATTCCTTTTACTTATATAATTTTAAGCCATCGTATGATTAAATATTTTATATATATATAAGATAATATAAATAAGCAAACCCCGCTGACGCCTCAATTAGGCGTCATTTGTATTATGGGTTATATAGTACAAAATTGATATGTAGTGTTATCACAGGCAAAGACACTGGAAAAATGTAAATATACACTGTATGTACATACTCTACATCATGTTGAAGGTCATATAGTACTATTTAGCAAATATATCTCATCCATTCCCAAGATTTCGTTAAGGCAGATATACGACAGTCAGAGATATCTTAACTGCTAACTGGCTAAGCTATATATACGCAGTATTCTTTTCAGGTACAATATTTAGGTACAAGTTGGAAGTGTAATCATCAACTCATATGTTTTGTTTTTTTCTTTATGTAGGATGGAGTCACCTGTAAGTTTTCATACCAGTGCCAAGGAGGGACCAATGAGGTATGCAAATGTTTTTTTAAAGCAATATGAGCTGCAATTTTCATGTTGTAATTTTTTTCAAAGTATATGTTATTTTCTACTAAAATGACAAAAATTATCATGGTTTTAAAATTTCTGTTAGCTCTGTTTTTGTGAGAAAAGCCATTAAGAAGCCTTAATTGGAGCAAAATTGAATTATTGTCGTCCTGTACAAAAATTGATCTGCTATATATTCCTTATAAGTGAAATCTTTCTACTGAGAAAAATAAATGATTTTTTCAAATCTTATTTATCATAAAAGTTTAAGTTACAGGCAGACTTATCATACTAGCAGGTTTTTGCAGCAAAATAAAATTCCAAAAAATACAGCTCATATTGCTTTAAGAACTTAACAGATCAAAAATAGTCAGTAGTTCCAGTCAGTCATACATAATGAGTAATGGTAGATCATATGTTTATGGGTGCAAAACACAGTTTTATATGTAACGTTATAAGGACGTTTTCAGATGAGGGGCAAGCAAAACTGACCCCTATAAAAATAAATTAATAAAATATGTTACATATATATTTATATATCAATAGAAAGATAAAATCGTGAATTTTGTAAATATTTAAAAATAATGCACATGTAACTTAATGCTAGAATTTATTTGGCACTCAAAACATGCGGAAAATAGACAAAAGGATGCCTCTAAATGCAGTACACCCATGCATTTTAGGCTCCCCCTAAAAGCAGAATGCAACCAAACCAGCCAGTTTTATTTCTGTACATTTTCAAGAACAAGTCCTTAGGCATCATTTAATAGTATTTTCAGGGTACATTCGCCAGCTTTTTAAAGAGTTATGTTACCCGCTAAAAAATTCATGAAATTCTGCATGTGTAAAATCAGGATGTTTTTGGAGTTATCGCCCTTTATTTTAGAGTCTCACAAAATTAATTTTTAAAATTTTTCTACATACTTTTTTCATGTATTCGAAAGATAATTCACTATATTATGCAACTGACAGTTTAAAAATTTGATTTTCATGTATACCGCATAAAAATAGCAGGAAAATCCCTACCCATCATGCTTTTCCCCAGAGAAAAACCCCCTGGATTTTATACAAAACTGTGTTTAGCTACCTATAGTGAGTGGTGATAAAAACTTTTTGTTTCACTTGGACCAACCCAATATAAATACTTTACCATGTTTACAGCACAGTAGTCAGGTAGAGGCAAATAAATGAGAATGCCAGGGTGGTGACAACCTGTCATAATCCTTTTTTGTTTGACATTTTATGACTGATAACATTGGATCATTCAATTCTGCTATTAAAAGAAGTTATGCATGTCTTGGAGACACCTTGACTATTTTGTTTTAGATTACCTTGGAAAGTTATCTTACATCATTCAGAATTACGGGTTGCACAATTGGGTTTTTACTTTTACAACTTAATATCAGTTGATATATTAATGCTGAACCCTTGAGTTATAAATGAACTCTCAAATATAAGCAATAATCTACCCTCTAAACCTTCCAGTTAATGTAATACTTATCCTGATGATCTGAGACTGCTTTTATCACCTGCATGTTCATCTTTACCTGTCCTACAGGAGTGGACCATGGGAATGGTGCGGAGTCAGGACGGCCGGGACTTCAGCTGTTCTGTGGAACGCCCCAGTGGACAGTCGTACCTGTTCTTCCAGGCGTTCAAGATGGAGATCACGGGAATTCCCACCGCAGAGGGGGAGGTCTTTGTAAGAGCCTTGACAGACAGTTCAATTCCGTGACTTCCTTTGATTGTTGATAAAAGTATTTCAATCATTTGTTTGTAATATGTGCACATTTTATTTATAGGGTCCAGAAATGACACCACTAAAGCAAGAAGAATACAAATTTGACAAAGCCAGCAATACAAGTAAGTGATTTAAGATTTATAAGATTAAAAAGAAGGTGCATATGGAAATAGATACTGTAAATCAATTAAAAATACACTTGATGACACAAACTAAGATGTGTTGGAAAGGGGCTAAAAATATACAGGTGTGCGTGTAAATGTTTTGGATGATAGCTATGATTTGTCAAAGATCAATGAAATGCTTGTTTTTAATTCAATTTTTCTTTATCTTTCAGTCACACAGACAGGAAAATTCCATTCCCAGTTGGATAAAGTCGTTCTGTATGCAAGGAGGGGAAAGTCTGAATTATAACCTGCAATTAAGGGGGCTAACTCAATTCTATGTTCTAGGTTTTTTTTTTAAGATTCATTATTATAGAATCCATTGGTTTTAAAGACTTTATTATTTTGTGACATTGTTAATTAGATAAAGCATCAACATTTTTGTTTAGAGTTATTACAATGTATTCTTGTTTTCCCTCAGACTGAAATGTCACATTTTCATTGGATTAAACATGGCACGTGATTGCATAATATATCTCTATGTAGGTTCTGTGAGGATTAATATTAGGCAATATGGCCGTCATTGGCCGCCGCCTCACCTACTCATCTCGATATTTCATATTATTTAACACAGAAATCGTGTTCAGTAAGTCATTAAAATATTTAGAGTAGTGGCCCTTTGGAATTATTTTTAAATTAGAGTAGTTGCCCTTTGAATATTGACGTCACATTGTTGTGTCTGGAGCAGAACAAAATGGCAGCATCTAAATTTGCTCAAATCTCTGCAGAGGTTTAAAATTGAAAAGCAACAAAACATTGTAAGTAATATGGGTGAAGCAAAGATTTTTTAAGCGTATTTGAAAGGTGGTATTGATAATTTTGAAGAGTTTAAATGAGTTTAATTGGACGAGATGTAAGGCATCTTGTACATGGCTTTGCGTATATCACCGCTATTTGTGAATGAATATGTCCCTTGATAGTCCTCGGGAAAACAAAACACTTATAAGGTTAGTTACTGACTCACTACGGAAAAATATTGGGTTGATCAATCTCATAGACGGCTCGGCTTCGCCTCGCCATCTATGAGATTGATCAACCCAATATATTTCCGTAGTGAGTCAGTAACTAACCTAATAAGTAATATTATACGCGTAATTCATATTTTATTATTAATAACACTGCGGAGAAGTTTAACTTATTTATCGGTTTATAGTTTTCATCAGTAATTCTTGAATGTAACATTCTTTCATTTTCATGTTTAAATTGCTTTAAAATGGGTGTAGTCAAATTTTACTTGAGATTGATTTCAAATCTCTTTGTCTAAATCCTGTCAAGTATTGTCACAAATCATGGCAATTATGTGCTGTCATGGCTTTTATCAATCTGTTTCTCAAAATATCATTTTGATGTGGGGTGGGGTTTGTTTACACGTATAAGAGTTCAGTAAATCACTTGATGTAAAAGGATCAATTAGATGTGATTGATGTTGTGTTGGACTTTATATTTATTATTATTTTTCGAAGCGAGTGGATTTTATCCTAGGCTTGTAAAAATTCGGAGCTTTAAATGTTAGTGAGCATATCTTGATCACCAAATGAAAAAGACGATCATTCCTGTGAAGTCACTGAAAAGCAATTTCTTGTATAGATGGTGTTGTATAGTGTAGATGGCTATATAAATGTGAATCACAATTCTACAATACATGTATTAATATGTAATTTCAAAACAATTATGATGTCATAGTATGGAGCTTTTACTACAAAAATGTTAATTAATTTGTAATTGGAAGTAAGTCACTGGGAAAACTGTTAATATATTAAGATTATAAGCTCAGTATATTTTTGTGGGGGTGTTTGGCATTTATTTTACTTAAGTGCTGTATGAGCAGCTATTATATTGGATTTAGTAGCATCTGTTTTTTTCCCCAAAAATATATATGAAATGTGGTGCCTTCAAAATAATTTTGGAGCTTCTCTTTGATAAATGTAATAAAAATAACACTTGAAAGGTTCTGTTATTTTATTCTGCTTGAATTTGAAAAGAGTTATGAATGTATTTTTTTCTTCAGGCAGTTAAATGCCTCAGTTGTACAAATTATGCTTACTGGATTAAGTGTTCAATTTTTATTATACTATAGTGATGTGAATGTTTTGTTATATCATTTAATTTAATTTTAAGAATAGTTAATGTCAGTTAATGCAATCAGAGAGAAAACATACATGTACTTTAAGTTCCATTCCATGCAACATTATTCTAGACTACATAATGTTGCTTGATCTAGAACCATTTTAACAAGAGCTTGGACTTTGGGTAGATGTGTCAAACAGCATTGTGACTTAGGCCTGTCTATTTCATTGCTGGTCACTCAGTAATGGCTCTTTGAAATCAACAAGATTTGTCTGGCTTTCAAGCTAAAACTACGCAATCGGTGTATATTTCGCTTGAAACCAGCATCATTTTCAACTTGTTTTGATGAAACAAATAGATAATTACGTCTTACTAAAAGTCCAAGGCCTTGTTAAAATGGTTCTAGTTTCATAATTAAGTCATTGGATTTAAGTGATGATCATTATTCCACAGAACCAAGACAATTGAATATGCTGTTTTGTAGAAAGCTAACATCCATTCAATGTGATTGAAATCATGAGTTTGCATCCTATGGATACACTCTGAAATTACATCCCTGGAAATTAAGCTGTTACATACAGTAATATAATTGCACAACATGCAAGTCCATCAAATTTCATTTAAAGTCACAAAAGACTATAAACTCAAGCTAATATAGTGTGGATGCATATAATGAGAATTTGTTAGTACATTGTACATGTACCAATACATATTTTATCATCTGGCCAAGTTGAGGGTTTCTGATCCAGTCCACTTCTCACAGAAGCGGAGCAGATCAGAAACTCTTGACTTGGGAAGATGAAACATGTATCTTATGTGATATTTTATTCTCTGATCATTTGCCATCATTGTGAAATATATTCCGTTCATTTAATTGTTAGCTGATCATCAAGAGTGTGCAATCTACTTGTATTATGTGTCACTAATAAAGTAAAAACACAGGTATGATAGATGAGCTACAGATGTTATGTACAATTCACATCCTAGTTGAGCATGCTTTGTCACTTCTTTAATAAAAAATACTTCCTACCATTGAGTGATTTTGGGGATAAATATATATTTCAAGATTTATGTCTGAATTTTAAAATCCTGTCATTTCTATTAAAAAAAAATACAATTTTTTTTTGTTTCTCTTTCTCCTGAATGATCATGGTCTATTACTGGTAGTTGGTAGGTACACTAATACTAATGCTTACTAAATGCTAATGAACCCTAAGACTATAATTGGTAGACCATAGGACATATACTCCATACTCAATGAACGAGTGAACCTCCATCCTCTTGGGCCTTCTGACTAGTAAACCTTTGGACTAATGGGTTTCTGGATTAGTGAATCTTATAAATGGACTTGTAGGCAGGCCCCACCTGAACTTTCCCTTTCCTTTTCTATGTACTTTTCTTACATGCAGACAGACAGTGGTAATGTTATATGTCCAGGTGTAATTGGTGTTCATAAAGCCCACTCTACTTATAAACTTCTGGGTATGTTATATTTGTACACAATTTGATAATGCATGTAGTACTAGTGGTAGTCAACCCATAGCTGGAGGATAAATTCGCTGCGTTACTAACTTAATCCAAACGTCATAAAAATACTTCTGCTCCTTTTAAAATTGGACCTTAGTGCATAACTCCAGTGAAAACATTTTTTTTTTAAATTTGACCATTTTAAAATTTCCAAAGGATATTTTTGTTTGTACATTTATCGTACACTATACTGGGGTTGCATTAATTAATTGTTGGAGGTTAAATAAAATCCTCTCATTCAAAGAAACATAAACTCTGATGAAATTTGTCCCATCCAAAAAATTGGGTCTATTATTTTAATTATTGGTTTGGGAAATGGAAAAAGAAAAAACCAACTAAAACTGATGTTCAACAAACAAAATATATGATGAAGCCACAGTATTTAAGGTTGAATAACACACCTGGAAAAGGTCACTGAAATTAATTGTTCATTATTTAATTATAATTAAAGATATGATAAATAAACTACACATATGTCAAATAAGCAAAACATTTGTCATTTGGGGATAAAAAATGAATATCTAAAAAATGCAGTTCACTAAGTAACAACAAAAGACCATGCAGGATTCGAACTTGGGATGTACGGATCACAAGCCCGACACTTTATCCACTCAGCTATGGAGTAAGTTACATTATTTGTTGTTTCAATCAGAAGTCAGCCATTTTGGGATGATGTGTTATTCCACCTTAATACTCTTTGTAGGATTACAAATCCCTATTTATGGATAGATGCATCTTGCAGTGAACAATTGCAAATAAAAGTAACTGAAATGCATGGTGGACATTGTTTGTTTCATTACACTCTAAGTTTTAAATGTATCAGAAGGTGGTGAAAAAATTCATCCATTCAAATAAAAAATACATTTTATACGATATCAGTGAAGGTAATGAAAATATTACAACACACTGGTAAGCAAAAGTAAAACAGAACTCCTGCATATCTCTTCTTTGTTTATTTAAATAGAAAACTGATGGGCATACAGGATGAAAACAGTGATCAATATAATCATTCACAACAATAATAATCCAATAACATGTTAACTGATAAAATCTATTTAAAATGTGAAAAATATAAACAAAAATATATCACAGCTTTCACTTGTGTGTAGCTTGTAGATTAACCAGAAAATAAATGCTTCCTTGTAAAATAGTGCCCCAAAGTTTCAGTCACTTCCCAGAATACATGTACTAAGGCATCATAAGTAAGCTCCAATTCAAAAATAGTTCCAGTGACACCCTTACCGGTAATATTCTAGAGAGAAGTCTTGAAAATAATGCATTTCAATGGTCAGATATAGAGTAAGACAAATTTACCGTAACATCAATTTTACCATTGTCAAACATAGAAAAAAAAAGTATGATGAATGGAGGACGACAGAGAATGGACTGTTCAGTAATACCTTTTCTCTCAAAAACACATTTTATATGAAACAAGAACATGTAAATATCTGTCCAATATATTTCGACATCTTTGTGCGCAATTCAAGGGGAGCAACTCTGCTTAATGGTCAATACTGGATACAACAACAAAACAACAATGTAACAAAAAACAATTGCGCAGTTTGTTCTTAGTTTTCTCTCTCTTTTTTGTTAACAGAACAAAAGTTTAGCCACTTTAAATATTCAAAAAGCACTGCAGTGGAACGTTTGTGTTTTTTTAAAGAAATATCACATACAAAGTATAGCATAAAAATGAGCATGGAACAAAGAATTGTGGCCTTACAAAACCGAATATTCCCTATTGACAATCTGCTTATTTAACAACATCATTTAAATAATTTTATAAAAAGCATTATGTAGCTTGTACTAATTACAGGCATCTTTACACAATTTTAATAGGCTAAATTGAAAAATTCTCTCATAAAATTATATTTTATAAAAATGGGTTTCCTCAATCTATGCAATATACTGTAGAAGCGGAAATATTTGTTGAGGATTTAATTTCATTTTATTTGTTGGCAGTTTAAATCATGAAAATTAAATCCATCACGAATTTTTTCACCCAGGTATTAATGGTTGCAAAGAAAATATAATATGGCGAAATTAAATGTCAACGAAATTTTATTTGGTTTTTAAACAACCAAATTTTGGCCCAATGAAAAATGTGCTTCTACAGTATTGCATTTCTTGCAAAATTCTACTCCATCAAAACAGAAATGAAAAAGTAAACCCCAACAATTGTCTTTGAAAATTGAACCCCACCCAAACTTGACCTAGATATTGAGCAAGTTGACAACAATCACCATACAATTTTCCTCAAGTGTCACAAGATACCATGAAATTAAACTCATACCACAACCAAGATACCGGTAGATTGACCCAAAATGCTATCAGTACACTCTTGCCTAGAATCAGGCGAGCGGACCTGCAAGTATCCCATAGACACCAAGGTCATTGGCCCCAAATGTAACCTACCTACACTGACAGACCCATTTTAAGATAGACAGATCCTAGATACTGCCTTAATTTCAAATAAGTTAATACAAATCATCATCTAGGCACCTGAGGTAAAAATATCAGGTGGTATACAGATATATTTAAACACATGGTAGTTAATTTCTAAAGCTCAAACACAGACACTTGTTTCTGTAATAAAAGTAATCAAAGTTTACCCTATAGAATAATACATTTGTAATACAATGTAATTTATACTATTAAAGGGTGAACTTAGAAAGAAATTAGTGCCTATGAGCTCAACCATTCTCTTCAGAAAGCTGTCTAAGAAGAAACTTGGTAGGCAGGTTATAGGGTCACCCATTTTCAATACTAACAAATAAATTAATAAAACACCAAGTTAGTAAGTCTAGATACTAGGTTAGTAGGCCCCGAAAATTATCACCACACATGTGTTCTAATCAATATCGCACAGGTGTGTCCTAATCACTATCACACATGTGTCCTAACCTGCTAATCACTATTACACAGGTGTGTCCCGATCACTATCACACATCTAGGCTGCAACCATCCCCTCGGCAGGTGAAATGCAAACCTTCACCAGATTCTTTGAAATCTAAAGTAGCTGCTCAGAAGACAAATGTCAGACAAGTATAGGATAAAACAAACAGGATGGGATGTCCTCAGTCATACTACATTTACCAATCTAGGTATATACTAACAATTTACAATATGTAAATTTTACTTGGTATATGCACCATGTGAAATAAGAAACACATAAAATAAATATCACTAGTACAAATATCTCCTTATTTACAGATTCTGGGTTAAAAATATTGACTGTTTGAATAGAATAAGAAAAGAAAGATCAAATTGATTCCCATGTAACATAGACACCATTGAAACACAACAGACATTTAAATGTACTTTTTACATGCCTTAAATTATGTAATTATTAAATTAAATACTTCAGTTTGACACTTCATATTGGACATAGGATATTGGACAGATCTGCAAATACATTTTTCCTCTATTGATTTCTGATAACTGCTCCATAATACACTTAGCTGACAAAAAAATCACAATGAACAAATATCACCCATCAAGCAAGACCCAAAGAAGAAAGGCCATAACATTTTTTATCTAATGCCCCTTTTAGTAACAATGAAAACCTATAAATTTTTTTAAAAATATCAAACTGTTAATTATTCATGATGTTAATTGATATGGAATTATTATCAGTAAATAAAAAAAGTCCAAAATTGAATTTGAAATTGATTATGTCTGTATGAATGTATATTGGCATTGAAAGGTACATCCGCATCTACTGGGTTATCAATACTCAATCGAAAATTGTATGTTACAGTGTAAAGCAAAATGACAATCAATTTAAATTATGGATAACAATAAAAAAAAAAACCAATGTGATGATTCATAAATAAGTGTAACTGGTCTGAAATGTTAAGTGACTAAGAGGAATATACCGTAACATGGAATAGTTTCATTTATAATAATTTATATAACTTCTACGTAATAAAAATATTGACTAAGAAAAACAGAAAAAGAAATATTAACCACTCCACTTATTATCATGTACAGAATAAAAACCCCACCCCACCCCACCCCACCCATCATAGTGTCAGGTCATAGAAATCCAAGAATCACGTAAACAAATTACAACATTTAGAATGATAGTAAATCTTTTGACCCCAAAAATATATCTCAGTATACATGTACTTCCTCTCTGACTCTGGCATTTGTTCTCTCTACATGCATGGCAGTTCTGTGGTTGTCTAATCTTGGAAGTATTTTAATCATTGGCTCTACAGTCTTTGGAACGACATACTCGTATTGTCGTATTGATATCACTGAATAGTACAGGCCTGTGAATTATCCCCATGATGACCGGCTGCCTTGGCAAAGCAGATCGCCTGCATCCAGTCGTTCTGTACATTTTCGTTTTCTGCCTGAATGTAGAACGTACGCCCATTGTCCTTTGGTTTTATCCTAAATGCATGGTCTTTTTTATCGACGTCAGTTTCAGAGATCTCAGCATTTGAGAGAGGAATGTTCTTTACTGCTGTCTACAAAAATAGAAATACCTATTTATATCTAAATAGTTTTAAAAAAAACCACATTTACACACCTATTAGCCGATATAAAAATATATGAATAATATGCATCTTATTTTTGTGAAATTAAGCCATTCATAGCATTGCAAAGATAACTTGAAAGAGCGAGATGTCTTTTTATGTCAGTAAATGTGTTTTTAAAAAAATTATTAAAATTGATTGTTTCAAATAACTTGTTTGAAAGCATTTTAAAATACTCTGCTAAGAGCTTTTTCAAATCTTATATATATAAAAAACAAATGTTCACAGGCCTTAGGCAGATAAATGGATATGACATCATACTGACTTTAAAGTTATAGCGTAAATAGGAATACAAAAAAAAGTTGATAATCAAAAATTATGTTGATATGTACCGGTACCTATCAAAATTCATTTTTATTCTGTCCCAAGTTTCCTTTTCCATTTTCTTCACTATTTCAGTGAATGCTGTCCTCATCTACACCATCTTTCACATAGTTTTATTATCTTTTAATGGTGTTCACTAGAACATATTTATGGCACGCAAACTTCACAAAAATAAACCAACAAGTGAGAAGCTGTCAATGTGACAGCAAACGACAGCAAACCGGGGTTTCTTTTATGTGAACTGTATCCATAATCCATGTCAACCCTGAATTGATAAACACTACCTACCGTATCCAGTGAAATGGAGTACCCTATATGCAATATTTTGCCAAAAAATGACTAAGTTCAAAAGCTGGTATTTTTTTCATAAATTATCAGAAATCAAAATCCTAGCAATATGCACACCTCTGGTATATGTACAATTGATCTACGAAAAAACAACATCCTATCTTGAAAACTGTAGGATGGTTTATCCGTACAATGAGGATACCCTTTTGGCAGCCACCGCCCGCCCACCTGCCCGCCATTTTCACCATTTTAATAACCAGATTTTTCCGTTGGAAAACCCGATTAAAAATGAGTTAAACTGGGTTTGTCAGTTGTAGACTGACGGTAAACTATAGCTGCTATCACTCTATATTTCACATCAGTAAACCATAGTTATAGCGACAGTGTTTTTTCTCTCACCAATTTGGGACTGGGGGCTGGGGCCTTTTTAATTGGGAAAAATAGCAACAAAATGGGAAAATTCCTTCATATTGATTATTGTCAATATACCGGTACATGTAGTGAAATTTAACGATTTCTATCATTTATTCAAATACTAATTAAAGCACAATGCTTTTTTTTCTAGAGTTCTCGAAATATTAACTATTCTGTTCAGTCTTTCTTGAATATTTTGCCAACTTGAACAAAGATTTTTTTTTAAAAATTATAATTGGGAAATTTAAGTCAGAAACCAGGAAAATTTTAGGAAATTTCCAATTGCGTCTGGGGCTGAATTTCTGCCCCAAATCAGACCAAAAACAATGTAGTATGTTTTAAAGTGTAAACTAATTAACACTGAAAATGATCATTTGCGACTGCAAAACTAAGTTTATCCTATCAATATAGTCTCACGATTCCTGATACTATAATTAACAACTCTTACTAACTGAAGATCCTGATTTATGCAGATATTAATTACATGCATTTGATTAGGAATCAACAGTACACTTAACAATCGTAAATTATAGTTTACAGATAAGAATCTGTATTTGTAAGCAAAATCTATTGTAAATGTTTATTTACAGACGGATCAAATAAACTTAGAAATCGTACACTTTAGTTTACAACCATTAATTATGGTTTTACAAATGAAAAACTTGAGTTAACGAATCAATTTACCGGTAGTTTACAGTTTGTAAAGTACTGTTTCCGGTCAATAAAAATTAGTTTATAAACTGTAAAACTATGTTTGGCTTATTTTTATGAATTTAGCATGCCAGCCAGATATTCATGTTCTTATACATTCGACTGAACCAGTGTGGAAAATTAACCGTAGACCAATAGACGATATCTTTAGAAAATTTGACGTCTAGAGTTAAGAGAATATTAATAGACAGACTTGTCTATGGAACAAACGAAGCCTGTCACTAAACACTTTACTCAAAACCTTTTTATATACATTGCGATAAAAAGGAAATGTAATCATTGTAATTGCCATCAGCTATTTTAAAGTCAAAAACAATTCAGAACAAGAAGCTAGACCTTTGTAGGAAAAACTTGATAGTAAGCAATAAAAAGGAAATGAGGATTTGGTCACTGGCAAATATATTTGTGTCTATGGTACAAAAAAGTTAATTTTACACACTGCTGAACACAGGAATGCTGGAGAAAACGTACCCAGGAGAAAACGTACCCAATTTATAGGGTACGTTTTCTCCAGGAGAAAACGTACCCGGGTACGTTTTCTCCAAGAGAAAACTTACCCTTTGGAAATAATAAATAATAGTTTTCATAGATAATCTTGAATGAAATAAAATAAAATATACAATGAACATTTGTTGCTGTAGTTTTTAAATGCATAGTCACCATGGTCACGTACTTAAATCATTAAGACAATAATTTGTAACATACACATACACGAATGTGGCCTGAGCAGTTAAATTAGTCGACAATTAATCCACCATAAATGTTAAATAATTAGTTTTAATTGCGATCTCATTTGGACTAAATGATGAGTATCTCAAGAAGTCGATATCGCGTTTTTTAAAACATTTTTTTTTAAATTATCTATAAAACAAAGTTGCTTAATAAAACCAAGTCCAAGTCTTTTAAATATTTGTTTGATTTATATATATGGAAACTACTACGAGATGTAACATTGAAAAGTCAATTTGCTTCCGACGCCACTGACATGTATAATGTGTGGAGAGTGAATATTTCTACCTCCTGCGCGGGGAGGCAATACATAATATTACATAATAATAACTCCTCAGGTATGTAATTGATTATCACTATAATTAAAATCAGGGGATCTCGCATAGAGAAACTCAAATCGGTAAGGCTACCGATAAATGGATAATTAGAAGAAGTAGACTGATAACACTTTATGACAGGTCATTATTTTGTACTAAAATAAAAGTTGCTACAATTATTAAAAAGATATCATTCATAAAATGAATATATTTCTATACATCTATGCATTGAAATATGCATTAAAGTAGCATTTGAAAATTATTTAAAATGTCCAAATTATAAAGTATTAAATTCATTTATCTATGAAATTCTTACATTTCTGTATATTTATTATGCAAAATAGCATTTAAAAGTATTAAAAACTATTAAGTAGTATAATTATGATTTTTATAGGGTACGTTTTCTCCAGGAGAAAACGTACCCGGGTATCTTTTCTCCTGGAGAAAACGTACCCTAGAGATTGGGTACGTTTTCTCCTGGGTACGTTTTCTCCTGATACCGAACACAGCACAGGTCTTCAAGTGTACTCATTAAAATCTCGAGGAATGACTTCACAATCTCACATCTAAATACATGAAATTCTCTCGTCTGTAACTTTTTAACTTCATGTTTTATTTTGCTTTTAGATAAATCTATATCCAAAGATTTGCATAACTATAATTGCAAAATATCCAATGGCAATACCTCAGGTGTGTTTCCATATAAAAGATCTGAATTTCTAAGGATAAACCACTGTTTCTTCCATTTTCTTGATAACTTTGTTCTTTTCCACAAATATCCTTTCAGTTCAACATGTGTGTGGTTTTCATCGTTGTGACTGCTAGAAGTATTTAAGCTGTTTGTTCGACTACTTGAAGGTTCGGATTCGGCCATTTTTGTTAATACGTATATGGGTCTTGTTTGTCGTAAATAATAACAAACAAGTCATAAGTTAAAATCAAAAGTTGTTTACAGGCACGGTCCGTATTTAAGTATTTTTCACCGTACTGTACATTATATATATACCTAATGCATCGACACCTTATTTATTTACGACATTGGATTTGAAACGTCAAAATCACGTGACAGGACATACGGTGTACAGTCTATTTCATATAGTTATGTTAAGTGTTATTATCATTATTTAATTTTATCTTTTTTTACTCAGTTGGAGATTTGCACAACACACTTAAAATGTCATTATATTATTAAATGCTATCATATGTAATTTTTCATCTATATTTATTTAACAGTATCATATAAGTTTGGAATATCCGGTCTGAATTGTACTGGACCAAGCACCTGCTTCAATCCGGAAGCCATTGCCTGAAAATTTTTTTAGACGGGCGAGTTGACATCTTCACCCACTAAAACCCATCACATGGCATAATGGAAGAAGTTGGCGGCCGAAGGAGCTTTTCTTTTCTGATGCAAATAGGTCTGACGAGGGATCAGATCAACATTGATGGCGAACTAACTCTAGCGAGTTTACAAGAGATAGCTTGTTCATTTGTAGACAGAAAGGTGAGACAGTCAGCTGTTAGACAAATCCTTAGCCACTTGTATAAACTTCCTGAAATATACCCGTTTGCTCATATTGAATAATATTTACTATTTGTTTACTTTACTCCACAATTTTGTTAATTCTCAATAGCATGAGGTCAATGGAAGTATGGGGTTTTTGAAATCCACGTTTAGATTTGTTGTTAACAGGTTGGGACCAATCTCCCAAATTGGATATAATAGGCCGTTTGGGGGTATAATAGCCCAAATGGGATATAAATTTAAAGTGCAAAAAATAAAAATTTTTGATTTTGAATTTTTTGATGTAAATCCGCATTAGAATAGATGATATTCACTGTACAAGAACTTTTGGTTAACAATCTTTTCTGTAACTGTACTATTACGGAGATTGATCCCTCAGTATATCCATAACTTCTTGGGGATCAATCTTACAAACTATAGACATATAGAAAAACTTCTTAACCAAAAGTTGTTGCATTTGATTCACATTATTGCAGATTTATATAAAAAAAAATACACAAAAAAAATAATTTTTTGCACTTTATTTTTATATCCCGTTTGGGCTATTATATCCCAAATTGGCTATTATATACCATTTGGGAGATTGGTCCCAACCTGGTTAAAGAAAAATATTGATTATAGTTAGTTTTTAAAAACATTTATTATGGGTGAAATAACCTGTGATTATAAGAGATGTATTTATTTCATTGTATTTAATTCAGTTTATATAAACTCTTAAGTTGTTGCTATATTAATTTCATGAATGCTGGATAAGCAGATGTTAATCATTTTACTGTTTACATGCCATGCAGTTAAATCAGTACAGGTTATTGTGTCATATTAAGTCAGTGTATGTCAGGTGTGCATTATATACACATGTAGTTCCAACTCCATGATCCAAAGAGCTAATTAAAATTATGTTATACAAGAAAAGCAGCAATATTGATATTGTATGATTGTGGGATTATATGGTACCAGTCTGATAGTCATAGTAGATTACGTTTTAATAATGTATTTAGAATAAGATTTTGCAAAGACAAAGGAAATATCTAAGAAAATATGAATTAAATACTCTATCTCTCTCTCTCTCTCTCAGTGCAAAGGAAAGGGGCTAAAATTGGGATAATTTTCACATTTTAACCAATTTAACCAATTTTAACCATGTATGTTAGATTTCTATGTAAATTGCAAATATATGGAAAAACATGCTTAAAGATTTATGCTGATTTTTAAAAAATTACAAAAATGCAAATCAAACACCTCTTTGAGTTGTACTTTAGTTGAAAAGACCTAATTGAGGGCTTAGAAATTGTTTTCTGTTCATTTGTAATGCAAGGAAATATCTATTATAATTTGCTGGCTCTTTACAAGAAAATTCATGAAAAAATCTGGGCTTTCTATTTATCAATCTGGTCTTTGTTGTTTTCATTTCCTCTGCCGTCTTGACCATCTGTGATCAAGCATGTTCACAGTTCATCTTTTTCCTATGTTGCATATTAATATCAACAACATTAGTTGATTGAATTATGACATTATATTATAAACAAATATTTCTTGATTATACCTAAAGCATGTTAATGGGGAAACAATTTTACAGTGTACCTTTCACCACAAGTAAACTAGTTTCTTCCCTGCCTTACAAATTTACAAAACTAGATGAACGATTAAGCTCCCACTTTTGTTTGCAACTTATACATTTACCCGTTTTACCTTATTCCAGCACCTATTTATCATTGAAAAAATGTTTTAAGAGCATGATCATTTTCAGCTGAAAAATATTCACTCATGCATGGGAGTTGAACCTTATTAACACTATCACAATTGTTGATTTTCATGGATTTTAAAAGCAAGAATACTTTATGTTATGATGGAGGCAATGTTTTAGACATAATACGTGTTTACTCATGTGAATTCACTGCTTAAAGCTGTTGTTATTTTTGAAGAAATATGAGGTTATCTTAAAAAAAACTGGTGTCTCCATAATGGACTGATGAAAAAGTACCCAACATGCTTTCATTAACACTTAAAACCATTTTAACAAGAGCTTGGACTTTGGGTAGTTGTGTCAAACAGCATTGTGATGTAAGCCTGTCTATTTCACTGCTGGCCACTGAGCCATGGCTCTTTGAAATCAACAAGATTTGTCTGGATTTTGAGCTATGACTACGCAATCGGTGCACATTTCGCTTGAAACCACGTCATTTTAACTTGTTTTGACGTTATAAATAGATAGCTATGCCCTACTGAAAGTCCAAGCCCTTTTTAAAATGGTTCTAAAGCATCTTTTTTTTGTAAAGACTTGTGTTTGAAGGGTTTTTGAAGTTTAAAATAATCAAATTATTTATCTATTTTAATACAAAAGTGCTTAAATAGGAGAGTGCAAATAAACTTTTTTTCATAGGTTTCTATGAAAGTTTTCTTTAAAACTAAAGCAGTGTTGATTATAAATCAGTGTGTGATGTTGTGGTTTTGTAGGAACTTTTTCTGTCCTCATTGTATATGCAGGCATGAATATTTTGTGTGTTAATTCCCATGTTCCTGATTAAGGTCAATAAAATAAATGACTTGACATTATTAATGTAATTCCCATGCAGTTGCATTTTTTATTTCTTTTCTCTTGGTAAAACAATTTACATGAGGTATTTTCTTGCCATTTCATTTATTATTAGCTTTTAATCTGAAAATTATTTATAATACTTGAGAGCTAGGCTGATGTGAATTTTTCTCATATGTATTGTATGAATTAGATCATTAGTTGTCATGATGTTATACATTCAAATTGCTGTTGAAATTCTGCATAAAACAGACCAATGTCCTAGTATGAAAGTCACTGAGTGAGCGTGCACTCATACAACTTCCAATCTTTTTGTTGATTAATTCTGAGTCAACTCAAAATAACAAGTATTTCTTCCTATCACTTATATGTAAAGTAACAGTCACTTGTACCTTAAAATTCTTTTAAAAATTCTTTAAAAAAAACTTTTTACAAGGAAACAAATTATTAAATGATTTGGAGAATTCCATGGCAATATCATTGGTATTAGTTTTGGATATTCATGTCTGTTTAAAGATAATAGTCGTCAATGTTGACCTAACTTGTATTCAACTCTGAAGGAAAGACTTGAATGTGAAAACATTTAAGCCATAAGGAAATACATCTCTTTCCATAAAACTAATATATATAGCCAGTGCTTACCAGTAATGATTTGGCAGGCAAAATATTTTTATGCATTAATTGGTTATTTAAATCATTTATGTATTATAGTTTATTTTTTTGTCCTCATTAAAAATTAGATGTTGAACAGAATTTATAACTTATGATTTTGTGTATTACATAGAGATGATTGCCAGGTATATGCATTTTAAATACCAATAAAACTTACAAATGTTAGATTTCAGCTATTGAAACATTGGGGTTACTTCCTTACAAAATTTTTATTTTCATAAAAGGAAAAAACATAATCCTAAAATTGATTGAAGTTTTGCATGGTTGCATTAAAGTTGATACCAGGGTACTAGTTATGACATAATGGATACAGGAAGATTAACTAGATATCTGTAATGTATATACCTAATGTATTTAATTATACAGTATAGTAATATTTGTGCAATACTATGATGATGATAAGCAAGATTTTATGGTTATGATCAAGTTTTAATACTTCAGTATTAGTGGCGACACTTGAAGCGGTGTAACTTTTAAAAAGTTGAATATCTTTATCAAAAATTTCTAAATTTATGATTTGTGTGGGAGGGTTGCCCTTCTCTCTGCCATGCACTACAGTGCATGTTGTGAGAAATGGAACAAAGATGCGATTGTCTTCTAGGAACATAGAGTACCCTTGAAATGCAGGGAAATTTGATTAACATATTTGTCTTTATCTGAAACAAAGGCATAACTTAAGTATACAACAGATATGAAAATCAATACATGCTACTGTTCCCTTGCATGAGAAGCTGCTAAGATGATATTCCGTTCTCTGTCATGTTAATTAAGAGTCGTTCTTGAGGAGTCCCTGCAGTATATATGTGTGTGTAGGTACCGAGTCTGAAGACTTATCACCAATCAATAGCGACTGATTTGATGTGACAGCTGGACTCTGTAAGCACCTTGTACCCGCAAGCTTTGTATTTATCATACCAAGTGTAAAAACCAATAGTTTCTATAGTAACTACACGTCTAGTCGGATATTCCAAACCTCTCATGATTCAGCCAATATATTTTTATCTCTGTATATAAAATCAGATATGTACTTTTATCTTTGTGTTTCTATAATGTTTAATTTGTTGCTTGTTTTATTTCTTCGTGATGATCATACATGTATATGGCTAGTCTTTGATAGTGATGTTTTATTGAGATAAGAGAAAATGCAGTTATAATGAATTTCCCTCCACTCATTCCCAATAATACTGCGATTCTTTTCCTCTTTGAACTCTTTCTCAAGACTTTTGAATATATGAATATTAATTATTATGCAAAAGAGTTCAGGAATCAGAATGACACCTTTGTCTTGGATCAGAGTTTGTGAAGAATAATTCTGTCTTGTTAGTAAAAATACTGTTCTGTTTTTTCCAGGGGTTATGTCAGTAAGGACGATTGTGCTTGTGCTCAACTTTCAGTATGTGCTGCACATTAATAGCTATATTTTACAATGTGCTGTAAACATGCTATAATGTACAGTGTGCTTTACTGTACACTACAAATGCTGTACATATATATTAATGTTTTGTACAATTAAATATGAATATATTTTTTTTTATAAAGTAATAAAGATCAATACTACAGAGATTTCAGAAATTCAATTACATTTAATCTACATGACATTGATTTAGCTTCTGATTATTTTTTTTTTATTAAATTCAGCAATATATTAAAATTGTTTTAATATATTGCCCATTAAAAATGTTTCACAAAAATAAATGTTTTTTCCTCTTTGATAGGTTCATAGAAAGAAAAACATTTGTAAATGTCAATATTCTATATAAAATCTTGTCTTGTATTCCTATTTTGAAGATCAATGATTTATTTAGTTTGATGACTTATTTTCAGTACATGTTTTATTTTTAATGAGTTTCATTTTGTTTTCCAGTTTCCAGAGCATGGGTTCTACAGTCTAGTGGACAAATTCCTTTTATTCCGACATGACAACACAAGTTCTAACATTCTACAAATCGTCACCAGTCCAGCAGATGTCAAAGAGGGCTGCCTCATCGAAGTCGTTCTATCAGGTACAGAATTAACTCTGAATGTAGCCCCAATGTCAACCCTGATCTACTTGACTGTACAAGCATTTTGTTTTGAGACAAACTAAATGCTGTAAACATATACAATTTTAGGCTTAAATTGATTTTTCAAGTTCAACAGATTTATAAATATTTATTTAAATACATTTCGGCATCATATTTAGCAACGTTCTCAATTTAGTACAGGTTGCTTTCTGCCAAATTGTTCAAAAGAATTATGAATACAGAGCAAAATGAAATAATTGTTCTGTATCTGGAATAATCACATTTTCCCTACACTTAATGTATGTCATCCTAGTTATAAACACCGTTCTCTGTGGATTCCACAAAATGACAGTTTATACACTTGTCTCGGACTGTCGGTACAGAAGAGGGAGCCCCAAATGAAGTACTATTTCTTAGTTGTAACAAGACTCAGCAGTGTGTGTGGGAGGCAGGTTCTTTAGACTCTGAGTGATTAAATTAAGAAAATCAGAAAATGGAAAGTTTTTCTGGAATAACTAATTAATTTCTAATGATACCCAAGCATCACACCTGATTTTTGAGTTGAGTTTAATTTGATGCACTTATTTTTATTTTAGTCCACACATTTTAAAATGTGAAAAGACACTGCTCAGAAAAAAATCATTATTGCTTTTATTATGGTTTAGAAAAGTATCAATTAAACCATATAATTCAAATAAAAGGTTGTCTCAGAAATGTTGAATGTGAAACATACAATTCTTCATCATATTATCATTAATTGATAATACATGTATAACACTGTCTTTAAGGTCTAAATGTACTTGATTGGAGTGAACCAGTCTGTTGTCATTGCACAGGCCTGATTTCTGGCAGCCAACTTCATATTAGATGAGGAGGAAGTCAATTTATCACCATTTATTAATTTGTGAGCCACCTCTATGCAATTAAATCTCATAGACGGTGCAATATTGGCAAATTGCTTGCTATTCAAAATATGGCCTATGTGTGTTAATCCAACACCACAGTGCTTCAATATATCAAACATAAAACTAGTTGGGCTAGTATTATGAACAAATGTTGTTAATTGGTCTCTTTGAAGGGAACACAAGAGAATGATTGGCATATTTACTTGTTGTAGTTTTTATCAAAGTGTCTCTGTGGCTAGATAGCAGCCTGGTTTGGTGTATATTCCTCTATCACTATGGTCACCACGAGCCTGAGCAAAAAAAAAGTCAGAGTGAATATATTGGATATTGGCTGTGTTTTCACACTAATTTCTCAGAGATTAAATAGATTGTATTGAGATATCAGGCGTCTACCCAGAGCCTTGTTTTGTGGGTGGTTAGTCAGTTGATGAGTGACTGGACCTGGGTCAGTAATGGAGGCCTATCAAGTATTGCAGGAAGAGGACTGGGACGATGGTGTCAATTCCTACTTGTTTTTTTATGCATGTAAGTTTGAATTTAATTGCTTGCTCCTATCTCTGCTAGATTTGATGTAAGAAACAGAATGGAGAAACCACCAAGTCTGTAGATAGTTACAGATCTTTATGAGTTCTTTGGACTTTTCTTTAACTTTGGTCAATTTGGCATTATGTATGTGGTTTTATTTTTACAAATCTTGCTCGTATCACAAATATCTGTACCCTCCTTGATCTCTGTAACAATATAAGACAACTTGTTGAAGGAGTTCTGCATCTCAATTAGCCTTTGAAATAAGCAGGTATTTTACTAGGTAAGATAAATAATGATGCAGAAAATTGTTCACCTATGTCTGAAAACCAAATGAAATCAAGCTGTTTTCCGCTATGAAGTTGTTTCAACAGTTCGCTTATGATTGCCATAAGCATTAGATTCACAAATCACTAAACAACACATTATTTTGTGTATAAACTTCCTCTCTATGTTTTTACCCGCAAAAAGTAAATTTAAGCTTATTTATGGCTTTATCAGGAATTGGGATACAAATTTTTAAAATTCATTTGAATTTTAGAGCTGGTGCTAGCATTGCCTGGTATTGCATCATTGGCCTGACTCACAATGGGTTGTGTAGTACTTGTGAATACTATTTGATTTTGCTGGACATTTTAGGGGAAAATATTTCCTGTATTGAAAAGAGTGATTCAGTTAACTCTGAAGGATGTCATAATAATGAGAGATTATGTAGGTCATGAGAAAGGAAGCCCCCCACATCAGTACCTGAAGGAATTAGTCTGACCTGTAGTCAGGAAACTACTCACACAAACACTTGACTCCCTGTCTTTGTTATTTCTGGCTTACAGTTCCTGCTACCACAGCATTGTCTGATTATATCCTAATTTAATATCAAGTGTATCACTCAAATTATCTCATGTGTTTAAAATATTTTATTTGAATGTTGTTTCATTATAATTGTGTCCTTCTCCATCACTTAGCTTAGTAACCAGTGTGGTTACTACTAGCATTAGTACATTACATTAGTACATTATCAATATAGAGGTTTACTCTCTAATGTCATCATTGAGCAAATCTAATTTTACATGATATTCAGAAAGTTCATTGATGTCAATACATTTAAAAAAATGTGTTCACTTATCAATAGGTACTACGGTGTGCTTTTTATGAGAAATATTGATTTGAACTCAAAAATACATGTAGGTTAACATCGATTCTGTCTAGATTCTAAAACTGTTTAAAGTCAGATGTTATATACCCTAAATGTCATTTTTTTTTTACAAAAGCATTTCAATACTTTGATTCTTTATCTGTTCTATGTGAATGCTGTTGATAGCATACAAAGAATGGTTTATGGTCAGACAGTCAAAGACACTCCCTTCCATGACATCTTTGTTGTTCCAAAAGTTCAGAGGTCTGTTGATTGTAATTTCAATGGACTACATGCGGTATTATGCATTTCTTGCCCCCAAAATTCAAGTTCTATATTGAGAAGTAAAAATAAGGTTGAAGATACTTGAAATCCAATTGAAATATGTATGTAAAAGATATTTACCCTTGTGACGTCATAATGTAGAAATGACGTCATGAAGATTGTCTTATTTTAATAAACTTAATAATGTTTTGGAGCAAAGTATGGGTGTTTTCCAATGATTTTTTTGACTGGGAAACATTGAGTGCATGCTTGCTCAAATACCATTTTTAAGTGTGATGTGTTTAATCATGTGAACAAACACATTTATAAAATTCGTACTTTAGGAGAGCTGCACTCTTTACTTCAAATGCAAAATATAAACTTATTAAGGAAAAATGACAATATTTTCAATTGTTTGCAAAATTGCAGGAATTTGCCCATTTTAATGACATCATAGATGAATGGCTATTGGACAATGATAAATACGATATGCATCCTCAGTAAAATGTTTTATGAAGATTTTGATACGATACCAACTGGGAGGCAGATATTTGGTCATATCATAATGTAGTTCTTTTAATAAATACTGGGTTTTAAGATGAAAGTAGCAATTGTGATTTTATTTGTCTATCTTTATGAACCATATTATGGTTTGGACTTTTCTGTCCCAGTGTCCATCAGTCCAATGTTTAGCTTTTTGTCTAGAGCATTGTAAGAATAAGCAATTTTGATAAACTGTTGCAGCTAGAGGGGGGATTTGTTGCAATTCAAAATTAGGTCATATTTGTCTCATTTTGGATATTTATTGTAATGCATCCTCAAATCATGTCTCTAGTCAGGATCACATATGGCAGTCAAATCTGTTACGCTTTTACTGGATTTTAGGTTACAGTGACATCATGACCCAAAAGTACTGTCGATTTCTAATGAAACTCAAAGAATTGATATCTGCGTAAAATCGCGAGAAGCACCCCTCGCAGATTTTAAAATCTAATTTTTATTTTCTGAGGAGATTGGGGTAAAAGTTCTGTATTCTTGATTTTATATTCTCGTATTCTGATACAAAACAATGGGATCGTGGAATTAAGTAAATTGTAAAATGAGGAATCTACAGTATGTAATAATGACCTACTTGTAATTTTTTTTCCTATCCATAGTAAAATTTTCTTTCAAAATGTGACTGAGTATGTAATATGTGCATCTTTTTGAAGAAGGGCACATCATATACCCATGAACTTTTTATAAGAATGTAATCTTTCATGTGATTATTTCCATCAAGAGTTAACATGATTAGGGTGAAAGAAATTGTTGTCTACCTTTAAGGATGATTGGGTTATCCTTTGGAAGTCATTGGCCTCTCTGTTAGCTAAGCTACATTGTATTTGATATAACGTAGACCTTGTTTTTTTGTGTGGGTGGTTTTAAAACAAATCAAACAGGGCTGTTAAAGTTGCTGCCGATCTAATGTGTCCTTATGTAACTAGTGTCCAAACATTCCGTCATCAAAGGAGGCCCAACCGTCTGGGGCGGAGAAGTATACTCATTAACTCCCGCGCTGTGTATCTCTCGTACATGTTGGCATTCGTAGTGATGTCAGAGACAAATTTAGAACCAGTGAGTGCAGTCAATATTTGCGCAGACTTTTATTTTTGTCCATTGTTAGATTTATACAGATGAGACCCGCCTGAATCGTAAGAGCTGTGACACTTGACGTGGTTTCACAATCTGACTAAAGATTGTAGTACTTTCTTGGATAAAGAGCTCTTACTGCACAAAGTACAGAGGCTAGCCTGTCTGTCTTACCTGGTACTGGTAGATCAGGTCTATCAAATTCTCAGATAAGCACTGAATGCTGCCATCAGTCAATTCTCTTCTCTTTAATTACAGATTATTAAAAAGAAAGAATGATGCTGACACCTCTTCCTTCTGTTTTTTAAGAAACGTAGAATCCTTCATTCATCTTTTTGACTATTAATCGTAAGATGGTATAATCCTCTTACTTGGGGTTTGATGAGTGACTTGTGTGATGGTCCTCCTCCCATTGATGTATTGGCTAATGACAGATTCAGGAACAGGGAGACTTTAGTCAGCATTTAGAACTTTTTTCTGTGTAAATGGAGGCTGTGTTGAAATTTGACGTTAGATTTTTCCCAGTGTGTTTCCCAGTCCCCTCACCCATTTCTTTGGCTTTCCAATTGGTCAGGATTTTTTATGGTACTGAGTCGAAGTAAATATTTGCATTTCTTAAATTATGCTTACATTTTAAATGATTTTATTTTGTTGTTGACCAGTTTCGCAAGTCTGGTCTGTTACTTTAACGGTGTTTTTATAGAATATAAGCCCAAAATGATAATGTAATATTCAGATTTATTCATTATTTTATTTTTAATATACATGTATTTATGTTCTTGTTTGATATCAAAAGTAATTCATTTTTTGGGGGGGGGGGGGGGTGAGGGGGTGCATTTTTCTGTTAATTAAAGCTACATTTTAATTTTCCATTTTATGTAGACAGAGATATGCTTATTGATAACTCTGTGTTTGTATTACAGCTCAGATCACGATGGAAGACCTGCAGGTCAAACGGCACAACCTGTCCATTCACTCCTACAAGTCGCCCCACTTCTGTGACTTCTGCGGGGAGATGTTGTGGGGTCTGGTCAAACAGGGGCTCAAGTGTGAAGGTAATCAGCTCCAGCACTGTCCACCAGAATTACCTGCAATTAGACCCCCACATGTATTGAATAATCACCTGTTTATCTGCCCTCACCCTGATCGTTTAGTACTTTCTTTCTTGTCAGGTATCCATTGCATGGAAATACTCTGTACTTCATAATTTGTACCTGGTATTCATTTCTACAAAAAAATTTTGTCAAACAGTTAGCAATGTCTTTATGAGTTTAGTGTAAAAATATAAAGCTGTTGCACAACTTTGATAAATTGTTTTCAAAAGTTTTGATCAGTTTTACAAAGTTAAATACCAAAACCTGCATTATAATTGTGAATTTCAAAGATGAGTTTAGTTTTTAATATTACAGGTTGTGGGTTGAATTTTCACAAGCGCTGTGCCTTCAAAATTCCAAACAACTGCTCGTATGATCGACAGCGTCGTCCTTCAACGAGCAGCATTACATACCCGATGCAGGAGCTGAGCCTGAGGGAAAAGAGCGACTCTGTCGCCCTACCAGATAGTCCCAGCCAGGTCACACTCATCTCCAAGGTCAGGGTCATTGTCATGGCGATGTAAAAGCTGTTTATTATAGAATGTCAATGTTCGTTTGAAAGTCTGGTGTGAGTTAGAAATTAACTTGGTGTTTTTGTAGTGAATACAAGTGACTTGTCCAGATTGTGAAACTTTGTGGTCATTGTTAGGAAAAGTACCCCCCAAAATGTGGATTAGATATTGAATTTTGTTGATGGTATTTCAACAATAAATGATATGCTCTGTAATATAAGGTATTATGTATATGTAGAAATAGTTGTGAGGAACAGATGAGCATGAATAAAACAATCCCTGTATCCTTTTTCATGTTTGGGAAGGGTTAATCTGAGAAACTGAGTTTGCAGTTTTAAATATGGTACATCTATTTGTGGTCGTTGTTGTTCCATTTGGGGTTAGGTTACAGTCACAGAATTAATAGGTTATCCTGTGAAGGGCATTGAATGTTGACAATTTTAAGAGGATGGATTCTAACTACTGGGTATTTACATTAATCATTTCATTTTTGACAGGTAACTAGGGGTTGTAGAGGTGTTTTTTTTCATGAGGGAGGGGGTATTTCGATTTTTTAAATTAGAATAATTAAAAAACTCTTAATCTATTTTCTATTATCAGAAGCAGCTGCAGAACTGTGGATTTTCACAAAATTCAGATGTATGGATTGGGATCCTGAATTCAGTTCATGCAAACAGAAATAGGCCCTAATTTTTTTACCTTTTTGCCATTTTCCCAATACATCCCGATAAAATATATTATTCTCTGCAGTCAAAGAATTGATAAAATAAGTGATATAATGTATGCATGGGATAAACTCTTCCAGGATTGGCCCAAGAGATCTGAGTCCGGCTGTTAATATGGACTTTTTTTTCTCGTTTTTTATAAATCAAGGTGTGGGTCTGTGCATGCCCAACAGACCCAGGTAGAGACTCTGCATCATGTAGCATATTTGACTATTTGACAAGACTGTCTCTCCAGCTTCTAATGTTTAAAACCTAAAAATACTCTTTTTCACTAATTATCTTTTGATAGTCTTTAGATTATAATAAACAAATAAAATTATTTAAGAAATGCTTTTCAAATAAGTATGTGTAGTTAGACTACTTTTAACACAACTTTCTGTTTTAAAAAGCTGTATAACAAACTTAGGTTTTTAGGGAAAAAGTAACTCTCTGTTTATTTTGACTAACTGTTTATTTGCAGACTGACTCTAATAAAAACTCAACTGGTGTCAAAGGCGAAAGCAATGAAGTACATGTTTGTTGTCATTTCTATCTTGTTGTCTCATACAAATTATGCTTGTTGTCTTCTCTCTATTGTAGTCCTGTAAAACACATGCTTCTTGTGTGGGCGGCAACTATCACGGCTTATCTCTAACTGCTTGCAGCTCAGTGTTGAAATGGATGTATATTTTTGCAGTGGTCAGCCAAGTGATGTTCTTTTGGAATTAAGTTATAGGAAATATTTTTAAAATGAAACATTTGACATGACAGGTTTTTTTGGCCAGTGGTTGTGATATCAATAAATGGCAAAGGTCAATGTGTGTTTGACAGTACATGACCAGACACCTATCACTAAGAGCAAGGCCTCTGCAGTCCTTGTTTGTATCAAGTATTGAGTAGAATTTCATGGATATCATCAGAGTATTCTAACTGAAAGTTACACTGCTGTATTAGCCGTGTTAATCACATCATCTTCTGACCCTCCCATGACCTAATTCAGCAGACATTCTTTTACTTCCTTCTCAATTAACCAAATACACATTACTGTTGTTTCCCTCCCACTCACGGATATACAAGTACATTACAATGTAAGGACTGAAAAAACCTAAGATGTGTTTGTTGATGATGGACTACCATGGCTATAACTTTAATTTGATATGTCTCATTGTTTGTATTTGACTCAAACTTCAATGCTTAATTGACAAGTTTCCCTTTTTCCTTTACCTTATTAAAGAGTTAAATTGTATGCTAGATCATAATATTAAATATCAATTAATGAAGAATCCTTAAAAATTATGGTGGCCAATTTCTATTAATTGTATATTTTCATGCATCTAAGTTTATGAGAATATCTCTTTGATTAATTAGTAAAATCAATGAATCAAAGTAGTGTTTCATAACTCATTGAGGATGTAAAATACCAATATTTGTTAGTTATCAGGAACTACTAAATCTATGAAAATTGGGTCGCCATCAATTCCCAACTTCATGAGAAACAGAGATACTATAGAATTAGAGTTTTTGCATTTCTTGTAAAATTTGATAATGATGATTGGAACTGGTAAATAAAGAGTTACTCTAGAGCTACTGCTGTGTTGCAATATTGGTCACAGACTGTAAACTGATCATAGTAGATACACATTGTTTGAAAGGTGTTAATGTTATTTTGATTGTTACAATTGATACACTGTTGTACATATAATGATGAAAGAATGAAGCAAAAATAGAATGAAATGAACTTCCTTATACGTGTATTACGACAAGTACTAGATGTTTCTTGATCTGAGACACTGCATGCCCCGACAAATACAGCGTGGGTGAACTCAACTGTGACTGTGTTTTGTGACAGTTTGAGGCGATTAGTTGACACCCGTTTTCATGCTTATCATGTAAAGGGGAAGTCTCTGCAGACGGCCGGCCGCGTAACGCTATTGATCTGGACCTGTTTTATATTCATGTAGTGTCCTCTGGCAATTCAGAACTACTAAATACTCCCTCTCCAGGAATCCCGTCTAATTTTGATTTCTGCTCTGTTCCTTTGTTTCCCTATGGCGGCTGAGAGAACTGCTGGGTCTATAACCCAGTGGTCTCTCTCGGTATGATGTTGTCATGAATCAACTCTGTAGTTTTCCCCTTGCTTAGTATTTTCCTTTATAAATGCTGTTCTTTTTATTGCATTATTGTTGTATATATATGTTAAGATTTGTTGTGAATTTGGGTTGGTCAGTATAAGATTTATTTATCAAATGAATAAAATTACCATCATTATCCTGTGAGTAGGGTTATAATTCAGTACTAAATTCATCCATAAGACATGATGCTACTGTATATATATTACATAGAATTACTTATATATAGTTTGCCTCAGTATAGACTAGATATTATTAACCTGGGCAGTCCATGTTAAAAATAGGTGCAGATTGCATGCATGTTACATTGGACTTACACGAGGTTAGGTAACACTCCTGACTTATAATGCTATATGTTCAAAGGGGATAGTGATATATTTAGGATATAACATTACCATTATTCTGTGTCCAAATTAATAATCATTTTTCTTTTCAAAGTTATAAATTGAGAGTGCTTTATTTGAGCCCCACTCACTTTTTGGGTGCATATGCAAGCATGTGAGTATGTGCACCCAAAAATATGAATTCAATATACTGTCTTATTTTAAGGTAAAAATTAATGTTATTCAAAGTGTTTGAGTAAGCGGTTATTTTATCTGGGATGAGGGGTTAGGTTTCTTACTTTACAAATTGTGTGTTTATGTTGATATGTGGGGTTAGGGGTATTCTGTTTTTATGAAACTGGCAAAGAAAAAAGAAAATGGGTAGAGATTTGCCATCATTCATATCAGTTTGCATGCATCTGTCTCACATTATATTTTGTTTTCTTCATTTTGCATGAAATAAAAGAGTCAACGTTTTTATAGACCTCTCAGCCATGAAATAAGAGAGTTGATATTTTACAGACCTCCCTGGCCGTTCCCGGCTCGACCCTGTCCCTGGGAGGAGAGCCACGGAACAACCGGTCCAAATCCTGGAGTGGTCGACCGATCTGGATGGAGCGAGAGGTTCAGTCTCGCATCAAAGTACCGCACACGTTTAATGTTCGCAACTACACCCGCCCAACCATGTGCCAGTATTGTAAGAAGCTTTTACGCGGCTTGTTCAGACAGGGACTGCAGTGTAAAGGTATGTTTACACAGGTCCTTTATACAGCTATAGAACTCTCTCAATTCTTTGGCATTTGTACAATACTTCAACCAGCACTTTTCTGTGCTGGTATTTACATCTTATTTGAACTTAATATAATAACTCTGCCTTTAATAAAATTTTAAATATCTTACCAAAACTTAAAGCATGTATGGCTTGTATTTTCATTTTTGGACATTTTCATCGCAAAATTGTAAATTGCAAACCGAAACATTACAAACACATCAAGGTTTTATTAGTTTATAGTGTATTTGAGCTATAGGATATATATTTTTTTTTTTACAGATTGTAAGTTTAATTGTCACAAGAAATGTGCTGAACATGTTCCCAAGGACTGCACAGGGGAACTCCCCAAAATAGGAGGTAAGGACGAGTACTGGTATATTGTCTCTTCATTCCCTCATTTTGTAAAATCCAGAAATTATTAATTAGATTATTCAGCCTTTGTCTATGATTAAACAGAGTCATTTAGGCCTATTTTGGATTGGAATTTATAACTATGGTCTGATAAATGTATAGAGATGAGTCTGTTCACCTTGTCTCAGATTAATGTATAGAGATGAGTCTGTTCACTTTGTCTCAGATTAATGTATAGAGATGAGTCTGTTCACTTTGTCTCAGATTAATGTATAGAGATGAGTCTGTTCACTTTGTCTCAGATTAATGTATAGAGATGAGTCTGTTCACCTTGTCTCAGATTAATGTATAGAGATGAGTCTGTTCACCTTGTCTCAGATTAATGTATAGAGATGAGTCTGTTCACTTTGTCTCAGATTAATGTGTAGAGATGAGTCTGTTCACCTTGTCTCAGATTAATGTATAGAGATGAGTCTGTTCACCTTGTCTCAGATTAATGTATAGAGATGAGTCTGTTCACCTTGTCTCAGATTAATGTATAGAGATGAGTCTGTTCACCTTGTCTCAGATTAATGTATAGAGATGAGTCTGTTCACCTTGTTTTTTATCTGTCTTGCAGTGCTTCCCGAGCCAAGTTTTCCCTCCGACAGTTTTGCTTCAGAAACTGATACACACTTTACAGAAATAAATGATGAAGCTGACGATGCGTTTAATGATGACCTAGATGATGATGATATCGAGCAGAAACCTCCACTTAGGTTCATACTTTCTTAAAACAACTGTTGACAATAAAAGAAATTGCTCTTTAAAATACATGTTACATGTTAATGTAGCCATTTATCTGTTTTGCTTTACTTAATTAGATGTAATCTAGGTTACAATTTTTGGTCTGTTTGATTTCAGTCCAAATGAGAGCAACAACATTCCACTGATGAGAGTTGTACAATCTATCAAAAACACAAAGAGAACGATCTCCAAGACGATCAAGGA